>NC_088099.1:42990000-45390000 GCF_036370855.1 Dromaius novaehollandiae | reverse complement strand
CAACAGGAGCTTAGAATAGAAAAAAAAATAATTCTCCACTCAGCACAGTTAGGCTAGAAACATCCTCACCCAAGGAAGCTGTGGAAGCTGAGAGTTTGACATTCAGGCTTTTTTAGCCTGAATCTCTTTGGTCCACAGTTGCATCTGGATTCTGGGCCAGACGGTTTGACCAATACATCTATTTTGTATAATAAAATGCTATATAATTCAGCTAAAGGCACAGCCTAAGAGCTTGTAAACTTGAGGAAACTGAGAACAGCTTTAGTAACTAAAGGTAGAAATTTGAAGTGGTTTTGTTCAGCAGCAAGTTAAACAGTGCTAAGCCTTCTGAATGAGTATGCAGAAGGGCTTAATATGGTCAAAATAATTTAGATCAGTTTTCCTAAGTGTTCCTATAGAGACAAAGATCAAGCATGAAAGAATTATAAAATTCCAGTTCAGGGGCAAAAGGAATGAAGAGGATATTCAGAAACTGAGAAGAGAGCAGGGGTACAAGTAGATCTGTGACAGTTACAAAATCAAGCAGTATTTTTGAACTGCTGTATGTTCACTTATCAAGAGAAGTGGAAAGAAAAATCTGAAAAGACTTGTCATTATTTCAGTTTGCCATTTAAACATGATAATTGTACAGTAATTTATCACTGCCTTCAATTAAAGGTAAATCAAATTGCAAAGTGAGTTTATATGCTGAACACAAATGTGTCAGAATTCTACATAAAGCAATACCTTTTTCATCAGCTATTAGAGGGAAACAAATGCTGACAGTAAGCACCTAAGATCCAAGTACTAAAAAATCACCAAATATATTATTTCTACCAAATCATCATTCATTTTAAAACACTTTTTGCTTGTATTGCATCACAACATTTTGAAAGTCTGGTGAGTCAGGGAACAAAAGATCTACTTTTAACACCTTACTCCACCACACTTTTTGAGGCTACCAAATGCATCACAGACTGGTGTTTATTGCTCTCTTGTTGACTTGCATGTTTTGCTTATATATTTATATTACCATAGCTCTTAGACTCCTAGAGGCTGCTACCCACATGAAAAAGTAGTCCCAATCAAATTATAAGAATTCAGAAGGGAAGGGAAATGCTATCAGAAAACAGTGTGTGCAGTCTATAATGGCCCACGTATTAGACTATCCGAGACTGACATCTTAGATAACAAGATTTCCATAAAAGCCTCTTCCTTCATTGTCCAATTATACATCGTGCATAAGCTTGGCATGAATTCCATTTAGGTTCTGTCTAGGAACACTAGAATTGAATGGCAGTCCTCATTCTAAGTTACAGGTACAATAGTTCACCAGAAAAGATGGGTGTACAGTTACATAACTAGTCCATTCTTGCTCTTTATTGTGATTGTACACAAATCTGCGGAAGATCATAACACAACATCCAAATATATGTATATGTGTAGGTGTACCTACATATATACATATGTGTGTATATATTTAAAGATGACTCAGAGCATTTTTCTAGTCTTCCACCCTTCTTTTTAAGCATCAGGACAACCTCAACAAAGGAATCTCTTCATTTTCAGTGCTTAAGAAAGGAGGGCAACTAGTCAATTGCTATGTTTAGACCAAATGACTAAAATGAATACCCCAGCTGATATTTGCCTTTACTTTAATCTCTTATTAAAAGAAAGGCATTTAACATAATAGGACCCTCAAACAGTTCAATCATACAATATTTTAAGTTAATAAAATAGATTCAGAATTTTCTTCCTGCAATCTCTCAGCCCATTCTTCCATAATAAGCATTCATAGTCTCTTAGTTATTATTATTACAACATTATGGTATTTACTAAATGCATACTGCCTTTGAACATTAGTCAGCATAGGTATTAATCATGCAAAACACATTCCCTTTCCAAAAGTTATAGGGGCCAGATGGTATCCTCCTTACCCTTCCCCAAAGATTTTGTCTCATGCAGTGCAGAAGATGGAGTGGAAGTACTAAGCATTTGCAACTGTAAGTGTACTCAACACACATCATGAGCATCCAAAAAAGACTGCAAGGTAACATGAGGTACCATACCACCTTGGTAACACCTCCCACTGAGATGTCTGTTTTGAGTGTCACATCCTCATTCAGCTCACCTCTTCCCACACTGCTGCTCCAACATCCCAAGCCCTGCTGTAGACGCATTACTCACGTGCATTCTGAAAAAAAACAGGCCCAGTCCTCTCAATTTGAGCATCAGAAATTATTCAGCACTTCTGACAAATTTGGCTTTACTCTGTAATTCAATTCCCCATCTGTAAAATACAAATAACAATGCCACTTTCTTTTCATGAGAGGGGCAATGAAAATAAATCCATTGTTGTCTGTATATATGCGTTATAATAGTGAGCATCATAAAAATGCCCATGAAGAAATTAATTCTGGATTCAGTGCTGATCTGTTATGTAATAAGGAAGGCTAGAAACTTCACACTGGCTGTTGACAATGCAAAAGAAAATAAAATAGATACCCCTTCAGTGAGCTTCAGTTCTCCTACCTACTGAAAGAAGCAGGGGTTCCTGTAAAAGAAGTCCTGGTAGGTACATCTTGTTCATAAATTCAGCATAAAACCAGTTACTATTTCTTGCCTCAGGAATGAACTTCAGACAGTTATGCTGGAGTGGAGTACCTTTTTCTGTAATTGGATCTACATCCAAGCAATATCAAGGTAGTTTCACATAGCAAATTAGGGATTTTCCTCAAAAGGTAGAGATTTTCCTCAAAACAGTAACTAACAATCTATAGGCATTGACATGAGTTATGGGGCTTTACACAGACAGTTAAAACCAGTCAATTGACTGACAGTAATTTGCTGCTGTTTGTAGCACCAGCAGTTGAAACTCTTTGGGTTCTGCTGCAGAATCTGCCTTTCCTGTGCAGACACGAAAAAGGGTTAAGCTGAGGTAAGGAGGACAGGATTGGTAAGACAGGGAAAGCTAATAAAAGATCACAGCAGGTAGAAGAAATTGTATCTTGACCTGCAGAAACATACATGTAAGGCAATATGTTAAATGCTCTAGTTCTCGGGGGGCAAAAGCAAAACTGTAAGAAGGTGGGGGACAGAATCTGGGTTGAGAGAGGTAGGAGGTGTAGAATAATGTGGTGGACTGAGATAGGGTTAGGGTCTGTACGTTTATTATATAGTGTCAGACAGTGAATGACTAAGAGCACGGACTAGGGGAAATGCAATATGGGATATAAGCACTATACTGTGTGCATGAGCAGTCTAGTATAGGTCTGAAAGCTACTGCTGCAGTCTCCCAAACAAACTGAGCCTGATGTTTCTTCTCAATGTTTAAAGCTTTTTAATGGCTTGTAATCTCTAAGTCCATGGCATGGACTTATGGGCTGTTCTGAACTAATCATATATCTAATGGATGCCTGCAATGTTATAACTGAAGGGGCAGTAAGAGGTAATAATGATTCCTCTCTAGACTATGAGTGAGAATTACCCTATGTACTGAATGAATCAGGGAACTTTGGGAACAAAAGCTGTAAAATCACGTAACTAAAAGCTATAATAAAAAACTGTACTTGTCAAAGTTACCTTAATTCTGGCATTTCTTAACTGTTGACTGCCAAGCTTGGCAACCTTAGCAGTGTTAATTAGTCGTTCCCATATGACATTCATAGAAATTCACCGTGTTATTAACCATAACAAACTAAACATGATAATACATTTTAGTTTTCTTTTAGTAACATAAATGCACATACATGGTACAATGCCAGTGTGTAAAACAGATAAAATACGAAGTACAAATGCCAGTGATTTTTCATGTTTTTAAGAAAGTGTCTGATGGGGATAGGGGAATGAAGTGGGAAAGAGAATGATTTCTTTTTTCTCTATAGAAAAAATAGAACAAAGCGTTTTCCTAACACGAGGTAACACAGACTCCCTAAATTCCTAAAACTAGAAAGTAAGCATCCTGAACTAAGAAAAGAAATGTTTGTCTACATCTATAAATGAAAAAGAGGAAAGAAGAGTGAAATGAGATGTGACTGCTTCTGAGCATAGGGATTTTTAGGCAATACATTCATTTTCTATAGTTGTCAGAGAAGTAAATGTTCCAGAAATACAGGAGTTGAAAAATTATCCATCATCTGTCTTGGTGAAACAAGACTTAGCTAGATGATGAGATTCAGTGAAGTCATATTCTGACAGTGTGGGCAAGGTCATATTGGTTTTCATCTTCAATAGCCAAATTAGGCAGCTTTTCATCTCCTTTGCCCAAGAGGATGGTAACACAGTCAGAATCTGCCTGTAGCAGTTTGCAGTCCTTATCATTCAAATTGCACTTATCATTAAAATTGCTTTAAATTTATCACTATGATTTACTGATCCATTACTATCAAAATGACATTAGACATTTAGAAGTGCTGAATTTCTGGAGTAAGTTGATCTACACCACCTTTCCTCTTCCCTTGAGTTCAATATAAACTCTTATGTAACTCAAACAAGACTGGCCAAAATCTTCTCATAGATGGTTTTTGCAGTGGAAGATGTTGATGAAATGAAAACATTCATGAGAAGTTACAATTCAAACAACTTTCTATCTTCAAAATGGTTGGAATAAAACCTTTTGACATGGTCAACACTCTCAAACTGTAATAGCTTGATTTTATTTCAAACCATTTTTGCAATTGAAATGTATTTTATGAGTTGTTTATTTAAATGCTTTTATTTGAATTTAAGCATAAAAATAAAATTCCAAAGCAAAACTAAAAGGTATCATTTGTCTTTGAAATGAAATATTTCTGGAAAATCCATCTTAAGAAAAATTTTAAAATCTCACTACTTAATATTATTTTGCATTTTTTCCCAAAAATCTTCATTTAGCATGAGGCCAGAGCTCCAACTTCCAGAGACTTTTCAAAAATGCTATGCTACTGTGTTATGACCTTTTTCATTAAACCTGACCTGTAGATATAATATTTTACCAACAAATGGATAATAAATACAAAAACTGTAAAGACTGATCAATTTATTTTGAAACTACTCAAACTACAACTGAACTTTATTTACTAAGGAGCAAATACCTGCCCCAGGTTTTCATTGCAGTAGGGGAAAACTGCATGCTTGTACTCCTTTTTTGTGGCAGCCCTCTTGCAGCATTCCTTTCATCCACCCAGCTGCTGCAAGGGAGCAGGACAGTAGCTCTGCTCACTCAGTATCATAGTTTCTCTGGGGAAAAACTGAGATCAGATACACAGCATTGTTGCATTTACTGGTTATGTGTGACAAGATCAGGACAGACAGGACAATTTTAACTAGTTGTATAACTCTTGTAATGGGTGGTGGTTCTGCATGCAAATAGATGTAAACTCAACAAGTAGCTCTTTTTTTTTGTCTTAGAAAATTTCAACTGTGAACAAAATGTACTTCAAACCTTAAAGCCTTTATTGCTTGAATATGTTTCAGTTAATATTTCTGAAGGCCTGATTCTCCTGTCTTAACTCAGATAATTGTACTCAGAGCAAAGCTATTGAAGCATTCAAGTATGGATTACCCACATGTGCAAGGATTGTAGCATTCAGCCTTTAGAAATTAGCACATTTCGATCTGGTCTTAGGTGTTTGTGTTGTTGAAACACAAAGACAAAGCTTTTTCAGAAAGAAAAAACACACTTGCCTGAACAGACCTATATTGTTTTAGCATGAATTCAATAGCTGTGAATAATAATATTCATTCTCACTGGAAAAGCTAGACACAGCATATGCTTCCTAAGGCCTCCTGTGGTACTGAAGGTGATTTAAATAGCATCACCCAGTAGCTGATAACCTAATGGGTGAGATTAGCTGCTGTTAAACCAGCAACTGATATCCAAACCGCACTTTCTTTTTATGATCTGTTTTTGGAATCAGAAATGGCAAAGGAAACACATTGTCATGGTCACTTCCTTCCAGATAACTCTTCCACAAGGTTAAAATATATTTACACAAACACAAATAAAGATGTAATTATTGCAGCATTCACCCAGGAAATAGTACATCACATTGAATAAGAGAATTCAAAAGGTTGATACTAATGCATAAGTCTATAATAGGGGGAGTAAATGTAATTTTTTTTAAGAAAATACTCCTAGAAAATAGAATGGCAACTTTATTTAGATCAGGAAAGCACTACGGTGTGGGTAGGGCATATGCAACCTGTGAGATCAAATTCTACCTGCAAATGTCTGTTTGTGGCTGGCAGTGAAGTTAATGATGCAAACTCATTGATGCTTTCCCAAGATAGAATCTGGACTACCACAATTCAAACAAACACAGTGCATTACAGAGCTATTAAAACAATCAAGAAGCTTAATGTCTTAAAGCAGTATTTTCTGGTTAATTTTCCTTTTCCTTCCAGAAAGCAAAAGAATTAGTATTCTCAGTATATTGTGTTTTAACAGCCACTCTACCCTCACTTTTTCTTTATTATGACAGCCCTTAATAAATATCAAATATCCAAATACTCCAGGATACAAAGTACAGTATTCCTCATCTGAAGTACCCAGAACATCCAGGAATTTTTGAATACATAGCAACAGAGCCCTGCTCATGAGCCTGAGTCCTACATATTTCAGACTCTTACAGAAGAGAAGACTCTTACATCTCAGTACTAATGGAGAGGGAGGAAATCCTAAGTTTAACAAGGATGATGAAAAGCTTTGCTTTTTTAAGCTTTTGGACATTTCATGAAACTGGGTTGTGTAACTTGGAAGAGAAAAGTGTTGGTCATTAAAGCTTACCACAGCTGTCTGTTCCAGATTAATATGTTTATACTCACAAAGAACAAAATTAGGGCCATTGCTTTAGCTTTGGTTAGCAGACTCCTACAATTTTATTCCAGTGTGACATTTCCAGGTTTTAAAATTCCCATCCCAGTGAGACAACATTTTTCTATATCTTTAAATTATCACTGGGAAGAGAAAACTATTTCCCATCCAGCTTACTCTCAAACCTTCATGAGTAATCACAAGACGTTTGTCTCAGTATAAAGTAATGCTGAGCCAAGGTGACAGCTCCCATGCCAATTCTCATCTTTCTGGCTGCACAGATGGAGTGAAAGGACTTCCCTGTGGGCTTTTGGCAGCTAACATAATCAGATCACCTAACGGCTGCTCTAATTTATTTATAAAAGGCTGTTATCTTCTTTGAAGTATACTCTCCCATTCTGAATTCCACTGATTATTTCTTAACAAATAATCAGTGACTATCATTTCCACCTTTTCAGTGATGTATATTAAATATTACAGCAGTAAAGTGGGTAGCATCACCTCTAGCTATGACTACCTACTTTCTGTTACAAGATCTTATTTTCATTTGTTTGGAGACAAAGACAAAGAATCAGAGAGAGAAACAGGGCAACAAAAGATATATTTTTCCTAATTTAACAGCTGGAACAAATGTAAAACAAATACACAGCAGAAACCTATGGATCTGACAGGGCCAGATCTGCAGCTGACGAAAAGCACTGTTTCAAAGGGGCTATGCTGATTTATGCCGGCTGAAAACTTGGCCTGGCTCAAAAGGCTGGATAATCAAAGATGTCAGTCTGCTTTGGAACTATTTCCTTAAATGGCAGCTCATGTAATCTAGGGGGACTTAGAAGAGCTTTCATTCAACTCCCTCGTCTGTACAGTCTCCTACTACTTGACAAATAATCACTGCAGATATGCTTTTCGCTTCATTTTCAGCTCATCTCAAAAGGAAGGCATCTACTATTTCTTCCAATGTGCAGAGGGAACAGAAAATATTCTTTGAGTCCAAAAAGACAGACAAAACAAACTGACTAAATGGTGCTGATATAAAAGCCTGTTTCTTTCATATTTGTTTTATTTATATTAAAGTAGTGGGAAGCAATAAATTTGAATGAACAATAATGCTTTAAGGCTTTATTCACCACTGTATTAATCCAGCCACAACTCAGTATATTTCCACTATTTTTACTGGAAATATACATCACCATAAAGGTAGAGTAACACACACTTTATTCAAATCCTCTATCATCTGCCATGTCTGTTTTTTATATGCCTGCTGTGTTTTCATACATATTGTGAACATTTGTTTTATTATGTGCGTATAGAAGCAGCCATATACTGGGCCATTGTGAGGGGCTGTGCACGCACCCAAGGATATACACACTATCTGTGCACACGCACTGCAAGGGGCTCCCTGTGAGCACTGCTTCTTATCAGATAATTGCTGAAGTGTAAACAGCTTCCCATGTCATATTTTAGCAGGTTGCCAAGGACATTTAACATGCTCTGAAACTGCCTCTTTTCAGTTCCACATTGTGAGCCTATAATGCAGCCGTTTTTATACTTAATGCTTTGTATTATGTGTTGCAAATAAGTATTTAATTTGCACTCCAGTTAAAAGGCATTCATTGTACAGTAAGAATCAATTGCTACAAGGACCCTTTTTATGATTTAATCCATTCACAAGAAAATCCAGTTGCTATCATAATATCCTCAAAATTGGATCAACAATACATGTAAAATTAATATATTATTACCAATGAAATGTGGGTATCTAACTGACATGAAACAAGATATGTAGAGAAAGCTAGCTATCAATTAGCATACTTCCTTAATGTCAGAAACTATTCAAATTAATTCAGTCTTTCATTAATTAATTCAGATCAGATTTACTTACTTGGTTTAGTTGTATGGCAACGAAATGGCTAAAGAAAGTTTTTAGCTTTACAGTGTGAGGAACAGAAGCATAGTTATACCCACATTATTTATGCATCTCAACTCAGCACTACTAAATTGTGATTTATATTGCCGTCTGCTAAAAAACGCACAAATAGCACAGCACAGTTGGCTTCAAAATTTGTAAAATTTCTATTGAATGCTGCAAAATGTAGTGATACAGTTGAGCAAACATTTAGAACAATCACCAGTACTGTTTGTCCAGTTAGAGGTTTAGCTCCAATGATGCTGCACAGCCAGGAGGAGAGTGGAGCAGGGTTACATAAAGTATTAAAAGGAAGGTAAGGGATGCTGAAAGTGCAGTAAACTTACCCTTCCAGCCTCCCCCAATGACCTGGCTTCAACAAGTATGATGCAAATTTATATGGTGAGTGATGATGCTCCATAGTTGCTGAAGTAGAAAACTTTGAGACAGGACAAAGCTTGAGAGAATACTGTTTTTTAAAACAGCATTAACAAAATTATATAGGTGTTTTATTTATGTCAGCACATCAATTAAGATGAAAGTCCTAGGGTCTAGCTGCCCTTTGACAAAGTAATTAGCATGCAGCCCAACAGAGACACAAAAAGCAAACAAACAGGCATTTTCTGCTCAGGAATATACATTTCCACATTCACACACATGAAGCTGATCCTCCCAGAGTGAAAATCCATTCCTGTGTCATCTCTTCACCTTAGCTTTTCTCAGGCATCAGCTCAAATACAGAGGCTTCGCAGGCTGTCATAAAGGTCAACATACATACACTATTTTGACAATCCCCAGAACAAAATCCAAAAACAGTTTTCAAATCAGCGAGCACTATTTTGTGGGCCAAGCAATGCAAGGATGTTATAGATGAAAGCTGAATTCCTCAAACTCCTCTCAGAAACCAACAGGCAAAAAGGGCAGATTTAAAAGGAATATGTTTCTCCTTTGCAGATGAGAAAGTCAGCCACCACCTCTACATCAGTGTTAATGTC
Organism: Dromaius novaehollandiae; assembly: GCF_036370855.1. Classification (NCBI taxonomy): domain Eukaryota; kingdom Metazoa; phylum Chordata; class Aves; order Casuariiformes; family Dromaiidae; genus Dromaius; species Dromaius novaehollandiae. Next base: position 45,380,327 of record NC_088099.1, on the reverse strand, counting down.
CGCCTAATTTAAGAGGCAAATTCAGGAACAGAGTATGGCAGCTATTGAATCCTTAAGTCAAGGACTGAATGACAGTTGGAATGACTGCACCTAAAATGTACAGTTGATCAGAGGCTGATAGGTTATGCTGATAATTGTTTAATAGGATTGTCCTACACTTTTGAAGTATAGCAAGATAACTAATAAGCAATGACTTTGTTAGGCATACCTAGCAGCAGACAGTTATGTACCAGCTGGATTAACACTATAGCAAGGGCCATACCATGGACCAGAAATGACAAATCTCCAGGCCCTAGGAATAGTCTACATATAGCATATGAAATGTCAAAGTTAGCGTTCATACCTTTTATCTGTCTTGATCAGAAAACTAGTCTGAGACTCATACATTACTCTGACACAACCGGGAGAGCTTGTTACCTCACGTCAGGTTTGGCTAAAGTTATTGAAAATAGAATTTATGTAGCCCTCTAGTCACCAACTTCATAAAATCCTTATGAAAATGATTGTTAAAGTTCTACAAAGTGAACTAAATCTTGCAATAAGAGCTAAGCAAAAAGTTCTGTTAAAGCTGCAGGTGGCAAAATTATCTAATTCATTCAGGCTTTATTTTAGTAGGAACCTTTAAAGGCAGCTTTTGTTATTTCCCAGGGTTTCTTAAAAGGTGTTTTAATGAACACTTCTTTTCTGTTGTGAATCTTTTCATCCCCCTTATATCTTACAGACTTTATCAACCTTAGCTTATCTCAAAAATCTTCATTAATTCTCATGTTGATTATTTCTTGCTTGGACCTCTCCTTACTATTTAGCATTTTTAATCACTGGTTCCACAGAGACTAGCTTTGAGCATTTTTCCCCCCATTTTGGGTCACACCAGGGCTACTTCTGTGAAATTCAATTAGAACCTTATAAGAGTTCTCTATAAATTTCATCACTTCAGAAACAAACAGTAAGATCTTGAAAGGAGCACTCAGTGACTGCCAGAAGGGGTTTATTAGCACTTTGTCAGAAAAGTGTGTTTGTTTTAGGCAGATCAATCAAATCTACTTCAAATGACAAGTCCTTGAGCTCCAAATAGTGTGGACCTAATATTTAGATGTTATTAAGAAAAAAAAGGAAGCACTACATCTCTGTGTGAAAGACTATGGCACTGCAAGACTTAAGCAGAAAATCATTACTTTAGAACATTTACTTCTACCTTTAACTTTAGGGAAAGGCCAGTTCTCAGAAAATTTGTTCTGTCATCTTGAACAGGGCCACCAGAAGAGCCATTAAGGACTGGCAAATGATTGCTTTTCCATTTTCAAGCCACCACTTCCAAAGGAAGTTTTTCCAACCTGCAGAAACCGCTGACCAATTTCACAACTGTAAGGCATGTCTGCATTAGGAGAATTTGCAGTAGTCCAATTACATCAGTGTCAATTAAGATTAGGTCAGCACTTCAGTCCCACATTACATCTGCACAGAACATCTATATTGGGAGATTGCAATGATGTTACTAATGACACTGGCAGAAGTTTCACCTGTGCAGGTGGCCGCTACAGGGCCGGTCACCTGTGAATCAGGTAAGTTAACTTGTAAGGAGCTGCTGAAGTTTAACTTCCACTAGCAGAAGAGAAAACTAGACTAATAACTCAGGAATGCCTGCACCGGACAGCTATATTATTAAGCTGCGCAGTAAGATATGTGACCATTGTTATGACTGTTCCTTTCTGTTGATGGCGAAACACCTCCAGTATTTTTCTTGACCTGCAAACTGTCAAAGGTGGGAAAGAGGAGATCTGAATGAAAGACTTTTTAAAAGGGTTCAACAGACAAAATTAATCATGAGAAAAAACAAACAAAGTTGTGGTAAAAAATGTAGCTGTTCATGGGCAATTCAAAAAGTGGTAAATGTGATGATTTTATCATTTGGGCTGAATCCCTTGTCCAGTCTCTGAAGCGTTTGAGTAACTAGATCTTAGCCAGATGAACTGCCAACTGTTTCAGGAAACAAGACCAAAGTGCCTTAATAGTTGTTAAGACATTCATTTGGGATATGATAATTTTTTTTCCCGCGCATTAGAGGAACATGAATCTGAGCTGCCCAACAACCCAACTATTCTGCAGAGCATCTTACATCCTGTCACTTCTCTACTTCATGTACTTGATTAAACAATTGCAGGGAGAGAATCTCAACCCAATGGTTAGTGTATTATGTTAGAATAGAGAGCTGAGCTTTACTATTTATTATATATACAAAAAAAAAAAAATCCAACAGGAAAAATATACTCTGTATGCAAATGATTAGGGCAATCACTTATTCTGTGAGAGATGCAATTATAAAACCTTACCTATTCCAAATAAAACAAAAGGAGAATTAGGATTTAGACTTTCTACATCTAACCATACCATTTCAGTATTTATGCTCAGCATATCAGTGGGTTTGGCTAGAAAACACATCCCGGCTTGGACACCTCCTGGGTAAAAGTTGCAGTGAAACTGGTTAATACCAAAAGAGAAAAAATCACTTTCAACAAATTGTCATTTACAATGAGGAAAACAATGTCAGAAAATTTCCAAACAATTCTAGCTTTTGAACTGTTTTATGCCAGTGTAATTCTCAGTTCCCCTTGTTTTCCTCTAGGATATGTAAGAAGATGTCATTTGAAATCACTACTGCATTACAGCAAGTAACATGAGTCAATTTAAGCATTGTAATCATGTTTCAGGAATTTCTGACTTCATGTAAATGTTTTACGTTTGGGTGAATAGAGCTGGAGGGAGGATAACTATCCAATGTTGCCAGCTTATAGTTAATATTTCCAGCAACATTCTAAGGACCTGCATTTCCCCGTGCAGTGTATTTTACTAGATATCCTCAGGCCCACCCATCTGAGAGCACCCAATGCTCACAAAAATCAATAGGAGCTAAGAGCCTGCACCACTTAAAAACTAAATACCCTGATGCTCTGGATTGAGTTCTGTCATGATTTTCTCACAAAAGAGCACACTGATAGCACACAAAGATTAAATGCAAAAATTCTGTCTCCTGGGGCCACTTTTCTCATCATTCTTTTACACACTTTACCTTTAAAATTGACAAATTCCTTGAAGCACGGAAATTTGTAAAAGGAAATCTGTCAACAGAGTTACTGGAAAAAATATCTAGAATTATTCTAGAGAACTCTTCTGAATTAAAAGAATACTAATCTTTACTGAATAGAGCACTGGAGCCTTTCTGTTTACACACCTCTCCTTCAGCGTTCATCTTCTGTTTCTGTTGAAGTAATCTTTTTTATTATTATTTGCATTTGTGTGCATTTTTATCACTGATTGCACTGAATCTGTATTGGTTTCCTAAGTACAGTGTATACAATATGAATTGCTTCCGCAGTCACTGTTCAGATTACCATTGCTTTTCTTCTCACCTTAATGTCATCATGAACAGCACACCTTCCTTCGTAACCTGATGTTGATTTAATGACTTGCCTTGCTGATGACAATAATGCCTCTTATCTGCCAGCTGCTCAATGTATTTGTTTTAAGAATAACTGAGACCTCAAGTGACTGGGCAAGGAAATTAGAATCACTATAAAAAGTGTACTCATAAAAGATGATTGCAGGAGTTTGAATATCAAATTAATAGAAGTCTAAAGATTTGATGTAGCTCCCAAATTATAAATAGCTCCCAAATGGAGCAGCTGAGAATTAATATTCTTTAGCTACTGTTTTTTAATTTACCCATTTGTAAGATTAACTGAAAATTCAAAAAATAATTCCAGACTTCTTATGCAATTGACAAAATACTTGTTGAACACATGTCAATCCAATTAAATAGTTCTCTGAGGGCAATGACCTGAATGGGAAAACATTCCTGAGATTTTAGCCAAAATAGCCTAACTGTCTGTCATCCTGGCAGATGGGGATAGAAATTGTCTTGATCCCACTTTCAGGGGGTTATCATTTAGCGGGTTGCCAGGCATGGATATCCTAACTGCCCTCTGTTCAGCTCAAACCCCAAAAAAACAACCTTGACCAACTTTCAAAAACCACCTTGAGCAACAGAAATCTTTTTGACATCCCCCAGTACCCCAGCAAGAATTCAAATTAAAGAGTCAGCTCTCAGACATAGACAACTATGGTACGATAGAAACAAACCAAATACCCTATCCATCAGTCAAGAAACTAAAATGAAGATGTACAGGCAGTACTCTATACACTCTTACAGTACATATATTTATGACATAATCCTGCTAGATGTGAATGTCTTATTTTCCAGATTCAGCCACCTCATAGCAATTTTTAAGTGCAGATCTAGATAATCAAATATACCTGCTTAATGAGTCCAGGAGTAATTCTAGCAATGATGTCAGAGAGACTTTCATGCTTAAAATTAAGTAAATGCATAAGATCAGATGTTGTTGTTGAAAGAGGCATGGTCAAATAGGAGAAAAATACAGCATTCACATCTGACAGGATTATGTACTAGTACTTGTCATTTATTCCTCTATCTGTACATACCTGGAACTTCACTGAAAACACAAATTTGTAACGTCTTTTAGTGCTGGACATTAAGAAGAGAATACATCCTAGTGTTCTCTTTATTTTTTTACTACTGACTATTACCAAAATCAGGCTTGTCTTGCAAATAGGGTCATAGACCACTCCAACGCTGATATTTTTTTGTACTTCATTATGTCTGTTGTGCCATGTAATGCTTACCACTAAAAAGTTCACATCTCTCCCCAGAGACAATTTTGTCTTGGTATTTGTTCTCGCTTACAACGTCATTATGATTATTACACATTACTGCACACAATGAGCAAAAACACCAAAAACGTTTGAAGACTTGAGATGCAGGGCCAAGTAGACCTGGCACAGTACTGTGCTAAGTTGGCCACAGGTTATTTCCAGACCAGTTGGTTCCATCTTGGCTAGCTCATACTGAGAAAATTAGGCCTGTCTGCCATTACTGTATAGCTAGGCCAAAGTTTTTCCTGAAAGAGTTAATAGGCAGAAAACAGGATAAGGAAAAAGGGTGTGAAATGAGTGTATAGTGATGTTTAACGATCATTGATTCTTGGGCAGGTTTTCTTGGTTTGCCTTCCTATTCAATGACCATCACGTCAACAGTGCTACAGTGTTATGAGACAGCATTTGAAGACTGGTTAGAACATAAGGAAAAGGTAAATGTAAGAAATACAAATAACAAAGACATTTAAAGAAGCTAAAGACAGAGAAAAACTTTTATATGATTTTTCTGTAGAATTATTTTTTAGAATTCTAGTGAGCAAGTCGGAGCCATCTGTAGTATGTAAATAATCCAAATTACAAGAGAAGTCATAGACACGGAGATCGCTGAAACATTTTAATGCAGAGCTACTTATCAGATATACAAATCACTTTCTGATTCCATAAAAATTTCCTCTCACTGAGCCTTGAGTCTGCCATTATTAAAAACAACACACATGCACAAACATGGTGTTGCTTAACATTCCCTGCAGACCTGTAGAAAAAGGCCAAAACCCTTTGCTGTATAGAGAAAAACAGGAGAGTTGAATTTTCTAAGTTACTGAATCAGCAAATAAAGTTAAATCACTGGCAACAGAAGACAACACAGCAAAAATAAGAGATTTCTAAAGTAAGTATAACATATAAATATACATATTTTAGGAGCTGAATTCTATTTCAGGATTAAGTGATATAGTAGATTTTAGAGTTTTAGATCTAAATCTTACCCCTTCTGAAGTCTTCTCTTGGCAACAAAACTAATGTAGTTGAATTAGTCTACTGTAAAAATACCTCCCTGTGCTCTTATGGCTGCAGTGTGTTAAGATCCATTTATTATAGAGAAACTTACAATGCTTTAATAACAGAAATGAACCTTCCTAGTTATCCCAAACAAGACAAAACTAAAAGCAAAAGATTTTCCATACCGTCTCTAACACATACAATGACAATAGATTATAAAAAGCCATAATCTAACTTTGGACCCTGGAACTGTAAAAGTCACATGAGAAAGTAGTGTTGTTGAATATTTTCTTCTCTTCTCATTCTAATTCATAATCTTTTGTAAATACAAACTGAATGACTTCTTACAGGTTAAGCCACAGATTCAGTCTTCTGAGCAGAAATGGGTCTGGCGTTTAGTAGCCTACCTTGGATCTGGATCTCAGAAGATGGGGAGGAAGGCAACATGTGAGGGAAAGAAGAAACAGATTAACATGCAGCATATTTCCGAGGGGCCCATTTTTAGTTCTAAATTCTAAATTTAGTTCTATATAGGCAGCAGATAGCATCAAATACAATACCATTGACATTCCCTGGGGATGAAGACCTTATGCGAAGAGAACCAGTACACTCCCCAACTGCATGCATTGCAATGGTAATGGCACAAGAGTTACAGGAAACTGCATGTTGGCATGGCATAAGCACTGCCCATTGCAAAGTACACAGGATGAGAGGCAAAAGTAAAGTGATAGGAGTTCTGTTAATGTACAGGACTATCAGCTCATCTCCCTACCAGAAGATATGTCAAAGAACCCACCCACCAAATCTCTCCAACCATGAGGATAGGAGGCCTCCATGCAGAAGCTCCTCAACCATTCTGGAACCCCTGAGGGGAAGGAACTGAAACTGATCCCAACACTGAAGCTCTGTATGTGTCCACTGCTCTGTTAATCCTGCTCTGTCATCAGTATGGCAAATAAATCTCTATGAAATCAGAAAATACCATGCACTGCTTCTCAGAGGAAAAGAGTTCATAAACTTTTCTGCACCTCTTTCAAGTCTATTTATTCCATTAATGACATTCTAAAGATCTATTCAGATGATGACAGGTCAACCCAAATATCTGTATTTTTTTCAGGAAAATAGAAAAAATAATTCCATAGCTCTGACCTTCAGGGTTTGTCAAATTCAGATTGAAAGCAAAATGAAAACAAAATGTGACAAATATATGTCACATGCATAGTAGTAAGAGCACAAATCTTTATGGAAAGTTTAGGTACCTGCTAAATCCTACCCTTCTTTAAACAGAGTACAAAAACCTTGTAGATTTAATTACATGGAAATATATATATTGCTCTTTTTATATATCAAGTTAAATACATACTTACATTGGATTAGAATATGGTAATAATCTAGGATGTGCTTTTGCATATTGCAAAGGGTGTAAATCACGTCTCTGCCTGGAGAGTCTGAAAGAAAGTGGTGATTGCACAGGAAGTTCCAGGAAGAACTTTAGTTAAATCTGCGTTTGTTCTTCTTACAGCTTTGAACAGCACAGGCTGGAAGTAGGATTTTCCTATCCAATTTTTTTTGTTTTCCCTTTCATGTCTGTGATTTTTTCCTTGGAGTAGATGCTCTCATTCATAATACTTGCATCAGACAGTGACTTCAGTTCTCAGACTTCACTGTGACTGAGTCCTGCGCAAGATATGCAGGATATGGGAATGTTTGCTCTTTTGTACATGCATGCTGGGCATTCTTCACCTATTTTAAAATGCACTCAGCACACTGTATGGTTTGATCTCATGCACAACTACAGTTTATGCAAGGTGTCTAGTTTAACAGAGCTGGAAATGTATTTCAAACATATTTTTAGTTTATTCAATCTCTGAAATTTGTATTTCGGAAATATGTATTTTCCTACATAATATGATACTATAAGACACTTTGATTACAATTTAGTCATGGAAGTATGCATTTCTATACTATCATCTCAGTGCTACATGCCCATTGACTCTCCAAATAGAACCTTAGTTCCCTTCCCAGGGACTTATGTACATGCAAATTGTCACAAACTTGAGGAAAGCCTGAAATAGCTTTTCTGTTTGCGCGAGTATAGAACAAAGGGAACACACATTACAGACTTCATCATAATATGTTCAAGACTTTATGATAAAGTATTGTCTTCCTTTCTTTCCCATTTTTAGTTTAATATTAAAGTGTTCTCTTCTAAATTAGAATAGCACAGTTCTGTATACATTGGTTTGTTTTTTTCCATTCCCATTAAATAACCTGGTATTAAACAATCACCACCAAAATTTTCAGCAGACATACAGTTTTCAGCACAAGATAAGCTGGCTGAAGACTTCTGAATCAGCAGCAGATTTCAGCTAGTCTCTTGGTACAGCATCATGAGCTCTGCTAGCTGGCCACCGATTCCAATCAGCTACTGAATGGAGACTTCGGAAGCCCTCCTTCCCATTACGGCCATGATGTTTTCCGCTTCAAATCATAGAGGATGCTTTCAAATTTAGATCCACTTCTTTTTAAAGTGAGAAAGTACTAAAAGCAACCAATTTTAGACTACATAGATAACTGTGAAAACTACTAGATCACAATATAAAATCTTTCAATCAATAAAAATAAGTGATGGCCTTCAGGTAGACCTCCTACGATTGCTGAGCAGTACAAATGGAAACCAAGCTTCTGGCATAATTAGTACAATATTCATTATTATGTTGCCCTAGCTTGAATTAGTATGAAGGAACCACTACACCCATCTTTGGGATGAAATCATCATTGAAGCAGAGCACAACGGCCATTCTAGACTGAATAGCATACTACTGCAGCCTTTCAGGGGGAGATTACCTAGTTGAAAATACATGATTAAATAGCACAGAATGCAGCTATACAAGTTGGCATCTGCCCAGGACAATAACAACTGCCACACTTTTCTTGGAAAGAGTGCCCTCGGATCGTTAGTGACCTAACGTGGCTTTGTCCTTGGTTCTATCTCTCAAATACCCTTCTAGTCTTGTTTTAGAACCCTGAACCCTAGATACCCTATTGCAATAAAGAGCTAAAGGAAAATGAAAAGGGCAAAATGTCAATAGTATGCATTGTTTAGTATAAAGAATCCCCAAAAGCTCAGGAAACATGTCTTTTTAATGAGAAACAACAGTTTGTGGCCAGCTGTTCCACTTCGTTATGAACACGTCAGCTCCAGCAAGATGTACAAATGGGGACTATAAACACAGTACATTGAAAATAAGGCCTGCATGGATAATCATACCTATTAATATAAATAGCACTGAGAAGACACAGACTGAGCTTATATACTGACTGACAAGTTAGAGCAAAACAGACTATTTTTCTTCACCATCTCAATAAGAAATTAGATGTAACATGGGTCCAACAACAAGTGAGTCCCCGAATGTGTTTATTAAAATGTGGATTGAAATGCTGAGTGGAAACATGGTACTGCATATGAATGTGAAGGCCACTCTTTTACACCATTAAATTATCCACACAGTAATATCATGCATTGAATTTATTTTCAAAACACAGCATAGGTGAAGATTTATGCAGCTTTTGTGAAGGATATTATAAAAAACACACAGGAAAAAAGAAGAGCTAAGGTTGTTGCAATTCATGGAACATCTTCTTCTTCCTTAATAATGACAGGTGGTTAGCCAGAGCTGATGAAGTGGGGTTCAGTTGGTATTTCAAAATTTTCTGTCCTGTGACCTAAAAAGTGAATGCTGAAGAAATATCCTAGTCTAACATTAAGTATTAGAAATTTCTCTAGCAGCAGAACAACAGAAGAAAAATCAAGACACTTATCCATGAGTTTTCCATAGCAATCTGCTCTGCTGGGTTTATTTTAAATATGTCCATAATAAACTGAGAAAAGATCAAATTCCCTGTCTAAGCTATTTTTCCATAGAGGTGCATTAATGCAAATTAGACAGAATGACTTTTCCCAGTTATAATTTGGCTGAAATGAGGTGGAAGGAACAGAAAGACAATTAACTTCAGAGTTTTTTTCTCTCTTTTTCTTTTTTTCTTTTCTTTTTTTTAATCTCCAGCAGTTTGGATTAGGTTTAGTGCCTGATGATAGTAGGCTGTCAGTCCTGCCAGGCAAAATTATTCTGAGACCTTCAAGGGTCTTTGTTTATCGCATTTTTCAATTAACCTCTGCGTTTTAACTTCATCATAATGCCTGTGCCAATTCACACCAAGGAACAAATAAAAATCCCCGTTTCCTGTCATTATTTCTTTCCTTCATAAAATCAAGGAGTTTGGGTTTTTCCCTTTCTCTTTCTTAGTTAATATAGGAAGGAAAAGGATGTAAATTTCAGATTACAAGAGATGACCACAAGTGGCAAAGGGTTTAACATAAATTACATTTCCACATTAACCTTTCTTTCTTTCCTTTTCTGCAAATGAAGTGAGAAAAATGTTTTCCATGCAGAAAGGGTGTTTTATAATTTTTAAAGTTTGACCTGAGGAACTTGAAGTAGATTCACAAGGTTCAGTATTGTAATGCCCAACTTTTAGGAATGCAGTCACAAAGAGAAATTCAAAATTTCATAACTTAAAATCCTTTTGCAAGGTAAGAAAACACTAGATGCCTAAGAATGGGATTCACAACAGCCATAACATTAAGCGACCTTAGCTAAATAAATTTAGCCAAGATCACGTATTACTGAAATTTCATAGCTACAACAGACTTGGATATGTTGAACCAGACAAAGGAACCCTCCTCACCCTTGTCCTCTTCTTTACCTTTTCTCCCCAAACTCGTGCTGGCCATCTGGATCTAGAACAGAAAGGAATGCAATGCCCAAACTTGAGCAGTTTACTTTGCATATGCAATACGCAGTCTGCTGGAATAAACCCTTTCTATCCAAACTAGGATTACCAGCTTGGGTTCCCAGCATTTAAATAGGCATGCATGTAACAAATTCACAGATATTTGCAAGCACGTTAAATACCGCTAGTTGCATTAGATGGGGCTCAAATCATCTGGTGTTTGATCTCTGGCTGCCTACCAGGAAGCTAGTACCCCTCAGCTCCCTTTCAAGTCAGTGGAGAGTAATGGGCACTTTCAAGGTGTGATTCATTTGACTTCTTTTAGGCAGCTGCTTTTCGATTAGATGAATCACACTTTAGACTGTATTCACTGTATTGACTAGATCTTCACTGGCTATGAACGGAGCCCACGCCACAAACATTACCCTTCATGAATCCCATCCTTTCTCTTTTCCCATTCCTCTGCTCTGAGTACTTCGACTAACAGATCACTGATTAAATGCAGGAACTCAGTGATTATTAAACAGACAGTAAGACAGACAGGCAATGAGCAAATTTTAGAGAAGGAGAACTGGGGTGAGGATTTGAAGTGGGATTTGGGGGATTACGCTGAACTTCAGTACACTGATTTTTTTAATGATTACTAAAAAACTTGCTCAGTGTTGACAGCCTAATAAAGTGTTAATTCTCAGTTCCTTTTTCTTTTTTAAAGCCACAGGTAGGCGAATTCTCAGCTATCTGCTAATAATAAATCACTAAAAAAGTTGTGGGTTTTTAACTGCATGATCAGGCATGTGACAACTTGTGAAGTAGTAGCTAAGCATGAGTGATACTGAGAAAGCTGTTGTCCAAAGTTTAACGTGGGTAGCAGCTGCACAAAATCAGAGACTGAGCACGGGCGTGTTTGAAGTGGGCTAGTATCAGACTAATCAATTCACATATATTTATATTATCTCCAAAGCCAGGACAGAACTTGCCTTGCTGTGCCTGGCAAATACTAGGATCTGGGCAATGAGACACTCAAGTCCAGGCTCACAATTGTAAAAGTTTGAAGAAAACCAGGTTAAGGCACAGGTTTTAAGTAACCTTAGTATGCAGTGTAAGCGTACACCTCAGAAGGCTGGCTGCCTGGCAGTCAGAGCTTATTAGTTTGGATGGAGTCCTGTACTAAAGCAAATATCTCACTGTAAGAACCCAAGTATCTCTAAATCACACTGTGTTCCAGCTCAGCGTGAACTCCACTACATAGCATGCTTACAAACTCTTCATGCACTCAGCTTCTAGATATAGCTAAATGTCCATCACTTTCCAAAGAACCACAGCTGTGAATCATCTGAGATTAAGAGGTGAAATCAGGCCAATCCATTCTTCCAAGAAGGAAGAAAAAATAAATAGGATCACTGCCCCCTTTTCTTGCCTCCTTTATTTATTCAATAAATATCCCCAAGTTGGAGCATTCTTTGAGGATTTGAGAGAACCAGGTTCAAATCATTTTTTGTCTCAGGTGACTAAAAATCACATCTCTTGACTACCATCACATTTGTCCTAACCACAGAACTACGGAATATTTTGAGGTGACAACTTTCTGTCTCCTCTGTGAAAACTCCAACTGGTGAGGTATGTTTACTACCCATATACCCATCGGCACAGAATGGGCCACGAGTGATCATATACCCTGTTCATTAGAATATCTTCCTGTTCCCAAAACTCCCAGTATCCAAGTATTAGTTAAGAAAACAGATTCCACCAAACAGCAATTGGAGTCAGAAGGGAGTACTGACACCCAGCACACCAGTCACTAAATTCCTTGTAGTAAGCATAGGACTACAGTTCCACAAAATATTTCAAGCCTCAAAAATAAATAAGTAGCAAAGATAAAATTAGGAAATGTTATGAAAAGTAGTGCACCATTAACAGAAAAGGTGGAAAGACAGTTACTTCAACCTTAGAGGCAAATGGATAAGCCTCTCTCCTAACAATTGTGTGTTCGAGTTGCACTAGAACTTGAATTAGAAGCTGCAGAAACAATCTGAAAGTTATAATCTTCACAGAGTACACATTCTGCACAAGAACTGACTAAGAGATATAAATTTCTCCTCGCGGCACATCCATTTGCATTTTCCTTGAACACAGTAAGTCTAAGGTGCTCGAAAATTTTGATAGGACAGTTATCAGCTAGAGGTAAAAGATCTATAATCTCTACTTGGTAGATTATATCAACTTGATTGGAAGAAAAAGGATCACAGACAGCAGATCTAACAACCAAGCAACTACCTGTGGACTGATGATCAAACGAGACAAAAAAAACTGAGTGAGGACAATGGAAAATTCTCATATGCAACAAGAAATTTACATCAAAGTTGAGAAACTTGAATGAGTAGATTCATTCAAGTATTTCAAAATTACCATCACAAAGGAGAGAAAGTCTGAAACAAAAGTAGAATCACTTTTGTCAAAGCAGTGCTTGCAAAACTCAACAGAACCTGAAAAGACAAGAATATCTCAAGTGCATCCAAGATAAACTTCTTAGAACAATTGTGTCCTCCATGGGCCTGTACATATGTGAAACATGGGCTTCAGCAGCATGAAAAGAATGACAAATTCCGGCCTTTATAATCAGATGTCTCCAAATAAATATAAGAATAACTTACACTGTGCATAGGACTAACAACTCTATTAGAGTGGCTATTACTGGAATAATTGGGTCCTATGAGCCTGTGCAAGCAATTGTAAAAAAGACAGCAGCTGGGATGCGTTGGTCATGTGAGAAGGGCAACAGGCCTTGCGAATGCAACAGGTCAGGGAGCTGTCTTGACAGACAGTTTCTATAGCAGTTACACTAGAATACACTGTTGCTCACGGGTTCAAAGATGAACTGAGCAGTCATCTGTCCTGACAAAGAGGCTGAACAGTTCTTCGAAAATGACACTGTTAAAATATAGCTTGTTTGAATATTTCCTATCAATGGATTTAATAAACAAAGTAAGCTCTTCTTTATTGCAAGAAATTCAAGCACAAATACAGCAGATAGAACTGAAAGTCAGTTAGCAGAAGACAAATTCCACAGGAACAGCATTCCTGTTATTACCTTCAGAAGTTCATAAATAAGGATAAGAGTACCCTAAGCTCAAAACAGCTAACTCTGAATCATGTATGTTGTTCAGGACATATAGAGAGGCCATAAATGAACTATGAGGAGCTAAAAGAAGAACGTTTTATCCAAACAAGATAAAGACAACACCTCATAAAAACAGTCTTAGGAGAAGGCATGAGAGTGTTGCCCATCAGAATTAAATTCTGCAGAGTAAAAATTTGCCATGAATTTTAAATGTTTTTTCATAAATCTGAGTAGGAACCTTGAGTGTAAACCATGGTTATGTCTTCAAGGTAGAATCCAAGAAGTCCGAAGTGTACCAAAGACAGAAAAAGATGCAGCCTACAGCTGGTTAAATGTGTTTGGAAGTAGTGAAAATAAAGCAACTGTCAATTTTTTTGTCAATGCTGTGTTTTGACAGTCTTCATGCCTTTGAAGAAAAGAAACTATTAAAAACTTCATGAATGGCAGGAAATGTGTTTACTTTTAAAAACTTAATAAGAATAGTGAAGAAATAATTTATACAGAAAGGTTTAAATTCAGATATTTTTAATTAAATATTTTGAGGCATTCACTCAGTATAAATACTGACTCTATAAATACTAATCGTATAAAGTATATAATTATGATTGTTTTAGAATTGCAACTACAATTATACTGGTTGTATAAAGTGTAAATGCTAATTGTGTTTTTTTAAGTGTGACTCGATAAAGATAAGAAACTAGCTCTCTAATTGCCAGGAACCTATTGCAAAACCTGTGTAAATAAGAAGATAACTAGAGTTGCATGAACCATATCTATTTGTAAAATATTGAGTGATATATGGACTAATTTTTTTTTGTTTTAATGTAGCTTTAATGATTTCAAAGGAGTAGTTCTTACCTGGCCCTGCCTTCCTAATTCTACATAGGCATATGGTTGATTGCAACAAAAGTTTAAACATAATTCTGATAAATTATTTTAGTGTTGATTTTAGCACACAAAGTATATCCTGCCAAATTATTCACCCAGTTCATAATGGAATAATTCCACTCAAATCAATAAAACTAAACAATATAACCCAACAGGGAATCTGGACACTGGCATTCCCAGAGTCATTTTAACTTGTTTCAGTAGTACACAAAATATTATCCAACCTGTTTTTCCTTTTTTTCTATTAGTGTAACATCATCTTTGTGTTGTAAATTGTATAAATCCAAAACGTTCATTTTACAGCATCCTGTTTCTGTGATGAGTAAGAGGCTAGAAACTCAGTCATAACAGGTGAAGCTTCACAGGGCTCTCAGGAAAGATACTGCATGGCAGCAAGCTACAACCACCAGAACAATTCAACTATCACGACCTCTATCTTTCAGTGAAGAATATGGCAAGCTTTATGCCTCAGTTTGGTTACATGAGGCACCCTATGGGTCCCTCGTCTCATTACCTGGACATCCCATGTGGCCTTCAGGCACAAGCTGGAGAACAAAAAGGGCTTTAGATACGTACACATGCAGTGGAGTAGCTGATCTCTGCAGTCGCAGTAAATCTGATAGTTCCAGTGAGCACTGGATCTAAGACACATTTGCAGATGAGCTGCAAAGTGTATTCAGCATGAAGAGAAGGAGAAGTAGCATTGCTTTCAGGTCTTATTGCAGGTCAGACACCACTAATTTAATACACCATGATATTTTTACCCACAGGTGCAGTCTGCTCTCACTGAAGCTCCTTCTAGTTTATATCAGGTTACTAAGGGCAGCATTTGGCAAAGGGACCAAAGCTAGTCTAATAGCAGTGAGATTAGTTTCCCAGTCTGCTTCTGCTCTGTCTGAATTTCTGTGCTCTGACAAAGACTACTTTGAGTCTGCATAAAGCGTTAAAAGAACAACCCCATCTACTATCGTTTCCCACATAAGTAGCTATTTATGACCCCACAGACTCCTGTCATGGGTAATGCCAGTGATTAGCTAAGATGACCCCTCAGTATCCGGCAGCAGGTCTGACTGCCTAATAGGAAAGCATCCAAACCTATGTTATGGGCATTGATTCTGTCATTTCAGAACAAGCTTTCACAGCTTTAAAGGATTCCCCATTGCCAGAGTGCTGCCACTTTCTCCAGAAAAGTGAGTATCTCATGTTTCAGTCCTCTTCAACAATGATCAGACCCTTTGTGCCTGATCTGCACTGCCATACGTATCTGAAGAACATTTCAGACCATGTTGTAGAAGAATAAGGAAACGGATGTACAAGCTACTAATTCCCTTTAACCTTCAATAGGCATTGCATGATGAGCAGTTAAAATCTGTGAAATATACACTGCCAGTTTCCAAAAGTCTGAGACCCAACATGAAGCTCTCACATCACATTTTCTCATAAGCATCTCACATACAACCCGCCTGCAATCCGCTCCTTCCAGAGTGGGAGAAGCTCATAGGATGTAGCCATCAACATCCAGAAAACCTGAAAAGGAAAATACAGCTTTAAATAACCAAGGGAATAAGTAATGCAAAACAAAGACTACAGTCCCCATTGTTTGCCACTATCACCTGGATACAACTCTACAGCCAATGGATTTTCATGCAAAATGGTCATGAATTTCCCAGGAACTTAACAAAGCTGATAATCATTTGCTCAGTTTCAGTGAGATCTGAGCACACTGGGTGCAGTCCTGAGAACTCATCACTCTTCATACATCTTTGCTATGGCTAAAAGAAAAGAAAAGCAAAAGTTAAGGCTTCAGCTACACTGGTATCTATTTTTATGAACCTAAACTGTTCTAAATCCCAATCCTTGCTGAGTCATAAAAAGGCCAACCTATTAATCTGTCCTGCCTGGAAGAGAACTTTTTCAGAGCTCATTGATATATTTTCAAGAGCTATAAGCATCAACACTGGACTTGTTCAGTAACTGGGAATGCTGCTCCATAGGAAAATTTCCCATTATGATTAATTTATAAGAGTCCAACTGATCCCACAGTTAAATACCAGAAAATCACAGAAGTACAACTGATAGTAAGAATCTACATTTTTCCATCTCCATAGAAGAAAAAATAACATATTCTTTAGGCACAGACAAGAAGAGGACAGACCAACAAGAAGTCAAAAAAGCCATCAGTGTACACTCTCAGAGACCCTTGAGCTACTGATATTTCTGACAATATGAGAGCAGTCAGGTGCCAAGGCTCCACAGGACTAGTGGCATCTTGGCTAAATTCCATCTGGCTTCAAGCAAAAAGGCACCAAGACTCAAACATCTGTACATCTAAAAATGAAACAAAGCATTTGTCAATACACAGGATATGCCCAGCATTAAAATTGATGTTAACTTCTAAATAATTCAGTGAAGCTGTATGCATAAGGCAAAGACCAAAAAGATTTATATAACTTCCTGCTAATAATGCATACCAAGGTCCAACAGCTGGACTAGACGAAAGGCCTTTCCCAGATCTTCTGTCTCCCTCAAAGGTGAGCCTGAGAGATCATCTTCTGTGCATTATGGGCTCAGTTACTTTGCCAAAGAAAATCCAAAACCATATCTTAGATATTTCTTAGAGAGGAACAAAACAGAGGTGTATGTTGGGTAGTTTCTCTCATTCCCGTAGATAATGCTCAATACAAATACTTACAGCCAGTTTCTGTCAATTCTGCCCTCTTGGTCAATCTCCTTCCACTGGAAAAATCACTTGTCTTCTAAACAACATTAACAGTGACTCTATCCTAGTGCCAAATCAGTCAGTCTCTTCCTCACCCCATGGGCTCAGCTGAGAACACTTCACAGAATCACAGAATCACAGAATGGTTGAGGTTGGAAGCAACATCTGGAGATCATCTAGTCCAACCCCCTGCTCAAGCAGGGTTACCAAGAACACGTTGCACAGGACCCTGTCCAGATGGCTTTTGAGTATCTCCAAGGATGGAGATGCCACAATCTCTCTGGGCAACCTGTTCCAGTGCTCTGTCACCCTCACAGTAAAGCAGTTTTTCCTCATATTCAGATGGAACTGCCTGTGTTTCAGTTTGTGCCCATTGCCTCTCGTCCTGGCACTGGACACCACTGAAAAGAGTCTGGCCTCTTTACACACTCCCTTCAGATCCTTAGACGCATGCATAAGATCGCCTCTCAGTCTTCTCTTCTCCAGGCTAAACAGGCCCAGCTCTCTCAGCCTTTCCTCATATGAGAGATGCTCCAGTCCCTTCATCATCTTTGTAGTCCTCCACTGGCCTCTCTCCAGTAGTGTCATGCCTCTCTTGCACTGGGGAGCCCAGAATTGCACAGATGTGGCCTCACCAGGGCTGAGTAGAGGGGAACAATTACCTCTCTCAACCTGCTGGCAACACTCTTCCTAATGCACCCCAGCACACCATTGGCCTTCTTGGCCACAAGGGCGCATTGCTGGCTCATGGGCAACTTGTTGTCCACCAGGACTCCCAGGTCTTTCTCCATAGAGCTGCTTGCCAGCAGGTCAACCCCCAGTGTGTACTGCTGCATGGGGTTATTCCTCCCTAGGTGCAGGACCCTGCACTTGCCTTTGTTGAACTTCATGAGGTTCCTCTCCGCCCAACTCTCCAGCCTGTCCACATCCCTCTGAATGGCAGCACAGCCATCTAGTGCATCAGCCACTCCTCCCAGTTTTGTATCATCAGCAAATTTGCTGAGGGTGCACTCTGTCCCTTCATCCAGGTCATGGACGAATAGGTTGAAGAGGATTGGACCCAGTGTTGACCCCTGGGACTACTCCTGATCACCTTTTTATCCTTCACATGTTTGGAGATGGCATCCAGGATGAACTGCTCCATCACTTTTCCAGGGATGGAGGTGAGGCTGACTGGCCTGTAGCTTCCTGGGTCCTCCTTTTTGCCCTTTCTGAAGACTGGAGTGACAACGTTGTCTGTATAATGGTTTCTTTCTGCTGCTGTTCTATGATTCCTATCCATTTTCCTCTGCTGCTCTGAACTTCTTACTCATTTCCTGCTGCAGCATGGGTCACCTGTGGTCTACAGACCCCTCAGGGTGTCCCTGTCCCAGCATGGGTCACACACAGACTGCAGACCTTTGGGGGGTGTACCTGCTCTAGGGTGGGTCACCTGTGGGCCACAAGTCCCTCCCTTGGCCCAGAACACCTCCTCAAGTTATGGCCCCTCAGCGGTGTCTCCTCCCACCTGCCCATGGGGTACTTGCACTGCATCAGAGCCAGCTAGAACCAGCTGCAACCAGCGCAAGGCGGCTCATAGCCTCCGCCTGCCCCTGCACAGGGAGCTTCTGCAGCCCCTGTTCCCCAAACCTGCCATTTATACCCAATGGATACCACCCCTCACCTCCGCAAAATGTATTTAAGAACTCCTCAGCATGTGTACCTGCAGTCACTGAAACGCCACCCCTGGCTTCCGGGAAGCAGACTACAGGGGTTAACATGATCCCAGTCTGAACTTTTACCTATTGCAAACTCTACCACTTGTCCCCAGGAACCACACTGTAGGGATTAACATCTTAACAGTCTGCATATGTATTACAAACTTCAGGCCTTGTGGCTCCACAAAACCCACAGCCTTGAGCATTATAGCAATTTGAATATTCATCCACAAATTCCACGGGGGTATCTCCTTTGTGGGAACAGCAGGATCAGGCCATTGCTCCACATATCCCTCCATAAGCTCATCCCAAAGCCCTCCCCTGCCCAGGACAGTGTTTACAAGTGGCATAGGCCACAAACTCCCCAGGGCAATGCTCTCCTGAGCCATCAGCTGCGTCCCAGCGGCTCCAGTTCCCAGCACCGCCACAGCTACTGCAAGAGTCATCTCCCTAGGACAGCAGCTGGAAGTGTCCCACACCTCTCTAATATCACTCTGAGCAAAGGACTGGTGTGCAGTCCTCCTCTGGTGAGCAGTGCTCCCCCTTCCGCAGCTCTGCTACCCTGGCTGCACTCTAACTGCGGAAGCCTAAAGGCTCCGTTTTTAATCTGCCCAAGTCCTTGCTGCCCCCGTGCCAGGTGCCAGGATCCCCCTCCGGGGTGGCACCTGCAGCTCGCCAGCTGCTCCCACAGCACCAGCGCCCGGCGCCCTGCTCACCCTACAGCCATACCAGCACCATGAGCTGCTCACCGCTGAGCAGGGGCCTCCCGGTGGCACCGAGCACTCATTAACGCCTCCGCGAGAGACCCGTCACTTCGACGCAGCCCGGCAGCCCCAATGCAGCAGCCTCCCACCCTCCCTCCCTGCCTCGGTGCCACGCCAGGGCGCCCAGCAGGCCCAGCGCCCTGCAGCCCAGCAGCACCTCCTGGCGCTCACAGCCGCCGTGGCACCCCGGAAGGATTTGCTGGTGGGCTAAGATGAACTACCCTTGGTCCTGTCTGTGTCCAGTTTGTGAATGTCATAGAAATAACAGGCTTGACCTCCGCTGAAGTGCTGAGCACACTTGAATTCTTGTCAGTCCGAGGATGTGCTGTATGCGAACATTATGGACAGGCAGGTCAGGACTCAATAGTGGGTTTGGACGCAAGTTTGGAGTGCAGGTCTGAAAATGAGCAGCCTGCAGGTCTGTGGAGCAGGATGGGATCTGGTCGTGGTGTGACCTTATGAGTGGGACACCGGCCCTAGGCCTGAACATTTTCATCCTCATATCCATGTTGAGCTGCCTTGGGAGGCAAATGGGGAATTGCTCCTTCCTTCATTTACTGGCAGAAGAATTCGTGACCAGCTTAATTGTACTTTTCTTGCTAGGAGACCTAATAAACCTTCCGTAGCAGGTCAATAGTTTCCAAGAGATCTTACTGAGGGTAGTTCCTGAAATGGCCTAAAGCATTTGTCTCTCTGCACTGTGGTTAGAACTTGCTTATCAGCTTGCTCCTATGAAACCTCTAAGGGGCCTAATACAAAATATACAGAGCAACATCCTGCTGTAAGATCAGTTTTCATGCTTTTTGCAGTAATGCAGAGAACTGCTAAACAGTGCAGTCGTCACTGAGGTAGCTATCTATTTGTCAGAGGTGAAATTGCAAGTTTTCAGTACCTCCACCTCCATTAACATGCTTCCAAGAGAAGCAGAGCTTGAAAAATATGTTAAACATTTTTTGCTGCACCATAAAATGTCTTAGTCTCCATTTAATTTTATCCATGATTATTTACAATAAAATGACTTTCATCTGCCTATAAATCCTTACCTGCTATATTCTTTTTCCAAATTGCTTTATTAATCCTTAGTTATTATTAATTAGAAATGGCACAAACAGCACAATCATTTCCTTAACTCTGGCCGACAGCTGGGCTTTAATAGTCTACAAAGCATGACTTTGGTTTCTGGAATTTATTTTTCTCCTGCATTAACTATGCCACATGACAGAAGAAGGCAAAAAAAAAAGGAGAAATATTTCTGAGTGTCGTTTTTAACTGTAGAGAGACAATGTTTTATTATAACGATAATGGATTGAAACCCATGGTTTGTGCTTAAATAATGCAGACAGGCAAAGCAGCTTTGTATTCACAATTATTCAGCTTTTTATTTTTCATAGTTCCTCCGTTAGGTATCAGTTTGCTGCTCTGTTACAGGTCACATGTCTGCTGTGTTTGTGAGAACCACAAATTAGATCATGTGTGACACAAAACACATAATTTCCCTGCAGTGACAGTTATCAGGCAGAGTGTTCACATTTAACAGTGCAAGATCTTGGTAATTACTTAGGTCAGGAAGAGCCTGCTATTTCCCTGGATTGGTGCAACATATTCAGGCATTTGTAACACTGTTTCCTTAAGTTCATTTTAGTCACCTCCTGGAAGTCTTACTGATGATATAAAAGACGTGAATAACTTGTGAGTACCGGGGATGGATGAACTTTTGGCTTCTATGTCTAAATAGTATACAGAAGAGTGGGGAAGTGCCGATAATGCTGTCTGAAAATGTGCTTGAAATCTTTGCATTTTGCACAGATCACTAAATGAGTTTTTCCTCTGAACAACACAGTTATTACTTCTAATGAATTGGTCCATCTGATCAGTTAGCTCATGTGGTGAATGTGATTTCCTAGCTCATATTACTGTACTCACGTGTATACCATAGATCCTGCTCCAAAACAGAGAAAAATGAAAGAATTCCAATTTTCTTTGACTAAGCTTTTTGTAGAGAGTGCTTTGGAAATCTGAGAACACTCCTATTTCTGAATTAGAGATATGTTTTATACTTGAAATCCAAATTTTGCTAAAATAATCAGGACGAAGGATATCAAATTGTACAAAATGGAATGCCTGTCATATAGACAGCTATGAATTTACAATGCAAATGTAAGAAATATGGTCCAAGGACTATGAAAATGTTCTAGTGAAAGAATTATAATGGATTTTTATAAAGGGGGTTGCGTTATTGACATCTTCTTAAACATTTACATGAATAAGTGTGTAAGGAAGGGAAAATGAGACCAGGCCATAAGATAATGGTGAAAGAGGTCCAGATACATAGTGTTCAGACTGAGAAAACACAGTAGAAACTTCTGTCTATCATTGTAGCTGAAGTGTAGTCTGATGAATGATCAAGACACAGGCACTTGCTATTCAAACTTGTATTTCTTTTACACAAGAAATCTAATCTTTAGAATAATTTTTAAATAACTTTCCTCTTTCATTGATACTTTATTAAGTTAATACTTTCTATAATATTTGCTCGTGATTTAGGGTTTCATATCTGAAGCTAGAAAAAAAAATTTGGCTTTGCCCCCAATTCTGTGTGACCTTGAAAAATTTGCTTTTCTCTGAATTTAAACTCTTGATTCCTAAAGTGTACAGAGACACTTCCTTATGTCAGTGATACGGTAAAGATCTTATTTGTGAGTTATGGAAAGGCAATACTTCTGTGCCAACACAGCTCATTCTGTGAATGAATAAATACCTTCTATGTATTTATAAAATTTCACAGTTAATTTATGCAGTATTCTTATTCTTTTTGCTCTGATCAACTTTGCCTTTGCAATCTCAGAAAAGCAATCTCCATAAAAAAGCAGCTCTTCTGTACTGTCTACAGGTCCTTGTGCAGTCTGGCATTAGGAAGAGTCAGTGGTGTAGCTGGAGTACCCAAACATTTCATCCTCCCAACACATCTCACTCAATTTCGTATGTTTTGAACTACGCTTTGTATGTTTTGAAATGTCTTCTGCAGACTGATTGTTCTTGAGAACAGAGACTGGCTTCCTTGCTCTCTGTCTGTTCAAAACATATTGTGAGGAGCTAGCCTTTGAGCATGGCCCAGAAATCCATGTGCTGAAGATTAGTTACTTAATACTAGCCGTACTTCACAATAATATAAAGGTGTGTATTTTGTACTATTTGGTTCCATTTTTAGCTCTGCAAAATGGGTCTAAAAAGTTTGACTTACATCTTGGATGGGGTTCTCAAGATTAAATTTGCAATAGTTTTTGTGGCTGGAAAACAAGAGTTATGAGAAGAATATAGAATCAGAAGGGACTACAGCTACTCATAAAATTTCTTTTCAGTACATGCAACATTTTGTAAAGTAGGAATGAGCTTGGCACTTTCAACCAATTATTGCCGAGAAAAAAAATTGTAAAAGGATTTTTTTCTAATTTTATTAAATCAACGCAAGCTATATAGAAAGAAAGAATCTTCTTTCTGCATACAGCATTATACTGTGCACTGTAAACTGTCAGAAACACTTAACTTCATGCTGAAAATTTTTTATATCTACTCTGTCTCTCCCTTGAAATTTGCTATTGTTAAAAAGAAAGGACAAGCAAGGCTGTTGAAGGTTGCTCTCACTCCACACAGAAAAAAAAGAAAAGAATAAAGGAATCTTTTCAATTATAAACAGTGAATTCTATGAAACAGCTGCAACACTTCTGAATTCTTTGTTTCTGACTGCTTTCCCTTCATGCCTTGAGCAAGCAAAAGGATTAATTCGGTAGTTATTTAAATATAGTTACTCGCTAAAAATCCTCTGCCAAGATCAGAGAAAAGGGATTAGGATTAAACTGTTCTAATCAATTTTTTTTCTTATAGACACTTTTTTTCTTCAAGAAACAAGTATTAACACTGTAGAGACTGCAGCTTTGTTTTGTATAAATTTCTCAGTGCAGATAAATATCTTTCTTCCTAAATACAGTGAAAGGGTTTATCTGTCACCTTTGTCTCTATATGTCCAGTGGATGACTAAGAATAGTATTAAAATATGGTCTTCAACGCTGTGTGTGTTTCTATTTTTGCCAGTTTGCAGAATGGCTTTGGGTCGCATGACTTATGCAGTGCCTCACACAGAAACTGTGTGATTCCAGCTTCGGTTGGAGCTCATTCTTGGTGTGGCTGTAATTGTAATAATAATAACCAAAATATCTTCCTATCGTATTTGCTTCCCTTCTGTAGCAGGTGAGGTACAGTAAAATAATGTATATAAAAGATGGTAGCATGCAAATGTCTTCTTAAGGTCTTACTGTCCCTTTGGGTCTTCATTTCCATTAAATTCATACTGTTTTTTCTTTGGCAAATGATTGCTAGTGGATCTTTGCTGACACAATGATTCTTATTGCATTTAAATTGCAGCTGGGCATTTGCTAAAGCAAATGTGCACATGAGTGTGAAAACACATTTTTTAATGAGGCATTTTGGATTTTTTAATGAAGGATAATGTGGATATATTGGTCTGGGCCATAATTGAGAAGGATATTACACAGAAAGTTGTAGGGATCATGGTAGGTTGATAGCTTATCAGCTGAACTATTTGAACTGGTACAGAGTATCAGGCATCTCCCATTCCTTTGCACCATGGAAATTAGGAACAAACCAGTATTTCTGGGACAAGCAGATAACTTATTGCATGGTCACCAAAAGGCCATCTGCATTAGTGCTCTCTGAAAGAAGTATTGCTGCTTTTATTGCTTCTCTGTGTTCATTTGCATGGAACTGCACCCATGGAATTAGGGGTTAAGGATGTTTCAGGCAGCACTTCTACACATGGAGGAGAGTGAAGGGGAGGAACAGAAGGGAGCCCTGCTGCAGGTTACTTTTAATTATTCTATTGTCTATTTGTTATCACTAGCATGAGCAGTTCAAAGGAAGAAGGGATGTTAGCCTGATTTGGGGACATGAGTGCAGTGAACAGAGGCAGCAGTTTGTGCAGCAGTTCGCGCAGAAGGGCACAGGAAGGCACCTTCGTTTCCAATCCTAGCAGTGTACACTTCCTCAGGTATGGTCATGCCATGCTACAGAACACGTTCCCCAGTAGCTGTTGGAGTCGCTGCATAAGCTGTGTCAGAGGCTTTGACCCAGACAGACCCTCTGACAGCAGATGCAGCGCTACAGGTCTCAGGCTTCAGGGAGTGCTTGGGGCCTCTCTGTGAGGCCTGGGCTGCCGGTCAGCTCTCCTGCAGGAGGTGTGCTGTTGTGGACGAGTTGTGCCATGAGGTAAAGGAGTTATGGGAGGAAGTCAGTAGGCTGTGTAGCATCTGAAAAGATGAGCAAGAGATAGACAGGGTATTCTCAGAGACCATACAGCTCCAGGAGTCCCAACCCCCCACAGCAGTGGAGTTGTTGGAGGGCTCTGTGCTGTGTGAAACGGTACATCATAACACTGTAGAAGACTGGAAACTGGTCACTTCTCGTAGGAGGAGAAAGGCTTTTACTCCTCATGAAGACTTGCAATTGAGGAACAGGTTTAGTGCCCTCCATGCTGAGGAGGAGCTGAGCATGGTTTCAAGGGAAGCAACGGAGCTGACAGACCCTGTGCCAATGGAGCTGACAGACCCTGTGCCATGCGGGAACACCCGGAAGAAGTGGCGAGTGGTTGTTGTGGGTGACTCCTTGCTGCAGGGGACAGAGGCACCTATCTGCTGACCTGACCTCTTGTATAGAGAGGTTTGTTGCCTGCCAGGGGTTGAATACAAGATGTCATGGAAAGACTGCCGAGGCTTGTCCACGTGTCGGACTACTACCCTCTGCTGCTCTTCCATGTGGGCACTAATGATACCAAAGGCAAATTGGAAACCGTCAAACAGGATTTCAGAGCTCTGGGGATGGTGGTCAAGGGTCTGGGAGCCCAGGTCAGGTCATTTTCTCCTCAAGCCTGCCAGTGAGGGAGAAGGATGGGAGGAGGAGTAGATGGATTTTCCAAGTTCGCAACTGGCTGCGCTGCTGGTGTTGGCAACACAGTTTTGGTTTCTACGACCGTGGGACCCTGTTTGAAGATGGACAACTGAATGGGGAGAGATGGGATCCACCTCACTAAGCAGGGCACATGTGTCTTTGCCAACAGGTTGGCCAGCCTGGTAAGGAGGAAAGATGGGGGAAGGGGAGAGTTACAGAGACAGGGTAGTCAGCAAAACATGGCTCAAGCTGGGATGCCTCCAGCGGGTGCCTGCAGCTGGGGAAGTGCGTATGGGCCATGACTACGGAGGATCCTTTTGCACCCCTCCTGGGAAACCTGCATGCTCGATTGCTTCTCTGAAATGCCTGTAGACCAATGCATGCAGCATGGGGAATCAACAGGAAGAATTAGAGATCTGTGTGTGGTCACAGGGCCATGATCTCACTGCAATTACAGAGACATGATGGGATAGCTTGCATGACTGGAATGCTGTCATGGATGGCTATGTGCTTTTTAGGAAAGACAGGCCAGGAAGGCGAGGTGGTGGAGTTGTTCTTTATGTGAGAGAGTGACTGGAATGTATCGAGCTCTGCCTAGGGGTGGATGAAGAGTGAGTTGAGAGCTTATGGGTAAGGACTAAAGGGCAGGCTGACATGGGTGACCCTGTTGTGGGTGTTTACTCCAGGCCACCTGATCAGGAAGAGGAAGTCGATGAGGCCTTCCAGAGACAGCTGGAAGTAGCCTCACGATCACAGGCCCTGGTTCTCATGGGGGACTTCAGCCACCCTGATACCTGCTGGAAAGACAACACAGCCAGGCACAAACAGTCCAGGAGGTTCCTGCAGAGCATTGATGGTAATTTTTTGACAGAGGTGGTGGAGGAGATAACAAGGAGAGGTGTGCTGCTGGACCTTGTACTAACAAACAAGGAAGGACTGGTTGGAGAGGTGAAGGTTGGGGGCAGCCTTGGCTGCAGTGACCATGAGATGGTGGAGTTCAGGATCCTGCGAGGAGGAAGCAGGGCAATAAGTAGGATCACAACCCTGGACTTCAGGAGGGCAAACTTTGGCCTCTTCAGGGACCTACTTGGAGGAATCCCATGGGTTAGAGCCCTGGAAGGAAGGGGGGGGGGGGCAGGTCCAAGAGAGCTGGTTGATATTCACTTCCTCCAAGCTCAAGAATAGTGCATCCCTGTGAGTAAGAAGTCAAGCAAAGGGGTCAGGAGATTTGCATGGATAAGCAAGCAGCTCCTGGCAAAACTCAAACAGGAGAAGGAAGTATACAGAATGTGGAAAAAGGGACAGGCCACTTGGGAGGAATAGAGGAACATTGTCAGAGTATGCAGGGATGCGATGAGGAAGGCTAAGGCCCATTTGGAGTTAAATCTGGCCATGGATGTCAAGGACAACAAGAAGGGCTTCTTCAAATACATCAGTAGCAAAGGGAAGACTAGGGAAAATGTGGGCCCGCTGCTGAATGGGGTTGATGCCCTGGTGACGAAGGATACCAAGAAGGCAGAGTTACTGAATGCCTTCTTTGCTTCAATCTTTACTGCTAAAGCCAGCCGTCAGGAATTCCAGATCCTGGAGACAAGAGAGAAAGTGTGGAGAAAGGAAGAGATCGTTTAGAGATCAAACTTGACACCCACAAATCCATGGGCCCCAATGGGATGCAGCCACGAGTGCTGAGGGAGCTGGTGAATGTTGTTGATAGGCCGCTCTCCATCATTTTTGAAAGGTCATGGAGAACAGGTCACTCCAGTCTTCAAAAAGGTCAAGAAGGAGGACCCAGGAAACTACAGGCCAGTCAGCCCCACTTCGATCCCTGGAAAGGTGATGGAGCAGTTCATCCTGGATGCCATCTCCAAGCATGTGGAGGAAAAGAAGGTGATCAGGAGTAGGCAGCATGGATTCACCAAGGGGAAATCATGCTTAACCAACCTGATAACCTTCTATGATGGGATGACTGGCTGGGTAGATGAGGAGAGAGCAGTGGATATTGTCTGCCTTGACTTCAGCAAGACTTTTGACACTGTCTCCTGTAACATCCTCATAGGCAAGCTCAGGAAGTGTGGGTTAGATGAGCAGGCAGTGAGGTGGATTGAGAACTGGCTGAATGGCAGAGCTCAGAGGGTTGTGATGAGAAGCGCAGAGTCTAGTTGCAGGCCTGTAGCTACCGGTGTCCCCCAGGGGTCAACACTGGGTCTAATCCTCTTCAACATATTCATCCATGACCCGGATGAAGGGACAGAGTGTACCCTCAGCAAATTTGCTGATGATACAAAACTGGGAGGAGTGGCTGATGCACCAGAGGGCTGTGCTGCCATTCAGAGGGACGTGGACAGGCTGGAGAGTTGGGCGGAGAGGAACCTC
Source organism: Dromaius novaehollandiae (assembly GCF_036370855.1). Taxonomy (NCBI): domain Eukaryota; kingdom Metazoa; phylum Chordata; class Aves; order Casuariiformes; family Dromaiidae; genus Dromaius; species Dromaius novaehollandiae. Next base: position 45,352,286 of record NC_088099.1, on the reverse strand, counting down.
ATGAAGTTCAACCTTACGAACTTTATGAAGTTCAAGAAGTGCAGGGTCCTGCACCAAGCAAGGAATAACCCCATGCACCAGTACAGGTGGTTGACCTGCTGGTAAGCAGCCCTGCATTCCAAAGGAATTGAGAGGGACTGAGTGTAACAGACAAAAAACAAGGGAAGTTAAGATGAGGAAGGGGGCCAGAATACGTCTTTGGCTTAAGTTGAGTCTAAGGAATGGGGAAGAAGGGCGTTTCCCCAAGTTTGTAATTTGTGTGGGGTGGAGGGTGTTCCCCAATACCTGAATCATAGTATTAACTTGTGTTAATTGGCAATAAATTAGATTCAGTAAAAAAATTCCCAGAGTCAAGACTGTTTTGCCCATGACACACACTCAGCTGCTTAGGGGTTGTGCAGAGAGCAATATATTAATGTCCCATGTTTTGAGCCCTGCATAAAGGCTGTGAACGGTCTGCAGTATGGACAGAGAGCAAAAGGGTCACATTCTTAGACCTTACTCTTTTTAATCTAGATCATAGGCAAAGCCCAAATCTGAAGTCATTCTCTCCACCTTCAGACCACAGTTTCTTCTCTCCCTCTTACAGATTGTCTCTGGATCATCACTTTAGGCTGTCTAGCTGTTTCCTGTGAGAAGCGCTTATGGAGTTGTTCACAGATGAATGTTTATGTGAGAAAGTGTAATGTTTCCTCATAGTGAACCAGAACTTTCTCTGTAGTCCATCAGAATCTGCAAATATTGTTTGTAGTAATCTGTAAATGTAAATCATACTTTTCTACAACAGCTAAAGAATTTTTAAGCATGTCTCTGTTTCATGAATTTTCTTGTGGAAAACACTGTTCAGTGTTTCTCAGCTTCCATTGCTTTTCCATCTTGTCCATTTATACATAGTACTAATACTAAGCACATTATCTCTTTGACCTGTAATATCTTGATATGTTGCAGGAGAGCAAACCATGTGATATGTGCAAGCTAAACAACTGTATCATTGTCATTTGAGTGAGCAGTACATTGAGTACGTTGTGTAGTGTCACCAGCACAAGTTGTTTTGAGTACTGGGAACTCAGGCAGCACTCTGGGAGCCTTCTTCATGCCATTTACACAAACAAAAATCAAGAATAGTTTCAATGAACAATCGTACACTGCTGTAAGAATGGTTTGAATAACAGGGCAATCATGTCCCTGACCTACAGGTAATTAGGAGATTTAGGTAAGAGTTATATATTTTCAGTCACTTGCAAAAATAAATTTGTGCTTTTCTTTTCTTCAGATATCTCAGCAAGGTAAATGACAATTTGCATCATGCATTGTTATCACTGTTATGTGTGTGTGTGTGTGTGTGTGTGTGTGTGTGTAAAAATATGAAACAGGCATATGATACATGTAAATGGAACACACACACAGAGACACATAATCAAAAAGTCACAAAGACTCCTGGGACAAAAAGATGGTTAGATGTTAGGAAGCTAGTATCGCTGAATTACTATGGGGCTGCCAAAGAAGGAGACTGCCATCAGAACCTAATTTATTTTAGAATCAGTGTTGTAATTAGTTCTTATTAGAAGCAGGTTCAGGCACCTTGCTATCACAGCTATGCCGCTGTTACACGCAGGTTGCCTTGTGAGCTTGTCTTTGCAGAGCTCTGCATTACATGTTGTAGATATACATAGGATAGTAGAGGATAAACTGATGTTCATCAGAATATATAGCAGTGTGGGGAGATGGAAGAGGCACAATCATTTGCATTAAGGGCCTGACTTCTGTGTTCTGTCTAGAGCTTCATTCTGCATTGTACCAAATACCATACAGCTAAAAAGTTATTATTTTTAGCAAGTAAGGATTCAAGGCATCTTATGTTTCTATTCCAGTTCCTCTGCATGCAGTTGCATTGAGAGCCTGGGACATACAGGCCAAGGTTGTTGTTTGACCTGTTTCTGAATTGTTTAATGTATGGCCTTCCAGAACTACAGGCAGTTCCAAATACTGCCAGCAATACCTGGAGTGTGTCAACCATCAGGATAACTGCTCTGTCCCAATCTGCACTCTACACAACCTCCCTGGTGAGAAGAGGGGCTTGTACAGGTCCAGTGTGGCCGGGTTGAATTGCACTGCTGTTTCGCGGACACATTCTATGCATTCATTTGCATCAAATCTCCCATTTTAGAGGAAAAATGACACTACTTATTTCTCAGCTCATCTTTGAGCAATAGTCTGTCCATTATCTTTTCCCATCATTACGAGATTGAAAATTATACTGTCTTTGTAAGCCATGGGAATCCATTAGTTTGATAATCAAAAGAATTGTTCCTTGAGCATGTATATTGTGGCCAGAAGTTCAGGTTGGATGAATTCCCCTATTACAACTCTTGCATTCAGTATTTCATTAAATGTTGCGTAAACTGTCTTTCTCATGAAAAATACTGGGTTGATCATCTTTTGTCCTACTAGAAGGAATGCAGATATTTATGTGATGAGAACCAAAACCAATATACTTTATAGAACAGAGCGCATGACAACTATGGAGCAGCCTGTGGTCAAATCTTGTTAGTCTGCATCAGGGCCCTGATTTTCTTCTGGCCACATAGTCTTATATCCTGTTGTTTTTTAAAAAAAATTCATTGGTATGTAGAGCTATTACACCCATGCCTGACTGCCCAAAAATCAGCTGCACAGAGATCTACACATTTCTCTACCTCCTCTTAGAAATGGGATTATATTCTGCAGTCAGTGCAATTATTTATTTTTAAACGTTTAGTTTCTTTTTTAGAATTAATAGAAAATGAAATATGTTCATTGATTCTGGCCTTCTGACCACAAAGGTGTTTTGGAACATTTAGTACCTGGAACATTTAGTCTTAATTTCCTCAATGTCTCGCTTATATATTTATATACAAATACACATACGCACATGTACACACACACACAGAGTAATAAAGCCTTGTAGCTAGGAGACTGCATAGTTCCAGTTTGAATAATAAAAAGCATAATGCCTCAGGAAGGATTAGCAGAAGAGTTCATATGGGCTTTATCAGTATCTATTCACATGTCCAGTCTATAGAAGTGGGACACAGGTATTCATTGCTAGAAGTTTCAAGTTTCTGGAATTACATTCACCAGGAAGAGAAGTTGTGTATAATTTAAAGGTGAATTTGTACACATGATAAATCTTGACCATGCTCTGATAACAAAGAGCTGATAAATAAAGCTGACAAGCTTTTTTTTTTTTTTTTTTTTTTTTAACCTTGAAACCAATGTTGAGGAAATAAATTGTTTCTTAGTTTTCTTCATTTTTTTCACAGGGCAGTAATTGTACTGTGGTGATTTTTCCATTTTCCCTTTTCCTTCATTTCCGTATTCAAAAGGTAAATGCTTAGACTGTTAGCTGCTCAGGTTAATTCTTTGCAGGACAATAAGATAAGAATCCAAGCAAACAATTTCTTTCTCAGATTAGCCATATACCAAACACAGCTGTAGTTCTACCTTCTGATTATCTCCCTGTTTCAATTTCACTTAGAGGATAACTTGCATTAATAATGGAATAGATCGCTTTTTCTAGATGTTAGGAATACATTTTTGTCTTTTAGAAAGAGCTATTAATTTTCAGCTTGTAACTATCCAAATATCAAATGCCAAAGATAGGATCATAGGGTAGGTTGGAAGAAACCAGTGTAGTCCATTTAAATAAGACCAATATTTGTCTCAGTAAGTTTATGAGCATATATACCATCTTAATTTTTTTTTTAAAAAAAGAAGTAGATAAACTCAGTTTATGATCTATTTCATTGTCTTGATCTTTATGTTTTGGTTCACTCATGATTATCCCATCCTGCGTATTTGGAGAAAAGAATTTGTAAAATTATATGCCCAAAGAGATGATAACTACCTAGATTTTTTTATTATATATTTGTTTGTAATTTAACTAATTTTAATGTAAGGTCTGCATATCTGTATACAGTAACTTTTCAGAAGAGTTTTAAGAGCAGACTTACTATGATGATTTCAGCCTAAACTTGTTTAAAAATCACTAAGAAAAACAAACATGGTAATACAAGAAGTATCATTAGCCAGTCACCTCTCTCAGGAAACAAAATCCTGCACCAGATGTTCAGCTGGGTAAAACAGAGTAACCGTTCTATTTATTTCATCGGGATAATTGTATCCATGGACAGCAGTAGAATACCATGGATTTACACCAGCTGAAGATTGGTCGGATTCTATTTTTCCTACCCCTTTCACCCTGAGATTCACCTTACCTTCCTGTCAGAGTATAGGGTATTTAGGTAAATTATACGCAACCCTTTATACAGTGAGCAGAAGAGGAAGTTTGACTTCACTTGAGGAGCAGAGTCTGCATAAGTCAGAAACTGTCCTAAACGTTCAAGTCAGCTGTTGACAGAATAATGACTGGTGCAAGGAAAATGGAAAGGAGTACATCCTCTTCTCTCTATTAAGAAAACTCAGTGGCCGATTTCCAGCTTTGAGATGGTTCTCTCAGCTGCAGCACTAGGTGGAGTAGTGCAAGTCTCCTATTCAGTAGGAACAGAGGGTCACTTCAGCCCAGGACACAGGGTGAGGAAATTCAGAGGTTCAGACAGAAAATATTTGTGGCAGTTATGATTCTGCTATTCCCCTGTTGCTGTGAATGGGAACATACTTGCTTTTTCTAACATCTATTACCAGTAGATTAATTCCATATACATCTATTGTTGACTCTTGTGATGAGGAAACATTACATACAGGATTAGTGGGAAAGAAAACTGAGACTATTATAAATACAGGATATTCATTTTTTGTGCTTATTTCATTCTTACATTGCCAGAACTTCACTAGCAATAATATGTTAAACAGATATATTAGACACTGTAGAAATGCAGCATTCCTGCACAAGTGTCATCTGAATTACAAATGATATCACAAGCTAATTGTCTTTACAATAGAGAAGACTTTTCAACAAAGAGCAAAGAGGAAGCTTAATACAAAACACATTTTTCTCTAATGTAACTGATTTATAACTAATACACAGGTAAATAAGGCACACATAATGAACTCTCCCTTTATTGGGATTTTAAAATGTCGCTGCAGTTTTTAATTGCTACCTGCACTTCAATGTGTATCTGTAGCTGCAGATACAAAATAGAAAAAAAATAAAACTACAAGATGTAAACTACTGCTTGCTACAAGGCACAGAGAACAGAAAGTTTTTAAATTAGAAATTTGAACCTTACAAATCTTGAAGAATGATGTAGAATTAAGTCTTTATGATCTCACTCCACCGATCTTGTTTGCATTCCAAGTATCCAACTCATTTGAGTAACAGCTGTGGCTTTCCATGATATGTGTACTCCTGTAAGATCTTCTACACATGACCAAAAGAAAGCAAAATCATCTTCTTAATTTGCCAGGTAAGTATGAGGCCCTGGATAATTTTCATTATGACTAAATATAACATAGCTCCATAAAGAGTATCAAAAAATTGTTTAAGATAAATTATTTTTGTATGTAAACAAATTTCCACATAATACCCTTTCACATCATGCTGCTATCCTACAAGTGACTTACCAAAAAATGAATCCTGCTGGTATTACGTGACTTGTCTGTGGTATGCCGTATGCTTCCAAAATACGTGTTTTTCAGACATAGCATTAACAGTAAAGTATGGGCTAAATTTATGCTGTTGGCCCATTTTCCACAAAGGTCTATTTTACAAAAACTTGGCTTTGCTGTGCTTGCCATGCCCTCTCCCTCCAGAGAAAGTGTTCTTGGTTTATACACAGACTCTGAGCCCACAAAAGGAGGGGTGTTGCCTAACAAGGTTGTCGAGAAAGATCTTGTTTTCCTAGGTTCTGTTGGAGAATTTGGTCCACTTTTGCATTACTGTTTTAGAGAGGAACTTAGATTTGAAATTGAATCTAGTCTTCTACACAGTTCAGAAGACCTTGCAGAAATATTGATAAGGGAAGACAGAAGTTACTTTGTCTCCTTTGTGCAAAGAGGTGACAGTGGCTGATACGTAAGTTATCTTGGTCAGAGAAAAATCTGACATATGCAACTTTTCTGTGCAAACCTTTTTCTGCATCTACCACCTGTGAGAAACAATGTACAAATAACAGGAAAAAGAAAAGCTGTAAAAATATGCAAAAGGCAAGTTTTCAGCAGAAGAGAGTTTTTGCTGTTAAATTCTTGATCTTGTCTTTACACACACTTACAGAGATTTTTGTATTACCATAAGAGTATAAATGAAGGAGATTCACAATTCAGTACAATATCATCATTTTTGATACCTAGAATAGGTTACAGTAAATGCTAAGAAGGTCTTATTAATAGATCTAGCTGATAGTTGCCAAGTGGCGCCATTAAATCTCTTGTGCATACAAAACATTGTGGCCTTAACTCTAACAGGCTGAGGTATGAATGGCAGTGGAGCCATTCAAGCTTGGCTTTAAGCCATGGCAGTTTTGGATTGAGCTGCTGGGTAAGTACAAGCAGCCTCTTGTGTCAGCTCTGCAGAAGTTTCACTGGGGAAGGGAGAAATACTGTCAAATAGTATCAAATCATCTCATGAAAAATCAGAACATTTCCTTGTGAAATGTTCTCAATTCAGCTGTTATTAACTTTGCATGAGATAAAACATTACAAAATTGAAAAGAATTAAGTTCAAGACAAAGTTCAGGTTGACTTTGAATGACTGTGGGTTTTTTGAGATTTTTTTTTAACTGTCAAAGTGTTAAAAGATTTTGTATTATTTGAACAATCCCAAAATTCAGAATCTCAAAATCCTTAGGAGAACAGACTTTCTACTCTCTGAAAAGATCTGCCCCTTATAAAACACTTTCATGAGACCATGTGAGTACAGATGTTTTAAGCCACACTCCTTTAAGATGGTAACCTTAAATAGCTATCATTTGGAACACCCACCCACTGGAAAGACTTCCAAAAGTAAACAAAAAAGCATTAACCACTTAACAATTTGGGGGGGGAAAAAAATGCTTCCAAGATCAGTTCTATACAGTCATTTTTATTGTACCAGAGTCACACTTTAAAAATTCCTGTTTTATGAACAAAGTCTTTAGCACATCCCACAGAGCAGGTAAGAGACATACTCTGACTGTTCTGACAAGGTTATGTATTCATGAACTGCTGAGTCACATTCAAAGATAAACCCCATATTCCCTGAAATCTGTAATTGAAAAGCTAGCCTGAGATCCATAGCAAGTGAGGAGAGACCAGACTGAACAACAAAGAGATGGACTGGAAATGAAATGCCGTTATATACCTGGAGAAGCTGAAGGGAAGTAGTGTAGCTATCAGCACTAAACAACAATATAAATTTGGGAGAACTTGCACCAGCTAAACCATGGCCAGTCTGTCTATAGCATATTTATTTGCATGATCTGCTTCACCTAATGGCATCACATTTTAGACTGATTTCATTCTATAACCAAGTATGGACCATTTATAAGCCTAACCATGTTGAATAGTTTTAGTCAGGTTATCTGTCAAAAGTTGACTAATTGAAGATGTTTGCTTCTTTAGTTTGAAAAGAAACTGAGGGAAACAGTTGTGACAATTCCACATTTGTTTTAGTACAAATAATATCAATGAAGAATAAAAGCATTAGATCCAATTTTTGCAATTGTCAATATTTTTTCAGTAGAAACATGGATTGCAAACATCCAGCCATTTCTATCATTTAAAGACATCAGGATTCTGGAAAAGGTATACTTTTCAACCACTTCCCTGAAATGGAAATGTCCTATGCGTTGGATCACCTGTGACATCTATAAGGGCATGGGGGTGTCAGAGTGTCCTTTCCAATTGTTTTGAACACATGCTTGACAGAGCACCACAGCCTTTCTCGCCCTGTGACCTTTAGCACCAGACTCGGTTGTTCAGACTCACTGGTGGCATTTGGCAGATGAAGGAAGTGAGATGGAAGCTGAAGTCAGTGGGAGTGCGAGACAATTGACTTATCTGACTTATACGCTCCCCATATGAGAGTTAGACATCACTTGGGCAAGGCTCACGTTCTTACACAAAACCTGCTGTCAGATGGGGCCACTGATCATTGACTATGCGACAGATGTCTAAGTCAAGTTGCATGAATCTGAATAATTAAAGGATGGGCTAATTAGGAACTATTCACTTGTGGCATGACCAACAAGTGAATCAAAGCTAGCTGGTAGCAATAAATGGATATTTGAAGGGCTAATAAAAAATTGTGTTTTGCCAAAGTGCAAACAGACAGTGAAAGAACTTGAGAGCATATAATTACAATTGTCATAAGGAGAAAATACAAGAGTAAACAAAAATTGAGATCAGATTAGTTTGCAATAAGTGTTGAACTAATCGCAACACAAAATAAAGGTACAAGAGGTTCAGATTTGTTTATTCAGTAAAATTTCTTCTGATGTACTCAAAAACACATGAACACATAGATTGGTTGAAATGTACTCTGGTACATGTGTGCAGAACAAGTTTGTCATAACCATAGTACATTTCACCAACCCCACTGAAACCTGAACTCTTATGGTGAGTCACCCTGCAGAGTCACCACCACTTTTTTAAACTCTGTAATCTCCCACGATTGCATGACTTTGCACTGCCCACGTCCTTCACACATGCTTCTGCCTTACATCTTTCTCGTTAAAACGATCTTATTAGGTTTTTTATTTTGCACTTTTCTCATTTATTCTGCTCCACTGTTCTTCCTCCCAGCATACTCCAGTACTGCAGCCACTGCTTTATCCTTTGTCATTTTAAGGAACCAGACTTCCTCATTTAACTTGTCTCTTAAAGCTTCCTCTGGCCATAATCTTTCTCCAAATAGTCCTTACAGGGTGTTTTCCCTAAAGGCTGTGTCTGATAGCCTCTGATCTAGTAATTCCAGCAGAAGCCTTGGCTTTGGGATCTCCACTGGCATATCCTTTCAGATGTTCATCCTCTCTTATTTTCCTCAAGCAATAGTCTATGTAGTCTTAGTGCCAGTCTTACAGATAACAGTTTCCAACAGAAAGTTGGGTAACTGAGCCTTCTCATGACTCTCATCCCATCAGCTCTCTTCAAGGCCCAGTTTGCCTGAGAGGTCTGCTCTAAACAAATAGCAAGCAGGCAGGCCACCCAGCAGTCTTCATACTCCCAGATGTTCCCATGTCACACTGTGGGACATGCAACATACACCTTCAGTGCCTTTCCTTTGCAATATAGTTCTGAATATATTTTGAGACCTCTGAACTGAATAAAACACCAAATAATTCATAGTTATGGTTAGGGTGATATGGGACACCACAAAGTGCCCAGCATGGGCGTAGTAAGTTGCTCAGTGTTGCCAGTCTCTGAAGCAGATGTAGACAGGAGTTAATCTGCATCCATCTGGCAGGGAATCAGGGTTTAGTTCTTAGCACAGCTCACAAAGAAGTACCTTTCAGATCACAAAGTGTGACCTGTACTGCGGAATAACCAAATATTATGTGGCCTAGCAGCAAACCCAGTTCCATCTGGTCGGGGTGGCAAGAGCATAGCATGGCTGCTCCCTAAGCGCCGGCTGAGGCTGGTCAGGGCCAATAAGGCCTCTCTTGGTGCACTCAGGGCTCTGACTCATCTCTTCTAGCTGTTTTTTGAGCTACAGCAGATGGAGAAGGACAGAACGTTAGGTTTAATACCAATGTGACCTAACATACAAATATATAAAAACTCCAAATCTTGAAAAAATATCAACCAGTTGTGTGTAAAGGATTGGGATCAGCAGCATAGCTAGCCAGCACCCAGGATGCTTGAGCAGAAGGGCTTTGGTAGCTACAGTTCAGAAGCTGCTTTAAGCTATGCTGAACTTCCATTAAAACAATGATTTCTGACAGAATGGCATGTTTGTTTTCTTTCAACGCTGTCAGGGTCAGTTGTTCTGAAATCTGAAACGGCATGGTGTTTATTCTGTGTACTGCTGTAGACAAGGTAGAAAATTTGTATGCCTAGTCCTCCAGCCTTATACAGGTGCTTTACTATTTCTTTCACTCTCAAGTGTTTATGTATTTCCATTTACTCTCATTTTGATATGATGATAGGAGACAATATACTGTAAGTTTCAGCTCAGTTTTTTCAGGAGGGTTAACCCTGAGTTCAGCTTACTGATTAAATCCACACTTTAGAGAGGGCAGAAGAACAAGCACCACTAAGAGACAGAAAATTCTGCTACACTTTACACCAGCACAATTCAACTGCTTCTTCCAAGTGAAAGAAAAAAAATTGTTCATTTCATTCATTTTATACTTCCCAGTTGAATTCCATTGTTAGGTCTATATATGGTGGAAGATACTCTATTTTCAGGACAGTACATGGAGTAAATGTGCTCTTCATTTAATAAAATAGATCATTAACAATTGATGCAAAGTAGCATAATAGATATTATTGTTGTTCTTTTGCATCTAGTCCTGTGTTCAACTGGAGATTAAATTACCTGATGTCCCACATATTAATAATTACTAAGGCTGACATTTATGAGGCTAGCATGAAGGATGTTTCAGACTTTCAGAAGAATGTCATTTTAGAGACTGTGAATTAGGTGTTGACATGCCCAGGTAACTCCCAGTAATTAATTAAAATGAACTTAAACTATTTGATATACAGGTATCAACATTTTCTTGACAAATATTAATGAAGTGTATATAATATATATGTAATTATAAAGTATATATAATATCATGGTAGATTTTGAGCAATAAAGGTATTTCTATGCTCTCAAGTGCAAATTCACATTGTGCAAAAATATTGTCTACTACTTAGTATAATATTTGTAAAAAATGTAATCAAACCCAATTTCTTCATGCAGAGGGGATGCAGTTTTTCTACCTTCATAATAGTATGGAAATGTAATGATGCATTCGAACAAAGGCATAATTCTCTCCTTTGGTGTTTATGATCAACTTCCATAAATACAGCAAAGCACTAAGCTCAGAATACGATACATGTACCCTGGAGATGGAAATGATTATGCCTAAAGAGATATTAGCAAGTAAAAATGATCTGTCTGTAAAACTATTTCTCCATGCTATACGGCTGTGTGTTACAATGATCAGCTTGTGCAAAGTTTCTGCTGACATCCATCATATTATGTACCTACATTACAGACCTTGGGTGACATATTGCCTTTTCTACCACTGCCTTAGTGGACCAGAGTCTAAAAATCATTGTTTCTTCCAGATTCATTTTCCGCTTTCTCTGCTCATCTAGCATTGCCCCACTCTTTGTACTCAAAAACGTCACCCATTGCCTGGTGCATTTTCTTTTCTCTCCAGTATCCCTTTGAGTTTAGCTACCTGGCAACAGGACTTTTGACTCCAGAACAAGTCAATGTAGGTGATTTAGCTGCAGTCTTACCTCTAGGTGGGTTAGAACTGACTCTGGTGTAACACTTCCCTTGATCTCTCTTACAGACAGTGCACCTATCTAATGGTAGCTGGGCAAAAGGTTGACTCCATTAAATAGGAATGCACCTGAAGTGTTCCCACTGCTTTAACTTAAAGAGATAACAGCATAATTCATAAGGAGATAAACATAGCTATCCAGGAAGGAAACCTTAAATAGGTCTACCTTAAAAACAAGTATTTTTAGGTCTTTAAAAACCAACAGTGCCATCTTAAAATCATTCTGCTATTATAGAGAATACAGAGAGGATGTTGTGGGATCAGAGTTGCTCAAACAAGCAAACAAGCATGTTTCTTCATTCCAGGAAGCTGCAGGGAACAGAAAAGCCTGCATAAGCTATTAGAGAATTACAGTAAACATGCCTTTTGATTACAAGGGCACATATTGCTGTTGTGAGGTTAAGAGCAGCAGAAATAAAGTCAAGGTGTTTTGTAAAAACTGGCCAGCTGAGGGAAAATACTATTTTTATAACAGAACTGATACATTGTTTTCCACGGGAAGATTTCATTTCAAAACAGTGTTGAGCTGTTTAGTTTCTTTCAGAAATGAATTGCTATTTTTACTTTACTTTTACTTTATTTTTAAAGGAAGAAATGACAACTGTACACAGAGCTGGTTCAGTTATGGAGACTAAGCTCAGTGGTTCAGTTTAGCCACATCCAGTTTGGCACAGCATACTTTGAAAAGAGAATCTAATGTATAATTTGACCATTTTTTCATTTTCCCTATGGTAGCTGCTCCTAGAGATGTCAAATGAGATAGGGCCAGATTGTGTGGCATGTTATGAACAGGTGGCACTGTTGACAGTTGTAAAAATGTCATTGTAAGTATAATCACAGATAGTGTTTTTTACAGCCTTAGTGCCTGAAGTCATGTGATGGTTCTGGAACTTACTTTCTATGAGAATCAGATAGTCTAAAATGTCATTTCTACTCCTTGTGTCTATGGAGGAGAGCTTCACAATCTAAACTAACAACTCAAAAAGCTAACCACAAGTACAAAAAGAAAAGTATGAACTTTTTTCATAATTTTTACCCATACCTATGTTTTTTTAAAGCTTGGAATCTAATGCTGTTGTTGTATGTCAACATAGAAGAACCTGCAATTATTTTATGAAATGTACAAATAGGAAACTGAAGTCTAGACAGTTCAATTGACTTATACAGGTTTTCACAGAAAGCCCTCATCTGATCCTAAGTCTGGATCTCCTAAATCACAGACCAGTCACTCAGTCACAAGACTATCTTAGCCCTCTGGGCAATGGTTACATCAAAAAGATGATGAATAACTGACGCACGAAGCCCAGGCTTTTGCAGATAAATATTTTACATTAAAAAAAAAAAACCTTACAAAATTGTGTAACCTGTCACAGCTACCGATGCAGTGAAATAGAATTTCAGTAATAACGTGTTGATACCCACGCCTTAACCAAGAGAAATTTAGATAAGACTTACAGGGGAAAGTTTAGTAACATTTCTCGAGGGTTTTTTTAATTTTACAATCTCAAGAATGTGTCCTGATTCACCCCCCAAACTAAAAAAAAAAAAAAGTGTTAGCCATTTTCTGAAGCTCCTCCATTACAGAAGGCAGACAGAAGACAAAGGGATCATATTAACAGAGACTTAAAATTGTGTTGAAATAAAAAATTCCAGTGAGCTCTGCACTACCAACATCTATATTTGAAGTATGTGATTACAATTTGGGAAAACCAGTGTGTAAAGACCATGGCAAACAAACAGATTTATTTTGGAATGATACCTACGAAAACCAAAATGAATGTAGCAGAAGGTGGACAATCCTGCAGAGATTACATAGAGACACTATAAGTCCCTATGTTAATGAATGTTTGTTAAGCCCTCTTTTATTATTTTCTGTCTAAATATCTTCACAAGAAACTGTCTCTGTTGATTACAACTACTATTACCACACTACTGTGGGGAAGCTGGTGAAAGATATATTACATACAGCAAGTATTGAAAGGGCTGAATTCAGGAATAAGATTGGTTTATGTGGCGTATACTTGAGGATTTATAGCACAATTGTCTATTCAAGAAAGGGTCACTTTGCCGTACAATAGTTGTTTCATTTATCTTGTGCTGGGTTACAATATAGAATGGCCTCGAAGTTGATTAAAAATTAAACTGTACTTTGTTCAACATAATGGTAAAGCGATGCCGCATAAATTGAACTGACTTTGCCATTTCTGTCATCACAGTCTGCTCTCTGGTTTCTTTTCCCATTCCAATATTCTTAAATGCTGGACATTTTCTGAGCATTTTTGTGTTAAGGATTATAAAAGTTAATTGCTCCCAGGGCTAATGGCCAATATTACATGTAGCATGAGTGGAACATTCTTCTGCTTCATTTGGTTTCCTGATACTCCCTGCCTGTGCAGTCAGGAAGTCACCTGCTATGCTTGTGTAGTACAGAAATACAATATGAGTATTTCATACTTAATATATAGGTATATACAATAGAAATATATTCGTATTGTATAGAAATGCCTTGGTTCTCAGTCACCACAGGAAATTTTCCAGAGTTGGATTTCACATGAATTTACCCCAAACTTTATTTACTACTTAAAAAGTCCTCCAATTTTCTATCTTCAGATCCACACTTAACGTTTCAGACAGTAATCACAATTGCACAAGGTACAAGCAAGTCATACATAAATAAGAATGACAATTAGGACCACTTTCTCCCAGGGCTAGGTAACCAGTGCAACTTCTCAAAGGTAAACTTCTCAAAAGTCCAGCTGATTTTCCCTGTCCTATTCATACTGTTCAGTTTCTTTGATAGTCCTGTACATTCTAGGTCAGTCAACTACTTGGCATTTTCACCCAGGATACATGTAAAAATCTAACTCCAGAGGCATCTTTTCTATTACATCTTCCTCTTCGGGAAATGTGATGGTGTTATCTGAATATGGCTTCAGTTTTCTTCCTTGTCCCCATTTTCCTAAAATATTCTCAGATGTTATCACCTGTACCATCTTGTTACATGAGGTAACTTCCTACCAGTGAGAAATTTCATGTTGTTTAGATTTTTGTATCGTGATTTTCTTTCATGGTGTGTTATCTACTTCCTACCTTCATAATCCATTTATTAAAAATAATTAACATTGACTATGAGGCATTTTCTGCTTTACTTTGTTACTAGTTCTTTTTTTTTTTTTTTTTTTTTTTTTACAATTTAATGGGAAATCAAGTTGTTACTGGTATTGATTTGCTGTTACTGATATTGATTTGCTGTTAATATTTATTTCAATATAAAAAGAAAAGATATCTTTAGGTGTTTTGTTCCTTTCCTGTGAGGCTTTTTATCCCTAGAAATTATGTCATGAAACACAGCAATTTCCAGATAGTAAAGAAACTACTCAGAACAGATTATATTAAAGTAACTTAAGCTCCCAGAATATGAATTGTTAGCCCTCTTTCTACTTCCTCTTTCCCAAGGTCTTGGATTTCAGGTCAGCTATGCAATATAGTTTTTTAAGGTCAAGAAACTTGTTAGCTTATCAAATGGAACCAGCTCCAAAGTGAAAAAGCCTGCAAATCACCTTCTCAGCATAGCCTTCTGTTAACCACATCCATTATAGGATCAGAACTATATGATACATATATACACACACACAGTGGAGGAGAAGAGAGGAAGAGTTACACATGACAGATCCCAGTATCCTCACTTAATGCACTAGGTAACACAGTTCAGGAAACCATCCAGAACGACAAGAATAAGTATACCTCTGTATCAGTATGTATCTAATTAGACTGGAGTTGATAGGAAAACACAGATGACAAAACAACAAGCAAAAACAAGATGAAAGATATGGCTCCTTACACTCACTGGAGTCTCTCAAATTAAGTTTCATGTGGTTCTCTTATATATCTTCAGTTTTGAAGCATCTCTGCTCCTCATACCCTTTGCATTGAAGCTCATTTTCTATGCATTTTTCTTCTTTCTGCCCCTGCACAGCTTCCAACTGTATGTAAAATGAATTATGGTCTGGACTGGTCTTTGTCTTGCCTCTGGGATTCTCGTGGGTAGCCTTATTCTGCACTGTTCTTAGGACTCTCAGTTGCTTTGACCTATTGCTTTTATAGCATAGCAGCCTGTGCCATTTGGAAGGATTTCTGTCCTTTATTTGGAGGTATCTGTGTGGGAATAAGGTAGGTCATACATAATAATTTATTATTTCTTTTTTTTGTGTATTTATTTTCAAAATTCTGCATGTGGGCCATGGCTCTCACATCCTTCTGCCTAGTAATTCTGTTTCTCTGACAGAGCTTTCATATAAGAGAGTGTATCATTGTTTTATCCTCCTGTTTAGGAACACAGTATTCGTGAAGTATCTCTGGCACTTGTTATGGTGACTGTGCAGAATTTGGATTGTTCATTTTTTAGCCCTCCCCCTTCTTTCCTCCTTTTTCCCCTTCTTTTTTTCTTTGGAACAGTAAAGTCTTGGTTCCATTCCTTCTGGCCCTTTTTCTCCTCTTGATCTGTTCTGTGTAACAGTTCAGTTCTTCACTTCACCTTTTAATTCAAAACTGAAAATGCAATTTTCCTAGTGATCGTTCTGTCTCTCCCTGTGACTGCTCTTGTCTAAATACCAAATAGGTAGCGATGCATTTGAAGTCTACAGCCCTCTCATTAGCACTTCTGGATTACATGACATGGTCAAGGCCATACAGTTGCTCAGCATCTGCCCCCATCCAATTGTGTTATCACTAAGTAGGAGCTGCTTCACTCTGTTAGGTATCACAGAGGAAGGTGGATTCAGACTGCTGTGGGTACAACAGTGTATGGACATTAGATAATGCTTAGCAACTCTGGCCTATGACAAGAAAAATAGCAATATCAAACAAATAGGGTATCTGCATCAAAGGACACATATCAGGTACAAACGCTGAGGTCTGCCCTACAGGAAACCAGGCACCAGGAAAAAATGAGACAGGGCAAGCAAGAAAAGAAGAATGGCAAAACTGAAATACAGGGAAAGGGAAAAAACCTGGGGAAAAGAGTCAGGAGACCCATCTGAGAGAAAATCTCTGGTGTTTAAGTCCCCAGAACCTGTTCCAGGAGTACAGGTTTCCCTAAAACAGACTTCAGGTTGGAACTTTTCCGTTCTGTTTATCTGATAGCCATGCTTGACTAGTCTGGAACGGTATTAAAGGAACTAAACTTAAAGGTATTTACGTGTGAAGTTTTCCAAAATCAGCTAACCCTCCCAAATTAATAAATACATGTTCTTATTTGAAAGTTTCCTAACTAATAGTTCCCTGTCTAGGATAACTTAAACTACAGCACTATAAAATGGAATTTGCAAAAAGATCTGTGAATAGAAATATCAGTAGAAGGCAATGTATACTGCATGGAGTGCTGCCATCTTTTGGTTATAACAAATTAGGATTATTAAAAAAGAACTCTGAATGAATTTAAGCAAAATGAATACAGACTGAAAGCGTAATACAAAAGTTAAGTGTTATTAAAGACAATTACCATTATTACTTAAATGACTAAATCTTACATTAAAGACTCACTCTGGAATGTAAGATTGCTACTTTAAATAAAGTGTCATTTCACTTAATCTCTCATTTATTTCTGTAAACCTATTGCTCCTGAAAGATCTGGATAAGCAGAGCAATGAATGATTTCTTCTCAACTGCTTGCACAGGAAGTAAGAATGCCATTTAAAACATATAGGAAAGTGCACTAGTTTATTATTTCTGCAAGTCCCTCTACTAAAAATCGTGGGTTGAAATATAATATTGTAGTGTCCATATGATAAGTAGGCCTAATTTTACTTAGAAAATGATCTGCCATTGTCCACCATTTAAAAAAGAAGATTCTCTCTTTAAAATATGACTTTTTTTTTTTTCATTTTCCTTCTGCTGGAAGGGAGAAGGTGATGAGGTTTTAGAGATACTACACATTCTCAGAGTAGAACAATGGGCTGCAATTTCAGCTGTGTTTCCAGGACCCAATAGTGGTTGCATTTGTTACTGGTGATTAATAAAGAAATAACCATCCTTTAGAGGGATATTTCTCAGTTTGTGTTTACCTTTTTTCATAGAAGGATACAAATTATTTTTTCTTTCCACACATAATTCATTGGAATTAATTTGCAAAAGACATCAATTTCCAAATTTCAAAGCCCATATGCTTTTAAGATTAACCACACCCATGAGTGGATTTAATGTGAAAATTAATCTTTCATGCAATTCTAAAGGATAAGGGGATTTTTCTTTAAATGAAAATTTTTCAAATTTAAGGGAAAGATTATTTTTCATTGCCTACAAATAATTTGGGCTGGCTTTGTTTTAAACCCCCAAATCAAATACCCTCTAGGTACTCATTGAGGACTAATTCAGTTACACAATCCTCACAATTCTCATTAACTTTCTTCCTCTTTTTCATCAGCAGTGCTCATCAGTCACAATCAAGTTAGTGAGCAGAAGTCTGTTTAACATTTATGGATTAGCTATCTAGACCATTAATGTTACTGGCATTAAAAATAATATAGCAAGTCACGAAATATTTGCTCATTCCTAAGAACCAGAATTTCTGCTGCATCCAAGTTCCACCCTCATCAGAGACATGCCTGAGCAAGTGGCCATCGGGTAGTTACTTTTCTTTTATGTAATTTCCACAAGTGAAAAACTCTATGCACAGAGCATTTATTTAACTTCAGCAGAGCTTAGAAGTGGATGGTGTTGTTTTGTTTTGAAGGAGGTGAGCCATTAGCTCTTAAGCAGAGAATTCCTATTTTGATTTTTCTTTCAAATCTTTAATGTTTCTTTACAGTTAAGTTTCTCTAAGTGTCTGGCTTCCTGGTTGTAAGTAAAAACTTTAAAATGTGATTTGAAAGGCAGAAAAGTCAATAAGCTAAATCAGATGATTTTCTCTCAAGACTTTTGAATATTTAGGTTTATCAACTTTGCATGTAAGATTTTAATCAATCTGGAAATTGATATACTTGCCATCAGTTTTACGTGCTTTTTCACTGTGGACTGGAAAAAAAATACCTGCTGTAGTGTTTTTCTGTGTAGTCTTCTGTGCCAAGCAGGTGCTTACTGTGCCTAAAACTGAGAATCCTCATTTACTCAGCGTGGTTTATTTACCTATTAAGAGAGCCACTGGAACATCCTCTTGGCTCAGGCTGTTTCTTCAGTGCCCTTTACAAGCTTCCAACTGATTTAGTTTTGGGTTTTTTTTTTTTTTAAGTAAGTGTGTTTTCATGGTGCAAAGATATTTGGCATTTACTCTTCCACTGTGAATGTTTTGTCATTTTTTGCTTCTGCTGATGCAGTGATACATTTTCTGTCAAAGGAGGTTTACAGGCACATTACCCTGCTTGACAGGAACAGTGAGCTACAAGGATTTCCTGAGGAGAAACTTCCAGAGACGGCGTGTGAGATTTCTCATCTTCCAGCTACATTAATTGCATTATCTCCCTGAAACAACTTTCTAAATGAAATTATTCACTGAAATTCTTACGCACGTTCCAGCTGCCTGGACTTCTCAAATGCTTCAGTCATCTATAAATAATTCACAGGAAGCCAACTGGGAGACTGCATACCCATTTTCTGCTTCCTCAGTATCTGCCAGTAATGGGTAAGAAAAGCTTTTTCTACCTGGCAGATGTGGGTAGATGGAAGTTTACTGATTCCAAGTCTTCAAAGATCTCAGGTCAGGCTCTAGTGAAACCTAAAATTGGATTTAAAACTATGTATTTTTAATATACTTTTAAAATATGTTTTAGTCCTTTATTTTGGAATAAACTCAGTCCACGTTTTCACAATTTTTATTACAACCAAGAGGACTAGAAATTTACTTAAAAAATACAAGTATTGTGAT
Source organism: Dromaius novaehollandiae (assembly GCF_036370855.1). Classification (NCBI taxonomy): domain Eukaryota; kingdom Metazoa; phylum Chordata; class Aves; order Casuariiformes; family Dromaiidae; genus Dromaius; species Dromaius novaehollandiae. The sequence continues at coordinate 45,333,008 of NC_088099.1, read as the reverse complement.
TTTCACATAGTCACACATCTCCAGGAGCCGGAATTTTCAGAAAAAAAGAGAAAAAACTGGAATAAAATTGTGAGAATTAACAACACTAATATAGAACAGCTTTTAACTTGAAAAGGCAGTGTAGTCTCTTAGAACAGAAAAACAAAATTCCTTCCATAGGCAAAAAGATCATAAATATTACTGCCTTGAGTAGTTAAATAACATGGATGAAATTTGACATAGACAAACCCTGAAGCTAACAGGACTGGTGTTATTTTGCTTTATGTATGTTTTCTTGGCACATTAATGATATGGGGGAAAAAACAAATTATATCATCAGTAATAATATACTCTCAGTCAAAAGACTAGGAGGCTAAACTCAGAGGTGGTGTAATTGCATTTGTACTTACTTACACCATTACAGATTTGGCTCATAATTTATTATTTTTATTTTCATGTTCTGTCAAGTGGCAGAAATACTTTTTGACCTTGTCATCCAAGGGGAAAACACTCCCACTTTCACTTTGAAACACAAGTGGGATATGCGGCTCTTTGAGTTATCTTTTTTTAGCTACATCCTACATACTTTGATAATAACAGTGGGAATTTTGACTGAAGATTATAGTATTGGACCTATAATAGACCTAATTTGGTTCCTGTGTAAATTGATACAACTCCATCAAAAACAATAGGTTGCATCTATTTACACCAGAACTGATTTCATATCAGTTCCTTTGAGAGAGTGTATTTCCCTTCAGCTATTACAATCTTCTCTCCCAAAGGTAGAGACATTATTGTATTATTTGCACAAAGGAACAACATCAAATGCGGCATACATAAGAATGGAAAATTAAGTTTTGAAAGGGCTGCATGCTTCTTTTTTAAGGACTTTGAAAGAGAAAGCACACAAGGATGACCTTGTGCTCTAGTGACTATGGGACGCTCCATAGAATGTAGAGTTGACTGCAGTTTGTACATTTTCTCTCTGCTTACTATAGCCAACTTTGATCTCTCAAACAATCCTCATTTAAAACAGTTCAAGATGAAACACTGGTAGCACCTGCAGCTATAATCATACTTCCACATGCCCTTAAAATTGTTTCAGAAAAAAAAATCAAATGTCTTGATAGCATTTTTGCAAAACCCACAACGCTTGGTGTTGCCATTGTGTCATAGTAGGCATTTTTCTGTGTCTTGAAATTGTTTTGTATTTCTTTTTTCTTCTTCACTGCTTTGTTGCTAGTATTGTTTTTCTGTTTCCTGTGGAGACAAAATGAATAAAATGCATGGAAGAGTGATGGTGAATGAGAGTAAGGGTGAGAATGTAGCAATAGTAAGAAAAATAGAAGGTGAATCTCGGTTCAGAGAAAACATAAATACCTCTTCTTAGTATTCCTGAGGATAGAATATTGAAGAAACAAGACCCATTCAGAGGTTTGATGGAATTAACATGCTAACAAATATCAGCTGTTAATGCTGCAGTACTTTTATGAGATAGTCTCAGAATCAGCACTTTTGGTGCTTGATTTGGTGATCTGTTATGGCATATGTAGCAGTATTACTCTTGCTTTTGTCTGTCATTGGAAAGCATCATGATCTCTTAGGATTGTGAGGAATGACAGGACTTCAGTTTCTTAAATTATTATATAAGACTTGCATTTAGAAACAAAATACTGTAAATATGCCTCCCAAAACACTCTTTGATGGAGCTCTGTGAATGCTTTCTCAGTGCACCCCTTATAGAATATAAGGTCATATTTGTGTGCTTTCTGTCTCTGAGTCCTTAAATCAGGAGTTTCCACTTCAGAAGTAACCAACGAGTTCATCAAAGATTTGAAGAATAATGATGTTAGTCTTTATAAAATATTTCTAATGGATATTTTCAAAATGTTTTATTAGTATTTAAAGGGAAATATTTTCACAAGGAGGAGGGAAAAAGGAAGCTCAGTAGTATAACTTAATAAATAGTTCTAATATACTTTAAACATTGTTCCATTTTGCAATAGATTGAAGAACATCCTGAATAAAGACTATCTATCAATGCATTCTTTCACAGAATCCTTCCTGCCCTCCTCCTAAAATGTGGCTCTAAGGAAAAATAAGTTTTCTTAAGGTACAGGTGATCTGTATACTGGTATGGCCTTTCAGGTAGGGAAAATGATCTGTTCTTAGGAGAAATTATCACATGTCACATTTATTGTCTCCTAGCCAGATGGTTTTTAGAGTATGTCTGTATTCATTGTAAGTAGGGTTTGTCTCACCAAATGTAAGCTTTTATATTTAAGGGCAAGCTAAAGTAGCTATCTAAACATAGAATTGCATCTTGAAAGGGTTTGGGTTTTTTTTTTTTTTTTTCTCCCTTGACTATAGAGGAAGCTTTGGTGGCAGCTAAGTCAGAGCTACAATGTGGGTGTCTAAACACAAATGAGTCCTACTTTGTACATCTTCCTACAGTGCAATGTCATGTTTTGATACCACCACCAGAACGGATAGTACTGACTGATCTTCCCAGGTCTGGTCAGCTTAACATAGAGCTGCACTGTACTAGACTAGCCCATTAAATTGCAGTAAATTTATCATTTGAGATCATCTGTCTGTAAATGAGTGGGTGCTGACTAGAGTATTTGCAGTGTTAGATAAGACACATAATCGTCCTGCAAAATTCTTATCTGTATAGGTACGCTAGACATGCTTCCACCATTTTTCTTTTAAAATATTCGAAAAGATTTTGACTGGGAAATAAATTTTAGTTCCATTGGTCACTCTGAATGGTTCAACAAAACATGGTCTCAGTCAAAAATCCACCTGTGTAATACCTATTTAAAAAGACAAGTTGTAAGCTGTGTTTTACTTCACTGGCAGATTCACTGTTAAACATATTGTTATCATAAAATCTCTCAAAACAAGATTTTCAGAACAGACTGTTGAGCAAGTGTCAGAATGTCACAAATTCTATGTATAGTATTGTTGTTAAAGAATGTAAGTGTTGGGCTGAGGGAGAAAATAAAGATTTCTCTGCTAGCACAGACAGATTAAGGCTTATGTCATATTAGATGAATTGTTGCATGGTTCCTTTCTCTGTTAGCATTTATGGATCTGTTCTGTCTTCTGTCTCCCTGTTTCAGTTAAAATTCTTAAGAGCTATAATCAGTTTCTGAGAAGAGCTTTTTCCATTCTTTGTGATATGTGCTGTATACATTGGCCTACTAGAACATAATGCATGGTGATTTCACATAGAGAAAGAACAGCTAATCATACAGATTTCCATAGAAGCTATACACCAAACATGTTTAGTATACTTGTCAAAGGTAAAATCACTTTCTTCTTGATGTTCCATTCTTCCTGTCATCATCATGCTTAAATATCTAAAGCTAGAAAATCAAATCTATGAGGTCCAAACTAGCAGAGACACTGGATAAAATTTTAATTGCTGGTGAAAGGACTCATCTGAAAACAGGATTTCAGTGCTAAAAAGAGTTAAGGTGGACTCCTTGCGCATGTCCCACATTTGTGTTTCTAAAACCTTTGTTTAGTACCTTGCCTTTCTAGCTCAGATGGCCCATAAAAGTCACTAAGCAGCTAGTGAGACTTGAAAGTTCCTGGGGGAATACTGTTCTACTTTTGCACTCACCTAAAATTGTTCTAGTCTGGGCATCTGAATGCTCTTCACGCTCCGGCCAATGCCAGGAGTTACACAGGATGGCAACAAAGTACTTCAGCAGTTTGAAGCCAGTGGAAACATTCAGGGGTCACTTTCCATATAATGGATCAGACCAATGCCAAAATACAATAGTAGTTAAACATTTGGTTAAAATACTTAGAAATGAAATAAAATAAAATAACAGCTTTTGTATTGGCAGGCAATTACCAATGTTAAGAAGGGCCCAGTGCCTCTCAGCATTTTCATGGATGACTTGGAAAATGTTGAACACAAGGGTTTGATTATGATGCATAGTAAATACATAACTCCCCTGTGGTGAGGATGGTGGCTAATTGTGAAGAATTTCAGAAGGACCTTCTGAGACTGAATGACTGGCAATAAAATAGAAGATGAAATGTAAAATGATGGATAGGGAAAATAATCCTAACTTCATAGATGCATTCAAACTGTACAAAAGGAGATGGTTTTTCTTGCAACATCAATGGACATGTAAAACTTGCCAAAAGACATTGTGGAGGCTAACAGTTTCTCAGACTGACAGTGGTGAATTCTCGAGTATATGGAGAGAAATCTATTAAGATCTAACAAACACATAAGAAACCACATCTGGCTCAAGATATCACCTAATGAAAAACTAGGAAAGTACTCAGGGCAAGTATGTGTGTATCCTGATTCTGTTCATATTGTTCAGCAGGCATCTGCCTATGGTCATTTTCAAGAAGAGCACACCAGGTTACACAGACCACTGGTCTGACCTAGCAGGTAGTTCTTATGTTGAATTGCTCTTGGGGTTATAGGGTTTTTTTCACTTTAGTCAATGGAGAGACCACCGTTTGTTAGACATGTATTTATATAGAGAGAGGAGCCCAATGGTTGAATAACTCCTCCAGAAAATGGATGAGAAGAATTGAAGAGCTGGAGTGAAGCTGTGGCACTGGCAGGCAGGAATGCAAGAATTCTTCGGCTAGAAAGACAGGGTGCAAGAGATGGCATGATTTTTGCAGATTAATGGTTAACCTGGTTAGCCTTCAGAAGTAAATCTGGTTCTGGTGCTGCTCTCCATTGTACAATTAGTAGGTAAAACTAGAAATAATCCTGGGTCAGGGTCAAAAGTTTTGAGTCTTCCAGCTGTCCTCTCAGAGTCTGGATCTCATTTCAGAGGCTATAACCATTTCATAACCTATTTCTTTGTGTGAACTACGGTACCCTATAAAATGCATTCTGAAACACAAGTTTATTTCAGATTAACCCTCATGAGCTGTCTGAGGCCCAATTTTTCCCATCAAATTTTTAAAGTCTCACTCAACCAAAATACTAGTCTCCACTACCACGGTATTCAACTCACTGAGTATTAATAAAAAACATTATTGAACCTTAGTCCACTGTAGGACAACTCACACTCTCATTCTACTAAGAATGACCATTTTATCCTTATTCTTTATCTTTCTGTCTGTCGACAAAATCAGAATAATTTCTCCTTTCATCCCATGTTATCAAACACAATGAATAGCTTCATGTGATCATTCAGGTTTTTTTCTCCTCTCTCCAATTTCTGAATTAACTTTAATAACTCCATTCAATTCACTTTTAGTGAATGTATATTAGTATGCTACTAATCTAAGAGATTATTTGAAAATATCTCCCATTTTGAGAACATCAACAAAAAGCCTCTGTCTATATAGCAGTAACAGCAGTAAGGTATATAGGTTATATATAGATGACATAATGCACTGTACTAGCTACACCTGAGCAAGAAAATACATCCCTTCTGCATCAGAGATACTTGTTTGAGCTCTTAGTGCATCGGGATATATCATTATGGTGTTGGCTCTTCATCTGGACTACTGGACTAAGTAGTTTGGGCACAATGCAGCACCACTGCTTCAGGTCATCAGAGCTCGGGTATCTCTGCACAATGAGCTACATAATGAGCTACATAAGCACGTCCATAGCTGTGGAGCTAGCCGGTTTTTGGTCTTTGAAGCTATTCCTGATAATAGGGCCTATGCCATTTTTTCTTCGTGCTGCATTATGTAAAACCAAATACGACCCATGAATTCTCCAGAAATGAGCCGATTCTTGACTTTCTGCTGCCATGTTAATATTCCAACTTAAACTGTCAGCACCTGAATATTCTAAAATAAAGGCCATGTAGACGTATTTGATTATGTTACATTGAATGATATTATGTTAAATAAAAATCTTATAAAACTGTATTTCTCGCTTTTGAATGACAAAATAAATAAATATCATTTATTTATGTCCTTAACTTAATGACAAGTTCAAGTTAACAAGTTTCAGAGATATTAGAGACATTCTTAGGAATAGTTAAATAGTTTTTTTGTTTTTAGATTCTGAAATGTTGTTTTATATCTCTTCTGAATCTCTTTCTTTTTCTCCCTTTATCTGCATATTCATAATTCAGATCCTATATATGTAAGCAAACATATACATGTGCATATCTATATTTTTCTCCTTTTGTTTATTGTCACTGACCTATTAGACACTTCAGTGCCTTCTTTTCCTGTATCTTCTTTTCTTTTGTTTCTGACTTCAGATGCTGTGAATGGCTATGCAATTTCCTTTGCTATATGAAAACTAACCTTTTTTTTCTCTTAGTGCAGCACAGCCAAACAAAGGACAGTACAAGGACATAGAAACCATCATGAAATGCCTTTTACTTCACAGCTCTTTTCATCTGCTTAATAACAGAAACCATGGTTAATTATTGCATACTTCTGGTTCCCTGGACTCTCATGGAGCTCTCCATATGGTCTGTTCAAAATAGGGGCACTTGCATATATCAGATGTAAATTATGCAAAGAAATATGATCATATAGTGGAACAGAGTAATAATAGAAAAGATACCTCTTCAACAAAAACAGAAACCTAGCTAATAATCACTCTTTATTTCCAACTCCCAGGGCAGGGGAACATTGTACCAAGTACATAAATCTCCATTCTGACATTAATTTCATAATCTTTAAAACATATTCAGTCTTCAGCATTAAATATTGTTCCTTCACACAAGAAACTCAATGGCACGATGGACAATTATTTTTGTTTCCTTCTTTCCTTCCTTCCCTCCTTCCTTCTTTGTCTTTTTCACCTTGCTTTTCATATGACCCAGCTCCTCTACCCTCCTCTACTTTTCTCTTTCATTAGTTCTTCTGCCTCCTGTTCTTCTTAATCATTGTCTTCTTCATCCCCTCTACTTTTTAAAGCTTTTTTTAAATTAGCATCCCATAAGAAAAGTGAGGTTTCTAAGTAAATGTGGAATATGGTCATTTTCTATAGAGAAAAGTTTAAAATAATTTTATTCAGGTACTATAAGCATCATGTTAAGCATCGTGTGGAGAAGGCTACACATGTAACAGAGGGGTGTCAGCAAGTGTTTTGATTAAACTTTTCTGCTTCAGCAGGTTTGGGGATGATACATTAATATTATGAACAAGGGGTACTATTAAGCAAAGAAGGCAGGCCAGAGCGAATAAATGAGTCCATTCCTAATTGGCAGTAGTAGGCCAGGTTCTCAGCTGGGGTAAACTAGTGTTAAGTACAGTGATAGCAGATCAATCTCAATGCAAATACACACCTGGGAACCAGGTATTGCTATCAAGGACAACTGATAGATGCAGCAGCTGCAGCAGAGTAGCCCATTCAGGTGACAGAAGAGAGAGGTTACAAATTCAAGTGTTCAGAAATCAAGAAATGCCAAAATTAAGTTTCACCTTTAATTCAGCCCCTGTTGTGGGCCTAAGCCTTAGCCTGAGTAGCGTCAATACCTACCTCAGCTGGAGGGCACTCAGCAGTCTAAAAAGGTGTGTAGGAAAATTATATGTGCCTAAATTTGAAAAGTAGCATAGATGGTGTTTGCATCTGGCATGATGTAAATAGGGAAAAGAATAATGAGTTTTCTTTCTCTTGTTTGGGTTAAGGGTTTGATTGCTGCGGCTTATGACTAGCTATACTACACACTTAAGAAAGTTAGGTAGTTCAGCAGATCAGATGAAAACTACTGGAAAGAAAGCTTGAAGCCTTGAACTAATCCACAGCATGCACTTTGGGGAGCAATGGGAGTGGGGAGAAGGGGAGATGATAAAAAAATCCACCTGCAATCTAAAAGACTAGGATTTGTTCAGATTGTAGCAAGAGATGCCTGATCACCTGCCTAATAATCATTTAGGAAACTAGTATTTAGTCTTGCAAGATCCCACCTCTCTACTAAATGAAGTCTTTTCCTTGAGAGCTATGCTGAATTACAGTATTTCTCCCGAACGACCCTACTGAGTATAGAACAGGTGCTGTTATACATAGTCTTACATTAAGTAACCACAGACTATTTTTCTAGGGAACGTAAGTCTTACTCAGCACGTAAGATTGACAGTTACCTGAACAAGAATCAGAGCTGTGCAGTGGGAAGAAGAAAAAGTAAGTGAATACAGGTCAACCTTGTGCCAAACTCAGCAGACCAACTGGTCCTTTGAGATTTAAAGGTCCAGAACAAACAAGGAGAATGATAGTAGTTTACGCAACTACCTACTTACACGTCAGTACCTAGGTTACACTGACAGAATGAATGCCAGCACTGGCTGCCGAGAAGATCCCTTCCAATAATCTTTGAAATGTTACATTTGAGTTTCAGCAGGACAGAATCTGCTATTGTGCTAGAGTCGGCAAGGTTAGCCCAAGCTGCCTTCATCAGTGGGCTGGGCTAACTTTAGACTAAAGCACATAAGGCAAATTCCCTGTGTTTCATTCCTGTAGCTTTGCAGGAAGGTACTAATCTCTTGCTGAATGGTAGTAGTAGCTTACACTGCTCTTGGAAGAACTGGGAAGGAAGATTCTGCCACATCTCTCAATCTTTTTAATGTTGCCTTAGAAAAAGTATACAAAATGTTGCATACATTTTTGCAATATTCATAAAGAGCTGCTTTCATTCTTCAAATCTGTATGTTTCTTTTTCAAGGAAAATGTCAAAAGAATAGATGTATGTATTTTTTAAATCTGCCAACTCTGGACATGAAAGTCTACATCTTAGGGTGGATTTGTTCTTGACCAAGAAGTTTCGCTTCTTGCTAAGGGGAAGTATCAGCCATCATTTTATGTACCGTTAAAAATACAGTAGATCTGAGCCTTGATTTAGGCTAGCATCTTCATTCAGGACAGATTCAGACAAGCATTTTTTTCCTGGAAAACTTTTAATGTGCAACTGTTCTTAGTACTGTCAGAGAAGAAATTACCTAATCGCATGTTTAAAGGCATCTGACTATGTGCTGATGGGGACTGATGATCTCCAGGGAGACAGAATCAGTTCTGAGACCTATCCTCACAGTGTGCCCTCTTTCACTAGGGAATGGAAACCAGAGCTCTCCTTCACGTACTTCAAAAACAACCTACAGTTACTAGTTTCTTATTGGAAAACTATGCAACCTTGCAAAGCAGATTCACTTCACTGGAACAGACTTTCCCTAGTTGCATCTGTATAATTAAGGCCCCAGTTTAATATGTCCAAATGATTTTGGATGTGTTTAATTTTAAGCTGAATTCCCACCGGCACTAAGCACAGGTAAGACAACTTGGCTAAAACTTTATCGTAACAGCTCCAAACATCCAAGGGTCTTAAACAGTGTTTTCTTCTAATCTGCATCTCTTTATTCAGTATTTGAATGAAGATTTGAACTCCATGTCCCATGCTTGGTACAGTGCTTCTTTTTTTCCTCCTTTTCCCTTTCCCCTTCCTTTTCCCTTTTTTCTCTTTCCAGGCTAGTTATGACTGCTTCAATAAGACATTATGTTGTTATGAACACATGGTTGCAGTGCCAAGAGTGACATATAAAAAAAAAACTTTATTTTTGCTCATGCACACATACACACGTGCAACCTTCTTAGTACCAACAAGAGTGTCATATGTGTGTATCACAGGAAAGAAGGGAGACCATGCTACCTCCACAGCCCTTCCTTACTTCCTCTTGCTGGCTGGAGCAGTAGCCAACTCTCTTACAATGCTGTCTTTTCCCTAATGACTCTTCTTTCCCACTTGCAAATCCCTCTGTGTTTGAGCGCTTGGTTACTTCTCAGCCATTTTAGGAAATTTTCGTTTTCAGCTACTTCTTCAAAAACCTCCTACATGGATTTAGTTTTTATCCATTTTTAATGTCCCTCTGTCCAGTCATGGTTAACAAGTGTATGTTTTCTTCTACCTGTTTTTAAGCTTGCAACTCTATTGTAGGACACCAGATGTTTCTCTTCATGAAAATAGTCTCATGATGTTGCTGATTTTCTAGTTACTCAGTGCATTTTGTCTCAAACAAAATTCTGAACTGGACATGGCAATACTCAGGAATCAGCATGGAGTGGAACTCGTTAGAGATATGCTCGCATATACTGATTGGGACTGCAAATAGCTGTAAAATGACTAAGCATGCATTTTAAACCACAAATTTATTTAGAAGGCATTTTAATGCAGGTTCTTTTAAATATTTCTTAATATTGTAAAGAAGAGAAGCCTAAATTCTCGGACTTTTAAGATACAAGTTTTAAGAAGGGCTATAGATAGGTGGGGAGAAAGCATGAAGAACTAATTCAAGGTGAAAAAACTCAGGCATATGGAGCCATATGGAGGATGGCCTAGATAAGAACAGGAGAAAAATTCAAAGCAATTAGTTGCAAAGCTCTGGGAGAACAGCATGGATATGAATTTATGAATGTTGCTTGTCTCAATCTTGATTTGGATTCAATTCATCCCTTATCCCCTTCTCTTCTTACTTGCTTTAGTGATGCGGAATAATAAAAAGAAATAAATCTTCCTACTCTTTTCCTATTTTGAATAGGAATTAATCAAATCGACTGGTTGCTCTGCATAATACATTTTGTTGTGACTGTATTTTCACCAACACATGCAGGTTTGATGCACTGTATGATTACTGTTTATGCAGATCTCAGACACCTAATCATTTCTTTTCTTAAATATACAGAACAGATAAGAGTCAACTAGACTTCTGAGAAAAATACATGAACTTATGCACATTTGGTGCAACGAATTGATCTTTTTTGTATATATATACACACATATATATACACATATGTATACACATATTGAACAATACATAAACTGCTTCACCAGAAAAGGGATCCTGAATCTTCTTATGCTGTTAACCTGATGTCAGTGACAGTTTTAGTTGAGCTGAATTTGAGAGAAATTTCAAAACTTGCCTATGGGTTACCAAAATATTGTGGTGAAATGACTGGATGTCCTAAATAGTTTGTCATTTTTTTCCTGTTAGCTTAACAAACTCAGTGTTGATCAGAAAGAAGATTTCATTAATGGCAATGCAGTTAGTCAGAAGTGCAGATTTGCATTAAAACAATGAAATCACATTTTAAATTTGTGATCTTCGAAATTTCCTTCATGAATTTTGATGTTGACAAGTTCTAAATCTGAGCCATGACAAAAGCCAAGAGAAAGGAGGTAGAATACAGGCAAGAAGGGTACAAGTTCAATTCCCAAGTATGTTAAAAATGGACTGTTGGTCTCAGAAACATGCAGAAGTATGTGGTACTTTCTCAGTCAGTCACTTGTGTCATATAATGCCCCTCAAAGACTGAAAGGTGATCATTTCTTCTTGTAATATTACCTACCTATAAAACTGAATAATATTGTCTACAAAGATGTTTTAAGGTTTAATTTACATTTGAGAATGTTGTGAGATCTGCAAATTAGAGATACTGAGGAAGTCCAGAACATTTAGTAGTTGTAATAGTATTGTATTTATCAATGTTTTTCTCTTGTACTTTGATCTTCACAGTCACTTTACATTTCAAAGCAATAAATACTGAACAATTCCCTCGGATGTGGTTTCTGCATAAGAATTCTAAGTTGTCTCTGAGACACTCCACACGACAGCACTGGAGCGACAAATGGGCATGTAGCTGAATCACAAAGAAGCAAAACTTTATAAATACAATTAAAAATATGATATTTGATTCCCCTGTTCAGACTTGCTATCAATAGAGGTCACAGTTTAGCATAGAGCTTGCATTCCTCCTTACCTGAAATTGTGATTTGAGCAGGGGTGTAAGGCTAAATGTATGCTTAATTGCTTGGCTAATGAAGACCTTATGTACAGACCACCATAAAAGATAGTAAACCTGTGTGACAATATGCCTGCATTTGCCTCTGTGTTTATTAGCCACCATATGTGCCTACAGTCTATTAAAACACCCATTCTTTCTGATTCCCAAAGCAATGGTTGTGAGGAATTGACTGAAAGACCAAAGACTGCTCACACTTCTTACATATGTGGCTCCATTAATTTAAAAGGGTCCATATATATATGTGAGGTGAGAAGTGGCCCATAAACTGCATACCTTCAGTATTATAACTCTCATTTTCCAGGAGTGGCTCTGCTAACCCACAGAGAAAGAAGAGGTATATTCAGTTCTCTTTATTCACATACTATGGTAATATATTTGTATATATGCATGTAAAACTGCACCGATAGCAGAAATGAAGATGCATGTTGTCATAACACAGACAGTACTGGAATGCTTCTCCAGCCGTGTCCAATGTCTATATTAAAATGCAGAGGACAAATGTCATAAGTTTACTTCTTGAAATAGAATAGCACATCAGTAACAGTGTTTAAAGAGACTCTGTTGCAGAAATGAAATGTTCATTTCATTTACACTGAACCTGGGCTGTTTTGAGGAGGGAGGGAGGGACACTGCCAAGTGAGCGAAGATGGAGACAGTTGCAGAGAAACATTTAGTCAGTAAAACACCACGCTTTCTCATAATGTCATGCACCTCACTCACAATAATTCTTTCTTATTAACTGCTTGGTTCAATTTATTTTCCTCTCAGGCTATGAACGCAAGTGCAAGTATAGCAGACTCTGGTTGGAGCTGATAAGCCATCCTCTAGAAGCAGCACTGCTGGCATGATGAGATTTGTTAAGAAGACAATATCCCATTGGCTCAGACAAACCTTGCTGTATATCAAACCTATCAACAATAATATCTGCAAAATAATGCCTTTATGTATCTGCCAACTTCCACAGAAAGCTCTCCGGTGTTCCTTTGGAAATGCGGTTTGATTTTTTTTGATTTTTGTATTTTGGATTGATATATACATCAGTTGAAAGCTTACCTACTCTCATTTATGTATTTGCAGTATTTTTAAATCCTGATTCTAAAACACTAAACAGAAAACTGTGCACTAAATAGAAAGATGAAAAGATTAATCACTGTCACTGCTGTAAAAGAAAAATCAGCATTTTCTTTTCAACATAAAAACAGAAATAACACATTCACACTGTTAAATTATTGTTATATCACTGCTTAGAATTTGTTAACTGAGCTGTGTGATCTTACAAGAGCATAAATAAGGTAGCAGACTTCTGATCTCCTGATTAAAACTATATCTCCCTTATGATCATCGGTATTTTTAAATACTATTTTTCTTTAAGTGACTCCATTTTTTATTTAGAAAACTTTGCCAGATGTCATACGTTCAAACACTGAGAGACAAATCTTGTTTAGATTTTTTTTTTACATACAAGAAATGCCCAACTCTTTATAATGAAAATTTCTGTTGGTCAAGTTCAGGAGGTTTTGACTTATTTTAGGAAAACCACTATGAAACACAATAGAAGTTTGATCATATGAGATAAATTTGGATCTCAAAAGGCATACCTTTATATAGAAGGCACTAAAAAAAATGTGAAAGTTATTTAAAACTACAGGCTGAAGCCTACTTTTATTTATTTAATATTCACGTTCTGGCAGGAAGAATGAAAATCCCATAAAATTTCAGGGAGAGTATTTCTTTTCAAATCTGTTGGTAGTCTCAAGTTGAACAGTTCAATAGTAAGTTTGAGTGGCAATATCATGAGCAATTCAGACAGAAATTCTATTTCTCTCTCCACTCATGTCATTAAAAATATTTTTGGGAAATCACTACTTATTTGAGTGGACTGCTCTCCAGCTTAGCTTGGATCATAAATGCTGGATTCCCTGCAGAGCTTAATTTGTTCAAAAATAAATTTCTTGCTGCAAGTATTCCAAGCATATCAGCTTCCAGTATAAAGCACAGCTTTCCTGTCTAGAAAATGGGAATACAAATATTTCTGCAGTGGGGGATAGGAAGAGTGTATGTGAGAATTAAGGTATTGAATATAGGAGGCATTCATCTCACCATTCACAGGAGCAATATAGGAACAATATGTAGACAGATGGACAAGCAGACAGACATCTCCTACTGTAATGAAAATTAGCATAACATTTTTTGAAGCACAGTTTTTCTAGGGGGCCTCAAGGTGTCTGGCCTGCTCGCTAGCTCATGTTCACCACTCCTGCTGCAAACTTGCTAATACATAAGTTCTTACTGCTGTACTGCAGCTCCTCTCTGATTCCCAGCGCCCATGCACAAAATCTAACAAATCAGAGGCAAGGTGCAACTAGTAGTATATATGTAAGCAGCATGTCAGGAGGCTGGGATTAATGATGAAGGAGAACCAATCCTCTTTCCAGCTGAAATGCCACGCTGCAGCACAGCTCCACCATGTCACACCATTGCATAGGAAGCCATCTCTGCCCTTGTTCTGCATGACCACAGATGGAAATCAGCCACACTGATAGCGGCTGAACTACACAAGGGCTCAAAGGGTGCATATGCAAGGAGCTCCTCCACACTATGTGGAGAATACATGCTTGTGCAAGAGTGGAAGGTAGATTAACTACAACAGACTGAAACCGTTACTGCAGCGATTTTCCTAAAAGAGAAATCCACTTTTTTCTTCCTTTCTTTAACTTAAAAACTGGTAGGCATCTCCGTGGTTGCAATTCACTGTCAGTCTTCTATCTTTGGCTTTCCGAAGGAGATCCATTCAAACTACCAGAAGCACCTCTTGTGCTTTCTCCTTATTTTTCCTTGACTCCACATAAACAGTTCTGTTTTACATATGGAAGAGTGGTGTGCATGTATACTTTTGTCTCAAGCTCAGAGAATGTGAAAATAATTGCTTCCACTGAGTTTGCATGTCAACACATACTCATGCAAAATAAATTCTATTCTTTCAAATGGTGCTTTTGAATAGCCAGTAGGTTTTGAGCATGGACTCAAACGGAAATGATCCATTTAATCATGAAGGGCAAGGTCTGAGGCTTTCAGCTATAGCCCTGCAGTGTGGAGAAGAAAAACCATAGAACAACATCCTAGAAAGTTTAACAGTTATGCTGCTGTTTGAAAGCCTGTTTTACCCTGCTTCTCCACAGCTATCCATTACACAGCACGGAACAACATGTGAGGCAGCTCCATCTCCTTCTGGAGTGAGATCTGTAAATTCTGGATTTCTGGAGTTGGAAGCACTTAATAAGAAGCTCTCGGCTTCCCTCAACATTTGGGCTGTGATCTCTCATCTTCCTTACATGGCCATTCAGAGGGAAGAGGTCTTTCATTTAAACTTATTACATAAATGGAGTCTTATCCAAATTATATTTATCTACTGATTAGCACATTTTGATTAATTCAAGCAGTTAATGAAGATGATAGTCACAGGTTTCAGTTCAACAAAGCACTTAAGCTCATGCCACACTTTAAATTCATCCTAGTAAAACATGTCAAGAATTTCATTTCCATGCTGAAGCAGAACTGAGACCGAGAAGCAAAAGCAATATTCTCTCTGTGAAAGGAGACTTCAGACTACTGAAATGCCACCTATACTAAGCAAACAGTTCATGAGCAATCCATAGATTGAAATTTATCTATATAAGGAAATAACGAACTAACTAGCAAAATAAATTTTTAACAATCACAGCCTGATGCCACTCATTGCACTGCAGCTTAATTTTTCAGCTGCACAAAATGGCACTGAGAGTTAGTCTGGAATATTTGTAGCTGAAATTGTGTGCTGAATACCATTCATAGAAGTATATCATCTGCATTTGCTTTCTGAAGAAAATATTCTGTGTATTCCTGGACCTCAAAGCTTATGGTTTACCTTGTTTACAATCTTAAAGATTCTTTCACACTGTCCACATAATGCAAACAGTGCTTTTGTCAGCTACATGTGCTCATAAACTTTTTCTTAATTTTCCTCTCCTTCTGTATCACAGGCTTGGCACTAATGTCAATAGGTATGATCACAAGAAGACGCAGGTGTCAACATTTTTTTACCATCATCCAACCAGTGACTCTTGCAGAAGAGAGTGCATTTAGTGTCATCACACTCAAGCTGCCCACCTAAGTGTACCTTCAATTTATCCCAAGACCTAGAAAATTGACATATAGCACTGTTAACAGGCATACTGCCATACTGACAGATGGGTATGAGTTTAAGTAGCCAAGAGAGAGAATATGAGTATCTAATGGGCATTTCAGCTGTTGATTTCCCAGCCAGGAATGTCACATCAGCAGCTCGTTTCCAATGCTTACGTCTATGGCTAAGGGAATACAACATCACTATTTCAGCTCTGAGGTACCTTCATTTAGGAAACTAATGTCTGTCTTCCATGGCATGAGGAATAGTTTCAGAGATTCAGCTGTTTACAGAGAAATCCCCTTCTCTTTGACTCTCTACCAAAAGCTTCCATTGAATTGACTGGAAAAACCTCTTCCCAGTATGTCAACTGAGAGGATGAGGAAGGAGCCCAGAAGCAAAATCAAAATAAGTTTTGAAACAACCATTATTTCTGATCCAGCACACTGAACAAATGTTTCAACTCAAAATCCTTGGTATGTCATTGAATCACATGGCTATCATTTGCATATTTCCAACAAAGATCCTCAGAAGCAATTTTCTATACTATACACAGAAATTACTTCTTTTTTTGTTTTCCAGGCTGAGCTGTACACATTCCCAGAAGCTAAACTTTACTACTGAGTTGAAGCAATGCAGAAGAGTATCATGGTGCCAAGATATATCCTAGAGAGAACTTGTTTCATTCTTCAGTGGTGCCTATGCTAATTCTGGCCTTTTGTACAAAAGAATTTCATGTACAATAGTGCCAAAATAGGTGGTAATTGGCTGTGATTTAACTTTTCATCCACACATGAGAGTAAACCAGAGCAACTGAAGGCAATTTCACCCCAGAGAATTTGGATTCAGCTGCCAGACAGAAGTAGAATGTTGTGAAATGTGATTTGCTAAAACAATTTCAACAGAAAAAGATTAATAACATGCAAAATGAAAGGTCTGATGACTCCCACTAATTAAGTCTCAACCAAAGTGTTATTGTAGCTTCCATTAACTTGTCATCTTTCTCTTTCAAAGTTAAACTGAAGTAGATCATCTCTTGTGTGAATTTTTACAAAACTATACAATGTTTTTTTCCATGTGAATGACAGTTTAATCATAAGGGTAGTATGTCCTGAGTTTTGCTGCCATTCGTATCACTAATTTTTGATTGACCCATCAAAAGATACAATTTGATGCTGCTGCTCTGTCCTTTGGCTATGAGTGTTAAAGTTTTTCCTGAAGCTGAAGTCATGAATGCTCGCTGCAAATGTGCTGTTTGTTTTTGACTCTTTGCAATCTAGTTTGATACTCTGCACTGTGAATGAATCCACATCAAAAGCTCCAAGTGGTAAGCTTCCTTCTGCCAGGTCAGACAACGGAGTTGCGGAAGGATAACAATGCCCCCTGGGAAGGAAGTGAAAACGCATTTCTAAACTCTTGCAAGTCAGACCAAAATCGTAACATTCTCTGTATTTGGAGGCAGAATAACATCAAGAAGAAATCAGAAAGGGAGCTGTCAGATACCAAACACAGAGTGCAAGTTACCAGGATCAGAAAAAGGTTTATTTCTGCTTGCTACGATTTCAAAGTAAATAGCTGTACAGAATTAAAAAAGCAGTAGTGAAACATAAAGCAACTTGTAAGAGGGAAAAGAAGCCATAGCCATTGTATCTTGCATGTGTGAGTATTTCTTCTTCATAAATGCATACACTAATCCATCTGTATATGTGGAGACATAAGCAAACTGTACATATCAAAGTACTCAAAATGGTCCTCCACGTGTATTTAGAATGTGATAGCACATCTTGGAGTTACAGTGTTTATTGCATATACTGAAAGCAACTTTTGAGTAATTTTTTCTATGCTATACTCCGTACTGAATCATCAGCTTTTAATATTAAGAGGAAAGCCTCATAGGAGACAAAGTGCAAGAGGAGTCATAGATTCCAATAACCCTTTGTCCATTTCTAAGCTTTCAACCATGTATTTCTTTTATTTCTCAGATGAAATGAAATGCACCAAACCCAGTTCAGTTTCTGCCTTTTAAAATACTGAAGGTGAAAAACAGGGAAGCTGTGGATAATGTGGTAAGCAAAAAAAGCACTGTAAGAAGAGAATCTTTGTTCTGTATCAGCTATTGTCAGAGCAGAAAGGCAGCTGTTCAAAAAGAGAAGTGAGAGGCTACATTTTCTTTTTAAATATAAAAGATAATAAGTTCTACAAAAGTATATATGTGATAGGTAAATTTACACTGAAAAAGTATTACATCAGAGGTAGGGGATAATGGTGATGATGACTGTAGTAGTAGAACAAAGGTAGAGAAATATCGCACAAGGATGCATATACGTATGTCAATTGATTAGTACCAAAAAATACATCCACACAACAGCTGGGAACACAAAACATGGCAATTTCACTGAGCAGTTAGCAAAATTTAAGTCACAGCTCGATTTTTGCTAAGATCAGCTCTTCCATGTTTACCACTACACTCATGTTTTATATTGTCTCAAGAGAGTTGCCTTTGCAGAGGACACTTCTCCTGTGAGTCAGGGCATTAGTGCAGCTCCTATATCAGCCTGACCATCGGTTCTTAGTGCAGGAGCCATGGATGGAGGAATCATTTATCATCCCCAAGGCCTGCTGAAACTCTGTCTTGAGTGAATGATCTCATTATTGAAATCAGTGGTTATAAGTGTCTATTTTATGCTTGTCCAAAGTCACCAGGGCAATTTGCAGCCTGCTGTCAAATGAAACAAAAATGTCATTCCTTGCTTCTACAGCATTCTAGAGCCACAGATATAATCAGGACAACCTAAACACTTTATTAAATGTTTCTAAATTATTTTTTGTGTCTCAAAAGTCGTTGCATGGGAACCTATTACCTGTTTATGAAAGTGATATAAAAATATCAAGGTATTCTGGTTGTATTTCTGACTTTTCTCAACTAGTAGCTAAATTGGAAATTTGAACACCTTCTGCAAAATTCGCATTGATTCCACTATGATTTAACTTATAGTTCCACTACAGGATGAATCAGTTGATATAAAAGGACCTTAGAGATAAACTGTTATCAGCTATAAAAGGAAAGGGAATGCCATAGCACTTCTTCCATTTGATGTCCCTTTTTCAAAACTGAGGATCTGACCTTCTCTTTTTAAAAAGTCCTCTGATTTCTTTTCCAACCTCTAAACAAATGAAATGAGTATAAAGAGTCTGTTTGACTTGTCTCTTCAGGTGTTTAACACTTCAGTGGATTGATACTTGGAGCTTTATTGTTTGAAAATTCATGATGCCTCTTGGAAATTATCAAAATTCAGTTCTTCCACAGTGAGCTCAACCAATTGGCATTCACCTTTACTGAGCTATTCATTAAGGAGCTCATCAAAATATCTCACCATCTATCTATAATTGCATTCTGTGTAAACATGTATTCTATTCATGTGATATTTCCACTTTTGTCCTTTATCATGCTTTGTTGTTGTTAATATTCTTGCCTCCATAGGTCGATATCCTCATAGAATGACCTCACTTTATTAGTATTTTTATCCTGTTCCATCTTCCCTACCAAGCTAGGCAAGTATTGTCATTTGCATTGTTTTATCAGTCTCTTGGCATTTGTTTTATCTTGATCATGCTCCTCAGCAGGAGTCTGACTCCACATCTGAACACATGCTGTTCTGACACTGCTGGCAGCCAGTGTAAATAATTAACCTTTTTACCATTCAGTTTTGCCCACAAAAACTATTTCAAAAGGTATTTATTCTGTCTTCCTTTACACTTGCTCAGAGCACAGAAATCACAGCCTGAGTCTTTATGTTGACTTTACTGCACAGTAGTATGAGCCACACAGGAATTAACCAGAGTTTCAACCACCAGCCTGACCACAAACAGAGTAAAAGTTCTGTGGCCTTAATGACAGGACTGAAGAAGGTCATCTGGAAACCAGGCAATGCTGAGCATCAGTTTTGTCCCTTTTTCTATTTTCACATTTTAAGCAGACCACCAGCTGATTTATTTTTGGCCAACTACACCTTTTACAGATATCCTTCTGTTTAACTACAGTGCACTCTAGAGTACTAATCACAAACAAAAAGCCCTTCATCTGTTCAGACAGAGAGTTATTAAGTAACACACTTTTCTGTCCTTCCCCAGCGCTTCCAGGTGATTAGATTCTGGAACCAAGAATGCAACATGGCTTTCCCATATGGCTATATAGAGCATGATCTTCACCTGGTGCATTGAAGCAGCATAGCTCTGATGACATCACTTTATTATCACCACAGGATCTGGTCCGTTGATTCTTCATTGTGCCATATGAGTATAATCAATACCATTAATATTTTGCCAGTAGGTACTAATGCTAGTTTTTCAGCTTTTTCTTTTTTTGTAATTTTTCAGTTGTCTTTGGTGGTTATTGAAAGAGGATGCTTGCATTACTGATTTAAATGTGGCTTACCGTAATGGCAATGCAAAAACCAGGTTTGTATGTGGAGACACTTCTGAATTTATAGTGTATTTGTTGGTTCACCTAAACTACAGGGCTTTTCTTTTAGAGGAGGTTTTGGTGAGCAATCTGTGGCAATTCTATGAGCTGTTTTGTGCCATGCATAATTCTACCAGCAGATTGTTTCAGATTAAGTAGAAAGGCTTACCCCCTCCTCCACTGGTCTGATTAACAGGAAAAATAGGCAAACAGTGAAAAAAATGCCAATGAAATACTGTTTTTTGAAAAACAGTATATTAGTCAATCAAGAAGCTAACAGATGAGCTTTATCCAGGAAGCAAAGCAATCACAAATATTGCATGGCATTAGAAAGATGCTGCTGAATTAGAAATAATTCTTTTACAGGGACAGAGTTGTCTGTCTTGTTCTACACTCTTCATTTCCTAATTTTCCCCCTTCTTCCTTTGTACCTCTACTTCAACATTCCCTCTCTTCTGTATGGGATGATAAACCCCTCACTGCTTTATTTTTCTTTTCTTCCTTTTTTTCTCCTGTTTTCCTTTTCTTTCAAGTACAACTGTATTTATCTTTTTTACATGATCACTTTTTGACTGGGAATGCATTTTTAAATCTCTACCCTGTTTCAGTACAGACGTATTTTCCATCAGGAACAAATAGGGTTTTAGTCAAACTAGATGACCGTGATGTGAAGTGAAAGGAAACCAAACACAATAGTTCCTAAGAGCAAGTTAGGAAAACCTGCAGTATTTCACAAAGTTTGTTGCCCTCAGCAGAGCTGAAATAGCAGGACTGACTGAGCAGGTTTAGAGTGAGGTCGTATTTTCCTTCCTACAGCTTGCAGCCCCTGTGTTCAGAGAACACAGGACATATTTTTAATGAAATGATATGTATTGCTCCTGTTAACAGGGCCCATCTCACTCTCAGGCTGAGGCTTTTCTTGGATCAGAGGGACACAGACACGATTGGTTTCCATACATTGCAATGAAAAAACGCCCTCTCTAGACACCACAGTGAGACATTTTTCCCCCTAAATTCATTATTCTATTTACGGGATGTTGTAGGGGCATTGTGAGCAATTTTTTTGCTGCTGTAGCTGCTAAGGCTTTCTGCTGGACCTCCTGGTGTGATTTCATTGAACCAGAAACCTGGCTGGGACCTCCCAGCAGGAGTTCCTCCAGCAGCTATGAGCAGTTTTCTACAGTTGGAGTTCTGGGTTTCCTACAGTTGGAGCTCTTTTATTTCATGCAGATTGCCAGCCAGGCTCAGGAATTAATTTTTCCCTACTGAAGACTGGAGTAGAGTTTTCTGTCTTCCTCAGCTTGTGTTCAAGTGATATGCAGTAATATTTAGCACAAATGTGCTGTTTGTCATTGGGTACCTTATTCGTGTTGAAGTGACAGGGAAAGCCACAAGTTACCTGCTCCATCTCTGAACACATTCTTGGGGAATGCTGTCGGTTCTTGGGGAAGCTGGAGAGGGTCTCTACCTTATTCATGCCTATACCTTATTTCAGTAATATCCCAGGCCGGTGAAATGTGGCAAGCAGGAAATTTGGCTATAACACCTTTGATGGCTGCAAAGAATGCCACAATACCACATGGGCCACTTACATTTTTGAGTGAAGAGCTTTCTTCCCAATCTGATGTAGCGTTAACTATGTTGAGTTCTGAAATTACAGAACAATTACATCATGTTTCATTATGGCTGGGTTTTATTCCCAGCAGTGTCCTTACAGCAGGACACTGCATGAGTCCTGTCAAAACAGGTTTTGATAGAATTGCGGCAGGGCTCAGCAGAAGAAAAGATTGTTGCATGTTATCAGTTAAAGCCTACTGGAAGGGTGACTCTATGGACACCAGCCAAAATAAAAAATAAATGCTATATAAAATGTCCAACCATTCTGATAGCCTAGCTTAAAATGAGAAAAACAATGAAAGGCAGAGTTTAAGCTACTACTTCATTTTTAATTTATTCTTTTGTACTCGTCCGTGTATCTTTCCCCCAGAAGTTTGTAGAATAGTAGAGCAACAGAAATAAATGAAGATGATCAATTTAAAAATGTGGCATGCAAATATGACCAGCATTTTCTTGAGAAAAAAAAACCACAAAAATTAGAATAAAATTAGGTAACCAGGTCTGATTTGTACACCTTATTGCCTGTTTTGTCAGAGTACAACCAGGTAAAATAAGACAATGGTTACTGTCATAATGTTATTTTAGTGAAGTATTGGGATTGCTGTTCTTTTTTTAACTTCAGGAATGAATGGTAGGCTCTTGAATGTATTTTGCATGTCATTACTAATGGAGTGAGAGAGCTATCTACTGATTTATCTCAGATGTTTATGATGTAAAATTGCGGAGAAGTTTTTTGAAATCATATAAACAAATATATATGATACAATAAATGACACCTGCCTAATACAGCTTCTAAGTGCTCCCCTGGGAACACTGTGCCTTTCTCTTTTGATTTAGTGGGAATTTGTTACATTCGGTGAAGCACAGTGAAGTGGAGACACCAGGTTCTTTTTTAAATGCAGGAAAATACGAGGCCTGTTACCTTTACATTTTATGAGTTGCTTGCTCTTTAGTGTTTGGCAAGACAAATAGAATTACATACTGTGAGTGACTCAGAACAGAACTTTACTATCAATCATCTGCCTGACTCTGCACAAATTCTGTAGGGCATTCAGGACATTTTGCTGCCTATGAATATTTTAGACAAGATGAATCCCTGAAAGCTTCCTGATGGATTAATACTGGAAAGCAGGACTTTTTCTTGTTTTATAGCTGTTTGTCAAAATACTGTTGCCACTGTTGCTCTGCAGACAAAAGAAGTAACACAGGGGAATACTGCTGATTCCCTTTATCACAAGTCATTTGAAAGGAATGATATTTAATATATTAATACTGTAAGAGGTACAACAGCAGAAAATGGACAGTTGTATTAGCTTCTAAACCTTTAACATGATACTAATCAAAGTTAACTACAATAGATGCATTATTAAAGCCACATCAATGACCAGGGCCATCCTAAGATGCAAGCTGTGGGCACTAGGCCTGTTTGAGAGTTGCAGAGATTCCCCAACAAGTGCTAAGGGAGTAGTTGCTCATACTGTACAATCAGATTCTCTATTCCCAATAAAACTGTGTGGCTGTTTCCTGTCTTTTCCCAGAAACAAGCCTCTTTTCTTGAAGTCTTTCAGCCTAGCTGCCATAAACTCTGAAGAGTGACTATTGTTACTACTGTGTATAGATGACTCTGATAACCCAGACGAACATACTTATTACTTCCAACATGCATATTATGGCAAGTTGCTTTGTGTACACATTTACCTGTCCAAAGACCTCCAGTCACCTCTACAGCTGTATCCTCCAAATCAAAAGCTCCCTGTTTTTCCCATCATTTTTATTAAAGGATAGTTTTGTTTGCATCTGATTTGATTAATTAATTAGCTATCTGCCCATCTACGTGCAGTATCTACTTCTGTAATCAATCTACAACAAACTGTAGCTATCATAAGCCAGGCATCTGGGGTCACAGTATAATCAAGACAGCTTTAGCCATAATGTCCACCCTTCAATCAACCTTGGGTACTATATCTTTACTACCAACATTTCCTCCTGTTTATAATTTGTTTCTAGTCTTAAGCTGTGCTTCCACCTCCTGTTAAACAGCTGCCACCTGCCAGTCCAAGGACAGCTGCAGTTCAATTCATGTGAAAGAATTCCTTTATCTCCCATGACTACCTCTCCAGGTTGTTATAAGTGTTAATTAAATTTTGCAGAAGGCTTGGAGACATTCGGATGCCTGCAAATTATTATTAATTACAACTTCACACTAAAAGTAGACATCCTCAGACCTACAGAAGTCCGAAGCAAAGTCATATGCACCCAACCAACCATTCTTGAACTTTGCAGGAGTTTTCATTAAGACATGAAATTTGTAGGTCAGATATATTTTCAGCCAGAACATGAGTCTTCACAGAACAGAAAAAGAATATATGAAGTTTTCTCATCTCAAACTTTGTCAAATGAAGGAATATTTTTCTTTATTAGCACAAATATTAAACATGATCTGACTAGGATTATTGCAGTACATCTGTTGTGGTAATGGATATGAATTTGCCAAGCTTTTCTCTCATTTTGTTGTAGTAAGAATAAAAAGCCCAACCCATTAACAAGAACAGGGTAAATGATCTCACTTCATCATTTTCAAAGGGACTGATGGAATATGAAATGAGTTTCATGGCAGTAAAAATCATGATATTACACAAAGTGTTTGAAATTAGATAGATAAATGGATGAATAGATAGACAGACAGATAGATGCAAGCCAGTCTGTTGCATATGTATATGTATATGCAATTATATACAGATTTTAATATGAAAGTAGGAAAATAGTTTAACTCATTATTTATACTTGTAACATTGTACATGACTTTATAGACCAGATACTGATCTTCAAATGAATCAAAGTGGTATAAGTAATAACTACTCTTTCCACCTGCTGAGGAGCTGGCACTGCATGCGTGCATGCATGTATGTGTGTGTGTATATGTATGTGTGTATATTTACATATACCACCATATAGCATAAGGAAACTTGTATTGAGAGCAATATTTAGATTTTATTTTTCCTTTATAGAATACTATCATGTCCTTTTTTATATCTTCTGCCTTCTTTGGTGTAACAGGCAAAAATCAGGAAAGGAGAGAGGAAAAACTGTGGAAAAAAGAAGTGGTTTTGCAATTCCATTCAACTTTTAGCTATTTTATTAAACAGTTAAAATCATGCTTTCTCCTGCAGTGATTCCAACAGGATCCGGTGAATCTTGTATTCCTCAGGAAAATTTTGGCAGTCTGCTCAACAAAAGTTCCAGAATTGGTTCCATCCTATCACAGCAACATAATACACTACTGGAGATGACACAAACTGCCAAAGGTCTTACAGTGTTTCTGGACACAGATTGAGGCTTGTTATCCTTTCCAAATAATTAAATTTATTTAGATTTAAAATAATAAAAGACATCTATTAAGGTTCTGGCAATCCTAACATATTCATTACAAAATGCAGTAAAATACCAGCTTTCTCTTGCTACATAGTTAAAATGCTGAAACTCAGCAAACTGGAGTTACAAGTTTAAAGCTCATAGTCAAATGAAGAAACATAGGATTGCTGGAGTTCTATGAGATGATATAGTTAATCTTTCCTTTAAGAAAACTAAGAAATAACACTTTAAGATCTAATGTAAAAAACGGGGGTGGATTAGTTCTCAGGATCAAGGTTTCATGTTTAAGAAGTGTTAAATATGTGCTTTTCTCCTTTATGTAAAAATCTGAAGATGGATTTAAAGATCGCGTACTATTTTTACATAGCTTGGCTTTCTCAGCACACAGCCTGCTCACACAGGGAAGCAGAATGAAGCTTGCGCAAGCTACATACTAATTTTCAAGAACATGATTTTACAGTCTAAATAATGTTCTTTTCCTTTTTTCATAGTCTTACATGTTCCACAACATAAACAACTATCAAGTCATGACTCGGCTCCTGACTCCCCTGTCCCTGAGGGAGCACCCGGCTCTCACTGCATCCTGACAGAAAGGTTTCTCTAGCTGTAAGATTGGGATGGCAAAGTTACACTGAATTATGCAGGTCATCAAAAAAGAATTATGTACAGATTCTCTTATTTGCTAATCAAGCAAGAATACTTTGTACTTGAGCAATAGAATATTTTACAGTCAAATCTAATATCTTTGTTCACCTAAGATTTCCAAGAAATTCAACAAAAACATGGACATATTCAAGAAATATGGCAAAAATAAACTAAAGGAAAAAAATTATTAATAGCAAATGATAATCAACACTTTGACATTAAAAATGCAAATGTAAGAAACTTGGTAAACAGCTTCAGGTGGATGGAAAATAATATTAATATTTTGGACACGTAAGCACCAATTTTCAAGATGCAGACTATCATATACCAGCTGTAAATGTGAAATGATCCCCTATTTCCTAAGAATCCTAGCTATTCATTGCATCATATTTCATGCCACATAATATATTTTATAATATTCTGTAAAATAAATGTATGAATACATATTCTAAGTTTTAGTCTTGAAGGTGTGAAATTAGTTCCATATTCACAAGTGTTTTCAATTGTTGGGGATTTAGAACATCCACAAGTTTAGCTATCTAAGGCACAATTGCTCCAGTTCTATTGTATTACAGTAAAAATAATCCATACAGAACAAGAATAAAATTGGAATAGATTTTTTTACAGAATCTACCATGTAAAACTAAACAAAGATTTTTAATACTGTTTTGGGTATTCAATGTACTTTAAGGAAAACCCTTGTCTGAGGCACTGAACATGGTAGTGCTCCTCATTTATCATAGCCTCTGAGGCTTCTTCACATTGCAGTTATCACAAATTCCCTATAACAACAAGATCATTTTGTTTACAAAAGCATAATCTTGCAAAACATTTGCATCACTAATGTAATTAAGTACTTGTGCACATGCTAATGTCTTGTACCTAATCTTAGGTTAGCAAATTCTCATTTCTGTGCAAGAGAGAGAATTACAATTTTTTTCCCTTTTAGTAAAGGCTTCAGGGTTTAATGACAAAAATTAGCTGGATAGCATTAGTATATTCCAAGAGACAAAGGAATCCAGGCTGCAGGGAATTATCGTGCCACAAACAAACAAAAAAATTTTTCCATGTAGATTTTAAAAAGACTAATGCTAAGTATATGCTGAGCTATTAAGAAATTAAATTCCTGTACTATGTTGAACCATCATTTCAAGCTCCAAACTCAGATAAAGTGAATAACTGCTAATCAAATAGTCCTAATCCAAAGCCCATTGATGTCAGTAGGATACATTATACATATTTGGGAGTCTATTAGGTGTAACTAGCACTTTAGAGGCATAGGCTAAAATGCAACTGCTTTTAAAGTGTTCTGACTGAGACTAGATGTTGTCTCTAAAAGCAAATTACTTTTCGACATCTGTGCTACACTCTAAGGTTGAATACCTTCTCGTTATATTAAAAACTCATGATTGCTAAATAGACATCTCATTAATTATTGCCTGAGAAAACAATTGGCCTGAGCCAGACTGTAGGACTGTATCCTAAATAGGGCTATATCTACATATATGCTGCTAATGAGACTTCATTAGAAAACACCATCTCAATCTAAGTAGTTTCAGTATTCCTATTTATTGCAAAATAAAATGCAAGTCTGTTTGCATTTGTGAGTAAGCCATTGATTTTTTCCCGTATAAAAGTCCTAGATCTATTTACTAACTTATTTCATCACATTCACTTACATGTAATACTTAAAACAATTGTTCCCAGTATTTCCACCCAGAGCCATCATGAAGAAATTGATTACTCAGCCAAATTTTCTTTGTCTTCATGATGAAAAATTTTTTGAACCAAGGACAGAAGTCCTACAAACAACACACAATAAATTTGTCTGCAAAGTAGCGAAAGGGAGAGGTCTCAACTCTTCCGGTATGGTCAAGCTGTAATCCATGCAAGGAGTAAAGAAACAGGATTTGAAGGACAATACAATGTTAGACCATCCCTACCCTTTCCTGTAGAGTGACCTAATCATAAGTATTGCAGCCGCTAGAATCCTTCCTCAGTCTACCCCTATTGTTTGGAGGACAAACAATGGGGTTTACATGTGCTTTTATTTCCTCAAGAGGCTCAAAGTATTTGGGAAGTGGGCCAGAATTCAGAAATCCTGTCTTCACATGCACCTAAGGCATTTATTGATGTGGTTATAGTTGCAATTACTGCAGCATTTACTATTTTTTACAAGCTTTAGTGCCAGGTCCTAAGCAAGTGAGCTCCTACTGATTCAGTATTTCCAAAGATGAAATGATTATCTAACAGATCTGGGGATTAAATATTACAAAAACAATATTCATAAGAATTTTTGAAAATTCTAAATGTCTTGACAACAATATTTCTCTTTTATTAGTCACTAATAGTGAAAAGAGTGTTTGTCCACTCTTGGTAAAAAGCTTCAGATCTACATTCAAATGTCATTCATGAACTAGGATAGTCTCTCTTAATTACTGAATATTCATTACCTGAACCTATTTTCTTTCTTCTCCTGTTTAAAATATTACCTAATTCAGGAGCAGAAGCACTATCACATAAGCTGAAGGATCAGATAGATTTCAAGAATGAATATTAATAGTGAACATCTCAAATGGGACTGTGTTCAGTTTATTGCTAATTAATTTTTTTTTACCAGCTGCTAGTCAAGAAACGTGTCACAATGTGATAAACTACTCACAGAAGCACAGATCCTGTTGGAAAAAAAGGACTACTCAATTGCTTAAGAAATGACTAGCAGCAAAAGGGGTGCTAAATTCTACCACACACTGGAAGGTCTTTACTTTCAAGCACTTGGCTTTGTAGCTCTACCGTTGTTATCTTAAAATCTTTTTTTCTGTAGAATTTTATAAAGAAGATACTTACTGAGTATTTAGAGTTTGCTAAGTCCATTTAGGGTGTGATGAAGTATGCTTCAGGCTACACTAAAGCTATATTCATCACACTCTAAAGGTACAAGACAAGAACTAAGGGTTCTGTAAAGGCAAAGCATATTATAAAACTGCAACTTTTGATGAAGTGAATACAAAATAAAAAATATTTTTATAATTTATAATTTTATAATTTTATTTATAGATATGAGCTGCATATTAATACATAAAGTATATTATAAAACTATTTAATGCTAGCGCAGAAAAATAATCCTCAAATAAGGAAAACATACTATTATATCACCACCAGCATACAGTAAAAACTACGGGTCCAGTCCCCCACATAGTGAAGTTAATAAAGACAAGATTTATATTCCTATAGTGAAATTCAATGCATAGTTTCCTTGATGCATGTGGGTAAAAATCGGTGCCAAACTAAGATAAGCTTCCAACCTGTTTTTTCCAAACCTTGATTCCTGGAAGCCAGAATTTTTCTGTCTCACTGTTTTCCTTTTTACTTTTTGACTCAGAATGATCATTTTTACTACTTTGCACTGCTCACCATACTAGCAATTTCCCCATTAGAATCTTCACAAAAGTCTTATCAGAAAATGAGATCATGGATATTTATAGCGTTTCTAAAATGCAACTCCAGTGTCTAAGTTCATATTTGCTCTCCACCCTCCTGCCGTTCTTCTTTACTTTTTCCCTGGACCAAAGGCTTTAACAACGCAGCCAATGTGACCTCACCTCTCCTGAATTCCCCCACATCCCTAGAATAAGCTTTCATCCTCATACTTAAAGGCAAGTGCCTCTAACTGCAGCAAACAAAGAGCAAATTGTAGCTGGTTCATACTGGTTGTTGGGGAGGATGGAAGGAGGGAGTAACATGCAAAAAGAGTAAGACAGTGTATCAAAGAACTTACACAGAAATGCCTGAGTAAATGTATATGTATGCTTAGCACAGCAGGAGTGGTGGCTGGAGTGAACCTCTCATGTTCACATGTGCTGACTCAGACACTGATCCTGCCTGCCGTGGTTGAATGAGGCATTAAATAACAGCAGCATGAGTAGAAACAATCACAAATTCCACAAATTAACATAGTTTGTTTGCATATTCTTTGAGAGCAGAAGAGTGTTAAAGATGCTCAAATCACTTGCTTTACACCTCAGCTGTTAGGTAGATTTTTTCATTACCCAATGCAGCCTGCAGTCCCCATGTCAATCCCTTCCAAATTGTCTCCTCCTTTTAGAAACTAGAAGAAGCAATACAAGTTGTAAAAACCTTGGTTATTCAAACGTGCATGCAGAAGCTGATTTATTTTTAATAGAACTGCAGTACTTTAGGTTTAAATCATAATAATGTAAAAGCATGTTTCCTAGCCCATTAAAGCTTAAATTGTGCAGATTAATATACTTCCTCTACTACTGCTCTATTTTGAAAAGCAACCAAATTGAAAATTCAGTTCAGTCTGAAACAAACATATTTTTATTATTATATTTGATATAGCAGGTCTTGTTACTAACAGTATATATTGCCAGTGTAATTTGAGACAATTGAAACAAATGAGGGAATAGTTATGCCAGATAAAATATAAGACCATTTCATTTCCTCTGTGAAATGTCAAAAGTTTATGACTCTGGTGTCTAGAATAGAATAGAGTGCATATGGGTTTAGATAACCACAACCCACACAGCAGTTTCATTTGTGGATTGCAGAGGCTCCTTGATCTGCACCAATAGATTACAGTAGTATATTTTTAAAGAGCTCATCATTTATATAAAAAGACAAGAGTTGAAATGAAAATGTGTAGAAGAAAACAGCCCTCATAAAGTGAAAGAAGCCCAAGATAGCTGTAAGGTGACATAACATCTATCAGTAAAATGAAACAGCTGTCTCAGGCAGGAAAGATAAAAAGTAAACGACTTCAAAATAGAGAAGGAAAGTCAGGACCAACCCTGTATTCTTCAGTTTTAAGAAACCCTCATAATGAAAGGAGGCACTTGATTACTAAATATAAGATTTAAAAATATTTCCCACAGTCAGAGCAACAAAAAAACTCCTATTGACTACTTTTATTTAGGTCAAGATTTCACCATCAATGCCAAAAACCAGTCAGCTGCAGGCCAGTCATGAGATACGGAACTCTTCTTCATTGAAGTCACCATTTTACACCGACCATAAATAAGCAGAAAGCATCTCCTGCTTTTTGGAAAAAATTGTTAGTCAAAAAAAAAAAAAAAAAAATCAGGCTCCGAGTACATGGGACACTCTTGTAATTGAAACTAACTGGCACACAGTAGTTCTTTTGGAGGCCTGGAAGAGTAATGCTGAGTGAACTGTACTGGAAATGGCTCCTCCAAAACTGATTTGAGCAATGAAAGAAAAGTTTGCTTTGAAGCTACCTGAGAAAAGTGCCTTGTGCAGAGATGGTCACCTGTTCCAAGATCCCCTATCCAGCATCTTCTACAAGCCCTTTGACACATACTAATTAAAAATTCTTCCTAAATTTAAACTTTCTTTTTCAGTAGATTATTCCACATCCATTACTTCTGTATTCCTGTTAACCATCTGGCAGCTGTTGGAAGACTACTGGAGTAGATGGTGCATTTCTGTGATTCAGGATGGTAGTTCTTGTCATTCTTCATGTTCCTGGTATGCGTGTGAGAAATTAGATTTTTAGAGAGAATTTAGAGACTTTGAAAGTATCACTTGATGACATTTCAAATATTTCTGAAAGTAATTTTTCCACAAAAAGCTGTTACTAATGATAGAACAATGATATGAAAAAGAATTCATTACTGTCTTAAACAACAAGAATCATTATATCTGAAAAAATGAAGTATTTCAGAGTTGAAAGTATTGGCTTTCCAATGCAATGAGAATCAGTGTCTGTTTCGTTACAGTTTCCCATGAAATTAAGCAAGTGAACAAGAACTAATGTAGTCTAGCCTGGAAGGAAATATAATTTTAATGCCCTGCAGCAGATCAAGCAAAATAATCCGCTTTCAAACATTATGTCATTAGAGTTGATCAGGATGATTAGTTTTGATTGGGCAAAAAATAGCCTAACACCAAAGTAAATTATCTATTCAGATGGAATAATGGAGAAAGCTTTAAAATTGTTGCAGGGTGTTGGTTATATTAAGAAAACTATGGCTACATCTGTACCAGTAAACTAAACAGGGTGAGGGCTTATGAACTAGCATATGGTAGTGCACTCTCCCACACTGCCTGTGAGGTCCCAGGTACAACTTTGGTTCAGCACCCTCACAGGCCATGTTTTGACATGAGGCAGGATTTAACTCAGACCAGGGAACATTCTCAGTGTAGATGTGGCCAGCCTATTCTGAAATGTTAGTTTAGCTGTAGGGATGCAAATCATAACCTGACCAGCTGGAGGTGTTTCTGAAAAATTCAACAGTTAGTGAAACAATGGCTATCAAAGCAATTTCTTCCATAATAATTAATGTAAGAGAGAGGGGATGTGTGCACTGACTTACAATTTATAATTTAAGCAAACCAGGCTGAGGATGGGGAACAACAGCCTCAGGACTGTCAATGAGAGGAGATGCAAACTTTTAAGAGGCTGGCTTTGAGGAGTGGGTCACTCTAAAATATTTCTGCTGCTTCATCTGAGAGACTGACATCTGACAATTGCTCCTTTTTTTCAGTCTTCACTCTTGATTGATTTGATTTGGTCTTTACTCATCTGAAGAAGGTGCTGATGATAAAATTTTAACTGTTCAAAAAGAGGCAGAAAGAATAATCATTGTAAAAGATTTACGTTGGGCAGCCAGTTTCCCAGATGGAGCAGCTGATCTGCTCCACACAATCAGTCTCCAAAAGCCAGTTGATGATCCTGTTGATGCTGCTTCAGCCTTTCCATCTCTGTGAGATATACTGTCCTTGTGTGTCTAAACTGTGAGTACTTATGAAGACCTTGCATGCATCACCCCTATATTACATTAATCCTTATAGGAAAAACTGCATCACTATCCATCAAACTCAGCTGCTTCATCTATATGTCTGAGAGTCAGCAGCACAGGAGATTAAATGATCAGTGATGTACTCTGAAATAATGGATAGAGGAACATTGAATAGCAGGTAGGCCTGTACTAGCATAGAAGTAGTAAAGCAGATGGTACTGAATGGTGTGACAGGCATCTGAAGACAGATACACCTTAGACGTAGCTACCAATAGTGTTCTCTGTGGCTATCATGGCAAAGGAGTTTTCAGAAAGACTCTGAAGATCAGTGAACTGGCTTTGTAAGTATTGGCAGAAATCTCACTTCAAGCTTGAAGGCAAATCCTAAACTGGTGGAATGAACCTAGACCACCGTGTCCTCTTTGGTAGATGATCATTACAGCTGTCAAAAAACTTATTAACAAGTACACTCTGCTAGAATATTTAAACATGAATTTTAGATATAGACACAAGATTGTTGCTCCCAGTTTACCTCATGCCTATACAAAATGACATATCAAATAAAATCAGACAAGGTTACTTCTACACATGTCTCTCCATGGAACTGGAAATCGAATTGTATTCTTCTTTTCAAGGCAAAAGACTGGAAGAAACTTCAGTGAGGACTTTGTCAGAAGAAGAAATGTAGACTTGAACCCAGAGGACAAGTAGTGGGAAAGAAGGATAATAACTAAAATTATATTGCAGACACTGCCATATCTTGTCATTCGTGCTCCTGGAAACTTAGAAAATAGTCTTCAAATTGTTCTTCCATTTCAAGCTTCTTCTATCAGATAAAAGACTGTATATTTGCCATCAAGTTGTTTGCTAATGTCTTTGATATCCTGAAGGACAATTCATTGTTTTAATGCGTGGTGTAGTGTAATTCCTCATGCAGCAAGAACAATACTAATCACCCCTCCTGCTTGCATCAGCCATCACTTTTCAGCCTCTATTGTATCTGAATCAATCTGAGCTCGTTTATATTAATCATGAGTTGTTTGTGTAGAAAGAAGCCAACTGCAAATCGTATGCGTAGGTACCATACTGCAGAGCAACACAGAGAGAGGTGAGCATCACAGAAGATGAAAAGAGGGAATGAGAAGGATGCTTTCTTTTCTTAGATTTATAAAGCAAATAACTAGATTAAACAAACAGCATATAATCAAATGTTACAGAGAAAAAACATTCAGGAAGCCCTAATGTGAAAATGCAGATAAACTAATTCAAAAGAAATTGAAGAAGAATTTTCAAGCTATCAGACCAGACTTAAAAACTCCCTTCTGATAGCTATTACTGAAAAACTGCTAGAATACAAGCACTATGAAAAGCTGCATATACCTTTTCAATGGTATGGTCTCTAAGGTATAGATCTGTACCAAGTTCAATGCATTTGTACTGAGATTTATTAACTTTCTCTCCTCAGGGGGCAGACTGGACATTTATTTATTTTCATTTCCGTTATTAAGGGGTTTTTGCATTATCCCTCAGCTACTGGGACAAGTGCAGTATTTTATTGCCTGTAAAATAAAATTTGCTTTTGTTATGAAGATGACTCTATGGTGTAGAATTAAACCTAAATATAAATGCTACTTTCATTGACTTATTAAAAAGCATATACCTAATTTTAAATCCAAAAATAATTTTAAGTCAAAATAATAATATTGAAATTAAGTGTGCTATCAAAAGTGATCTATGGTTTAAATAGTTTGCTGACTCATGGCTATTAGAGTTTTCCATGGACATAATATGTCATAAACTAGTGCATTTTAAAGATGACACTACAAAATAAACCTACATAATATTTTTTGTATGAGTATTTCCCAAGGCATATTGTATAAAACCAAAGTGAAAAAGGTGCTCTATCATTTAGAATTAAATGAGTAAAGAATTCATATTTTCCTGTTTAGGTTTTCATATTATTAACCTGTCAGCTTGGAGGCCAGCCAAGGCTGATTTTCATATTTCAGCTAATGACTAAGAACTTTTGCTTTTCTAATCTTAAACCTTCTAGTGAAATAGCTCATAGAGAGCAGCTTTAGACAGCAATAAGAGTAATTTAAAAATACAGTCCAGCAGTACTTCTCAACATTGTGCATCCCATTTCAAAGGGCCAGCTTCCCCCGGTGTATTCATAAAATGCCTTGTAAGGTTCATGTGCATTAGACATGGAAACCAAGGGGAGAATATAAGCAACCTTGCTATCAAGACAATATTTATCAGTATACTAGTTTAATGTATAACAGAATATCAGCATTAAAATAGTCTCAGGGAATAGAGGATAAAAACATGCTTTATTTTGAGCTAAACCACTGGCTAGCGTTTGGGTAACCAGGTTTGGTAATGGGACTTTAAAAGTGCCTTGAAGAAGCCTTGATTCTCTGCACTTTTGATTCACCAAATGCCCACAGATTACTGCTCCCTCAAAGACATTATAGTTGCAACTGATAATGCCCAAATATATCATGCAACTAAAACGAAGACACAAACGGGTGAAACCATCTGAACGTACTCACACTGAAAAATGTCTAGTCCTGTGAGGCTCATATTTTTGCGCAAACTATTCTATTAATATATTTTTCATGGGTTTTTGTTTGTTTTGTTCGTAGTTTCAACATAGGAAAAAAAAGAAAGGAGGCTGTCCCATTACTGTGCTATGTGTGAGGCTGAAAAAATACCACGGTGAGCTGGCCTCAAAATGAGACAAATATGGGTTGTATCAGTCTAGAAGCATGGTAACAGTGGACTTGGATCTTATACTGAAACTTTCAGGAAAACATAACAAAGGCATTTAAGGCACTACAATAATTTCTCCTCCAGGTTCCTGGACACAAATTATAGTATGTATTAGACTGTTGAGAGTACTGTTGTTTTTAGGAAGCGTAAAAATGGAATTTCATAAATGTATGAGTGAAAAACATTTGGTCTGAAAGGTATCACTATTGATAGGATCTATTGAACAAAATAGGCAAACCATTATATTATTACAAGATACAAAAATGTCTTTAAATGGTTCATCCATCTGAAACAGAATTGGAAAAATATTACTCAAGACATTCTTTTTGAGCTGATTATATGTTCTACAGTGTGATTTATGAAATAGGAATTTCATCCTCGTCTATTGTTCCGCTAGCTAAAAAGAAGACTTTTAAATGGCAGTTTTCTTCTAAAATTAAGGTTTATTGAAGAGCTAATCAGAAAGATTAGACTTGTCAATGTCTGCTGAATGTATAGTGTGAGCAAATCATTTTTCATTTTGCCAAACAATTCTTTAAACTGATAAGTTTTCTGAAAAAACATCCCTTTTGCATGAAGCCTCATTTTGGTAACTTTTAAAGAGAGTAACAAAGTTACTACCCAGATTTGTAAAACATCAGAATTAATCCAAGATTCCTAATTATTCCAGATTGCTTTTCACTATAAGGTGAAAAATCTGTGCCTTGTTCAATTCTTTTTTTATTTATTCCTTTATTCAATAGCTTAATATATATGTTTTTGTGTGCATGTGTATATATATGTGTATGTGTATATATATGTGTGTATATATATATATATATAAAAAAAAGAAGTCTTGATCAAAACACATGCTGCATTTCTCTAGTATAAAAAAATTCTACTGGCATCCCCACTATTAGATTAGATTCATTGTGTTAATTACTAAGTCTAGTCACATAGTAGCAGCCCTGAAACACAACAGGGAAGTAAAGCACTCCATGTTATAAGAAGTAGGATATTTACACATTTGTCCAATTTTTCCACTGATCTGTAAACATGTTAGTGCTTTATTTGAGTTTTGTACTTTAAGAATTGCATGCAATGTTTCTGACTCCACATCAGATAAAAGCTTAAAGGAAGGCTTGATGTTTTAAAGGAAAACTCTTCTCTTACTTAGCAACAATTCATCATGCAAGCCTAAGGCCTCCCGAAAGCAGCTGCAAAGAAAGGATTGGATGCTCTTTTTTTCACTTGCTTTCTGGCTGTCATTTATTTTATTAGCAACACTACAGGGGACCAATTATAACATGAATAAACAAGATGTCTATTTAGGTTTTTCATTATTTGACTGCTGATGCTCCTTTTCCTCAGTTAGAGCTTTTCAGACAAAAACACCCCATGGTTTTGCCTATCAACAGGACTTTGGAAGCATACTTAGAGTAATGGTATTCAGTGGTGCAGAAGAAGCTCAATCATAATGTTAAAATGAAGTCTCTGTCTTTGTTTCTACAAAACTGAAAGTTTCGGTGTGAATTTCAGTCTTGCTGCACCTTACACAAACTTTAAGAGAGAATTTACAGTGTTGCCCTGTTTCAAAGACTGCTAGAGAAGAACAGCTTTAGTCAGCGGTCCCCTATAGAGCTTTCAGGAGATGTACTTGCATTACATAATTGTTGTGTCTATGTGTCTAGGTCAATTTTGTCAAATTTACACCTTCTGCCAAAAGCAAGGTGATGTCTTGCTTTTGTTGGCCCATATGAGACTTACCTTGTTTACTATTATGGCTTACAGTATTCGTCCTATTATAAAAAGCTGGGAGAAGAGGAAAACACGCACTACAAACAGAAACTTCTGACTGCACTACACTCATTTAACATTGATTTACTGATGTGTTTGACACAAGTCTGTTGGTTCTTTTGAGTCAGTTTAGAGGATGTGTGAGGATTTAAAAATGTCATAAAGATGCTGCACACAGCCTGGTAAAAGAAAGGGGTTTATACCAGGTCAAGCCACTGATTAGTGGTTGGGCACCAAAGTTTGGTGAAAGGAGCGTAAAAATGGATTGAAGCTATTTGCTTCCCTGATGCTCTGAATGCATGCTAGATGCAAGATTTGTCCCCCCCCCCCAGGATTTGTCCCCAAAAGTCACTCATGACAAATTATGATTCAAGCCATAATTTTCTACTAAAGCCCAAAGGTGTAATGACAAGAACTCAGAATAAAGGAAACTACTCAGACATCTATTCACACTAATTAACACTTATGAAATCTGTGAGATTCTCATCTTTGTGTAAAACTCTGCATTCTTACTTTCATCTTCGTTTTTATTTTGTATGAAATTTTCCTGCCTTTAACACTTATATGTTTCCCAAGGTAATTTTTCTCACAGACACCCCGTGTTTCTCTACATCTGTGAAATATCTTCCTTGCCACCATACCAAGACCTAGTTCTGCAAGACCAGAAAACACCAGCCTACCTACACTCTGAGTATCAGACAACAGTGATAATAATTATATTAACCATCAATAATCATGTAAGCAATAGGACGAGTTACTGTCCTCATTAAATGCCTTCTCTCCTTCCTGATCTGTAGTTTATCTATATAGGATCATAACTCTCCGGAACAAGAAGCCTTTCTCTGTCCAAAGGAGGGTGAACAATTGCTGTAGCTATACATTTTGGATAAAAGTAGTGCAGGGATAAAAGCAAGGAAGGTGTTGTGAGTGTACCCTGCACAGCACAGGGTTTTTTTAGTGTGATTTGATGGTTGCTGGCTTTGTGGTGGAGGCCTTCTGCCCACAATGTTACCAATGTAGGTTCCCAGTTTTGTGCAGATAATTGTACATAGAAAGATGACAGCCTTGGGGTATGTCAGTGTATTTAGCTGTTACTGAACTCAGAGCTTGCTTGAAAATGTGTCTGGCTTTTTTCTGGTTTATTACAGTCTAATAAAAACTACTATTTCTTCATACAAACTTCAATACAAACAAGTGTTTCTATGTTATTCATTTTGGTTGAGTAGACTTCACATCGGTTTTGCACATTTGATGAAAAGCATTGAAGAGTACAATGACTGTGTTTCAAATGATCGTTAAAACAATTTTACTTCCTTAGAGACAGAGGTACAAAAAATTTTTGAACTGTGCTCCATGTTCAGAAAAAAAAGACCCAGATCCTCACCTGGTGAATTTATCAGAACGGTGGTGATTAATTAGCTCAGCGATGATTAGTAGCTGAGGTTCTGGCCTGCCATGTGAGAGCAGAAGGTAGGAAATACACCATTTGGATTTCAATTTGTGTTTGGATTTCATCCAATATCACTTACAAAGTTTATGTGTGTGCTTAGGGAATTAAAAACAATCTGACTGTATCTCATGATACGTGTTTGTGATATGGAGCCCTTTCCTTCATAACAGACTAAAACTAACAGAGAAACATGGGCTTTTTATTGATGATATTGATAGTAATTTTTCCTTAAGAGGACAAGCTGCCAGCCTCGCTTTAACAAGCAGAAATCTTTGCTAAATAAGTCATCTTTAGATGTTAAATGTCTCACCAGCTGTTATTCCTTCTTGAACTTCTTCTTGGTGGAAGCACAGAGAAGCAGTCATGAGCTCCATCTTGAGCTATGTTTATATCACACACATTTACAATTGTTTCTCTTAATCTAAGTTTGTAACTTCATAAAAGACTCATATTATTAAAGATATTTATGACCAGCAATTTCTTATTAGTTATGAATAAGAGTTATCTATGAA
The DNA here is from genome assembly GCF_036370855.1 of Dromaius novaehollandiae. Classification (NCBI taxonomy): domain Eukaryota; kingdom Metazoa; phylum Chordata; class Aves; order Casuariiformes; family Dromaiidae; genus Dromaius; species Dromaius novaehollandiae. The sequence continues at coordinate 45,293,718 of NC_088099.1, read as the reverse complement.
AGTCTGTGTGAGTTTTACTGTTGACCATAATCAATTGACTGCAAGACTTTACAGAAGTAAATAAAAAGGCTCATTAATGAGTTCATTCATCACTCCCCAAGAGGCCCTGAGATTAATACTTAGGAACTGCTTTTCTTTATCTGGGCCTGTGTATGCCACACCCTGTACAAGCCCATCTTCTCATCTTTCTCCTTCAGTGCAAACACAAATCCTTAATATAGCTCTCAAAAGCCTTTTCAAGTGCCTTACAAAGAGAAGGAGCTAGATAAAAATGGCTATAAAAAATTTAACAAAACACAGATACATAAGTTAACACAAAAAAAGTGTGAATTACACCCCGAGGATATCACAGCTGTGGTTCAGATCTATTAGCCTATTGCAAATCCTGGATTCACACCGACAGTAGCTTACACAACCTGCTGCTGCCTGGGAGATAATGTCTAATGAATACCTTGCAGTGATCATCCACACCTCTGTCACCCAGAAACTTCTCACTGCAATGACGAGGGGAACTGAAGAGTTTCAGTTTGCAGGCCCATTTAGAGAAGAACTCATATGATCATCACTGAAGTGACATTAATTTGTCATGTGACTACTCAGTAACTATCTGTTGGATTTCCTAAATATTCTTGCTTTGATTTATGCATTTAGCCATGGTCTTTAAAACTCCCAAGTTTCATGGAAGAATACCTCTTTTCTAAAGAACAACTCAAAAAGTTAACCTGGTATAGATGACACCTGATGCTAATTTCTGCAAAAAAAATTAGCATTCCTTGGGTGACTTCAAATACTCCCCTAGTTGAGAGCTCTTACCTCTGAAACTAGGTTTATTAGAAGCCCATCAGACATTTATATAGCGACTCTCAAGCTTCATGCAGAGTGTTTATTTTGTTTAGCATTTAATGCTTTTGTTTCTGTCATTACCATACTTATTATTTTCATACTCAACAGCCATTGCTCCAGAAAATACAAGTAAACAGTGTCTGATTTGATTGACAAATGGCAATTCTGGAGTCTTATCATTTGCATCAGAGCAATTCAGCCAACCAAAGTTTCTCCTTTTCAGTCTGTTTCTGCACAAGTACTGTATGGCGTCCTTACTGTTAGTACAAGGGTTTCTCCAGATAATAATGAAATGAAGAGAAAGTCTTTGGGATTTCGTCCATCTTTGAGCAGGTTTTGTCAATATTACTTTGCAGAGAAAAGGATCAGTGGCCCTAAGGATATGGAAGCCAGAGAAAGCAGGAGCTGCAATGTACTGGTGGAAAACTAGCAAAAAAAAAAAAAAAATGTATATATAATATAAAGAACTAGGGCAGTGAATGCCAAAGATCAGTTGGTCTGTTCAGACCATAGCCCTGTCAAGTTATTTGACCTAATTTTTCCAAGCTTTTTGAGTCTACAGTATTTTCTTCTTATTCTGAGTACTGAGTGAGTACCCAGTGCTCTTTTCTGGAGGCCTAACTATAGTAGAAGCTCCTGTACAGTCACCATTATTTTATTTTGTCCTGATTTGGTGGGTCGGAAGAAAGTTTAACATGATGCGTATAATCAATTCAAGTTACTACAGATCCGAAATACATATTTTTTTCCAAAAAGTTTTCAGTATTTCTTGAAAGAAGATTACCAGGATTAAAAGCTCCATGATGCCATGAGAATGAGATTTTGCAGTTCTTCATTCTATAAGACTCCACATAGGATACAATGGACATTTTTAACATTGCACTGAAAAGGGAGAACTTCATATAAAAAATAAACAAAGAAATTCTCTTCCAAATGTATTGGTCTGACACATCATCTATACACACATAGCAACAATTAGAATCAGGACTCTCCAGGAAAATACCTGGTAGATTATTAGTAGTATAATGAACAACTAATGCAGAAAGCTGAATGAATGACATATACAGTTCAGTGTAAAGGTCAGTGGGACAGAAAACTCTGTGAAACATTGAATTATCCTTCAGTAAAGCCAATTTCACATAGCAATGGGCTCTTAATAGTATTCCTATTCCATAATCCAAATCTAGCAGTCTCTCCTCACTGCTGAGAAATATTATTATTATTATTCACCACTGTGATTTAGTTACAGAAGTTTACTATGCTTAGGAAGTACCACCATGATTGATTAAACTTGAACTGTGCCAAAATAAATAAAATATACCTAGTAATTGACTGTGCTTGCTTTTCTAATCAACTTTTGAAAGGAAATTAAGGTTACTTATGGGATATTAAAGAAATTAAGTGTTTGCTTCCTTATCTGTCCTGCTCTCCTTCCCTACCAGCTTGTAAATTTGTTGAGCCACTTTTACAAAATTGAAGAGTGGTGTAAGTTTCTGCAATTATTAGGTTAGTACCAGCTTTATGAAAATTGGCAGCTGGAAGGAGGAGACCCAAATAAGCATCTCTTATGGAGAGGGAGGCACAAAGGAAGAAGTTAAAGATGCTGGCTGGAGTCAGCCAGCTGGCCAAGCAGCAGGCATCGAGCACCCAGACCAGCCACAGCAAATGCTTGTGGGGGATGTCATGAGATGGCAGGCAACTTGGACATACTTTGCTGGGAAGAGTTAGGGGCAAAGTCAAAATCTGCAGGCAGTGAGGCTTCAATAATTCTATTATTCACAAAAAAATTGTCTTTAGTGTGTTTATTCAAGTATTTGCCAATTCAAAAATGTTAGGGAGCGTTTTATTTAAAAGTGAATATTTATTACTAACATATAGCATGCAGAAATTGTTCCTAGAATAAGTGGATTTTAATGGGGTACTTTAAGAATCACAGAAAAAGCCATCTCTAATAGTGAGTGGGGAATTGTATTAGAGAAAAGAAAATGTTATTTTCCCAGAAACTAATTCTCTGTCTCCTTGCCTCACTGCAGAGCTTTTGACTGCAACCTTTCCCACACCTCCTTCTCCCCAGATTCGTGTAACAGTCTTAACACAGAGACAATCTTGCTGATCCTCTTGTTTGACATGCAAATCTTCTGGGAGAAATACAACATTTGAAAGAAAAAGGAGAAATCTTTTGTAGCAGGTTTGTTTGGGTATTATTATTAGTAGTAGTAGTAGTAGCATTACAGCTACTTCATGCTATTTAAGGGCTAAAAGGGTAAATTCATTCCTAGAAAGATGGAATAGCTGGAGGATGACAGAGAAAATATGCAGCATGGCATATTACATGGATTTCCACATGATTATACCATTTCTTATACGGCTACAATGTCCATATATATGCAATGTCTATATACTTATACAGAAACATGGAATCGGTTGCAGTTCTGGCTTATTTCCTTTCTTCCTTGTAGATGTTATGATTTTTTTACGAAGTTAACCCCATCTTCTAGTGTGTCCTACGACAATCATCCTCATTAAAAAAAAAAAGAAGAGTTCTGCTATAACTGCTAAACTTACAAGGAGTTGTTTGGGATTTAGAAACAGCACTCTCATTGACTTTAACAAGATTACTGAGACTCTATTGTACACAAAGCTTTGAAAATTAGGTGGAACAGTTAAACATTAGTGACTACAATGGTTAGACTCATATAAATTAAGCAGTTGAACTAATAATATAATGCCTCACTGGAATTCTAAGATAGTTTTTCATAAAATAAAGAATAATTCATCAAGGATTTCCCCCCTTCCTTCAAATCTTCTTTTTTGATGTCTCCTGTCAGCCAAGACAAATAATTCCCACAGTAGTACTGTTTACTGAACTGGTGTTCGTAGACTGTAGGACTGGATAAGCATGTTTTTCTTTTTCCTTTTCTGTTGTTTATAGGTAATTGCAACTCTTTTAGAGCTCTTGTAATCTAGTGCTCAAGCATTTGCCATTGTGGTATTATAGCAAGTTCCAGAATGTACATATACATCTTGTGCTTTGAGGAGCTAGAAAAATGAAGGAAAAGTGAAAGCTGTTGAACTGATTCTGAGAGGCCAATACTTGCCTTAATGATACCGTGCATTTTAGAGGTGGGAACGGGAGAACTGGTGAAGAAAGCGTATGAGTTTTAATACAGCTTGAAAACAGTAGTAACAGAACAAATCACACTACAGGGGAATAAAGCCACAATATACAAAAATATAAGAATAAGCAGCAGCTATGATAACTGAGGGAAGAAAGGACCTCAGCCCCGAGGAAGTCTGGAATCAGAGATTTAATTTGCAAGGGAATTTGAATTCTTCTGAGGGACACACACATCCAACTGCATCATGAGAGGAAGCAATGTGGACCCCAAATACGGAAGGAGTCCATGACTGCTGTGCTGGTGTTTTGCTCTGTTCTCTGCTAAGAATACCACGACTTGCAAAGTTTTGCTTTACGCAGAAGAGGACCGACTTGCCTGGGACACCATCTCATTCCTGAGCAATCATGACTTCAAGGGCCACAGAGAGATGGCGCTGGGAATTTCGGGGGCGAAGGTGCAGGGCATGAGCGTGGTCAAAGTAAACTTTCTTGGTGAACTGCCCAGAAATCTGGAACCTGCTTCTGGCAGGAAAAAGCTGCACACTGTGCTATCACCCAAACAAATTCTGTATCCGTTATTCTCCTAGCTTTCCTAGAAAAGCATCTTATTAACAGCAGCTTTTAACATATCACTGGTAAGTTACACAAATAAAGTGCTTAAAGTCCATGTCTTCTGGTGAGTGCAAAGGGAGGCAGGTAAAGCAGACAATTTTGGGTGAGTAGTGAAAGCGAGTGCCACAACATTTCAATGTTTCCATATTCAGTAAGCACATCCCCGAGCCTGTAATTCACTGCAAACCCCTACAAATCCTTGGGGTGCTGCTGATTTGCAGCTGGGATCTACACAGTGAATACATGATGCTTTGTGTTAAGAGGCTTTTTTCTCCAAATAAGCACAGTAAATTTGTAGCTGGAAACAGTTGCCCAGTAGCTAGACTTTAAGGGTTTGATCCCAATAATGTACCAGCTTTCCTGTTGATGTAAAGCTGCACATTTTGGTTTCAAATGGGCTCATCACATAGAAAAAGGTGTGCATACTTTTCTTATGTCTATTATGTCAGATCACATTCTTATATCAGTTATTTCTCTCTTTCTGTAATTTCATTAGCATTTTTAAATAATCCTTTTTGTTATACAAAAATTAGGCAATAAAGCTCTCTGTACCTATTTCTGTAATTTGCCTAATTTTAAAGTAGCTAACTCTTCCTCTTCCGTATTTGTGCTTTAAATAAACAAAGTAACAAATAAACAGGATTGCTTCTGGACTGAGATCTTCTGTCATTTTTTATCTTGAGACAAATTTTTACAAATGAGTTGAAAGCTCCTCAAGAAAGGTCTTCTGTTAACAAAAGTGCTGACGTATTTGTAACTACAGCTGTGGCAAGAGGATGCTCAAATTGGTGCAGATGGATAGCTACAAAAATGTCAGTTTAGCTCCACAGCCTTCACTAAACAGACAAAGGAATTTATATATACACTATAGTATTTCTTCTTGAGTAAGTTTCACTCTGACATTTATTTCCATTTGTACTCATTTTGTTTCTCACTGATTAAATTATTTCCCAAATCACCTTGTTTTTTACCATCATTCCTTGTAGTTAAGTACTACTACCAAATTGTTTTGCTCAATTTACATATTAAATGCAGCAAAATGTGTTACCACAGAAGAAGTACATGCCTCAGAATATGACAATTTGAAAACATATAATTTTCTGTGTTAGAGTGGGTTCAACAACTGTGAAATATGTTTCATTTTTGTTTCTAGGCAGATAAATTTGCTCCATTTCTAGTCTGTTCTGGTCAGTTTTTAAAGTAGTCTCTAAGCATTTAGCTCATATTAAGATAACAGTTTGAATTTATAAAAAGTAAGTTCATACGAAAATTCCTAAGTCCAAAGTAGGCCAACTTGGCCTAATTAGGTGGTTATTCAAAATCTTCTGAGGGTGAGTCAAACCTGCATGGTGAACATGGGTTAAGTTACACTGAAGACAAGGCAACCATGCTTTAATTCAGTTAGAAACTTAAGCCTAAATGGTAGCTTCACCATAGATTTTAACGCAAGCTCTGATCTCTAATTAAAATTCCTGGTGTTTCAGCCCAAGTTAGCTCATTTGAGTTAGCCAGATCTCCTTAAAGAGGAATCAGGATTCCAGTCCTGTCTGTAGTGTAAATGTACCCAGTTGCCGGATACCGCTGGGGTCCATAGGTCGCCCATCACCACCTTCACAGGCGGCTCGCGTTTAGCAGCGGAGCCCCCTGCGCCTCGCCGCACGCCCGGAGGCGGCACCTGCTCCCGCTTGGCTCCACTCTGCTGCGCAGGAGCCCTGGGCACCTAATGGGGCCCTGAGCCTTTGACACTGACCCTTAACAGCACGGTGACTCCGCCGAGCCCAAGTTAGGTTTGACAAGAGGGAGTCCGGAGGGTGTCTGGGAAGCTTATTTTCAGAGTAATGGCTGTTTGGAGCCTTAGTGGACTCACAGAGAAAGAAATAGCATCAGCTGTTCTTGGCTGGCACTTGATTATCCTTGACAGACCCAGAAATACGGAAGCACAGGACACAGCTGGATTATCCCAAGCACACCTGGACTTGCTTTACCTCAGGATTTATCCACAGGACATGCAGATATGTAAGCACAGGGCCTGGTGTATGACACTTATGCATCATACAACACTTAGCACTAGGCAGGAGTTTGCAGCACTGGGAAGATTTTCCTTCATGAGAAAGTGCCTTATGCAGTCCCAGTTTCTTAAATTGCATCTATTTCTTTATTCCTCCAGTGCTCTAGAGACCTTGTTCAACATTTATGTTGTTGGCTTGAATTTGGTTCTCTGGTAATCGCGGAATTCCTCAATATCAAAACAATAAAATACTTTTGGTTTCTTTCCTGGTTTTTTTTTCTCCACTTCATCAGACTGGTCTGTATAGAAATTGTTTCAAATGCATCCTTCTACTCTTTTTATCCCCAGTGTAACTGGGTTACTGAGTTTAGGGTTGAGGTAATTTTACAAATGTTTATCAGTTCTAGTGCTAAAAATAAACTGAACCAACTTGGTATTTTCAGCTCGCAGAGTTCAAAAGTGGGAATTATAACTATGCTGGGAAACAGAAATTCAGTGAACTCTAAGCTTTTCTTTGGGCAAAGGAAGCTACACTCATGCTTGTCAAGGAGATTAAGGAGAAATCTGATTGAGTCTGGAAGACTATTGCTGCAGTGGATTACAAGTTTGATCTTCTTTCTTTCAGGGATAAACAACCCCAAGGGCTAGGACACTGGCACAGAGAAGCAGATGATATCACTGGCTGTGAAGAAAACATGTGGCCATATGGCAGGCCCAATAAATGAAAGTGAAGCAATCCTTTCAATAAAAGTATGGGTTTGTACTGTTGTACAAAATTGTTACTTTTATTTTTGTATTTTTAGGCTAATATATGCTCTTTCTCCAACTCTTTTCTATCTTAGTTATTCAGGCTGCATATTCTTTGGGAAAGGGCAATCTAGTATTAGGAGTATGTATTAAATCCTGGAGCTATCATAGTGCAAATGTTTAAAACTGAGTCTTTGAATAATCAGATTAAAATAAATACAAGGATAAAGATTTATAGCTGTTAGTGGAGTGTGGAATTTCTAAGACTGGATAGAAGGGAGTATACTACATAAGAAGGGAATTCAGGAGAACATAGCAGCTGACAGAAAAGATGTATCCTGTAACTCTTCGATCTCAAGGACCACAAGAGTATTCAGAGGATACTTACAGGATCAAAAGCTTATGCAAAAAGTAGGGATTCTCACAACTGGTCATTTTGTTCTGGACTGAATGTGTTACTGTCTCTTAAACAGACCACATCCCTCAATATAAAAAAACCCAGATAATGCTCAAATATGTGCAGGATTTCAAAATTCCCTGTTGTTATATTTTACTGTATTCAAGAGCTATGACAAGACAAATTGTCATATATATGTCACTCACACACACACACACACACACACACACTAGCAAAAATAGGGCTACATACCCTACCTTAGGATTACAGCCAAAAAGTAGATCACAGTAACACCCGAAAAACATTCATTTCAGTGATAGCGCATCTGCACTGAACGCATCTTTCTCACTTCCTAGTGAATGCTTTGCGAGTAAGATCAGGAAAGGGACTCTGATGGTTTTAACGCTATCCTACAGCAAGATGATTGCTGAATCAGATAAACTATTAATCTCTTTAAAGCTTGTTACTCTTGTTTTGCCAAGGCTGAGATTCTTTGCAGCAAAAAGCAGCCAGGACATTTCCTGCCAAGAATGAAGCATCTCATGCATGTTTCATAAATACGTTCCTCTACTGAAAACACAAGGATTAAGCAAGCACTAGTTCAGTTTGCAAAAGCTTCCACTAATGATTTTTAAATAACTCCAAAAGAAATCTTGGCACTATTTAAATCAACTGTAAATTCTCATTGCTTTCACTATGTCCAAGATTTAACCTCTATTTTTTAGCCACAACATAAACCCTTTCAGTGTTAAATGAGAGCAATAGTAAGTCATACAAGTGTACTGAGTATGATGTGCCTGTTTTTATTACACTTGCTTAACTCCTAAGTAGCCAAATAGAAAACTTTTTTACCCTTAAAAAAAGACCTTCTCAAATTGTGCATAGATACATTAAATGAAGTTTATGCCTGTATTAAGTGTTGATAGTAAATGTTACCTGCAGGAAGGTAAGATTTCATAATAAAGCTCTACCATTTATAACCTAACATCACCACATAGCAAAATTTCACATGAAATAGGTCATTTCTCATGGGAGCACCTTTCAAAGCAGCACAAGACATATTCCAACTAAACAGCGAGGATATATTTGAAAGAGTGTTGATAAAGAGCCCTCCTTTATTTAGAAAATCAATAGACTTTATGCAAGAATTAAGAAATACATAGAAAAGATAGATTTTGATTCTCAAGCACACTGGGACACCAAGATGGAATATTAAAACATGCTACAACACAGGCTCCATTCCTGATGCGTGTTATGAGCAAGATCATGGCTGTAGCACCTTGCACACTGGGGAACCCAGGTGAGAGAAGATGCAGAGAAATTTTCCCCTCCGGGCAGCATAGCAGTAAGAGAGCTGTTGACAAACAGCGGCAGTGTGAGCTGCAGCAGCCTCCCCGGCTCTAACGAAGCACAGCTGTAAGCGCAGCTGGGCAGCTTGGAGGAGGGCTGAGGCACGAGGTTGGGTGGGCTGCTCCTGGACAGCTGGGGCAGCGCTTGGCTCTGGAAACCTGGCCTGCTGCTTGCATATATATATACACGTATATATACGGTACATATATGTGCTCACTACAGTAGAAAGTAGTATTTTATACCCACAGCTGCACCAAAATCATTCCTTATTCGTAATGGACATGCTTTGCTCTGCTTTATATTGTTTGTAGGGTGCAAACAGAAAAAAGAAATCCTGCAGGTTTTTTCTTCCCATCAAAAAAAGTCATAGAAACAGTTTAAATCCTTCCATACCAGCTTCTAAAACCTTTAAGTATGTTCCAGTCCCCATAAATTCACAAGGCAGAGGGCTGTGCTGCACAGAGCTAATTTAGATAGCTCCTAGCAAGCTAGCCCAGAGACTGGAAGGCGTGTAATTATGTTAGCACTGCGTAACCACACTAGCCTAGCCGAATGCAGTACGCTATGTTAATGTGGCTAAACTGCTACCAGCGTGAAAAAGTGGCTTGTTTGCCCTATGGCGCAATGCTGCAGAGCACAACATTTTGTTGAATAGGTTTCTTTAAGGCTCAGGGCGTACCTGAAAGGGAACTGTATGTTCCTTTACCTGACAGCGTTAGGCGGCACATCCAAGCACACCTCTCATGAGAAATCAGAAGTTAATTTTTCTTCTCTGTTGGAAGTTGCGTGCGCTAATTAGTCCTAAGAAAACTAATAAATTCAAGATTGCTTGAACAGAGCAAAGTTTATTTAGCTTAGGAAATAGAGATAAAATCCAAAATAGTATAAATTTTACAGAATTAATGTAGTTGAGTCAGAAGATTACATGAAAACAAACCTTGCTAAAGCTAAATCTGTATATATGTAGATATGACATAGTAGCTATACAAAATAGCTCTAAAAATCGTCTTCGGCATCTTGGATGGGCAAAGCAGCCATTGTGAACCATCTGTAAGCAACTGCAAATCCAGCCCTAAAGAGAAACTTTGGCCTCATCGGAGCAACCATGAAACGCCGTGTGACTTCAGTGCCATGAGAATTTCACCCCAGATGTTCCTGTGCTTCTTCCTTCCTCTCTGATCCTAAATTTAGTCAATAGGCTCTTGAATCAAAGCCTGCTGCAGTTGATAATTTCAACAGGTTTCCAAGCAGTCCTTGTAGAAGAGTCTAGAAAACTGGCGGGAAGCAAGCAACGTCTTTGGACACCCCGCTTCAGATCGTACGGCAACGTCCCACCGCTCCTGTGTGTCGACAGGTCCTCCGCAGAAAAGACAAAACAACGCAGAACACAAATGCCTTTGTGCCCTTTGCAGACGCCCTTCTCAGTCCAATATGCTTGTATTACCTGCTATGTGTACGCGGTGTTATCTTTGCTTTGTTTCAACTAATCATTTTCTAACTATTTACCTTATGGTGAATTCCTGTTCTTAGATACTGCTGTGGCCAGGATACTACATGCCTTCTCTTTCAGAGAGGTCAGGCTTCCAACAGTGCTCATCACGTTGCTATTAGAGATTTCTATATCCAGTCGGTTTTCTATCGCAAAAGCCACAAAGTTTTACTTTGATCAGCTAACTTTCCTGCCTACCCGGAAAGCTGGTTTCACAGCTGTAATGAGATGTTGATGGGAAAAGATACCATTTCTCTTTAACACAGAAGTAGCCAGCGCTGCTAACGTTTCAGGAAATAGCAGAGCCCAGCAGAAGGAAAGCTACTGACAAGCAGAAGATATATGAGTGAAGAGGATTTCTCAGCCTAGTAAGCAGAAACCCAGGCTATCTGGCTGAGGAAAGGATGAGAGAATAAAGGGTGAAGACAAGAAAAATTGAGACCTTAGGCAGCATATCTGTACACATTTATATCTTGCTGTCACTGAGCTCTTCTCATTTTCAATGAACGGAACGTACAAACAAACAGAAATCCATTCAATTTGCTACGTCGAAATTCATGTACAAAAACATTTTCCTGTGACAATAATTTGTAATGGAGGAATTTATAACTCTTCCACTGTATATTTTACACCTTCTACCTTTCCAAGCCTGAGCGAGCAGGCCACTTGTTTCTGTCTCCGCATTCTCCTTGTTTTGGATGTAACAGATCTCCTCTTCTGGGGCCTCAAAAAGCTCATTCTTCTTTCCCACAAAGCTACCTGTAATCACAGAGAAATGCAGCAAAATGCCTCCAAGCAGAATTTTCCCTGCGCTATTAGACGGTTTCGTTTGTATTTCAGGTACAAAACGGAACATGAAGTTTCAGACAGAAGATCTCCCTTGCTCCCGAAGTGCACGGTGTGAGCTCGGCAAGTCTGTGAATGCAGTTACCCGTCCCGGCTGACTGCTGCAGCGAGCAGCTAGGCTGGAGAATCAGAAGTCCAACGCTATGACCCAGTCCACCTTCCTGCCCAGTGCACGGTATGCTGGAAATATATCTTTTGCAAGGTACTCTGAATTTGAGAATCACATTTTAATCATGTCTGCTTTCTCCTATTCATTATCAGTTTAAGCTCATCTTTTCAATTGTAAAACTCGTTAAAAAAAAATCAACTAATTTGTACTTCAGCTACCAGGCCAGCTGTGGAATGCTAGATTTGATACAGCAAACAGGTAAGGTTTGTGCCATCTTTTTTATCGTGATCATGTAAAAACTGTGTGGAAGTGTAGATCTCTGTTAAAACGTACAGCTGTTATAATTTGGGCCACTAGTCAACCCCTGACCTGCTTCCCCTCTGCCAGTGATTAATACAGCAGGCAATTACCATGGGCTCTCGATTAGGAGCAGGTTGAGTGGATTGTTTTTTACTACCAAGTAAAATTTATCCATGTATAAGAATTCTTTAATGTTTTGATTTAACGGCCACCAGCACGAAACAGCTCCATGAGACTTGGGCTCTCTCTATTTTGGGGAGAGATACATTCAACTAGTTACTCTGTTCGGCTCCATTACAGAAGAAGCGATAAGATCCCTCCCGTGATGCTAAATAAGAATTCGCTGATAAATTCTTTCCAATGATGCAGGCACTTCATTTCCATATGTGACAAGAATAAAATTAGATTTAAGATGGACGACCTTGTGAAATCTTTTTCCTGCTTGAAAATTTAAGATTGATTGCTTTCAGGTACAACGATGTAAGGTAAGAGTTTAAGCTTGTATTAAAAGTTACTGACACTGAAATCCTTAAGAGAATGCATATCAAACTAAAATACATATAATTGACCCATGATTCATATTAGTCTTTAAAGTATGCCATTTTCAGACTGTATAAGGAAAGATTGCTATTTTCAAAAATAGTCATAAATTTGTCTTTTTTTTCGCACGCTGCAGCATTACAGCCTTGGCTTTTGTATGGGAAAGTGCGGAAGAATGTCGAGGAGATAGACGATGGAAGCTAGCCAGACTGTCCCGTGGGAAAAGGAGCATCAACAGGGCATGTTGACCCATAGTCACGTAGTTGAGCCTGTGCCAGGGTGGCGCTGCACCTGGGCTTTGAATCGGGAATAGCAATGAGCTCAACATGCTTACTGCGCATGTGTATGGTACATAAAAACTTCATCTAGTGCCCCTCCCCCGGTGTTCCTCACCCTGGACCGACGCTCAGCGGAAAACGCCAGGGAACCCCCATTGAGACGCAGAGGTAATAAATGCTCCATATCGACCATCGTATGCCTTGTGTTTGCGTATCTGTTCCTGCTGGGAGTCCAGGCGGTGCCCCCGCCTCACCCTTACAGCTTTAGTATTGCAAAATTCTGAATATGGTTCACCAGACCATCTCCTGCAGTTAATCTGCTATTGCTTTTTATTTTAAGTAATACTTTAAATTAGCTGGAATATCATGTTTTTGGTTTTTGTTTTTGTTTTCAACTCTCCTAATTTTCACTGCATCCTAATAGGCCAAGCAGATGAACATCAGCTCTATCTAGTCATGTTACCTGTAATGAACAGCTTTTGCATTTCCCAAATACATGTAGAAATTGATGGGCATAAGCAAAGAAAGCTCCTATATTAAAATCAAGGACTTGCTGTGGCTTCAGTAATTATTTCTAGCTATATAAATGCAGGGATTTCCATTAAAGCAAGGCAGATGGTCTATACACCGCCAGCTACAGAGAGGCTAAAGATTTTCCACTTTCTCTCACCTACTGCTATGGAACAAAGCACAAAGCAATATCCCTGAAGCTGTCGTCTCTGTCAGCAAGGCGACTCAGTTTAGCATGGGACTGATCCTACATTGATGTCCAAAATTTCCCACCATTCATAGTGCTTAAGCACAACCATGCACTGAGGTGCAGGCCACAATCTTGAGTGATCTGAAGATAAGCATTTTCCGGACTTTCATGCGTATGAGAGCCCTCATTCCTGCGCCACGGACTGACTGGGGCTCAGCAAGGATGCACAAGCTACGGCCCAGGCCTTTGGCACATCTGCAGTACTCACGTCTGCCTTCTGCAAGCACTGATGCTTCGAGCCTCAGCCAAAGCCAAAGCCACAGCTCGCAGTGTGGGCAGACACATACAGTCATGGGACTCCCTTTGCACAGACCTTGAACTTGTCTACCTGACACTACAGTCATTTTCTATCAGATTTTCACAAGCAGGTTGTATCTCCTTCCTATTCCTTCACATGTACAGTTTTCCTTCCTCCCCTGCAATAAACCTGCACTTCCCTAGGCTTTTATAAAGGTTTGGGAGAGCTGTGACCTGCACACGAGGCAAACTATTTTGTAGATCCACGGTCATTCTGAGGACATTGTCTTTATTGTAGAGATGAATTTTCTTCCTCTAAGCTTTCAAAATTCTAAGAAGTTAAATCTATTTGGGCACATCAGGAAAATTTGAACAATGTCTGAAGCATATTATCCCCTCAACACTCTATCAAAATCCCACAGACTATCATGAGATATAAGTGGTACAACATAGTAGGAAGTTTAAAATTGGGATGAAACTCAGTTTTCTTCCTGTTGATAATGAGTTCTGCTATTTTCCAGCTCTCAACCTAGCAAAAAATATGTTGTTATCAGTACTGAGGAAATCATATTAGAGTCAACACTATTTTTAAACAGCTAGGTCCAAAATCTTCATTCAGACACACTGATGCCACCCCATTAAATTCCAGCAGTGGCACCACTGGTAGAAAAGAATGGCACTCAGATTTTTCACCATTAAGTAATCTGTTTTCATTATCTTCTCAGCAGTTTGTTTCATTTGCCTGCAGTAAGGAAACTAAAATTAGAAAACATTTCATGTTCATAGTTAGCTCATTTCCAATATGAAAAAACAAATCTATAAGTTTATCTATTGGGTTATGCCTTGTGCAGTTCCACTGAAAAAGCTGTCTTTACATTACAGTGATGAACTGTAAATGGTGTATTGCATTATTTTTGTCCAAAGTAAATCAAATTAATGAGCCTAGAAATATTATTTGAGGTGTCTAGTTTGTAAACCATGGCCAATAGTCATGAATATTACCAAAACAATTTATATTCTCCTTTATAACATATGCATTTCTATGTGTTTATAAACTATTTTCTGGTCATCTTCAGAACTTGGTATTTCTTCCAGGAGTTCCACATGCCCATCTTGTACCAGTTCCAGCAGCAAATGAGTGTCAGGTAAATGCTGGTGGTAAACTATAAAAAGTTTGAGCGCCTTTTTCTTCCCTGAATTGCACACTTAAGCTCTCATTTCACATTACCTAAAGTGATACTGACTTTGACTGAAAAGAAATTTAAAAAATATTCCAGTGAGTCAAAAGATAGAGGAGGGGAAAAAAAAGAAAAAAAAAGAAAGAAACATAGCTGGCTGCTTTTCAGCCTCTGAAAAGACAAGTGTAGTGATCTCATAGGATCTTCAGCTAGTGACTGTGAGAATAACATTAACTTAGAAATGCTAAAAATTACTTTTTTTTTTCCTTCATGTAAATGAAACTAAAAAGGGAAAGTGGAAAACTAGAAAACCCTGACCAGAAAGCTTCAGATTTCTTGACTGACCACTTTTCCAAAAGTGAAAAGTGATACCTGAGAACATTTACCTGCCCTCTGACTGCTATGAGAAACAAACTAAAACTGTTCTTCAATAACAGAAATTTTAATCCATAGATGTTAGGCATAGATTAGTGAAGTTTTTTTTTTTTTCATACTTCAATAGTGGAAGAAAAAGTTCTTTATTTCCTAAAGCTATAATTTATTAACAAATACATTCTAAATGACTTCAAACGTGAGAGTGATGGCAGTAGCCTGTGTACTTAATGGTGATAAGAAAAAAAAACGTGAAGTAGTTTTCTGAGTTACATAAATGTTACTCTGGACACTAAAAACAAAGTTTTGCTTCTCAAGAATGACAAAGGTGCCTATTTTCTTACATTGTACTGACTGATGTCCTTCTTACTAGGAAAGTGTTAAGCCTTACCAATCACAGATAAGACTATTTTGAGGTGATTAAAAAATAGAGCGCATCCAAGCTTGATGGCACTAGAATTAATTAGTGTTTGGGAATCATGCCATCACAGTGGTATCCAGAGACACAAACTCTTAAGAAGCTTAAAGATCAGAGGACAAGATTAAATGATTTGGCCTTCATAGAAACTTCTTATGACTAAATGCTGATGCAAAGAACACTTCCAAGCAAAAGTGGATTCATCATGTTTCAGATAAAAGCATGAAAAACAACTAACTCTTGGATTTCAAAAAAGGAGGAGTGACCAGTAAGCTTTTCTGCAAAATAATAAGACAACCAGCACCTGTGGCAAAGATGCAAGTGAACACTTTTTTGAGTTCTCATGGATCTGCGATGTTTCACTGCCTTTTGTCCCAGGGAAAGGGTTTCCTAGCTCACACAGTTGCTTTAATAGGGAGGCCTGTCTCATGGCCAGCGAGTAGCAACAGTGACTTCCTGTGGACTTGCAAGTATCTCTTTTTCCATAAGCCTTTTTCTGCTTTAAATATCTTCTAAAAATTCCTGTAATAACTTCTCAACCTTTTCTTTCTGACAAAGTATTGCAGTCCAATCAGAATTAAACACAGCATTTGCTTAGATTTAAAGGTCATTCAGTAGTCATACACCAAAATCTCTTTAAAGGTAAAGCAGAGCTTTGAAACAGATCTGAAATGTATTTCCTCAGACGACATTTGGCAAGAAATCCTATGCAAAATTTAATATCAGACACACCAGTTTTATTTCTTACAGTCAGCTGGTTATTTTATACTCACGAAGAACTATAAGATAAATGGTCCTAAAACTAAAAATACAGTTAAACGAAATACATTATAACACACTCTACACACTACATTATAACAAAACATAGCACAAATATGTTTTCATGTGCAAAAAATATGGAAACATATAATTCTTTCCATTCTAAGTGAGCAGAATTAATTTCAGATTTGATCACCCTGCTGCTTATCAGGCTTACTGAGAAGAAGGTACGGCATAATTCTGTTAACATAATTCTGATACGGGCAGGCACATTGCTCTGGACTTGAAGAATAACAGACAAATCTTTTGGTATGTGGCTCATTAACAAGACATGCAGGCCAGGTCTACGCTCATCATTCTGTAAAAATCTACCTCAAACAAGAATACAGCAGTTGTATCAATGTTATTTTAAATATAACGCAGCTAACTCTAAGTGTTCTTATGATAATGCATGATATCTGCTCAAAATAAATTCCTTGCCACATCATTGAAAAAGGACCTTGATTTTCTGATTAATGATGGAATTTAGCTGTTTCATAAAAGTCAATAGCCAAAGATGAACACTAGAAACTGAAAGCTTAAAATATAGTGGAGTACAGAAATGCAGACTGTGATTGTTTCTTCATGTCTCCAAGGAATACCATCTTTGCCTTCATGAAGAAGGAGAGGTAGTTTTAAAGAAGGTAGTTCAACATTTTAATACAGATAGATTATTATTGCCTAGCTGTGAAAACAGGTCCCCTGCATAAACAATACACTATAAAAATATAAAAAAATGTAGTGGGTAGTGATAGACCACCACCAAGCAGCTGCCAGGTAAGACAAAACATGTGCTTAATTTTATGTGGAGTAAATGGTTCTCCTCTTCCCAAGACAAACCTCAAAGTGAATAAAGGTAAGCATGAATTTAAGTTCTTACAGGACTAGAATTTTAGCAATAAAAACAACTTACATGGCTTAAAAAAAAAAAAAAAAAAAAAAAAGGAACCAGGGAATAACCTAGTACATTTGTACGATAAGGAAAGTAATATTAGTGAGGTAACAGTAACAGATTGCAGAATTAAGTTCGTAGGATACATCTACCAACACATAAGCTAATCATAAAATATCAAGAATGGTGGAACTTGTATTTTTTTTTAGTGAAGAATGCCATTGCCTTAGTATCAATAAAGTTTGCTGAATATTTAAGCAAATGTTTGATTTCTACCCAGATAACAATTTCTTTCAGACTTACAGTAGGTAAGGTGTAACCTTCAGTTTCTATAGGTGCAAGGGTTCAATAATAAGAAAAACATCTGTTGTGACAGTTTAGTCAAATGGAACAAAAAAGTAACATTGTGTTTGTATGAAAACAATGTATTGTTGGCTGAGCTAGTACTCATATTCTAATATTCCTATTTCTCAGTCATAAATTTAGCCATGCAAAAGCTTGCACAGAAATTACAGAATTGTTCCTTTGACTCAATTTCTTTTTGGAAAATATGTAACATTTTTCCGTTATTGAATATTTCAAGCAAAGAAGACTGAGGGAGAAGCAAAATTCTTTTGATGTCTATCAGTTTTAGATTCAGCAGGTAACGATAACTTTCGCCTATTACCATTTAAAATATGACAGAAGCATACCCCCAAAAGGAAAAAGAGCCCCTTCAAAATAACAGCCTTCAGAATGAAATATGATGGCTTTAATTTAAAAGACATTTTATTTTGTATACTTGACAGCAGCAAGTATGCTGGCATCAGGAGAGGAAGTAGCACTGTAGGAACTGCCTTTTGCTTTCCACTCAATCCATATTTTGAGCTTTAAATAGCTTAAGTACCTCTATTAAATATATTCTGAAATATTGTCAAGGGCAAACAATCCATTTTTTCTTAAGTTATTAGGAGAACCTCGGGCCTATGCTCTGTTCAGCTGTGACTGAAAGCATCAGCCCCGGCTCACCTGGCTAAGAACCAGGTTTCTTTCCTGGATGTCTTTTTGGATGTCTTCAGCTGGCTCCAGGAAAACAATTCAAATGTACTGCTTTTAGAGACAATATTAAAAGTATTTGCATTCATACATTAGTAAAATCCAGACGGACTACAGCTAACAAGGTATTAAAATGTTTCCTATTTTAAATGTGACACTTCTAAAACTGAAGAACAAAATGTGTTGCCACATAATGTTTACTCCCTAACTGCAGATGTAGTCCCTAAGGGAACTTGGAGACTTTGCCCACCACTACAAACAGTATCTTAGTTATAGCACTCCTTGTCTTCTTCAGAAACCATGAAAGGCTCTGAAGCGAGTAAATAAAAACTATCCAGCATTCTGCTAACAGAAATAATGAAAAGGAAGATAATTTCAACCAAATAATACACATAAAACTGACCTGCAAGACTTTCTGTATACAAATTCTCTGCCAGTGTTTGATATCTTGCAGTCAGTTAGCACAGAATAACTTTTCTTTCTCTGTTAAAGATTCTTGTTGCTCAGTCTCTTTGAATCTGTCCTTAATATTTATAGTAATCTCTATGGTCATCTTCACTCTCAATAGACTCCAGTTTAAGAGAACTTGGAATGTATCAAGATACGAACAGCTGCATTCTCTTAGACTAGTCCAGAATTATATCCCTGATCCAGGGCAATACCACATGTTCACAGTAAAGAACAAAATGTCTGCCATTAGTTACACAGATGCAAAGATATCTCTCTCTCGTCCTCTCCTAGCAAAGTCCCACCAAAGTATTGAAGTATGAGAATTTACCCTTTCTGAAAGATGTTAAAATTTAGGAAAAAATAGTTAAATATTTATTCCTACACCCTGTTCTGCTGATTCTGTATGATTTCTTTAAAAAGGTCATCTACAGGAAACCTATTTGGTTCCTGTTTATTAGCAAACTACTTATGAGTTAAAAAATTAAAACGAGAATGATTTTTTGCAACATAAGGGAAGACACACTATTTTAAATAAATATACTGATACTTCACGTTCTTCCACTTGCCAAGATTTGACAACAGTTTTTTGGCTCTTGAGTTTCTTTCCAGCCTGAAAACACATGTCCTAGTTCTTTGTGGGATTAGTAAGAGTAAGCTTTAGTTTTCTGTCATCTTTTATGCACTACCTTACACAATTCCACATTAGACTGTGAAGACTTTTGAGAGATCAATTCCTCTTCCTATTATCAAACATAATCTAACCTGGGGATGTGTGTAAGGTTGCGGGACACCTAGGAGACACTGCAGCGGCTTCAAATTGATCTGTGAATCATTATGAGCAATCAAATTCAGACCAAACTTAAGAAAAACACAGCTTTCTTTTACAAAGCTCTCTAATATTATCAGACAGCTACTACTCTCCCAATACTAATTTAGGGGAAGATGTTGAATACACTTTCTCTTAACAGCGTAGTAGACAAGTAGTGTCAATACAGGTAGTAATAATATACATCTTTTTGGTAGAATTTATAACATGAATGCTTCAAAGACACGTATGCATGAAATGTACTACTCTACTATACATTTATGAGTTCTTGGACAATTCATGAGCCATTTGCTTTTTTACTTCTTCCAACACCATACCACTTTCAGTCATCTAGTTTGGGACAAAAAGGCCCTTCCAAGAAACAAAAAACAACTTCTAGAAATGAGTGAGAGCAGAAAACAGTTATTATAAACAGCCTACCATAATGAGGCAGCAAACCTTTGGGTTATTTGAAATAATAGAGCAAGAACACAACTTCAGAATTAAACAACTATCTGTCTAGATAGCGTACAAAAAACATATATAGTCACTTTAGAAAGTGACATATCTTTCAAGGAAAGGAATGCAGATAAGTATTTAAGAATGGGTTAAACAACTCCACTGTTGTAGTTCATAATAAGAAACCTAAAAAGGATCACAAAGGCATAACTTGTTCTAAGTAGGAACATCAATCAAAAGAAAGGTTAACAGAAGCCCAGCCCCCCATACTTCATATTTCAAAGTACTCAGGAACTTCTGCATCAGTGTGTATGTAGCTTTTTCAATTTCGGGAAGACATGGAAACATCTGCTGCTTCCACGCTGAGCGATGACACTTGTTAGCAATCCACTTAGATTCCAAGTTTCCTTTTCCGCTACCAGAATTTCTTAGATGGCAAGTAGAAAAGCTCAGGTCAAAAAAAAAAAAGTATGTACTCTCAAGCACCTGCAGTTTGGTACACTGCATTAATGCACAATTATTCTTCCAGAGTCAACAGACTGAGTATAAAGCCTGTCAAGACAACTTTGCTGTCTTGTTGAGCAAACATGAATCAGCCTCCACTTACTATTTGCCTGATCATACAACCTGTTAATGTCAGTATATTCTCATTTTGCAAAATAACAGCAAACAGTAGACAGTTCAAGTTTCACACATTTATTAAGCCCCAACAGAACACTTTTAAACACATGATCAAGTGCAGCATGAGGCAAACTTAATTATTTCCTGGATGATTAAGCATGATAATTGTGCGGACGGCTTCCGGAAGACCTTTCTGTGCAGCTCATGGAGAAGAGAATGTTGTTCAGAAGTCAGGACGGTCCTTTTTCAGTTTACTGTAATCTACATTAACCGAGTAGAACTGGGAAAGAGAGGGGGAAAAAATTGACCAGAATAAGAAACTTGACTATACATTTTCTATGGCATTTACTAAAAAAAACATGCATCACTAAAACTCATGTCAGGAAACAAACCACAGTTTGGAGTCTGTGCACCAGACCATAATAAATACTTCAACTCCCCCTGCCTTCCCTCCCTCCCCCCAAAGAATATCCTTTAAAGAGCAGTAACTTTTTATAGTATCTCCATTGTACATATGGTACTAGACCTCCTGAATCTAAATATGAGGCAATTCTGGTGTCCACAACTGGAGAAAACCCACAGAATCCTTTTTGTAACGCCCAGAACTAAAAATCCATACACAGGAGGCTTTTATACTACTGCTAGGGTTATGCTTTTTGCCCCAAATCCACATACTCCTATGTACGGAAAGCAATAATGCACATCTAGCTTGCCAAGTGGGACAAAGCATGGCAAATAGGAACATGTCGTGTCACAAGCAAAACATTTAGAGCAGTGCTGCTAAAGCCAAGCTCGGTTTAGTAGATGAATCTAGAACAGTATCACGGCAGTGTACGACAAGAAAGAAGGAATGTAATAGGTTTTTTTCCACACACTCAGTTGATATCAACACAGTTGAAGTCCAAACAATCTATAATAGTCCAAATAGTCACTCGGGACAGTGAACTTACAGATTAAAAGCATATTTTGACATTCCAGCCTGATTTAATATCACGCTAGCATTTTTACTACAAAAATCCCCCCAAAACAAAACAAAACACAGAACACCACACAGTGACTAAACTGCAACAACTACTACAGTTAAGGTATTAAAATAACTGTTGTAACACTGCAGATGAGCCTTTCACAAAACCAATTTGAGATAAAGTCTGAATAAGCAATTCAACTACTGGGCATCAAAGTACACCCAAACCTAAGAATCAACAGATCTCCAACTTTAACAGCTTGAACACCAAGTAAAAAAGTATGTTTACCACAGTTTAATATAGTTCCACTTTCACAAAGCTGAACTGAGAATGACTTTGAGCCAGCGTCCATTCCACTGATACTAGTATGGCAAGTATAGTCCATGTAGGTCTAAATTATTTCAGCTAAATGTCTACAACTGTGCAATTCAGGCAACACACAGGCATTGCTCAATCTATTCAGAAAACTTTTTATTGCTTTTCTCTTGTTTACAAACAAAGACCAGCAGCTCTTGATTCATAAGAAATACCTACCCATCAGCTTGATGATCTTTAGGCAAGGTCAAACTGGAAAGGTTTTCTAACTACTTCATAAACAAAACAACCCCCCAGCCCACAACTGAAAATGGTGTTAAGACTGCACAAGCATATTCATTTTAATTACAACTTTCTATGCAACTCCTACACAATTATCAGGTCTTAACTCTCTTCTTAGGGATACTGACTTCTTCAGCCTTTCCTGAGAAAAGTCTTCAAAAGAAAAACAGTTTCATCAAAAGTTAGAACTTTTTATATCAGGGCTTTTTACTAAACAGTTGTCCTCAATTTAGAACTTCTGCCTTTCTATTTCCCACAGCACAGACTTGGAAATGGTATACACACCCAAATATGGTAAACCCTGAGGTTGTTTTTGTACGCTAAGACTGAGTAGGAATGCTACATAAGGCACGCAGCCTTTGAAAGAATCTATGCTGCACACTACATTGAATTTGCCTCTTTTAGATATTTAAGGAAGTTAGCAACATTTCAGAGGCAGTAAGGAAAATACAGTATTACATTCTTCTTGAACTTCTGAGGATACTGCGAGGTATTTTATTTTGGGGTTTGTTTGGTTGGTTTTTTACATTACTGGCTTAGGAAGAACAGACATTAGCACTAAATTTCTGCACTGGCTTTGAAAACTTAATGTTTGCTTTTTTAGTAGTTTGAGGATAGTCTTAAACTATTCCTAACTGGAACCTACTAAGCTAACCCCAGAGTGGCCTAAGTACCAATACAAAAATGTAAACTATGTTTACTGTAATGTAAAATAAAATGTAAGCATAAAAAGTGTTTACTATTTTAGTAAAATATGTGATAAAAGCCTTATTTCTGTAAACTACAAGATACAGTTTGCATTTTTGCTTATCAGCTTGATGAAATAACCTGAAACTACTAAAAGAACAGCTCTATCATATCTGGTTGCTCAATTATAGACAATTGATTTTTTGTCAAAGAATCTACTGTAGAACTGAATTTACTGTTTATACCAAACACTGACATTTTTCTGCTTTGCCTCCCATGAGTAAAGTTTAGTACTTAAAAGGCTTCAGTTAAGAACTTAAAGAGGTTTTGTCCTTCTCCTCATTATCTATCTCTCTGAGCATTATGAGCTAATATATTCTCACTCTTACATATGTATCACTCTGTATGAAAGAGATAAAACATATGATTGCTTCTGTAACTGGACTCCATTCACTGCATCAGCAAACTCCAAGAAAGTTTTAAATCTCAGTTCTCTACTCTGGGTTCTAGAAACAAACAAAATTTGAACAGCAAAGGAAGTATGTTACACATTCAGCTACTTTCTAATACACTCAAATCTCTTCAAGCAAGTAGGCTACATCTTTGGTACTACCAGTTTCTTATAACTCTGTATTTTGCATTTTACCTTGTACTGGTCACTGGGAGACAGCTTATTCCAAGGTTCTGGATTATTTTTTTTGTCCCAACTATTGAGAGAAATACAATATATGAGAACATATTAAGAAAATCACCATACTACCTTCATAAGAAATAGAATTTATATGTATATTGAGATTATTAGACCACAAACAGTTATCTGTCCAAATAAATTTCCATAGAGAAAGACACAGCCCTTTGTCAGCAGTCTTCAAATAGCGTATGTTAAACAAATCTCCCAGTCAAGCGAATCTCCAAGCACTCAGTGCCAGCGATGTTGGAACAAGATATTCAGACTTCCAGAAACATAAAAACCAAGAGAAAAGTTTATTTTAACATATCCAGCAAGACAATGGGGCAGTATATTATCTTATACATACCAGACGTCAGGGTTGAACACTGCCAAACGCATGACATACAGGGCTGCGCCAACACCTCCAGATCCAATGATCAAAAATAGAGGAATCAACTAGAACAAGAGATACGTTAAGTAGCATACTACAGTGCCGAACAAAAGTATTATTTTACATAATGTTTCCGATTACACCAACAACAAGCCAAGAAACAGGCTCACGCATTTTGAGCGCTACGCTATGTGTTACACATGTTCCTCTAAAACCTGAACACACGCTCCAAGTGCGCAGGACGCCCCTGCGATTAGAGAGGCTTTAGCTCGCTCAAAAAAGCAGGCATGAAGAACATGCTGCAAGACGCAGGCACTACTGAAAATCCCAGAACCGCACGTTTCTCAGAAGCAAACATCAGTTTCTTCCTTCCCCAAAACAGCCCCAGCCATTCACATGGCGGTCAGGAACTGGGGGTGGGGGGGGCCAGGGGAAGAGAAGCGGCCGGGAACGACACCTCGGGCCTTGCTGCACCGCACGAGAAAGCCCCGCAGCCGCCTCTCGCCGGCAGCAGCGCCGAGCGGCCCAGGCGCAGAGGCGCCGGCAGCCCCGGCCGCCCGGAGAGGCCTGGCACCGACGGGGAAAGGCAGGCAAGACGAGCGGGGGCCGGGCCGCGGGGCGCCACCGGCTGTACTCACGCTGGGGTGCTTCTTGGCGTGGCTGACCATAACGCGAAACATGGCGGCAGCGGGCAAACGCGAAGGTCTCGCCGCGCACCCGTCCTCCCCCTTCGGCGGCCGAGGCCCAATGTCACCCGAGGCCCCCGGCGCGGCAGGTGCCCGCCGCCGCAGCCCGGATGTAGCAGCTCCGGCGTTTGCCTGCTCGCCCTCTGCCGCCGCGGCGCCGAGCAACGCGCGGCCGTAGCGCCCGCCGCCGAAACCGCCGCGCGCGCTCCTCCGCGGCCCTCCGCCGCGCGCGCTCGCCGCGGCCGGCGGCGCCTCCCAGGCCGCAGGCACCCGGCCGGGCACCCCGCGGGGCCCGCGCCGCACCCGCGCGTGCCGAGCAAGCGCCAACGCTTGGCCGTGCCGCCCAGCGCACGCAGCTCTGCCCGCCGCGCATGCGCCGAGGCGGGGGGCGCGCGCCGGGACGGCGGGCAGCGCTGGGCTGCCGTGAGGGCGCGAGCCGCCTCCAACGGCTGGCGCGCGTGGGCTGCGTGCTGCGGTGCCTGCGCCTTCCTCCTGCTCTCGGCGCGGACCTCGCGCGTATCCTCCGAGCCTCTTCTGCACCGCGGGGAGCCAGCGGCCCTTCAGGCGTGCCCGGCTTTACCCCGGGCGGCGCGGTGTGTGTGTGCGTACAGATACACGCCTGCACTTGCCTGCCAGTGGGTGAGCTCTGAGAGGATGCTGCCGGCTCCCCTCAAGGGTTCTTCGTTACCATCTCCAGGGTTAAAAGTTTAGGGGGTAGGTTGAAGGTGCAACAAGATAATTAGGGTTTTATTGTGTGTAAGAAAAAAAATCACCATAATACTGCCAAGCTAATTAGCCAACATGAACTACTCCTCTAAGGACAAGTGCACTGACATTAGGTGCATAGCATTGAGAGAGACCTTTCATTTTAAAAATTAGTTTACATATGATACACATAATTTTTTCCGTGAAGCTCCAGGCCTCTATATGGAGTTAAAAAAGAAGTTATGGTTTTACTTCTCCATATTTTTATATATTTCTATATGTAACTACATGTGTCTATGTAAATGCTCTCTAACAGGCTTCTCTTTCCCCACTTACTCAGTTCTGATCCACTTCTTGCTTTAGACCATGAAAAAATTATCCTTGGCAAATAAGTTTACAGTGAAGTGTTACATATTCTGGCCAAGACTGGGTTTCATTTTTTTTAGTTAGGTAAAAAAATTCTAAATGGTCAATGGAACTATTTATTGTATAACATTAAGTATGTGTCTAAGTGCTGTCCTGTGTTGGTCTCTGTTGCTGTATATTTTGCCCTAATAGAGTGCTGGGAACCCTACTGCCTATCTTTAGATAATATTACCAGGTATTTCGATGTATGATTTCTTTCACAAAAAGTAACCCAAAAGATAAGTTTCTTTGTACCCTATCATTAGGAAATTGATTTTTACATAGATGTTTTTACATACATCAGTATGCTACCAACCTAAGAAAAAAAGAGTTCCTTTCATGGATTCAAAGCAGAATAAGTGGTCTTTACATCACTGCTAATGGTTTGTGTGGATGTATATCAAAGTAAAAAATTTTTATATAGCTGAATGAAATGGCAGAGAAAAAAATATATTTAAACAAACAGCTGTCATTTATTTCACTTACTTGTTGCACAGTTTGGCTTCTGCATCTTTTCAAGAATTGTCCCTGTCACAACAAATTCTAAAAATCATACGATTCCTTGTTTATCATCCCTTAATCCAACCTTTTTCTGTTTGCTAGAGCCAGTTTCATTTGGCTAACGGATCACCATGGACAAGATAAAAATGCTGACAGCCGTATTCAGTAACTTGTACAGATGTATTTGACATGTTATCATTGGATGGCTGCAGATTGCAACTCAACCATCATGCCACCAGAACAATTATAACAGTATTTTGTTTGGAGCAATGCAGTAATATTACTTGTCTGCATTTGCTTCAGATTTGATGAACAGAAAGCAGCATAGTTGGTTGTGCTCCAAGATTTCGTTAGCCACTTCAGAATACATTATGCAATAGAAACAGAATTTTCTAGTCTTTCCAAGCGAAAAGGGATTTTTTTCTGCACAGTTAAAAGTATTGAAAGTAATAATGTCACTGCTATTTCTTTTATAGCAAAGAAATATCTGAGACCCCCAAGGGTGACTGGAAGGATACACTGCTTACCGTCCACTAAAGAAGTTGAACTTTTCACCATGTATTTGCATCACAGAAATTACCTGTTGCCTAAGCAGGTGCAGGATAACAGGGGAATGTGCATTTAGGAGACCAAAGTGTAGATGGATATTTGCTAGCCATCTTGAAACAGCTAAGCAAAACTTGCTTCAGATTAAAACAGTCTGCTTTCTTCTGCACAGCTGATGTAAGGCTGAGTGGCACAGTTTCAGAGGCTTTGAGTAGCTCATATATTTATACACTTCTAAGAGAGGAACATTATTTCTACCAGGGAACATTATTTCTACTAAGCATGTCTTGGTCACCTACTTTTAGGAAATATATAACATTTTTTATATACTTTTCAGGATTTTTTTTGCAATGATACTTGTTTTTTGCTGGTTTTTCATGCTTTTATGAATTTAAATAGAGGCATAGTACCTGATCAATTTGCAAAGTTTGTTAAGCATTTTATGGGCTTTCATAAATTTTAAGCATTGTGTACATCAGCTTTTAGTGTCTGGGCCTGTACAGCTCAGCTTGGCTGGTTCATTGTTCATACACATGGTTTGTTATTCATGTTACTTGGACTTTTTAATATGATGATGAATTTTACAAATGAAAAAAGTAAAATATAAAAACGAAGTAAAACGAATTTTTATTATAATCTTACAAATCATGACTTACTGTCTTTAAAGTACAACCAGTTCAAGCATTGGTAAAAATGTAATCTCTCAATTGCTTGGCTTCGTGAAATTCTGATTATAAAATCAATCCACTACATTGGGACATGCTATCTTTCTTGACAATGGATCCGTGGTTCCTAGAAATACCTAGTTAATTTATAGCAATTCCTAGTTAATCTATAGTAATGCTGTCATTATATTGATCTTCCTTGAAGACTAATGATTTTCTATTACATGCCAAGTATACATCCATTTCCTTACAGAGAGTAAATGCTAAATAAAGATACTGAATTTTACTACCATTTTATCTATCACTTAGCTACTCAATCTGAAAGTAAACACATTTATTTCTTCTTAAAGTTTCATGTCTTTGTGTTCCGCCTGCCAATTAAATTTATGATGCGTTAGTTAGACTAGTCACTTCTTTTACTCTGAGTAAAGTTATTTTTGTGTAGGTCTGTGCTTTTTAAATAAGTGAATCCATAAATCCTTCAGCAGTTCTCTCAAGGTTTTGTGATGAACCAGGCCATTAAGAACTAATGGGCTAGATTTGCAGTAGTGCTCAGCACTGCTGAAAATCAAGTCCTCGGGTTATTCTGTTGCTTTATCACTTATTTTTTCCTCTTTTCTTTTGTTCTGCTGTACAGCCTCACCTCATGCTTTCTGTCTCTCACTTCTTCTTTGATTACTGTATCTTGTTCTTATCCTTAGGCTCATTTGAGCTTTTGGTTTCAGAAGCTTTTCTTCTTTTCCACATGCTCTCTTTTTCTCTTCTGTGGCCTTCCTATTTATACAGCCTTTCTTTCCTAAACTTTCCCTGTTATTGTGAATCATATATCCACAGATTTCTATTCTGTTTAACATCAGTTTAGGTGTACTTAATTTTTTTTATACTAAAAGCAATAAAATTCAGTCACAATTATAAACTTGTCTGATCTCCTGAAGAACAAGAATATGAAGTCATAATAAAATCAGAGGTTATTTGAAGAATTGCACTCTTTAGATTTGACAGAATCAGTCGATTTAAAAAATCAAGAAAAACAGTCACTTTTGAAGTTGTCATATATTTTAATTGGAGGAAAATAGGAAGGAAAGACAGATATGGAGATGTTCCATTGTTCACAGATCAAGAAATTAAATTCATTGTGATTTGTCCTATATTATCAAGGACATTTCTGTATTAATCAGAACAATGTATTGAGGATCTTCTGTAGGACATACCAGTCTTGGTAAAAAGAGCTAAAAAGCAAATGATACTGACATATATGGTGCATAAGCATTGAGCCTATTTCTTTTCTCCATTATGTCTGTCTAAGTATAGGATGATGAAGCTTCTTGTCTCTATACATCCATTAAAAGTACCCAAGAATCTTAGCATTATGATTAGATTATTCTATAAAAAGAATACAACTGAATTCAGTTGGTATGAATTTATTATATAAAGTACATGCCATATAACCTAGAAAAGCACCCAGAGAAGCAAAATGTCTGTTAAATAGGGGTGCTAGAGATTTGAATGAGAAAAAATTAATGGTTGTATGTTGTATTACTGAGCGAAGAATAGTTTTCTAGAGTTTATAATCTGATCAGTAATCAAAGAATATTAATACTAAGTGAGGACAGGAAAGCCTTTTTTTTAGTTCACTTGCATTTATGCATATAACTTACAGTCACTAATTTATAGGACAAATACAAACTTTTGGATTTTTACAGTGCTATTTGTAAACTTAAAGGTATTAGCCCTAATATATGGAACTTTTGTGACACTATTCTTAATTGTAGAGCTAGATAGGCTGCTGTAGCTTTAAATTAATACTAATTACTATAACTAAATTCTCACTTTAAAATCTCATATTTTAAAATGAAAATAGTGATTTTATGCAGGAAAGAATGGTGAATGTGTGCTATTCAACAAAAAGTGAAATTATCAGTAATAAAGTGAAGCAAGGGTTTCTTTAATCTTCCTTTCCTGAAGTTAAGATCTTTTGGCGAAATACGTATTCATTTAAAAGTGTTTAAAAGTAACCTGCTGAATTTTGTCCCTGAGTATAATTTTTTACAAAATCCCAGCTCCTCAGCTGTCAGTAATATTGGTGAAATTGCATTAAAAATCTCGAGGAAAATTCTTTGTTTATCCATACAAAGTATAAAATTCTGTATACAAAGTATAAAAAGAAATGTTCCTGCAGGGCATTTCCTAGTATAAAAATGCTCCTATCCATTCCTTGCATGGAAAACCTATTAAAATATATATTTCACAGGGAGCCAGATGGCTATCTCAGTTGTTCATAATGGAATATTGAGCTGTTTTACCTGTCAGTTAACAGATTCAAATCTGGCTCATTTCAGTATAAATGAAAGGCGGTTTTTTGGTTTTTGTTTTTTTTTCTGCTCAGAGATTTTTGGAGCAGTGGGGGCTGAGACACTGGGAAGCATCTCAGGTAACAGATTGCATAGGAGCGACTAAGTTAAAATACTTGTCACCAGAAAGGGTTCTTCTCAGCCTACTGGGGGGGGGGGGGGGGAAATCCTATCAGTTTAAAGACTTCAATAATTATGGATGGCAGAAAAACAGAAATAGAAATATAAAACAATACTAGTAAGCTTTCAACTGGATGAAAATATTCAGGTTTTAAATATCAGCATTTATCAAATTTATGCTACTTTTTCATGAAGTAATCATTCAATGACTACTAGGAAAAAGATGGAAAGCAAGAAAGAGAATGACTTGGCAAAAGCAGAACCACTAAGAATCAAATACTTATAAGAAACTATGTTGTGGACCCTGCTTACTCTCTCTGTTCTGTCAAGAGAGCAGATAAAACAGCAGGTCTTCAGCAATGATTTATTTATTTTTTTTAATTTTTAAATTATAAAATCTGCCACAAGTTCGGATGCATATACTTCAGAAGCAAAAGCCACAAACTTGCATTCTACTGGAAGGCTTAGACCTGACCAGCAGAGCACAAGAAATCATTGGCATTTCCCCTCTAAGACTATGCTGACTCAGTGCCCTTTTACAGATAATGTCTTTGCTACAATTACATCCAAAGATAGTCTTTCCCTGTGGCTGCCCTTATATTTGATTTGAAAAACTATCTGAACTCCAGAAATAAAGTCTTAATAACAAGCCAAAATCATCACTAGACATGTAAACAATACTATTACCTTGAACTTTGTTTTTAACTAGGTGCTGCTTCAACCCCTTGACAACTTTCACAGACATTAAAACTGCTTCTGGTTCTTACACCTGCAGTCGTCCCATAATTGAGGCTTTTGATCCTTCATCCTAATAGTCTTAACCTAGCTACGGATTGTCAAAGGATGCTTTTTAGTTTCTAGTATGGAGAAAGGAGGAGCATACTTGCATACCTGAGTGATGCTTTCTGGACCGTTCTGTGCTAAGTTTTTTATATTTGCTTGTGAGGAAATAGATGTTCCTTGCAAGTTCTCTACTCTGATGTTCCAAACTGAAGTCAACCTTTGATTATAACCTTCTGTTTGCTTATAGTTTTACCAAACTACCCAAATCCCAGCTGAGGGTTTTTTTTGTTTTTGTTTTTGTTTTTGTTTTGTTGTTGTTTTGTTTTTTTTTTTTTTTGCTGGGGATCTACATTGATTTAGGTCACAGATTTCCAGGGCTGACACAACAGTCAGGTGCAGGCTACCAAGAGAACTCTTATACTTCATTTGCTATCACCTACTTATAAAACCCTGATCAGAGTTTGTCCTCTGAATAAAGCTGTTCTCCTATAACGGAAAGGAGTAGTTTGTTATCGACTGACCTTTCTAGGATGCATTCCTGCTTAGGAGAAACTGATGCGGCTGCCACAGGAGTGACTCAAGCAGTCTGGGGAAAGAATAAGCTGCTTTACAAGCAGCTTCTAAAATGTGAAAACACACAAAAAAGTATAATTGACTATACAACAGCTGTAGGGAATGATATATAAGACCTCACGTTTACTATGTATTCCAAACATTAAAGAGAACAATATAACGTTGACAAAGAAGCATGAAAACAGCATATGTTTACCAAGTATTGTTCTTATTGCTGTGGCATTTATCTGCACAAGCTGTGTCAACAAAGGATTATGCAGTTAGAAAAGTATAAATAGATTTTGTATTCTAATTTATTTTTCTGTATTTTTTCTTTAATGGAGAATGTCAGTCTTTTAATGGAAACACAATTTATAGGAAGAATAAGATTTCCAAATCTAACAGTTTCAATAAGCCAAAACTTGTTCTCATTTAAGACAGTGATAGAACCTTTAGAGGACAGCACTGGACATCATTCTGATCAAGCTGTTTTCCACAAATCTAGGTTGGAGAAAATCTCATTTGTCTTTCACTAACATGAGTCCTATGCTTTCACTTTCTTCATGAAAATGGTAAAGGAGGATTCTTGCTACTTATGAACAGGAAGTCAGATGCTGCCATATTGGAAGTAAGAATGTTATCTGTTTCCAGAGAAAACATTATTTGTCACTGTTTTCTGCTCCAGTTTTCAGAAGAAGGTAAATGTTTGCAGAGTAGAAAGGCTTACTGAGTAGAAATTGCACAAGACTGTTTTGCTGATAGTTTTTTTATCCAGTATGCTTTAGGCATTGCAGCAAAAAGGGAATCTTCAATCCAGCTGCTAATATCAGATGATAGAACTATTATTTATTACTTTAGGAATATTTAAATTGTGTGACAGATCCCCACAGAAGGGTAACACAGAGCCATCTAGAAAGAATGAAGGTAGAATGTGTTTTGCTTGTGTTTCAGTGAATGACATGTACTGTGGGAGCAATTCATTTCACGAAACTTTAGACATGTAAAAGCTAGGTTTTAGTTTAATCAGGGATACCCTCTGAAATCATTAGAAAGACATAGACAGCTCCCAGAGGCAATTTATCCCAACTTAAAGTGGAGCTAGAATAAATCACACTTTCAGGATGTTTTAGCCCAAAATCACTCGAGACACAAGCTCAGGCACAAGGATAGGCCTCAGCTGCATTTCAGAAAAAGTTACTGGAGAAAGCTCAGGCTTTTGTTGCCTCTCAGAGCACAACCTGCAGTGTGTATGAACCTGGCAAGCCCTGATCACCTTGTTCAGAACTTTATAATACCTATCTGTTTCTTGGTATTGTCACATGGTTCATACTGCGCAAGAGCATTAGTCGTGGGCTTCCTCCTACAAGGGCTATGATGTCAGATGCTGCAAGGGCAGATCAGTTTTGTAAGCAGCCTGATTTTGTATGCAGCTGCATTTGTAACTGAGGACAAACTATTGACATCTTGGCAGTATTTAAGAACATTTCTTGGCTTGGCCACCTGAAGTACAATTTAGACATAAGCTAAATCTCTATGGGAAGGCATAACGCCAGGTTGTTATAAAGAAGCACTTAGGATATCTTCGAGCCATCACCTCTCTGCACTTAAAATATCTCCAAATATCACATTCGCTTGAGTCTTCAGTACTCGATGCAGATAATTTCTAAAACAGCAGAATGCTTAGGATGTGAAATCCAGCCCCAGCTTGCCTCCTTTCTGGGATCTGGCCACAGAAGAAATATGCTGTATTCAGTCCACTTAGGAGAAAGGAGATCATCCCTACTTCAGCATGGATGCAGATTAAAGTGCTACATTGTACTATAACTTCACCACCACAAATTTTGAGAAAACTAATGTAGCAATTTTGTGTTATGATATTTCAGTAACACTTATATGAATTTATCTATATTAGTACAAAACTCAGGGTTCTATTTCTAAGCATATAAAGTATCCAATCATCTCTCTTTAATAAAGCACAAAAGCTTTATTGTAAGGAGCATGAAAGTAATTGCTTTGGCAACTCTTTAGTTTTACTCATGCTTTTTGGAAACTTCTGCTCTGTTAAAAATTTACTGTGCTACTTACAACTTATCAGGAGGGTTTATTTATTTCCTTTTCCTTATTCCCATACTATCCTTTCTTTAAATACAGCTTCATTTAAATGTTGGGAATTGTATTACTATATTTATGGAGGAAGGATAACGACATGTTTCGATGTGTGACTGAGTCCATCATCCTTCTTCGTCTGTAAGATTCACATTGTGTGATTGCATGAAATATAAACTCGTGATAAGACTTCTGAGCCAGAATTTCTTATTTCATTTGAACAGCAAACTCCAGACTGAAGTGAAAATGCTCTGAAGGGAAAAACTATGGAATATTTTGGTATTTTTTTCTTGTATATACTAAGACATCAATAATTTTCTTTGAGAATGAGCAGAACATACAAGTTAGCAAACTAAATTAAAATGGACTTTCATAAAGTACTTTCATTTTTTTCTATAAAATGCTGTTTTCATCTTACATTGCATAAGAAACCAGATTAAAGACAACAGAATATTCTGGTTTTTACTTGCTGTTTCATAACCTCCTTGGTCCAAAAAGTTGATTCCAAGAGACTGCCTTTCTTTCACTAAACTTATTTGTCTGACTAACTTGTCTGCCTGTTTACTTTGTGATGTTACTCCATTGATGCTGTCTCTGCCCAGCTGTTTTTCCTCCTTGGGACTCACCCCTTAAGAAACACCTCCTCCAGGCTGCTATCCCTATTTACTGAGACATGATCAAAACGCTAATGCTTGTCTGAAAGATCTGTATAGCAAACACCTGTAGTATTCCTAAAGTGTTCAGGCACCCAATGCTCTTTTTTCCATGAAATGCAAAACAGATATGGATGAACTTAACAATTTTAAAAATTGGTATCTTCAAATATAATTTAAAATGCTGAACCTCTGAAAAGCAAAACCCATGACAAAAGTAAGTCTCATAAGAAATACATTTTATACTACCTTCTCCATAGCAGAATCATAGGAAACAAAAAAATCATGTACAGAAGCCATTCTAGAGATAAACTAAATTTTTAAAAGTAAAATAAGTCTTTAAAAGAATAATCTGTCTTCTCAAACTTGGATTCAGTGTATTTGTTCATAGGGTAAAATGAGCTTTGATTAAAACTTGACCAAATTGAAATGATTCATGTGATTTACATTCAGAAAACTCCAATGCAATGAGTTTTAAAAGAAGCAATCCTCTAAAGAAACAATTCAGGCCAGTGTGAATTTTTGCTTCTTGCCTCTTTCTCTCTTTCCTTTCCCATTTGGTCTGGAGGAAAAAAAGCATTTTTTTCAAGGTGATAGCTCTTTTAAATCTACTTAGTAGTATCCCGTTTCATGACAGCATGGCATTTGGAAGAAAGAGGAGAGTCATTTGAGGGGTACCAGAAAAGACTGTATACTGTGGAGCCACCTTGAGTCGCAGAATACAAATAAATAGTAGTGAGAATACAGACACAGACAGATATCATTTTATTACACAACAGCAAAGCATATGTGGAATCGTTAGGGCTACAATTACACAACCATTTTAATCCACAGTAAGTCCAAGGTGCTCCTCAAAGGGGCAGTTTCATCCATTCTTTGCCCTTGGCTACTCATGTACCAGCAGCACAGTAGGGGAGGCTGTAGGAGAGAGACAAAACAGAAAGTTTGTTTTCATCTGGTTCAATTCCAACTCATTGCTGTTGCTAGCACACAGGATGCGACTGTAAGAAGCACCCAGAAGAAGCAAATGGCAGGGGGGCAGTGGGACTGTATCTTTTCATTACATGCCTAACTGAACTGGCCATGTAGTCACAGCCTAAGTGTGTTGCTCCTAATCTGATCTGATATGGACTGCTACTGAGCTGGGCAGGTGACCCTGCCTTCCTCCCACCATGTGTTCCTATCTCTATGTTCCTGCTCTGTGCTTGCACTGGATCTGTCAGTCTTGGAGCCACCTGTTTTTTTTGGTAGGGTAGCTTTCTGTCAGATCAACAAACTAATCTGGCTCACTGTGTGGTTGCACAATTACAGAATTTGATACAGGTATTGAGATTTAATGTGAAACCTGTACCCTACCATCACTGTGACGAGGGAGACATCATTATGGTGGGACATTATGTTCTTATTTAAAAAAAAAAGCATGTCAGTGTAATTGAAAAGTATTTTTATATTTTAATTTTTACAGAATTTCCTGGGTTTGGGAAATATTTAAAGCATTCTGGAATTTGATTCCATTTCCTGTTCGATGAGAAAAATGCCAATGGCCTCATTTTTGTTTGTTTTTCTCTCCCTTTCCAGTAGAAGTATTAAAGGGAGACAGTTTGATCCAGGCTCTCTCATTTCTCCCTTTCTCCTTCATCTAGGAAGGGGTTGGAGAAGGGGAAAGGAATTTCTTCAGAACTAAAAAAAAAAAATTAAGATTAAACTTTTGAAATATTTAAGAAGACAAAGAAAAAATGAGAATGCTGTCCCTTCTAAATTTCCGAGACTGTAGCAAATAAGAGCTTCTCTGTTATTTTCTAAAAGTTAGGATATTTTCTGTTAAATAAGTTAAATAAAAGGGTTGTTGCTATTTCTCCCTATCATTGTTATAACATGATATGCCTAATTAATCCCCATAAGCATAAAAATGATGACTGCTCTAGGATAATATTTATCATACAAATTTGCTCATAGAAGATGGAGTGATGTTTTCTAGCTAGAAGTCTTGCCCATGTTTGGAACTGGAGTTGTTCAAGTCTCTTGAGGATCTCTGGTTTATGAACTATCTCAATGACAGCAGATTCCTTCTTCACTCACTACCACTAAAACCTCCCAAACTGAGAACTTATCTAACCCCAAGCTTTGCACAGAATAGTGTAGAATAAAATAAAATCTGCCATTCTCTTTTTCATATGGAACAGGTTATGTCTCTAAAAATCTGGCTCAGCAATACAGCAGTATGGAAAAAAATGGCTTCCTTTTCAGAAATCCTGCAGCTGCAATATTTCATCCCAGTTCTCAAGAAATAATTGAAATTGAGACTGACCTGTAAAATAATAAATTAGCACTATTATTTCTTAAATATTTATACTTTTTTTTTTTACAGTAGCGTATAAAACACAATTATACAGAGATTTCTGAAAGTCTAACTTTAATAGGCACTGTTCTGGGGGCTCTACTACCACTAAGGAAGGTGAAATCTCTTTCCCAGACTTACAAAATCAGTTCAACTTCCCATATCTGTTTTCAGAAACTTGTGTGTCCTTGCCAAGCAATTGACAGTAGCAGGCCATTAAGACTGGCCTTCACTGTAGTCTGTTTTCTCCCGAGCCACAGAATAAGATCAGATCTATCAGTTGTTGCTGTACTTTCCAGGCAAGGTGCCAGCATTTTTGCTGTATGCTAACAGCAGCATACCTTAACAAAGACAAGTGTTGCTGACTGTTTTTCTGTTTTATTAAATAACAAGCAAAAACTTTGTATAGATGGCTTGATGAAGTGAAACTCTAGCATAACTGGATG
Organism: Dromaius novaehollandiae; assembly: GCF_036370855.1. Lineage (NCBI taxonomy): Eukaryota > Metazoa > Chordata > Aves > Casuariiformes > Dromaiidae > Dromaius > Dromaius novaehollandiae. The sequence continues at coordinate 45,256,889 of NC_088099.1, read as the reverse complement.
CCTTTTCTTTTGCAATAAATTGGATCTTAAATCAGCTCAAATTCTTAAAATATATTTTTCAACAAAAACCTGCATAATCTGGTAAAAACAGATTAAAACCAGATTAATCATTATGAAATCTGTGATGATAATAAAAACATATTCTATATCATCCTTGCTACACATTGTGCTAATCAGTGAGATAATGAATATCAAAAAAAGAAACAAATGGATTTCTAAATGTCCCAATTATTTAACAGAGAATATTAAAAGCATAAAGAGTACATTTTAGCAATTATTTCCTCTCTTTGTCGCTTACTGGTTTTATATATTTTATTATCATTTTTCATACAAATCCAAACCAGACCAGCTCAACTTCTTTTTTGTACAGATAATAACTAAAAAGAATTTAAAAGAATGCTATAGTGCTATAGAACCCCCTTTAGTAGAATGTATTCTATAGCAATTCCTGAAGATTTTGTCAGCCTAGCTGAAGGTTGTTTTTTTCTCAGTGAGACCAAAACAAGATTGTTTTGGAAAAACTTTATGTGAGAAGGGTCATTGACACTCACATTTAAAGTAAGTATTCTTGTAAAGTTAATAAACTTTTTTTTCTTTAATTCAAGCCTGTAGAATACTTTCCACTAGTAACAGCAAGCCTGTGCTTTTTATGTTTGTTGTGGCAGATGTTCTTTACATCCCAGATTTTTTCTGAAAAATGACAGAATGATTTGGTGGATGAAGGACAGTGTCTGGAAAATGTGTATCAGTCAGACAGTGTCATTAAGAACCTGAGCCAGAGCCCACCGAAGTCAGTGGCAATCACGGGCTTCTGTTCACTTTTCATTTCATGTTAAGAGAGAGTGGGGTTTGATTATTAAAAAAATAATGGAATGACTTTCTTTTCTTGTATTGCTCACAATTTTTTTCTTGGCTGTGAGGAGGAGGAAGGCAGTATTGGTGGAAGAATCTGTCACTGCACAAATAAACGTCTGGGTTTGTGACCCCAGAGGCCTGCACAGTGACTACCGGGTGGCAATGCCCTTAAGGAATCCGGGTAGGGTCCCAAGAAGTGCTGGGAGGGGGCCACTAGTTGTGGTGCGCATAAGCACTAATGACAAAGGGAAGGGCATTTAGGCAAACGGGAAGGAAGCTGAAGACCAAGATTTCTATGATAGCATTATGTAAAATGCTTCCTGCACCCCATGGGATCATGGGAAGAGGTGGAAGGCAGAGTTTTACTGCCTTGATTGGATGGTATAAGGAAGAAGAATGCAAATTCATCCTGAATGGAGAGCAGTTTCAGAATAAAAGGTGTACTTCAGCTGAAATTCATCTGAATGACCAGGGGACCAATAAGTGTGCCACGGAGCAGCAAGAGGGAGCTGCTTCACAAGGGAAGGTGAGTCAGGAGCTGATGGTGACAGCAAGGCAAGCAGGGCAGTGTCCTCACCAACAGGCCACAGTGCCACAGCACCCAAACAAGAGGAGAGCAGCTTAATGGTAACCAGGGTTAGCAAGTGGTCTGAAGATTGCCAGCCAAGGATATAGTGATGAGGCAGGTCCATGGTCAAGCGAGGAAGTCAAGTCAGTGGGTCAGGATCAGAGATGTACAGCACACAGTGTAGTTCAGGTGCGGACCACAGGTGAGGGCCTGAGCTTAAATGCAGATCCTGAGCCAAAGGGCAGAGGACCCCAGCGAGGCTTCTCCCAGTGTCTTCTCACCCAGCTGTTTCCCTAGAGTCTGATCCAAGGTCACAGGGCACTACATCACCACTGGTCTTGGGCATAGGCAGACAAATCTCTCCAGGAGGGTGAAGAGGTTGCAGAGCCTGTAAGAAGTTTAAGAGATAAGATGGAGAAATGGGAATGTCTTCCCTTACATAAAAAAGTGACATACCAGACCTCCTGGAAGCTTGGTGCAAAGAAGACAAGCAATTATACACTGTATTAAGTAGTAAGACACAAAATATACATAGGAAATACAGTAAGTTGTGCCCAGGCCAAAGTAGTAGTATACATTAAAGAAATTAGAATTAAATCAAATCAAAAAATTAACCACCTCACTAAGTACGTTAGAATCTGAATGGATTTGTTCCAATTGGACAAATATAGTATTGGGTCTCTATTAACAACCACTGAGAAAGGATGGGCAACACTGACTGTAATAATCTGAGAAAAATCAAGAAGGCAGCAAGGCAGGAAATACAGTTGTATGAGAGATTTCAATTACCCCCATTCAGACTGGATGAACATCATATTGAGATGTAAAGCAGAGATGAAAGTGTTAGACATTATGAATGACTCTTTAATGGAATAAGTGGTTAGTGAGCTCACACCAGAAAATACAAACCTTGACTTTGTACTGAATAATGAGCAGGATCTAATCAAAGTCTTACAGCTAATGCTATTCTGTGACAGTTAACATGTACTTTTTCAACATACCTACAAAGGCAACAAAATTCTGAAAATCCACCCTGCTTCTGCTCATCTTCAAAAGGGACATATAGAAAATGAGGAAGCTGCTCATAAGATATGTGGAAGGGATAGTCTAAGGAATTTAATTCTCATAGGCATGTGAGCTACTGGAAAACACTGTACTAGTGTCACAGCACCAGTGCTTACCACCTTTGGAAATGACAGAGAAAAGATAAAAGGAAGTTGGAACCACTACCCAGCCAAGTAAGGCAGATTATTAAAAACAAAAAGGAATCCTTCAAAGGGCTGAAATTGCATTCAAAACAAGAAAATACAAAGGAACGTAAGCTCTAGCAGACTAAATGTAAAAATATGATTCATTAGGCAGAACAGGGAAAGAATTTTAGGATCAACTAGATAAAGGAATCAAAATTAGTACTAAATCATTTTTCAAACACAGCAGGAGCAAGAAACATGCCAGAGAGTCTATAGGGCTAGTTGATGATTGGCATGAAATGTGTACTTAGACAGGGAAATGAATCCTTTCCATCAGTATTCACTGTGGAAAAGAAATGAAGAGAGTACCATACTAGAATGCTACTTTGTGGGGGAAGAGGGCTCAACAGAAGATCTGTCTGAATTAGAAGTTATTGTGGAATCAACTATAGATAAAATATTGAGAAAAAAGATAAAATACTATGATAAAGCACTAAGAAACTACCGCTATCACATGGGATTCACCCAAGAATTTTCAAAGAACTCAGGGATGAAACAGCCAAACTACTAATGGTGTAACCTCTTATCAGACTGGGCAGTAAATAACATGGCAGGTGAAATTCAATGTGGATAAATGCAACGAAAGTGAAATTCAATGTAGATAAATGTAAAGAAAGCAATGCTCCCAAGGAAAAGCAATCCTGGGTTCACAGGTAAAATGATGGGCTCTGACTGTTCCCACTCAGGAACAAGACGTTGAGATTAGGATAGTTTCATGGAAGTGTCAGTTCAGTGCAGGGTACCAGTCAATCACCCCATACACCTCAAGGAAAAAAAAAAGAAAAAAAAATCTTAAAAATTACTAGGACAGGAATAGAGGACAAATCAGAAACATTATTATACAACTGAATAAATACATCATTTGCCCACATGTTAGTACTGTTCTCTCATTACAGCAAGGACTGGAAAAGGTTCAGAGAAGGAAAACAAGGATGATTAGAGACACGGAACAGCTTCTCTATCAGGAGTGACTGAGTAGGCTGAGATTCTTCAGCCTGGGAAAATGATGCACTCAGAAGAGATGATAGAAGATGACAGCAGCCAGGTTCAAAAGAAACAAAAGAATCTTTTTTCGTACTTAAGGTATGTGGAATTTTGTGCCAAACGATGTTAAAAAAGCTCTGCGTGGGTTAAGGGGAAACTGGACAAGTTCTTAGAAGAATGTTTCTTAGAAGAAAGCCACACTACAGGTCACTAAATGGACAAACCACATCAGGACCAAGAAATTTGCACAACTGAAAATAACTGGAAGTTGGTAAATCAATGGAAACATCATACATGCTTGCTCTGCTCCTACTTTTCTCTGGCTGTCCACTTAGGTTAGATGGGCCCTTAATTTGAACCAGTACAACACCTCTATGCTCTCATGTTTTAATAGTTCTTTATATTGTTATTATTATTTGTTTATACAGTGGTCCAAATTATATTTACTTTACAAAGAGAATATAGCTTCTCTGATGAGTTGACAATCTAAAGGTCACAGGATAATAATGGTTAATATTCCTTATACAGCTTTTATGTCTAGGAGCTTAACTCATGACCCAAAATTCTGCTACACCTGGAATAAATCATACACAGAAAAATGACATAAACATGGAATTACTAAGCCTGCCCCAAAGAGATCATAAATATAAGCATAAAAGAAGAAACAGAAGCATATAGGTATGACAGGGAAGTACAAGTAAACTGTGAGACAATATGACAGACAGTGTCCAATGAATATTACAACATTTTGGGGCAGCATGGGTAAAAGGGTGTTTTAAGAGGAAAAAATAAACTAGTTTTGCAGATGTTTACATGGAACACATTTTAAGTATGAAGGATGCCTGGAAAAAAAGCTTGTCTGAAAATTTAACGGAGAACAGAAGGCTAATGCATTGTGTGAAACAAATTCCTATATCAATTGTCATCTGCCATAAGAAATGGCAGATGCAAGAAAGAGTAATCTGTGAAGAGTCTTCAAATCAAAACCAAGTAATTTATGACTGATGCAGCAGAGAAGAATTCACTAGATAAATAAAAATGGAAAAGGAATATGGCAGAAGCTGAGAAAAATCATTCAAGATAGACATGGCAACATCAGTATAGTATTTTCTTAAACCAGAGAAAGCAATATTGATATAAATGAGAAGGGAGATGAGCCTTCAGAATTTTAGCTGAATGGGCAGATATGGAAGCGGTATGTTAGATATGTTTTACACTGAACCTTTAGGATGTAACTTCAGTGACAGGATCTGCAGAGAGCTCTGAGTTGAGGATGATGTATTTTGTACGGGCATGAGTGACGGGGTGGTGTCACGGTGGCTGAAGGAAAGGTAAGCATATAGAGCGAAGTGAAGTGTGGGAAGACCTCTGTTTTAGGTCTGTTAAACTTGAATTGACAAAGATCTACAAAATGATGTATTTTTCTCAAGTTAAAATAGCTGTTTGATTATGGGGTTGCAGGACTAGAACTTGACCCAGAGTCATGCCAATGTGTGCGTTCCCGCACTGTGAGCAGAGGGAATGGAAGGCAGGAGTCTGACTACTGTATCAGTCTGAAAGCAATAAAAACAGATAGATAGAGCCATCATTCCTAACCCTTGGATTTAACATCTGCATCAGCAAAAGAAAGGACCCATCTCTACCTTTGATGTGTATGATTAGTGACAACCTCAGATTTTGCGCATTATATAAAGCAGACCTAAAAAACTATTGAGATTTGACAGTATCTTTGAAACTCTTTCTGCATAAGAGGTCAGATTGTATGTATAAGGAAGATACGCACAGGCTAGAAATAATTTCCAATCCTAAAAAGATACACATTACTTAGCGTGATGATTCATACAGAACAAAAAATCTAACTCTAGTACTTCTTAACCTTTCCAATCTTATTATAATCTTTAAGGTCAGAAAGCTCTTCTATTAAAGATAAATACTGCTTTTTTTTTTTTTTAATTTTTCCATGTATGCCATGTAATCAGAAAAAAAACCATAATGGGCTGAGGCTGAGATTAGGCCAGGGAGTGTAAGGAATGTCTTACTACCTGATGGGAACATTCCACGGCAGCATTTGACTGCACTAGACCTTGCAGCAGTCTGCAGCTTGTTATTTCAAAGTCTTACCATTTAGAGACTATCGATACTCGATTTCCTCTTTTTGTAATTTACAACAGCAAAGACATCCGATTCAGTCTTCTTCTCTTTATAGCTTACAATATAATACTAGACAAAAGAGCAGAGATCACTGAGACAGGTGCTTGCTGTTACGGTACAGTTAAAGAGTGAAAGCTGGAACAATTCTCCTTGGAAGGATATTTGAAGAGGTCAGTTTCCCTACTAGAGATGGTGATGTTTTGATGGGTAACAAAAGAGTTTGGTGTTTGGATTCAGACAGGTAGGTCATGGCTTTAACTGTCTGCTCACTGACAGGAAAAAAATGTAGATACAGGATTTCTTACTATTATTTCTCCATTCACAGTTGATGGATGATTTAAAAACATACTTATTCTTGAGTTTATTCCCTAGGTGAGGAAATGCTGTATTAGTGCATTTCTTTCTTTGACACTCAAAGCTTTCATTAAACTAAGAATATTTTAAGGTAGCTTATGTGAGTATGACTGTATTCTCTGCTGAATTGCTATTGTGTAACTCCTCCTAAAATGGTCTTTACAGAACAACAACAAAGATTCCTTTCTTAAAGCAAAAGTATAGTTACAGGATATCTTTTTCTCCAGCAGTGGAAGAGCGCCACTGAAATGGAGATTCAGACACCTACTCTTGCAACAGACTGTGCACTTAAGTGTTGACCTGAAGCATAGACATTGGACTACTCGGATAATTGAAAAACCTGACATGCTTGACATGACCTGATATGCTGAAATATTTCTAAGTAGTTTTTAGATATTATGATAATGATGGAGCTGCCATGACATTTTTACCTCTGTTATTATTTCAGCTCTTTATAGTTTTGCTCTAAAAATGACCTTTTAAGATAATTCTTTTGTATGTATGAGTGTAGTACTTCTTAAAAATGCTAAACTGACAACACTTACCAGCTGTTTTAATGATGTCAGTAAAGTATCTCACTTCCAGCACTGCATTATTAATACCTCATTTCTTGAAGCAAGAAGGCAACCTAATATTTCAATATTCTTGATTATCTGCTGAGATTTGCAAAGGCCTTGCAGAAATAAGGGGATGACATGTTCTCCCTGAAGGCCTCTTTCATCCGGAGCATGAACTTTCTGTTCTTTTCCCCCGATTTGAAAGATTCCAAATCTGCTAAAGGAGATTACAATCTACTACGGGAGGACTGATCTTTGAACAGACATTCTAGGAAGCCAGAAATGTCTGAAGAATTATGATCGAGAAGGAACTGGTGTTTCTTGTTAATTTCTGTACTGTTTGATTTATTTAGCTTTTATTATTAAATCTGGAGGATTTTCTGGTGACTCCTATCTTTGTGTTGCCCAGAGGTTTAAATAGGCAAACACCGGATAAATTTTCGATGCTCTGTAGTTCACATAATTGTATTGGTATATAGTGGTTTTTTCTGTTGAGGAATGAGGATGAAGTACATAATCTGAGTACAGAAGATGTAACAAAAGAACATATGCATACTGTTTTCAGAAGTAAAAAGAAATGAGAATATTCCTTTGGAGGGGAAAAGAGAGAGGAAGAATAAAGAGAAATATTTGGGAAGGGAAAGACTAAACTGGGCTGGGTGTTGAGGAAAGGCAGAAGTGCTGAGAGGGCTCGTGTCATAGGATGGAGTACAAACAGGGAAGGAGGAAGGAGCAGCTGGGCACTGTAATGTGTTGATGAGAAGTAGGGGCAGGCTGCCATTAACTTTGGCTTGATCACCTAGACTTACGAGGGCTGTGTACGTACCAACTGGAAAAACTCTGGAATTGCAGGAAACCCCAGAAAGCTGAACTGGTACCCAAACAGTCCATACCAGACTTGACATACATCTCATCAGACTTTCGTGTTTGAAGGAATTCCACCAAAGTTCCAAAGTTCCTCCACCTCTATACAGCACTTTCTTCTCCTCTTGACCATATTATGTGCTGAAAGCCCTCATTCTTTGAGGGTCCCTCTGTCCCTCAGCCTGCTCTTCTTTGTAAACCTAAATTTGGGGCAGTTGTGTCTACCTCTCCTTCCCCTTACACAGGGTCTTTCTGAGTTGTGCTGCAAATCACTGTTTATGTGACAGGATCAGGGGCTTGCCCCTTGGCAGATGGAGGATTCTCTAGACCTGGTTGCTGCACATGTGAACATCGACATGGAGAGTCTAAATGTTAAAGAGATCTGGGGCCCTCTGCTTGTCATATTAAGATTGAAATATGTTTGTATGTGAAGAGAAAGTAGGATGGGGACTCCAGTTAAAATGATAATTAAAAAAAAAACCTCTAGGAAGTTGTGTATGCAACTCCTGATGGCACAGGGAAGCTGATCAGAGTTTTGAAGGAAAGACTATACTGCATGGGCCAAAAGTATATTTGTGGAGGGCTGGTAAAACCAGCATCAGGAAAGGAATTTGTTGTGCTGTCAGGCTACATAGCCAAAGAATTGGTGGAGGTAATAGAAGATGTCCATGTGAACACATCAGCTGTTACTGCTATAATGGAGTAATGCAGCAGTCTTCAGCACTTTTTGCTGCAACTCCAGTTCAGAGGTTGGAATATCACTTCCACATGCATTTCCAGGCTTGGAAGCCTGAATGAGGCAGAAGACCCATTTTTGGGAAACACTGGCTTAATAGAAAGGACATGAAGGGATGAGCTGCAAATGCTGAGGAATAGTGGATTAACTATATGCTGCTGGGAACAGAAAAATTAATCTTTTTTCACTCATATAAAGACAGTACAGCTACGAAGTATTCAAACTACCAAGATTTGGGAATTTAGAATCGATTTCCTTGCTAACCTGTATGCAGCTAAGTGTTAATAAACCTGGCGTAGGACTGAGGAACCTGATTTTAATTCAGGCTCTGCCACTAGCCTAATACACGGGAAAGTCATTTCACTCCCATTACCTCAGTTTCCCTTTCCATAAAATGGAGATAACATTCTTTGCGTTATTTAAATGTTTTCCTAACAACAGGCAAGATATAAAAGACACATCTCAACTACAAATCTGCAGGACAACAATCTAAATGACATAACTTCAGAATTTGTGCTAAAAAAAATAGAAAATTCAATCCCAGAATGAAATTTTTTCTTTGGAATTTTCTGCCCCTCCAAAATATTCGAATGTCTGAAACTCAAAAAATGAATATCTGAAGTTATCAATTTTCTGAAAACACTGAAATGCATACTCATATAATACACTAAGCAGCCATCACTGTGCTCTATTTAAAAAATGACCTCATTTGCCCCAGTATGCTGTCTTTGCAATAATAGGAGCTCTTTGGGCTCTGGCCCACTGGTGTAGGTGATACAGGCAAAACCACCCAAACATAGCGCTGGCTCTTGTCGCAGACTGTGCGCTTGCCAACTGTTGCCTCCCCTTCACTCTTAATCACAGAACTAAATAACACTACTTTTGTTTATCCATCATTAAACACACACCTTTCATTAATGGCTTTTACAATCCTGTGGCAAGTTTTCATGCTACTGTTATTTTTTTTTTTGAATCCTCAAACTCTTGAAGTCACACGAGTACCTAAAAACATTGACACTATAAGACACCCCTGTTCTGCTTACAAAGATGCTTGGCAGAAACCCCCCCAAAGCAGATTGTCCCCTCAGCCTTTCAAAACTCTCATGAAATTTGGGGAGCTGGCTGGTCTGCTGCTGGCTGGCAGTGCCGCGTTGGCACGGGCACCGGCAGTGGTTTCCTCAGAGCAAGGCTACGGCCCCACATCGCTCCCCTTTGCCGTGGGTCTCTCCCCCTTCGGTTCCAAACTTAGCTCCTAGATCCGTGTGACGCGGTCAAGAAAATATTTCTGTATTTTTTTCCAATGGGATGGGTTGATACTTCTCCAGGCTGCAAAAAATGACCCTGAGAGTGCAACTCAAGCGCCAAGCCAACAGCGAATTCAACTTCTAGAACAGCTTTTTACTAAAACCGACCTTAATGCTTCATTTCAAAACCGGGGCAGAAACAGAGGCCGCACTAGACTGGTGATTTTTGATCTGTCTTCCCTAATAAAGGAGTTACTACACCTGCGGCCCCTGGGAGAACCAGCGCGCCCGCCCCGAGCCGCTGCGTTACGTACGAAACCCAGGCCCTACTCCAACTCCCGCCCCCCAGGGCCGACCCGCGGCGGTAGAGCCCCCGTCGCGGCCCGGAGCGGGAGGGCTCCCGCCGCCGCGGAGCCACCCGCCACCCCAAGCGCGGCAACGCCACCGCCGCGGCGTCGCCCGGTGCCGCGCATGCGCCGCAGGGCCGCGGCGGGGCGACGCGCAGGCGCAGCAGGGGGACCGGCCGCCGCGGGCGGGCGCGGGTCTGCATCCGGGTCGCGGCGGTGCCCATTGTCTGGGGAAGGGGCCCCGGGCTCGGCCGGCTGCGCGGCGCTGACGCTGCGCCCGAGGGGGGAGCGGTGAGCCGCCGCCGCCATCGCCGCTGCTGCCGCCGCCAGGGCTCCCGCCCGCCGCTCACCTGCGCAGGCTCTAGTAAGTGGCTGTGAATAGCTCTCCCCGCCCCTTCCCCGGGGAGATCCCTCCCCGCTCGGCGCCCCGGTCCGGCCCGGCGCGGGGGTGCCCGCGTCCCGCCGCGGGCGGAGCGGCTGCCTGCCCCTCGGGGCTCCTCGGCGGCCCCGCGTTGGTGTTGCCGTCGCGGCGCTCGCCTGGAGGTGGGGGGGGCCGGGCGGCTGCGGCGGGCGGGGGGCAGCGGCGGCGCCTTCTCGGCCCTGCGTCGGGCTCCTGCGGGGCGGCGGGCAGTCCGCGGCCGTTGCGTGGGGGCCGCGGCCGGGGCAGCAGCACGGTGGCGCTTCCCGGGCTCGGCAGCGCCAGGCCCCGTGCGCCCGCCGTCCGCGGTCCCTCCGCCACCTGTAGGAGTCTCCCAGGCGCTCGGCGGGCGGCGGGGGCGGGTCTTGCGCGACCGCGCTCCGCGTCTGCCCGCGGCGCTCGGAGGGGCGTCAGGGGGCACCGCTGCCGCCGCCGCTCCGCGCTGAGCTTCGGTGCGAGCGCCTTGCACGTAGCGGTGCTGAGCTCTCATTATGTCACGTAATAACAATAATACTGTACTTTTCTTCCTGCAGTGGACCGCAGCTCGAAGAGGAGACAAGTGAAGCCTTTGGCAGCTTCGCTGCTGGAAGCTTTAGATTATGATAGCTCTGATGACAGTGATTTTAAGGTTGGAGATGCTTCAGGTAAATATGCTTCCTCATCTCCTCAGTTCAGAACTATCTCATTTCTATTTTTATTAAGAAAACTTGTTTTCTGGTTGCTCATTTAATATCATGTGGGAGACAATGTATTAGTAAGGCTTGGAGACACCTGAAGTGCGTAAATGGCAATTCTCATACTGGAAATATGAAACAACTGATTAGACAAAACACCCATATGATACTTCAAGTGCAATTGAAATTTTCTGTACAGAAAATTGATAATTATGCAGTAGATACTTTGAAAGCAGACGCTTGGTCAAAAAAGTTTTGGCAGGAAACATTTAAGTACCTTCTGTGCTGTGTGCCTTAGTTATGAAGATATTTTTTGAAATATTTACTGCTACTACTATTGAAGTAAGAATGTTCTGAAGTCATTTTGTTTTGAATAACTCTTGTTAGTAATTTATTATGGATTTAAGAGGTTGTCTAATTTCTCGAGATTAAATCCACTAAGTGAGTGAAAATCTTAAGCAGAAAGATAATCTGTTCAGGCTTTTTACTATTTTTGCAGCAGTCAAAGTCAGGGTATCCACTCAAATAACTGTGCAGAAGGATGATTATGTCTCATACTAGAAGAAAGTCCTTGCTTTGAAGTGCTTTTGTTCTGCAGTTTTTTCTACGCATGCAGATTCCTATACCTGCAGTGAACATCTACAGAAACTTAAGCAAGACACTTAAACGTAATGAATAAATTCAGGTATACTGGAGAGAGAAAAATGAGGGCAGGACCGTATTTGTAAATAAACCGCACACTAGATGTTCTGTGGCATACGTTCAGGGAAATAAATGGAGGGATGCAGTTTGTATAAGATGTAATAGAAGCATTATGACAGCTTGTCAAATAACTTTGCTTTGTTATTTCTGTACTGAGGACAGAGGTCTATGTTTTCATGTGAACGTAACCTTTAAAAATGTTCCATCTCCGTTTCAAGATGTATATTTTTACATCTGGCAAACTCTTCCATATTAATAAACTTAAAAATGTTTAATGATCACTTCTCCGGTGCAGGTCTAAGATATGCTATAATTCTCCTTGCTTTTTTTCCCAAGCTTAGACATGTTCCCCTTGGTTGGTCTGGTAGAAGCAGGCTACGGTGACTTATGAGAGTAAAGCCGATGTCTTCTTAATAGTTGCTAAGGTTTTGGGAGGTTGTTTTGTTTACGTTGTTCATCTTGTTTGGGGGGCTTGACTTTCTTTTAAGGGTGTTGCCTTTTTCAGAGAAAAATTGCTATAACAGAAAATAGTTTTTCATCTCTCAGAGAAAAGCTCCCTGTACTGGAACAGTAGTAAAGGCAGGATTTAGGAGAAGAATTGGAAATGGAATACAGGAGATGGACACATAATCCAGAACAATACTTTTTTTTTTTAAATGACAGTAATTAAAAGAATTAGTAAATAAAACTCCCTGACTCAACTATGTCAAAATGTAGGATTCCTTTCTAATTAATATCCTCTTTGACTTTTACACATAGGGGGACAGTGTCCTTCCTAAGAGTATTCCAATCTTAATTTCATTTTGAGGAACTTGAATGGGATTTCACTTTAAAAAAAAAAAAAAAAAAAAAAGTAACGCTGAACTGAAACAATTATATGATAATGTGAGAAACCCAGTTTCTACTTTTAAAATGTTTTTCTGATTACTCTTCTGTGTTCATAGCTTTGTTCTGGCATTTCAGAACCTATGTCTGTCAGTTCTAGGAGAAATGAATGTTCTGTTTAATCTAAGATTTAATGAAAACAGTTTGAAACAGCATCAGAGTTTGACATTTTACACTTTATTGAAAGGTTTTCTTTAATTTGAAAGGGAAGAGTTGTGAGGGTTTGGAGAAGTTGAGGGAAGGAAAGTTTGTGAACGTATAACCTTAAATTGAAGGAAAATTCAAAAATACCATTTCTTATGTGTCATACTAGTTAGATAGTTGCAGGACATTTGAAATATAACATCTATGCTGGTTTGAATGAAGCTGGTCTAGTATGGCCTTAAATTTGGTTGTACATAGTCCATTCAGATTTAGGTGGAAGAAGTAGGTAAGTAAAGGGACTTTGAAATGAACATAGTTACATTAATTATTTATATATCTGTATATTTTTCATTTCAAAATTATATGTGAGTATATGAATAAAAATGTTTGTGTACATATATACACATGTACACACCTTACTAGACAAATTCTGGATTGTGAATGACGGAGAATAGATTCTCCTTTTGCTCACTATGGGATTTGACCTTCAAAGGATAATGTGTAATTTCTATTATAGTCAGGATTGTTGGTGTTTCTTTTTTCTTTTCTTTTCTTTTTTCTATGACCATGGAGGTCTCTCTGGGTACAGCCTGTTGCAAATCAGAGTCTGTATTAGTATTTAGTATTTGTTTTGGATTTGGAATTTTTTTGCACAATTTACTTGTGAAGAAAAATAACTAAATGTGATAGAAGGAAGAAACAATCTTTCTATATTGAAAGTGACCATAAATTGACTCATACCTTACAAGATCTGTAAATATGGTAATTCAACAGCTTTGCAATGTATGTTTCTTTCACACACAAATGCACATAAAAGTAGCAATTTTTAAATTTAAAAAACAAAACAAATTTGAAAGTAAAAGATTAAATGACAATTTAAATACTGAATTAAAAGAATTCTGAAGTTGTTTACTCCCTGTTGATTATTTTGCATCCATCTCTAGCTTTAGCATGGTAAATGATAAGCAGTAATAGATGATACTGTGAAAGTTTAGCAGGACTGAGTGCTGAACATTTGAACTGTTACGCATGTTCGTTGTTCTGTCAGACTTCTGGGAATACGTGATGCAGTAAGGATTTGAGAAGTGGGCACTAAATACTTTTAGGAAGGATTTTTTTTTTTTTTTCTGAACTTCCTGTATCCAGAGTCTTGGTGCCTTGCTAGATGTTTTTCACTATTGAAAATATTTCTAACTCCCTAACCTCCGTGCCCCCCTGAAATCTCTGTGGGAGATACATGCTTTACTTATAGTGTAAGTGCACTTATAGTTAGTTCCTTTTCTTTTGGATTTACCTCAGGCCAGTAGGCAATTATTGCCTTTTCTACTTTAAAGATCTCATTTGTTTCAATATCTGTTTAGGAGAATTGATTTTAGTTAGAACTGGTATGTACTTGTAAATTTTCTGAATGTAACTAGTTTTCAGGGTTATTGCCTTTGCGTAGATTATTTTAGTGTTAAATGGAGTAATTTTTTATGGCTTCTCTGTCACTACTTCTATGTAGTAGAAGGTAGTAGTGCTATATTTTAAAGTACTATTTATTTCTGTTTTTTACAAGCATCTTGAAAATTTTTTTTCGTAGTGTCATATATAATCTTAGTGTGAGATCTGTTTTTTTTTTTAAAAAAAAAAGGAAGCCCCACTGTGGCCCTTCAGAGTCAGAGCATACAAATATGTGACTTAAAATGATAGTACTCTGATGTTCTGAACTGAAGCTTTTTAATCATATGATTCGCAGTAGAGATCAGTTATTTGAAGTTTTGCTTTTGAATTAACTAGACCATACTTTTTTTAAATTTAATGAGCACAGCCTGAGAGGTACTGATGTAAAAACTCAGTGTGTAGTTGTACAGTAATTCCCATTAGGATTCCAAAGCAGAGATTTATTAATTTTCTTATCTCTAATCAGTGAAGTCGGTCATTTTTGGCAGCTCATATACTAAAATTGAAATGATGCAGAGAAATTTAGTATGGTCCCTGAGCAAGGATTATGTGTGAATTTAAGGACTGAAATCTCAATAGCTATTTGCAGCAGCATAGCTAGGAATAGCTGAATATAGTTGAATACTTGCATGCTGCCTTGAAGAACTGGATTCTGCGACTGCTTCTGCTACAAGCCTCCTAAACATAAATTATTAGAGGCATTTGTAAATGATTTTTTTGGTGTTTTGGGGTTGAGCCTGACTTAAATATTATACATTACTGTCGCAACTGAGGTCATTGGGGCGCAGTTTAAAACATACAGAATTATCAATATAAGTGCATATGCTAAGTATTCTGAAAAAAACAGATGGCTTGATCTAGAAATAAAAAGTTACATATATCTTTATCTTTCTGTAATGCGTTTAATCTCAGCGAAATGGAGATTCCACTGTTGCTTTCTGTGCAGAATATTGTGATATAAAGTTATGTTTGTGAAGCACCAAAATACCGTACCATAGTAATGGGCGCTACTGAAATATTGATGAAGAAACTATTAGTTTCGTTTTTGAGGAAGAAATTAAATCATATGCAACAGAAAAAGTGTAGGATGATTCAATTGACAGTGAAGGTAAGAGAAGATATTGAAAAGCTAATCATTAAGTGAATGTTTTACACAGTCTTAATGCTTACAGTCATTTGATAGCTTGACTTTGCAACCCTAATATGTAATTCTTCTGAGTGGAATTACCAAGGGTCTTTTCCCTCTGAGGAAATGAGAAATGCAGACATTGTGCTCTGTTGGGTTATCTTCATGCATGTGAGTGAGACCTTTATCTGTTCAGATGCCTCTCTGCTTAGAGTAGCACTTTGGAGCGACTGACTGGTGACTTCAGCCTATATTGTCTTTGGAAACAATGAGCTTTCTGTTCTTCCATGTGTTCATTGACAGCAGAGGAATATTGTAACAGAAGTCTAGGCTTTCATTCCAATGTGCAGGCAGGGTGGATTTTGCGATGGAACCACATCATTTTTATTTTTCTCCCTACTGTGACTCTCTATGCCTCTTCTTACCAGTCTGTTCCTTACAGAACCCTGTCTTGTTGGTTCAGTGTCATTCTACTTTGTCAGTCAGTCTTGGGACAACAAGATTTTCATAGCCTCCTACTTTACTACTTTCTCTCCTATCTCCCCATCTGTGTGTCTGTCCATCTCTTGTGCTTTTTCTGCTGCTCAAGAAGGTTCTTCTGAGCTTTATTAGCTCCATTAGCTCCATGGAGTGGTCCTCTACAAGCTGGTCACTTCTGAAAGTCTAGACATGCTTGGTGAGCATGAGATCTTTCAAGTCCTTCTTGAGCATATGCTCATTACAGTAGCTCAGAGACTTAAACTTGCTCGAAGCATGTCCCAGACACATGCTCAATCCTTTTCCAGATGTCAGTTCCCTTCTACATGACATGAAACTTCAAGGTATATCTTGGAAAAAATGTGTTCTAGTTCAATATTAAATAATTCATATTTTTCTCTAGCTTTACTTTCAAGAAGGGTAGAATTATTTGGATTGAAATTCGGCTGTATGGATTGTTTAGGACTGCAGCTTTGCCAAAGGAAATCATGTAGCATGTAATGTTTCATCCCAAATGAATGAAGTTTGATAGCATTATAAACAGTTGAAGGCAGTGCCTGAAACTGGGAAATGTCAAACAAATTTAGGAGGTAGTGCTACCAATTCCATCTGTATTGCAGCACAGTAAATTAAGGCAATTCCTAGTGACTGCAGTCAAGATTGGCACCTTACTGTGTTGAACATTTTTTCAGACTGGAATAGGCATCTACTGAAATGCTGTGTGAAATAATTACTGCTAGTGTAGAAGTGGAAGTACTGCTACAGAGAGTTCTAAACAGTTTTTATTTATGTTCCTCTGAGTCTTCCGTCCTTTTTTCAGTTAAACTAAATACCTATAATAATCAGAAACAAGTGTAATTACGGGTTTGTAGTCATAGTTTCATTTCCTGGTCTGGCCAATTTACACCTGTAATTAATAGCAAAGCTTAGATACTTTGTTCATAAATATTGTCTGAAAAATTTTTTTCTCTCCTCAGTGTAGTAATATCTTAAGCTATTCCAGTTTTGTGCTATATGTTCTTAACTATGTTGTCCCATTGGACAGTGCCAATTTTTTATTTGTCAATATTGCCAATATTAAATTGCCAGTAGCCTGCCAGTGTTAAATACTTAGGTAATCATACCATCATATCCTGCAAAATAGGATGGAAAACCAATGTCATAAGTGTAACTGATTTACTAGATTCTTTTATTTGAAGCTACAATCAAAAGTGAAATATTAAGCCATTTCCATTCTTGCTTTTAGTATAGCTGTGGGTTAATTGATCTTAGCATAATGGAGCTCTCTGACTTCAGCGTAGTAGACAAATGCGAGTAGGAATTTACCAGTCCAAGAACACTGCCTTTGGCAAGTTGGAAGTTTATATTTTTTCATATGTAATTTAGACTTCTCTGTCTTTTTTTATATCCACTTACCAGAATTGGAGCTTTCTCCTTAATTTAAAATCTCAAAGTTTTAAAAATTGTTTGCTATTTCTAGATGAGAAGTGTAGGAAATACAGCTTCCTTTACCCATGCTCTGTATAGCATGTGTGTAAAGGAGTTTCTCTGACCTCTGGAGCTGTTCTTGTGAGGAAGTTTTATGGTGTGGGCTGCTGTCACCAAAGCACTTTATGCAGCCCTTTCCACTTTCCCTGTTGTTTTAGGATACAGGCAGTGTGGGTGGGGGGTGTACTTGGTATTCTAGCAGAGATGTCGGGGTGGTTTCACATGTAAAAGATTTGTGTCCACCTTGCATTTTGGAACCAGATGCGGAGGGACCTCTGAACAGGGTGATGGTACCTGGGCTGCCATCACCTCCAAAAGAGTTAACCTAGCCTGTAGCTTATTTATTTAACCAGGCAGGATCCAAATACTGCAAGAAAGAACTTTCCGAAATGGTGCCAGACACTTCTGTTCTGCTACCTGCTTTGTTTCCGTAAGAACCAAGCCCCAAATTGAGTCTGCAGTATTAGTCTTTTAATTAGCTTATCTTCCAAGCTTCGATTAAAAATGAGCAATAAAAGTGCTTGATAAGCTGTACCCTGGAGGTCAGAATCAGCCTGTGGGTGGCCATGTACTTCAGCAGTGTAGCACTTACTCTCCATATATGTGTTTTTTTTGAGAATGCACAAATTCATGGGATGCTGAGTTTAAAGTTGCTTTAAAACGGGCTTTGGAAAAGCTTACTTAATCGTAGAGGTTTTTTCTACTGTGGTGGTGATTTCAGTGATGTAATAACTTTCCACTGCAGTCTTTTGCATAGCGTGTATTTGAAAACAGCTGATGTGGAGATTAATAGTCAATTTCTGTTAATCACATTTTTTTCTTCAGTTACTGCTGGAGCATAATGTTTGGTCTCGGAGAATTCCTCACAGAATTACCCTCTTTGGAGTTGGCTGCCGCCTGCCGTTGTGCTCAGTAGAACTGAAGCTACAAGCTGCACTGCGATAGATGATGCCTTTTTCACAACTGTTATCTCTGATACTTGTTCTCAATGGAACTCTATATTCTTTAATATATGACAGTGTACCTGTGGCCCCATCCTTCTCCGAGAGTAGCTTGACTTCTCTCCTATAGGGAACAACAGGATATGGTTGCCAATTTGAAAGAGCCATTCTTTAGGAATTTCTTTGATGGAGAAAATTGTATGCTACAGCCTCTTCCAAAGAGCAAGTGCATCTGACAGAAGAACAGCTGCAAAAATAGCTGTTATCACTAAATAGCTCTTTCTAGAAAAGTACCTATCACAGTGGATGTATTCAGAGAGAACAGAACAGGGATATCCCTTAGTGCAGGTACCTCTGGTGTGCACATGCATACAAAGAAATTTGAGCAGAAAGAAAGATAGAAAACATAATGTCCAGGTAAAAGGCAAAGGCAAAGAGAATTTGAAGGAGAACAGTGAATGAAGCTAAGGTTTATTCTCCGATTTATATTGTTTGCATGGCATAAAGCAGCTGGAGAATATTCTCAGTGCTGCAATATATTGATCTACAAAATCACTGTTGGTAACTTAGAATGCTATTAGAGATGAAACTATCCCCAAAGCGAGATCCAAGAAAAGCTGACGTGAAAGTTTAAATTTACAAGAAATCTAAGTGTATTTAGACACGGAACAGCACAATTAAAGCATCCAGAAAACTTAAATTGTTGTCATAGCATTGTAATGGAGGTGTAAAACAAAAGAAAATATAATAAGGCAATTTAAAAACCCAGTTAATTTTAGCACAGGAAACAATATGCTACCTTATTCATACTGAGATGTGTAGTGTACGCTGGCATTATAGGGTAGATGTAACATTGTTTGGGTGTTTAGTAGTGTGGATACTAACCTTAATATATTTCAGTTAATTAAAAATTTCAGAGGCACAGAATCTGGGATAGGTGCAATGCTACTGTATGTTTTTTATTTCAATTTTTAGGAGTATATATTCAAAATCATTATTGCATTTAATAATCTCAGTACTTAATTGCATAAGAACCTGTGAAATAGGATATAAAATACATTTTACTATTAAACATACATTTGACATCTATTCTATAATATGCATGACTAGTACAGGAGTCTAAAAGATCCTTGTAAGGTATTTGTGAGAAATGGCAAATAGGTATCCAAAGAAAGTTATTGTAACATAAAATTCATTTGTTAGATTGCATATTAGTTAATACTTTTTTTTTATTTTGGATATGCCTGAAGAGCATTCTTTTATTTCAAAACTTCAGTTAATTTTGCTTGTACTGCCATTGCTACCAGTAAGGCTGGCAGGTGTAGGAGAGTCGGTGAATTACTCTTTGAGCAGAAGACTGCACTATAACTTTTGTAACAGCATTCTCATTTTCTTTCCTGGCTCCCTAAAGGGTAGAACATTTGCATGAATCTTTTACTTTTTACAGGCTTGCAAAGAGTCTGTCATTCACCTGATAATAATAAGGAACAGTAGTGTTGCAGTCAGTAGTAGTAGCACTGATTTTTTTTATTTTATTAAAGTTTTCTGTTGATAATTATATGATCTCTTCATCAGATACTATCTGCTTCCACATACAAATATATACATAAAGAACAAAATCGACCAGTATTTCCAGGTAACAACTGAATTACTGGTTAGCCATAGACAGTTTCTGTGGAGCTAAAATAAATGGCTCTTGCTGGCATGGAAAGCACACTGGCACTGCTATTGGTTTATTTGGCTTTACAGAGAGATGGATGTGCACAGAAATTCTCTCTTGGTAAGGTAATATTGAGCATTTTTTCTTTTGGCTGGTAAGTAAAATGATGAAGGATTTCTTAATTTTAAAGTAGTAACGTGTTTCTTCTCTAGTTGCATTTAAAAACACTTGATGGTGCATTGAGGAGTTGTTGATGGCTCTGAACAACTTGAAAATTACAGCTGTTGCCTCACTGATCCCTGCACTGGATGAAGCAACTCTGTACTTTTCTTAATTTTTTATAATTTCTTTCTTCATTAAAATTAATACCGTAAATGAAAAGTGTTGGGAGAATATAAGTTGGGAGACATTTAAGGTGGAAGATTTTATAAATTCTACATAGTTCACTTACCTTCTTCAATAACTTTTACATGTATTTTTTAGTACAGGCACCTTATTTGTTTGATTTTTATATAGGAATCCATTCTTCTTCCTTATCTGTTGCACAGAATGGACTTTGTTAATTGATGGAAATAATGACTGCACACAGAATAATACCAGCTGGGTGGTATAAGGTTAGAATTTATGCATAGTTTTCAGCTTCAGCATTGAATGAGGTATAACTCTTGTGAGATTAGTAAGTGCAATAACATTGGAAATTAAAAAAAACAAAAGAAAGCCTATACCAGAACTGAAGGTATATGATTAACCACGTTATTGAAGCCTATACCAGAACTGAGGGTATATGATTAGCCATGTTATTGTTAGTACTTGCCATGTAAACTCTTCATTTTGTAATTTTTAGTCTCTTGGATAGCTATTTTATTTTCAATATTTTGAATATTTAGAAAATATCTCAAAACATTTAGAATAGGAATGCTCATTTTCTAAGGTGTGACTTCACATGGAAACTTTATCTATTCTGTACTGCTGCCTATTGTTAATATGAGCTGCAGTTCAAAGGAACATTTAATGTTCATTTAATAAATTCTACCATCTTTTTTTTTTTTTGCCATCTTAAAATGCGCTCGTGTTTAACAGATTCTCAACATACCACTCGAAATAGCAGTATTTGGACATCAACTGAAAAAATAGGTGAAGTGCCTTATGAGGGAGGAACATGCATCATTCTTTTGTTTAACAGCTTGCTTCAACAAAGTTTATTTTTTGGGGGTACATTTGTGTCGGAACTTTTTTTAAATTTTCATATGCTCAACAGATTCTGAAGGAAGTGGTCACGGGAGTGAAGATGCTTCAAAGGACAGTGGTGAAGGTTCCTGTACTGAATCAGAAGAAAATATCTTGGAGGAGGAACCAGCAGAAGGGAAAGTAGAAGAGCAACAGCCAAAAAGTTCCACTGAGGAAGAGGTGCCAACAGCAGATAAGGACAGAATTAAAGCTGAAAAGAAAGATCAGGAAGAAGAAGAAGAAAAGCCAAAAAAGAAGAAAGAGAAAGAGAAAGCAGTTGAACCTGATGCTGTGGTTGATGAGCAAACAAATGAACCAAAAAAATGGAATTTGCGCAGGAACCGACCTTTGCTGGATTTTGTATCAATGGAAGAACTAAATGATATGGATGACTATGACAGTGAAGATGATAATGACTGGCGACCTACTGCTGAGAAAAAAAAAGGAAAAAATGCACTGCGAAAAGAGGGAAGTGATGGTGATAACGAGGATGATGAAGACGATGGGAGTGGAAGTGATGAGGATGACAACGATGAGGAAGGTAATGAAGAAGATAATAGCAGCACAGCTAGTGATGGAGGATCCAAGAAGAAGAAGAGTAAAGTTCTTAACAGAAATAATGCAGATGATGAAGAACTGACAAATGATAGCCTGGCTCTTTCACAAAGCAAGAGTAATGAGGTAGTGCAACCAACTTTCTATAATATGTCTGTTGAGAAATGGAAACTACTCTCCAGTGCTATTCTGTTAATTTGAAAAGCTAAACTGATTGACTGGAATTCTGTTTACAGGATTTTGAGGAATAAACGAAGCAGCAAATTGTGCTAAATAGATGCTGCATGTTAAATAAAATTGCTTGGACCATTTGGCCAATCTAAAGCCACTAAAGTCAGTAGGGAGACTTTTCTTGGCTTTAGTGGGGTTTGAATTAGTCCTAGTGCAAATAGGAGGTCCGCTATGCAAATTAACATGCGTTAGTGAGAGGTTTAGGTCTGTTTTAGCCTAAACGTTGCTTATCTGTAATGATACAAGAGTTAGGGGTGTCTGTGACATGTTCATAAAATTGCTGAAATGATAGGTTATTCTTTATCCCAGCTCTTGTTGCAGCTGCCTGAAAGACTGAACACTAAGTTTGCCGTAGAAGAATTCTAAATAAAGAGGTATCGCACTCTGGATTAGGACCAACTAGGATAATTTGTGTTGTTTTTGCTTATAATGCACACAAACACAATAACTTCTTACAGTACCAAAAAGCATTTGGGGGCTGTTGTTATTATATTAAATAACTTCTAATTGCAGAATGTGAAAATGATATGTTAAGTGCCTAGTAATGTAATTTTTTTTCATGCACAATTACTGTTGCCTTAAAGGTTGTTCCTCTGGAAAAATTAAGATATTAGCTTGTCAGCATTGTTGACTTCATGTATCGTAGTTGCAAAATTTTGAACGAGGTAAAAATAATTGCTGTAAAATCTACCCTGAATTTTCAGGAAATGATTGCAACATTAACATAAAATTTAGGTTTCAGTGTTACTGGAATGACACTATTTAAAGTTCTGCTGTTTCCATTTCATCTTTATTTTGATGTGTAAAGTAGCAGGGAACTGAACAGAATATTTGGAAGAGTCAAAGGTCTGTGTATATTTCATTGCATATTTTTTTTAATATATATATATGATTGCAAATATAAGCAGTGCAGCTTTAATTACTAATGATTTGAGGAAAAAATGCATAATTCTGGATGTTTTTTACTTTTATGTAGGCATCTACTGTTTTTAAATTAGTATGGCTGCTGATGTTTGCAATTGTGGATTTTTATGCATTTTAAGTACCACTTTCGTGGAGACCAAGTAAATGTTTTAATGTCATTTGTCATTTGCAGTCTACAGAAGCTAAATGTTGCCCTGGTGTCACACAGCTGACTTGGCAGCAACCTGTAGAATGGCTTTCATCTTCAGGGCTGCTTTGGAAGGGAGAAAATCTTATTTTCTCATCCTGGTCAGGCTTCTGTCTCTCTCATTATCTAGCTCTGAAATGCTAGTGTCTTTGCCGATACCTTTTTGGCTCAGGAGCTGAAAGTGCTCCGTGGATACTGACGACTGGAACTTCACATCGTTGTTCTCAGATAGGCAGGTTTTTTCCACTAGTTGTTTCCCGTGTCAGGAATGGAGATGCCAGCCTTGATTATATTCTTGAATATGTACCTAATTTCCATTGACTTGCAAAATTAAGCCTGTTTCAGCAGCCCAATTAATGCACAATTACTGCATAAAAGAATATTCAGGTAATTAACTCTGAACATGTATTCGTATCCTTAGCACGTATTCTTCCAATCCTTTATTTTTCCACTTCTTCCTTTTTTTGGTCTGTTTTTGTTTTATGATCCTTCATTTTACAAAAATATTTTAAGGTCTGCGTTTACCGTATTTTAACTGTAATGAACTGTGTGCTTTTCTAACATATTAAGCACAAACAGGCAAACTTACACTTTATTTTTTAGTGTCAAGCACCATAAGTAGAGAAATCGTGCTTTTTAATTTTTTAAATTTTAAAAATTTTTTAAATTCTTTAAATTTTAAAATTTTTTAATTTTTAAAATTTTTTAAATTCTTTAAATTTTAAAATTTTTATTTTTTAAATTGTTTAAATTTTTAAATTTTAAAAATTTTTAATTTTTTATTTTTTTAATTTTAATTTTAAAATTTTTAAATTTTTTAACTTTTAAAATTTTTTATTTTTAATTTTTAAATTTTTAATTAAGTTTTTTAGTTTTAAATTTTTAATTTTTAAATTTTTAGTTTTTAATTTTTAATGTATTAATTTTTTAATTTTTTAATTTTTTGTTTTAATTGTTTTAATTGTTTTAATTGTTTTAATTGTTTTAATTGTTTTAATTGTTTTAATTGTTTTAATTGTTTTTATTTTTTATTTTTTAATTTTTTTATTTTTTATATTTTATTTTTTATTTTTTTTATTTTTTATTTTTCCATTAAAGTTATAAGTATGTAGGCATACAGGTTGCAATACTTGCTTTCTTCGTTAACACCACAGAAATGGTCCTTACATAGTGATTCAGATGGAAATCCATCCTCTTACGCAGGTCGAGCATCAGAGGAGTTCAGGTGTTGGCAGCAGTTCCTGTCTCTGTGTAAACATTCCCATGTGTTAGACCAGCAGGGTCAGCTTTTGGGGTAGGGCTTTCCAGGTGCTTACATAGAGTGAGCAGGGAGAGCAGCATATACAGTCCAGATCACTCCAGGTCTGTGTAGAAAATTAAGTTATTCTGCTGCTCTGTGTCTGACCTATGGGTCTTAAGTTGTCTTTGCGTTAGGTAAACCAGAATGGTTGTGGATCCTAATATTAGATCAAACTTTGGTGCCCTGGTTGATTCTTTTCTTTTAATTAAGTTTGCGTAAAATCTTGACACACAAACTGGTAAAGGTATTTCAGTGTTCATCTTACAGTGCAGTTCTGTTCATTTGAAGTAACAGGTTTTACATCTTCTAGTTATGAGACCTTGGGTTTGTATTAACAATAGAGATAGCAAATTTGTTTTAAACTTTCCCTAATGAAGCAAAATAGCAGTTGAAGTTTTTGTCAGAAAAAGCTGGCTTTTCTGTAGAGTCCTTTGAACTGTGAGGCGTCTGACGAGCCTGTGGCATTGTGCAGCTGATCCGCCAACATTAGGGAATGTCTACTAACATTTTTCTGTCTGTAATGTGAATGGTGAGCTAAGTGTGTATATTTTGAGTAATAGCAGGCCACAGTATTTCTGAAAAAGTGTGCAAGATACTTGCTTGCCACAAAATACTTTGCAGCCTTGTCCTAAGGAGGATATTGGAAGAAATGCTCATTAACTCTGAATCTTGCTGGGGGAATCTTGTCCTTTTTGCAATCAGTGAAGCAAGCATGACCTTATAAATGGTTGTATAAGCTTTCTAGCTCTAGATGGTGGGGTTTTTTGTTTTTTGTTTTTACAGTTCATATTTTCTTAATTTATTTAGATGGGAGATTCAGAAGTCTTTCCTAACTGCTAGAAGCACATCACTGAGCTTTTCTAGGGCAAAAACGTTATGGTAATAAGTCAGTTTTTTTTACTGTTAGGTAAAGTAGGTGACACCAAATTGAGATGGGAGAGATATTATCCCTCTCTATCTTGATTTAAAATCAATCAAAGAAGATGAAAAACAAAACAAGCAAAAACTTTGTCCCGTTAAACCTACAGTACAAAAAGGCTTCATTAACAATTAATTGAATTTTTTCTGTGTGGAGACTTTCTGAATTGGAATGAGAGGGTATTATAAATGATAAGCTGTAGAGACCGGAGAACTTTCAAAGTAAGAATTTAAGGTCTTTGAGAACGAATACCTATTTCTGTTAGCATTCATGATAATCTTTATCTGCTTAGGGTATGCGGGCACAGCATTGGTGCTATGTTCTAAGTCATAAATGGGGAAGTGGAATGGAAAAAATTGTTTTGAAAGGGAAGCTTTTTTCTTTTAAAAGATTTCCTGTGTGTGTGTGCATGTTCCTTTTTACGCACATTGTACACCTTGATGGGTTAAGTTAAATGTATGATGTTGTCCAAGGAAATAAGGCCCTTTGCTGGCTTTCAGAACTTAACAGATCTATAGCTGTATGGAGATCAGATTGTATCTGCCTTCTCTCCCTGCTTTTATCCTCATAGATAAAGTGCTTGGATGTTTTCACAATTGAAAAAAGGAAGTATATGTATATGCAGCTTTTATTCTTGTGAAAATAATTCTCCATCTTTGTTTTTTCCCTCAAAATTGAGCAAATATCTGATCTTTTTTGTTTGTTTTAAATAAAATTGAGGTTCCCAGCATAATCCACATGTCTTTATTTTTCAATATTAGGATTCATTGATCCTTGAGAAGTCTCAAAATTGGAGTTCCCAGAAAATGGACCATATTTTGATTTGTTGTGTTTGTCTTGGAGATAACAGTGAAGATGCTGATGAAATAATCCAGTGTGACAACTGTGGAATAACAGTGCATGAAGGTAATACAATCCATATATTCTTACTGTGGAAGGAAAACATATGCTTTGACTGTATTAAAATTGTATTTTCCTTTCTTGAACAAATGAATGAAGCCTTTAAACTCTGGTGGGTAATTTTTTTTTTTTTTTTGTTAATACTGCATGGATCCTTCTAGCAGTGAAACATCCATCTTCTACTTTAGCAAAGCAAATATAAGCAAGTGTGGGAGAAGTCTGCAGATACTTATAGAATGAGTCCTAGGTTGCAAATACTATACATTGTATACTGCAGATTGTATTGTCAGAGTTTTGGGATGTTGTATTAAATATATTTTTCTTACCTGTTTCAAAATGCAAATTTGATAACATAGTTAGGGTTTAAGATTTTGACAATAGAAAGTCTTTATGGAAAAGAAAAAAAATTTTGAATGTGTATTTTTGCTACTGTCAAAAGTCAGAAGGCAGGACATAGAGGACAAAGAGGAATTGCTTGTGGCTGTTAGTTACATGTAAAAACAGCTAGTCTCAAACTTTCTCACAGTTTTCATTGACAATTTGAAAGGGGGAAATTGCAAAGTAACAAAAATGCTCAAATTGTTAGTTTGCTAATTGCTGGAAATCTACCCTGTGTAATATTATAAATGTAGGAGGCCTTTTTATTATGCGAAGGGGGAGAAGGAAACAAGAGGAATGATTATAAACACCAGCAGAGCTTTAAGTAACTAGCATAATGTGCTTGTTTGCTTTGTGGGTTTCAACATAATTTTATGAAGTTCAAAATTCTTGTTTTTCTGTGAATACTTGTAGTATTACTTGTAGTATTTACTTGTAGTAAACAGTAGTTTGTTTGCTATAATTTTCATGTGTTTTGTATATGCTGGCTGATCAATCAAGTTAAATAATCTGAAAAGAGGAGAAAAAGTATGATCCTCTTCTTGTAGTCAAGTTTTCACATTTTTTGGAGGAATGCTTCCTGAATAATTTGGAGATGAGCATACGGAATTTTAACAGCCTTACATGAAAGGTGAGGCTGTATTGTTTGTTTCTCTTTCCTTTGAGGACAGAAAATGGATACTAACATGCAGGGATGTATATGTTCTTGTACTTAGACTTCCAAAAGAAAAAAAAAACCCTGTATATTCTTGACTAATTAGCTTTCATTTGTTTTGCCTTTTGCTATCCTGTACCTTCTTAGTTCTTCACTTTGTTTATAAGGTTTCCCAGGAAAATGAGAGAAACTATTTAAATCATTGAAATTAAAAGAAGGCAGACTTTCATTCTTAAAAAGCATTAAAGGCATTTGTTTAATTCTTGCCCTGTCAAAAAATTTTACTAAGTTGTCCAACAGAATAGACATTTGTTTTTTCAGGCAGGAAATGGAACCTGCTTTTCTTGATCCCATACTGCACTTCTGTTTTCTGATACTAGATTGAAAATGGTTTCAAAACAGTATCTTTCATGCTTTAAGCTGAAATGCCATTTTTTGCTTAACATGAGTTAGAAAACTGAGGTTCAGATGTTTAGTATTAAGTGTCAACATCTGCACTAGAAGTCTAAACTCCTAGTGCAGTCCTTCGGAGAGCTTATCAGTGCAGTCAGTAGAGCTTAGAGAGCTATTCAGCCAGCCAGATGCATAATTTATGATGAGGTGAATCACTCTCTAGGTGCCATTGGCATTGGTTAGATCTTTTTTGACTATGAAGAGGAGTTAGACACCTAAATTTGACTATCTTGTTATGCTAGCTGAATTCCTTCCTCAGTGTCCGAGAAGAGTTTATTTGGGTGTGTCATGTGCAGGATGTATTTGATGTTAGATGCAGGAAGTTATGAAAAAATAGTTTTATGGAAACTCGGTATATTTCTCTAGCACGGTCTAGTGTTAGCTCGTGAGAAAAGAAAGATTGAGTAAAAATGTATTTTGCTGATTGTTATGGAAATAACTATTTGATGCTTCCCCAAATTCTGTATACAGTAAACATGTATAACCCCTAAAATCTTAAAGCTCCCTAAAAATCCGTCTGTAACATGTATTCAATGATTATACAGTTAGGCATGATGAGTTTATGTTCAAGTGCGGAATGAAACTGTGTTAGAAAAATGATTTTCTTTTGCTTTTCTAGGAAAAAACAATGGCAAATTTGTTGTTTATTCCAGAGAAGTGCTTTAAAAAAAATCCAAAAATGTTCACTTCTTCATTTTGTTTAGTTTACTAAACTTTTTTCTCTTCAAAGGTAAGATGATAGTTGCCTTTCTGTAGCACGATGATAGTTCTGTAGTTCAAAAGTCACTTGAATTTTACTAGTTAAAAGTCTGTCTAAAAGCAATTGTCGTCATTCTTATTTTTAAACTGTTACAGGCAGATAGCTGTTAGTCCCAGTGATATAAAGAGTGTAGTGTGTATACAACTTTTGTTGTTGTTGCAACAAAAATAAAATAGATTAATTCAGAGGTTTTAAATTGCTAGATTGTTTTGGTAAGTTCTACAGTCAGTCCATACAAGCTAAATAACTAAGGATTTTATTGGTTAATTTGTCACAGTTATGATTAAAGGTTTAGTTGTTTGTGATTTATGCTGCTCATTAGGTATCATTACTAACATATCTGAAGCATTTGTGAAGTCATGTTTGACTGGGTGAAGTCTTAGGAAAATAAAATGAGCTGAGTAGGTAAAAGTGATTGGTGGTTGTAATAAAAATGCAAGTTTCCTCTGCAAGAAGCTGAACTTCAAATCTATGATAAGTACTCTGGATTTAAGAGTTTACTTGACATTTTATCTGTACATTTCAGTGATTAAAACAAACAAAAATACATATATATATATATATATATACACATATATATATACACACACACACACACACTATGAGATTATAAATACATTAAAATTATTTTAGTTAGTAATGAACAATTCGTTCACTGCATTTTCTTCAGTACTTCGATATTTTATAGTGATAGGTGAGAGCAGATATCATTTTAATGTGAAACTTTTTTCAGTATGAGTTTAAATAATTGCTTGTGGCAAATGTAAGTTTTATTTAAGAGTTTGAGTCCTTTGAAGCTTTAGCTTGATTCTATGATTTTACAGTTTTTGTTGTTGTTGTTGTTGTTTTTTAAGAAAAAAAGAGAGAGAAGAAAATTGTTCATAGTCCTGGGGAAAAATCTTTTTTATTAAATTTGTAACAATACAGTCACTTTTCAGAGTGCTTGCTTCTGTGTGGAGATAATTCTCATTTCTTTTTATAAAAATCTTCTTTAGGCACTAATCTGTCATTCTGGATAAACATTTCTATGGTAGGATCTTGTAATAGCAGGGCACGCCCAACTGTGGTGTCAGTTTTTCTAACATTGATTGCAGTGTGTCAGAAGAAAATGTCTGGTGCATATCCTAGCGTGTGATATAACTGTAGGTAGTATGCTTGCCAGCTATTGCTATTGGTTTAGTTGCTGTGAATTAAATTAGAACTAATTTCTACATTTTTCCAGCTGTTTCGTCTCCAAACCTCTGTATTTGTTTCTTACTTTGTTACGATCTTAATGACAGGGAATAAAACTCCCATGGTAAAAACAGGAGTGTAGTCTCTAGATGCTTTACAGTGTAGTAGAACATTAGTATTTGCATTTTAATTTTGCAGCTTACTCTGCTGCTATCTAGTGTACAACTTCATCTTATGGAATCATATATTTTACTGCTCTCTATTGTATTAAACAAAAATAATGTTCTGAATTTATGATGTATGAATTGATTATTGTCTTTATTCTAAACTTTTGGCCTAATTAAAGATTGATGAATATATCTTATTTTAAATGCTGTCATCTCACAGTGTTTCTTTTTACAAATCTGCAGTTTACTGTTCGTGTTTTCATGATTTTTATAATACAATTATATTTCAGAATATATGTAGATATGGTTAGCATATGCAGATGTTACGTTTGACTTGCAAAAGATTCTTTTTTCCAGGGAGAGGGAGGAACAGACATAGCCAAGGCAAGAATGAGATCTCTCATTTCCCTCAGCTGCTTTAATGGTAGCATTTTTAAGTGTTTGCAATCTATTTGTAATGACAATTGCATAAAAAATAAGCTGTTGATAGAGTACAATGTTGATAGACTAATACACTTTAATCATTTAACTTAAGAGGCGAGGTATTCAAGGATATGGCAGACATGGAGTTGTGATATAGTTATCTAAGAATATACAAACATAAGGATTTCATGAACACTAATTGAAAAGAGGCTTTCAGGGATGTTCTGAAGATCCAAAATTCAGAACTTGATGAGCATTAAGGAAAGAAGGACAGCATGCTTTTTAAGCAAACTGTTTAAAAGCTGGTTTTTCTGAACCTAATTTTAAATCAAAACTGACTTGATCCTGAAGACTGACATGCTGATGACTTGGTGAGGTGCAGTAACTCTAATAACTGAAATGTAACGTCAGCTACAAGATGTGTACCTCTTGTCCTTCCCTCTATTATCGTCTTTTTGATCCTTAGGTATTGAGCTCATCTGAACAAGTGAAAGAATCCAGAAAGAATCTTGGGAAAGAATCCAGAAGATTGCCCTCTGATGTTGCATGGGAGATGCACTTATAGGGAGCTATTACATTGCTTTCTGTTCCAAAACCCCCAATTCCCAACAATTCATACAGGAAAGTCTGATAGAATTACTTTGTCTTGCTCATCATCTTAATTGTTTAATACCAGGATGGAATGATTTTATCAAGCAGCAGCTTCATGTCTGCATGTCTATGCATTTTAAAGAGTGATAGAAATAACGCTTTTTAAATCTTATTAATAAAAACATTGGAAAAGAGGGTAGACAGTAATAAGTTGAACCTGTGTTGTCCTCAACTCAGCTTTAAGGGTCCTAAAATTAAGTATTTAAAGAGAGAATTGTCTGCTATAGGTAAGAGAATATTACTTTGGTAAAAGTATGAAAGTGCAGCTGTTTTTAAAAATTCTGAACTCTTGGTCTCCATATCCTAAGTTTTCAGACAGATTTAGACAAAAGAGCATTTCGGTTTTTTATCAAATGCCTTTTGTCCTGTAGGTTTGGTTTTAATACACTAAAATTCAATTACAGTCCTGCACTGGAAAATACTCCCCCACCCCCTGTTTCAGATTATATATTGAAATATTGGTTCTTCAGACGCTTACTAGGTGAGCAGCATTCCTCAGCTTTGCAAGGTTTTTAATAGTTACAATTGTAAGTCAAAAACCAAAGTAGTAAACTATAATTTCTTGGAAAACTGTAGGGTTTTGAGGGATGGTTTCATTTCACAAGGTATTGGAACAGTGTTGAACTCCTGCATTTAGGCTGCAGAGTTAGTATCTCTCTTTTTAGCCCAATAAATACTGTAATATTTATTTATAAAAGTGGAATAGCTAACAGAGGAAACTGAATAGCTACTGCCTGTGATCAGAACATTCAGTTTGTTTATTGAAGAGTAGATTAATGTCCCTGCTCTGACTGGGATTGCACAGACACTTTAGCTTCTCTCACATCCCAGATGAATGCTATGATGATCTCAGCTTTTAATTGTTCCAGATACACTTATTTGGACTAGAAATTCCCAAGTTTCATCAAAACTAGTATATTTCTACAATGGAATTTTCTTCTGAAAATGCTTCTGTCTTCCAATGTCCCAGCTGGAAGAAAAGAGTGTTTTATTATTTCTTGTATTTTTTTTAAATGAACATCACAGCTGTTTACTAATTCTACACATCTGGCATCTTAATGTCAAATGCCA
Organism: Dromaius novaehollandiae; assembly: GCF_036370855.1. Classification (NCBI taxonomy): domain Eukaryota; kingdom Metazoa; phylum Chordata; class Aves; order Casuariiformes; family Dromaiidae; genus Dromaius; species Dromaius novaehollandiae. The sequence continues at coordinate 45,225,047 of NC_088099.1, read as the reverse complement.
TCATCGTGTTATCTGTGATTCTTTAAATGAGAACAAATGTATTTTGTCATCTGTTAATTTTTGTTCCAAGTTATTTAGCTACTTTGGAATCAGGAAATTTTACTCTTTAAAAACGGAGCCACTGATAGTTCTTTGCTTCTCTATATAGTTTTGACTTGCAAAGAATTTTCACTGCTAGTTTTCTTAAGGAATTTAATGACCTTGTTGTATCTATTGATTTTGGTGTGAAAGCCACATACAAGATTTATTATGTCACTTGTAAATTGAAGCTTTACAGCTATTTCATGTATGCAGCTGTTCAAGAGGTTTGTATCGTCTGGATGGATGTTAGATCAGTGGAATTTGATCTCTCTTTTGTTGTCTGTTATCGCTTAACCCAAAAGCGACACTCCTTCGTAGCAAGCATGAGGATAATTGTGGATTAAAACAGTTGTATATGCTCAAGAAAAAATACAGCTCAGCAAGTGGCTTTGGGACTCGACTTTTCGTTTTGTTACGTATTATCAAGTCAAATTTGAAGTAATGCTATTGGGCCCCATGACTTGAGTGGAAATTTTTTATGGTGTGTTATCTACTTACCTATTAAGAACTGCTGTTTATAAAGCTGAGTTTAAATATTATGTGCTTCACTATTTTATATACATTAGTGCCAACTTCTGGAAAATAAAAACTCTCCAGCCATGTTACGAAGGGTTCAGAATTATTCTGGAATATATTCAAATTGATTCACGCTAGTACTCTGTCAAAAATAATTCAAGAAGTATGTTCTGTGAAACATTGCACACAGACAGTTTCTCCTTGGGCCTGAAGATTATGATCTGATGTATGTACTTATAAAAAGCTACTACTGAATGCAGCCTTTTTGTTGCTTGTTTGGCTTCATAGCAAAGAAGACATTAAAGGTACAGAATCATAAGCACTGTGGAACAGCCTTGTTTTATATCTTTGCCTTTGTAGCTTTATTTGCCAGTAATGGCTGGATTCTTGTGGGTTGGTTTTCTTCTGCTTCCACTCTGCTGTGAAAGGTTCTTTTGGTGTGTTTATCAGCAGTGATTAAGGATAATCCAATGTATTTTCTCCAGCTAGTGGGGACCCTTTTTACTGATTGTAACAGTATGGTGTGCAGCTTTTGCTAAATGACAGGGAAAAGACTGGATACTTCCTTGTGTCTGTTACAGATCTTAAATTTTTTAAAGCTGTTGTTAAGACTTCTGTGTACATTAGGAAAATATATTTCTTGAAATATATATTATATAATATATATTATAAAAATATATATTTTTATTTTATATATACATATAAAATTATATATATATAAAATATATATTATAAACCCTGACAAGTTTGTTTTTATAGTGCATGACAGAATGACCTAGAATTGTACTGTTACAGAAACAATGCTTGATACCAACACACATGATAATGATGGAAATAATTACTACAGATACGTATCTGTAATCTTCTGGAAAGTAGGTAAGATTTATAGGTAAATGACTGATAAGTACAATTAGGCAGGCTACAGGTAAGATTGGGAAGCTACCATTCTAAATTTAGCAGATTGATGGCAGTTAATTTATAAAAACAAATGTAATACCATTTGATTGTTCAAGAAGCATCAGTGTTTGAAAGAAATTGATTTTATTTTGCCATATGGATTGATGACAGTATTACTGCTCCAACAGTGTTAGGTAATTTGTAATAACTACATTTAGGAAAATGTTAGTATGTTAAGGAAAGTCTGTAGGCATTTTAAAAAGCTTAATTACTTATCAGTTCTAAGAGATTAATGGTCTGTGTGCTTGTACATTAACGTAATTGCTTAAAAGCAACTCTACTTGCATTTATTCAAAATCATGTTGTTTAGAACTTAAACAATGAATTTTTGAAATGCTACTTAAAGTAGTATCACACTATGAAGAAAATGGAGATAGCTAAATATAGGAGCTATATCTGATTTTATATATATAATGAAGCTGATTGTGAATGCCCTTGTGAGCTTTATTTGTCCTTTGCTAGAATACTTTTCCTATAAAAAGAAACATTCTGGCTTTTCATCTTAATCCTTATTGATGAACCTCATGCTGTAATGGAAGACTATATTTTTTTTTAAATAATCCCCACAGTGTTACTGCTTATTTCCTGAATTTAGTTTTGGTCTATTATGCAGAGCTCTGTTTCTGTCACAAGGGGAGTTAGAGCACTACTGCTATTTTATTCCAGTCATTGGGTAATGAGCCAAACTAACAAATTATGCTGTTATTTAATTGCACAACTCAATAATTTAACTGCTCTGCAAGCAAAAATGTTGGCTTGATCATTGTATTTGAAAAATAGCTGAATTTAATCTTTTGCTAAAAGTCTGTACAATGCTTAAGTCTTGTTTGTCATTGAAATCCTATTTCTTCCTGCTGAACAACAGGTAAATGTGACGCATAGCAAATGCAGTTTTTGTAGTGATAAGCCTGAATATTTTTCCTTTTTCGTTTACAATAGTAATTATCCTACTCTCATTCTTGTGTAAATTTTAAGTAAAAGGCTTCTAAATCACTTTAAAAATAGTATTTTCTTAAATTTGTAGTGCTTAAGCATGCCTAGACATAAATCATAAAGAGTACATTGAATATAGCAAAGAAGAAATGAGAGGCTGAATGATTGAGTTTAATTGTAACTTTAAACCAGCTAAAAATGAGAATGATGATGAAATATATTATTATTTTTAAGGAAAGCAGTGTCCAAAAACTACCACCAACAGCTACTCAATGCAAGCTATACTTTGGACTCTCAGTTTTGAAATTATAGTAGCTCTTTTCAGCTCAGTCCTACAACCACTGAAGCATGTAAATAGCTTTTTTTTGTCTGTATATTTTCTATTAGCTAAGTTGCGTGCTGAAGGCAACTCAAGGTCCTTGTAAAGTTAACTGTCTCTGGGAGAATGGAATGGATGGACTGGGCACTGCCAGCATGATCAACTTTTACGAAAATAACATTCATTTTCAGAGTGTGGAGAGGGAGAAAGATAGGAAAATCCAAGAGGAATCTTGGAATCTCATATCTACAGTCTGACCCATGGTAAACATAAATACTAGCACCATACCAAAAAAAAAAAAAAATCTATGAAACCATGTTGTAATTTGGATCAGAACACTGATTCAACTGAAAGCAGACTTGTTGCACAGATTGCATGGGAAGAGAAGTAGCTCCACATGAGCACAAGAGCTGCTGCTCTAGACAGACGGGAGAAGACTGGAGTATGATATATAGGATCTTATTGGACAATAAACATTCATGTGACTTTCTCTGGGCCAGTGTTTTACTGGGATTTTAAAGTTTTTCTTAGCTGTTACATTTAACTTGAAATATATTTTTTTTAATTGGAAAAAATGCTTTTGGTTCTATCTGTGCTTGAGTTTCAGTCTTTGTGGGCTATTTAAATCATATATTCTTATGCAACTGATGATAGTTTGGAAGAACCAACAATCAAGGAAGGAAGTAGTGGGTGGGGTTGGTAACCAAAGGGCCTGGGGTGATGTAAATGAGAGGGACCTCTTAATCAACAGAACAGGGAAAGACCCCAAGCCTATACATAAGGAAGTGCTTATGGGACCATATTATGGGGAAAGCTCTCATGTCCTTTCTAGGAAATCAGCATGCCAGGGTGCCTCTGAAGTGCCTGTATACTAATGCACACAGCATGGGGAGCAAAGAGGAGGAATCAGAAGTCTGTGTGCAGTTACAGGGCTAGGATCTCTTTGGGATCGTAGAGGCTAGTGGAGTACCTCACGTGACTGGAATGCTGCAGTGGATGCCTACAGACCCTTTAGGAAGGACAGGCCAGTAAGGGGAGGGGTACAAGTTGCCCTTTATGTGAGAGAGCACTTAGAGCGTGTGGAACTCTGTCTAGGGCATGTGATGAGCCACCTGAGAGCTTTATGGGTCAGGATTAGTGGGCAGACCAACATGGGTGACATTGTAGTTGGTATCTGCTATAGAGTGTCTATCAGGAAGAAGAAATAGGTGAGGCTTTCTTCAGACAGTTGGAAGAAGCCTCACGTTCAGAGGCCCTGGTCTTCATGGGGGACTTTAACCATCCTGATATCTGCTGATTGGACAACACAGCAGGGCACAGGAAGAGCTGGTTAGAGATGTGAAAGTCATGGGCAGCCTTGGGCTGCATTAGGAAGAACGTTGCCAGCAGATGTGAAGGGAGGTGATCCTTCCCTATAAACTCAGTACTGGTGAGGCCACATCTGGAGTAGTGTGTCCAGCTCTGTGCTCCACAGTACAAGACAGACATGAAATTACTGGAGTGAGTCCAGTGAAGTGCCACAGAGATGATGGAGGGACTGCTGCAGCTTGCCTATGAGGAGAGGCTGGGAGAGCTGGGACTGTTTAGCCTGGATAAGGCTCGGGGGATATTACCAATGTGTTTGTATGTCTGAAAAGAGGACGGGGCCAGGCTTTTCTCAGTGGTGCCTACTGACAGCAAAAGAGGCAGTGGGCACAAACTGAAATACCGGAGATTCACTCTGAACAGAAGAAAACATTTCTTCACTGTGAGCGTGGTTGAACACAGGCACAGGCTGCCCAGAGAAGTTGAGGAGTCTTCGTCCTTGGAGATACTCAGAAGCCGTCTGAACATGGTCCTGTGCTCTATGCTGTACGTGACCCTGCTTGAGCAGGGGGCTTGAATCAGAGGATCTCCAGAGGTCCCTTCCAACCCCAACTCTTCTGTGATTAACTCTGCTTCCACTAATAGATCATATTTACGCCCCCCTCCCCGCTCAGTGAAAACTTGCTGTTTTTGCAAGCTTGTATTGGAATGTAGCTAGTATAGTGTAACCTAGCCCTGTTACTTATTTTTAGTTCCCTTTTTCATTGCCCTCCTTTCGTCTTTTAAAATAATCACTTTTTGAGAAAGAGCACTGTGCTCTCATTTGTAGGATAAAATACAAATAATGATTGTTTATTTATGCATGCTGGCACTTGGGTATAAAATATTAGCATAAATACTGCTTCTAAATTTCTCATGCCCCTTTATTAATTTCCAGTTAATTATTTAATTTGGGTTTTCTTTTATTAATTTGTTCTAAATTAGCATTTTAAATGTGACCTAGAAAATAAAGGGATTCTTCTTTACAAATAAATCAGAGCCTGAAAAACTGTTGTCTTTACAATAAGTCAGATCTTGTTATGAAGAATCTGTTAAGAAAGCAGAGGTAATTGTGTTATAAGCTAAATCCAGAATTGTGTTTATGACTTTATGAATTAGTTTTCATTTACCTTTAGTTAGTGGCATGTTTAAGAAAAGCTTTTGTTACAGGTTCAAGATTCTTATCTTTGGTTTCATGTTGTGACAATATACGATTCTGTCATAGTTTTAAGGGCTGATTCATTGTGGCAGCCCTATTATTTTTCTTACAGAAATAAGGCATAGTTTTAGTTTAGTTTTAGTTCTAGATAGCACTTTAGGCTGTTTTTATATATTTCAAGGAAGACTTTGTTTTTTTTTTTTTTTTTTAATCTGTGCCTTGAAAAAATCCTTTGATGTGAATGTCCATGTTTGTGGTCTTAAGATGCTGACGTTTTTTGCCAGTGGATGCAAGATTGCATTGAAAAATATTTGCATTTGTGTCTTAAAGTTAGCATTGGCTGAAAAATACCGCGTATAATATGTACTTTGACAATTGTACTTCCTTATGTTGGTTTTTCATTTTTCGTGTATATAGGCTGCTATGGTGTTGATGGAGAGAGTGATTCTATTATGAGCTCAGCTTCAGAAAATTCCACTGAACCTTGGTTCTGTGATGCATGCAAGTGTGGTGTCACACCTAGCTGTGAACTGTGTCCAAACCAGGATGGCATCTTCAAGGAGACAGATGCAGGCAGGTAAGATTAAAGTGATAATTTGAATTTGATTTTATCTTCTATTTAAAAGATAAATAGATCTGGTTTTGTTCCTAACCTGTTCCTGTAGGAGATTGTCATAAATTAATTTTTTGTTGTTGATAGCCTCTCCCTTTTACCTCGGTTTTTGGTTGGGTGTTTTCATGCTATCTTGTGCACTTGATTTTTTTTTTTGTGTGTGCTCCTAATATTCTTCATACCCATTGTAATATTAGGAAGATGTTGATTTAATTTGTATTTGAGTGTGAATATTTGTGGATCTATGAGCAAAATTGCTACCTAAAGTCAAAGATCACTATTTCAGAGAATGATAAATCCTGCTCTTCAGTGTGAAGACACCACATGTTGTTATATGTATGCAGATGTCCTTTTGGATATGTGTGAAGACCTTTTCTGTTTCCCTGAACTACTTGTGTGTGTATCTTTTTTAAGAAGACAATATACTACTAAAGTGATAGGGTCTTGAAAAAGAGACATCTTTTCTTTTTTGTTTGTGTCAGGAATGGAGTTTATATCTAAATAAAAAGGTTTCCTGTGTACAGGAAACTAATATCCTGTAAACTCCTACTCAGTTTTCAGATACCTGGAATGATAATGGCAAGAAGGACTTGTGTCACTTAGCCAGTGATTTAACCTACTGACAGCAGGGATCAGGTTTTATAAACCTGGGAGAGTGTATGTGTTTGTTTTGGGTTTGTTCTAGCTTAGAGGTTGCAGTGAGAAAATCAGGGTTTGATTGCCTTGAGCCTCATTGCTGAATACGATACTGTGTTCTAGCCAGGAAAGCTAATATGGCCGGTCACGGTGCTTCCTTGATAGTGGCTGAGCCCAGACAATTTAAGATTTTGTAGATCCTTGGATTTTAACAAGATAGTACCTGCTATCAAACACTTCAGAATTTGTGTTCTGTTAGTTCAGTATGATCATCTAACAGAAAGCTACATTTTATTCCTTGCTAGTATTGTGCTGCTTTTATGGTTAGTTCTGAAGAGCAGTGAAACACTGAAGCACTCTTCTTTAGTCAGTAGTGACATAAAAAAGAATGATGAGATCCTCTCTGCAGCATAGGGAAAAAAAAATTTCCAGACCTGCTGTCATATTGAGTTGGAAAAATTATGCAGCCACTGAGAAAATCAACTATGTGCTCCCATTCAAGGAAGGAATAATAGACTTCACTCCTTCTGTAGTATTCTGCTTCCTGCAAGGTAACATCACCCAGACTTTGCCCAGACTCTTCTCAAGTCTGTTGACTTCTAAGTCTGGTGAAAGTGGGAGGACAGATGAATACTTCTTTTTATATGAAAGCTAGGAATTGGATGTCGCTGATGCCAGTTAATGGAAAAAAGCAGCAAAATTAAGTGAGGTTGTACTAAAGGCGTTCAGACAGGCTTAGTAGTGTCTTATGATTATTCTGAAATATGAAAGGTGTCTTCATGATCCATGGGAATATGGTTTCACTTCTGACTGCTTCCAACCAGAGATGGAATCTGTAGGATCTCAGATTCCATTTGAGAGTCAGCAGGAGAGTCAGCAGATTCATTCTGGTGTAATGTCTTCCATCCCTGTCAAATTCAAAAAATAGATTAAAATGTGGACATTAATAGTGAATAATTTTCTATAGTGAAGAAGAGAGCAGAATTCTCAGTGACGTCCGGTTTATGGCTAGTGTTATTGGGTAGGGAGGCTGCCTTTTTTTTTTTTTTTTTTTTTTTTAACATCAAAATTCAGTTCTCTTTCTGTACATTTTACCCTTTCATGACTACATAAATTGCAGATCTGTAGCAGTATATATGTAGCAGTACCTACACCTTTCAGATGCTGGGCCTGTCATAAGCTTTTCATAGACTATATTAACAAGGAAAGGTAATATAATTAGTTGGTAAGGCTGCTCAGAGGTCAGGAGCTCAGAGGAAGGTTTCTTAATCCTGTTTGACCATATCTGTTTGAGGTGTAGTAATACAAAAGATTTCAGACATCTCTTACTGATGATGCTGGATAAGTTGGAAAGACTCCAGTTAAATATGCAGTATTAGTACAAATACTTTAAGTACTTGAAAATTCAAAAAATCCCAAATTTGTTATTATAAAACCTTACATGAATTTTTTTTAATGTAAATTCATGGACATATTACCATTTGCTCTCAGCTATATATTGTAGAAAAAAATACTTGGTACTTGCAGATTGCAAAATTTAACTGTGTGCTTGGTCTTTCTTCATCCACTAGCTGTAGTGGTTTTCTTAATTTTTTCCTGGTTGTAAACACAAGGCATCATATTTAGATTACAAACAGTTTCCTAGTTATACTAGCACAATTTGTAGGCTATGAAGTAAAATTAAGTAAAAGTTAAATGTGTTAAAATGTATTATCTCTGCTATTAATTTTTTGCATATCTTATACCTTCAGGATACACCTTGTAATGTGTACAAAATTATGTCCATCTTTTCTTTTTTCCCAGTTTCTTGGTGTTCACTGTATCTTTTTTCTTCCTAGCTTATACAGACTTGTTTTGTTGCTAATACTGTAATGAACTGATCTTGCCATCATTAAAAGGGCAGCAGAACTCAGGATGATGATGTTTTGGAAAGCTTTGTATGATATACTTTGTTTCCTGTTTTCAGGAAAGTAAATACGGTATTATAATGTCATAAGTTGATACAGGCTTTTGTGAATTAAATTGCTAATGCCTGAAAGTTTCTCCCTTAGTTCATAGTTTTTTCCTCATAGCAGAAAAAAACCTGAGTTTGTGTTAGGAATAAGGAGATAATGAAAGTGTTCATACTAGTAGCTTTGACCGTTAAATATAGATGCTGGAAATTCTGGAGGCACCCATCTTTCTCCATTGAATACATATAGAGCTCAGCTCTTCAATTTGTAGCTGAGACACATTTTAGATATACACATACAGCATGTAAAAAAAATTTTTCCTCCTTCCATGTCTTCTAAATGCATCTTATAAATGGAAAATATTAGAAGTACAAGAAAATACCCTGTTTGTTTAAAAAAAAGGGGGGGGGGAATAATAAAAGACAAGGTTATATAAGTGAGTCAGGATTTGTAGTGAGTAATTTTGATTGCATGTTTGAAGTTGTACTTGTTTTTAAGTAATTTCTGGGATCAGGTTCTCAGTTTCCGGTCTTTCTTACTTTGAGCCATGTCTACATCTCCCTTTATAAAACTGCTATGTAGTCAAACAAATTGTACTTCTCCACTTTTGCTTTTTCTTTTAATAATACGGCTGCTGTATCAAAAGAATGTTATTAAAGATTAAAGTCAATTATTTAATAGGAAATATGAGAATATCGCCTGGAAAATTTATTTCAGCCCTTATACTTCTGTGTTTTCTAAGAGTTTAAACACTATAGATATAATTACCCATATGACACTAATGGAAACTGCAGTCAACACTGGAAAAATTGCTTAAATTTCTCCTTGTAAAACGGTAGTGTGCTTTTGGTTAATGTAGAAGTGTTTCTTTGTGCTACTGGTTCTCTGTTCAGAACCGTGTGCTTGCATTGGTGACTGCACATATTAACATGTCTGTTTACTATCTCTGTTTCTTTTTGTACTTACTATATAATGTGATATAGCTATTATGCATAAGTTTTATTCTCCCAGATGAACAGAGTGTGTGTACTAGAAAAAATATTAGATACCATGTGAAAAATCTTGTGCTCTTTCTTTATCTCTTTTATTTACAGATTTGAACTCTCAAGGGGAATGGGGCAGTAATTTAACTACAGGCTAAGGGTAGGGTCATGATGGTAAGCTCTTAGGGGCAGGTGATGTCCTTTAATATGTTTTTGTGTACTTTGCAAACTGCAACCCAATTCAGTTCTTTTCTTGAAATGCTATCACAGAGAGACTACTGAATAGGAGAATCCTTTAACTCCCTGTTGCCCCACACCCCCTTGCCACCTTTTAAAGGATATTCTTTGTATGCATAGATGCTGGAAATGAAATTACACAATTTCACAGTGAAATTACAGAGCTATTCAGTTTTACTTCACAGTCAAGCTGGAATAATTTCTCTGTTTCTACGTGGAAGGTGAATCATTAGAATAATGAGGTGCTTAATTCCTCCACAGAAGCCTTTTCACATTAACTTCTCAGTTTCGCAAATATAAGTGTGAATTTATGAAATTTTATTTCTCAAATGCTGTTATCCCAGAATGTGAATTCTGTCCTTGTTTCGGTATGGAGTTTTTCGCTAATCAACATCTGTCATCATTGCTCCAAGCTAAATGGATGGTAAAGTAACAAGGAAGATTATTCTTCTTTGATTACCCAATTTGTCTTAATTACAAGGTTCTAAAACATGTGCAGCTAAACAAATGAGCAGGAAAATATTTAGAACTGGTATTAAAAGCAGCTGAAACTGCTTCAGCTGTGAACTCGACTGACTTCTGTATGTTTTTTAATAAAGATTCAGGTTGGAGTTCGCATATAGGTGGTTGAAGAAATGAGACACTTGTGTGCCAATCACACTGAAATGGCAGTTTAAATCTGTAGTACTGTAATACTTGGGTGACATGTACTAAAACATTTTGAGAAGGTCAGTACGAAGCAAGCAGCCAGCTGTTGGGTTTATCATAGATAAACTCCTGCAGAGTGTAGCAGCATTTAATACACCAGTGGAGCATGAAAAGACTGTGCAAATTAAATTGAGAAGCAGCTGCTTGTAGAAGATGCGTATCTTTATATTGAACTCTAGAGGGTACATTTAGGAGGTTATATTAAAACTTACTATCAAGAATCTCCAACCAAAACCTTGGATTTTTTAAAAATAGTAGTTGTGAAGACATGTAACTGTTTTCCCACTTCCATTTATACAAATTTGTTATGTATAATACATCTTAGATCAATGGTAGCTTATAGAAAGGAAGCCCCACAGAATTCAGAATGCTCTTCATAACAATTAAATAGTCTCTTGATCTCAAGGTTTACAGGCCTTATTCGGCATGTAGTATTCTGCTTAAAAACCAGTATCTTGATTCCTTTTGAAAAGGAGTAAAATACACTTGTGTAAATGAGGTATTTATTTCAGTAAATACATAATATTTACTAACACACACACACACACACATATATTTTTGAAATAGAAGAATAGTTTGTATAGCTATGGTAACAGTTTTGGCCAAACTACAGCCAGTTCTGGATGTGGTATGAAAGGACAGGGGAGGTATCAGGTGCTCCTGTGCTCCCTGACAGGAATATATTGTGCCTCCATCGCTTTTGCGAGGAGTCAGACAGACAAGACTCACTTTTCAGAGAGTCCTAAGAAGAATCTGGATTCCCCAGGTAGCACTGTAGTAGGTTAGCAGGTCGTGCTGCCGTGCTGGGGTGTTTACACTGTAATAAACACACCAGTGGTGGGCTGTATTCCCTGTCTGTACAGCAAGAAGTTTGGCAGAATGCTTGAGCATCCCAGCTTGTTCTCTGGCAGCTCGCATGCTGCCTATGTGTACCATGCTATTTAAAGACGATGTTGTAACTCATCTAGATAAGACTTTTAAGTTTTCTTCAAGTCTTTCTGTAGTTACCATGCTGTAACCAACCGTTCTGTAGGTGCAGAGAATGCTAGTAAAATCTGTAAAAATAAAGCAACACAGCTATTGCATGAAAATGTATATTTTGAGTATAATTTTTTCCCACAGTTTTAAGTTTTCATGCTTTAAAGTGAATTTATCATTCAACATCTTAAACCTGTGTGATTTAATAGTAATGTAAAAGAACTTTTTTGTTTTCAAATATCAGGTGAAGAGAGTACTGTCAGTTATAAGACTATGGTCAGTGGCTTTTGTTAGACTTACTCAGCAAACCCTTATGGAGTGAAGTGAATGAATGGTTTGGAGATAGTTTCTCGTTGTTACGTAATTGGGATTTTTTTGCTATTGCGCTATTATGGAATATTTTGGGGAAAAATGATAAATACAGTCTGTCAGCCTACTTTGTACATTGCAAAATCATTGTTTTCTTTGAATTGTAGTGAAGACTTAAATGTATTTGTATTTTGGAGTTTGTCACCAGACCTTTCATGTCTGTTTTTTTGGAATTTGTGGGTGTATGAGTTGTATATGATTATTGCATTGACTTAATTCTTAATCTGATAAATTCCAGCATAAATTCTAAGGTTCACTGGTCAAAAACCTGTTGGTTTGAAGAAATGCCTCCTGATTAGTATAACCATCAGCTTCATCATTTAAATTATGTATAGACAGCCCACTGATGACAACCATAGCAACTTCAGTGTAATTAGAACAAGGGTCTCAAGTTTGTTTGGGTCCCAGTTGATTTTTTTGTTATTCACACACAGAAGAAAAGGGGAGGGAGAGAAGAGGAGAAACAGGCAGTGGTAGGAAATGGAAGAAGAAGGGCACAGCAGTCCTCAGCACAGAGGAAGAGTGGTGGAGGTGATAATAGGTCTGTGTTGAAGCGTTGGCATTTGAGGAGCTTTTGGGGGGACTTTTGTGTGGACTTTTTAGGGGACTGTAGTGTGTGGGTAATGAAAGAGACACAGGAAGAAAGCATTTCTGGCATCATCACCAGTCCTTGTAGTTTCTTGAATACAGGGAGTAGATGAGGATGTGTTATACACAGAAGTTTTAGTCTTCACTAGTGATGTATTTACTGTTTAATGTTAGTGACTGGGAAGAGCACAGTGTTGACATGAGTACTAAGGGCAAGACACAATATTTCAACTCCGTTACCTCCACTGTTTCTGGTTATATCGTCTGGGATCTGAGTGTTCACAGGTTGAAAGTGGTATCTGATGGCTTATGACAATGAGTCCTGTGTTTTAGAAAGTTGTCATTACTGAAGAAGAAGAAAATACGTCTTCTGCTGCAAGGCAGTGTTTTGGTAGCTGAGGGTTTCAGCAGATTAAGGTGATGTTTGTCAAAAGCAGATTGAGGCTGAAGCCTTTACCATAATATTTGATTGTGTTGTATGTAATTGCTAGACACTGAGGTCCAGATTTATGCATCTCATTTTAGGTCTGCAAGTGCTGAAGCTTTGAATCTATTACCCTACAGTTTGTTTATGGCCAATGAATAAGAGTATAGCTAAATAACAATCAGTTCATCTGATAGCTTCAAACAGACATTTCTGTAATGCAGTTCAAATATGTTTATATCTAAATGCATGTCCTATGCATGTTTGCATAAAACTAGCTAGTTTTGGTGAAACTAACAGTTGTAACTGTAACAGTGCAAAAGCTGACTGATGCTAGGCAGCGGTAGTTCCTGATTATATGCCTAGAGCCCACTGTTGCTGTGACTGCCCTTCTAATTGTACCCTCCCAACCCCTCCCCCTCAATGTAATCAAATGTATATGAATTTGATATTTCCATGTTATGTGAACGGTGATGTGGAATCACACCTAAGAACCATCAGAGCAGAAGGGCAATGCTAGCCAAGGCCTTGAAATACATCCAGACAGGCAAAACAATCCAGGTTGCTTTGAAAGCCATACCCTGGTTTAGTATGTGAGCTGCTGAATCCAAATTTGTGTTCTCTTCCTGCTTCTAGTGTACTTTCCTTTAGATACATTTGTATATACATTTATAAAGCACTTTGAAATCTGCAAATGGTGAGTATGATACAGGAACAAAATGTTGTAACAGTAACCTGATTTTATCTGCTGTTTTAGGTGGGTCCATATTGTTTGTGCCCTCTATGTTCCAGGAGTAGCATTTGGAGATATTGACAAATTACGGCCAGTAACACTTACAGAAATGAATTATTCAAAGTATGGTGCCAAGGTAAGTTTAGAAGACATTTGTTACCTACCAGCAGTTTTATGTTATATTTTTACATATAATAGAATAATATATATCTTTCCAGCTTTATATTTCTTGTTTATGGCAAATGCAGTGAGGGTCAGGACTGGAAATACGATAAAGTTTGTTCATGTTTGTTATACCTTTGTTCTTCCTTCCCTCTTTCTTTTCATTTTCCCTACCCCCAAACTCCATAATTTGTCATTGTTGTCCCCTCCCCCCTTTCCGTTAATTTTTTTGATGGAAGTGCTAATTACTTTCTTTTAATGTTGGTCAGTGGCAGATTGCCAAAATGTGGATGGAAAGAGAAGAGGATGTGTGGGATACATAATGGAGAAGTGGAAAGTGAGGTGTATTAAGACAGACAGATGTACACAGTAAGAATTATTTTAGGTTCTCTATAATCATAAGCTAACAATGAGTATAAAAGGTTTGCTGCAAAACAGTATTTAAAAAAAACACAACAACATTGGGACCCTCAAATTGAACAGCATTCAGTAAATTGCTGTCTTAAACACCTAAGTATTGTTGCTGTAGCTGTTGGGACAGTGTGGAGAAGCCATATCCATCACACTAATGTGAGGAAAGATAGTTGTCTTACTGCTCCTCTAATGCTTAATTTATGCATCATCAAAATCACTTCATGAAATGCTAATTTGTCGAGTTGAATACTAAATTAAAATATTTCACACACAGTTTGGATAGCCAGTATTCAACGTATCTGTATCAGGAGCATGTCTGTGTGGGCCTACCATTGTTTAGAAATACTTAGGAAAACTCAGAGCAAGCTATCAATACCCTAAAAATTATTGTTGGCAATGGATCATGCATTTTTTTTATTAACATGACTGTTATATAGGAGCAAGGCTAGGAATTCAGGCATATTTTATTACTGTAAAATGAGTAAGATGAATAGTAGACTATACAGATGAGGAATCCATTACTCCAGCAAAGTTGTAACCAGACCTTGTTTGCTGTATCCAGTGTACAAGTTATAGCTTACTTAGCTAAATTTTCCCCAGAACACCAGTTTAATGCAGTATTATTCTTTATTTCAGGTGTTAGCTGTTATGTCTTGCTGTTGCACAGCTAAAGGGTGCCTTTTTAGGATAGTATATGTGGTGTTTTGGGATTATTCTGTCATTGCATTTTCTGTGCTGTTCCTTTCTGTTTTTGCTGCATGGAGATATTTTCTGTAGCTGATAAACAGCTTTGCCCTGTACTCAGGGTGTGAAAGACTGAGAAGCGTATCAGTACCTAATTTTAGGTCATCTTTATGCACTGGATAGCAGTACTGCTTAAGAAGCCCTTGTTCCCATATGCTTTTTCCTGCTCACGTGTTTACCACTGTACTGTGCTGGCATAACTGTTTTGTATGAGTTTGTGGTGAACAAGACTGAGGAGCTTATTTGGCTGAAAAATAAGTTTGTTTTTTTCCAGGTCACATTAATGTTTGTCAGTTTGCTGTGTTGCAGACAAGTGTGCCTACGAACATACATGTAGCTACAGCCTTGATGCTGTGTTTAAGGGAACCACAACTATTTTGCTGAAATTTATGATCCTCAAGTATTTTTTTCTGCATTGTCACACATTTGCTCCTCAGTCATCATTTGTGAGAGTGACAGCTATGTAACTATCTATGTAAAAATCTGTTTCTAAGTCACATAGAATACTGATCTTTTTGTTGTTGGTGGTTGTCCTCTGAAGTTTTGCTTAGTTGGTGATGACTGTTGAACAACTGAGCGTTTGCTGAGTGCTAAGCTTGTTTTATGATACCATGCTTATATAATTAAGTATGTATAAATCACTTGGGTGGTACTTAGTGGTTGCTCTGAAGGGGAATATGAGGCATGGCAGTTCCTATAAAAATTCATCTAACATGCTGCTTGGGCTGTTTAAGTACTTGTCCGTTGCTTGTTAAAAATGAAATCAATTGAGGGCAACGGGAGGGTGCTTTAAGTAATGACAGCTCTTGGCAGCATACTTTGTCTCTGTACCATACAGGAGTAAACCTAAACCTGTTTATTTTTACATGCAAGATGCAAATTATCAAATGGTAGGCAAAATACATGTAAAATACTTATTGTGGCATTTTCCACTCTGCTATATAAAGGAATGCAGTTTCTGCGAAGATCCTCGTTTTGCCAGAACTGGTGTTTGCATTAGCTGTGATGCCGGGATGTGCAGAGCTTACTTCCACGTGACCTGTGCTCAGAAGGAAGGCTTGCTCTCAGAAGCAGCAGCAGAAGAGGTAGGTATGATGTACAAATAGGATGACAGAATGAAAGAGTTACAACTAAAGGAGGAAGACCTGAAGTTGTGCACTTTTTTGCCCTAAAGTTTTTATAAATCATCAGGAAGTCATAGGCCAAATGAAGACTCTGGGGAGGGAGATCTCTTTGTTCATCAAATTGCTGATGAACAAAGTCAACTGATCACCTTCTGAAATGACTTCATAAAAGGAATAGAAAAGGGTAATACAGCAGTTAGCTTTGTCAGGTTAATATGTTTTGATAATACAGAGATGCGTTCTGTATGAACCTACCTTTTGTACTTCACCTAGGTTCACATAGTTACTTAGCTGTTTATGTAGTGTGTAGTGTAATATTTTTTCTTTCCTGCACCCAGGACTGTCTTCAGAAATAAGCTACATTTCTAATACCATTTTTTCATATGCATTTTCAAATATTTTCTTTAAATTATGGTACAGGTATATGACTTTCATTATGATAACACTACACTTAGGAATCAGAATGAAAAGCAGACATTTATAAGATACTGGTAATTTTTTAATACATGCTCTTACCAGCTTTATTCCTGTAATATGATTAAAACAAATCAGATTAGAAGATTCTATTTCAGAGTTCATTTTTACAGTGTAAATACTTCTAGATTGCCAAAATTCATCCTGATTTTATGGTTTGGATTAAGCCTCTCATGTACATAGGTACACAATTTAATTTTTTATTGAATTAGGAAGTATTAAAGATGCACGCAAACAGGCTCTGTCCTGCACTATCTGCACTGAAATTTCTCCCTTTTGTTTCTGGAAAAAATAGACTAATTTCTCCCTTTTGTTTCTGGAAAAAATAGACTACTAACTGATTCCTTTTAGAGCATTCACAAAATAAACTTCTGTGAGATTGATAAATAGGAAAATTGCATAGTCACCTAAATGCTTTTGTCCCTAATAAATTGTGTGCAACATTGATTCTTCAAAAACTTAGTTGAATTTCTGCTAGGTATGCTCATTTGCTGATCTTGTCACCTTAAAATTTTCTTAGATGTTCTTAAATATTTTCTGCAAACAAAAATATTTTAATCAGGATCTTGTAGAATCTAATTTTAGGGAGCTGCTAATATAATAGTTTTTAGAAGTTGTCACACATTCTGAAAATTTAGATAAAAACCTATTTGTAAAGAAAGTCTGCCCAGATTTTATTAGTCTGTGTTATGTAGGTGGAGTGAAGGAAAGTTTGATAGGCATATTATTATATCAAGGAAGACTATTTAGGTTTTTCTTACTCAGTGAATTTATGATGATGTTTCTATGGTTTTGAAAATATACTGGCAATGAAATATACTTCTGAAACGGAATCTTCCTCAGATATTCATACGCTGCTTGCAAGTTTTGCATGTGCTAAAAGTTGATATAATGATACAGCTGTAATAGTATGCAGACCTGATGAAGTCTGTACCTAGAAATGACTGAAGTAAGTGAAGATGACTATGAGAGATGGACTTGTATCTATTGTTTTTCATTAGCCTGTAAATGCCTTCTTGATGTGCCTTTATCATTCTTGCTGATGCAGCAATTCTTTGGAAGCTTTCAGTTCCACCATATTTGACTTATTGCATTGCAGAACAATGCACTTTGATTGTTGATTTGACCTTCCTATATGGTTAAAATCTGTGCTTTTAACTTAACATTAAAGGCTGCTTACCTCAGTGCTCTGTAACTTACCTTTCTAAAAAAAACCAGAAAAATTAAAAAGCAGTAAGGAAAATTGTAACTTTGAATATGGGCAGTGTTGACCATCAATAGCTGTTAAAGATATCTGATTGATGTATACCTTCAGTTTGTGACATTTTGTGTCTGAGATTAGATTTCTAAACTTGGCTTTAACCTGTTCACCACGACTGAACCTTTGTTGCTGTTCACAGGGTTGTATAGCCATAGCTGTACATATGTGTGCATGCATGTTGAACTTGGACCAATGTATATGTTGTAATCCTGAATGCAATAGCAAGGTCATAGAACAGCAGGTTGAAATTATTACTAATGCAGTTTACAGGCCTTTTTGGAAGATGAATAAAACGATTTTGCTACTTACCCTAAAAATTGTTCCTGAATTATGGTTAAGTCAGTGTATTCTATTGATAAAACTGCTTGTATTTTTATAGCGATACTGGTCAAACTGTGGTCTGTGGTGCAGTGGTGCAACTTCTTTAAGGTCCTGAATAGTTACTAAGCAATAGATCTGTTCTCAGTAGGTTGCTGGCTAGCAGTTGGAGGAGAGAGAGAGAAGGTCGGTCTGTCTGTCTGGCTAACAGTTGGAGGAGAGAGTCTGTCTGTCTGTCTGTCTCCTTTTTTCCTTAATTCATTAAAAAATTGTTTAGGGTCACACAATGAAGACTGAAAAATGCTTTATGTGGGTAATTGCATCAACTTGACAAATTTGAATTAAAAACATACATATTAGTTGTTCTTAGAAATATACCTATTTGAATGTGAACTGCTTGCCAGAATGTTGGGTTTGTTCTGCTCACAGCCGTTTTGCTATGTAAGACTGACTTCGTTTTCCTCTTTCTCCTTTGTTTTCTCTGAAACAGGATATAGCTGATCCTTTTTTTGCTTATTGTAAACAGCACGCAGACAGGTTAGACAGAAAGTGGAAGCGGAAGAACTACCTGGCATTGCAATCTTACTGTAAAATGTCCTTGCAGGAAAGGGAGAAACAGCTCTCGCCAGAAGCCCAGGTATTGTATTCATGCCACAACTGCGTCTATGTTAATTATCTATGTTAAACAAGAAAGAAGTGAAGGGGATGGGATTATTATATTTGGAAATTAAATGTGGACTGTATTGATAGCATATGGTCAAGTAACATAGCAGTGAATTATTTTTAGGTTTTAGTCTCTTAAGAACAAATCCCCAGTGAAGTAACTATCAAAGAGGAATATCTGTGCTTGCCTGAATTGAAAAAATCCTTATATTGTTTGCTTATGTAGCAAAAGGTTGGTAATTTTTCATTTCAATTTATAGGGATTTTAAAAAATATTTTCTTCAAGATTCTTAAAAGACAGACAAGAAATTAGGCGTGTTTCTACTTCTGTGTTCAGTAAAAGCTTACTTTTTTTTCTTGTAATTTTTGAGCTTGGCAGAAGAGTTTAGCATTAAAACTTTAGAAAGGTTTGTTGGGCCTTTCTTCACTTGCTGTAGGTCTAAGCAGAATTTTACCTGCAGGGTTTTTTCATAGGAAAAATTTCCTAGAAAAAGATTAATGTTAGGTACAGGAGTCTATGCTGCAAAACAGCTGTCTGAAAATCTTAGGCAAAGTCTAAGTCTATATCCCTGTCTAAGGACTGATTCACATAGAACCAGCTCAACTGATTAATGTCCTGTTGTTGCTATAAAGATTTCAGCCTTTTTAATAGCTCTGAGGGAATCTTTGTGCTTCAGTATGTTTGAATTTTGTGTTCTTTATTTTTTCTGACAAATTTGTGGCCTACCTTGCTATTCACTGCATAGGCTGAACTGGATTCTGTAGGAAAATCATGCCTGTGTAGAAAAGTAGCTCATTATCTGAAGAAGCCCTGCCTAATTTGTTGTAGAAATTGACAGATGCATAGTAAATAATGCATTTGATGGAGAGAACAAGCTGTTGTTTTCTGAAAGGAGAACAACAGGGTAATAATCAGAAAATAAATCTTCATATGATCAAAATTTTATTAAAAAAAAAAAATCATGCCTTTCTAGTTCTGCAGAGATCTTTGATAGAAAAAAGAGAAGATCAATTTAAAATGACATAATGGATTTAAGAATGCATATGAGCAAACTCTATCGTAGAAGAATTTTGTATAAAATATTTTGGCTATAGAGCTTGGTCTTGCTTGACTTCAACTGATTAAGTAATTCTTGTTGAATACACTTAGCTCTCAATTATGTGAAATACCCCGATGTAATGGGAAAATCACAATAATCTGCATAGCACCAGGCATAATGTTAAATGCTGATTGTGAAAAGTCAGTTTGGGTCCAAGAGAGCTTATTAGCTCTGTTTTCAGCCCTGTGTTTCAGTAAGATCCATGCATTTGTTAGGCAGTGCTATATCAAAGAAAACAAGTGACGTGCATTTCGCTCTCTTTCTTTTCTTTCCTCCAAACCAAGCCCCCTCAGATTTTGTATTCTGAATTATTTGGTTTAAACATTTAGAAGTAAAAACTAGAAGAATGAATGTTGAAAACTGCAGGTGGATTTACTAGATATGGTGTCATAGACTTCTTCATAGAAGTTTGATAACTCACTCATTCTGTAAGAGAAAGTAAAACAGGATGGGTTCTGGTGACACACAAGTTTGGGTTAGTGTTGTGTGTGTTTCTCAGTTTACATGTACAGAAGCAGATGGGATGCTAGAAAAATGCCTGGTTATGTGTATTGGGATTTTTTTGAAGTAATTGTTGTCTTTCGTTTCTGTGCATTATAGAAATGCAGAACTGTAAAGGATTCTTAGCATGTACTGGAAATGTCTGTCTGGGGAATTTACACAAAGTAAGCATAAATTCACACGATAGCTTACCACACGTTATCTGCATGAGTCCAGGTTCAACAAAGATGGTTAAATTTGCTGCTGTGATTTTTGTCTGGGAGATGAGAATCTGAATCTTGAGATAACTTAGTCTGAAAAAAAGATGATGATTCCGAAACCTTCTGGAGATACTGAAAGGATGAAGTGCAGACCATAATGAAAATTGATTAGTCTGTTTTACTGCCTTCTGCACTGGGTTAAAAAGGAGGAGAAACTGCGATCTCTTTCTCTCTCTGTATGAGTGTATTTATATGTATATATCCACACACAAAAGTTCACTTCCATAGGCGTTTATAGGCACAAGCTTGATGTACAGAGGTGGAGCTAGCATAAATAAGTACGTGATGTAAATTATTTAGTTGGTATTACAAAAATGGATTTTCGAGGCACAGTTTTGGAGGAGGAAAAAATGGATTTTCAGGACCTTGTAGCCAGTTGAGCCTATGGTCTGGCAAGTCCTGCGGCCCAAAAAAGAAAATCCCTCTGAGGAGTATATTATATAAAGCTGTCTAAGGACTGTTACGGATTGTTGGAAAATATTCTGTATTAAAATACTTTATTTCTAACAGTAAAGAAAATGTACATTTGCTTCTTTTTTCATAAAGTGTACACTTGAAAATTACCTAAACCCAAGCTTGGAATTCAGGATTTCATTTAGACTAGCCATGCTAATTTGTCTCAGCTATTTCTGCAGAGCCACTCTGAGCACACAGTCATAGGACATCTTAAGTGACTTCAGGTGATTCAGAACTGAGCATGTAAGCAGTGAGGAAGTGTCTCGGCTGAGGAAGCTATCAGCCATTCTTATTCATTCCAATGGAGAGTAAAGCTTCAGCAAGGCAGCCATAGGTGGATCTGTTTGCCACTGTGGGCTCAAGAAAAAAGACCCTTGGGGTTAGATCTGGCCTCCAAGCCACATTTGTCATGTATTTTGATCATTATGTTCAACACCTAGTAAGGTAATAAGTTGTATTAACTGTGTCTGTACTCAAAGATGTTCCTTAAACATAGCGCATATATACACACTTCTTTACCTTTCTCTCAGGAGTATCTCATACCATTCGTTGGGGCAATTGGATTAGTTTAGCTTTTCCTTTATACAGGCAAGTAAACAACTTCTGATAGTCTGCTGGAGTTTTGCCACTGAAGGTTTGTACGTTGATGGCATTTTCTGCCAGAATTGCCACTACATAGATTTCCTGCGAGGCTGTGTTTTTTGAATGCCTGTAGCAACTTTGGTCTTCTGAGGTTGGTCTCCCAGATCGTCACAAATATACAGATGTTGTCAGCAGTATATATTGTGAGCTTCTCTTGCCCTTTTCACTTCTGTTTCCATTGTATTTTTTGACATGTTTTAATCAGCTAGTTTAATAGGTTATAAAGAGATACGGCATTGAGAAAAGGAGTTCCTACAAAAAGAGGACAAATATGGCAAAAATGCCATTCACAAACTTTAAATCTATGTGAGCAATAAAAATATATATAAATACATTTTTGATAGGTCAGCCGAGCTTCTTCCCAGTAGTGAATTTTCACAGTTCCATCAAATTATTGCTATTAGAAAGGTTTGTCTGAAAGCCAGAAGTCATTAATATTAATTTCATTGATGGAGTAATCTTATCAAGAAATGTGTGAATGTTTTTCCAATTTTCTTCTAAAACTTAATGAAAGGATGATGCTACTTAAATATGAATTTTGAGGTAAAATCAAATGTCTGTATCACTGTTTCTTTCTTGAGTCATAGAGTTCCAGAATGAAAATAGTGATGATTAGGTTGTGCTTTTTTTTAAAAGAAATTAAAATGCAGATATGTTCCAAAAGCATATAACTCAAAATTGGTTTTGTGTTGTTCTCTTATTTTTTTTTTTTTAATCTGTGGAATTTATTGTAGGCTCGAATCAATGCCAGACTACAGCAGTATCGTGCCAAGGCAGAGCTGGCTCGTACCACCAGGCCTCAGGCCTGGGTCCCCAGGGAGAAGCTACCACGACCACTTACTAGCAGTGCTTCAGCCATACGTAAGCTTATGCGCAAAGCTGAATTAATGGGCATTAGTACAGACATTTTTCCAGTGGATACTTCAGATACCAGTTCCAGTGTTGATGGAAGAAGAAAACATAAGCAGCCAGCTCTCACTGCTGATTTTGTGAATTATTACCTTGGTAAGGATCAAAATTTCTTATTTCTTTTTAATGAAAAAGTCACCATTTTCCTGTATCTGTACTGTGCTAATTTATTGGCTTTTTTCCTATCTTTTATTTGCATTTCTTTGTTATTAGTAGATAAATAGGAATTATGACTTCAAGTTCAGATATGTCATTGCTCAGTATCTCAATTTATACAGCAAGTTAGTAATTTTTTTTAAAGAAGTTTTACAAAAGAAGAAAATCCTTCAAAAATAAACAGGAGGGAGTGTTTTTGCTAAGAAAGGAATGAAAGGTTAGGTACCTTTTGGCATGACTTTTTTCTGATGTTTTCCTCTCTTTCCGTGTGAAGCAGCATGCTTTTGTCTTTGGGTCTGTTTGATCAAAGCTCAGCATTTGAGTAACTAGCCTGTTCTAGGTTTTCGTATGCAGCAAAAAGTAAATGTTGTGAACGACTGTTCATTCTACTCAGTCTGTACAGTTTGTGCACCTGTGTTGTTATGGTTTTATGCTTTACGTTTCACTGCTTTGTTCTCTCCAGCATGTAAAACTTGAAAACATAGCCAAGGCTAGAAAATAATGAAATTTTCTTTTAAATAGAGAGAAATATGCGCATGATTCAAATCCAGGAGAATATGGCTGAACAGAAGAATATCAAGGATAAATTAGAAAATGAGCAGGAAAAGCTTCATGTGGAATATAATAAGGTGAAGAAAAAAGGATAAATAAAACTTGTGTACTGTTTTAATATTGCTTTTCTTCACTTTGATAGTATTTAGCTTTCTGAAAAAAGACTTGCACGTAAAGTTCTGGTATGACAATAGAGAACTTGAATTCATTTATGTAAATAGTTGTCATAATCTTGCAGCTCAAGTAGTGTAGCCAACACATGCCATATTTTCATCTTGCTTTCGGATTGTCTTTATGGAACCTTATTTTCATGCTGAATTGTTTCAGATCTTCTTTACAAAACAGATGGCTGCCAAAGTTTTCATCTTAGTTCTGTTAGATTGCTAAATGATTGTATTGATCAAAGCTATATTGACATGAGTTTCATTGACTTTTAATCTCCCAATAAAGTAAAGCAGACCCTATAGATAAGAGGTTGAGTAACTGTTATTAAACAGGCTGCTTTTTTTTTTTATTTTTATTTTTTTATTTTTTATTTTACATTCTTCAGCTGTGTGAGTCCTTGGAAGAACTGCAAAATATGAACGGAAAACTACGAAACGAAGGGCAAGGCATTTGGGCTCTGCTGGGTAGAATCATTGGGCAGGTTGGTTTTTTCTCTTCATAATTCATATGCAGACCTCGTGTTCCAAGAACAGGCCTTTCTGTTTCTGTCTGTCATTTTTATGGCCGAATAAATTGATTTGATCATGCCAAGGCCTGATCATTATCCCCTCTGGGGATAATGATTTCTGACTGAAATACATCTAGACTTCTGCAAACTACCTAGTGGCAACCTGTAGTTCAATTTTGTTGTTGTAATAGTGATCTTGTTTGCAAAATTCTTTCATTTGCTGTAACTGATTGACCTGTCATTTGTGGTGAAGCTTAACGTGAAGCATGAGTTAATCCTACTGTTTATGTCTCTTCATTATCTTTAGTTACTGTAGACTTCAAATGGTATGATAACTTAATGCCTTTTATAAGATATACATCTTTAAAACTGCACTGTGTATGTGACAGTTTTTAACCGGATGCAGAAGAATAGTTTTGTTGAAATGAATATAAATATCTGGCTAAAGAGAAGATTGGATTACTTTCTTTTGCTAGCAATTAACTCTGTCGCCATCAACATCCATAGAGAAAAGAGAGAAATGTGGTTTATTGCATGTGTCTGTATGAGACGTATTCTTACAGCGAGTGTGTGTGCTCATGTGTCTCTTATGTCCAAGGTATTATATGGCAATGGATAGCTTAGCATTCAGAAAGAGACTGGAATGATTTCCAGTCATGATTTTAAAGAAGAAACTGCTCATTATAAAAATACAGACATTATTTAATTGGGTCATAATTTTGTGATGCCCTTTGGTCCTGCTATGTTTGTACCATTCAGAAAACGAAGGCTACCCCTTCATTATGCATTAGTAGTTCTTACAGAAGGCTATTTTTTTCTGGTTCTATTTGTCAGCCTCTCTTTTGTACTTATGAAGAAAGGTTCTTGTATGATTTACCTCTTGGATTGAGATTTTATTTTCAAAGCCATCTTAAAACGGAGAAAAAGTATTCACAGATATATTTCCTGGTGCAAACGTCACTAAATTTAAAAAAAAAATTAGTAGAATTCATTTGCACAGCTTGCATGACATTTTTTTTTTCCAGTTGGCTGAACAGATGCAGGCCCATGGGGCTGCTGAGAAATGACTTTGATAGATGTTTGCTGTCTGAGAAGCTAGCATACTGCAGATTAGTATAAACCCGAAGAGAATCTTGTCTGCTTTGTGGAGAGTTTGGTCAAATAAGATAATTTTTCTAATTAACCTATGGAGCACCAATGTAGTTGGGATGTTGGGGAAAATAAACTGCCTTAGTGTTCTTCTGTCGGTTTAGTGAATTTTTCTTTTCCTTTTTCAGCTTTCTAGACAAATGCATCTTTGTCTGTCTGTCTCTCTTGAAGCTTGAATAGAAAGTTAAAAAATAATATTTCAATATGTGATCTCATTTTATTAAATTCAAAAATGATTATAATACTACTCTATACTAATCTGATTTTGTATAATAAACATCAGTAGTTGTTCTTGTCTGTAAAATAGGTAGCTTAGCAAATTCCAAATGATAATTTGAGCATGGTCAAACTTGTTCTTCATACGTTGAGATTGGAGTAGTATGCTCTAAATGTCTCCAAGATTAATATATACTGCATTTGTTCAAATCCAATAGAAATTGAACATACCAGCAATTTTACGTGCTCCAAAGGAAAGAAAACCGAGTAAAAAGGAAGGAGGAACACAAAAGACATCTACGCTTCCCGCTGTACTTTATAGGCAAGTAATGAAGTCTTGACAGAATAGATAAAGTATGTAATGAAGTTAAAGTTAGTTTCAGAGATTGTTAAGAGAAAATTGTTTGCTTCAGTTTGATTAACAAAACGGTCAGAGTCCTCTATACATTTTACTTCTGTAGGCAAGTTGAGAAGTAGTCCATTCTTCACTTTGGCACACATCAATAAGGATTTTTGTTGTTGTTGTTAATTTGATAGCAGTGCTTTAAGAACAAATGTAACTCTTTTGAGCTGAAATAGAAGATTTTTTTTGCTACTGTGATGTGAAAAATTTTAACTGGTCATCTTGTCTTTTGAATGTAATCATCTGTGTTGATGGTTTTGCAACCAGTGCTGCTGCTGTTTAGTCACAGTAGCTGGGTGTGTAAAATGCTTGCATATAAGAATTTTTACTTTTTGCTCAAGTCATGGGCTGTCAGATGCTTTTGGGTAACTTGTCTTTTATATAGCCTTACACTCCCAAGAAAACAAAATGTATTAATTCATTCTGTCACCTTCTCCCCCCACCTATAAGTTGTGAATCCATTGACTGGTCTTAGCTGTCTTTAGTGGTGGCACATATACTAGCATCCACAGAGCATGCCTGTGCAAAGTACCAGCTTGGATCTTTATCCCTTGCCACAGCTGAGAAGCTGCACAATCTGCGGCTCATCCAGAGGGCAGTAGCGAGCCATCCAGCCACAAATGGGCGGTATCTTTCCCAGCTAGCAGGCTAAACACAGTAAATGGGTTACACAAGCAAAAGTTAATTCTAGTGCTGTGAGAGGTGGAAATGTGGAGAACATGGGAGTAGGTTGACGATTTGCTCATTTACACACACCTGCACCCAAACAAGTAAGAGGAAGTCATGCTTTACTGGTTCTGTTGCTTACAAATCCAATCATTTAGTTCCTCCCATTTTATTATACAATTAATGAACACACGTCTTTTTGAAATAACCAAACTAAATTGGCAATTGTGGTAAATAATATTAAGAAAAGAAATTAAATTTCTTAGGAGTTGATACATTGCCCAATATAATAACAATGCAGACCTGTTTCGGGGTATTTGCTTTGTTAAAATAAGCACATGATTAGTAATACTGATAATAGCAGTATAATTTTCTATTTAAGCATTTGGATGGCAAAGGATTTTTTTTTTTTTTTTTTTTTTTGCCATCTGCCACTGGTATATTTTGTCAAAGTATCAAGTGGTTACTTACTGATTGGAAGTCTTTAAAAATTAGATTGAAAGCTGTTTGATGTTGAAGGTTTACTGTATTAGGTGCCTTTTATATTGTACTGTATATAGATAGACGGTCCTTATGAAGTAGTTGTGCACTTAAGTGGCACACTTAGGATTGCCACATTATTATATTTTTATTGAAACTGGGGAATGTGTTGGGATGTATGGTTTATTCTTTGTCATTTCAAATGTAATTACAATGCTTTTCTGCTGCCTACATTAAAAGTTGTGGAATTTGCAAGAAGAACCATGATCAACACCTACTGTTGCTGTGTGATACTTGTAAACTCCATTATCATCTTGGTTGCCTGGATCCTCCTCTTACAAGGATGCCAAGGAAGACCAAGAACAGTTACTGGTAAGAACGCTGTTATTGTGTTATCTTGTGCCATCTCCGTACTTAAAGTAGGATTTAAAATGAAGAGGCTGGTGAACTTTAAATGTTTTAGACGTTGATAATATTGTCTGACCTGAATTGTTTTATTTTCAGATTAATAACAGTCATGTTTGAAGGTAAAAAATTAAGTTACATTGTAAGGATTTCTCATTACTAGCCACCTTGTGTACAAACAGTTTATAAGGATCTAGGTTGCCTTTAGGAAGTGAAAGACTTGGTCTTCTGTTTATCCTAGGGCCCATGTATACAACTTTTCTATCCAGACCTTTAGAAAAAATGCTTTGGCCTGGTAATCTTGTAAGGAGTAAATCAGTTTACTGCAATATAGACAATCACTTGGGCTTACTTATGATTCAAATCTGCAATGGCAAAAGCGTATGCATTACTGTACTTACAGGATTTAGATTCCCTCTGAATTACAATGCTTTTTGTGCCAATGGGCAAGTGATACCATGGAGAACTGACGATATGGTAGAGGTGATGAGTTCTAAACTGTCATAAAACTAGTGTGCCACTGTGTTGTGTTAACATTTGATGACTTTCTAAGCTGTCCTGTCATCTTCAGGAGTCATAGTCTCCCTGACTGAATGTTAAGGTACCAAATCAGAGTATTACAAGAACTCCTTGTAAAAATAATTAAAAGTTTGTCAAGAAAAGATTCTTATTTATATTCCTGTGTCACTCTTGATTTTTCTTGAAACTTCTGTTGAACAGTTACTAAGTTATCTTTTTGGGTAATTATAACAGTTGTATGCAAACCAAGATAGCTGATGCATGAAAAGGGAAGTCTTTCTTTTTTTTATCTTAAGATGACAAAATCAGGATTTTGTCCAGTAAATTAGTTTATTAAATTAATAGAGATTTCCTTTAAGAGCTGAAAAGCTCAGAAAGGTTTTTGTCATAATTAATATCCTAAGCCTAATGCTGTAGTCTGTCATTTTGGACGTTTAATTATTTCATGGGGATTCTGAGCTCTTTGGTTAAATGTAAAGTTGCAACATAGTCATATTACGTGGCAGTAATTTTTTTTTTTCCTGTTTTTTAACCTAGTTGAAAAGGCTCACTAAAAGCCCTCGGTCCAAGGATGTAAGAATGTACTTTTCAGTGGGTGTTAAGGCAGAACAGGTCAAGTTAGGTAATAAATGGCTTGATTTCAAAGTTCTGACTTCTCTTTGCTGTGAATTTCATGCTTCAGTTATACCTGTGATCACAAACTTAGCTTTCACTTCTAATTAGCTAAGGTATATTCTGGGATATGAGATTATAGCAGACAAATTGAGCTGTATTGATTGCATTCTTTTCATCATTGGCCATGCCTTTATATATTCTTTTCAGGATCAGTGGAGAGCATAAGGGTCTCTCCTGTATCTTAAGTTTGAGTTCAGCAGCTCTACCCCCTATTCCCCACTGTTTTGAATATATTTTTAATCTTTTGGTTAAGCCATGAGCCATTATATAGGGATCAGGTACTTTTCAGATATTTCTATAGGATATAATGTGAAGATATGCAAAAAGAGAAAGGGAGAAAGTGGGTATAGCAGGAAATTCCTTGAAATGTTAGGCAGGGTGGAAGATTTTGTTTAAGGTGATTTTGAAGTGCTGATTTTGATCCTGTTTTAAAACAGTAAGCAGGAAACAGTTAAAAAGACTTTCATTCTGTATGCTCAGTGTTTTGTATTATGTTTGAGGATGTGGAGTCATTCAGCCTATCTACATGATGCTACATCAGATGAGTTAATACTTCATTCTTTTATGCATTTGATGCTCAGCATTTGACAGGAATTTGAATTGAAATAGATAAACACAGATTTGAAATTGTGTAAAAACAAAAAAAACAAAAAAACCCTACTATTATACATATTGGTAAGAAAAACAATAACTTCTTTACCTTTAAAAGCTAATTGACTAAAGAAAGCACAAATTAATTAACTGAATATTTCTAAACCTTAGAAGAAGGTAGTGATTTTTAGACCTAGCAAAATCTTATTAAGATTTTAAAGTTAATAAGTAACAGTTGCTCACAAATTACTAGAAACTGATTCCAGGTGCTTAACTCTAAGAATTTTTGCCAGTTCAGCAGCCGGAAAGTTTCTTGCAATGCAGCATTTCTACATCTTGAATATTTTAAATTTCATATTTAATATTTTAATAAACTTACTGTGTTAAAGTAATTTAAAGCCCATCCTCATGTCAGGTTGGTTTATTTTTAAAAGAAGAGCATATCATGACTATTTTAAGTAATAAAACTTAAAAATATTAATTTTTATCTGCTTTGACCTGGTGTTCCCAAAGTACACTTTCAGTTCTAATAACAGAGAAAAGTGCTATGGCATGCTTTTATTTAGAAGTTTGGAAGTGTCTGATTTCTTAGAAATACTACTGATTAAACCCTAAAATATTCATTTGATTCATGTTTCCTCATGAAAGTAGGTCGTGTCATTTTCACTGACAACCTGTGCATATATTCCCTTGCGCATTCTGGACAGAATGGGAACAATGGCACAAGTGTTGACAGACAACACAATAGATCAAAACCTGGTTGTTAAATATTGGTGTTTCATTGAGAAGATATTTAGTGGCTATCAACAGGGACCAGTTTTTTCTACTGAAATCAGATGACTGGAAAATAGTGACAGCCTCTGCTAGCATGTGAAATGTTGGGAATTGAGATTAACGAAACAAGGACTAAAGATTATATTAAGCTTGGTGGGGTTTATTTTCTTTCTGAAAGCCAGAATATTTTGGTGGTAACTCTGCTGCATACAGTGGTCATGAGCTTTGGACTACCTGACTAGTATCACATGGACACTGATTCATGATTTGAACGTTCATTCATGTTCTTGAGCATGCTCATTCAATATTGATCCGACATATCTTGATTGTTTTTTTTTTTATCCAGAGTTACTAGATAATGATATAAAATCAGTAATATATGTGTCTATAATACAATATTACATATAATCTATCAATTTTTATGTTTTATGTTGTCAAGTAAATTTTTCACTTGTCCTAACTGAAGGGCGTTTCAGTGGTTGCAAATGACAAACTTTCAGTAGTTGTGCTCTCTGAAAGATATTCTTTGAAGCTCTTTGACAAGCTATTTATTGTTCATATATACTCTCATTTTTTCTCCAGAATAAGAGCAGTTTTCCTATTTTCCGCTTCCGCTATATCTTTCAAAACTTGTGTGATCTATTCAAATTTCCAGAGCATAGGTGTCATCTTAAAGCTAAGATTCATGTTTCTCAAGCTCAAAGGGGTTTCATTCTTTGCTAAAATTTCAAGAGATGACTTACCATAGAGTGTAGACATATTAGACTAGATCCATTAAAAACAAGCCAAACTCTAAAAAGAACTAATAACTGAATGATTTTTCCTGTATAAACAGCATGGGCAGAACTTTTTTTAATGATATGTCGTAGTCTGTTCATTCAGCACAAGACTTAAATTTACTATTTTAACAGCATAATTTTGAATGCAAAGGATCCTGGCTTCTTCCAAATTCTGTTCCTGCCTCATGTGATTGTAAGACTGACTGTCTTTTTGTTCAGACTGAATCTTTTGTGTTTTCATCTTACAAGCCACTCTGAGTATACGTAGCATAACACAAGCCAGTCAAGTTCTTCTATAACATAATTGAACAAGGCTTCAAAATTTTCCTCATTTTCACAGCAGTGTTATCTTTAAAAAAAAAAAAAAAATCTTCAGATGTTTTTTATCTCTGTTTTGCTATCTCATATAGCAAAGAAATTGAGATCCTTGTTTGATTATTAAAACAGAAATAAAAATAGATTTGTGTTAAGATTACGCATGTTTGCTTTGAGGCCTATATGTGAGGCCTTCAGCTTAATGATGTTTCATTTATTTAAAAAAAAAAAAAGTGTTCAATTCCTAATCTTCATCTCTTCCCATCATCGTTTCACAAATTTCCATGTGCCAGGCAAAACTGCATTTAGATTTCTTGATGTGTAAAGCTGCAGCATAAGAAAGCATCATAATGTCACTGTTTGCATTAATTTGGGGGGGAGGGGGAGAAGCGACCGGTTTCTCTCTTCTATTTTCGTTTCTACTTCACCAAAAAGCCCCAGTCTCCAAACTGCATTCTTCTCCTCTCCTCCCCACTTTGTGTTTAACAGTGGTGTAGATGTTCATTTCTGTCATTTGAGGGTGTGTGTTATAATCAGAGAAAGTTGGGTGTTTGCACTTGTCTTTCAGAAGCAGTTTTTTTCTTTTTTTTAATGATTGTCAAACACCTGGAAACAAGTAAGAAGCATTGTGATCAATATGAAAGCTCCCTGAATCGTAACTTAATGATCGTGTAAGGAAACAGTAATGCAGTGCTTCTGAGTAGATTGTTGTTGAAAGTGCCTCTGTTGTTTGACAAATTGCTTCTATCATAATTACTTAATCTCTGCTAATTCAAAGGATTTTACCTTCCTCATCCTATAGAAACATTCTCTGAATGTGAAAGTTAACCTGTCTAAAACACATAAGGAACTGCTATAAAAAGGAATGCTGCAATGCTATTGTATAAAACTGTGGTAGTATCTCCAAACTATTTTGTGAAGTTACAACTTCCCATTTTCTACAAAGGCTGAGTCTGTGTTAACGTTTCAATGTAGATCAGGAGTATGCTTTTGAAGGAAATCTCCTCCTGTTTCTGCTCGCTGCTTTTTAGTTCACATTGTGAACCCTGGAGTGTGTGAACTGCATTGCTTTCAGGTGAGCCTGGAAGATGAGCTCTGGGAGCACCTCCAGCTGCTGATGGGCGCTCTGTCTGTGAGGCCAGATTCAGCAAGTCCAAAGTAAAGTTCAGTCCTCAGCACCAACTCCTTCTCCTGTTAATTTGCTTGTGCTGCATGGCAATGCTTGCTAATGTAGACGTAGTCAAAGACTGAACAGATGGAAAGATGACCTGTAGTGGTAGGTTCTCTCTTCACAGATTTTTCCTTGGAAGAGATAAAATTAAATGAGCGTGATTTTAGCGTAACCAAATAAGGAAGGAGAGTCGTTTGATTGCTTTCTGTGAATACGTCAGAATTAAGCAGCGGAATGGAAAAAGAGTTTTTTAAATTCAAGAACCATATTGAAATAAACTGCACTATGAGTTGGAAATTAGGAAATTGTTTCTAACTCGGAGTGTAGTTCTGGAATAGCTCTTCAGTGGGCCCTATAGGACGAAATGACCGAATTACTTTAAAGTTGAAGCTTGACTGCTTTATGAAAGTGTCGCTAAGGTGCCTGTTATAGTAGATGCTATTCCAGTAAATCAAGAGGTTCCTCATAATTTCATGTTAATAATTTTCCTCTTTCCCCCTCATCTTCAGTGTATTTATAAAGTTTTGTTCTGTATTTTTTTTCTTCTCCACTGTCATACCATGGCTTTACAGTTTTTTTTTGTGCATCTAGCTTATTTCTAATTTTGATTGCTTTGACACCTGCACCACCTGTTTCAGAGTAAGCTCAGACATAAAAATGGAATTTCAGAAATGTGCAGGCAGTATCATCTGCTGGAGGAAATTTTTTTTTCTTCCTCGCTAACATGAAGTCACAATACCTGTTTGTTTGTTTATTTATATAGGGCCCTTACGAATCTAAGGTACTTTATTGGTCTGCACTGTTACATTTTCTGTACTACTGCCAGAGTTCACATAGCAGAAGAGTACTGTCTGTCCCATTTTAATGACATGGGGCTGAAGAACAGTGATACTTTAATCACAGTTGCAGGCTGAAAGATCCAAGATCTTATCCGTTCCTAAGCCAAATACTTCTGTAAGATCACACCACTATTTTTTCTGTCTTACAACAATTTCAGTTTTTTATGCAGCTCTTTAATTGTGCAACACTTATTTTTATTTAGTACACTTTTTTATCATAATGCGAAAAATTCCCTTTGTGTAAGAAATACTCATCACAGTATTTTAGGAATACTTTCGTAGCTATTGCTTTTATCTGCATAAGCAGATAGTAGTTAATACTTTCAGGTGTGCTTTCCATTGCATAAATTAATGATGTGACTAATGCTTCTGTACTATGAAAGGCTGTGGTCTGTGGCATTTACCAAACGGAAAATCTCCTGGAAGTTTTGACTTGGACAACTTGAAGACGGTTTAAAACTTAAGCACACAAAATTAAGGACGTAAAGTAACTCTGTAGAACACACAAAGAATTTTAAGGGAATGCTGTAACTTCTAAAGCTTCTCTCTCTCATTACATCGTTGGAGAGCCTCTGTTTATGTACTCTTCTTGTCAGTTTGGTCTGAATGCTTTTACTTTATATATAAAAGCATTTGTGTGTGCATATATATATGTGTGTATACACATACAGAAATTTATGTAAATAGCTACTATAAAAAGTAGTATTTTGTAAAAGTTGTTATACCTGTGTATTTGAAGAGGAACTGCTGTTTGGGTTAAATGGAAGGTATTACTGGTCAGTGATGGCTTTTCAGAATGAAAAAAGAGTATCTGCTTTTTATAATCAAATTAGTTAATAGTGTGATAGCCCTTACTGAAATTCATAATAGCAAAACTGTTTCTGTTAAAAATATTCATATAAAGAAATCAACTCACATTAAAAAAAAGTATATCCGGCAGCACTGTAGAACTTGATGCTTTTATTTAGATACCAGATTATCCTGCCTTCTTGTCGCAGGTGTATATTAACATGTAATTACAAATAGATACATGTTTTTTCCATGTCTCCTTACAAAGCAAATTTGCTACTTCATTTATATATTTTTTAATGTGTATCTATGTTAATGCCAATTAATAGCAGAATATAATTTAGAAATTTTTCAGTTGATACTCTAAAAAGACCATTTTTAATACAGGAAAACAATGATGATTGGAAATTGTTTGAAAGAATTTATAGCTTGCTGAATTGACAATGTAATATAAAAAGGAATTCTGGAAACAGCTGGTATCAGTAGTATCAGTGGGTTCATTTTTCGTATTTTTGGTTAACATCTACATTTATGACCTTATATAAGACTAACTTATGCTGCAGATGAGAACAAATCCAGATGACTTCCCATCATGTTAATTATTTCATGGAGTTTGTTAATGGCATACATTAGAGTCTGTTCACTTCTGTAGTTCTGATTGTGATTTTGTAGTTTTTAAGAAATTCAATAAGGCATGTTAAATCAGTGTTCAAAGATTGTTAATAAACCATTTGCAGCCTCTATGCATCTCCAACTGTTTCTGAACTATTTTCTTTTATAATTAAAACCTCC
Organism: Dromaius novaehollandiae; assembly: GCF_036370855.1. Taxonomy (NCBI): domain Eukaryota; kingdom Metazoa; phylum Chordata; class Aves; order Casuariiformes; family Dromaiidae; genus Dromaius; species Dromaius novaehollandiae. The sequence goes on along the minus strand of NC_088099.1, from coordinate 45,190,545 downwards.
CTCCCTCAACAGATTTTAAAATTGATTTTTCAAACTTACCTCTCTTGCAAACCCCTGCCACTAAAGAACTCTCTCCGGAGAATGAATTCTGTACTGTGTCGTTGTGAAGATTCAACTGCAGCAGCAGTTATGATAATGAAATGGATTTTAGATCAGTGGACATCATTAAAAGTGGGGATATGGGTAGGAATACAGACAGTGAAATGGGGTGCATCATTCTTGAAGTTTACATCCTACTTTCAAAATCTTGGGTTTCAAAGTTTAATTACTGTCAGAAAAAAGCCAACAATAAAAAAGCAGTCTTTCTGTTTGTCTGGTTAGTTGCTTAAAATATTGCATGTTTGAGAAGTTTCTTTAGATGTCATAGGTTTTCCTGGCTTTTACTGATTTATTTTTAACCCAAACACTTCTTTTCTGCTTCAGAATGTTTCTTTTTCTGCTTTTGCGACTGCCGTTTTCAATATAAAATCTTTCACTTTTCAGGCAGTGCTCAGAGTGTGACCAGGCAGGTAGCAGTGACATGGAAGCTGATATTGCCATGGAAACCTTACCAGATGGGACCAAAAGATCAAGGAGGCAGATTAAGGAACCGGTGAAATTTGTTCCACAGGACGTGCCACCTGAACCGAAGAAAATTCCAATCAGGAACACGGTAAATAACAGCTGAGTTGTTACGCAGCTCATATTCATAATAGTTTTCTTTTAGGATCACTAATGTTTGGGGAATTTTGAATTGAAGGATTTCAGTTTGTGTGATATGCTATTTTTATTATAAATTTGTTTTCCTGTGTTTAATGCATTATTACTTCTGTGAAGTGCTTAGCTTTGCTAACATAAGTAAGAATGTAATTGGCAATTTAGATATTATTCATTTCCTTATGTACAGTCACTGTATTGAGTGACTACACTTTCTGTGACTATTACAAAACACCCTGTTATATCAGTTTGTTGCTTAGCTTTCCTAGTCCTGTATTATTCATTGTATGTTTTCTCAAACGTTACTGGCGGATAGTTTTAGCGAGAAGAGCTCATTTCTCGTGTACTCATGATCTGCATAGCTGCTTTCTTTTCCTTGAAAGTAGAACCTTTTATTAATCATTGTATTCTTTATATTGTGTTTTTTTTCCATGCTGCTTTAGTCCTTACAGTTTTGCTCTTCTGCTTGTTCATGAAATAGGGTATTTTATGTGGATATTGTCACATCACACATAAAATGTGCATGAATGTATCTAAAAGGGCTTTTAAATCCAGTTCAGGGAAATAGTAATGTTTGCATGACCCTTTGGTCATGCGTGCTAATTACATATAAGCTGTGGTTCATCTTCCAAGATGCATCTTAATGTTAGAAAGTACTTAAACCCTCTCACATTAGGGTTAGACATACTTCATCTCTGATGCAGCACAACTTTATTTTCCTCAAATGGCTTTGCAGCCTTTTTATGTTGTAGTAGTAGATACCATCCTTAACTCTTCTACCTATACAGTGATGGGCTTTGGCAAGTATTTTCCTGACCTAACCCTAAATGTTTGCTTTAACTCAATTTTAATTTATTTGGAATGCTTGAGCTGCAGCTTTGATTCACCTAATTTTTTTTTTCCTGGTCTATGTCTAGGAAGAGTGTTTAAAAATGGGTCAGACCAGAATGATTAATTTAGGTCAAACTTTTAGGAATGTGAGTAATCCCAAATGAATATGAATAATGATTATTCATAATTGAGAGCCTCTATACAGAGGAAAATACATTTTTCTTTCCTTTTCACATTCAGGAGGGTTCCTTCTTAATGCATAGGTTTTTGCAGCCATTAACTGACCGTATTTATGTTCCTGTTCACACGGAAACAAGGCTTATATGATGTTTCTGTTTACTGAATCCATTGCATATCCTCTCCATTTTTTCTTCTTTCTGGCTCTTTCCTCCCCCAGATAGTGGTATTAGGGGGATAGGGATTCGTGATTATAGGAAAGAGAACTGAAGTATTGCAGGAAAAATGTTCATAGTAGTAATGGGCAAAAGAGTGATACAAAGACATAGTACAGAAATCCATAGGAAGCCAAGGTTTATGTCTTCTGCTTCTCTTGTAATAACTGTTGAGTTCTTCTGTGATAAATGTAGAGAAGTCTGATTGTCCTAAGGCTTCCCCCTTACCTTGGGACACTGATGTGCCTCATGGCTGATTCAGCATCTCACATGTTGGTGAGCAGATTTATACACATAGTGGATTGTAACGTAGAGATTGAATTTGCTCTGAATGGACAAATTTGTTGGCACAGTACAGCATTGTACTGTGGGAGAATTACTGCTACGTGTTTCAGACATTTTTTCTTCCTCTGCTTGCATTTTTAGTCTTTTTTTTTTTTTTTTTTTGTTACTTCTCCCTGGTTCTCTACTTTTCTACAAAATACACATTTGCAAGATTGTATGTTTGGTGTCCAGTGTCTGTTTCAAGGCACCTCTGTTAAAGGTATCTCCAGTCTTCTAGCTTTCCCGTAATTGAGCGGTGTTTTGGTTTTCCTACTGTCTTCCACCTACCTGTGGAGGAGAATGTTCATGCCCTTCTTTTCTGCTGGATTTCTGTCTCTCAGCTAGGCTGAATTCCTTCCTTTTAGCTCTTTTGTGATCTCAGCATATGTAGGCTATATAACCAAATGAACCGAGCAGAGCCCTGAAAACTTAATAAACGCTTCTTAACTGTACAGGATTCCCTCTCCCACTTTATTTATTTTGAACCTAGGGAAGTATGAAGTGGTGAGAGAGCATAAGTGAAGGGGCCTTCTCCCCATTGAAATGAATCTTGGGGTTTATGTGAATGTGTTTTTTATTCCATCAGTGCTTAGGTTACTTGTCCTTATCTTTTGTAAAGTGATTTGAAGGTTTGAAGTAAAATGTGGTATATTTTGCTTTGTTATTTTATATATATAATCTCTATAATTTTGTGCTTTTCCATAAATAATGCATCTTGAAAGTGACATCCCAATACAGTGACATTTTAGGTTTGAGAGTGTACTACAAATGAATGTATTCCCTGTTTCTTGACTAGAGTAACCTGTCTTTGTAGACTTCAATATGTTTCAGTCATTTGCTACATAACTATTAGGAAATTAAAAAAAAATCTTTATTTTCTTTATTGGTAGGTAAGCGGAGTATTGAAATATAAGCAGTACGTCCACCTGCCTGCCACCCCCCAGCAGTAATTATATTTGCAGAGTTTTGTAAGGCTATGGTACTGTCGAACTCCAAAATTACTTTTCAGTCTCTACCACTTATTTTCTATTTTTCATGCATTAAATGTAAAGCTAGTCAGATATATAAACATATTTACACTTTGGGGGGGGGGGGGGGATTGGAGAAAACTTCCATTCCTTTCATAGTTAGTTCATATCAGTTCATTACTTAGACCAACATTTACGGTTTCTTGAATTAACCTGATTATATCAAATACTTTTGTTTGTACAATTTCTCTTCATGTAGAACCTAAGAAATAGTTATTACTGAACTGTACTGTTCTTTGTGATTTCAAGACTACTGAGAGATGCATGCAGTGTCTCTCAATCCCTAGTACGTTGATGATAAAAAGATAAAAATAATTTCTTGATTCATAACTGTGAAGTTGCGAGTATATTATTAGTTATTTTTTCTACCCTGATTTTGCTAATGTTCAGCTGTGTCTCATAGCACATAGGTCTTGGAGTATAGATTGTTCCCTTTTTTTTCTCTTTTGCATGTTGAGTCAATCCTAGGCCTTTGCAATTTCTGTTTTTATCCAAGAGTACAGAAGACATTAAGCACTGAGAAGGGGAAACAATACTCTGTAGCAAATAAATAATGCAAGTATAAATATAATCATACATTATTAATTTGTCCAATCATCTTACCTATCTATAAACATTTAGCTCATTTTCTTTTAGTAAGAAAATACTTTGTAATTCATTAGCTCTGGCGCTACTATGTATTTGAGGAAAATTGCTTGAGCTTTAGACAACTTCTCATGTGAGGTTTAGTCATATGTAATTATACAGAGAGCATGTCTGTGGTGCATTTTGACAATGGTGAGCAGATTCTTGTTCTGTTCTTCATGTACTCACTGTTCAAATGCTATAAAATAGTTTAAAGAAGAAAAAAGCAAACAATTTGAAAATATGATATTTACTTTGCAGTCCTCTTTCCTCAATGGCTTTGTATCTCTAAGCATGTTTCATTCTGTCCAGTTGTTTTCGAAGAAATCGGCCAGCCCTCTCACCTAACGTATACATGTTGTCTTCAGCCTTACAGTTATTCTCATAATTGTACTTTTTGATACTGTTGAACTGTGTATTTGTTACTCTTAAGGGAATTTCCATTTGTTTTGCATAAATTTAACTTGAATTAGGGAAGGTTTTTTGCCATCTACCTAGGATAGCAGAATACATCTTATATGTCTGGATTTCACTATAGTGGTTTATTGTAGTTAACTCTTCTTTCTTTTGTTGACAAAAATTGTGGGAAAGCTATAACTGAAATGGTTGAATTGGGTATTATTGATGACAGAGCAATACTTGGCATCTGTAAGGCATTTCACATAGTTAACCAGATGTACTTGTATAAAATAAGCCTGCTACCTATATGGAAATATTTTATATTAAATTGCATTTTCACAATTGCTATTTTGCTATCGACTTATCCTGTGACTGATACATTTGGTAACACTGCTTTCACAGATTATAAAGAATTCTCTCCTTTCATGAAAAATTGCCTTTTAACTTATTCATAATATTTTTTCCCATTTCTTCCTGACTGGCATATACCATGAAGAATAAGAGGTCTTCTTAGAAACATTGATAATTAAAACATTGTTTTTAGTCAGATCTAATTACGGATGTCTAGTTTAATCCTGCAAATATTTTTTTCTTTTTTTGTAATCCTTCTAAGCTCCTGAATTCAATGATATTTTGGGGTTTGTTTTCCAGGGGTAAGTTGTTTTTTAAAGAATATAGTGTTTTCATTACTCACTTTAAATAAATCTACCTTTCTGTTTCCTTTGTATTATGAAAGGAGATAAATTTTAACTTCTGTAACCTATACTTTTTCTTCTCTTTCATTTCTTCTATAAACTTAACAGGTCTTTTTAGGTTTTTCTCCTCTTAAATCTCTTAACTGCTCAACCTTGCATCTGTCTGAAGATATTTTTTAATGGAAATTTACATTACATTTTTAACAGCAGAGATTCTCTGCTTTGCTTTGAATGAGGTGCCTTTGCTCTGTATCTTCAGTCTGCTTGTGCAAAAAGCTTGGCTTATGACTGGGCTTGGCAGAGCTGTAATATTCTTTGTCCACCTCATTGAGAGAGAAGGCGGGAGTGTTTAATCAAAACTCAGGTTTTCTCCTAGGGCCTATATTGTTCAAATCATAATTCACTCTAATCCTGCATCAGAATAGTGGTGGCCAAAGGACAGTGGCAATTGGAGTGTACTAGTCTTCACAACTTTTAAGTGGCATCAGGGACTTGATTTCCCTCTCAAGTTGGGACTGTGAGAGAAATAAGATTGAAGCAGATTATTCAGAGTCAGGACTGTATTTCTCCCTTATATAGTTCTCTGCATTAGTTGTCTGTCAGGGCAGTGTTTTGTATCCTAACACTGTGAATGCACTATAGTATTTCAGTCTTTCAGCCTCCAAATACTTTGGCAGATACTTATATCAAGAAAAGCAAATGGTTTTAAGAAAAGGAGAAGATAAGGAACAAGTCCTGTTATTTGCTTTATATTGCTTTCCAGAGAGGGTGCCTAGCATATCATCCATTAAAATGTAAATTAAGTTTACAAGGAGCCTCTTCTGATTTTAATCTTTGCAAGAAAGATCACATAAGAATATGCCTAAATGCCCAAGTGTAAATTTGAACATATCAGAATTCTGCTCCAAGTCAGGGCCTATACAAATTATGAATTAGTGTAAATAGACGAGAGGTTAGACTTCTGTTGTATCTGTTGTATCACGGCTGTATTTGTGGACAGAATTTAATGCATTGTTTATACAATTCAAGTTGTATTTAGTAATCTTTTAACAATATTTTCAACTTCAGTTTGATAACTCTTTAAATTAGCTGTATTTAAAATCTATAATCACTCTTTACAAATCAATTTCGTATTTCTATATAGTTCACAAATCATATTATTTCTACTGCTAATTAAATTTAGAATAGCAATAGCTAAGTTGCCTAAAACAGCATTTTTTTATATTTCTCCAAAACTTTTCATATTTGCTTTTCAGTTCCATTCAAATATTTGGAATTGGATATTTTCATTAAGATTAAAAGAATACTATGTGATAGTATGTTTCACTGAAAAAAAATCCTTAACAAGATATGGCTAGTGCTTTACAGCAGTGATTTTGTAATTTATCTACTAAAACCCATATGCTCTGTTTTTTAGAGCATTTATGAGGTGATCCATTTGAACAAAGAACAGCTTTAAATATTGCTAACTTACTTCAGTGTCCTTAAATGAAAAAAAAATGCATAAGTGATTATTTAAGTTAGTCGGTAAAATAATTTTGTTTGCTGTTATGGTTTTGCAAAACAAGTTGTCTGCCACAGTCCACTGGAAAAAAAATTCCCTTCAGTATGTTTTAATGAATTTATTTATTTAAAATTTTTATGACAGATGCTTTACCTACTGCATGCAGTAGGTATGCTACCGTCTTCTGGAAGTGTAGAGGTGTTTCTGTAAGAACTGCCGCATACATGCACACCTTCTAAAGCAAGACTGTGCAGCGGAGGCTAGCTGTGTGCTGTAAGAGGTGATAAAGGGTGCTTTTTCCCTGTAATTCTGGCACATCCGTTCAAGTTAAGTGAACTTTGGGTTATTACAGTCTCCAACAAATGTTTTCCAATTGTGGGGCTCTTAATAAGCATATGAGAGGGTCATACAGGTTTTAAACAGAGCCTTCTTTTTTTTTTTAAATTGAAAAGAAAATATCTACCCACTACTACAATGAAGAGGAAAGCTTTTTGTCCAGGCATTTTGCACATTGGATAATCTGTTGAGTGATTTAAATAAAAACATCTTATCTGATCTCAAATTTATATTTTGTTATCTGCAAAATGTCAAAGTGATAGCTTCTTTTTTGTATAACTGAATATAAACTGCGTATAAAATCCAAATGAACAGACAATGCCTTTTCTGTTTAGCTGTAAAAAGTCTGAGTTTTGGGGAAAAATTATTTTATTAGCCAACAGTATGCTGTTCATTCTTTGGAACATAGAATAAAACAAATCTGTGCCTGGGGAGCAATGTTCTAAGTAGATTAGTTTTAAAAAAGATGTAGACAAAGCACCTGCAAGCTATATTCGACACAGGGAATTTTTGTGTATATTGCTTTTGCTTTATAAATAAATATCATTACTTAGAATAAGTTAATATTTCTTGCTTTTGTTTGAAGTAGGAAAAGATAGCAGAGCTGAGTGACTTTTTTTTTCTTACTCAGTTTAAAAGATAAACAAGATTGCTATCTTGTCTTTAATGGAAGTGTTTCTTCCCAAGCTCTTTCCATACATCCATTGCATAACTTAATTTTGTGATGTTGTAGATACAAGTTTTGAATAAAGAATGGCTAAAGAAGGAAAACAGAAAATCTATTTCATCTGGAGTGTAAGTATCAGTGCTTCATAGGAACAGCAGATCGTTTTAAAACACTCTTAATTTATACTTATCAGCCATCATGTTAATTGACATTGTCAGTGACTGGTCAACTCATTTAAATCTGACTTCTAAATGAGTACTGGAAAGACCTTTTAAATTAATAGCAGTCTTTGACATATTCAATTCGAAGAAGTTACTGTCAGCTGAACATTAATGATCCAGAACAAAATAATCAAAAATTCTTCAAGTTTATGAAACTTAAGGTATTTATTATAAAGAACATTGTAAAATACTTTTTTCCCTCAACATTGAATATAAAAGCTCAAGTGAATCTATGAAATGTCAATACAAAGACACTGAAGCTAGTTATATCAGCCTATCAAATACATGGGTAAGTAACTGTTACTTGGATGGCTTTGGACTCTGTTTTGGCTTCAGGTCAAATTTAGAGAGGAGGAAAGTAAGATAAAGTGATGCAGGTCCTCCACAATGTGAATGGACCATATCAAAGTTACTGTTTGTTTGCTTGTTTTAGAAAACAGGAACAAAGATAAATGGAAGATCACTTCATTTGGTGTAATGTAGGTGTGAAGAGATCTAATATTTGGGATACCAAGTGGTATTCCAGTCATACAAATGTTGATAACAGTGAAATTTCTCTGTAATTGAAAGTAACTAGCCTATCTATCACTTATACAAGTAAGTGATTTTTAATTTAGGTTTCCAGAAAATAGCTCTTTCTTTTACCAGCATGTGAAAATTGTCTTCCTTTTTTGGATCCCCCCCTTCTTTGTCTTTCAGTTCTCCAAACCTGTATGCTTTGGAAGAATTCTGTGTTACAAAAGGATAGTAACAGAATTTGAGAACTAGCAAGATTTTTTCATATGTTTAATTTTTAGAAACATTGGTTTGTAGTTAATTGTGAAATTCACAATGATAGTATAGCTATGATAGTGTAGCGACAGAAGTGTTGCAAAATTCATTTTGCTTTTCAAAAAAATAAAAGTACTTAAGAGAATGAAAACTTAAAAAGGGTGGAAGGGATTGTAATTTTCTGTAATTAAGCTCTATGTCCAGTTTGTTTCTTTTTTTAGTCATATTTTGATTTAGTGGTGTTTGATTTTTGTCTGCAAGTTCTTTTTGTTATTACAGCCTGCTTTCTAGAAAATTAAATAATTATTCTAGAAGTGTTTTGAATAGTACTGAGATGTACCATTTTAAGGTATTCACTTTGATCTGTATTGAGCGAGTGTGCCATCTGGTGTCTGCATAGCTCTTCTTACCTTTTTTTTCTTACCTTACTCTTTTCTGATAGAGGGCATTAAGATTGCTGGGAAGGCTAAACCTAATAAAAGATTCTTGGAAATATGGCTTGCTTTTAGCAGGATGATTTTACTGACCCAGACAGTTCAGTGTCTTTACCTGCAGAACATCATCTTGTGAGATTTTAAGAATTAAACTTAGAAGTCCATTTGCCCAGGTAGAGTTTTTCTTTCTCAAAATGTTTTGTGAATAATGACTAATAGGAAATGTTTCATAAATTTTTAACTTTTTTTACAATTTTTAGATTTTTAATCTATAATTTTTTTTCTGGTTAAAATTAAAATTATTGTTTTCCTTCACTTGCATTCAGTGTAAGTGAATTGTGCAAGTATAAGACAAAGACATACAGTCTTGCCACTCAGATGTCATTAAATGTCAGCATTGAACATTTTTTTTTGCTTGGGCTAATAACATTACACTTTGCTTTCCCAAGCTAGTATCTCAGCACTTTGGAATTGCAAGGATACATTTCATAAAACTATCCTGCTCCATTTTGTGACGTAGATAAAACCTAAATTGAAGATGTCCCTAGAGTATTGAATTGACAAGTGTTCTGATTACAAAAAATCCCCAAATCCCACTGCATTTATGTGCATATTGTACTGGATTAATGTCTCCATCTCCAAATAAATTCAGTATATGAACAAGGTTCTCAGCTGTAGTATTTAACATCAGACTCAAATAACACTATTCCTTAAAATTTTTCTTTTTATCCGAGATGTTAAACTTTAAATCATCTATGAAAAAGTATATGCAGCCTCAGGTGTTTGACGCTTAGAAGTTCTGATGTTCTCCTGGTTGACTTCTCTCTCATGAGAAAAATGATTCAAAACATTCCAAAATGTAAAAACAGGTTTTTTTTTTGAGGCATATGTTTTCTGTGAAGATATAAGGTAACTTTTGTGAAAATATATGTAAAAATGCTTAATTATTGGAAGACTATAGTTAAAAATGACAGATGCCGTTTACAGGCAAGAGTAAAATGATTCTGACCAGAAATTAGAATTGCAAATATATTTAAGTGTGGAAGTTAGTCTGGAAAAACATTAATATAAAATTCTAATTTTTCAAAGAGCATAGAATATCCTGCAAATATGTCAGAGGTGTTGATTTTAATGTTTTTTCTAGCAATTTTCAAACAAATAGAATCCTTTTTGAAGGTTTAGAAATCTAATGGGTGCATAACACAAGTATAATTTCATGTGATATTCTTTGTCATATGCATCATATGGTATCATATATCATATAGCATATGACAGGTGAAAATTAACATTTTCTTGAAAAAGATGAGAAAATTATTTATTAGTATTATCTCTGCCAGTAACTATTTTGATGAAGTTTAAATATGCTTCATCACATCCTAAAATATAGTTATCAACTTGTAGTCTTTTCCACTTATGGTAAATATAGTTTCATTATTATCTATATCTGTAAGTTACTCAGTAGTTTTAAGATGGCATTATTCTGATCGTACAAGGCATGCGGTTTTGTGTCTTGCCTGCTAAAACACGGGAGAGTGAGGACCCTAACAGCGTATATTGGCATGTACTTTTACACAATTCATTTTTAATCTTTACACAGCTGCATTTAGCTGGGCTATCAAAGTTTGCAAGTGTTGATAGGACTGATGCGAGAGGCATCAGAATTTGGAGTCGTGTGCTTGCAAAAGGTGGTATAGACATGGCCAGGACATGCCTAATCTGGTTAGCAATGATCTTAAAAAAGGATTGCTTTAACAATACTTTTGGAATGATCTACATTATGTTTAGTTTTCTCAGTTTTAATAGATTAGCATTTCTCAGCATTTAGTATTATAGCTTTTAAAAGACAAAGAAAACGTGTCATGAAATGGAATTGTAGAAGCTAGTACACCTCAGTTATAATATTAAAAATATAAGGTATTACTCTGAAAAATACTATTTAGAGAGTGTTTTACTATAAAAGGTGATTTCATGTTGTTATAGTGTTTTCATGTTTTTCTTACTGAGTTCTATCTTAAATGCACAACACAGAGATAGCTACAAGCATAGAATAACAGAGTATGAAACATTCCCACTTGTAGATCTTCATTTATCAGTGAACAAATTGATCGTATTTTCTACAGATATTGCAAGCTCCCAGCATGTTACAGCTTTTTAGATTTTGTCCTGAGGGAAATGTGAAAGAGCTCTCGGTGGTATTTTAAGTATTTTAAGGAGGCACAAAATGGGCTGGTATTTGCCATTCATTCAGCCTGGAAGTTCCTTGCTGCTACAGAGTTAGCATTTGCTTAAAAACAAAAAAGACGTTCCCAAACCATATGTTGTTAACACCAGCTGATCAAGATTTGCATGTGTAGAGAGGTATATATCTGTTGAAGAAGTGGCAGTTGTATTTATAGTATAACTGTATTTGAAATGTGTCTGTTGGTTCAGAGCAGAGAATGGTCTGGACATGAAACTAGTATATGTCCCCTTCAAAGAGGACTCCGAACAGGAGAAGCAAGGTATTAGCAGCTTCCTCAGAGATTGGCTTATGGTAGACACACTTGTAATTGTCAACTGTTTAAAGACTTTTTTTGTTCATTTGTTTTTTATGTTTTCGTTGAGAAATGAGATGCTGTTTTCTCTGAATACTAGCTGCTTCAAAAAAAAAAAATTGAAGAAATCATAAAAGTCGGCAGCTAGGAAATGCATTTTCTTCTCACGTGACAAGTGACGACTTAAAATGATTATTTCCCCCCAGAAGAAAAGCATTTTGAAAAGTTCTCTTTTGTTAGTAGCAAAGCATCAAAGGCGTTGTTGGTTAGCAGGGTAGTCTCTGATGTTTTTCATTTCCTTCCCTGTCCCTTCCAATTTTCTCTCCGTGTTAAACAAGGAAGACATCATTCAGCTTGTGGCAGTTATTTAACGTATTCAGGCTACAGTAGTGCCGTTTCAGAGATAAAAATTTAGTGACTGAACTTGCACTTGTTTGAGTTGCTTATAATAGGTTATAAACCTTTGACATACGTTGTTACAGTCCATGGAAGCCTCTTACTTTCTGTGATTACTTCTTTTCCTTACCACTGTTTGTATTAAACTAAATTTTTGGCCACCTGGCAGTACTGAAATAAGTTTCACTTTTCAGATTAGCCCTTCCATCTGTTGTGTACCAGTAGCCAATGAGAGCAGATGGCATTAAGTTCACGTTCTGTTTAAATACGTGGCACTTTAAACTGTTTTCCTGTCTTCAGTACTTTGCTTCATAATTTCATAAAAGATAATCTGCTTAATCTTTCTATACATACTTGCATATGTTGGTATATAGTTAATGCTAGAGCTTTATGAGCATCTGCCAGATAGCTGTTAGCATCTGTCCTTTTGTGTGCCTCAGTATGTGAAACTAAAGGTGACAAAAAGTTTGCAGAATTTGATGTAATTGTTCTGGTTAATATTGAACAACTTGGTACAGAAATGTTTCCTTTACTTAAATATGAATTAGATTAAGAAAGGCCAAATTAATACTATATTACTGATCTAAAGCACTAATTTGTGGTATATTTGAGAATTTAAATATTCTTACAGTATGTAAATTCATAATACCTATTTATCAGTTAAGAAACAAAATAAGATACGTTCATGGTATAAAAATTTTGTGTAATCACAGACACAAGTTATTTGTATTTAAACGTACTTTAAGAACTTTTGTTAAAGGCTGCCCCTTCCACCCCCCCCCCCCAAATCTAGAAATAGACTCTTACATTCATTCTTAGAATTACTTTAAATCTTTTCCTCACATGTTGAACATCAAACAGTTCCCACTGACCTCTTTAGAGTTTAAAAGTTTTGTAAATTAGGTGGTAAATGCTTACTGGGGATTCAGGAGATTACCTTTACCATACCCCCCCCCCCTTTTTTTTTTTTTTTTTTTTTTTGAAAATTATTTTATTTTCTGTAAGGGCTTGGATTTTCAGGTCCCTCAAGAATTTTCATGGTCTGTGTACAGATGCAAGTGAGATGTAGCAGCTGAGAACGTGATTTATTTGCACAGCTCAGTAAATCATCTGTATTTCAACATGTGGGCATAGTCAAGAATTGCGGATCCTTGCTTCTCTTCAGGTAGATTTAGAAGTAGACTCTTTCAGGATTTGGCTAAGGACTCAAATAAGAAATTCTGTCATTGGAATTTATATCAGAATTTGTCTGTGGCATTTAATTATAGAGGTTAAAATCTAAGTTAACATATATCGAATTTTTTTAGTAGGATTTTTAACAAGTTATTTTAAACATTAACTTTTTTCCCCACCTGTTTCTTTTTGGTCTTTGGCCTGTGTATTAATTTAGTCATTGTTCTTGTTCACCATACATCTCCAAAGTGGAGAATCTGCCAAAATGTCCGAAAGATCTTGTGCATTTGATGAAAATGTAATACGTACCAACTTCAGTTGTTCTGCTTGCATGGCACTTCTTCCTTAGTTTCTCTGGAATCAAAATGATGCGTTTTCCTGGCAGATGGGACACTGGATACTTGTTGCCATGGTTGTGTGGTACCCATTATGTTAAGCTTCAGTTTGAAAAGTTTAATACACCTCAAAAGCTGTAATGTTCTAAAGAATTATTTTCTGATTCTGTTTTGGTGAAGTAGGGGTGGATTGGATAAATGTGGTGATCCTGAGCCTGTTCAGAATTGCATTGGTATCTAGAACATAATACAGAACTCTTTACGCAAGTAAAGCAAAAAGGAAATTAAAAGTTTTGGAGGGAATGGAGATTCCTGACTATAAATCTAAAGTGTTTTACAGCACACCATTTGCAAATGAATGTCAGTACTGGATTGTGATATGAGCTGGTAATCTGAGCGTTTGGTTTACAGATAGAGCACTTTTAAGTGTCTTTAAGTACTCAGGGAATTTACTGTCGCAAACTGTTCAAATAAATTTGCAAATTACACACTATATTATTGCGGAGGTTGTATGAAGGCTTTAGGAGATTTGTATTCGTAAAGGCAGTCTTTTTTAGAAGAAGATTCCACGTCCTTAGCTCTACAAAATACATGAATTTATATTTCGTTTTTGGCTAGTGCTGTACAAAATTGTATCTGGAATCTAAAGCAGCTGCTCTGAAACCTGTTATTGTAGTTGTCTTGCAGTGGTTCTGTAGTTTATGCTTTAAATGATTTCCTTAGGTATGTTTTTTTTTTCTTGTTATGAAGAATAGATAAATAGCAAAAACATTTTGTGTTATGTAACATTGAATTTTAAATGTATTTTCTTTCTAGAGAACTAGAGGACGAAAACGAAGCTTTGTGCCTGAAGAAGAAAAACCTGAGGTTGGAATATAGCGTATTTTTTTTTCTTTTTTACAACAGTTTCACAAAAAAAATTAAACTTCAGGTTGAAATGTTACTTTCAGTACTATAATTGAAAATATTTGCTTTCCTCCCCTCCTTTTCCCCCACTCCTTTCTTTTACCTTCTGCTATGACAGGAACGGATTCCTAGAGAAAGACGACAAAGGCAGTCTGTTCTACAAAAGAAGCCCAAGTCAGAGGATTTAAGGACCGAATGTGCTACATGTAAAGGGACTGGAGACAATGAAAATCTAGTCAGGTAGGTTTGATGCTCAGACCTTATTAGGGATTAAATTTCCATCTTTGTCACTTTTTTCATCGTGATTCTAACAAAATGTATGTTTTGTTTTGTTTTTTTAAAAAAGAACTTGTTTAGGGGAAACATTACTTCGGAAGCATTGATTTGATTCACTGACTGACCTGCCACACACATTTACACTGTGGATTAAGTTGTAAATAAGCAAGGTAATCTGTTTTTCTCACACAAGAGAATTAATTTTCTCTTGTCAGGGTGAATTGTCAATGCTTTATAGGAGGTCAGAAAGATAAACAAGCCAACAATTTAATGATACTACAGGACCATCCTAAAAGTTAATTAAATTAGCATCATTAACAATGTTACGAGCTGAAGTATGGATTATGAGGAATTTGTTTTTAAAAATGCATTAATGCCACCTTCATTAATGCAGATCATGAAAGTGTTTGATAATCATATTTCTTATCTGAAACAGAGGCTAAAAAAAAAATCCGTTGAATGTTTTTTTTAGTAGTTGCAGGAGTCTAATTTAAGCATAGAATAAGTGCTGTTGAATAGCTATTGTTAACCACAACATCTTCGCCGATTTTGACTTTATAGCTGGCTTTGTGGCCTCTTTGCAAAGCTGTAGAAACTGCTCAGAATTCTTGAAAGAGGAATAATGGAGCTTAGCAACCAGAAAGCAGACTAGAGTTGAATCAACTGAACTTTCAATAAAACAATCTCATGGTTAATTTAGATAAAACGTAATGTTGTAGTTAGGTCCTGTATGTTTCAGCTATACTTCTGTGGACAAGGTCTCTTTAGATTAGGTACATTTGTTGTTTTTAGCTGGAAGGGTTATTCCCAGATACGGTTTTTTTATTTATTTCAGGGAATCAGAGTTATGACAAAAGAAAGATGCATGCAAACTAAATGCAGTTTTAGAATCAAGATATATCCTGGGTATGGATATCTTATAGTCAGAATAGCTTATTTTAGTATCTCAACTACAGCATATCATTTACCTTAGAAGTTGATATCATTTCAAGGATCCCATGCTGGATTGTAATTTTCTTTCCAAATTTGAGGCCAAATGCCTCATCAGTAACTGGGAGACTGTCTTACACATAGACAAGCCACTACTGCTCCATCTCCTAGCTCCTGCTCAGTACCAGATTCACATAGAAGCGATTGTTGATACATTAGTACTGATGAGAAGTGATGGCAATGTTTTTCAGCTGCCCATAACAACAGAAAAGGCTTTCATCAGCCTTACTGCATGTAGCCCAGGATTTACCTGGGGGTTGTATTTGGAGTATGTACCAGAGGAGAGGGACCCTTGATTGACATTTGATTTAGTAAACATTGACATCGTTTACGAACTCTGACTTTATGGTTTTGCAAGTTAGACGTAATACTAAAAAGTAGTAAAATCAGGACAGTGGTCAGAACAGTCAGCAGAAAATAAATAGATGCAAGAAAGCTGGAACAACAACATATATAGCGCTTTTCTGTGAAAAAGGCAGTGGATTAGTTTTTTTTTTTTCCTTCAGGATTCTTTAAACCTTGAATGTCAGATTGAAGTACATAAAGGAGAACATGAGGAGATACTGTGAAGAGCTGCATATTTACACTGAAAATAAAAAAAGTAATAGAAATATGTTGTTTACAACCTGAGAAGATTTAAGAAATATTTTCTTAAAACTTCTGCTGTATTCTCCAGATTATTTTTTGCAAAAGATTATGAATTTATAATTGTTTTTCCTCAAATAATTATACCCTTAAACAACTGCAATTTTATCCAAGTTAGATAATCACTGCTTCTAAGGTGTTACGGAGACTATTTTTGATAGCTATTAAATGATACTAAAATACTTAGTGCAACTAAAAGTGTTGCTCCTAAAACTGTATCTGGATTCAGGCAATGAAACAATGCTAGCTACCATATGGGCCCACTGCTGTGTGGCCAGAGTTGCAGAGGGAATGTGATTCACAGAGATTTGCTATGTCAGAGAAAGTCTGCAGAATTCTTTTTACTTCTGCTTCACAAAGTAAGAGAAAGCAGCCTGGACTGCATCTTCCTCCTGCCTGTACCATCATGCAGGATTCTTTTGTGGTAGTAGAAAGAGAGTGTTATTTTAAATTCTAGTTGGTAGGATTCCTTGCAAATAAAAAATATTTGAGAGGGAAACAGAAAAATGACAGTGCCAAAGAGAATGGATCTTTAAAAGTTATTAAGGCAAAAAACGTTCTAAAAAGATCAGCGGTAATGTTTTTCATCATCTTTTCGCTTCCTTCAGCAATGTTTTTTAATTGCTGGATTTTATTTTTATCCTTTCCTACTTATCTGCCCCTAAGAAAAGGGAGTTTTTTTTTTGGGGGGGGGGGGGGGTTGTAGAAGAGATTTTTCTGAAGGTGAAAGTTGGTCACTTAAGGTAAATGGAAATATGCAACTGCTGAAACTGCAGAAGTGGGGAACAGTCCTGGTGAGCCTTCGAGCTTTCCTTGACATGTACTACCTCATACAGGGCAGATGACATGACTTTTGAATGAACAATATCTGTTTTTCAGAAATCGAGGTTTTCTTAAAATTTAGGTTTATCCTTCAGTTTGGGGTTATTAACTGAGTAAGAACTAGAGGAAATTAAGCTATTTCTCTTATTTTTCTTAAGCTATTTCTCTTATTTCAAAAAGTGCAACCCTGCCCCTCCCCTCCATACAAATCCTTTCCTTGTCATATGTGGAGGTTTGTGAAGTAATTCAGACTTGTAGGCTTTTACTTATATACCTTTTGCACTTTTTGCAAACCCCTTTTTTAAGTCCAGCACTTAATTATAAACAGGTTTCCGTTTTATAAAATGGAATCTGAACTGCAGGAAGACTCTAACTAGCTCCTAATTCACCAGTGCAGTCTTTCGTCAGCTGCAGTTGGATGAGATCTTTTGTAAATTACTAAACAAGTTTCGTGATCTAAGCTTGGTACTTGGTAATGAATCTGAAATTAAAAATACTAAATTGTTTAGCTAATTACTACTGTTTGACTAATGGAGATTCAATTTCTTGGACTCCATTTTAGATCTTTATGTGCAGCACTGGATGGCTGAAGGGTTTTTTGTTATGTGCCCAGCATCTTTACTTACCCTGTTGTTCTATGGGTATTAAATCACTTCACAGGCTATTACTTAAAGTTTTAAGATTCCTCCTAAAAAGGCTAGTTACATTCTTATAAATTGTAATAGTTCATTAATTGGCTGAAGCTTTTCATAATGACTATAGTTTCGTACCAAAAAATGATTCAAGTTAGAGTATCTTTAATCAGTAACTTTCCTTAAAATCATATTGACATGCGCTCTGCTTGGTCTGCTAATAATAGCCGTATAGATATTATAGACATGCCAAGACTGTGTTTATCTTTGTGGTAGCATCATTATTGTATAGATTGTATAGATAGACTGTTTAAGTGTAGTAGGATGCGTTGTAACTTAAGGTTTAATTTTTGTGTTTTTACTTTTGTCTGGGATCTTTCCTGGGGGAAGAAATGGGAACGAATTTTAGTTTGTAATTTTTTTTATACACATCTATGCAATTTTTATTGAATTAAATATTTCTGTAATTTTTACCTTTTAGAAAATTAGTGGCATAGTCAGTGAAAAGTTAATTGAAGTGTTCATTCAAATAAGTAAAAGTCTGATCTGTAACATTATGAAAGACAGTAAAGAAGCTATGTCCTTGACTGGAGAAAAGTAAGACTTCTTTCAGATCTCTTTTCATTCGAATGAGCCCTAGCTGAGTTTTGAGAGTCATGGTATTAAAGTGTAGAGCATTTTTTTGTATTTTCAAAAAAAAAAAAAAAGTTGAATCAGATAGTTTTGATATAAGGCATGGAGACACAGCAGTTTTTCAGAGAGGTCGTAGTTCAGCAAAAGAAATTACAGTGTGGCCTTGATACTAAAGCACTGAGAAATCAGAGGCTATGTATAATAATATACTTCTCAATCTTAAAAAGTAACCAAATATTCGAAATATTTGCATGAAATGCAGGGCAGATATTTTTAAATGTGGGAGTTTCCAAGTCTTGGTTTTTAGGGATAAAAGCTCCTTTTAACAAGAAAACAAAGCGCTATGTAATGATAGTTCTGTTTTGTTTGTGTTGTGAATCTTCTAAAGTTGTGTACAGTTCAGACATTTATTAGTATTCCTGAAGGCTTTATTGCAGTCTTATATGAATTACTTAGGATCATAGATCCTTTAGAGGAATTGCTCAATTCATAAGTATCTCTGTACCTTTTTTATGAGGTAGTAACTCAGTAATTCACATCTTTAAAAAGTTCTTATCATACTCCCTAATAGCTCCCTTGGGAATATAAACATATTTAATAGAAATATAGATAAAGTGAAGTGTATATGAAGTGGCTTAATAGGTAATAGGCAAAGCTTGCCTTCCATTTTGCACAGTACCCCAGAGTAAATTACTGATTGATCTATTGCAGTATTCACGCAAAGTAGTAATACACACAGTTCTCCTGTCCAGCGCGGTATTTCTGTCTATTCTATTTTGGTTAAAGAACAAAGTTAAGATGAATTGTGTATTTTATTTGAACACATAAAACAGTTTTTAAAGAAAAATCCTCATGATAATCTAGTTTAAAATCTTCCAAAGTAAGACTTTTAAATTACTTCTTTAGAAGTGGCCTCTTTTTAAAAATAGCTTGATACTCGACTGTGACTATTTAAAAAAAATAATAATAATAATTTCTATTGTTGGTTTTAAGATGTTCATGGATAATATTTAGTGAATTAGATAAGATTGATATTCAATATTGGATTTGAGAGAAGGGAAATAAAATTACAATGTTGTTTACGCATGAGGCAAAGTCATAGAGCTGCACTGGGCAGGTTAAAGAAGTCTCTGAGAAAGCATTAGATTTTATCATCCCACAATTTAGAGCCAGCATATAACATACACTTTTATAGTTTTGCGTGTTGAGTTTTTTCTTTTCCAGTTAAGTTAGGATTTTTTCTTTCTTTTGATTTTCAGCAACTGGTGCAAAATTACTATTTTATCGGTGCAGAGAGGGCAAAATAACTTAGGTCATGGTTTTTGAAATAACATAGAGTAGGATTTTTTGAAAGCATAGAGTTGAATGCTAGTTATAAAGTATTCACAGAGTGTAAAGCTGAGAAATTATTACGCATGTATATAGTATTTGTTTTTCATGCAGATGCCTACTAAGAAATTAGCAAATTTGAAAGTATTTATTTGCCCCAATATACTAAGTCTAACACTTCAAGCAAGTGTAATCTCCTGTCTGTGTTGTTACTGTATCAAGGCAGCCCTGAAAGGGAAAGATGAGGAGTAGGAAGAGGGGAAAAAAGAAAACATTTTTATGATATGTAAGTTGTAATATTTATTAAAGGAAATAACCCTTCTGTAAAATTGACTATAAAGTGATTTTATGAATCATAGTTATGACAAACTTTATAACTGAAAACATTAAAAATGTAGGCAATATATGCAATAGTGGTGCTGCAAATGTACTCATCATATTTAGGATAATTTATAGCGCATAAAGAATTGACTCCTTAGCTGCATCAAGTCATCTCTTGTAGTTCTGTTTTTGACAGGAAGCATATTCTAGACTGGCTGGTGTGAATCCTCTGAAAATTTTCACTTTGGAACTATTACCTGCCGTATTTCCTTAGTTGAATTCATCTTGCTTAGGTTCATCTTTGCATTTTTATTTTTCACTTTTCCTGTGCAGAAGAATTTCTGTGCATGTCTGCATTCACATTAAGGATTTGATTTTCACCTACTGGTCATCTGCCAGTTTTGAAGTTCTGCCTGGGCTGAAGTTTATTCCAAAACAGCCACATTAATTATTTTAAATACACTGCAACAAATTTAACAATCTGTCATAGTAATTGAAAGTTTGTGATTTTCAGTAGTTCCTGAAAAACTATCTTTAAGAATGCTAATGCAGAGATTAATTACAAGGAAAATATTAGTTAATTTGGACGTAGTTTGCAGCAAGCTCATGTTTTACCAGTGATTACAAATGCAGTATTTTATTGGAATGAAGTACTTGAATGAAAGAAAGCTTAATACTCAATAACATAGTTTATTTCTACTATATAATTTACAGGGCTTAATTCTGCACATTAATTTTTTTCTAGTTAAGTTACCTGTTACCTGTTTTTTCTATCATTTACCTCATTTTATTGCCTTCTGAAGAGTATTTCTTTTTACTCTAGATGGCAAGAGAAAGTACATGTAATGACAAATATGCATCTTTTTTTCACAGAGGACTTTATTCAAATGGAATTACCTGTGCTGCATTGCAGATTACTGTAAAATACCACAGATTTTTGTACAGTTTCTGGTATTGCGATAAGTTAATGTGTTAGGGCAGATATTCAAAAAGAACCAGTAGGCATCATGATGCTCTCCCCTGAAGTACCTAAAAATCAGGCAAAGCTCTGGGAATGAGACTCAGTCTTGTTGTTTGTGGGTTCTTTAGAAGCAGAAAGCCAGACACGTTCGCACTTGGCGTACCGAGCTACCGGAGCAACATGTGCCTGGAGCATTTGAAGCTGTGCTGTAAAACATTCAGGACAGACTCCAGAATATTAACTTTTATTAAGTGGTCGCCAGTCTTTTATCAGTGATACCTAGATGGTTTGTTGAACGCCATGTCTCATATTTTCCTGAAACCAGAGACTAAAATGTGAATGGAAGCCTGGAATTTTTTTTTCCCCCATTGTTTAGCTGGTTAACTCTTACAGAAATCTTAGCTACTTAAAGAATGCGAGGTCAGGCCTTCAGATACCAATTTTGTTTTCCACATCTGCGATGGTTCTTGATACTGTATGATCTTGATAGAAAGATTTGTTTCCATTCAATTCTGCATTGTCATAATTAGAAAGCCAAGTTGAAAAGGTGCCATTCAATGTTACTTCAGTGTAAAGCTTACAATTTATCCTTCAGTTTGGAAAAGAGAGCAAAACTTGTACTGGAAAGTGATTCGACCAACCTGTGCTTTTGGATCAAGTACAGATACAGCAAAAGATGACTTTTATTTTTCAGGGAAAATGTATAATTTCTGTGAATTTCTATTTTTATGGTATTCTCCTTTGTTAACGTTAATGCCGATTAGAACATTGTGAGGAAACAAAGCTTTTGAACATCAAGAATCAGGGGGGAAAAAATGAATGTTTGTTTTATTTTCACCATTATGAAGGTTCTAAAACCCTGTTGGGGTATTACTGTGGTATTAGACAAGGCTTTTTAGTCTTCCTGTTACCAAGTGACTTGTTCAGGGGAGTTTCATGGTGGTATCTTTTTGCCTTCCTAAAATCAAAGGTTAATTTCCACAGCAGCTTGTTTTTTCTTTCAGTTATTTCCCAGACTGTTTATTAATCTGTCAGTCAAACCTTCTTCAAGCCTCCCAGGCTGCAAATGCAAAGTTCAATGTTAGATCTTGTTAAGGTTTTAGAGCAGCAACTCCCAAGCTCTTTACTGGCCTTGAATCTGTAGAACTTTAGTGAATGGTAGAAGTTTATGAACTCTTCAGGTACAAGTTTGGTTTCAGTGTTTGATTGTCAGAAGTTCTTACTGTTGATATTTAAAGTCTGTTGATCCAAAAAGCTTGGGAGCCAGTGCCATAGACTTTACAATAAGTATATTTTTCAGGTAGCTGCTTGTGAACAGAAGTTCAGACAGTTCTTTCTATGAGATTACTTTATTTTTTACTAATAAAAATAGTTTTTACCTTTTTTGACCAGTGATTTTTTTTTAAATAGCTTTCTTTTTTTTTCTCCTTTAGTTACAGCTGCCTGTTCAAGTCTGTGCTGCGATCATGGATTCGTGTGTTACAGCTTGACAATATATTTGGCAGTTATCATCTGTTCCCAAAACTGCATGTATTTCAGGATTTATGTATTATTTTGCTGGCTGCCTTAGGGAATACGTGTATTGTGGGCCTATTCACCTTTTTTTCCTTCTAGAACTCCCAAGATCCGGGAGAATTTATAAAATAGAAAAAAGTATAATACTAAGATTCTTCTAATTATCTTTATTGTGAGTAAGTAATGGGCAAGTTCCTCAGAAAAAATGGTTGAGTGAGATGCCACTTCAGAAGATTAGAGTTAATTTAATGAAACAATGCAGAGAGTGGAATTACAGTATCTGTGACAGCAGAGGCAGATAACATATCAAACTGTTTCCTGGCCTGGTTACCTGTAATAGGTTATGGCTGCAAAAGGTTTAAATATGTACCTTGCGATAAGGGTCAGGAGCTTCTTATTTTTGTAGACGTTCTTAAGAATTTTTCGTACAGCATCAAATTCGTATCAAATAATCCAATTTACTTGGCACTTGAATAAATCAGATATTCCATCATTTTAGCCAAATAGCTTCAGTCTTTTCTGTGCAGTGAGGTTATCACATCAGAGCATTTTATAGTACAGGATGCTCAGAAAACAAATGTCAAGTTCTTCATCAATTCAGTTGTTTTGCATCATTAAGCTGAGCCATTGTTACAGAAGCCATGAAACTGAAAGTTACACTTCTGAAATTTATAACTGCAGAAGGTTCATGTTCAGATGTTAAAATAATGCGTTAGAAGACCACCACAGGAAGCAGTAACCATTTAAATGCTATGTTGCCATAGCAGTTATGGTATGTCACAGTTACTGTCAAGTAAGCATCTACACAGTTTTCTAAGTAAAATGTCTGTCTGCAGAACCTTGATATAGGTTATTAGCTATTTGAGGAAGAAATCTTCATAGGCAAAATGGTGATTTCTTACTGTTATACAATTATTTTTCTTGTTCTTTCTTCTGCTATCCAGCAGATTTACTAGGTCATTGATCTGTAATTAGTTAATCAGTGTGACGTTTTTTGACGGTAGGAGGCCTGAGTTAGCTGTGCAAAATTTCATATATACTGTTGAAAACAGTTCTTACCTTGGTGTAATCTGAGAGTGTGTTTTGCATTATCAAGAAGATGACACATGAAAAATGGTAAAAGGTACAGGGAACTTTAAGATTCTGAGTTGCTTTCCTCACCATTGTCCATAGTATTGTTCACATGGTTAAAATGGCATATGGCACCCATTTATGTTAACAAATGAATTGCATGCAATTGGGGCTTAATTTGAGGCTAAATTGAGAGGTTCTGTGTGTTAACTGCCTTGTTTTTTATTGTGCTTTAGCTTGCAGTGATGTATTGAAGGGAATAAGTGACTATCCTCATCATATGCATATGGTGTTACAATCTGATGTATCATACTTGTATATACAATATGATTGTTCTTAGTTTAATCATTCTGTAGTCTAAGATATTTCAGAGTGTTATTTACTGAAGAACATACTTTTTAAAACACAAGCAATCAGGAAAAAACAAAAACTATCACAATGGCTATTTAGTGTCATAATGCACCCAGTAAAGATGGCTCTTCCTGCAGCATAATGTTACAGGAAAAATTCAGGTTTTTTATCAAACTTTGTTTTGAGAGAGCAGAAATAGTTTGCCCATAGTATCTGCTAGTTAGCTAATTTGAAAAAATATGAAGTTTAATTTAATCTTTTGTTTTGGGGAAGGAAATCAGAGATGTAGATTTCATTTGTTATTTGTGTATTTCAGCATGATTTTGGTGTGCATTACAGTTTTTATTTGGTCTGCTGTAAGTGGTCCTACTTGTGTTCCCTATTATTGTTTGCCATTGAAATTACAGATTGAATAATCTAGACTAGATACAGTATTTTTTCCCCCTAAAACTAGGAAAGTAGAATTATAGGTTTCCCATTTCCTTGTCTGTCTTATTATTTATTGTTATTTTCTTTTACATGATATTTGTGATTAATTTGAGTTTTAAAATATTTGTCTTCTGTACTGCGCCCAAATCTAGATTCAGATTTTGCTTTGCCTTACAATTAATAAAACAGGCTTCTCCCTTAGAACTATTGAAAATATTATTAGTGTATATATATTGCTTTGTATAATTCTTTTACAGTGTCATCTCAATAAAACTAAATTTGTATATCAGATTTGCTTTAGGCCATTTGTGCTTTCAAAGGAAAGATTCCATAGTGAGACAAGAATTCAGTATCATGGGATATTTTAGGTAGCAGTTCTTACCTTTATAACAACCTCATTCTTCTTGTTCAGATTTTTTTTCTAAACTTTTACCCTTGAGTGGATTTATTTATTCTTTGTCTTAGATTTAAAGTATCTTTCTTCATCTTAACGTTTTAATAAATTTTCTTTGGGTATTTTTGTCTTATGAAGATGAGAAAAATAAAATTTAGGAAATTTGCCATGCTGCCTTGAAGAAATTTACAACAAAATTTTTAAGCCCATATCTGATTTCCTCTTGAGGAAGGCCTGGTAGCTTCATGTGGTATTGAGAGGGAAGGGTGTGGAAAGGTCATAGAAGGAAAAAAATGTGCATGTATTCTTACAGATTATCTAAGAGCTGTTAGTAGAGACTTCTGTGGAGCTGTTCCCTTTTTCATGTCACTGGATATAAAAATAGAAAGGTCAAGGATAAATTAATTTGCAATTCTTTGACCAGCTGGCTGAACTTTTACTTATATAATTTCACAATTAATTTCTGAAAGCAAGCAACATCTACCTGAGAGGAAACTGTACCTCCTCTGTTGCTGCTGAGGCCCCCTAAAATGCCCAAATGCTTCCAATTTCTGTTCAGCCCCTGGAAATTAACTTCAATGAATCCTGAAGTTGACAGAAGTTAACATTTCTATCATCCCATTAAAATGTATGATATATTTGGGGGCCTTTTCACTTTGTAACTTGCCCTTGTACTGTGTTATTTCTTTTTTTTTTTTTCTTGTTTTTTTTTTTTCTCCCTCCTGAATTGTCAGTTAAACTAAGCATAATTATGCTATTGCATTGCATGTGTACTAGAGGAACAGAAACATTAGATTACTGTAATTCTGGCTTTGAGATCTGATGCCATGCCACATTAGGGAAATATGCAATAATGTAGCAAGTTGACTTTGGAATGTGGTGTAGTAACTGATTTTTACCATTGCACATAAACAGAGTAATTATTCTAAATCATAGCATCAATTTCAGCCAGATAACCACTAAAATCACTGCACTGTGGTTTCTTGAAAATGCCACAATCCTTCAACTGCCAAATTAAGCCCAGGGAGAACAACCATCAGGAGTGCCTGCACAGTTATGTAGAGGGATGAGTCCTGAACCAAGTGAAAAGATGTTCTGGAAGAACAGTAACCTTTCCCATAATGTGCGCATTTTCCATTACATTTCTGACACAAAATGCTGTGAAATGATTTAATGGTGACATTTTGTTTTGCTGACTTTCCCTTTCTCATTAAAAAGAAACAAAAGTTAGGTTAGGAAAGTAGAGGAAGGGTGGCCAAGCATTTGAATTCTATTACAGAAATCTTTGTTCTGTTTTTAAAGATAAAAATAAAGCCATTCTAGAGCTCCATTGTTTCTGATCCTGCATTTTACTGGTTATGGGAGAAGGGAAGTCGGTATACCTCCAGCAGCAGCATTGAACACTTTGCTCTGTATGGTTAATTTATGTTGTTGCTTTGCAGTACTTGCACACAAAGTATGATAATTTGCTAAAGCATCCTTTCTAATTAGCAGTCACAGAGACAGTACACATCAGCTCTATGACATAGCACACACAATACTCATTTCTGCTTGTCATTTCTGATGTATGTTATTAAAAATGATTGTAGAAGGGAGCAAAATATGAGTAGGCATAGCACACTGAAAGGTCAGCACTTGTCACTTGGAAAAGGATAAATTTTTATGGAGTGAGAAAACAAAAAGCTACTACCCATTAATATCATATAGGAGCTTGTCTGCATCTAAAGTAATGCATTTAAGAGTGGTTGGACAGAAAAATTACTTTTCTAAAGTGTGGTGCACGCATCCCTTGGCAGCTTTCAATTTCCTGTTTTCGAGCTGATGAAGAGCCTTTGCATTTCTAGCACAGTACAGTTTTATCCTTGAAAAGCGCGAATAGTGTTTTTTTGTTTGGGGGTTGGGTTTTTTTCTTCAAAAGATATATGAATTTTTTTTGGCACCTCATTTCTTTTTATTCCTCTCCCTTCCTGTTCTAGCTGGTTGGATGATGATTGCTGTCACTGAAGGTCATTAAGTTTCCCTGAGGGGGGCATCTAAATATGAATAAAATGTTTTTGTTTAGGGTTGCTGGAAATTATTTTAGGGTTTCAGTTGTCCAGTAACTTATTTGATAGAATATATATACATTGGAACATGTTTGTTTTCATGTTATTTATTGATTGATTTGGTAAAGTGGACATGTTACCTTTGACAAAAGTCAATATATCTTAGGTTATTTGTGGACAGAGGACCTCAGTTAGTTCATTTAAAACCAAAGTCACATACGTAATTTAAAACTTTGACACCTACTTTTCCTGAAAGCTAGTCTGTACAATAAAATTTTAAGGGTAGGAGGTGTGTTATGAGACCTGTGTGGCATCGGATAGCACTTCTAGGACTTTATGAAACTTTCAGCATCCTACATATGCTAAAAAAGGCTTTTGATGAGTTGTTTTTATCTTTGAGAAGAAATTAAAATGGTAGTGAGAGCTGAAGCTGAATATAGTACTGATATTTTAAGAGTCGAAGTATAATTCAGTTTTAGCTTGAGTAGATAGGAGTAAATATATATATAATTAAGTGATAGCTAACTTAGTAAACAGCATAAAGTAATGTTCTAATAAAGGCTAAGATAATTGTAAAAATCCTAATGGCAGTAACCTAAATGATACAATTTGTTGACTTTTATTTCATCATAATATGTAAACAATAATTCCACAGCAGTTTCTTACAAAAAGCTATTAAAAATGAGATAGGTGTGGTGAAATTGTTTTGGCAGCCTTTAGCTGCTTGCTAACTATTTAATTCAGTAATAAAAGCCAGCAATAGAAGCACCCAAATTGCACAACAGAAAATTGATTGTAATTTGGTAGGAAAATATTCTATGAATAAAAGTGTACGCTTTGGTGTATACTGCAGCCAAGTTTTATCCTCTTGTTTAAAAATCCCATGAATTTGAAGAGCCTGCTAAAGTGTTCTTGTTACTAAAAGTCACTTAGAGGAAAAATTGTGCCTGGTCCTGATGTTGCTACCTAGGGAAATAGAGGAGAGGAGTTAAATCTTCTACTCTATCAGTATGTCTGCATTAAGTCTCTCTAGGCCCCCAAATGAAAGTCTCTTTGGGTCTTCTAATATAGACTGCATATTTAGTATTCCATCTCTGGTCAGCAGTCGTAAGTGAGTAAAGAGAAAAAGAGAACGAGTGAGACCCTTGTCGGCGTTTTTCCATCTAATGCAGAGCATGCTGATTAGCACAGCCAAGTGAGAGCACTGACTTGTGGTTTATGCCTAGTGAAAGGTAATTAAAAGTTTTATCTTCTTTAAACTCTGTCTTCAAATTATGAAGTCCATTGAATTTGTGAATTTGACTCTAATTTTATTTGTAAGGCCATTTTTGAGGTAATAAAGCCTATATGGATTTCTGAATCGGCTAGCTTTTGATATATACAGAAACACAGCCTACAACATTTCAACAATGAAGAGAAATAGCTGCATTTTGAAGATGGTCAAAAAGAATATAAAACAGCAACAAAACGAGAAATTGTGGCAGAGATAAGTTTATTATAAAGCTGTTTGCTTTTTGTATTGAAGACCATTTGATAATAAATGACAGGAAAAGAGCAACCTGTAGATTTTTCTGGCTTGATGAGAACTAAGCAATTTGTAAATGCTAAATGTATGAGTCTGTGCAGAGATGTTAAGAAAAGCATTTAATGAGAAATGCTACTCACATCAGTACTTAAAATGACCTTTTTTTTTTTTAAAGCAAATATAATATGCTGTTAAGATTTTAGGTTTGTATGAGTAAAATTGATAGTGCTAATTTTAGTAGTTCATTTGGGTGAACTGAATGAATCCAGTAATATTTAGTTGACATTTTTGTACATTTTGGAGAGATTATACAAGTACTAGGTATAAAAAGTGGGAAGACAGTAGTTTAGTCTCTTAAGATACAAAGTAGATGCAAAGAAAAAAATAGTGTTACTTTGTAACCAATCTTAGTATTAAAAAAAAGTTTACATTTACATAGAAACAGCCTGTCCTCTGCTGGTACCTACTAAAGCTTCTTTTAATAACACTGGCTGTGAAAAAGAGATAAGAAAACCAGCAGGCTTTTAAAACTCCAGTGGTAATTTTAGTTCTTCACATTAAAGAACAATAAGTAAACTGCAGGACTTCAGTTTTCTTTGTTTTAATTCTGAAAGGCTTATCTAAACCATTTTACCTTTTATTAAAAGCAAAATCACAGCTGAGACAGCAAGGGACCTCTGGAGGTCCTCTAGTCTGACTGCCCCCCCCCAATCAAAGCAGGTTCAACTACAGCAGGTTACTGAGGACCATGTCCAGTTGGGTTTTGGATATCTCCAAGGATGGAATCTCCACAGCCTTTCCAGGCAGCCTGCTCTAGTGTTTGACCTCTCTCATAGTACCAATATATATAGTATATATAGTACCAATATAATAGTACCCATAGTCGTCTTATGTTTGAATAGAATTTCCTGTATTTCAGTTTGTGCCTGTTGCC
The DNA here is from genome assembly GCF_036370855.1 of Dromaius novaehollandiae. NCBI lineage: Eukaryota > Metazoa > Chordata > Aves > Casuariiformes > Dromaiidae > Dromaius > Dromaius novaehollandiae. The sequence goes on along the minus strand of NC_088099.1, from coordinate 45,161,406 downwards.
TCTAGTCCTTTTACTGCTGACCTCTGAGAAGAGTCTGGCTTAATCGTCTTTACTCCCCCAGCAGGTGCTTATATACATAGGTAAGATCTCCCTTAGCTTTTTCTTCTCCAGCCTAAATGGTCCCAGCTCTCAGCACCTCCTTGTTTGACAGATGCTCCAAGTCCGTAATCATCTTCGTGGCCCTTTGCTGGACTCACTCCAGTATGTCCATGTCTGTCTTGCACTGGGAAGCCCAGAACTGGTCACAATACTCCAGATGTGGAGAAAAGCATATTTCCATAAATATAACTTCCATAATATAATAAAAAAGTCTTCTGCTGTGTATACTGTGTATAACAGGTAGAACTTAGTTTATTATAAAAGAAGCATCTTCCTATCGTGATTGTACTGAAGCATTAGGACACTTTTTGAAGTGAAAGTATTTTTAAAGTGAAAGTATTTCAGTTATTTTTCTTATTAAATCCATATCTTGGTAAGACCACGGGGTTGTAGTTTAAAAGTATGTAGCTTCGTCTGGCAGCATACTGGAGAACTATCTGTGCTAATCCTTCTAGTTTTGCATTGAAAGTTGTATCACTTAGTGAAGGGCTCCACTGTTCCCCATCGTTTGTCTCTGTGTGGGTTAAGGTATTAGAAGGCATCAGACATCCACAGTTCCAGCCTCATCTTCTGCTTTCTTTAAAAAGTGTCTTTTCCAAATATATTTTCAAATTCTGTTTACTGGAGTACCATCCCACCTAACAGTAGCTTTCAGTGAGCAACTGCAAAACTGCATAAAAATTTCTTTATCATCTAACCTGCCCACTGGACTGTAAAGAGGGGCAAAACCCTCTAAAACTCAACTGCTAAGGGCAACTTGCTAATTGCTTTTCAGCTCCAAAAATGATATATAACAGTGTCGTAGCTGAAGCTCCTAATTTTGTCTTAACTATGAAGTGCTAGGAGGGAAAGGTCCAATGGCATTGTACTATGGGAATAATGTTCCTTTCCTGAGGGGCAGAGAACATGGGGGCAGGAATATGTTTTGCTTTCCTGTCAGTCGGATCCCCTCTGTCTGGTGGATTGTGACCGCAAAGTGGGTAGTGGGTGCAATTCTTACAGATGCTGAGGGTTCAGAGTCCCCCCTCATTCCAGACAAAAGTGAGAATAGATGAACTGGTTTTCTGTGGCATGCCGGAAGAATGCACTAACATTCATTTTTTTCTGATATACATTATAGTTCCTTAAAAACCTGAGCTTAAAAGTTTGTGTGAGTTAGCCACTAATTTCTCAGCAAAACCAAAACTATTGTGGTCTCTTTTTCATCTGTACATAGTTGCCTTTATCTATGTGTAGACTGATAAGTGTATTTGTGTGCATGCATGTGTATATGCATATATGCATGCTGGTCAACATAGGTAAATGCAGACGGTATTAGGAATATATGGCGTCTCTGTTTACTGCCATTTCATCCATATTCTTCTCTGCAGAAAATGACAATTAAAAAAAGATTCACCAGCCTGCGCTGGCCTATTGGACTGCTAGTTACGTATAACAGTATGTGTTTGCATCTTAAAGGAAAGGAAATATGGATTAAGTTTACAGCGTTACAGTATTTTGTACATACTGTATCTCCTTTTTTCAGTTGGTCCCTGCTGTAGAAAAAATGTTTTTAAAAGAACTGAATCCATTATTTTAACACCTCAATTAATAGCTTATGCACTTAGTTTTATTTAAATATCTTATTGTTTTATTCTAATTATGAGAATAATATCTTAATATTCAGGTCAAAACTAGTCTCACTGTTCCGTGAGATACTTTCGAAAAAATCCCATGCTCCCTTGATTTTTCCATTTGTATTAAGCTATGTGTATGAAGTGATAAATAACTTTTTTAATAGTGAAAGCTGTGAAAATAATGAAATCATGAGTTTCAGCAGCACAGTATTTTCAGTATAAATAAAACCATGTTAAAAATTGTTCAAGTATGTTTTCTCTGACATGGAAATGTTTATGTGAAGCTGGGTTTTATAGGTTAATATTTTTATATAAAAGTGAAAAGATGGAAAACACTATTGACTACCAAAATATATCAATTGACAATGTGCTTAATGCACATGAATATGTTACTTAACGTATTACTTGAAACAAAGGAAATGCAGTGCTTCTACTACATATTACGGCTGTTGCCTTTCTCAGTAGCTTGAGGGTATATTGTGTTCTCTGCCTGCCCCAGAAATGTGAATGTTTTTAGAATGTTATTTTTCATAATATTATTACTTATTAAGTAACTTAGCATTTACTTGCTACAAGATAAGCAAAGGCAAGAGGTGAATGGAGAACAAAAGCTCAAATGTGGTGTCAGTGACTGTGATAATTTGAAGCCTGTTTGACTCAGATGCAGAGTGCTACACAAGATGAGAAGAATAAAATGGAGCAGTGAACCTGGGAAGTATGCAACTTTCCCTCTTCTGGGTTACTTACCTTTTGCAATGCATAGAGGGAGTGAAAGCAGGATATGCATAACTCAAGAATACACAGCAATTATGTATTAGCACATAGTAGGTGGTGAGGACTAACATGCTGCTGGGCTAAACTTTAATACGAGTATCACACCCGGTGTGGATGCCTGATGAATCTTTGCTGGTCAGGCAGTCGTCAGCAAGGTGGAGATGTTTTAGCCTCTGTTACTTGGCACAGGCTGATCTTGATCTTGCTGATTTACCATCTCCGTTATCTCTATTCTTTTCTCAGGCTTTTCATGTTTGTATTTTTCTCCTGAGTCACTTCCTTATACCATTTCAATTCAACAGACAACTTTGATGTTACATGGTACCTTTCATCTATCTTCACCAGTTAATTCCAAAATAGATAAAATATTCTAGGCCTCAGTTCACAGAATTATTTTCATTTTCCTCTAGTCCCCCAAAATAAGGAGGGTGTTTTCAGAAATTAGTTTATCCCAGTCACAAATTTAAGCACTTTCATAGGCTTTAACTGGCAAGAATTGATATAATGAGAATGCATATTTAAAATAAAATACTCTTCATTTCAAAAAATATTTCTTCTTTTGATTCAGATGGAACAAACCACATTTCCATTGTTAGTCTACATTATTGTTAGTGCACCTGCTCAAAAGAAACTTTAAGATCTTTGAAAGCTGCCTTTTTTCCCCTGCGTTATCATAACGTAGTCTGCATTCTCAGTGTAGGATTGTGATAAAGTTTCCGTTTTGTTTTAGTTTTGTGTTTCATCCTCAGTCATGTATTTGTTTACTGGTAGTATGTTAAATTATTTCGATGACAATTCTACTGGTGTAAGTCAATTTGTGTTTGTGCAAACATGACTTTGGTTCATGTTTCATCTGAGTGTTCCTTTTGAAATTAGTGGAGCTCTTCACATAAAATCTGGCAGAGTGGAAGAACTAGGTTAATTGCGTTTTCTAGATGGAAATTGCAGCTAGTATGAAAAGAAAAAAAAAAAAAAGCAAAGTAGATATTGCCATAACTGGCAGTGATGGTAGCTAAATAGTATGTTCTAACAGCAAGTGTGTCGTGAGTCAGGAGCACATAACCCTTCCTAAATTTTGGTGGATTCTCATAACTAATATTCATGAATACACTTACGTGGTAATAACACCACCTAAAGCCTGCAAATGTCTCTTATTTAGCTTCCATTGTTGTCATAATGAAATACTTCTGTTGAGGTCCCTTTCTATTGCTTGAGCAAAAGAAGTTTAGGTAAACTTGTTACAATGTACATCATTATGTTATTTCACTGATAGTTTTAATTCTATAGGAATTTAATTATATAATACTTAGCACAGAGCTGCACAAATACAGCATTATAAACACTGAACAAGCTTTTGGCATTCTTTTAAATGCTACTAATTATCAGATTTTTATATGTTTTACAATTTGTCTTTGTCATTGCTTTTGATTTATGGATGACATTTTGCTGTTTTCTTTGCATACACTCCTTCAGCCGTGGCGTATAAAAACATCTGCTATATTTTAACAATTTTTTGTTGTAAATAGTTTGTCTAATTATTTTCAGAGGTGGTATATGATTTTTTTTTTAATATAGCTGGATTGTGATGTAAATGTAAATATACATATTGTTTATACAGATTCTTTAACTTACAGCTTTGTTTGAAAAAACGATCACAAATTATATCATGCTCCTGGAATAGTTTGAAAGAGAACTGTAATTCCTGTGGTTATCTTGGATATTTCATATTTATTCTGTTAATTATTTTTCATTAGGGACTTGTCATTTTTGTTTTAGAAAGTTCTAAAAATCAAGACTGAAAATTAATTATGAAATTTCCAGGGAAAATACTTGAAATTTTTACCTTGAAAGTTCTAATAATTTTATATCAGTTTGGACAATTCAAATAAACTTTCTTGCCTTCCCCCCTTCCCCCCCCCCCCCCAAAAAAAAGTCCAGTCATTTGGATATGTATTTTAAAATACAGGAATATATATATATATATATTACATATATATATGTGCTGTGCAAGTGAATGCATTATGTCTTCCTTAGTTTTCTGACTTATTTTATAGTTATTTTGTAGTGCATCTTAGATGCATTTACAATTTCATGTATTTAGTTTTTTATTGTAGAGTTGTAAAGATATGTGAATAATAGTTTTCTGGTTTTTATTATGATGGCTACAAATATGCTTAGATGTGCTCCCAGCTATAAAAATTATCTCCATAACTTTTTTCCTTGTTTTGGCTTTTAATGGGCAAAATGTTTCTGCTGTCTAGGTTTCAGTAACTTCTAAAATCACCTTTCAGTCAAAGATAAGGACCGTTATTGTGTCAGGTAACTTTGAATTTTAAGATGGCATTGGGGCACAATGCTTTACTATTTGTGAACAGTGAGACTGATTATAAATTGGAGTTGGACACCTCTTAGAAATCTGGTATGGCATGTGGACAGTTGGATGCTGTCTACAGGAGAGCTTAGAAGGCAATTTCTTACTGTTCCTTGTAACTGACAGAAATTCATTACTGACCCAGATACTGATCATCACAATTTTTTTCCACATAGCTGCCATCCTGACTATAGGAATTAGAAATACTAAAAACTAATGGCTCGTGTAGGGATTACTCTAACAACTAAAGTGAAAGTTTCTATAATATCTACAACAAATTATCATAATTTCTTGCTTGTCTGTTTCCCATACAGTTTGTTGCAAATCTACAAACTTTTCAGAATCACAGAGTGGCTGAGGTTGGAAGGGATGTTTGGAGATCATCTAGTCCAACTCCACTCCTTCTTCCTGACCCTTTGCCATTGTACAAGTCTGACAGGTCATTCCTTCCCTTTGAGTTGACCAATTATTATCTGGAACTGTTAGGTTATTCAGAACTTTATATGACTGACTTTCTCCCCTTCTAAAGGTTGGTTGGAAAGAACCTCTGGTGGTCGCATAGTCCTACCTCCCTCTCACAACAGGAGTTGCCAACATTAGAGCAGGTCATTGTGGCTTTGATTAGCTGAGTGTTGAATACCTGTAGAGATGCAGACTGCTAGCTCTCTGTGCAACCTGTCCTAGTGCTGCACTACCCCTCATAGCGAAAAAGCTTTTCCTAATATGCAGTCTGAACCTGCCAAATACAGCTTGTTGCTGTTACCCCTTGTGCTATCATCAGTTGCTACTGAGAAGAGTTTGGCTGTACTGTCTTCGTAACTGCCTTTCAAGTGGTTGTGGGTTGCAGCTGGATTCCTTCCTCTTAGCATTCTCTTTTCCAGACTAAATAAGGCCAGCTCCCTTAGCCTCTCCTCATAGGTCATATGCTTCAGGTCTCCTGCCATCTTGGTAGCTGTTAAGTGGACTCTCTGTTTTCTCCACATCTGTCTTGAATTGGTGGGCCCAGTTGGATATTACATTTTAAGTACAGCCTCATCAGCACTGAGTAGAGGGGAATAATAACCTCCCTTGCTTTGTTGGCCCTGCTTCTGTTGAATCATACCAAGTCTGGTATTCACTTTATCCTCCAGGTCCTTTTTAGCAGGGCTGTTAACTCCACCAGCTGGTTCTCAGTCTGTACTGATTCCACCCTTGTGCAAAATTCCAGACTTCTCGATGAACTTCATGAGGTTCAGCTGGTCTAGTCAAGTTTCTCAAGCAGCTGTTGGATTGAAGTTTACTGTTTTGTGTTTCAGCTACCCTTCCTAATTGGGTCTCTCACAAATTTGCAGAGTGAATTTTTTTCTCAGTATTACAGTATTTAAGGAAAATACTGAATGATATTAGCTCAAAAATTAACCACTAGGGTACCTGTTACTGAATACCATCTAGAGCTCAAGCTCCAGTCTGCTGCCCTTTGAGCCCAGCAGTCTAGCTGGCTTTCAACCTGTTCATCTGGCCTTGTATTTGACCTACTAATGAGAATTTTGTAGGAGACTGTTTGAAAAGCTTTACTCTGAAGTAAAAATGTTACAACCGCAACTCTTCCCTCGTTCATGTAGCTAATTGTTTCAGTATAGAAGGCAATGAGGTTGGCCAAACATTATCTGCCCTTGGTAAATTTTTACTGGCTGCTTTGTGTTACTTTCTTGTCCTTCATATGTTTGAAAATGACTCCCAAGATGATGTGCTCGTTGATCTTTCTGGGACAGAAGCAAGGCTGACTGGCCTATGATTTCCTTGGTCCTACTTACTACCTTTTCTAAAGATGGACATGTCATTAGTATTATTCCATTTGTCGGGAGCCTGCCTTGATTGCTGTGATTTTTCTTAGATCTTAGAAAGGACCCTCACAGTTTTATCAAGCAGCACTTTCAGAAATGTTGGATAATGATGTCTGACTCCATGGATTTGAAGGCAGCCTCTCTGAGTTACTGCTTTCCTGCTGTTGGCTGTTTTTTTCCTTCCCAAATCACGCTGGTATGCATGGGAGTCTGAGAGCAGTTTTGACTGTGAAAACCGAGGCACTGAGTAAGAAGTCATCTCGAGTACATTTGTCTCTTCTGTGTTATCTGTCACTATTCAATCCATGTTTTGTTCAGGACTTCCTTTCACTGCTAACATTCTTGTAGAATTCCTTTTCATCGCCCTTTGTGTTCCTCACTGGAGTTCTAGGTCCTTGTGGGTTTTTGCCTTCCAATTCCCTAGTTTCCATTTCTTACATGTTTTTCTTTTGCATGTTTAATTCAGTAAGAAGCCTCTTGGTTAGCCAAGCAGGCCTTCTGCTGAATTTCCTCATCTCCTGCGTAACAGGATGGTGTGTTTCTGAGCTCTGAATACATTTTCTTTTAAAAATCAACCATCTCTCACTTGATATCATTCTCTTTCATAGTAGCTACCCACAGAATTCTGCCAGGCAGTTCCTTCAGCAAGCCAAGGTCTCCTCTTCTGATGTCCCTGATACAGCTTTTCATAGCGTTCGTGATGAAGTAGTAAACTCTTCTGTAGTTTTTATATCTTAGCAATGATAAGAGACTGTACTTATACCTCCTTTTGTTCTGTGGACATGATGTTATAATAAGCAATAAAGTTCCAGTAGTATCATTATTTATAGTTGAAAAAATTAAAACCTGATCTTGTGTATTTCGCTGTCATTTCAGTAACTATCACAGATTGTGAACTGTCTTATGAAATACAGTGATTTGTTGAACAGTTTACATGTCATGCTTTGTATTCTAAAATGGCTCACCGCAACACTGACATTTTTAAGGTTTCTAGTAGTGCCCTTCTCAGAAGAAAAAAAACACTATACATTTCTTGAAGGGATTAAAAAAAACACATTACACATCTGTTAGCACTGAATCTGTGTTTTAGATTGAGCAGGCAAAGTTAGTCACGTAAAGCCTGTAACCTACAATGTGGGACAGCTCATACTTATTATTATATTAGCTGGAAACCAGAATTGCTACCTTGGCTTGGACTTTTATTTCCAATACAAGCTATATAAATATACAAATATATTTACATAACACTTAGAAAAGACAAGTGGCAGTACTCATAATAATAAATTCAGTTACAGTCGCAGTACTTGAACAAAGAAATTATATAATATATAAAATTTAAACATTTTCATCGCATCTATGCTGACTACAGTTTTGTGACTACTGATAGATTAAGTCTTAATTACACAATATTTATACAAGACACAACTTTGCTGGGAAGATACTGTTTAACTATTGTTACCATCACCAGTATGCAAAGCCTTTTTTGTCTAGTTTAGAAGCAAGCAAAGCGGTTGATGCTGAGGGTTATATTGTGGATTTTCTGCAAATGTTTCTGCAGCCCTGTCTAGACAGCAGGCTGCTTCAGACTTCAGAGCAGCATGAATGTTCCTCCCACTATAGATAGTATAACTCTTTTAACAAAACTCTTGTAACATTAAAATACATAGGTTAGGCATACAAACTGAGTTGTGACAGAACTTGTATTGTCTTTACCATCTTCTGCGATACAAAACGTTGGGAAGGCACTGAAGGACCACCAGAACTCGGTTGATTTTTAGTGCCATTTTCATTGTTAACTAGTTTATCAGAGGGAAGCTTACAGGTTTTGTTCTCTAAGCCAACTAGGCATTTTGCATTAGTCAAGCATGTTTTGTGTTTTGTGTACACAGACAGTTTAAAATGAGTGAGTAAAAGCCAAGTTACCTCTGCAGTGCAAACGTTTTCTTAATTGTTTCATTTTATTCCATCTTCCTGATCTCAAAACAAAAAGAAAGGGAAAAATAAAACCCAACTGGTGTGAGGCGTATATACCAGATGGCTTTCCTGTGAAGCAGTTTTATTTTTCAAATCATAACTTTACTTAAGTAGGAGATCAGAATACCCTTTTATCAGGTCTTTTGAAAAAGATATTTCAACTGTTTAAGAAATACAGAGTTTTGATTTACAAGATCAACATTTGCATAATTCAAAATTAAGACACTCTGTAAATCAAATTTGTGTGTACTTGTATAGATAAGATAGCTTTTTGAATTTCAGTGCTTACATTGCCTTTGCTTTTTGTTTTGTTGGTTTGACTTTTTTGTATGTTAAATTCATCTTGTTGCGTGAAATAATTGAACGTAATATGAAACTTTGCTGTCAGAAGATATGCCTTTAATGAAATTTCCCATCTGTTGGCTTTCAGAACCAAGCTAATATAGAAACTGAAGGAAAACTGAGCATGTGGTAAAGTCATTATTTTTGAGAAGGTGCCCTAAGCTTGTGAATTCCACTGTTTCAAGACAATTTTAATTGCGTATTATATTACTGACATAACCACATGGTTACTCTTGGCTTAATTATACTACTGTTCCAGTGATAAATTTGCTTTATGTCATAGTATTTGAGGAAGATCACTATTAATCATTAAAAAAGATTGAAAATCAGTTTAGTATTTACGAATATTTTTGTAAATATAAAATTCTGTTGTAGAAGGCTCCATTTCTTTTTGAAGCTCCATAAAAGGCTCCGTTTCTTTTTGAACCAACACCATTTTAAAGCAGCTTTTAGGACATACATTTAGAATCTATATTGCAGTCATTAGTCATTCAGTAAACAGAGAAACATTCTGTGAAATTCTGCACTTTATACTTTTTAAAGAGATGACCTGCCAGCTACATGTTTTTAGCAACATCTGTTGTCACATCCTGATTCAGATATTGATTCATTATCATATAACAATGATGATACTGTTATTCATAACCATTGAATTATCCAAGTATCTAAAAAGTATCACCTCCTGAAAGAAAGAAAATGACTGAAGTGAAATTCTGATTTGATAGGAATTATAGTATTGGGGGAAAAAAAGAAAACAATTTTATGCTATATTGCAACATATAACAGTGGAATTGAGAGCCAGATTTTTAGATATTTTATTATTACCATGGAAACTGCAACAAAGACATTTTCTCATTTGTTACATCTTTGAAAACAAGAAGAAAACTGCAACCAATGTATTTGTGAGGAGTTTAGTCATATATCCCTCTAGGTTACTTAGAGATGAGTAGTTTGGCCTCGTCTGAAATTAAAATGATCTGTCTTTGAGATGAGATATCAGAATTCTTAAATTTTTGCAGTGCAAATGAAAGTAAACATTTTAAATTTACCTTAGGAAGAAATGAGTTGAAAGAGTTGTACCAAATTGTGGAGGAAGTATCTTCATTAAAGAATGCATTTATGCACATAAGGCACTCTGAGGTTCACGTCAGAGCCAATCTGTGTTCCCCTTACCTCTGATGAAACGTAACCAAGGTATCTTAGGTTTAGCACTGCACCAAAGTATGTGGACCAGATCTGGGAACGGTGACCCATTCATTTCCACTAAAAGCTTTTCTCACTCTTCATCTTCACAGTGACTTTTTTCCCCTCAAAGTTTATCCTGTTTAAACTTAACTTTAATTGTGAAGTTTCTACCTAGAGACCTCTTTTCTGTTAAAACTATTGTGAACTAAACTTGTATAGGAAGATTTAATTTCATATGTATTGTATCTGTGTTTACAAATTATTATGCTCATTGCATACCAAGCAATTCTCTTTAGGATGCACTTAAGTACATAACTGAAAGTATGTACATATCTGTTTCAGTGTAGATTACTTTACTCAGCATAGATTTACTCAGGATTGAGAATTAACTTTGTACTATCACATAACCTCGTATTAGGAAGCCCTAACTCAGTATTTTGATATATAATACAAAAAAGCATATGTTCTACTACCTGTTTTTATAACTACTTAATATGCTAGCAGTCACCAGATTTGGATAAATTCCTGGTTTAGTGTTCAATTGAGTACATTTTTTCTTACAGTGAGTACAGAGATTAAACTTGGAAAATGCTCTCACATGCTCATTTTAAATAATCGCAGGAGGAAGGAGGAGTTTTGCTTTGAGTGGAAAGGGATAGTCACTCCTTGAACTTGCACACTGGATCAGATAGAGACAGCTGCAGAAGGAAGATATGCATTGCAAAAGCTGGATCAATTGGATTCAGTCACATCCAAATGAAATTACATCAGTCAATAACCTTCCTTTCAAGTTACTGAAATCTTCCTGGCCCAAATTTGTCTTGTCAGGTTGCTGTGTTTTGCCAATGATTAAAGTATCTTGAAATTGCTTCGATAACATCAAGGACCTTGTTGTGACAAGGTCTGTAAATGCACTCTCTTAAAAGAGAAACCTGAGTTTCTTGTAGAGTATTGAATGTATTGACTGATTTTTTTTTTTTTTCCTTCCCCCATGGGTTCTCTGAAGTTTGTATTCACAAAGACATTGCAGAATGAAGGCAAACGACACTTCTAATACTGAAGGAAGTCCTTTCACATATCTGATACCGATATTTTATTTAACATTTTGTATAGGATATGTGGTTTGTTCGAGGCTTTGAAACAGTTTGAAAATGTGTGCTTCACTCTTTAAAGTGGACATCGTAATATTTAGAGCACATAATTCTGTAAATCAAGACTACTGTTAGTTGTCTTTGTTTACCTCAGTCAATGTGTTTATGCAGTGGCCACCATCAAGGTCAGTATTTATACTCCAGGGTGCCTGTTATTAGCCTGAAGCGAAGCTTTTCTATTCTAGTGATACCTTAGATGCTGTGGTGTTCTGTGCTGTGGATGGACTTTTTTTCTGGTCTGATCAATGTGAGTATTAGCAAACAGAATTCTGAAACCATTCAGGAAACATTTGTTAATGTTTATAACTTGATCAGTACTGAGGAGAATCTAAGTAATTAACAGTGTCTAGAAGACACATGGTATATCACTGATTTTTATTCATTTGTTTATTTATTTATTTTATTTATTTAATTACAGAGCTCTGTAACACTCATCTACTTAATGGAGTTGTGGGTACACATTAACTCCTGAGATCAAGAGATGTACCTTATGTGGCCTGAATTAAAAAAAAAAAAAAATGCATATTACTTATCCCCTTCAGTTGGTTTGATTTGTTCATTGCTTTCCAAAATGATACTTAGTCTTTGTCAGCATTTCTGCTATAGTCGAAAAGCTCCATTTTCCCTATCTTTCATTACTACCTTATCTCATCAGAGTAAACTTTTCTCCAGCACCCTAATCTGCTCAAATACCTCTGTAGGCTTTACAAAGTTAGAAGGTGTGTGAGTCCTAATGTTTTAGAATTTATAAGGTATGTTGAAGCAGTTTACCTTCCTTCAAACCTTTGAAGATAAACTGAACATACATAATGCAAATGTATTTTACTGGTCTCCAGTTAGCAACCAAAAACATTGTTCTCCTAGGAGATATTTATAGTGATGAAAGTAAGTATGAAAATGGCTAAAAAGGAACAAGGATCAAACCTACTAACATAAGCATTATATTTTCTTTGCAGTAAATAACTGTTACACAAATGAAGAGGGTCTTTGGCAATTCCATTGGAAAATACCAAAATTATTTGGAAGTTTCTTCTGCTATAAATTCCTTTCAAAAGGAAAATTGCGCAAGGACCCCCACAACATGTTATTTATTAAACTGAGGAAAAAGGAACAGATATGGCCATGTATGATTAGGGGCAGAGTGAGAGAGTTTGAGGTGTCTTTCCTTCCTTTTATACCAGAACTTGAAGGAAAGTGCCTCATAGTTCTTTTGGTCCAGGAGTAAAGGAGAGCCAGCAGAGAACAACAACTCTTCTAGAGGATAAAATAATGCAATTGAAAACTTCCTTGTTGAAAAATGCCTCACTCTTTATGATGCTTTTTACTAGCTGCTGGTTGTTCCATCTACTGATAGGAAAGATAGGAGAGCTGTTCACTTTTGCCCACTGTTTATTTTAGATTTTTGTGCTGCGTAAATCTTTTTCCCAGCTAAGGCTGGAAATGCAATTTCAGGTATTCCAAGCAGCTCTGGGTACTGCAGTCAGTAGAAATTAGAATGGAAATATAGGTGGCTCAGTTTAGTGTAAAACCTTTATAATGGATTTGATTATAATTTAGTAAGTGCAAAGAAGCTTTTAAACATGCATTGTAATGGGATCAGTTCTTGGGTCAGAGAGGGTTAGGCAGTGGAAGATATGGATGGAAAAAATTCGAAAGATGAGAGTAGAACTGGAGAAAGGAAGTCACAGTGTAAGAAGTCCAAGAAGAAATGTTAGTACCTAGTTTCTCAAAATCAGTAATCAGTTATCAGTTGAGTTTGTGGTTTACAAGCTACAGAAAGCTGTTGTATTTATCCATTTATATTCCTTTGTCTTCTCTTTTCACCAGTCTGTTGCTGGTTTATACTGTATGTAGAAGTAGTTAGTGGGTTTTGGGGAGTTTGAGGGGTTTTTTTTTGGTTTGTTTGTTTTTACTACAACAGTACTTTGGTGGTGAGAGGGATGAGGATAACCCAGAATTTATAAAATAAATGATGTCAAGTCAAATTTTACAAATAATACAAATGGAAAAATTGTCTAACTAATTCAAAAGTAAATTCCCTTTAAAATATTAGCAAATATTGTAATTTCCTTAAAAATATCTGGCAATCTAAAGAGATGTTATAGAAATCACTTGTATAGGTTATTTGTACTTCCTATTCCATGCCTCTGTTCTTGCAATCTTATCTAAAATGTACTGCCAAAAATAAGTTCTTGAGTTTACTCTATAGTTAGAAGTCTCCGCTGTGAGCCTTGTTTGGCTTTCCATGCTTTTTGATTTGTGAGCTTATTGTTAAAATTTAACTTACTATTGTATTAGCTGAACTATGAAGTTTGTTTCTAATACTCATATTGAGAAACAGAAGTAAAAACTTGTATTAGAAGTATGGATCACTATTTTCATCTTTAACCCTTGCTAGCCTAGATAGGTCATAGCCCATCGCACTCTGATAACCTCATTCAGATGGTACATTTGCAGCTATTCGTACTATTGAAAGGATAGAGCTAGCACAAAAATCTTGGTTTTATCTTGAGTCACAAGATAGCTGATGCAACCCTTCATGGACCTCATCCACTCTGAGGTGATCAGAAGAAGACCAGTTGTACTGTGGAGACGGGATTGTCATAAAATGGCTCTTAAAAGTATTTCTGCTCTACAACACAGCTTTTGTTCCGTTTTCTTGGCGGGGGGGGTAGGTTGGCATGGATGTAGTATCACTGCAGTTCAGTATGCCTGATTTTAAAAAATTTAGTCATGTTCCAAGACAGAAATGGAAGAACGGAAGTAGACTTACCTACACTGCTTCCTTCATGGCCCTTTGTGGATCCTTACCCTCAAAATTAAATGTAATATGGCAAGAACTGTTGGAACATGTGGCAATACTGTAGCTACCGTAGTTCAAATTGTAATTTTTTAAAGTATGACAGTAGTTTAAAATTTCTCCTTATTTACAATTCTACTTTAATAAATTTCAAAGCGGAAAATAAAAAGTGCAGTGTAGACTTTATGTAGGTCTTTCTTTGGAAACTGATGTATATTTGATATGCCAGCACAGCTCAAGGCAACGCTGATTTTTTTCTATTGAAAATCTCACAAAACAATCTTTTTGCATTAAACAAAACCCCTTTTTTGCATTAATTTCCTATATAGTAGGCAGTTTTAAAGCAGTTAAATGGATAGAATGAAGCACTTTAAAATTGTATTTATTTCAAAAAACAAAAAAATACATCCTTGAAAATAGTTCAATACATATGTCCTGAAGGCGTCAAAAGGCAAGAAGTACAAGGAGAAAAGGAAGCACGTGTAAGCATCTCTTGGCGAATGCTATGAAGGCTTGAATAGAGACTTTGTTTTAGAAATGGTTAAAGCATTCTCTGTAGTCAACTAGCAAGTTGAATTTTGAGGAAAAAAGAAAAAAAAACCAAAACCCTCACTTAATACTTCATAAATCCTGTCTTACTATTTTCAAATTCTGTAAAAACAAACACATTTTTAAGCTGTAACACAGTAATATATGTTGTTTGTGCTCATCATGTGGTTGATTCCATGGCTACTTCAATGAGGGCTTCAAAATGAGTGAAACACTAGCTTGTATGATCAAGCCTACCTGTGTAAGCTGTTGCTTTTATGATTTTTTTTTTAAAAAAAGGAAGTTATCTTTTATCTATCTTGAGATGGACTGCCTTTGTTCTTTGAGCTGTATTGAGCAAAAAGTCGAAAGGATGCTATACTTAACACAGCTCAGTTTCATGTTTTGACACGTAGAGACTCTTGGAAGTTTGGTATGAGTGTCTTATGCTATTTGGATCTGACCATACAAGTTGCTTGAACCTAGCGTGGTGTTAAAATGTTTCATAAGACAGAGCAGAGCTGCTATGATCTCTCAATGTTAATATTTTTTTCTTATCACTTTACTGTGTAGATACCCTTCATGAGACACAACTCTGCCACAACTCATCCTCGGAGGCAATCCTGGAAACCTCTTTTATAAATATGATTTTAAAATGTGGATAAAGCTCACAATAGAGTACCTAAAGTAAAGGAGAACAGCTATCCTGTCTCTACCATAAGCTTATTATGACAAAAAGTTGAGTTTGCTTGTCAGGCTTGGATAGAATGTAATTGAATGGTTTGTTATTTGGACTGACAAGGTAGTTAATTTGCCTGCATTTTTTTGCACTAATCAGGAACATATCATGTGTGCATTGTTGAAAAATCCCGGATAAATGTCTTGTCAGAATTGTCCTATTAAGTTAATGTCTTTTTCCCCTGTGCTTCCTTGGCAAATGATGTTATGCAATACTTGGATTCACTGAAGAGTGACGGAAGCCTGTGGGACTTAAATATTGTGCGTGTGGTGATATTGAATGAAAGAAGCAACGGTTTGCCGTCAGCCTGCTGCTCTACTTATATGCAGTTTAATGAGAACATTTCTATATAAAACACCGTGCTGTACATAGAACAATGTAAAAAGGATTGTTTCCTATAAAAATGTTCAGTACACTGATAACAAGAGACTTGTAAAACACTCGAGACTTACTATTCTGGAGTAATAGATTTGCCACGGAAGAACTGATATTGTGCTTACTAGTATGAACTAATTGTTTCTAACTTGGACATTTGAGTGAACAGAACTTTATCTTTTATTGTTTTCTGGATCACTATTAAGGAAGAGAAAAATCTGAGTATATGCAGACATTGTTTGATTTGGCTTACTTCTCTGGCACTGTTCAGGACAACCTTATTTCCTCATAAGATAAATATGAAATTGTTATGTAAGTTGGGAAAGGAATGAAGAAGTGATTACACAGCATGACAGCTGAGATCTTCGTCTTCGTCCATATATATCCTGGTAAATGCACAGATAGTATTTTGATCTACAAACGGTACTGATCCAGTTCTTAAATCTACAGTAGCAGTATATTGACATCTTCATCGTTTCATCTTGAACTTGCTTGGAAAAATTCTGCTCAAGTGCAATCACACTTGTAACTTTTACAACGTATAATCTTTGAATTTCTTGAGATATGGCGGGTTTTGTCATCTATCAAGGCACATTTCCATTTGAAAGTATTTTTTAACCGTAAATAAGGAAAGAAACTATATGCTGTAATAAATAATAGGAGAAATATACAAATTTGTGTATACTTACCTACAAGTCATATCTTACTAGGGCATTTCATGTTTGGATATTATATTAAATAAAATTAACCTGATGTCTAACACGTCGTTTTATTTTAAAAAGGGGGAGGGACAATACTAGAATAAGATTTTTGTCTAAACTGTCTCATAAATGCTTACTGTTCTGTATTGGCAAGGCACACAAAGATGCCTTTAAAGTAAAGAAACGTGCACTAGGAAATAGTTATTCACTGAGTAAATCAGTCTTTAAGAATACATGAATCCATTTTAGAAAAAAAAGACTGAGTTTAGTAATCATTTGTCCAGAATTCTAAAGTACACTGAAAAGTTGCATCCAGACATTGTGCTAACAAGAAAAACAGTGCCTGTACTTAATGCTGAATTAAAAAAAAAAAAAAAAACTCTAGATAATGGTATGCACTGTGATTTATGGTCAGCTATTAAGCTAACATAGTATAGGCGTTATGGGTGGGAGAGGAATGAAAAATGTAAGATATCTCAACTCTCGTAAGGCTTCTAAAATATTTTTAGTGTGACATTCTGCGAAGTAAACTGGGGAAATACGTGAATTAAATGACAATAAAAAAATATGTGTAGAGTTGATCAGAAAAGCAGACGAGTTATCATGGATTCACTGTCAAATTGGAATGATGTTCCACTCACTGGGTTCCACTCAGATCTGTCCTGGATTCAATATTATATTTTTATTCACTTTTGTTTTAGTATGCTAGCTGCTGGAATAAAGAGCTTGGTTACATTTGGAGGTGATACTAGTGTGATGTGAGGGACTACAATGCTAGAATTAAAAATGAAATTTTAGGAAAGCTTCCAGAAAAAATATGTAATGCAGAAAGAGAAAAGACATATTACTGTGTTTAGCGGATGATTATGATACTAGTTAGGGAGATATCCATCTTCAAAAAAGAAGTTATGGAGGACTGTGTATATCACAAAGTGATCATGAATTGACCTGATCATAACTGAGATGTACAAAGAGAAGTGTCACATTTAATATCATAAAAATAATCGTTCTGATTTATACCTCAGCTTTGGAAAAGCCTTGGCTAGTGTATTCTGTCCACATGTAGGCACCATTGTTCAGGAAACATAATTGAAGAATAAGGGTTAAAATAGTTGGCTTTCTTTACTTTGGTTTGAAGACATGGATTCTCCAATCTGAATTCATAGAAAGATTATGAAAAGAGAACTTGCAACAAAGAAGAAGAAACAAAAAAGAAGCTTTTCTTTGAATCTGGTTAGACCAAAGAAAAGTCTTATTTTGTAGTGAACTGATTTCAGATAGGCAATAGAAAGTTTTTTCTGACAATAAGAATGATTGTGCTAGATAAGACTGTTAGGAAAGTTGAGCAATCTCTGTCACCAGAGGCTTTTAAGGGCAGATCAATATGTGTTAAAAGTTGTCTGAATATTGCTGATACTGCCTTGGGTATGTGTGATATCCTAAGATAGTTTCTTGCTCTATTTTGTATGATCATTCCCCAATACAGCTTTTTTTAAAAAATTTTATTTTCTTTCCTTTGCACTTTCCTATGACATGAGGTATTAGATTAGTTTTCAGTCTTTCTCTCTCTTTCATGATGCATTATGTCATTTGCCTCTCTTTCTGGAAAGCCGGATAAGAACACTGGATATTTCACCTTTTGAAAGAAGTGTGATGACACTCTTCAATTTGTGAGGGACATTTGTAGTAGTTCACAAACAATACACCATTAAGTATAGTAGTCTGAACACCTGTGAATGACACCATAGATGCAATAATGTTTTAGGACTAGAATGTACTTCAGGAAAAATAATGCGGTTTTTGCTGATACCTTTCTTAAAGTTAACACATTTTTTCAGTTTGTTAATGGTGGCTATCCTAATCCTTTCAGAATTTCCTGTGCTTCCCAAGAAAGAAAACATTCTGCATCTTTTTGGGGGCTGCTCTTTGTGTAGCATTTTTATATTAGTATGTGGCTTGGAGGCATGGTCTTCACAGAAATACTGTATTTGAAGTCAAATACAGTAAATATAAGTTCTATGCACTAGTTGTACAATATAAACAAAAATAAATACATCTGACATACTGTTTACATCACTTGTATATGGACACTTGATGAATTTTGCAAAATAATTTGTCAAAGTGATGTTTTATAGTTTATGAAATACCATGAGAGTGGGAGAAGTGAACACTTCTTGCTGAAAGGAAGCTGTTTGCTAGTAGGTATGGTAAAGAAAGTTTCTTCATAGTGTTTGTATAATTTGTTTTGTACATGCAAACTGTATCATGAAACAGATGAAAAATTCAGAAAAATTCTGGATTACACAGATATGTTGCATGAAGCAAGTTCAGAATAGCTAGTTCAGAATCTTTTCTTACCCATAGGCAGTTAGTGTTAAAGGTGGTTTTCTTTTTTCTTTGCTTTTTTTTTCTTTTTTTTTTTAAGTGTTAAAAGGATAAATGGATGAAAGCAGGTGGGAGAAGTGGCAGTTTGGGATTTGGCATAATAAATTTGCCTACACAGACATCGCCAGATGAACATTTATTTTCTTTTGTTCAATTGTAGTGTAAATGATTGACAGTATTTGTCAATTTTGTTAAAATGAAGTATTTGATATTTGTGTGACATAACGATGGGGGGAAGTGGAAGCCACGTTAATTTTTTTTTACTTTTGAATTTATAGGCAGTATGTTTTGTTTATCTTTTTGCTTAAAATAGAACTTCTTCCTAAAGGTCAGTGTGTGGCAATTCATGTTGTTATGTATGGTAACTGGTTCGAAATACAGGATTTTTTAAAAACTTATTTCATGTAGCAGATGCAGAGAAATATAGCACAGATCCTCAAAGTGAATGAAGGTTTTTCCATAGGATTATTGTATGCTAAAGAGAAAAAATGATTATTTATTAATGCCCATGAGTTTGGACAGAAATATGAGTAAGTTAGAGATTAATATGCTGTTTCCCACATCTGAAACCATGTAGGTGCTTCATCCTGAATCCATTTTTAGCTGAGGGTGAGAAAGCTTGTCCTGTTCTATTAGGTCACGTGTCTGCCTTGCCCGTATACTGTCTTCATCAGTAATAGGTAGCAATATATTTGCTATAGAGAGATGTTAAAAACTAGAATGTTATTATCCTTCTGCTTCTGGCATAGTCTTTCACCTTTCAGCATTAGCCCTGTCCCTCAGTCTTCCATGCATAGCAGAAGAGAAAGAGAGTCTGTTTTCTCATCTAACATCATAAACTGTAGCAGTCAGGGACTTTAGGCTTGCATTGTACCTAGCACAATGGAAATTTGAATGTGGCTTTTAATCTAGTTTACTTTGTTTATGCCATAAGTATTATTCTTCCCAGAAAGAGTTTACTTTAAAACAAACAAATGAAAATACTAGAATCCCAGAATGACTTAGGTTGGAAGTGACCTCTGGAGGACATCTGTTCCAACCTCCCACTCAAAGCAGGGCTGACTACAGAGTTAGGTCTAACTTTAAAGTTAGTTGAATATCTTTGGAAGTAGAGAGACAGCCTCTCTGGATAACCTGTTACAGTGTTTGAAGAGGCTGTGTCGTGTTTATTGTTCAGTATTGAATGTATGTACATTCACCTGAGAATTTTAGTGCTAGAACCAATCCCTGATGCTGAAGTCTCCTAAAAGCTTGAACGGCCTATGAAAGAGGGCTGTTTTAAATTACTGATGCTAATGATTTCTTAAGACAAACTGCAAGACCCCTTGATCACCCATTTTCAGCTGTTATACTTGCAGGCTAAGGCATTAAAAATGGGAAATGGAAAACCAGCTTTTTCCATTTTGCACTTCATCATAAATTTTTCTGTTGCCAGACTTGATTGTGTTCTGCCTGATAAGTCTGAAAAGCAAAAAGGTGGTAAGGATCTAGACCTTTTAATTTTTATTTTAGACTTTTAAATTTTCAATTGGAGTCTAAATACAGAGTCGTATCACTTTTATTTTGTACTTGGCCTATGACATACACAGCAAAATGAATGCAATTTCTGTTGGAATCCATGAAGCAGAATTGAACAGTTTTGATGTAGAAAGGCAGCGTAAGGTGTGAAGACTTAAAATATTTTCACTTTGTTTCAAGAAATGTCAGAAGCAAAGGCTAAAAAGAAGAATGTCAAAATAGTCTGTAATGGAAAAGTACTATGTGTTGTCTCCTCTTAGTGAGGAGAATAAGCATACTTTTTAGACAGCATAACAATTCAGTTAGTATACTAAGGTACAGTTATATCAGTATTAGTTTCTTGATTAATTTTCTTCTTTAAATAAGGGGACAGGAAAGCGACCTCTTTGACATTAGTTGTAATAGTTGATGTTATTGCCCAGCTCATAGTATTCATTCCTATCCACCGGAAGTTATCTTCTCCTTGGTCCGGTTACAGTTGAGGTATCAAAGTAGCACTCCTCGCCTGCTTCAGCACAAAGTCAGTCATCTTGGATTTTACGATTTAAATTCACTTGAGCTACATCAGCTTACTTTATATTGGGGAGTGCTTACGTGGTCCTTTTCATCAATTCTATCAGGCAACCACTAACAAGAAATAAAATGGTGACTGTGCCTTAAAGTGCCATAGCTTTTTTGTTTTTTTTCTGAACCCGAGAATGTGCTGCAAGCTAAAATTAGCTCCTTGTGCTGTTCTGCAGCTGTCTGCAGTTTCAGAGTGGTCCAACAGTGTTGGCCACTGAGGGATTAAGAGGAGAGAGTCCTGTGCCTGAGAAGCAGCATCTGTTCCTCGCATGTTAAGAGCCTTTAATCAGAAATGGGGTCCAGAACAAGCCACCAAGAAAAGATGCTCATCAGTAGAGTCAAACCCACACAGATGTTGGAATAGCCATCATGTTGCCATTCTGAACTAATGGGGATTTTGTGAGCACCCAGCCCAGTTTAGTTCTCCATGATTTTAAAAGTTGTGGATTAGTTTGCTTGGAAGTTTGCCAGAGTAGGGCTTGTGTGACAGAGATCTCTAATGGTGATGGTGATTTGTTGATAGTGTATCAAAGTTTTATGTCCTTTTTCTATTAAAATAGATTTGCTTTCTAAGCGGTTGTGATTGATAGGGAGTAGTGTATATATTTTGCAATTTTGTATTTTGTTCAAATTGATACCTTTTAGCATGACACTGTAGACAGTGTGCAGTGATGTGTACATAAGTGAGAGATTTTCTGTAGTCTCTGAAGTGTATTTGTGAAGTTGTATTTAAAGATTAGCTTATTAATGTTGTGTTTCAGGGACATGTAGGTAATTACTTTTACGGCTATAGATGGGTGCTGCTGTCTTGTGAATACAAAATAGGTTTCTTTGTTCTGCCTGAGTCAGCGTTTTGTGATTTTACATATTAACCAGTGACTTACAAACATGCCAGTGGTGGGCATATTCTGCATTCACTGTTCCTTTATAAAAGCACAGGTCTTTTTTCCTCAATGCTGATGTGAAGACTTTTGCAGGCCAATTGATAGGACTCCCTCCTTTGCAGGTAGATGCAAGGTAATGAAATTGGATGTGTGCTGGAGTTTGTAAATAAAATGAGATTGACCCCAGCCATTATCTCATTTATCTCATTTACATTGTAAAATCAGTATCAACACTATTGATTAGAACATAATTAGTTAATTATGAACAGGAAAGTGCAGAGTTATGTAGGGCTTGAGCACAGCTGGCTGTACTGCTAAAAAAAAAAAAAAAAATTCCAAGGGGATGAGCAGATGGAGATCAATTCATTAAAGAACAAAGCAGACAGGTTTCAGGTATGGAAATGCCTAATCCAGCCTTGCCATGAAGATGTAGCTGACCTTCATTCTATATTTTTATATTTTTATAAATAAAAAATGTTTTCTTTCATTATTATTTACTTTTTAAACATAACTACTTCTGAATTCACCTTTCTTCCTCACACTCCATTTTCTCTAAATATAATGAGGATATATCTATCCTCATTAATTGCTGGAACAAGGAGCACAGCATTTTCTAATTTTGATACATAAGGTGATTTCAAACTTGTTAAAAGCATTGACAGTAAGCAATTACCTGTCAGGTAAGATAATTTAGGAGGTAAGTTTAGCTTACCTTTACGTGAACCTTTACATGAATCGCTGTTTTTATTTTTGCAGAGTTTTGGGTACAGCTATTAGGCCAGGCCGCTGAACATGGCTGTGCACTTAATTGCATTCAGAGATCATGTACTTAATCCATAGTTATCCACAAATAATAGTAAGTTAAAACATTCGCTAGTTTAAGGAAAGTTTTGAAGATGTGACCTTGAATCCACAAGGTTAAAATTTTGAACCAAATTTTTTTAATGGAGTAAGTGGAGGGTTTGAGTTTTTCCCTCGTGTGGGTTTTTTTTTTTGTTTTGTTTTGTTTTTAGCAAAATAGTTTAACTTGGACTATTTAACCATCTTCAGGTTGGAAATGGATGATATTTGTAAATAACAATGCAATGTGGATCTTTTGTGCTGCCAAAGTCCATATTGTGACTGATCTGTGAGTACATTTACTGAAAGACTGTAAGACTGTGAGCACAACACCTTTCATGACCCAGCAATTTCACTCTATAATTAAGTTTGAAAGTACTCTTTTATTTTGTTTTGGTTTCTTATTTACTGGATCTGACAGTTCATTTTCTATCATCTCATGTTGCTAGAGAAAGAAACACACCTAATAATATATATACCTAAGGACTTAATAATCACACTTTACCAGTGCCATTTTAACTTAGGTGTCAGGTTTTCTTTCTGATTTAGTTAAACTGTGACTGTGTTTATGCACAACAATTTTGTTTTCTGTACTGAAATATAAGCTTCACTTTCTGTCCCAATTCAATCTCATCAGACAACAGAGTTGCCAAACAGCTGGTGCAGCTGTGAAATACTTATGCTTGAATCCTGCATATGTTTTTATGGATGTGTGCACCAGCAATGTGCTCTGAATCATTGCCGCTTGTGTCCGGTACTGCTGAAAAAAAAAGTCATGGCGAGAATTTCCTTAGCTTTCGTAGGACCGCTATTGGCCTGTCATTGCAATGCGGGGCTAGAAGCATCACCTTTAACCAAGCTACTACTGCATGTTTTCATCACCTTTCTCCCACCATCATGCTCACGGAATTCGTGGAGTTATGTTCCACTATACAGAATTTGTACTCTAATAAAAAGTAGAATGAAGGAAGTGTTTCAAAAACTTTGGGATAGTCTTTCTTTTACAGATATGCAGCTTTCAATATTTTTGATACGTGAGAATGTGCTTCTGTTATTTGCCTTTTCTCAGCTGTGCAGATGCAGTTAGAAAGTATCAGTGAAAACTTTCATATAGATACCTTTAATTTGTTCCCGGAAAGTGCTGGTTTTGTTCTGCTAAACTAAACAGACTTTAAATTAAAAATTAATAACAACTAAAGATTGTAAACATTCAGCTTTAGAACAAGGCCTCAAGACCTGTATTTAATTTCATAGTGTGTTGGTTTTTCAACCCAGTTTTCGCTGGCTTGATCAGCATGCTCCTGAAACGTGGCTGAATGTGCAAGCAGAACGCAGCACATTCTAGGTACACAATGAAGAAGATGTAGGAAGAGGTGGCAAAGCATAATTCTGAAGAGGAAACAGTTTTTGTTGAACATGTAAATGTTTCTTTTTATAGACAATCACTTGAGAAAAACTGCAGCTGAATACCATCTGAATTAACACTTTGAAGTCAGATGTAGATTTTAGGATTAAGCATAATACTTTGAAAATGTACTAAATCAGTCAAAACCAGTGTTGTCCTATATCATGTGTTTCTTAGAGGATCCTGGGTAGTTTACAAAAAGGGAGTTCTGATACACCCTGCAAGTGCTTATTTGTAGAATAAGATTCTAGGTATAGGAATAGGTTAGTATAATTATATTCCTTTACAGATGAGAGCATTGAGGCTCAAAGGAAGTTTAATCGTTTGCTGAAGGTCACGCGCACTGTTAACAGAAGCAGGTGTTGGGATGGAGGAGTGTAACCTATCTCATCTCCCACTCTCAACCATTTTATTGTTTTAATATGCCTTTCACAAGAAATAAAACTGCTTAGATTTCTGATGATAAGGAATGTATTTCTCTGTGTCTTTGGAAGAAAACTGAAAAGGATAGTTTCCCTTTTTAAGTGTTTTTCTTTGTGCTGGAATTAGGTTATTACAATATATTCCTGAAGATATAGTTTGTGATATGGTATATCCCATTTTTTAAAAATACCAAATCCGTATCAGCCCAATCTTGCACACTGGTAAACTCTCATTACTGCTTTGAATATCTACTTGATAGTATGTAAACATGCAGTACCCTTACCAGTGCTCACATGTTACATGTAACTGCTGAAAACAGAGGACTTGTCTAGCATGCATAGCCTTGACAGCAAGGACAAAAGTGTTTACTCAGGTTAAACAGTCATATTCACAAACCAGTTAGTTCTTTTTACATATAGATTAGTCTCGGGAGAAAAATCACATGAAGATTTTATTCTTTTAAAATGTAGGTATATGCTCCGTTGGTTGAATCCTCTTTCTGTGATGCACTGTGTGCTGTTGATAAATGATATTTCTATTCTTCATCTGGTGATGACCATGTTATGTTCTTGTTGCAATTTTCAGAGGATTTTTTGTGTTTGTGCATTTTGCAGAGGAAAATGAGTGGCAAGGGAAGCAGAGAGTGAAAGCGCAGGGGATTTCTTAAAGATTTTAATCTTTAACCATGTACTTTATTTCCTATTTTTGGATTATTTTTATTGGCTTTAATTCATGAAGCTTTAATTCAGACCTTAAGGACATTAAACGAAGAGAACCTGACAAAATTAAATTTGAAAAAAGCTTTCTTTTTTGCACAAAAGAATTCACGGGGATATTCAAATAAAGTGAAGAAGACGGCAAGTTCAATAAGATATATTAAAATCTTTTTCTCCTTTTGAGCATATTTTTGTACGGTCTAATTTAAAACCCCTTTCATGAAGCACTTGCTTTACTGCAGCGTATCTTCAGTGCCACTACATTAAGAATGTGTGAGCAAAGAATAGTATGATACATATTTTGAGCTTCATATGTGGACCAAACGTAGTACAAAACACTAATGAAAGGTTTATTAATAAAACAGAAAATTATTGTGTTTACAGAGGGCAGTTTTTATAAGTGAAAGATGACAATGAAGTGCTTTTAAGTGAATGCCCCTATCCAGTAAATTCAAAGAGAATCCAGAAAATATTCTGTGCATTTATCGACCACATAGTCATGGTTTTAAAATATATTTAAATATAATTCACAGATGTAAATTATGCTTGAATTAGTGGATATATGAGAAAACATTGTGCAGGATTTGCCTTGAAAAAGTGAATGCGTAAAATGTTCATCTTGAAACTATGAAAAATGAATATTGTCATTCAAGAAATTTCTGGAAACATTCTAAAAAGTGACCTTGAAGTATCTTAAAATATAAGTTGCTTATTATCCTTTTTTTTTTAATTTGTAAGTTTGTTAAATAATATCATTTATATACAATCATGCATATATAAGATATGCATCACAAAGGCAATTCATTAGTGTCTACATCAGAATATTCCAAATAAGACAGAACCTACTTGAAATGTGTTTGCTTGAAAATATCCATTTCAGAAAATGTGCTTTCTGTACCATGATAATGGGTCAGGAAATCCTGTGTGAGAGTTGCAGGGAAGCTCTGTCTAAATAATAAAGAAATACAATTTATATTTTTCCTTTTGCAGATGTGATGAATGCAGGCTCTGCTACCATTTTGGTTGTCTAGACCCTCCCTTGAAAAAGTCTCCCAAGCAGACTGGCTATGGATGGATTTGTCAGGAATGTGACTCTACATCCTCCAAAGTAAGTTAATTCATCCAGTGCAAATAGTTGGGGTATTTTGGTTTTAGTGGTCTTACTAAGCATCTGAAGTTTTTGTTGGAATGTTGTGCATTGCTCTGCTCTGAAAAGCACAGTGAAAGAACATAAGGTAATGATTTCAGATTCTCTGCAGAACAGGTTAAGAACAGAATATATGTAAAATGAGAATATTCTTAATCAATAAAGAGAATTTTATCATTTTATCATTTAAATATTTTCACATTAAAATATTCCAACTCAAAAAAAAGAGTGAAGATGCTATATTGGGATTGATAACTTTATTGACAAGGGATAATATTTTAGGAATAATACAGAGCAGAGACCTCAAAGGATAAAAATAGAAAATATGTCTTTTTCAGTGTGACTGAAAATGATTTGGAAGAATGCATCTGTGTTTTTTTCCACTGGAAGAAATTTGTGAAGGATGTATACCAAACAACTTTATGTTGTTTAGTGTAACTTGATCAAGCACAACATTTTAAAATTAGAGGTAAACTTTTGACAGAGATTAACTTTCTTTAATTATATTAAAAGTAATTGTCTGCTTCTGTAGTACTGACCAATCAAAGAAATAAAGTTTTTGATTCTTTGTTTTTCTGCCTAAAAGCTTGCTTAGTACTGGCATTCTTTGCTATCATCACTGTAACCTCTGAAGAGACACTTTCCACTTGATTTTAAAAGTTGGATTTAAAAAATTCAACTGATATATCACTGCTAAAAGAACAGAGCATTCTAAGTCTTTAAAATTTTACAAGCTTTTCTGCTACTTTCTTGGTATTTGGCAGAATTTTTCAGCTAGCAAGAAAGTGACTCAGTATTTGGTTATGCAGGGACACAGGCTATGCAGAGATGCTGTCATAAGGTACCTGTTAGCAGACTTTTACTCGTTCATGATATGGCTTTTAAGAATGGAAGATACAAGAAGTCCAGACAGAAGTATAATTTTTTGACTTGCTAGTCTCCCTGAACAACTGGAACAACATGGTACTGAGTTTCACCTGGGGATTAATCAAATTGTTCTTTTGTAAGGAGATGTGGAGGTAGACATCGGAAATTAGCTATCCGCTACAGTTTGGACATCAAGCAATCTTTCTTCAGTACCGCTTACATACAGTGGACATTCCAGGAGTGAATAAAAATTGTTATTGAATTTCTTTCACTTGCTTCAACTACAAGAGCTTCTTTATAACATCAGTAAAGATCTTCCATTTCAGCTTCTTCTGCATAAACAGAGTTACAGATAGTTTTTGCAATTTCTAATCTTTTTTTTCCAGGAAACTAGCACACTACATACTAGATGCATTTTCTTCAAATACTTTAGCATGTAAATTAAGTATGATTGACTTCATTTACTGCAGGGAATGTTTTAGTTTTAAGGTGCCTGTTGAAAAACACAATGTTTAGAGAAGTAAATCAAGTTTTTTGGTTAGAATCATGATATGTACTGTATTATGCTAGGAATTAATACAAAATTTAAAAAAGTTCACTATTGTTTCTAATTTTAATTCATAGAGAATTTTTAATGAGGGTATCTAAAGTCCTTATTGCACATACAAATAAAGACAATTTGATCTGTATTTGAGTGAGAATGTGATGAATCTGATGGATACTGAAAAACTGTCTTATGGGGACTCCTTGTGGTTTTCTTTAGTCACTTTGATATAGCTTTTTCACAAAGCTATGTAAAGAAAATTCTCTGAAAAAGCTGTATTCCTATCCATGTTTCAAAACGATCTTTTTTATTTAGATTTTTTGTTTGTTTATTCCATATTGTGTTACAAAATCAAGCAATATACTCTTAGTTAATTAAACTACTTGCAAGCCATCCTTAATGTGAGCATATTTTTAAAAAGCTTAGAGCTTTGTTTATATGTTTAATCATTTTCAAGCTCAATTTTCTTTATGGCTTTCTAATTGGATGTTATGTATCCACTACTTTGCTCAGACTTTCACAGGCAGAAAGAGCTCTGATATGATAAGGCTTTTTCTGCGCCCCCTACTACTAGAGGGAGTAGTCTTTCCAATGGGTATGTGGAGCTGGGAGGAGGAGAACTGTAGAGAAAATGTCATTGTTTGCTGCACTCTAACTGATCCATGGATGAATTACAAGCCTGAGCTACCAGCATGTTCGATCTCTCCGTCACCCGCTAAATCCAATTTTTGGTATGCCACAGCAAAGTTTCTTGTAAGGATTATAACAGCAAAATAGGATTGCATTTTCAGCTTTTGCCAAGGAAACTATTGTGTAGTTTTCATTTCTTCAACTTTGTTCATCTGCTTTGATCCAATTTAAATCACTGTTATAGTGTAGTTTTTAAAATTCCCCAACCATATCTTCTGTAGCTGTTTTGAGCCTTGAAAAAAATTGGTAAGTAAATTATGCCGTTTCAACAGAGAGAGAGATTACAATGCATAGATAGCATACTATGGTATGTTTAATGAGTTTTATTTCTAATTATGTTTTTCAATTTTAGGAGTTCAGGAAAAGTTGTTTATTGCTGACATAACAAATAATGTGATTTTCTTTCAGATTTTACTAAACACCTGCAGGTATCAGCAGTACAAACGATGTAATGCAGCAGTAATAAACATATGCTTTAAATTGTCATCTGTCATAAGCATTTAAGATGCCTCTTGCTTTTTGCTCATACTAATCACGGGACTCTCCAGCAACTGAGTCAGTTTTTCCCCCAGTGTAACATATTCCTGTATTACCCTGCCTGTCAGATAATACACAGACAGTGACTTTGCTGTAGGGCATGAGGGCAACAGTTTCTCTGCTGTTGCCCTCATGCCCGGCTAGCTGTCACATTTGTGGAATGGGTGATGCTCACTGCTAAGGTCTGACAAGCTTTCTCATCTCAAAAACGCTGTAGATTTTGTTATATCACATGAAAGCTGAAGTAAACCTGTAAGGTAGCCATTTCATTAACATTATCCATCTACCCTGCAAAAAGAATACTCTGCGTTTTCAGTATTGCCAAACCTTACCACTCTAAATGAGAAATTTCCTCATAACTTGACATAACAATACTCAGAAGATTTGTTATATAGAACCTTATTTTAAATGAATTTAATAAAAATAAAATACAGACCAAATCATTCAATATCATGATGTGGTAGTATTCAGTAGGAATAAAGGTGATCTGTCCATCTGTTCATTTTCTGCTATAAAGGTCCCCTTGTAAATATTAGATATGGCTATTCAGGGTTCCTTTCTATTGCATTCCTTTTAAAAAGTACTGTGTAAAGTACCTCCTCAAATTTTAAATTTTGCAAAGGACCAAGGCAGCAAAAAGTTTAAACATATATCTTATTAGTTAGAATGACTGTGCTGGTTAGGTTTCTTTCTGTTCCTCTTTGTGTACAATCCATTTTGAAAAAATCTGCAGAGTATACATGTCAGGTCATTATTTGATTACTGCAAGATCAGCTGCCTTGCCTGTAGACTTCTGTTTAGTTTGCTTTTATTTCATCTTTTTACAATATTGCGCTATTTCAGTGGATATAAATTATCATGTCTGTATGCATAGAATTCTCATCTAAACTCCTCCGGAAATAATTTCTGGAACTACAAATCCATGAGACACCAGCCCTGGCAAGTAATGTTTTTTATACACCTTTTGCAGTGGAAAGCAATCATGGAGTTTTGCTTATGTCCTATTAGCCAAGTAGAGTCATTTGTTTGAGCATATCCTGCTTTTACATAGTGAATAAGCAAATGTAATTGGATGCTATATTAAAATATTGAATAGAATGTTGGAAATGATCTTTTAGAAATAAGGAAAATCATTAAAATACCTAATAATTTATTTCAAATCTCTTAATTTGATTGGAAAAAAAAAGAGTTGAATTTAATTCCTTTCGTATGTGGAATTTTATTCTAGTAAAACATAAAGAGGGTGGTTAACAAAGCCTATGAGGAGTACAGAAGTTTCTGCTCTACTAATGAATCATGCAAGTGTCAATCTCATCGTGATTTGTACTGTTTCATTTTTTTGTTATCTCTTTTTCTAAAACTCAAGAAACATCTTTATCACATATTTTCACACAACCATGTTAAAAAAAAAACAACAAACAGCAGGAGCAAAAAATCCTGATGTCAAGGTCTCATAATTTAGGAAATGCCAGAATCAAGGTGGTGTGCACAACTTCAAGCTCTGTTATGGATATGCATGAATATACAGCCTTAACTTCTTGCTGCTTTTTTTTTTTTTTTTTCTATAGGACCTCTGATTTATCTGATTTAGCTGTTAGGGGTCTCTGAAAGGGATTATTTGGGGTTGAATATTAGAAGAAAATACTGTCTTTAGGTTTTACAAAATGTGAAAACAAAAGTAATGATTTCAGGAACAGAAAAGAAGATTTGCCTTATGCTTAAAGTAGTTGAGTTGTGGCTGGAAAATTGAATTTTACCCACAGCTCCTGTGAATGCTAGACAAATCAAAATTTCAAAGGGTTGTTAGCTTTTTCTTCTTGTTTGCCGCTGCCCGGCTTGGGTGCCTTGGCCTAAAATGCAAAAATGCTGAATTCTCAGAGCTGCAGTTAGTTGTACTGTAAACTATGCTCTGAAAGCATTAACTGTTGTATGATGCTTAACCTGCTCCAGAAAATGCAGTCTGAACTATCACAAATTGAGTACCAAATTTAATACAAATAGAAATTTTAAATCTTAATCTCCCTGTGTCTAGGCTTCCTCTTTATATAAGGAGTGCACCCTGTTGTATGAGGGCACCTTTGGAGGGTGCACCAGACAAGCAAATGTACCACCACCATGGCAAACAACACTGCAACTCAAAAAATGAGAAAAGAATATTACTGAAAAATCTGCTTGCTGATGCAAGCAGAAAATAATGTAATAGAAAAAAGTTCAATATTTATACAACATATTTCAGGCTTAAGTTAGGAGAATTTCAAAGTGTTTTACCAAATAACAAATTGCATAGTGCAACAAATTGTATGATGCAGTGACGGCATTTGCAAGGATAAAATCTGTTTTCAGTTTTAGTAAGTGTACATATTATGACCTACTTTATGATATGGTGAGTAAAGACAGTAGAATTAAATGTTTTTTGTGATTATAAAATTTAAAGTTGTTTGAGTAGAGCTGAAAAATGCTACGTAAATCAGATTTGGAGTTGGTTTTGCGTGTGTAATGTAACAAAAGATTTTTTTTATATAGCAACTGGAAAATATTTGCTTCTTTTGAAATCACTGTTGTCTTTTTATCTTTGTCAGAAGTAGTGAGACGTTGGCACTGGAGTGATTTCCTTTAAATTGAACAAGAGAAAATTATCCAGATCTGTAATGCTGTGCAAGGATTTAGCAGAAGTCCTTGTACCACTTAGTCCCTATTTTGAGAACTTAATAATGCCAAACTTTGGAACAGGAATGAATCTTACTATCAATATAGTCCAAAAAAGGGTGAAATTTGAGTGTACGGTAGATCTTACCACTTGGCTGAAATACTGGCAACTGGATTTTCCTATTTGCTCCCTAGGTACCATATTTAGAAAAATCAGTTGGCACAGTCTCTGTTTTTTTCTGGCAAGCAAGTGTAATAAATCTATGTAATGAATAATTTATGCCATAAAATGTTCCAAAAATAATCAGCCTTGAAATTAACTTAAGATGGGACTTGATTTACAAATAGAAGATAAGTTCAGCATAAAGTTCGTTGGTGTTAAATCCCCCAAATAATTCAAATCATACACTCAGTTGTCAGAAGAAGTTTCCATAGTGTAACTAGAAACTTTAGGTTTTAATGAAAAAAGGTTAAGCACTGTAAAATACTTCTAGAGGAGATGTTTATTTAAAATATATTAGTTTTTTTCCACATCAAAATCAATTCTACCAATTCCAAATACCCCATGTTATTGAATGCCAGATCCTCATCATGAACTTCTAGTGCTTGTACTTCTTATTAGGTGCAGCTGAACTGTATCAAAAAAGCATAGTCAAAAATGGGCAATGCAGCATTCTCTTTCCTATAACCTTGTCCAGTTATTCTAATTCTGTCAGACTATTCTGTCAGATTATTCTAATTCTGAAGCATAACAAAATGGGGTAGATGATGACTGAGCATTTTAAAAAAATAAACAGTTAAAAAAATAAACAGGTTAGCAGTGCAAAATAAAATACATAATTTGTACTTTTATTGAACTTTGTCAAAAAACAGGGGTAATCACAAGTCTGGTAGAGCCTGTTTTCACAATGGTCTTTTATGGGCATTAAGGTTTACACTATATATAGCAGTTTTAAACAGATATTGTTGCCAGTAATGCCCCAATTTAATGTTACTTGGATCAGAATTTGTTTGGTTTCCAGTATTCATTTTCTTTTACCCCATAATTTTTTTATATCCAGAAGGAGACCAAAGAAATCCCTTGCTACTTAACGTCATTTATTCTTTTTACAGAAACAAACAAACAATGCGGCATTTTTTTTCAAAGTCGAAACTTTGCACACTCTTACAAGTTCTTTTTCTTAATAGACAGCAGCATTACCATTTGATGCCTTGCGTAATGCTGTGTATTTTCTGACAAAAGCAGAGTGAAAAAAGTGTTTCAAATACTACTGAAGAGAGTTTTACCTACTGAAAATAGTGGTTCATTTTGGTGTCATCTTACACACAACTTATAGTACTTTTAAAATGAAGCAAATTATTTTTTCAGCAGGCTCTCAGGAATCAGATTATTACTGAGGTGTTCCTGCTTTTCATAAATTGCCTTGACAGTTTTGCTTTACTGCGACTAAAACTATGCTACTGAAGTAAAAATAAACAAGGGTGGCTGAAACTAGAAACAAGCTCGGTTATTAATTTTCACTTAGGTTAAAATACTCATCCGTGTCTAACTTTTTATGGAACATTTACATGACATCTAAGAGGTACCTGATTTGTAACGTACCAGACTTAAAAAATTTAAATCACAAATACAAAGTAGCGATTATGCAATTTTAATGCATCTAATCTAAATATACACAGCCTGCTGTTTAAATATCTAAGGCTCTAGTGTAGATGTAGTTTAGTTTAGATAGAATAACTCTGCTGCGTTCCCCTGAAGGTAGTGATTAAGGAAGCAAAATCTGTTCACTGGGCAGCTGTTAGAAGCACCAGTGCTACTCCTTACCTTCCTTAGGAGCTGCTCTAAAAAAATCTGCTTACAATTTTGGTTTCTCTGTGAAATAGCGCTTCTGCTGAGTTACAGTGTACACGTCCTAAGCCATGACAAAATGAATTTACAGCCTAAGTTGCCCACCACTGTACTGCTGAGTGGCAAGAAATCTCTGCTGGGACATACCTGCAGTTGGGAAAAAATCCAACAGGCAGCTAGCGTCGTGTCTGAAGTAAAGCCACTAAACCTTGTTTTATGCTAATACAGCATGAGAGGATAAAAAATGAGAGCACTTGCTCAGTGCCGAGCAGCACCCCAGGACAGGAAGATTTTATGACTCTTCTTTGGTATGCAGGAATGACTAGAATCGCCTTTACAGGTATGGGAGAGGGTTAATCCAAAAGCAGTGTCTGTGAAAGGCAGGAGAAATGCTTACTCCTTAAAGGACCTAGAGGCTTTCTCTTTCTTGCTTTTGAAAATCAAACCTCTAGATATTTACAGTTGTAGAGTAGTATTGTGATAGAGAATTTTAAAAATGAAGGTGCTGCATAGGAATATAAAAGACATGGAAGTAGTAAACTTAAAACAGGTTTTCTCAGTAAAGTCACAGAAAGAAATTGCAGGTGTATGAAAATAGCAATGTATGAAAGTTACCAAATGTAGCTGCACAAACAGCGTAGGTTATACCACTAATATACATTCAGATCTACTTTATCCATCCACTTGTCGTCTTATTTGTAGATTTCCTAAAATAATGAGCTTTTAAACTGAATATTGGTACTTAAAGGCTTCATGCTGACAGTGGAATAATAAACAAATTGACCGATAAATTGTAATTGACCATACCACTTTCTATTAACAATCCTGATTGCAAATACTGAGTTTTATTTACTTAATTAGTAGAACACGTTGATTCCTAAAGTGTCTGAAGAACATGTGAATGAAAAGTTTGTGAATATGTTAACTTTCTGAGCCTTGATTAACTTTTTGGTTTAGATGATATAAACTGTTAGAAAGGTAATACTTAAAAACAGATACAGCATGCTTAATCTTTTCTGAGTTGAATATTCATATAGAATTGAAGATTCTGAACCGAAAGCATAGCAGATGAGTACTTTGGAATTACATAAAACAAAGGGAACCCTGAGAAATGCAACCGCGTATATATCTGTATTCTAGTGGCATCCCGATCCAATTGCATATGATTTATGTAGGATCAGAGAATCAGTAATTAAAGAAAAATTATGTATCGTAATTCTTCACAGCTAGTCCAACATTATTATGCTGCAAATTATGTTAGCACATAATCATATTCCCTATGAGAAAGAAAGAATTAGATCCCAAGTTATTAGTCTCTGGATAGGGTCTGAACAGTGTCATAGCTGCCTAACTAACCACTCATGTTTACTCTCAAGGTTGATTTTATATTAAAGTTTTTCAAAGAAATGCAACCAAACACTTCACTTTAAGTAATATGTCACTCATCAATGTAAATTATTAATGCTGCCAGGGAAAAATCTAATCACACTGAGCCAGGGGAGAGAAAGGAAAGGGGGAAAGAAACCAAAAAAGTGCCATTTTATAAAGTGCTAAGCAAGTTGTGAATTTCAGCAGAGTGAAGATTTGCTTTTCGTAGTAGTGTTCGATAGTGGTTGTGAGGTTTCATCTCCATTCTCAAATAGAGCTTCTCTTAGTGCCAGCCACATTTAATCACATTTTGCAAAAGACAGCTGAGCATTGCTGATTTGTGCTGTGTCAGCCGCTTTGTGTGCAGAGGAGTGTCTCATCACTCGCATTTTAGCATTCTTTAGCAGAAAAGTTCCCCTCTTCTTAAAATTGGCTCAGCAAATAGCTTGTGTGGGAATATAACAGTAACTGCATTATAATTAGCTCTACCAAGAAAGTGCACATACTATGTGGACTTTTAAGGTGCTTTTGAAAGGATTTTCTCAAAACCTTTAAAATGTATATTGTTAAATTCTGGCAGCAATTAAGTTTATCTCAGATTTTTCAGTAAATGTGCTCTTGGTAATGGTTGGAAATTATTATATGGTTTAGTGGTTCGAAACACCTTTGAGCATGTTTGGAAAGTCTCAAGTATATTTCAGCTGCTTTGGAAGGTTCAAAGCATCAAATAGTACCAAATGTTTTTGTATTTGGAAAGCCTTGGAATCTGTAGATATCAAGATTTTCTTATAGTTACTAATCTCATGAAGACTGAAGGGCAGGTGGTACCCTATCAGATGTGGTTTAAGTAGACAAAGAAAAGCAGTGTCAAAAAGGAAATAGCAAGATAACTCAGTATTTATGGAAGATAAACAAGGGTGCTCAGAGCTGGTTAATCATATTGCGTGTTTATTTTTGGAAAAAGAAGAGCATCAGCAGATTCATACAGCCATTGACATAATGAATATTAAATATGTAACCAGTCTTGTATAATAAATAAGGATACATTTCAAACACTAATATTTCAAACACTAATATTTGCAAGTATTTTAGAAAAGAAAGCATAATGGGTAACAGCAACTTTGCACAAATACAAAGTAAGGTAAACCAGCAGTTCGGTAAAAATTCATGGTTTTAATGAAAAATGTTCAATTCAGTACTTAATGCATACAGAGAAGTTGTAATCAACATGTACTTCTACAACTACTTTAATAATTTTGGGGGGGGGGGGAAGTATTGTGCATTAAATGAATGTACAATTTGCCCTGCTGCTCCCTACTAGCAGATTATATCGCCATTGCTTGTTCTGGGTGAAAGTATTGCAGAAGGCAGAGCAATTTCAGAACAAAATTATATTCTAAATAGTTTTTTAATGTTGTCAGTGGTAAGGTACTTTGTGAAGGTTATTATAAAGTGTCTGTGTTTTTATAAGAATAGCTTCAAGAGTCTTCAGTATTCACCCCCATTTAAAGGCAAATTATGAGAAAATACAAGCAGTTTGAGATTTGGGAAATGTGGTTTATTAATCTATCATTTACTCTCTCACTGGAATGACCTAGAAACTTACTGTTGTTTATGCATTTTCTGGGTATAGCACAGACAGTGACTGTGAAGTGTTCCATAACATAAAATACTAAAGTATTCAGAAGACAGTCTGTACCATTTCTCAGGTACCCTAGCTACTGTGCAATGAGTCACTTTATCCAGTGAATCATTCTTCCATGCAAAGGGAACTACTTCAGCAAAAGACTAGCCAGATGGCTTAAGCAGTCTCTTGGGAAATAGGATTTTGAGCCTCTTAGGAGGAAAAAGCAAGTGAAGCAGGATCTCCCTATGGTGGTTGAATGTTTTGACCAGTGAATTCTGGGACAGCAGTCAAACCATTGTCTTAAAAGTACATCATTACCTTTCCCTCTCTCCTCTCTCTTTCTCATGCACACTCTCTTTTTCTTTAATTTGAAAAAAAAAGGAGGGGGGCACTAGATGCTAGACCCCAGAGAGCTTTCAATGTAGTGAATCTCAGGAGGAGTAAAGGAACTCCAGATAATCTAGGGTAACATTAATGAATTCTGAATAAAGATGGTATTTAAAATATGCTGTTATTCTGAACATTTCTGAATTTTGGTATGCTCATTTTCATAGATCTTAATCTCAGATATCTTAGTGTGCATTTATGTTAGCATTTCAGTTAAAATAAGGAATACATTTTTAAAGCAAATCACTCAATTTGCTCCCTGTTCTGGAGCAGTCTCAAGAGTGTGCAAACAGGAGTCCTTTTAAGGGACGTTAAAGAAGAAGATTTGCTAATGGGCATTCAGCCGCCCTGACAAAACCTAGTAAAATCTTTGAAATATGTATAGTGTGACTGGCTGGTTCTCAACCCCAACTGTTTTACCCTGCAGCACTGTTCCTGTAGCACCACAATAGTTACCCTTTGATCTTGTCAGTAAAAAGTTGCCACTAAAATTTATGTGCTGCAAGACACATTGTCAAAGTTTATTTTTCTGAATCCAGCTCATAAATATTCTAACTTTAAATATCAGTAAACAAATCAAGTTTTCACATAAATGTATGCAATATTTTGCTGATTTTTTGAATCTAGCTTGTAAATGAACTTTAGGTTTGTTGGACTCAGATATGTCCAAACCAGAAGTATATGTCTTTATTCCTTGAAACACCCTACTCTGTTGTTAAATCAGTCTTCCTCGTTTGTTATATCTGATAGTTGGTTATTATTTGGAAAATCTGAATCTTCCTTCTCAGCTCCCCAGCTAGACTTATGTTAGTAGTTTGCGATTTTGTGTAGTTGTGTACACTGTGCTCTTCAACATGCAGCATTGTCTACACATGGGGACTGAACTTCAGTCTTGGAGTACCACCTTCCAGGAATAGATTTGACTTGAAGCATGGTACTTCTGCTTGTTGCAAGAGAAGCCTTATGAAATACTGTTCCATTTCAAAACATGCTACTTATTGTCTTGCCCAGTGATCGCTATGCACGTGCTTATGGTTGGAGTAGGAGGGTAAATAGTTTTAAATTAGATAGTTACTTTTTATGGAGATATGAATAAACAGCATCAAAAGAAAACTGTTTTGGCATGAAGTGCTGTTAAAATATGCTTAAATTTGCTGTATTAAAGGGATATTTGTGTTCTGGTTTCATTGAGTACAAAAGTTATTTCAGCCCTATTTTGATATGAGAGATTTTGTGGAGAGATTTTGGATATCAGTAGCATCTGAAGGTATAAGGTTTAAAAATTAATACACAGATACATACTGTTAGGATCTTAAATTCTGCAATTTGTATATTTTAGCACTAACCACTGTATACATACATTTTTAAATGAAAGAAATAGGTCACAGAGTCTACAATGTTATTTAAGCAATTGTATTTAAGAGTAAGGGTTTTGGGGTGTCTTTTACACAGATGTAGTGTAATCTAAAAATAACCAAGGAAAATATTCCTGCCTCCTAAAACAAATGAATAAGTTCAGCCGTTTCCAGTGAATTGAGCCTTATCATTCCATATATCATTTTCAGTGTTTTTAATTAGTGAAGAATGAGGAATTTCCAGGGCTTTTTGAGGAGGCTTTAAAATAGCAGCACTAGCTTTGACCTTTCAGTTCCTGTAGGCTCAGCAAAAGATGGCTGATTAATGTCACATCTTCAACTGTGTCAACTGGGCTGTTCATTACCTTTTTAATAAACAGCCCATTTTCAATGTAGCTCAACTTGATAGAATAAAATATCCTTTTGTTTTAGGTGGCTACTTTGTAATAATAAGTTTACTATTAGCAGTTTAAAGTTACATAGAAGGTTTCTTTAATAACTGTATTGAAACATTTTACTGACCTGTGTGAATGAATAAATCAGGGGCTTCAATGAAATAGGGTGCCCAGCTTACTTGTTTCAAGCCCAATAAAGGATATCTGAAAGAATTTTTTATTTGGCACATTCAGATGTTACACAGAAGTCCAAAAAGCAGAATATAAGAAATAAGAAGCTTTTACTTATATAGATTAATTTCTTCTTTTTTTTTTATAATATTGAATGAATGTTTTCTTGTTCTGCCATATCAGTTGAAAATAAAAGATTTTAAGAAAAAAGAGGGACATTGAGGAAAAAATAATGCGACTGCAGAAAGGTTCTTAGAAGGACTTAGAAGGGCATGGAAAAAAATGTGGACACACAGACATTCATAAGAGTGAGGAAATTCCACTTGGAGAAATATACAGTAGCCCTCATGGGAGAGAGTAGGGTGAGGAAAAATATAGGGCCCTGGCAAAGTAAGAAGAGGGATGTGGAGGGTGCACACAGCCCTTCCATCAGAGCAGGATAGAGTGCTTATAGAAAATCTCTGAAGAACAGGCAGATAAGTGGGTGCCATATGAGGAAGGTTTAGGGAGCTATGAAACTTATGTAATAAACTCAGACTGCAGAAATGATATAGTGTGCAATCCCTTTCTTTCTTTCATCTTGTTATGGGGAAAAAAATGCTGTATGTGGGGAGAGTTGAAAACCAGTCTTGATTTAGTAAGTAGCCTTTGACGGTTTTGTGATGCTTTTGGCGATTTCACGTTTTAATATCACTCTGTTTTACATTATGTTGGGAAAATTTGGACTTCAAAGAGTTGAAAAGCAAGACTCAGTGCTGGCAAAGATGTAAGAAACTAAATAAATATTACTTTAAGGACATCTCAAAGTAAAAAAAACAAAAAAACAAAACAAAAAAACAACAAAAAAAGAAAACCTATAAATATGCTGACCATGTCTTGAGAATTAAGTTAGATGGGACAATTTAAAGCTTTGTTCCAACATCTGACAGACACATTCTGCATGCTGATGCATACCATCTGAAAATTGTGTGCTTGAAAGAAAGCCTTTTCTAAGCTACATTCTATTTTTGGCAGAATAAAGCAGCTGTTTTCTGGAGCAGAGATCTCAAGTGCTCAATCTCGTAGCACAAGTTAAGCACTACTACTGTCATTTGTACTATGAACAAAGTTTTTGTATGTTTTCTCCCAGTCCATTGAAGTGGAGTAAAGCAAACTGCTTGGCCATAAGTTGTGTGAATGTGCAGCTTGACCATGAGAGGTGGAAGCAAGTTTGCTGCTCTACATTACTGCTAAGTTAATAATGCTGTGTGCATTAGAATGCAGTCACTTTTGGCTTAGCAGTCCAAGACCTTGGAACTGTGGGGTCAATTTAAACATGAAATATAGTAGCCTAGGAGAGTTTGCTTAGAAAGGTGGAGAATTCAGTCCAAAGAGAGGGAGGAATAGTACAGTGACTTATGGAAATAAAGAAAATATATGGGCTAGAAAAAGGGAAACTAATTCAGGTTCCAGAGTTCGGTGAATAATGATACCTTCAAATGGTACCTTGCTGTTTTCTGTTTCTATTTGCATATGATAAAGCTGGAAGAATGAACATGAAAAACATTATTTTGAGAGTGCTCTTTCTAACTTTAAATATATGTAAATTAATGTGGGGTTTTTTTTCCATTTGAAGAAGGCATCCAGAACTTTCTGGATGCCCTTGTTGTATGACCCTGTTTCCTTTCATGCTTTGTTCAAACACTTTTAATACATTAGCAGCAATAGTAGCAGCCTTATTTTAAAACAGCGTTCAAGGTGGACATTTAGCCTTGGATATGTGGTGCTGTTGGTAGATTTCAAAGGTGTAAGCTTGCTTTATCCGTGCTGCAGTTTGTAGGTTAGAGGGATAATCCATTGAAACAGATTGGTATTTCCTGCAAACTTGTAACTTTATTAGTTCCTTTGTATTGTGCAGTATAGTTGAAGAAAAAAATAGTGTGAGGCTAAATAAATGTAAATAAGTTTCTATATTTGGAAAATGGAGGGTTATAAAAGGGTTTTCTTTTGCTTCTGTCTTTAAAGGAAGGCAGATGATTTAGATAACTTTAGGTTTGTTTATTACCTGAACCAAAATAGTTTTAGAGTCAACTGAGAATGAGACGCTGTCAAGTTAACAGTGTATAAATATAGAAGTTATTCTCCCCTGCTCCAGGGAGAGAGAAAATAGCCAAGAATGTACAAGAAGAGTGAACGACAGTATCACTTCTGTGCTTGACAGTGGAGGAGATTAGCACATATACATTAGGAGTTATGTTTGTAACTTCGTATCTGGGCGGGGGGAGAAAGGGGACTGTCAGATGTTAATTAAAAGCAGTATGAGGAGAGTGTCAAAAGCAGAATAGAAGGAAGAAGGGAAATTTTGCAGACCATGTGGAGTGTGACTTAGAAATTTAAAGCCCATATTCTTACCTTATAACTAGCATAGGGTGAAATCCTGGGAGAGACAAAGGGATTGCTCGTTCTCTCAGCGAGAGCAGATTGAGATAAACTGTGAATTCCTCCTGCAGGAATTTGCCTTGGCTTCCTCCAGACTGCATACAAAACTACGGATGTTTTGTCTTCACTGTATTTTACCTTATTCTGACTTAGATGTCAAAAATGCTTTCAAAGTACGCATTTGGGCTATGAGAGCGAATAAAGAAGGGTAGGAACAGTCAGCTG
Source organism: Dromaius novaehollandiae (assembly GCF_036370855.1). Lineage (NCBI taxonomy): Eukaryota > Metazoa > Chordata > Aves > Casuariiformes > Dromaiidae > Dromaius > Dromaius novaehollandiae. The sequence continues at coordinate 45,119,967 of NC_088099.1, read as the reverse complement.
CTAGGAAGGAGTAGTGGGCTTTGAGGCTAAAGAGGGACCCTTGGTCGGACCCAGTAAGGCTTTTCCTATGGAGCAGTAAAAATGAGACTCACTGAGACTAAAAGCGTTTCAGCACTTCAACAAAAAGGCGCTAATTTCTTCCCATAGTCCTTCAGCTTGGAGAAGTTGGTTTCATGATTCACAGAGGGCTTTATTCCCCCCCCCCCTTTTGTAACTGTAAAGAGGGACAAATATTTCTACTTTGATACTGTTAAAAGTCTTTGTTAGTAACTTTGGCTTCTGATTCATTACTGCAGTCATGTTTTCAGAGCCTGGTGTACAAGATAAACCCTTTGCAAATGAAGACAGCATCCATTTTCCTTCTACCTCAGGCCACAAAGAATTGATTGGGGTAATAAAATGACAGCACTATGTAATATACTGACGGCTCCTTAATTTGAAAACTAGTTCCAGGCTGATTCAAAGCTTGTTTAAAGCTAATTTATGGCTTGTGTAATTTTCAACTGGACCAAGGTAAAGGATGATATATAAAAAGTGATGCAGAGTTAACATAATACATTCAGATTTGTCGTGTTGAAATCATTAATAAAGGGTGTTTGGTTTTGTCGGTTGGTTTGTTTGGATTCTTTGTTTTGTTTTTGTTCTGTTTTGTTTTGAAGTAGCAATGGCAGAAAAAGTAGCTGATGTTTGGCTGGTATAAATACTGTGAGACAGCATTTTTCCATCATCTTTATTCAAATGTAACATCTTAGGCTTTCTAGCAAAGTATTATAAGCATACATTTATTTTATACTTCACCTCCCCATTTTCTTTGAAATCAAAGGCTGTATAGAGCTTCTGTTTTGTATGAATTAACATCTGTTGTGACATTTACATAGATGGGGAAACAGTTACAGTGTTTTGTTACCCTAATGTTTCCTACAAATACTGCATTTACAAGTGATTTTTGAGAATGTTATCATTTTCACTGTGAAAACTGTTGTTATAAGGGTTGAAAAAGTTGTATATATTTAGTTACAGTTTTATATTGCATGTAGGTATGCATGCATCTATTTGTGCTTTGTGATTTGTGTGTTTATATACTTCCAAACACACCATACATGCATACACTACAAAAACCTATTTTTTAATTCTTAATATTTGTGACTGCGTACATTTTAAAAAATAATACATATCTGTGTATATGTATCATTCTTTTATTTGTTTTTAATAATCTGTTCTTTAAAAAATAAAAAGTAAAAATAATCAAGTCCTCAAATAATCAGCATAGCATAGCATAAAATGTAAATATTTTCCCCCAAAATCTGTCATTTTTATGTAACTCACAAATAAAATCCACATCTTTTCTAGAAACTCATTATTTCTGCATGCCCTATTGATCTTTCAGTTTATTGTGTCAGTGATACTTCTGCACAGTAAAGGATAAAACTAAAAGAACAATGTTTACTTCTATTACAGTAGATGCAAATAGAAAATATACCAAATGGGATGAAGGGTGGAAAAGAGTGGAATATTTTGAGGGAATTGCATCCACACTTGCATGGAGTGCAAAGACATCTCAGATTTATTCAGAAGTGTGGTACAGTTGGATACACCTTTGATTTCCCACCTCCTACCATTTGTTGTCAACTTTGAGCTCTGCTGACCTGAACTTAAAAAAAAAAAAAAAAAACTGTACTAAGGATCTCAGACTCAGAATTTAGCCAGCTATGCTTTTGTGTCCCCTGCCAAGAAGGGTCTAATTGGTGCCAAGACTCTAGCAAGCAAGTCCCCTCCCAGGACTAGAATATCTGATTTGTTACATATTTGCGTCAACATATAATTCAAATACTATTTTTTGCAGAAGTGTGATTGACTCAAGGCAACGTGATTGTGATGTCTTAAATTGTGTGAATATTTAGGTCATATAGAAAGAGCCACAGTTGAAAACAGAACTGTCTTCCTTGCATGAGCATGATAGAATGTCTACATGTATTTCATATTTCCTCTTTTCTTCAAGGTTATGTAAGTCCAAGAAATGTCATGCTCTAGGGAGCTTTGATCAAAATCAGAATTTTACAGGAAAAGTGTAATAACTGTGCATTCTGAATTTATGTGTTTGTGTTGCACTTGTATTTCCCTAAAGAATCACTATACTTTCAGGAGTCTGGAAGTACCATTTACGTAATAGTGGTTTCTTCCCATGATTTATTAATTAATGTAATTAAATACTATAGTTCATTAGAAAGCTATCTACTGATTTATCTGTCTGTCTGCCTATTCAAAATGCAGATATGTGGCCTTCCATATGTAGGTTAGAAAATAAAATAATATTATAATGAAATAGGAAGGGCATAAGCACCAGAAAAGATACATATCAAATAATTTAATTCATTGTGTAGCTTACATATATACATACATTACAGAAGTAGTATGTGTACATATTACATGAACAGTCATGTCCTTCGTTGTTACAGGTGAGGCCTAGAGGCCAATGAGAAGTGCCATTGATGTATTTGTCATGATACAAGGCCTTGCAGAAAGAAAGCAGAGATGTCTTTGCAAAGTCAATCTGGTATATTGTGATATAAATAATAGGGAAACCAAGAAAGTAATTTCAATACTGTTTGTTTTAAAGTACCTTTTCCCATTTAACCACTCCTCAGTAAAAGCACTGTTTTAGATCAATAGTATAGATTTTATGCCTTTCCTTTCCAAAAATAAATAATGGTGATTTTTTTCAGTTTATTTTATTTGCCTGAGTATTAGTTGAGGTACTGGCGTTGTTACTGCAACTATTGCTCATCTGGTCACGTACTCATAAAGCACTGAGAATAAGCTCTATGAAATCTTTCACTTGCACCTTAAGCATTTTTATCATTGTACCTTACATGGATGGATTATATTCCACTTATTGAATATATTCATACCTGAAAGCTGTACTTCATGTGTTGCTTATCTGGTTCAGAATGACACTGATTGACTCTCATACATATGTTCAGTTCCTATACTGTTTTCCTAAGAAGTGACAGCAGTGTGAGAAGAGATAATAAATCCGTGTAATTGGAATGAGAGGATTATTTTCTCACATCGCTTTCTGAATAATAAAGTATAGTTCATTTCCATCTGTCTCCTTAAAAATGGAAGCCTTACATTAGCCAGTTGGTCCTTAAGAGAACTATTGAGAAGGATGGCCAAGCTGCTTTGGAAGAAGATAGTCTAGACCTGATGGGGGAAGAGGATCTGTGAAGCGCTGGTCCTGTTGAGACAACGATAGGAATATATGTTTACCAAATAACAGTTTTTCAGACCATTTTTGAGCACCATTGTTTATTACTTTCAAAAAATACGAATTAAAAATAAAAATGTTACCATCATTATCTGGCCGCAAGTAATAGCAGTGCAATAAAAATGTTCTGAGGCGTGAAAGAGAAGCAGAATTCAAGGTGAGATATCACCTGAACCAAGGAATCTAGACAAGTGCATCATTTTTCTCTAACAGAAGTGGCTCTTACTTTTTTTTTTGAAAGTAGCGTGGAAGAGCTCCCGGAAACATACTGTGATGATAAATTGCATGCCGATGATTTACCTTTCTAGTCCTCAAGGAGAAAACAAAATAATACTGCTCAGTACTCAGTAGAGTCAGCTCTTGGCCAACTGGGCCGACAACAAAAGATAGTGTAGTCAGCATGGTTAAGCAGGAAGCCCACTGAGGAGGCCTTTGGGGAAGGGCACGCTACCTGCGTCAAGCCAGCTCTACTAGGGCACAGTTAGGATGAACAGGATGCAGTGTTTACTGGAGGGGTGCCAGAGCATGGGCCTTTTGTACTGTCAGCACTCGAGAATCAGATTTTTATTAGCAGAATGCTAGAAATGTTTCTCCTGTAGTTCACCATGTTCAGCCACCATGTTGATATTCCTTTGCGCATTTGAGTTAAGGCAAAAAAATTGTGCTATATTATTCCTGTCATAGAATTACTTCAGATGGTAGCTCTACCAAGGTATCTCGTTTTGCCATTTCTTCTAAAGGTCCAGTGCCTGTGCCCATAAAACACATCAGTGAAACAGCAGTTTAGACTTGGTTGTTAACTGAAAACTGACTTTTTATATAAAGTCTTCCTTATACTGAACCTTAAGCTTAAGATGGTAGGCTACAGAACAGGATGAAATATTTTGTTTCTAAGATGTAGGTAGGAGGTGCAACAAGAAGAGCATAAGGAGCTTTATTTGGAACAAGCTTAGAGGCTTTTTTACAGGGATTTAACAGATAAGTTATATGACATAGAGATGCCAGGGTATGCCCCCTCCAGGCCCAAAGAGGTTTTTCCTGCTTTCTAGCCTGCAACAACGGCTCCATGTAATAATTCTTTTACAGCATTTGGTCTTCTCTGTGATTCTTAGTGCAATTTGGTAATGAATGTTGGGCCATAGTGTTCACCCTTTGCCCTTCAGATATTCAAAACATACGCATTGGGCGAAGCTGCAAATGCTGAATATTATCAGTAAGAAATTTGAATTTATGTTTTAGAGATCGTTATGTTCAAAAACTTAATAATGAGCTTTGCAGCTTGCAGTTTCCAAAAGTGTAATCTTGATTTCCTTGCAATTAATGACTCTAGAGAGAAAGAAAGTGATATATCAAAAGCACAAATTCTGCTTGCTAAGCAATGACATCTAAAATATCTTCCGTAATGAGCACTACAACAAGCACAGTAGAGATAGTACCGATTAATAGATATTTTTCTCTGTAGTAAAATATCTCAATCTGTGCAGTTATCAAAACCATGATAGGAAGTAGTGGAGGTATTAAAGTGCTTTTTATTTTGACTGATCTGTTCTAGTCATGTTGCATTGGAAAGTCAATGTAAAGGTAATTTGGAAAATAAAATATAAACTACTAAAGCACTTGTATTTTGCTTATTTTATTGTAGCGTAAAAGTTGTTAATAGAGAGCCAACTCGGTATACCAAGTTTGCTGACTTTAGCAGTTTTTTGTGCTGTATCAGTTTATAGTGATCCACAAAATACATTTATGTTGAGCTGTCCTATCATGATCCCAGCTGTTTGCAGAATCTTCCATCTTGAAGAAGGGGATGAAAATTTATTTTTCCATTACTTACAGTTCAAGAGCAGGGGCAGGTATGGGCAAAACAAGCATGCTTATTCAGAACTTTACAATTTCGAAATACTATATAACTGTTTGCTAAGTCTTATAATGCCCTTCTGAAGGAAGTATTATCTTTTTAAGATAAAATTTATGATGGATGTATTTGCCTCTGGGGTAAAAGAAGTCGCCCGAGGTAAAAAAAGTATAGAGTTTTAGAACTCTGTCTGTGCTTAGAGCACAGTTTCTCTAAAAAGTCTCTTTTTCTTGGAGTACCACATCAACACACTGCTGAGGGGTCTATTTGTCTCTGTTGCCCTCAGGACTCCGAACCGTCAAATGAGGTGGTCTCAGAGGCCCCAGGTAATGTGGTACCCTCTACCTCAAGAAGTAGCTCTGAAGAGCTGGTATCGGTGGCACAGAAACGTCCAGAAGAGGTAGGACATTCTGTGTCTATTCTATTCCAAGATAACTGTTGTGGGGTGTAGGTTCACCTCTATTTTTCATGTATGGCATTGTTTTACTCATAGCAGAGACTTTTTAAAGCTAAACCTCAGTCTTATCCTCCCATATCAGCAACACACAAGACCATGATAAATTTTAGGGCCTCTATTAGTGGTACCTATAAGCCAAATATATTCCATCTACTACTTTTTTTAATGGCGTTTCTTATTATCAGTGATTGGGAAAATAGTTTTGCTTGTTTCTGCCTTTCACATACCCAAGACAGTAATGGGAATTCCTTTAGATTCTGGTAAATTAATTTTTACAAGACTGAGGAGTCAGAAGTAGAGTCTTTACATAGACATATAGGTAGATGTAAAACTTTTATCAAATTTCACTAAAGTTAAATATAGCTAACTGCTTGCCTGTACAAAAGAAAGGCCCTTGATAATTTTATTGTGCCTTTTTTGTGCCCTTGTTTTCCAAAAGGTGATACTAAATGCTAAGGAGTAGTCTGTTTATAAGGCCAGACTCCCTATTGCTGTAAGAAAAGGTTCCAATTTGTAAGTTAGTCCCATAATACAGCCAGTGACTCATTTTTTCTGTACCTTGAATGGATACTTGTCGCAGTACACCATAGCTGGAGAAGAGTTTTTCTGCAGAATTGAGACTTGCAACTTCACCTTATGATGGGAAGCGTCCTTGCAGAGAATCATTATTATCTCTAAATTTACCCTTCCTGAAGTTCTTCATTTGAAGTAGCTCTAATATTCTTAATCTTGGCTTCCTCAAACAGTTTAGTTGTTATTATTAAACATATGCCAAGAAGTAATATCAGGAAGTAATATCAGGTAATATTAAGACTTGTCTTGCCAGCTTCATTTTCAGATTTTCTTTGCTATCTATAATCTTCTCTGTAAAGCAAAATGCAAAATATTTACTTTTAACTACATTAGCCATTACATTTACAGTGCCATTAGTTTTCTAGTGTATCCTTTAGATAATTATCAATTACCTTCTTGATTTTTCTCCTTTCCGTTGACAGTCTTGTCACTTTGTCCAAATAAGCAGAAAGTCCTCAGTGAAGGGCCAGGAGAATTCTTAAGTGTGTCTTATGGATTAAGACTAAATAGGTACTTCACTTATTTTGGAGCATCACCACATATTGTAAGAAAGATAGGTTATCACATCTAAGCAGTCCCCAGGATAGAGTAATATTAGTTATTAATAATACTTTTGTACATTTTCTCGAGTAGCAAAGGGAGCTTGGTCTATTGAGGGTCATTGATTCTGGCTCCTAAGTCTCAGCTTTGCCAGTTTATCTCAATAATTTCATTGATGCTTCTACTCTTTACAGATATTCCTCTGCTACTGTTTCCACTGGAGAAATTAAAATTGAGAGCACAGATGATACTTAGAAGCAAAAGTAGAGGCTGCAGAAAAAGGAATGAAACATGATTAGTTAGTGAAAGGAGAAAGAAGAGAAGATGGGTATACAATTTTTGCTCTTGCAGAATAAAAAAGCTTTTAAACTGTGGGGAGACAAAATTTTAGAGAACTGAAAGATGAAAATACACCTTTTGAATTTTTAGTAAATATCTCAGTAGTAATTTATGGTTAAACTGTTTTGCTGAAGACGGGCATAAAGTATTATATATGTTTTATAAGAGAATGAGACTTTGTCCAAAGATGATTACTGCGGTTTATATGGGAACAGAGAGAGGTGAGTCAGAAAGAGTTTTATGGTTGGATTTGCAGGGAACCTTGAGAGGAGAGCACCAGTATGCTGAATTTCCAAATTCAGAACCCACCATGAAACAAACCGTCTAAGTTACGCATTGGTAAGTCAGCATGATAAACAAGTATTTGTGAGTTACACCTTAAAAAACAGGTCTTTAACAGATTTGCAGAGTTTTACTTTAAGAATTTTACTTTAACTAATGCCCTCTAAAATTTCCCTTTCATTAGAATTCTGATACGTCTGTCCCTTAAATTCTTTCAGTATTTGCTTAATTAGTTAATATTTGGAATTATCGTCAGCTACTAACTAATGGATAATTTGTGCATAATTCTTATCATAATTAATGTCTCATCTGAATTTGACTCATCAGTATTGGTGAGAAGGCAGTTGTTAAGAAAAAGCTCAAATGCAGCGATGGAAAAGAAAATTAGGAGAGAAAGTTAAGGCAAAGTGGCTAATAGACTAAGGGTTTCAAAAAGGTAGAGTTGATGGGGGATTAACAAAGACAGATATGGAAAGTGATGTTCAAAAAGCTGTCTCAGTGTTGTAAACGTGAGGAGAGAGCAGTTTATAGTAGAGAAAGTAAGGAAAAGCCTAAGAGTTACCACATTAGTTTATGTAAACCTTAATTTTTTTGCTGCTGTGATTTTTTTTTTTTTTTGGTCTCAGGCCAGCATGAACCTAACGCTCAGTTTCTTGTTGTCACCAATTTTAACTTGTTGTGATGTTATTTGGTCACTCAGAGGACACCTTGTATTGCTTGTTCAGTTGTTCCTTTTAAAAGAAATGATGGCTGAATTTCTAATTTTACTTTATCTGTGGCTGCCAGTAATAAGTAGGAGAGCAGGATGGTATCCACTCCTGTTACAGCCTCTCTTTCAGCCTCTCTTCTTTTTTAAAATCAGATTTAACTCTGATTAGCATATAACAAGCTACTGTACAAATAATTAGCGTGTTGGGTGTTTAAATTTTATACCCATTATTATTGAGTACCTGTGAAGGATTCAGTAAAGTGTGTATTCACATTGCTGTATTGGATAAGCAGAATGGCTTTGAGTTGAAAAAATAACAAAACTGTGTTTTAAGTTTAAAGGAAATCTTATTTTGTGTTTTCAAAACTTGTGCAGTCCTGAATAAACAGAATTTAATTTGTAGAGATTTGAATGCTGTTTGATATTACATACGGTATCCATATTAAAATAAGAAAGTTACCTGTATGGTTCGTGAGTTAATGTTATGTATGTTTACTGTCTTATTCGAGAAGCAGCATGCAACAGTGTAATTCAAAAAAAATAGTTTAATACATTTGAAAGAGTGGGCCAGATGTATGCAATCCTAATTTCAGTCATTCAGTTTGACTTTCTTCACAGTTTCTTAGAGAACTGTAGAATAATACTACTTTCCAAAAAAATGTTTTACAAGAATATATAATCTGGGTGGTCTCTTTCCGATAATAATGCTTAATATCGGAATTTTGTCTCCACAATCATTTGAAAATCCAGTACTGCACTGTTGCCCTGAGTCAATGCGTTGAATATCTGTGGCATCACACATTCTCTACTGTGAACTGATGAAAGAAAAATCTTTGGACATTTCGATTACTTCAGATACAGAGTTTTCAAAATGTTTTAAATATACAAATGCACTTGTTTGAATAACACTAAAATTGTTTGATAAAATTAAAATGCTGAGAAACTACATTTATTGACCCTGTGTTTTGTGTGGTCACTTTCATTGTTCAAGGGGCAGTTGCAGAACATGTGGTAAAAACATTTGTATTACTTTTTTGCCTTCTCTGATATACAGCCACCTTGAAGAAGGTGGAAGTTTGGTGTTAAAATAGTTTTGCTTTCCCTTTTTTATGTAATGACTGAGAAGCAAGAATTGTGGGCTACATTTTGATTTCTCATAGGTAGCACTTCAGTCGACAGGGAATGATGGTGTCAGTGGTTGGTTATCTAAATAAGAAGAGACTAGTTTTGACAGTTCCCTTAAACTCAAGTCTCAAAAGAGGCATTTCTTCCTCTTTAATTAGAAGTAAAACAGAAATACATGAGTTATGTTTATTAATTTCCTTCCCTGATCCTGTGGCAAATCAATTAATCATGTTTTAGTAGTGTAAGCCTAGAGGCTAACAGAGCTGTTCTTTCTGAATATATGCATTGCCAAAGCAACAGAGGCAGATAAAATGCTATGTTGTTCTCTCTGCTCATGACATTTAGCTCTGTGTGCAGAAAAGGAATAATAACACAAACAAGCTTCTACCCTCCCCAAATAGCGTATACATACGTTCTGAGGCACTTTAGGGTAAAATATAAATGACAGTACTGTAGCATATGAGCATGAATAACCTGTGCATCTATGTTGCTTTCTGAGTGATGTGTTAAAACTATAAAAAACTGTGCAAAGCATCATGATACTGAAATAAGGAAAGATTAAGATAGGTACCCATTAATCTGTTTCTGAACTATTAGGCATTCACTGCTTGCAGTGTATCTGAATTGAATACAGACTTTTTCCCATTAGTAATTCCCAGCTGTAGTACTGTGTTTTGTTTCATAGGAAAAGATGTGTCTTGCACTTAAGTCAACTGCTATTAGTCCTAAGTATTCTACAAGCAGCTTAAAAGGATTATAGAATTTGGTGTAAGGACCATTATGTTATTCTTTGAATGTCTGGGAGAGCCATCTGCATTATTTCGTGTATGAGCAAAGGGAGCATTTCTTAATTTTTATGAACACCATGGGCAGATGATATTTTCTTTTGTTTCTTGGGTTACATTCACTCCTTGATCTTTAGATAGAACATTTTCCTATAAGACCCATTGACTCTTCAAGCTAATACTAAAAGAAATTAAAAAAAAAAATAGAGCCGTAAACCTCATCAGAAGAGCCTCCAAATCATTCTTACGCTATTTTATTACATGGTGGCTTTTGCTTTCTAGACAAGATATAATGTGACATGTTCATAAAAGAACTGAATAAAAAGTAATTCCATGGCAAAACTTGTAATAATGCTTGTGTAATATTTTCTCCATCTCTTATTATTAGAAGACTGTTAAAACTGGATTTCCATCATCGACATCCTTCATTTTCCTTTGAGAACGGAAAATGCTTATTCTGTATGATGACTGAGTTAATCAAGGGCAAGAAGTGGAAAGAGGATTTGCTCTTTTAAAGGAATAAAAGAAAGTGTTAGACAATCTATATATTTATATGTATGTATCTCTATAAGTGCAAAGCCTTTATGCTTGTGCTTGTGAGAAGACTGAGTGCATTTTTAAACTTCAAAGACATCACAGTATTTTCCGTCTGCTCTCTGTAGCTGCTAGCTTGAACTCATTCAACAGAAGAATTGTGTCAGTCTGTTGCTGCTATAAATATGTTGTTCCTCCTGACATGCCGTTAATTGAAAACGAAATACAGTTACACACATAGAATGGGCTGGACTACATATTTACTCTTGAACACTAAATTCTTTTTGTTTTACTTTTTAAGAGTTCTTTCTTGCTCAGAAAAGTGCCTGGAAATTTCCACACTGTATGGACCTTGCAGACATTGTTTTCTGATGAAAAATGATTAGTGCTATTTTACTAGTCACTCTATATGGTAGCTAAATGAGGCCTGTGAGGCCAGGATCCCTGAGATCAAGATGTTCATTCTGTGCAATATTGCAAATACTAAAAAATATACTTCAACAAAGTGAAGAAAGCACATTACGTCATCTGTGTCCCCCATCCCTTTGTAAACATGGTATTGGTCCCTCCAGTGTATTCGTTAGTACTTTGTTCTGGTTTTAAAACTTCTGAGTAATGGCTTTTTTGACACTTTCAGAGCTTTTTCTTCTGCTCTCCCATTCACCTTACAGAATATTGCAGCCATCTTTGCTTTCTGTGTGACGGAAAGTTGCAACAGATAGAAAATCTGGAATTGCTATGCATTTATAGTATTTTCTGAGTCCGAGTCAGACTTATTTAGAAGACTAAAATGTGGTTAGCAGATGCCAGTAATCCAACTTCTCATGTCAAGTGGGATTTCCCACCAGCACATTAATTTGCCAAACTATAGAGAAGTTTACTAACCTGTCCAGATCATTTGGCACTCTTTAGATTTGTTTGGTTTACTTGTTATCCTGTTACAGGTAATTATTATATTTGTTGTAGTTCCCATTGATATTTCCCATTTTCATAACAAAAGTGCTAAGCCACATATTTAAAAGGCACTTCCATTTAGTCTAACTGTGCAAAAAAAAGTGAATTAATATCGAACAGAGAGGAGAACATAATACCTTTGACTACTGAAATGATTCCTCTGTGAGAAAAAACTGGGACGTAAGCATGCAAATTCTGTGAAGTTTTGAATTCATATTTTCCATCTAATCTCTTCAAAGGACTATTTTATGTAATTTTTTAATAACAAAGCATAAAGGTGGCAAGAAGGCTGAGAAATGTTGTCATGAAGTACTGCTTTTGAAGTTAAAATTTATTTATGTATATTTAAGCTTTAAATGGCCTTATGGAACTAGGCCGCCTTTTGAAAGAACGTTATTAGTTTAAAAAATGAATTAGTTCTATTTAAAATTTCCACAAATACAAGACATTTTTCCTTATTTAACCTTTTCACAGTCTCTGCCCTTCTTTAAAGTACATTCAGTCCTATATCATCTGTTACTTGGGAAGGTATTTAATACATGACTTGGCATCATTTGCATTATACAAGAAGATTAACTTTACAAGCTCTGCTATTAATCTGAGTAGCTCTACATATTGACCTATGAAAGAGCATAATTAAGTTAGCTTAATTAAGTTAATTAATTGTTACACTCTGATGAACTTACTATTGAGAGGAAATTAAAGGCAAATAGAAAATGGCATTCATGGTTTGAGATCATATTTTAAAGGATTTTACAAAGATACATTATATTTAGAAAGCGAAAATATCTATTGTGTAATAACCAAAGCAGAGGCAATTAAAAATGTTAAAAGCTAAGAATCCCTGCAGTATTCACTCTTATTGCCTGACATTCAGCCGTATTTCCAAAAGACCAATTAAAAAAAGTGTGCTAGAAATTAAAAAAAAAAGACTGATGGGTTTTTTAAATACTCAAATAGTTGAATTCAGAAATTAATACCACTGTCTGTGCATAGACTACTGAAAAAAGCACATTATAAAAGTTAGACAAGTGTTATGATATCAAACTCTCTTTGGAGGGAGAGAAAAAGGAGGAAGGATTGAAAGAAAGTAGGGTAGCAAGCAGAGCCAAATCAAAAATACGGAGTTGCATGTCAGCATAAGGATGTCTTTCCAATACAGTGATGGAAGGGAAAGGAGAGAGACTCCGGGAGTTCAGTCTGTCAGCTACGTTTCTGTTATAAGGAGTGCCTGCTAGTTCACTGCAGGAAAACGTATAGGGTTACAGCGAGGATCCCATATATAGACAGACTTTCCACGTAGCTACAGCATCTGGGAGCACATTCATTAATCTTGATATTTATTGAAGTGTACATTGGTATCACTTCAGTGACCATCAGTTCAAAGTAGCCCTAATTAATAAAAGGTAACAGAAAAATGAAAGAAGCAGGCAACAGCATACCACTATATGCTGTCAAACGAGCAGTCTATGAATCTGGGAGATGCATTAATTTTACTATTGCTTTAGTTTTAAATGAATTTGCACATATAATTGTTAGTTCTCTTCTGTATGTTTTCCTTTTTTTTCCCCCAGGTATATAGATATTCTGGATGGCATCCTCAGTGATTCTAGGATTTCATGATGTCTTTCTATTGTAAAAATGATCATTTTAACTCAAGTGAAAACAGTATTTTCCCTGAGGTATTACTGTTTGGCATTTCTAGATCATATGAAAGGGTTATTGATCTGTGGATGCATTCTCTGGAAAAATAGCAGCCTTGGAAACGAGAAACTAGTGGCATTTAGAAATTAGTTATGTGCAACTTTTGTATGCATATTCTGAATATGGACAAATTGGAAATTCTTTCCTTCAAGGAGGAAAATAAAAAGATTTTTCTTTGTTAGAATGAGACTATCTTCTTTTTTATTTGCAAAACTTATCTGAAATATTCTTTGAAATGGATTGGATTAGAAGAAAAAATATTTAAAGGTATTATATATTTAATAAACCTTATTGTTTTTTGAACCTGTTGCCCACAAAAATGTTTCTGCTTTGATTTTTGTAAATTTAATTTAAAATGAATATTTTGTCCCTTTCAAACAATTGTGGAGTGTTAAACAGAATGATATTCTAGCAAGAAAGAACTGTTTTATTTTCAGCTTAAACCTCCTATTTAAATCTTAAAAAATATTTTTTGTTTGGCTATAAGAAGAGAGTAGAAATAGAATGGAAAATTAGGATTAAGCAAACTTTAGGTGGCAAGATAGCCGGCTATATAAGTTGAAGGCTGTTTCCTACTTGCTATATATCTTTTGATAAAGCTGTACTAAAGTCAATGGACAGTAGTGTACCTATGCACACTATCTGATCAGTTATGATTGGATGTTTTGAGGTCTTTGTGCAGTGACATCGTAACAATGTCATATTACTGCTGCTATTTGCTGTGTCGCATATGTGATACACATGTAACATTCTTTACTGGAAGAAAGTATATTTAACTCCTTTCTTCAAAATGTATGCATCCTTACTCTTTTTTTTTTTTTTTTTTTTTGAGGAATTTAGTTTCTCTATCTGTAATATTTGAATGAAAAATTAAGCAAATACCTTCTCTGATCATTGTATACAGTGTAACTATTAGACTTCACATTATACTGTGTGAAGAAAGCAGTGATCTTTTCTCTAGGATACATAATCTCAGAAATTTTCTGTTTTATTTTAATATGACAGGTTGAAAATATCATTGGATTACTTCTAAATGATTACAGTCTAGATTTCAAATATTGAAGCTTAAGCACTACTGAAAATTTCAATGTCATCTTTAAGGTAGTGAAGATAAGCAGAGGTCACTCAGTAGTCATTAATAACGTAGGTTATATAGATTTTTTTCCATACCCAGTTGTTTTGGGATTATCTCTGAACTGCAATGCAATCCCAATACTGTCACGGTGCTGCTCATCAAAGTATGGTTTCTTTAAATTGCTCTCACTTTTAAGTAGACTATTTAACGCTGAAGAATTCATAATACCCATATATTTTAGCACAGCAGGATCAGTGATGTGTTATTTATTAGAGTAAGTTTCTGCTGTTAATATGTATTTTTCTTATAGTCATTAATTTATCTACCATAATTAGCACTAAATGAAAACAAAACTTATGTTAATTTAACACCAAATGTATATTTTCTGAAGATTCTGAGGTAGATTAACACACAGCATTCACAGAATCACAGAGTAGCTGGGGTTGAAAGGGTCCCTTGGAGATCCTCTGATCCATCCCCCCTGCTCAAGCAGGGACAGGGGGCACCCAGATGTGAACCAGGGACCACTTGGTTGTCTTTCATAGTCCTCATTTGACCTGCTAAATCTTTCTTAGGTGAATACTTTTCCTGCAGTTATTTTTTTTTAAGTCACTACTCAGCTATCTTAGTCTCGATAAACTTCTGTAGTATATGGAATACCCAGAATTGTGTATTTTGTGCGGTAGTTGTGGGCTTTGACTTGCTGATCTTGTTGGAACATGCTGCTGAGGATTAGTAAAGTGGTTCGATAGCCAATCTGGCAGACCGTGTAGTGGTATTCAGGGGGGGTAGAGGCAATGGGTAGCTTTGGACTAGCATCTCCCTCTTTTATGGCAGCCTACAGTTAAATGGTCTAGGACTGACAGTGAAACTATACTGTAATTTAGATGCTATGGATAAATGAAGTGAAAATACCTGTCAGTGTTTCTGGCTTTAGTGAGTTGGCCAGTTCTGTATTTGTCTATTCAAAATAAGCATTTGTCCTCATTTTATAACTTTTCCCCCCCAGTTTACCCCACAAGAGTAGGCTTATCATATTTGAGTTGTTCAGGAGATTGACTAAAATTAAGAGCTACTGCTTCAAGTTCTAACTAATGCAAATCCTGGTCTTTTTCTGCAAGTTAAGATTGAATATTACTTGTAAGAGTTTCAGAGAAAATATTGCACAAAATTTAGCCTGTGGTTTTATATCAAGGGCAGTAGTTATTAGAATGCACAGTAAGTGGTAGATGTATCCTAGTGAAATATTTTTAGATTCTCAGAAGAAATCTTGTCAGGATATTACTGCACAGAGAAATATCCACACTTTGCATGTTGGCTTTTGTTTGGGATTCAACAAAATATACTGAACCATATTCAAATCTAGGACTCTAACAGGGAGTAAATTTAAGTAGTAGGTTCTAATTAATCACTCGCCCCAGGCTTGATTTACAACTGAAATTCCACATTGAGCTTTCAGTGTAGAAAATTGCCTTAAATCTTCACATGTTAATGACAATAGAATTGTTCCCTGTATCCTTGATTTTTGGAAATATGTAAATATTAATGACAACTTCAGTTTTATAAATCAATAGTCAGGGTTTGTTGTCTGTTGTAAGATTCATAGATTAGAGTGCCAGGAGAGACTGTTATCATCAGCTAGGTTAATTTACTGCGTAACATAGCCACATACTTCTCTCCTAAATTTTGTGTGCATGAGAGGGACTTCTTGCAGAGAAAAAAAAAATAGTGTCCATCTTCATTTAAAACATTTCAGATGATCCAGAAGCAAATTAAGCCCCCAAATAATAATTTGCTTCATGACCTTCAGTGTTAAAAATTAGTTTGATTTCTAGTCTGAATTTGTCTTAGTTCAGTTTCTGTGTGTCATAAAACTTTGTCAGCCAAATTAAAGGCTCCTTTATTTTGGACTTTCTTTTCCCTATATAAGCATTTATGGACTGTGAGCTACTAGCGTCTTCCACTTTAAGGTATGTTATCCAAACCTTAAATTGTACTTGACTCCATTTTTCTCCAAAATTTCAAGAGTCTTTTTGCATTTAGGCACTCCTTATAGGTAAACTCAGTTAATCCAATATTGATTGCACAGAGCTGGTCTTTCAAAGATAAATATCCGTAGTCTAGGAGGATAAAGATACACTTTTAGAAAATATCTTTTTAGAAAATTTAACACAGAGTCAGAAATAAGGTTATAATTGTTCTATAGAGCTCTTATTCTGAGAGGTAAAATATTGCAAATGAAAGAAAAGCACGAAGAAAGAGAAAGGGGCAGAGAAGTTTCTTTGTATTTTTGATACTTATTTTTATTCTGAAAGCTCTTATTTATTTCCCAGTAGCTCTGGGAAGAAGACCTCAGCAGGTCAGCATTTAAAAACAGAGTCAATGATAGAATGCTGCAAAATTGTAGATGTTGCTCTCTGCAAAATGTTGCTTGTTTTAACTATGTCTTTTTAGTTGAAAGGGTGGTCTTTGAAATAGGAATGGAGGCAAAAATGAGGCATTGTCTTTCAGAGCCCACAGATGATCCATTGATCGTATTTTAGCCTGGTAAGCAGCAGAACAAAAATAACCCAGTTTTGAAGTCAAGTTGTTACTCAAGAAAGCTCTCAGTATCTGCAGAGGTAGAAGTTATTCAAAAAGGAAGAGCATACAAAAAAACTCTCTCAAGCTGAAACAAACCCAACCCCAGTTCTTGTACGAAGGACTGAGTAGAGGAAACTTTTGCTTTCACCATGAACTTGAGACCCTGAAAAACATCTCCTCATTCCATGGCGGGAAATATATTTTATGCCTCTTTCTGTCCCTGGAGACTTCATATAGAAACACTGAAAAAATTTGAAAATAAACTTTTATCTGAATTGTTTTATCTGACATTGAAAAGTGGAAGAATTTATAGTGTTATTTAAAGTATTGCTATTGCTAAATTCTAGTCTTTCAAAATTCCTTCCATAATAATAAGTATTTCAGAGGAAATTTCTTCATCTCAAAAGTTATACTATTTAGTAATTGCATTTAATGTGGGAAGTTAATAGGAATAAATTTCACATCTTTTTGGCCTGATGTTGCAGTCTTCCCCTTGCATCTGCTTATGGCCATTGAAGGAGACAAACGAGGTGAGAGAGACCTTTGGTGTGACCCAGTGCAGCTTCTTATTTCTTTAAGCCATAAGTTAGTCTACCCATAGCAAAGTGGAGAGATGAAGCCAGACTGAAGTAGTTTCACAAATTAATACTCTTCAGATGTAACACTGCATATGTGGTGCGGTTTCTGTTCCTTTTTTCTGCTAACAGTATGAATGAATTGCACTTTATAGTTCACTGTTTGATACAAATATAGCACACTTACAAGATAACTGAGCCAATTTTTCCAGGGTAGTATAATTTTAGAACTTCCTGATATTTTTTTTTTTACTGAATTAATGCTAGTTAATAATTCTGTGCAATTATATACTACAGTTTTCTCATGGCAATCATACCTCAAGAGCCTGTGACTTTGAGTTTTTGTGTTTAATTCTGTAATTTGTATTGTGAATGCGTTTAGATTTTGTAGTCAGGGCTGTATGCTTAAAAGCACTGGAACAAAAAGATGGTTATTGCATCAGAGAACTTCCATTGCTACTGTAAATCCAGCCGTTGTAGACGAAATATAAAACTTTTTTTCAGGTTATATTAATCTGTTTTCTTCACTTTGGTTAGTGCTTGCACATAATAATTTTGGGGGGCTTTTTTGAAGGAAAGTGATAAGATAATACAGATTATATTCAAATATTTGGAAGATTTCACTTTTTTTTCAATTACCCTCTTTCTACAGGAGAATTTATAGTAAAACTTGGATAGTTTTCAGAGTTTGTTATTCAGATTATAATAGCCTATACTCTTTTGCATAATACAGGGTCTTACGTTAGTAATAGAAACAAGATTAAAGACAGTGAATAGATTACTTGATGATGCTAATGGATTTCTAGCCTTATTAATTGGTGAGCTTAAGCTAGAAAAGTATTGCATGTACAAGCTGGAGAAATGGAAGGTTGTTTACATAAATACTTTTCTACTGTTAAAGCATGCCATTAATAGACTTTATCAAATCAGACCAAGGGTCTGTATCAAGTAGCTTCATCATCCATGTAGTCATGAAGTGAATGTCAACAGAAATCATTGGCCTCAAACACTTAGCAGCTCAGTATGATAAGATGACTGCATTCTTATTTACACAATAACCTCAAATCCTCATATTAAAAAGTGGCAAATTTTTTTGCCCTTTGCTGTTCTAAGTGTGACACATGTAACAATTATTCGTCATCCCATAATGGATCATTTTTATCAGAGTCTTGTGTCTCTTCTGTATATATAGAATAAATATTTATGTTTTCTCATTTTTCCGTACTAGAAGATACAGATAGAATAGGTTTGAAGTGTCAACTATAATTCATTGCCTGCAAAGAAAAGCTTTGTACTGATCCTGTGTGAAAGGAAAAGAATATCTAAATCATTTCAGCAGCAAGCTTATAACCAAGATAATATCAGCATTTTCCTTCTTGAAAATATATCTGCCATAAATTAAAGGAGGTCTTCACTATTTTATTAAAATACTTTTGACAAGTTTAACCCCATCTTCAACAGAAATGTATGTATGAAGAAGAAAACTTTTTTTCTTTAAGTGAAGGTCAACTGAAAGTTAAAACAAGCTTGCAGTTTACTTCTTACTAATTCTGAAAATATTTTTTTAGTAGAACAGAAAGCATGATGCTTATGTAATATCAAACAGAAGGCTCACATTTTACTTGTGATGCAAAGCTGAAGATAGTAGGTATATGGAAGGCTTTACTGTTTTTACAATACGCAAAAGTACCAACATACATGTTAGTGAGTAGACTTGAATGAACTCTTAATTTAAATAAAATTGGCTTTAACAATAAATTTAATAGTGTGGCAGAGGTGCATATCACATGAAAAATTCCATTTAAATACATAAATAGCAAAGTAATTGGGGTTATAAGAATATAATTAGCATTCAAAATATGTTTGTAATAAAGCATTTTATACACAAACACTGTATCTTGCAACGTTTTCAGCTGTGCTTCTACGGTTCCTTTGATGAGAAAAATATAGGAAAGTGTTGGTACTACTTGTAATGAAGTAGTAACACAAGAGAGAAGTTGTATGTGATGAAACTGTATCTGTTTTACAGAATTCGTCATTGTCCCTTTATTATTTATTAAAGAATGTTTGTTTGGTTCAAAGTAGTTTAAAGGACCATACATGGCTTTTCTCTGCCTAGGGGAGAAATGTACCCACTCCCATTTAAGGGGGGAGTAGTTTCGTGCTTTTTGTGAGGTGTCCTGGCCCAAACTCCAAGCTGTAGCACCAGCATACCACACATTTGCAGGCAGTCCTGTGGATTCTCTATTGCTCTGTAATTTCAGCTACGGCTAGAGAGTGTGCATCTTCTGAGAGATGCACTCTCAAAGGCACTTTAATGGAAGAGACATTTATTCTCTGGAATCTGTTCTTTCCACATCAGTCCCTTCCACAGAAGACCCAAACCATCTATCACAGACTAGAGCAGTTTTTTGCAAATAAGTAGAAAAACAGAATTTGGAATTTCTGATGTATATCTGAATTTTAGTTTGAACTTCAAGTGTTTGTTCTGTAATAAATTTAAGTGTCATACCTCATAACTGAAGTATAGCATGATGTTGATGAAATAAGCCAGAAGTTTTAGTAATGTGATACATTTATAAGAAGCATATATGCGATTTTACTGGATATACCCTACATTGAAATTTAGAATTGCTACCCAGAAACTTGAAAATAATAGTTTTCTTTTAAAAAAAAATCAGGTATTAAGCAGGCAGTGTGAAAATGAATCCTTCCTTGCTATGACTAAAACACCCAAAAGCAGTCCTTTATTTTGGGAGTATGTTAGGAAGATCATTAATGTAAAGTCATGCATGTGTCCCTGTGAGTGACATGAGTAAGGTATTTGCTGTTGTCAAATTGCATTAGCATTTTAGGGATGATAAGAATGTCATTAATGTGAAACAAAAATTAATTACTACGATAAAGCCATAAAATTTGTTTGGTAGTGTGTGATCAGTAGTTTAAAAGAAAATTGCAATTTCTGTTTTAATTCCCACAGTAAATATTTTCAGTTGCTACCAACTCTGAATCTTTTACTTCTGTGGTTATTTACAGATAGTGTGGAATTTGTTTCTAGATGATTAGTCTGTAGAAGCAAAGAATTATGGGTGACTCCATTTCTTTGCCATCTGTCCTTGCCATAATGTATTTAGCATATGCATTCAGGTAGTGAAATGTTGCACCATCCCATTCTCAAATCAGTGTGTAAGATAAGGATGATAAATTAGGTTCTGGACATTCTGCTTTCCACTAAGAGTAAAGGACTTAGCATCTTGTTTAAGCAAATTGTCTAACTTTCAGAGAGTTCAAAGATGGATGAGATAAATCTGGGTCTTGGGAGCTGAAATTACCAGCCGTTCTATATGAAGCATAGAAATGAATTGATTAGATTCGTTCACATTTGATTCAGGTTTGCAGACGTCTTTTTTTAAGATGATGTTGTTTATGTTGACTGAATTTTTCTCAGCCACCCCAAGAGGCCTCCTAAATAACACAGGAATTCAACCCAAACAGCTGCCTGCAGGTGGAATGATAACTTCCTTTAACTGGTAGGTAGGCTTTGAATCCTTAGAAAAAACGAAGACATTGAAAGCATTTATATCTATAAATTCTACCCCTTCCTTTATAAGCAGCATAATACTGTAAAGACTGTTATTTTCTGGACAACAACCAACCATTTATATTTAGCCTTTTCTTCTTGCACATTCACTGAGTCTTCTATCTTAAAAAGAAACTGAATAAATTAATAGTAGTAGGTAGGAGGTTCAAATGAATTGTACCATTTTCCACCAACTACTCTAAGGGAGACTGTAAAATTTTTTTAGGTTAAAGACTTTTCTTTCAGCAATGTTCTAGTCAAAAGAAAGACATTTGATATTGAAAATAAACTTTTGCTGGGCAGACAACACAAAACTCAGAATCAATAACGCTCACAGTGTTGCATTCAAAAAAAATCTATGTCTGCACCAGTATGGATATGCTTTTAGAGAACTATCTAGAACTTTCTGTTCCTTACATACAATTAAATGCATGCTAAAAACTTCTAATCAGGTATGGGTATTCACAGTAGCTTATTGTTCTTCTCTTTAAAATATCTATTTCTGTTTCACTGTGAGAGAGAAACTAAGGATATGGCTACACTGAACTGCATGGTCATGCCCATGAGAAGCTAGGCACTCATGCACAGTCATCCTAGGCTGTTACATGTATCTGGCTTTTGGCTATGGAGGTATAGTGTAGCCTTTTAGCTTTCACTATCCATCTTTTCAAAGAGTTGGCTTGTGGCCTGTTGTGGGACAACTTCATCAGAAAAAAATGTATTAGCCTACTAATACATATAGCAGAAGCATTTCTTGCTCTGAAAACACCTCAGTATCCTCTGTTCCCATTCAACAAGTAGGTCGATATGTTAGATGAGTTGGTTTTGTTACAAGTCAGCTGTCTGCTGACAGCTTTGAAATAGAGGTACTGAGAAATTCTTGTTTGTTTTCATCCTTTCCTGAACTGTGGGAGCCTGCTGGTGTTGTAGAACAAGTATGAGACCTTCACTGATCAGGCATGCTGAGTGCTGCTTCCTTCATAATCTTCCAACATATGGCAATACTTCTGAAGCAAGAAAACTCCAGGATCATAATCTTACAGACTTTGGATGACTGCTGAATTTCAGCATGAGAATTCACATCTTGACAGTGCTCTGTGAGGAGCTTGCTTTGGTCTTCCAGCACCAGGAAGCCTTGCTGAGGAAGCCTGCACTTGGTCAGAACTGTGTTCATCTTGCTCTTCTCATTCCAGTGTCCCAGCTAGCTGTAAGCCTGTGGCTTAGAAATTTCAGCAAGTCGGCCGAGACTGTGTTAGTGAGGTGGGTTGCGATGCCATTCTGAAAGTGGTGTTCCAATGGAGACAGTTGGAAGGAATAACAGGCTTTCTGGAGCGTTTCACTTAGCCCACACATGTTTGCATGTGCCTTCCTGAAAGGATAAACAAATTTGTTAACTGCAGAGTATCTCTTCTTTGATTTTACAGGGCTTGATAGATCACTGGTTCATAATCGTTAAAGTAGGAAGTAGAAGAATGATGTGCAAGCCAAGCCATTGAGGATATCTGGCATTTCATTTGTTTGGACAGGCATAAGATTTCGTTATCAATTGATTCTTCTAATCCTTTCCTGCCATGGGTTATGAAACCATATACCCTGAGGAAAGGAAATGCAATGATGCTTTAACGTTTTCAGATTAGTGGGGAATATGCATCTGGTGTGGTGAAAGCAAGATAGTTTTATCTATAAAAGTTAGTTACAAAAATTAGCCCAGCTGATACAAATACAATCACAACCTGCTCTGTTCTTCACAAAATCTCTAGCATTTGAGACAGAGCCTTCTGTTATCACTGTTAGAATCCATATTTTTTCAGAGTTATGAAACATTAATGTGATGACGCTTACTCCATGTATTTATTCTGGTTACTATATCAGATATATATCAGAATACCAAATATTCGAGCTTTAAGATATTAAAAAGTTTGGCTTATCAAAGCAATAGTAGAATTCTGTCATCATGTGCAGCCAGATGGATTTTGGGGAGATGGCTGGCATAACAGCATACCAGAAAATAGACCAGTACATTGAAACTCTCGTTCTCCACTCCACTGCATCCCACCTCACTAAAATTTTACAATTTTTGACAATTCCTTTTCAATGAAAAGACTGGAAGCTTAGTTTTCGAGGTACACAATAAACAAGAAAAATACTGGGATGAATAGCGAATGGATGCTGCTAAGCAAGGATGAGTGATGTAGTCATGGGCTTGTTCTCTTCCCAAAGCAGAAGAAGCCAACATAAGCTGCAGAATAGAAAAATGAACTGTAAGAGGAAAAAAATGAATCTTGAACTTGACTTCTTTGTTTTATCTTTTCATTGAAAAAGTTTAATTCTCAGACTGCCAGTCATTTTTGGTCACATTGTTAAAGTGTGTTGATGAATATAATAAACCTGAGGATAAATGTCACTTTATGTATGCCGACAGAATACAGGACTCCTGGCTTGAAAGGTCTTTATAACAGGTGAATAAGTTGAAAGTAACATTAATTGATGAAATATTAGTCAGTGCCTATGTCAGCCATTATGAAGTGGACACCACAGGTGCTAATATTATGGTTGGAACACATTGCAATATTCCCCAGAGAAATTTCTAATTTTGTAAAGAGAGAGTTTGGTCCTTTTTCAGTTTTTCCTCTTTGGTTCTATGCTGTTTTGCTTCCTGATCCTTTTAAATCTCAGATTACAGGAAAAATTATGATACAGAATTTAAAAAAAATGAAACAGGTACTAAATATTTCCTTTCTTGGAAAATCTCCTCAGTCCTACCACCTTGAATATATCTATAAATGGAAAGCTGTTATTTCTACCTTTCCCTATGTCAAGAGAAGATGAAAGTAGCTGGTGTTTGAAAAGGTAGAGAGGGTTTTTGTTAAATGGTGTTCCTATAGCTTGGAGCATTCCTTAATGCTTAAAAACACCTGCAGTTTATAAACCATCTTTAAGTCAAATTTAGTCCAGAAATCAAGGCAGTCGTGGAGATAGACAACTTGAAATTTTGTTCTTTTAAGAAAGTGGAATGGGAACAGCAACAAAGAGAGGAGAGCTCATATCCAGAGGGAAAGGCCACCGACAAGATTTTTAAGAGTTCTGTTAAAGATCTTCAGAAACTTTCCCAGTTATAAAGATGAGAATTTTGTGAAATAGACTGTGAAAGGCCAAAAGGAGATAACTCTGAAGATGCTGCAAATAGTAAGGCTTCTGTGAAATATTCACCAAAGGGTGAAGTTGTAGACATGTAAAGACAGCAAAAGGAAGTGGCTTGCAGGAGGAAGATGGTGTGGGCTTGCAACATGTACAGGTGTACACCTGCCTCATCTAAAGCTATCAGGTCAAAACAACCCAATGGGCATGGAAAAAATGCCCTTTTCCTTTTTGCATCAAGGTATAAGATCTTGGAAATGAAAAAAATCTATGGGATTTTACTCAAGGGGTAGGAAAGGGCTGTACTGTATTTAATGAAACTACTCATACAAAATAAAAATCTTAGCTCTCAGAGGAACAGAAAGAGAATTACAGGTAAGCCTGAAGTTTTGCATAGACCAAGAATGCAAATTCTTTTCATTATGCAAGAATGCTAGCTTACACTAGCCAATGCAGGCCAAATGGTATTCAAAAAGTCTTGTTCTGAAGAAGAAATCACCTTCGAAAAATATTGCCATGAAGTGTATTTTCCATTTTCTTGGGTCTTCTTCCTGCATACTTTTGTGCTTCTCACAGCTTAACTTTGAAATGTCCTATATAAATCGAATCCTTATAGTTTGTGAGAAATTGTAGAAATTCTTAAGGAAAAAATTATCTTTAAGTGGAGAAGTGTGATGGGTTTGGCTATGCAAGAGAAAGTACCTTTCTGCAGATTCTGAGTTGTACAACTGTAATCCATTAATTTATTGAAATTTGCTTTTGGTGAAGCTGGTTACAGGTTTTTGTCTCTTGCTTCTGTTCAAGGCACAGATTAAAGACAGGGATCTCTATCAATAGTTACTGTTTTGGCCACAATAAAAAGATATGTGCTACTGAATGTAGTGGTGGTCATTTGATGTAATATCTTAGTGATATACTTCCTTCATACTGAAGTTGCTTGAGGACAGTTTTGTTTTGATTTTAGTATCTGGTGAATCTCACTGTGCTAATAGGAGGTCTTAGATCACATCCACAAGCAATGAGCAGTAAAGATATGTTGCCTTTGAGACATCACGGGACACAGAGCTTCTGCAAGGTAGACATGTAACACAGCTTTTCTGGACCTTCATTGTCAGAACACTTAGGTGGCAAGCCACTGGAGCCAACAAGTGTCTGCTGTTTTTAGGATGTTGTCCAAACTGTTTCCTGTGGTTAATCAGTCTGACAGAAGAAAGGTGATTCTGTAGCAACGTTCATTTGCTAGGAAGTTATTACTTGTTTTTTTCCCATGGCAGTAAATAGGCATCTGCTGAATGGGCTCCTTCTGTCTGCTGTGGGTTGGCTGTTGATGGTGCGCATGGGTCCTTTGGCCTACAAGGAGGAAAAGATAATACATACTAATGAGGAAGGTATTGCTGAATTGGGTAGCTCGTAGACATATGGGCTGTAGCAGTAAAGTATCTAATGCCATAATAGTCTACAAATACAAACTATTCAAGTTGGGATAAGTGTTCCAGTCAGTTATTGTGGCTTTCAGTAGTCTGCTCTCTTTTTGCCAGACTTAACCTCTTACCCACTTTTGGAGTCATATCTTGATGTGTGATAGTTGTATCTAGCCATAGCTAGTTTGGAATGCTGATTTATATGAAGCTATCTGTGGATTAAAGTTCTCAGTTAATGAGGAACTGACTGTGTGGGATTGGATTACCTCCTGGATTAGATTTCAAAAACAATTCATTTCCAGTCATCCTCTTTCAGTACTTTCACTACGTTTTAGTCCAAATTAAGGTGAAAATTGGATTAAAAGGACAAAGCGTGAATTAATTTGCTGAAGCAAACAGAGTGTTAGTGCCAAATTTTGTTAAAGGGATGCTACTGAAAGGACTGCAGGTCTTTCTTCTAATCCACAGAGAATCCATGGGCCTCTGAGTTTAAGGGCTTCGTTTCCAAATACAATGCACAAGGGGTACATAAAATCCTGTTAAATAGTTCATTTTGTGCATTCATCTCTTGTTTGTTTACAATAATAAAAATGTTGTTTTCAGCCTGGAACAGTCCCATTCATGCAGAAATTACTTTGTAAATGTAAATACTATATTAATGACAGCTGTGTTCAGAGCAAGTGTTTTAACCTGCTAGGCAATGCAAATTGCTCTCTTCCTGTAATTGAAGTTTTGAAATTCTGCCTTTTATTGTCCTCAACAAAATAAAGATTTTCAAGAGGAAAAACTGACTACCAGTAGAGGTAATGCTCACTGTGTCTGCAAATGTTGTGTTAAAAAGGCAAATGCATCACTGCTGTTCTTGGTTGAATGGGTTGTTGTATGTGAAACTTCTGCTGGCCATTGAGTAAACAGCAAAGTTGGAGACATAATCAGAAGACAGGATATAAGTGATGCATTTTAAAAATCTAAAATAAGAAAGTAAATATCCAAAAGTTCATGCACCCTGAGATGTAATTCTGGGCTACAGCCTTAAAAATTACAGTCACCTGATGCAAGACAACCTCTGTGTGAAGTATATTCACATAGTAAAATCTGATCTAACTCAAGGGAACCACTGCAGCTTTCACAGAGGAGATATTGACTACCACTTAAATGCTATTAAGATCTGGTCTGCCATGGAGACCAGGTACCTGTCCTCCTGAAAAAGAGGAAGAGATACAACGATTTCATTTGATCCGAATGGCTGATTTACTAACAGACTATGTAGTTACTTTCTTACTTTGTTACATTTTAAAAATTAACTCCATTCTCTTTTCATCATTCCAAACCAGACACCTTTTATATTCATTGCCTTCTGATTGCTCTCAAAGCATCTTTCCAATTAAATAATTTCCTAGTGAAAAACGAGTTTATGTGAAGTAGAATTGCTTTTCATATACTTTATAGCTTGCCGCATATTTTATCATATTGTGTATCGTAAAATTCTTGCTGTTATTGGTTATTTACTTTTCTGAGAGACAATATGTATACATATATCAGAATTTAGAACCAAACAGTTTCTTGCAATAACTACACTCATTTCATGTCTTCTTTTGCTGGTTTGAGAAAGAACAGGTGATGATCCGCACTAGAAAAGTTAATGCTTTTAAAGCCTTCGGCACCTTCTGAATGCAATAATAATGGCACCACTGAGCACTTCTATAAAGCTTTTCATGTATAGAGCTCCTTCTTGACATTGAAGTTGTTACTATTTTTCACATTTAATGGATGAGTCCTTAAATGTTGCCGCTAGTTTGATTTCCATGCCCCTCCTCCACCCAGGACAAGTACATATTATAGGAAGGGGTCAAGCGTCAGTGTTGGGATTTTTGCTGAGAAATTTCTCATCCGAGTGTCAGACCATGCTTTACTATAGCCACATACGTTAACTTTATCCTGATTTCTGTCAGTAACCCTCTTTCAGGTTATAAATCCTGTTACATACCTGTCCTCTATTGACATTTGTCAGCTCATTGTATAGAAGTTTTTACAGCTTTTTACACACACCATGCTTCATACATGCAATACTCACCTGTATCTGAACTCAGTTCCCCCTGCAAAAAACCCAGCTGTGTGGACTGCCCCCTCAGGGTGCACTGATGAAATGTCTGCATCAACTGTCCGATTGTGTCTGTCTGTCATGTATAGTCAGTATGTTTATTTTATAAAGAAATGCAAAAAAGTTTATATGAAATAGTTTATATACATTTCAATGATAGCCATTTTTAAGCACTTTTCAACAATCAGCTGTACTTGGCCCAAGGAAGAAAAACGTGGATGAGATACCTGCCCATTGTACTGATCCACTTAGTTCTTAGTGTTTTACTTCTTACCCTTCTCTTCCTTCATCTTTTTTTCATAACTGATTTTAGACGCTTCAAGACTAGACTCCCCAGATGTGTTTGTACAATATCTAGCACGATATGACTTGGCCAAGATTCAGATGATTAATTGATATTATAGTTAAGTAAGTATTATGCAGATATATTATAACTTATCAAATTGAACAGCTATGTATTGGAAGGAGCTAGAAACCCTTCTAGATCCAGATCTTAGAAGACATCATTTTAGGGGTTTTGAGTGGACGGGGGAAGCAACAGCTAACAGAATTTTTCAGGTGCTCCTTTTGGAGAACTTTCCTCCTAAAAATGCCTCCTAAAAGGTTTCCTTGAAATTAAAGGAATTGAAAATATCTTAGTCCAGTTCCATGCACAAATGATTAATGTCAGTGACTGTCACTGATGTTAAGGAGAGTACTGGCAAACTGAGGGAAGCATTAGTTAATATAGGAGGTATAAGAACATTGATTTGTTGTCAACCAACTTGCATAGCATTTGCTGTATTTGCCTCATAGCCTTCATATTCTTAATGTTCATATTTTAAATTACATTGACAAATGAAATCGTGTAATTACATGTTTGTTTCTGAATATAAGAGTTTTGTCAAATTATCGCTACGTAAAACTACAGTGAATCATCATCGCTATCATGACAAACAAATTACTAAAACATCCCTAAATATGCCCATGGAATTTAATAACAGTTGGTTTTAGAACCTTGCTTTGAAATGCAAAGACTGGAATGGAGATTGAGGAGAATTCATTCTATTGTAACACATAATGCATTCATTTCATTTTAATTTAGAAGCTGACCAGCTTGAAAATATTAAAGCTTTAGTATATTAAATGTTGTGGTTTTAACCCCAAATTTACTATGTCTTTATTACCAAAACAGGCCTTGATCCTTCAAATACAAGTGTTCCATTGTATGAAACAGGACTGTTCAGACATGTAGTCATATATTTACAGGATCAGAATGGCAAGTGTTACATTCAAATACAGATATAAAGTAAAAATGCAACAGCAATCCCATCTCCAAATCTCCCTTTGTCATCTCACCAAATTAACTCCAACTTTCAAAGCTATAGGCCTCTTATCCCATATCATTTCAGGTCCATAGCCAAATGTTTGCATTATATTGGCTAAATAAAAGTATGTTTATGCAGACTGTAAAGGAATGACTTTTACTTTTGGGTGGGCCTGCATGTGCTAGCTTAAATTTAGATTAAATAAATGATTTTACCTGAGATCGTACCTGGGTTGTTAGTGTAAAGCTGTGGATCTGGTCCTGGCTTAGAATATTCCTTGGGGAATTTTATTTAATCAATGTTGATATCATTGGAAATTCTGCCTAGTTATAGTTGTTGAAGTCTGGATTTTATCCTTTTGTTTCATACTGTAGGAAAATGATGCAGTTCCTTGTTACTGCACCCCATATGTGTGGGAGCCAAAAGAACAGTAAAAGGAAATAGAGATTTTCTGTATTTGCCATCCAGAGTTTGTCCTGTCTAGTAATTTGTTTCTAAATCTAAATATTGTTGTGTAAATAGTATTAGAGCTGTCAGAACAAATCTAACAATATTAGAAGTTCACTGAGGTGTTTGATAACACTGTATGTAATGACCGGAAACAGAGCGATGTGTTCCTGTCAGTGGAATTTTGAATGTCACTTTGTAGTTTGGGGGACCTTATAGATGGGATGGTGTTTTTAAAAAAATTTAAAAGTCTCTTCCTTCTCTCTGATTTCTTCCTCACTAGCACAGGTTTTATTTATTCTCTTAGCTAATCTCTCCATCTACCTCTATGGCTTATTACTTTTCTATCATTTATCATTTGCAACTTCATAGATTGTGTTTAAAAATTGACATTCTGTATTAGAGCAAATACAAAGGCATTTTTACAGCATTTCCTTATATCATTTTTTGGAAAATAAGTGACTAAAATTCATTTGCTGTGTTGTTCAGACTGCTATATCATCATCTTAACTCTATAGAAAGATCCATCATTGTGCCTTGAGCCTGACCAGAATTTCATGACTGTATTCAGGTGAAATGTTCTAATGAAATATAAAAAGAGGGAAAAAAAATCCTTTCTGGACTTTTAGCTGTCACATTATGGGAATGTTTTCATGGATTCCCTAGTTATTAAATTTATAATACTGCAGTACACTTTTCCTAATTAAACATGAATTTTCTATTGTCATTAAAAAAAAAAAAAAACCTTTGGTTGTGCTTTTTACAGTAATTTAATTAAGCATTTCCTGTAAGTTCATTTCAATATCTATCATGGCTCACTAAAGTTAGAATTCAGTGTAGAATGGTAGATTAATTGCCCTTTGTCTTAAATGAAATAAGAATCCCAAATATGCAGAGTCATGAAATTTAATTGTGTTCCTCAATTGCTTATTCAATGCTTTGGAAACCTGAATCAAGAAATACTGAAGTAGAGGGCCAAAGGTTGTTAAATGTAGCGAGTAACACAGATTTTGAACTTTACTTAATGAACTGAGCATTTATTACTGTGAAATAAATGCACCATTTAAAAAATTATGGTGGAAATGTAAAACATTAAAGCTCTAATCAATTTTGGTCAGAAGCATGCAATGCACTCATTTTTCCTAAAACATTTTCATTAGTGTTTAGATTTCCTCTGTTACTGAGATAAATTTATTCTTTTCATGGATTTTTTCACTTCAAAACATGTACTTCACTAATGTTGAGTGATGTCTTTCAGCTGCCTTCGATGTATATATTTCTTGTTCATAATTTACAAAAGCATTTATATTTCACTTACTTGTGCCTACTTTTCTGTTTGATTTTATTAATTATTTGGGGAAGAAATAATGTTCAGACTTCTTGATAAAAAGCTTTGTATATCCAAGATTATTTGTGAAAATAGTTAAAGCATGAGAAAAAAAGTCTGCAGCTACCATTTAGTAACTACCAAGATATACACATATGTATAGTGTAACAATTGAACAGTTAAAATTAGCCTCTTATAGGTTTGGTTTTTTATTAAACAGCACTTAGAAATATAATTGGTTAAAAGAGCTATTTATTCCTTATTGTTGGCCTGAGAACCTTTTGTTCTCATGTATGTAGCTGTTGTAAGAATAAATCATTTTTCTCTTAAGTATCAAGAATACGCACACCAAGAAGTTTTGCTTGTTATAATTTAGTAAATGCACAGTGTAAGTATGAGAGGGGTATAAGCATAACAAATATTTAAAATCATCTTGATATAGGAAATGTTTTAAATATGCATTGTTAGGCTGTGGAATATTATTCTGTAGTAGTATTAAGAGTATATATAAAGTAGAACCTTTTGATTTAAATTATAATTCATAAAATGATTATATTATCACATAAGTAGAAAATGTTATTGTGGTGTCCAGATATATGCTTATACATGTAGATGCACAGATGTAAGTAGTGTAGTTGAGTGACAAATATGCTTTAGAAAGCATCTTAATCAGAATAGTGTCAGACTTGGAGGCACAAAAGCTAAAACTACATTCTGAGACTGAAGTGGAGATTAATGAAACCCCTCCTGTACAGGCACAGTGCAATCCTGCTTAAGTTGTCATTCCTCTATTTCATAGCTGATGTCTCAAGTTCATAATATTTCAGCACTTATTGATACACTGTAAGGTTTATAAACAGAAATCTTTTAAAGACTCAAACTGTTAAAGAGCACACATTTCCTTGTACTTCATCAAGGAGAACCAGCTGAACTGGTGGAACAATGGTTTGGTTTGAAGCACCACCTGCCTTGAAGAACATCCCAAGTGTAGTGGCAGTCAGCCAAAGGGGCCACTCAGTGGAATGGCTGCCTCTGAAAAAGGAGAGAAACAGATGGAGGGTTTGAAATCTGGCATCCAATTCCACTTCTGTAGTAAGCATTAAATGAAATTTGACTGTAAGGACTCTTGCACTGGTACATTTATCTGTATAATCAGAATTAGAAACAAGGAAATAGAAAATACAGAACACTGACAAACATTTCAAAAGCCTTAAATTCTTGTACCAGTACAAGTTAAAGGAAGGAGTTTGCGATAAACATGCAGCTGCTCATAGCTTCTTTATAAAAATAATTCTCCTGGTCTTGCATTGCCACCTAGGGTACGATGCCGTTTACTACGTGAGTGAAGTGCTGCTTTGGAAACATCTAGCAGTTAGCATTGCTCTTTTTACTGAACAAAATGGGGTGGAGAGCTGCATTCAGTTAACTGATGTCATGTTTACTTACATTATAATGCTAAGCTCATTCATAGCCTCCGTTTTTAATGTACCAGATCAGCAGAGAGTCTGTTGTAGGGATTTGGTGGGTTTTGACAGTAAGAATTAATGGAGATACACATTAAAAGGTAAGACTGTCAGCTTGCCAGTGGTCCCAGAGGGTGCATTTTCTTGATGGCTGCTTCAGAATACTTCATGAAGCAAATGTCAAACTTGTCAAGGCTGTCACTATGAAAATGATCCATGTAGCAAGGGTCTCCTTTCCTTGGGAAACAAACAGCTGCCTTATCACTGCATAGCTGCAGTGACAGAAACCTGTCATCTATCACAGGAAATTTATATTTGCTTCTTATATCCATTGGTAAAGAACTGTTCCAGTCATAGTCCGTATTTTTGCACCACTCTTCATTATAGGGCTTGTCAGCAATATATTTGAAGAAGATAGCGTGGACTTTGGAAGAAAAATAACTTCAGAATTTTACTACTTGATGCTCACCTTTCTTACTGATTTAACTCTTAATTTATAGCCCTCCGGGCTTATTTTCCTCCACACTTGGACTATTACATTGGAAAACAAGAATTTAACATATCCAAAAAAAAGCCCCCATAGTTTCTGAAATCTCTCCTTCCTGATATATTTTTGAGGAGGATTAAAAATCTTTTTACCTACTTACAACCAGTGTTTTTATAGCTTGAATCTGTGAGGTAGAAGATGAAATATCTGCTGCGTACTGCAGATTTTAGAAGTGCTAATTGGAAAGCATCCTCTCAGTGCGATATGAACTGTAATATTTGTATATTTTTACATTAGCACTTTGTTCTCCATCTTCATTACTCTGATAGAAACAAAGAGTAGATTCCGAGAAAGGGCTCAGAGAAGGGTGCATGTCTTCCGCTGTTGCTGAGTGGTAATGTAGGCATTATGGAGGTTTTTGGTTCAGCTTTTGTGGCATTGCCAAGGGCCAGTGCCAGTGAGTAGCATAGTTATCAAAATGCCCAGCGGGGCCAACATTTTAGCACTAAGTAGTTTTGTGGCTCACGCAGGGAAAGAACACATCTGTCAGTACGCACTGGAGTCAAGGAGTCGTGGGGCCTTGAGGTGGGCTCTTGCGGGACCTTTTAAATGTCACTCAGAAGCTGCTTTTAACAAGCTTAAAAATTCTTTGTTTCTGCGGGCTTTGCTATGGCTAGGCACTGTGTGCTCTGGGGCCTCAGGAGAGGTGTGTGACCGTTGTGCAAAAATTTCCCAGTAATCTTGATTTCATATGGTGATTTCACATATATTTAGGAGTCCTCTATAGAGTTAACAAGTATTTACAGTAACTGCTTTCCATCTATTTGAGTGCATAAAGCTCCTCCCCTGACAAGACTGCCAGTTCAGTTCTTATTGCCGGCCATAGTTATCCTTCCCATCGGCATCTCGGGCGCTTGAGGCCAGTTGGTAGGTGTGTGTGGTTCACAGTTCTACCCAGGGAGACTTAGAACCTCTGCAGGAACCATATCAGAGGAAATGTCAGTATAAACAGCCTCGCAAATCTTCTAGTCATGTATTTGCACTGAAGAACATCCTTTATTCTTCTGGAGTGCATGTGATAATTATATTCCTTATGCTAGAATAGGCTATATAATCTTTCACTTGTTTAGGCTTAATTTCTTGACAAAGGCTTCAAGACTTTTTGCTTTCTAGCCTTTGAAATATGTGGTGTTTCTTATGACCAGCTGGACAAGCTCACTGAAGCTTAGTATATAAGTCATATTACAGCTTTGTTGGATTAAGATACCCTGAAAAGTTATAGTGTCTGAATTTGGTCCTGAGTGTTTTTGAGATAGTACTTGTGGATTATGTGATAAGGCAGAGAAACCTTTAGTCATTCCTTGGTATACATATATATTTTTGGTCTTTGCTTACTTTCTTATTTATTTAGGTGTTCGTTTGTATCATACTATAATATGTAGCTGCCTGGTAAGCTTATAATGTGCGTTAAACTTCACCTAGCACAAAAATAGTAACTATTTTATTAAATATCCCTCTCTAATAAAACTTACTTAGAAATTTGTTCCTCCCTCTTCATGCATTAAAATCATCCTGATTCTGTCACTGAAGGCTTAGAATGCCTTTTTTTTTTTTTTTTAATGAAATTTATATGAAGGGACAAATTGCAGATATGGTTTAATGCACAAATCTGTAAAATGGTGCCTTTTCCAGCACAGTTAATTGATGTGTGATATGTTCTACATACAGAATTATGTCAGATTCCCTGTAGAGTTAAGAATTGTCTAATTCACTGTTGTCTTCCAGATTTCATATCATTATCTAATGGAATAAAAAGAAATTGGCAGACATTTTGAATGAAATTGATTAGAGAGGGGAAAAAAGAGAAAGGGACACTCAAAACCCTATTTATAGTTTGTTTTTTATGTCAGAATTTGTCTATGGGGGAATATCCTGGAATAATTACTACAAAATTAACTTTCCAAGTGGGCCCTCTTATGCTCAGCTCTGAGCACCATTTGTAGTTGACCTTAACCATACTTTCAAAGGAGATGATTAGGTTGTATGACTGAAACACACAATCTCTCTCAACTGTCAGGTCAAAGTTTTCAGAAATAGATTCTTAAAAGTCAGCCTCTTACCTTTGCTTTTTGGTGCCTAAGGGCATCTAAATGTTGTAGTGCTTAATATTGTCATTAACCTCAGCAGAGCTACTTCGCAGCATTTATTTAGGTGCCGGATAGTAGGCTCTCAGTTTGTAAATGTTGGCCCTAATTGTTTGTGACCCATTAACACTCAGCTGCCAGATGTCGACTAAGTAGATTGAACCAAGAAATGTCCATAGGACATTTAAAGATATCCCTAGGGCATCCAAAGGATCCCTTTAACTCAATACTCTGTTTCCATCGGGAAAAGGAGAGATGCCTAGGGAAGGCATGTGAGAAACAGGCAAATGTTTTGGGGGGCCCTCGGGCCCCCCACTCCCCAGTGAGGCTTTTCCAGATTCCAGCAGTCAATGGCTTAAGGACCTCCTGGAGTGAAGCTTCGATTCAAGGTGTTGTGTTTAAGAGTACTTTTTAAAGCCCTTTATACTTATCACTGTTGTTTTTGTAAATTTAAAAGAATAACGATTCTAAGCTTAATAAAAATTCCATCTTAATTCATTCCAACAGGAAAATAATCCATGGGCTGTTAAATGCACTTTCTCAGTAAAAGCAATAATACGATCTTGAGGGATTCACTTCCCTTTACACTCTTACAAGTCACCAGATCTGTGCTTAGGAATATTTTACATGAGTGTATTCAAAATGTGCTTTATCAGAATTTGAGTCTCTGGTTGTCTGTGGTCAGAAAAGATAGTGACACAAGTTTGATTTGTGACAGCTACTAGCAAAAATTACTTTGCTCCTTTTACATTTTAACACCAAAATGACTGTTCTATGTTTCAGGATTTTTAGGGCAAAAAGCACAAGACAGTAAATCATAGGCAGCTGAATCAGAATAAAGTAATAAAATAGTAAAGTAAAAGAGAGATGTAAGGTGCCAGTGTGAATGATGTGAATTGAATTATTGTGTCCTGTAAACTGGAATTCAGTACTTCACCAGCAATAGCAACTTTACACACTGCCATCATGAACTGATAACGTAAAAATAAAAGGCTTGCTTTCTTTTGCTGTCCTCTAGAGTTAAAAGCATTATTATAGTAGGTGGTAATTAATAAAACAAATGTATAAAACATGTTTAAACTTCAGTCTGTTTGGCATCATTCCTTGATAATGAGGCTATATAGGCTATTTAGCTGAAAATTCAAACATTATTAATGGCATTAGAAACTTCAGCCAATTCAGTATTCTCTGTGCAGTCATTGGCACGCCTCTTGGGTTGTGAAAAAAAGATTAAAAATTGCATTGAAACTTTGCAGTGTCAGCAAGCTGAAGGAACAGTTGGTCTTCACATGTTAGAGTATGGTTAATGCCTTCTCTCTAAATTGCTGGTTTAAATCTTTCCCGAGTGAACTGGCAGTGTTATTCCACTTCTTAGTTGATTGGAGTTCATGTCCCATAATTTTCTGATGATTTACAATAATTAGCCACCCTGTCATTTTCAGGCCACTGCTGTCACTTTTTTCTGGCAGCGATCTACATGGATGCCAGAAGAGGTAGTTCAGACTCCCCAGTGTCCCTGGCCAGTCATTTCTGCCATCTCTTTTGTGCGAGCACTGTTATTCCTGTGGCAATGCACACATCAAGGAGCTGACCTGGCTGAAGACACATCCAACAGAGAAAGGGCCTTCTCCTCTTTTTAACTGATTACCATAAAAAGGGGAATCACTGTTATTCTGCCTTTTGCACAACAATCGCCCCTGTTCAGAGATACTGCACTTAGAAAGTTTCAAAATGAAATGTGGCAGTTTCTGTTCTTGGAAAACAGAGCTGGAGTAAAAGTGCCTCTACAAAATTAAAAAGTCCTATATATTCATGATATAAGTATGATATAATGTGAGACTTCAGAAAATTCTTGTGCTTAAAAAGTACAAAATTGGAGGAGGGACCTGGATGTGGAAGTCTGCCCACATAAATCCAGTTTATACTCTGTATATTTTACCTGTTTAGATTTCTTCTGCCTGGTTGAAACAAAAGAAATGAACAAAGAAAAGAGTATTGGTACTCCATAATATCCCAAAGCAGAGGCTTCCATCTTTAGTGTTCAATCCGAGCAAAGCCTAGACTTGCCTTAGCCAGTCAGCCGTCATTTCTGTATTGCGGAAGACATTGATCATTGCAGCTGTTGCTGTAAACTAGGAAATCCGCCAGAGATCAAGTGTGACCTCATGAGCACGGAATTAAAACATTTCAAGTCTTCACAAAACCAGAAGATCCTGTTATAAAACCTCTTTTCCTGGGTAGAACATTTTGTCAAGGAAAAATAGGCTCGGAAAGCTAATGTTCAGCATTGAGCTTCATATCCCTTCACCCTCCTGTAATCCTCAAAAAAGGTAAGGCCCAGTTCCTTTTCCTGTAGTCTTTAAAATTTCTACATGCTTCCTCCATTAGAAGAGGAACCCATAACTAATATTTCAAGTGTGCTGGGAAAGGAATTGCATAGGGTTTTGATTCCGTATATGAGGGAGTGCAAGAAAGGCTGTTGGCATAATGGCGAGTTATGTGTTAGGGAGGTGGATTACTTGTCAGAGAGCCATTAGAGTATCTAGACCATTTAGTAAGAAACTTCAGAAACGTGCAGATTTTCTGTTCTTATATAAATAAGTCATTTATAAAAGAGCCTTGCTGGGTTTTTTTCTATAAGAGGCAGCAGTTCCTATGTGTGGCTGTTTAATGCATCAGTGTTCCTTGTCTCTCATCAACACTGTATCTGACACGCAAACTTCTTTACACACTGCTCCTTTGCTGTTTCACATTTTGTCTGGCCTTTATGTTCCCTAGAAATTTGACCTTTATATGTGTGCTATACATTACTCTCTCTTGAATATAAGATGCATATTAGCAAGCTATTGGTGTACACCTATGCACAGACACGTTTCCTCACCTGAACCAAAATTGCCATGGGGCTCCCTACACATTTTTAAAAAAGGATGACAATCCAGAAAGATAAGAAGAAAAGCATTAAGCCTTTAGTGGTCAGTCGTGACAGTATTTCTCAGGGCCTACCCTATCCCAGGAAGGAGAGAGGATTTAGAGGCAGAATGCTTTGAAATGTGTGCTTCCTTAATAGAAGAACTGGCTTTTCAATTTTATGTTAATGTTGTGTAACATAATATAAGACCACAATTCTTTAATGAGATTTTCCATTGCTGTTCTATTTTGTGATGCCCATGTGATGTTCCTATATATTCAGTGTCTTAAAATCTTTTTTCTAATTATTCATGCAAACCCCTCTTTGAAGGAGAGAATGGAGGACCAGGGTACAAAGAGATAAAGTCGCTTGCCTTAAATAATTGAAGGGGCCTGTGTTAAAGCAGGAAACAGCACCCAAGGTTCCTGGGTCTGACCTGTCATCCCCATCATTTTCTCTCTCTCTGATTTGATTAATTGATATTGGCAATGATGATGGGTATTGCCAGAACACATCTTAGCTCCCAACTGAGCCCATGTGTCCCCAATGAACAGACATTATGGATTTGGGTTTTGTTTGTATTTTCAGAATGAGGAAGAGTCTCCATATTGTAAATCAAAATGCAGACAGGAAAGCTGGACGTACTTTGAATGTGTGGAAAGGCCTGTTCATGATGTGATGGGTTACAAGTTGCCCCACGAAATAGTTCTCTTAGACTTTCGTAATTTGTACTTTGGAGGTTACCATTTTGGACTGGACACAAAATGATATTTATTCCTATGGAAACAGGCGTTACGATGTCACTTCATTTTTTCAGTATGACACAAAGAAGCCCATCGTGAATTATGAGCCCAACTCTTAGAGTTGAAGCTGTAGAATATTGTAAGCATGCTGCTGCCTGACATGCTCATGTTTCCTATTTTAGACCTGACTGATCTTCAGATAACATATGGTGGTACAAGTAATTGGAAAATTGGCAGACCTGTCAAGAAAACATGCTAGATGGGACAAAAATATGATGCTGCAGCACATAACGTGTCTTTGAAGTTAAATTTATTGTCTTTTATCAAATGGTGAAGTAAACGTATCTGGTCTCAAAAAAATAAAGAAATATTCTTCAATGGCAGTTGCTTTTCAAAAGTACTTTTTAAAACAGTGATGAAAGTTCTTGCATTTTGAGAGTAATTTAGTGGAAACCTCTGTTCAAGAACAAAGAAAAGGTCTGAAACGGCTGCATAAGTTTGAATATCATGTCATATTTGTATATTTTAGCAGTTTCTTTCTGTAACCAATTAATAAAGTGGTCAGGTGTGCAAGTAAAACATTTACTTATTAAATTATTCTTTTAGTAGGTGATCAGGCTTTTTAAAATTTTGAGTGTTCTTAACATTTTTATTTCAACTCTTGAGAAAAATCAAATTCTTCAATAAATAATAAATGACAGTTACGGCTTATTTTTATGCTTATTGGTCAGCCAAAAGGTGGTTAAAATATTGTACATATAAGTACAAAAGGCTTACCCCCTCAATAAATTAATTAATGTTCGGGTTTTCATTTTCTTTTGTAGGAAGATGAAAATGAAGCTGATGAAGAAAATCCATCTCAGGAGCTGACTTTGGAACAGAAAAAATCAAAAAAATAGGAGATTGCTGTCTTCTTTGAAATATTTGCAGGTTGTGTAACAGTGATTATAGTTTCTCATTGTAAAATTAACAAAAATATTCTCAATAAAGTCATTGAAAATTAAATTCATGCTGCACTGGGAAATTAATTTAGTGGCTCTCGGTGACATTTGTGATCATGTTAAAAGCTGAATTTTCAGATCTGAAGCACAATACCAATAAAATTACAAAAGCTTTTAGAATACAGTGCAGAAAGCTGATGTGTTATTCATCACTAATAACATTTCCTAACCAAACAGGTCAATTTTTTGTTGTTGTTGCTTTTTTTAGCTATCCTGAGCATTGCTATCCTGAAAGGATATTTATAACCCAGGCATATTCTGGTATTTCTAGTGAGTGTTTTGATACTTAAGAGAGAGATAAATGTGTGATCAGCTAAATAAGTCCTGACATTTCTTCTGATCAGTGATTAAAACAAATGTTGCTAGGGACTGCGTGAAGGCAAAGATTTTGCAGTATGTCCAGTGTGTTTTCAAACATAATTAGCTTTACATACTTACTGTGATTTTTAATTTGTTTCATGTTGTGTTATCATTTTCTTCCATATAAACCTTTTCCATCTGCATATGATCATTGTCTTTTAATGAATGTCAAGCTTTTGTCTTTATAGGTTATCCCATCCAGATTTAATTCCTTTGTACCCATCTTTCCATTCTAAGAGATAACTTTTCTTGCTGTGTCACAAAACCTTAATTCAGTAGTGAAAAATCTAAAAAAAAAACCAACAAACAAACATTCCTACATTCAGCATTTTGATTTCAGATTAACCTCAGTTTTTCTGTCTGTGCAGGTCAGTCACTGGGAAGGTTAGTACAAGAAGCTCAGGTGTAGGTCTGTGGCCAGATGGTTTGGCACACTACAAGAAGAAACCAGGAAACTTAGTAATTCTATTTTAGGAAAAGAGCAACCCTCATTGAAAGCCCTGGAGTGAAATTTGTCTTGCTCTAGGAGAGCTGAATTTTCTTCAGTTGAAAAAGTTCACCTCTTTTCCCACTGTTTCACATTTTTACTCTTTTTCGGTGTATTGGGTGCTAAATCAGATTATAAATAATACTCATCCTTGATTTTATCCCATCTGTGTAAATTATAGTTTCAGATGTTTTAAAGCAGGATGAATGTGCTTCAGTAATATTCTTTTCTGGTTCATGAGGTTCAAATATACATAGTTCTTGGACAAATTTCAATCATAATTACAGGAGTTTAATATTAGATCTCATTTGAAAGAAGGCAGCTATCATGTAAATTACGATATAAAACAAATTCAGCATTGGTCTGTTTGGTGCCAGATCAGCCACTGTGGCCACCTCAGAAGGAAGGAGGGATATGATTTCAACCCCACTAGAATGGGGTAGAAGGGACAGGTGAAGGACAGGAACACACAGATTTACCACACCAGCACCTGATGGACAGTCCTCTGCACCATGGTGTGAGCACCGGGGGGAGGGAACGGAGTGAATCTTCCTTCTTTTTTTAGACTTACCCAGAAAGCCAGGGTCAGTTCTCACAACTTGGTTGTTATCCGGATCTGAAGAAGGGGCAGCATCGTTGTTGGAAAGGGCTGCAAGGCAACTTAGTGTTGAAGGACGTGACAAGGAGGCCTCTACACAAGGGTGAGCGAGTGCGGTTTGTGTAGGAGGTATGGGAGAGGGCTTAATATCACTGCAGTGTAATGGAAGGGGGAGTTGTTTGCTTGGACAGATCATGACCATGATTTGGCCTCTCCCCTACCACCCTCAATGCGCTCAGCGTTTGAGTTTATCCATGCAAATTTTCCTACTGAAATTAGTAGGTATGGTCTTCATTTTGCAAAATAATCTACTTCCATGCAGTCCGTGGCAGTAAGTTTGCACTCTTGCTGTGGGCGTAAGCTCTGTGAAAGCCTGGGACTGGGCTGGTTCCTGATATGGGAAAGGTAGTTTTTGGTATTCGGTTTTCACTTGAAAATGTATTACCTGGCTCTCAAACATCTGGGTGAGAAACACAAGTGCTGAAAGATACTGAAGCCTTCATTTGGTGCATAGTGCTGATGATTTTAAAAGGAATATTTCTATGTATTTCATGAATTCTTGAAAATCTAATGTGAAAGTATAGTTACATAAATCATACTTTCAGTAACTTCTCTTTCAGAAATCCAACAGACACATATAAGCAGAAACCTACAATCAGGGCTGATAAATAGAAATCAGTCCCCGAGTTAAGTTATTTAATTCCCAAAGTTTTAAAACATGAGAAATTAGAGATTTCCACTGCAAAATAAGAATAATCAGCAGTATCAGCAGCAGCAGCTGGATTTGAGAGTAAATGAAACTAATGTGACTGAATTAAAATGCAGTCCTAACTTCACCCTTCCAGAAAAATGGAGGAGACCTATTTAGTGACTTGTGTGTAGACATTTTTGCTAAATAGATTTTTTTGACTGATAAAGGTCAAATAAAAACTGTACTGGAATAGGTAAATTGTTACTCTTTGTCAGAACCAAGTCTTCAAAATCTTGTGCAAAAAAACTGTGGGTTTCCTTTAAGGTATGTCTGTGCTAAGACAAACATAAGCCAGGTTGGGCACTAAATGCAGTCTACCTCCCGAAGCTGGATAAAGCTAAGTGCAGTAATTTAACATGCCAGGTGTCACAGAGCAATAATCAGATTTGGCTTGTATTTCTACACCACCTTGTCCTTCCTTGAAATGTATTCTGAAGAATGATGGCTTTCAGTATGCTTAAAGGCTGACTTAAACATGGGATGGGCAAACGTTTAGACAAATTTGATTCAGTTGATTCAGTGTAGATGCATGTGCACATACACACAGACATGT
Organism: Dromaius novaehollandiae; assembly: GCF_036370855.1. Lineage (NCBI taxonomy): Eukaryota > Metazoa > Chordata > Aves > Casuariiformes > Dromaiidae > Dromaius > Dromaius novaehollandiae. Next base: position 45,077,796 of record NC_088099.1, on the reverse strand, counting down.
ACATGAGCCCAAACAGCCAGTTTTAATCTGTCCTGTTTACTTTGATTCTCTTTCCCTATATGCAATCACTTAATGATAAAAATCATACGGTGCTCTTAGAGTCTAGATAGAAAATCTTTGCTTCCAGGTTGGTCCCTGTCACGCATGACCATGTGTGGTGGTGCCCAGTTGGGAACTGCAGTTTTCTTGTTTGCAATGATAGTTATTTTGGGGCAGCTTTGGGGATAATTGTTTTCTGTGCTTAAGAAGAAACTGTCATATTTCACATATTAAAGCAAATGCTTTATTGCTTTGCAGTTTATAATGGATATTTTTGTTTTTATTCAATCCCCCATGTTTGTTCTCTCTCCCCTACGTAGCAGTGGTCTGCTTAGGATTTTGTGGACTCCAGCCATATCATATCTATTATATACAACCACTTTAACCTCAGAGAAAAGCACATTATTTATCTATTACTTTAATTTTTGTTCTCAGAAAATGGTTAATTAGATTAGAGGTTTCACTTTCTTCACTAAGAATTAGGATATTTGGTTATAGAAAATGTATGATTTGTATGTAAACAGTGAATGGTGATTAATGATTATTTCTGATCTTTTCATCTCCTGTCAGACCTACACCACTCATTGCATAGGGGTAAATTTGAGGTGTGGGAGTTCTTGTCAATCACATACAGAGTGAAGTTTCCATTCTCTGAGAGTAAGGTTTATGTTTTATCATCAATATATATGCAATACTCTGCTATTAGTTAAAATGAATTTCCGTAGTATTATACTTGTTATTGTCACACAAGAAAGATTTTTATTCTGAATGCTACATTCTCATTTTGAAGATAGGATTCCAAATGTTTAGCCTCAAAAAAAAAAGTAAAGCCTCAAAGCTACTTTTGACATCGTTGCCGTTAATCTCCTGTTTCTAGCCCTACAGGCTCTGAAATATTTGGATCTTAAATGTTGTGCAATTGTAAGGTTACTACACAAAAGGAAATATATTTTTGTATTTTAATCTCAGCATTTGTGTAACTTCTTACTGCTTAAAGTCAGAATTCACAGTATTGCTGTTGTTTTGTTAATGATATCTTGAAATGTGTTGCTTACCTGGCCATGTAGCGCTTATGTATGGTTTTTCTCCTGAACAGCACTGATCATTGTGCGTTATATGCACAAAACATGATATGCAGCAGCTAGTCCTAAAACAATATTTGTTTTCAACTCAGTAGAAAAGGGTTTTATATCTTTAAAAGAAGAAAATGATTTCAACATGATTGTTCATTCTCAGGAGAAACAATATTTATGCATAAAGAATGTTTAAAAGGAAAAAAGAACATACCAAAGAGACATATTTCACTTCAATCCTTCTTTGCTATAGCAGTTCTACAAGCCTTCTTTTTACCTCTGGGTTAGTTGCTCTGCATCAAGCTAGAAAAACCAGCTCTCCCTAACATTAGGTTGGATAGGTTTTACTCTATGAAAAGTGAAGGTTGATTAGAAACTGAGTCTATTTCACATGACTTAAAGAAAACCATTTTTACATAGCAATGAATGAACGACTTCTACCACCTATCTAAAGCTATAGTGTGCAGTCATAGCAGGTAATAAATGTTTCCCTGTGGTGAGTTCAATGTGGATTCTACGGTGATGGTATCTGGAAAAGGAAGTAAAATGCTGAAGGCAACAGCATGAAAATGCATGCAGCCATGGCATAATTCTGATTTGTTTTAGAAGAACTATTAATTTCCTTGTTACAAAGCCAAGTAAGAGCAACCCTTTAAAACTGTTGAACCATGAAAGCCATTTCCTTAAGGGTTTTAAATTTGAGAACAGACTCATGAAATTTATAGCTTTGATGAGATATTTTTTGCCTGCAGTCAAAATGAGAGCCAGATCATTGGTTTCCCAGCATGACACCTATGTATTCTTGTGTGCACTAGATATCATTAGGCTCATAATAACACAGCTATCATCACATTAATGCCTGAAAGGTTCAGTTCTGATGCTTGGTTTAAGTCTCTCATTTATACCTACAGCATACTAAACAGCTGAATACAAACAAAAGCTATACCATACCTATATTGTGCTATGGTTCTGCAGTTTAACCAAAAATGCAGTCATTTTATGCCTGATCAATTTTTTATTAAATGTTTTCTTGCCAAATCAGGTTGTTTTGAAAGAGCTGTAATGATGAACTAATGGTATACCATGAGTACAGCAGCAGATAATGGTACAGTGACACCATTTTTTCTGGTTCATGCCCTAAGGACAGTAGTGAACATCATATACATACTGATCTAATAACTGTAAGTTTTAATATATTATTGAAAGTTTATGTACTATGTCTACCACTATTACAGTGGTAGAAGGCAAGTGTATTAAAATGAGCTGATAGCATTTCATTGCCTAAGTTCTTGCAGATAAGGTAGTGCATTCTGCAGTGTTTCAATAAAGCACCAGTGATTATAAGTTACACAAAAAAGTAATTAGTATTGCAAGTGATTAACATCATAACTCTGCTGCATACTTGTACTAGTTTGTATGGGAGAAATAAAGTGTGGTCCTTTCAGAGAGCATAATGTTGCCACCAGATTTTACTGTGAATATTTTACCATTTGTGCCAAATGAGATTGTTGTAGAGAGAGACACGGAGAGAAAGCAAGATTTATTCTGCCATGTGACTGGACAGGCAGATAGATTTGCGGAGAAACATCTTTGTTCTCGTAACAGAGAGAAAAAGCTTGGAGAAACACCAGTACATGAAGCATAGCAACTTGAGGCTTATTGACAAATTGCTTATTACTGTGCTCTGAAAGCTTTTTCCTGACCAGTGTTAGAGCTTTCATATCTATAGATTGGAGGTGATATCTGTAGGAGTTCTGGCTAGAGACAGTTTGCAGATTGGGACTGTGAAATGAGTTGTTTCAAAATCAGCCAATTCCAGTGATCTGGAAAGAAAAAAAATGGAGAGAATTTCAATCTTCAATCAGCAGTCAGTGCTGTGAAGATTTTAAAGACTACATGAGACGATACTCAGCAAGTGCTTAAAACCGTAGGGGAATACAAAACACTAATTAGCTGCTGAGGAGATGGGGTTTATAAAAGCTAGAACATAGCAGTAGAGTTACCCGTGAGAAAGACTTTGGGACCTTTTAGTTTCAGTTGTTGAAACTGTATGTGCAGGATTGCTACTTAGTATTTGTTTTAAGCATCAGTGTTTCAGTCATCAATATCTGGTTTTTCTTGTCTCTTTGTGATAAGGACAAGCATTTTATTTTCATCATCTTGCTAAAATATCTGGATTATGAAATAATGTCATTAAATCTTTCTCTTCTCTTAAATGTTTTAATAATCAGTTGAAATCTTTATATCTTTAGACCTCTACCTCTGTTTCAAATATAAAATTAGCTTTATGAGTATTATGAGGTATTTTTTTCTTGAAAAGTGCTATGTTCTTTCTTAGTCACAAACATCAAACACAGGCCTAGGTGCAAAATGCTCTTTTGGCCTTCATTTGTTCCCAGAAAGTTTCCTGCTCTCTTTTGAAGCCAGGCATAGTCCAGATAATATTGCTAGCCAGCTTGCTTAACTAAATCTTCGTATGTATTTTAAGGTGCTGTTTAAGGTTACACATTCCCCACAGCTTCTGGTCCATTACGGACACCCATAGCCTGGAAACTCAGACTGAGGAAGAGGTATAGCTCAGGTTAGGTTTTTCAGAACATCCCTACATATTTTCAAAGCCTATGTTAAGAAGCAAAAGGAGCAGAAGGCTGCATTGCTGAATGCTTCAGAGATGTAATAGGCAATACTGGAGCAAAAAATGGCAGATTTAATCTCAGTGAAAATCATCGTTGAGTCCAAGCAGTTAAACATTTTCTTCTTACTAGCCCATCTCGCAGGAGAAAGGTTGTAGGCATTGCTCTGCTCATCAGCACACACAGGGATGGATGCACATTTTCATTGCCTTATAAAAAGTGTAGATGTGAAGAAAGGATTGTTAAAATAATATTCTATTTTACATGGTTTCACCCCACCCAGTTAATCATAATGAGAGATATTTTCAGAAACAGACTCGTCTGTTAACCATTTTCAGTACCATTCATCTGCAGGTACTGTTGTCCTGCAAGTCAACGAGGTTGGTCTTCAGTCACTTTGTTGCTCAGTCCTGGGTGAATCTCCCTGGGTAGCTGTGGGCAATTACTCTGCTTCCTAAGGAGCTGCTTAGCGCAGAGTGCCACAGTGTGCCAATCTGTCATGTTGGCAACTTTGTTCCCCCAAATCAGTGAGCATATGGAGGCCAGAAAGTTTGTGGGGCAGCTATAGTGCAGCTTGCCTGATCTGTATATTCAGCTCAGTACTACAGCCAGTTTGGTCAAAGTTGGAGCATGAACAGGAGTGAATGGGCTATACTGAGACAAGACTGAGATGATGATGAAATTTTGGGGGGCATCAGCTGAGAAACTGGCAGAAATAACAATAGTCCTTTAGAGTGAAGGAGTATGTTTTTCCATTAATAACTATTACTGACAACTAGGGAAGCAGTCTTTAGACCCACGTCTTCTAGTCATCTAATCAGTGCAGTCACAATATTGTCAGATTTTCCTATCCACACCTGGCTAGGAAATTAAAGCTCAGTCCTCAGTCTAAGACCTAAAGACCTCAGTCTATAAGTTCTAACAATTCCTCAAGATGAGAATATGGCAGGGCAGTCTGTACAGTCCCTGAAAGCATTTGGAGTCCCAGCTGAGTTCAGATGGTAATGTCTCACTAAAGAAAGTAAAAATACAAGTTCTCTATAATATTCATTGGCTGCTTTTTGGGTTCTGGTATGGATTTAAATACAAATTCCTGACCAAGCACTCACCTCTGCTCTCTGCTCTGTCCTTTTTTAAAAGACGTCCTCTCGCCTTGGCCTGCTGCCATGGTTGAAGTCATGTAGGCCCACTTGAGTTAGATTCCCTCACTATAAAAGGCAGCAGTTCTGAGTGTTTTCTGAGAAGACTTGAAGACTGGATTAATTTCCCACCTTCTGAGTTTTCTAATTGCTTCTAAATACTTGCTAACCTTCCCAGAGCAGCAGAGTTTTGCGACGAAACCCATCTTCATTAGGGCCTGAGAGAAGGCTAAAGGTATGACTCCTGTAACAACAAAAATAACTGTTGGAATAATCAGTTACTAAATAATTATTTCAGTGCTGCTGGTCACCTTTTGTTCTTGTTTGAGCACTTATAGCCTTGGGTAGAAGTTCTTTTAGATGATTTTAAAACTTAATAAAGATATTTGTGCTTAGTTACGTGTTGACATAGCATAGCACAGTTGAAGGCCTGTTACCTTTACTGCTGCTAACAGTGGAAATTATCCAATATTCACAATGAGGGAGACTTTTTTGTTATAACTACTTGACATTATTTTGTTTTATTATTACAGTAATGCCTAATCATGGACCTGGACCCCAGACTTTTAGTCATAGTACAAATGGATAAGAATAAGTTGGTCGTTATTCTATTCTGAGTTAAATACATGTGGTGAGGGTTTGGCTTCAGCCCATAGGATGTTTTCTGGCAGTATGGGGAGATTTCTTTGATTCAAGGAAGCACCATGCAAGGCTTTAGAAATACTTGTAATTAGCTCTAAAATATTTGGGGAAGGGAAAGGTTCAGATCTTAGAGGATTTGAATAAAACAGTGACAACAGTGACCATTTACTTCAGAGAACTGATCAAGCTGAGAAGTATAATTTTTAATGCTGGTTTTTAAACTGTTAGCACAACACCAAATGGCATTTCAAATAAGCTATTTGAGTTCTAATACCAGGGCTCACCATTAACCGTGTTAATGTTTGATATGTCATGTGAAACTTTGCTGGGCAAGAGTGTAAAATGTGGACAGAAAAAAGTATGACTTCTACCTCCTCATCACTGGTTCTATGTTAAACAGATCCATAGGGTGCAAATGCAGTACTTCTGGAGTCTTACAGTACTCTGAAAGAAAACAAATGCATGAATATCTAGCATGATATCTTAGAAACAGAAAAATGCACCAATTTTCAAACTTTTATAGATCATTTAAGAAAAAGTAGCATCCTGTTTCTATCACATATGTAAAAATAGAAAATAATGGTAGACATGCATCAAGGTTCTGCCTGTAGTCTTGATAGGAAAATCAGTTACACCATTAACATGTTGCATGCACATGCATTTGCACCTGGCTATAGGGTAACCATTCAGTCTAGTGGACTGAAGAATGGTGTTTTTAAGTATTTAAGTACATACAAAACATTGTATTTAAGTACATACAGTACATAAAGTACACACAGTGAGAGGGGTACAGGATTCTAATAGTATGGCAGCCTTGCTATTACTAGCCTTGCTAAACTCACAGGGACAGGTCAGAAAGGCCTGGAAAATGTATATTCAAGAATACTATTAGAAATATCATTGCACCTCATGATCACATCATGATCATGACCCTAAAAATGAAACAGTTAATTTGTGTGTTTGCTAAGACTGACAGTGAAGAGTTAGAGAAATACAATAACTAAACAGTAGTCAGTATTTTTGGTATCAGTGCTTTTGAATTTGTACCATTACATTTCAAAGATCTTGATTTTTAAATAAATGTTTTTTCACACCAGGAGCATAATGCCAGCAGAAAGTCATATTAATATAACATTTGGAATTACGTTTCTGTTATGAATCGTATTTCAGTTGCTTTTAATAGTACTGCTTTATCCATAGCATGAAAAAACAAAGCTGACCTTTATTTGCCTCTTTTAGAAACAATTCTAGGTTTGGATCACAGCCTAAGATCTATCCCTTGGTACTTTAAGTCCAAATGTTTTTGAGTATGTTCAGCTGTTTTTCTAATTCTATACATCTATTTTATATATATATATGTACACACACACATATAAAAAAAATGTGCTGTATCTCTTTTAGTTACATAGATATATAGGTTGTGCAATGTCCCTTCTTGGAAGATAAGGCCCAGAACAACCTGTTCTGATCTCAAAGCCTTCCCTGCTGTGAGCGGGAGATTCGACTAGGGACCTACTGGGCCTCTTTCCTATCTGAATTATTCTGTGATTCTGTGATAATTATTTCACATTATATACTTAGCAGCTTGTAGGTACAACTAGAAAGTGTGATAAAACACTTTGCTTGTAAACTCCAAATATATCTGGTTTTCCCTTTGGGAATGTGAGGGAAGCATCACGTTCCTATTCCAGACATTCATTAAGCTTCATGCTGCATCCAGTTCCCCAGCTTTGAGCAGAATCCTGGCATTGCCCCAGGCTGTGGGTGGCAAGGTGAGCTCGTGGTGTTTGGACCTGCACTCTCTTCTGGAAAACAAGACTCATAGTGCAGCTGCTCAGCCTCACGCTGACTACTCTATGACCTCGATCCTACAGACGATTATTCTCTTCTTGCAAATAAATGGATGATTATGTGTTCTTGTAGCTCAGGCCTCCACTTTATTGTGCCCTTTGTCTTGCTCAAGTTGCCACAATTAAATGTCACTGTTTCGATAGTTCCTTTGCTTAAGGGACTTTTGCTGTTCCTGGGTGTGCACAAGGACTATGCCACTGTGCACCAGCTCTGCATCTTTGGAAAGGGACTGACCTCTGGAGGTTTTAATAAACCAGACATGCTTGAACTTGCAAGACAAAACATACACAAATAATAGTGCCAAAAATGGTTGAGAAGTCTCCTATATATTCCCTGAAAAGCATCAATATTTTTGAGTCTATGCCCAGTTTACCAGTGAATGCTAATAAGGGCACATTCTCTTGTATTCTTTTTTTCTGTTGTTCTTTCATTGAGAGGATTATTTTTGCATGTGTTTATTTTATCTCTCACCCTAGATGAAACATCTAACAGCTACCAATAAAAAGAGATAGAGCTAGAAAATAATGTTTTAGATCAGATTGTTAAGTAGTGTTCCCTTGCCTGCTATTTTTCTTCAAAAGGATGAACATAAGCTTTTGTTCTGTAAAGGACGCCTGTGTCAGCCGGCTGACGGAAACGCTGTGCGTGGGCCCGTGGAGACTAATGGCTACGGAGCTGCTCTCGGAGCTGTCGTTGCTCTGTGTTTCCATGCAAGTTCCTAGTCACTGTTTCATCAAAGTCTGTGTAACCCAAACACTCTCTTGAAAATATAGTTATTCCAGAGTACAATCTACAGCTTTCCAATGAAGACTTCTGAACTAATTTTGTTTAGGAAGGAACTGAAACAACTGTAATTATAAAATTACATGCATGTTACTGCTTTAGGGGCCACCTTGCAGTCTCCTTTTAGACTGCATCATTTAGACATCTCCTTTTAGATGAGTTGCATCATTTGAGAGTTCATCTGTGATGTATGTAACATCTCAATAAAGCCTGGGCTTTTCACGTTTATTAAAGAACAGCAGTGTGGCAGGAGACTGTAATTCTCCAGCAAAGCAGGAACCTCAGGAGCTCTGATTCAGTAGAGGCTTCATGACATCTTTCCCTTGGGTCAGGTCAGTTGAGCCTGAAAGCATTGCACAGGTCACATAGGGAGGGCTCTCAACGACAGAACTGACACTTATTTAGAGCCCCGCGTTGGCCAGCTCGTGGGGGGAGCACTATTGATTACTTCACGAGGAGGCGGCCATATATCCTACCCTTCCTGCCAAGGCAAGGTAAGTTATGTGGACACAGGTAATGGAAGCAGTGAATTTGGGGAAAAACAGAGCAATCCATGAAGTAAAGTACAAGACGCTGATGCCAAGAAAGTTGCTGTGATAGAGGAAAAAAAAAGTGGAAAAAATCAAAGCTGCCAGGCGCTCATCAGAGTTCCATCTATGCTGGAATGGCAAGCGGCAGAGCCGTTCATGTGACAGATTATTATACAAGCTATCTGGTTTTTCCTTACTCAGTTATTCTATGCTCAAGTCTTGCGGAAACGCCGATTTACTGTGGCACTGTAAGGACGTCACCATAACAGATCAGGCCTAAGGAACTGTAGGTCATATGGCTCTTTGCAGGCTTTACCCAGCGAGCTGCTGCTTTATCACCACATGCAGGGCAACAACATCATTGGGAAATTCAGATTTCCTGTCCCCCGCGCACACTCTGCAGCTCATGTCTCACAGTAAAATGCTTGTTCTTTGTACTTAGGGTGTAAATATAATGTTCACGAGTAGCTTTGTCTACCCTAACAAATTTAGCCGTGAGGATCCTCTCACATGGTGCTGATTTGAGCTGTTACGTTAGCCAGAGCTGAGGTTGCACTGGCTCTGACTGCCCTGCTAACAACGCTGTGCTGTGCTGCTGTGCTGCGCTGTGCTGCTGCACAGAGCGGTGTGAAGGCAGGGGAGGCCGGGGAGAGAACGCGCCGCTGCCCCATCCCACCTCTGCTTCTGCTCCGTGTCCTCTCCCTGTGCCGGCGATGCCTGCTCCCCGCAGAGCCCCCTCGTACTGCGGGGTGGAAATACTGCTGTCCTCATCACTTGAAAGCAAGCCGAGTTGACGGTTGTTGACAACGTTTGTCATCTCCGGTTAATTTAGTATTGCAAAGTAACGTTCTTCAAATGAAGTATATTGCCTCTAAAAAATCTAAATGCTTTGCATATTTGAGGAAATCAGTTATTTCAATATATCTCATCAAATTTTAAAAGATATGCATGGGCATAAACTCTTTATTCGATGAAAGGGTGTTTTGTTTTGTTTTTTTTTTAAAGATGAGTCTGGTCTTACTCACGTTGTTCTGCTGGTGCTTCTGAGCCCAAATCTGCAAAGCCTTTCCTGACTTGGGCTCTTGTAAAGCAGAGAGAGACATTGCTTTAATTTCTAGTAAACTGGAAGTGGTTTGCAATGCTGTGTCTGTACAGAATTAAGATGGAATAATAACAAGTATGTTGATTTGAGATTTAAGGGCTGAGCTGGAGTGAAAGCATATTGCACCCTGCCACTGCCCATTAGCGTGTGCGTGTGCACACGGGCCTACACACATAGAAACACACACAGATACATGTGTATATGTATATTTGCTTCATTTTTAAATGATTGAGCATCACTAGAAGTATTATGATGTTTTAAAATTATATTACAGTGATTTAATTTTCAGTAGGAGCTGGAATTTTAATTTCCACTTTGAAAAACTTCTTAGTTTATTAGTATGTTTGTTTTCATTGGGAAATAGGAGCTTGGAGAAACGTCCGTCTTCCCTTTTGGTAGAGATGCTAATTTAGTTTTCTAATAGCAATAAAAACTAACATACTTCATAACATCCTATCGAATGAATATTCACATTACAATATTTTAGAATGTGGTCAAATTATATTTATGTCATAAACTGAAGTTTTACTATGATAGAACTCTAATCAAATCATAATTATTTCCATTTGGCATAAAAAGAAATTTCAAACTCTTGCTGTTTATCAACTTAACTTTGCTAATTGAAGGAAATGGTTTGCCTGTCTTTTATAGGAAATACAAAGCACATTTCTATTGCCAAATAGTCTTTTTTTTTTTTTTAAGATATTTACAAGGTAGAGGGTAATGGCTTTTGAAGGACAAGAAACAGAATGTTTCTTCTGCATTTAAAGGCCACTGCTTTTATTTCTTTTCTAAGGTAAAACCTAATTTAAGCTGTTAATTCAACTTATAGCAAACCAAGTAAATAAAAAAACCTGACAACAATGTATTTTGGTATGCTAGTTATACACAGTAAGCAGAGAAGTTCATATGAGTGAGGACAGAAGGTTTTTGCTTTCTAGTTAATGTACATATTTTTATTATGCCTACCCATAAACAGTCTGTAGAATAATAGACCCACTGCTATAAGAGATGACATCAAGTTGTTTGCTGCATATTATAAATATCCAGTTTGTTTAGAATATTATTTTATGACAAGAGATACTTTAAAAAGGTGAGAATTTTGCTTGTTCAGGAAATTCAGGAAATGTCATGTGTTACTAAGTGTTTTCTGATTTTTTTTAAAGTTCCTATCCAAAAAATTAGTTGACGGCTTCTGTTTTGACATTAGACATTTCTCGATTGTGCCAGTCGCTAAACAAAAGAATTTTCTTTCCCATGTGAGAAAATTCAGCAGAGACTGATTTTAATAGCATTAAGTGTTATACCAAAACATTTTGATTTCCATACTGCCGCTATTTATCCCAGCAGGAAAGCTTTTATTTCTAAATTCCCCATGGAACCAACTCTTGTACTTGCTAATTACTATAGCACTTCCCTGAAGCTTATCTTGACTAAAGTCGAAGTTTCTGGTAGAGAGCTTGACAATAAAGGAAAGCACAAATAAAGGATATTTTCCACCAGAAACAGGTAAATTATAGTCCACATTCTTATAATGCCTGTTATCATGTAAATATGCAACCACATATACACAGAGTGTAATTACACCTGAAGTTGCAATAGAAAACGCTCATTCTAGAGATGACTTCCTAGCTAACTTGCTGTTTGGATGTTTGTTTACTGGTGTATCAGGAACAGTCACACCAGTGTTACACACAAAGTATGCAGTCACATCTTGAATATTAAATGATGAAAGCATAGGCTTGTATTTTAATGCATGCCAAGGCAGTCTGTTTTCAGTATTTTATTATCAGTAACATATAATGAGTCCAACCAAGATTCCTTTATGCACAAGATTAAGCTGTGAAGATGATTAATTTGTGAAGGTTTTTTACATCAGAGAGATAGACTGTTTGTCTAATATGTAATATTGAATTATATACATAACATAATATGGATATTATATTAAATTACATAAATTGTGCCTTGGAGCCTAAGTTCTTTGTATGCTAGATACTATATAATCACAGAATGTTTTACTTTTTGATTCATGTTATAAGTATACCAGGAGATTATGTACGGTAAGGGAAGATCAGACATGCTAAAAAAGTACTATGTCTACTACGAAGCATAGTAGTGTATCCTGGTATCAGACTGTAGGCAGTCTTTAAGTGAACATACCTGGAATCAAGACAAAAAATGACAGTGGTTTAGCTGATAGTTTAAATGACTGCTATACTAAATGGAAAAAGACTTTCATTAAGAAAGTAATTTTTTTACAAAGAGGAAAAGAAAATACCAATTCCTGTTACAACAAAAAGAATTTATGGGTAAATAGTCCTGTTTGATCCCATACCAAAAAGTCAGTATATAAAAGTCAGTGTATAAGATGAAAAGATGTAGTCAACATACTTTCATAATCTTTCCATCATTTGAGAACATTCTTTTCAACACAGAAATACTGTATTCAAGCATTATATGGTTATAACTGCTGAACAACGCTTTTTACATTGCAAGGAACCACTATATATGGCCGGATTGGTTAGTCATCTTTTTTATAATATGTAGCCTTTAGGTATACATTCTCTCATATTTAGTAGAAACAAACAAGCGTGGCTGCATATTTTATGTCTCTGAGATTCATCCCCAAAATGTTGTCTACATTATCGTGTGTATCTTACATGCAAAGGTAACTGGTTTTTTGGTTTTTTTCCTATGAAAGTTTTTGAGAATTTAAATACCTTCATTTCAGGCTTGTAATTTATATACATATACCTTAGGCAATATGAAAGATATCTTCCTGGGAACAGTCTTAATACTTTCACTTTATAGGCTCTATTTTTCATTCAACAGGTCCACAACAGTTGATCCCTACTCAATCACCACAGTAAAAATCTCCAAATTCTGAAAGTTGTTGAATGCCACAAAGTCCTGTGAGTCCAAAAATAATTTGTCAGACCCTGACAAAACATTGCTGGAAATCAGCTCTTAGCTATATATTGAACATTTAACTGATAAAACAGAGGTCCAGTTCCTGCTGTCCTCTGCTATTTCCTAATTGCTGGCAGGAATAGAGAAGAATAGGTTTTACAGCACATTCAGGGCAAATGTTGGATAATAGCTGATCCTATTGTCCAGTTGGGTTAGGATATCATTATTTCTCTTAGAAATTTGGGAATTAGAAATGGCTCCTGGGCTACATGCTAGAATATGCTACACGGCATATTTGATAATTCTCACAGGGACTTAATTTAGCCTAAGACACTTTACTGGTGATGTGGGGCCTTAGGCAGCTGTGCTACTTGCTCTGCATCCTGTGCAACTCAAGTCCTGAAGGAAGCCAAATTTTGACCTGGGTTATTTCTAGAACATTTTGTGATTCAGTTGCAGCCTGGCACATTCCTGTACGAGGGCTGTGAGTTCATGCAAGGACTTGGCAGGGAGAGTATGTCTTCTGGTGCCATGACTTCAAGTAATTCTGATGGAGTTTTTTCTCGCTGCCATCAGTGGGCATCCTCTGTTCTGTTTTCCCCACTGACTGGGGCTGGCCAGCTGCAACCTCACTACCATTTCAGTTTGATCACTAAGCTCTTCTGCTCCAAGAAGGTAAAGTATGAGTCCCCTGTAATTTTATAAGGGCTCAGCAATCAGGTTTGCCTGAAGCGTGACTTATGAAATCAGTTACGAAATGTTTGAAGACCTTCTGCTATACTGTACATGGAAATTACGGGTAGGAAATGAGGGAAGTTTCTGTGGGCAAGTTAGATTTGGGGACTAGTTGATCTGGGCTATCTGGAGGCAAGCACCGGACCCTTTCTGAAAATGACATGATAAAACGCTCCAGTCCCGTACTCTGGGGAAAGGTAGCTACTGAGGGAGAGTTTGCTTCAGTTGCTGTAGCAGCAGAGCTCTAACTGTCTTCCCAAAGGCTGCAAGAGCAGTTGATCTGCCCTTAATGATTGATAACAGGAGAAATCTGTTAAACTCTGCAGCTGGAGTCCTACCAGGGCTCACAATAAATAACAGTGTATCATGTCTGAATGATTATGAGAACTGTTCTGGTGGGTAAAAATTTTATTTTCTGCCTGTTGTTTAACCTTGGCAATAAATTATTCCTTATTGAAAAATAAATAGAATTCTGCTACTTCCTTCCAACACTAGAACATTGCCATCACCTTTCTGCATGTTTCACTGATCCTTAAATGACACAATATTAATGAGTTTAAGGGTTATTTTGAAGGAGAGTTTTTGTATGTATTCCCTATCTTCTGCTTAACAAGTAGGGAGTTTGTACTTTGAAGTCTGAGCTTACTGCACCTTTTCTCCCCTGTCTACTCTTTTCCATTACTAATGTGATCAGAAAGATAGTTAATGTGCAATTTCAGGAACAGCTGTAGAAATCTTTTTCAAATAAGTTTCATTCTTGGGTTTTGGTCATCTTGTATACAAACTACTGAACTGTGCAGTTATCTTGTGATGTCTGTTGAGCATGGGTGTCTTTCAATGTAGTCATATCAAATCTTTCCTCTATTTCTGACATTGCATTGACCCAGGGTGATTTTTTTTACCCAACCTTTGTAGTTTTAAATGGGTTTGTCTGATTCTGTTTAAGCTTGCTTATATCTTGTTTGTTGCAGTGTATTTAGGCTGGCTTTGAAGAACTGACACTTGCATATTAAATAGGTAAATGCTTTAATAAATGCCTAAAATAGGCTGTATATCCTCGGTTATTTCTGGGACTCCCTTGAGTCCCAGAATTAAGACCTGGTTTTGGTCTTAATTTGCCTTATTCTTAGGAGCCTTCACAGGATAACATGTAATTCACAATATGAAACACTGTACCATGTGCTGATGGTTATATATAGATATGATTGGTTCCTTTTCTTCCCTCAGGGAATAAGTTGTAAGACACTCACTCATAGATATTTTGAGGCAGGTTGCTATTACATGTTGTTTCATTTGGCATCTTTTTTTATCCAGCTCTTGGGTATGATTCTGGGTACAGATAAATTCAATTCCTCCCCTCATATGTACAACAGATTGCTCTATTATTCCACAGACTATCACTCCAGACACCGTAAGCGTTTAAGCATGTGGCTAAGCTTACTTACATAGGTTTGGCATACCGGGTTTCATTTGACAATTAGACCTCCCAGAGGGCTTCTAGTATGTGCTGGGAGCACCGCGGATGTCAGTGGTGCTCCCTTGCTGGACCTAATGACAGGGCTAGGACCCAGGGCAGCTTATTTAGATAATGTATGGAGTGCTTTACCATTTGCAGGCTCCGAGTCCTTGGGGGATTTTAGTGTTAAATAGGCAGCTAGTTAACTTAATTACATTAAAAAAAATTATATTAGTTTTTACAGGGCATTGATTTTGCACATCATCTGAATCATCTAAGGAGTCCTGTTTAGCTGATCATTTGCGAAACCTTCCTGGGCTTAAGTCTTTTGGGATTACACACCTAGAAGGGAGGGGAGCTGTGTTTCAAAACAACCGTGGCACAAAAGAGTGAGGGATTACTGTGAATAGTACTGCCAAGATCATTTCAACAGCATGAGAACTGCTGATAAACACGGTGGAAAAAAAAAAACCTGAAGTCCCCAGCTCCGTGAGGCCTGCTTGTCCAGATAGGCTTGACTAGCTGCCAGGGGGTGAATCAGATGTCACTGGGGTTTGCACTAAAGGAGGCAATCTGTTCCAGCAGCACTGGGGCCTGAAAAGCAGGAATGAATCAATGGGAAGGGCCTCCACACACAATGTCCTTTTCATGTTACCAGGAAAGCCTGTTTTATGCCAAATTGCTCTGGGATCAGGATTGTGCTATTTACCTTATTGGAAAGCAATAGCTCCCCTTTATCAGTCAGTACAGTACTCATTTTCATTCCCATCTTTGCTTTAAAGAAAGGGATATGGTTTCCTTGAGAATACTGCTGAATTGGGTTCATTCTGTAAGGACATGCAACTGAATATGCTGTTGATAAATAATTCTATTTGCAGACATTTAAATCACTGTTCTTTTCATGATAAGGAGAATTTAGATTTTCTAATGAATTAGCTGAAATTTTATGGATTGCAGGTTCAGTTCTACCCCTAGGGCACTGTCTGCCCCACTTACAAAATGCCAAATTAAATGAGAGCAAAATACATTAATCTCAGTTCTGTGATTTGAAGCTTTATTCCTCCCCCACAAAGACACACACACACACACACACACACACACACACGCACGCACCCCTTATCCCTATGAATGGTCTTTTTGGTCATTTGACGGGCTGAAAATGGCTTAAACTATATAAAATGACAGCTGAGGGACCCAGTAAGTTTTTATATTCTGCAGTGGATCTTGACTGTGTTCCCTCCTTTGTTCTAATACTCCATCTTTTTGGTTCAGTTTTGGTTTAGGTATTTTTCAGGAATCTTAAATACATTCACTAATTCTCTCCAAAACTGACCTTTAGATAATGACCTCCTTCTCTTAAGCATTTTGTGAAAATTACATGTTGGATGCAGAGAGAAAAGAAAGACTTTGAATAATCTATCCTGCCAGTCAGTGAAAAACCATTCCCAGATTTAAGTTCCTGAGGGGAGAGATTATTGCTGGATGATAAATTTGTACTTGATATTAACCAAGCAGTGTTTGTATGAAAGCAGTTAAGATGGTAGCTAGTGGTTCCTAAACAGGGAGGCAGGACACAATGATAATTTATTGGCTCCTTGCAGTGCTCTCTTATCCAATCCCATAGTCTATGTTTCTAAATAAATGTGTTGCTTCAGGTAGCTTATTTACTAATCAGAAAAATTATGATATGTAGAAGAAAAGAAAGCTTAATTTAGCAGACTGAATTAATCCCTTTTGGTATTTTGCAAAATACTTTTTTCTCTCTCACACAGTATGATTGCTTTCATAGCATCTTCATGTCTTGCCACTCTTTTAGTAGTTGTACTTCCTTCCATGCAGCACTTCTCAAATGTGTCGCAAGTGTCCCCTATGCTATCTTTTCCATGCCTATTTTGTCTCTATTGCTGATTTAAGCCATAAATTTTTCAAAAGCTTTAAGTTAAAAAAAAAAAAATCAATGATGACATATATGCCAGGCTAATAATATATAAAGACACCAGTCTGAAATGGCAATTTGAAAGTTCTGGAGAATTAATCACCATAATATTAGAAAACTGTCTCCTTTATCAGTGTGATTATTATTGTTATTGATGCTGCTATAGGCATTGTATTGTAGCCTCATGCTTATTGCACAGGAGCCTGCCTCATATGTGAAGGCAAAGTTTCTCCAGGGTTTTTTTGCAAAGTGTGCGAAATTCAGAGATGGCATTCAGAAGGAAAAAGCACTTAGCTGCATGGCGATGTTCTTGTATCTTTTTTTACCCACCAGACGCACTTTCTTCTTTGGATGGGAGCAGATGAGCCCTTCTGCTGTGCTGGACTTTGGGTACGGTCTGCTGCCACAGAGAGTGATGGGTGGAAGCTGGGCACCCTGCAGCTGAGTGCAGAGACTGCCTCCCTCCTTAGCCAGCGGGCACGAGTACGCGAAGCCGAGCATATGCTCCTCGTGGCCTCCAGCCCTCAAGTCTCTGAAGCACACGGGTATCATACGGGACAGGGTGCCGAAAGGGAGTTAGAACAGTAATTGCACGCTGTTTCTGGTCTCAGGCCTTTGGTGTCATGCTCATGAGTCCAAATAATTGAATAATTGAATCTCACTTAGACCTTCATCTTCCCCCTGTGATCCCATTCTAGGCGATGATTATGGATTTGGACCTCTGTGGGCACATGTTACAAATGCATGTTCTGTTATTGCCTCAGCTTATGGAGGGGTTGGAGGGACAGTGCTGTTTGTTTTTTAAACTTTGTTAAAAGTAAGCTGCCAGCAGCAATATAGGAGTCTAGAATTGAACAGCCATTCATTCTGTGCCTCCGATTTGCAGTCTTACTACTTCTGATTTGGGGATTTTGTAATGAAGTTGCTGGCAGGTGCGCATTGCACTGGCCAAAAAAGCAATTCTGCCATAAATGGCACAGTGAATTCTGTACGTTCACTCTTGCTAGCGCAATGCCAAATTACTTATTTTCTAAGTCAAATAATTGTAATAATAACAACAATAACCATGTGGACTTTTTTGTTTTGCTAGAGGGGTTAGCCTGATTGCTAATGTAGAAGTTTCATCTGGATTTCCTCCAGCATGCTCCTCACTGGCAGTAGTGAGGATTGTGCAGCTCAAATTATGCACTGGCCCGTTGCCTATGGATTATGTCCAGAGAGACATTTATGTAAAGCTATTTGGGCTGTCTCCTGAGGGTGGCCCTGAGGGCCTGAGGCCGTGGAAGTCTCAGGTGCTCCAGGAAAACTCATGAGTTTGACGCTTACAAAAAAAATAGCAATCTAGTTAGATGTGATAATTAGAAATATTTATGACTGTAATGAAAGAAATACTATGGCTATGAAGCCTTACACAACTTTTGTAAGTCAGTTTTCCAATAGATGTGTTGTCTTAGAGGTGAAAATAAATTTAACTTCATTTGCTGTGGTATATGTGGTACAGTAATTTGAAGAGAAAAATCTTCATATCCCCCAAAAATATAGAGCAGAGAAGTTTATACAGGAAGAAGCATGCAATAAGGGAATTATGCAAAGTATTCTGATCCCCAGAAAGGTAAGTGCTGAAATTTTTGTGACTTTTCATGCACTTCTATGCATTCAACTGTTAGCAGAGCTGACCAAACATAATTTTCTTTTCATAAAATGGTGAAATTGGGTAATCTGTTGTACTTTCTCAATTAGTTGTAATGAGAGACATTTAACTACATTATTGGAAAGCTAATATAATTATTGGATGCTGTATTGGAAAATTCATAATGATTTGAAGCTGCTGGCAACATTTAATGAGATTTCCTGTTTTACTTTCATTCATTCAACTATGTCCTTTAGCAGTTGGATTGGTATGAGTTGAAATATTTTGGCATGAAAGAGTTTCCCATATGCAAAAATGTGCAGTGGGAACTGTTCATACCCCAAACTGTGTACCTTACTTGAGCCTGATTATTATGGAGAAGCTTTATTTGGCTGCTTTTGTGTCATCTTTTTCATGATAAAGCGTCTGTCATAATTGATGAGAAAACTAGATTTTTCTGCAGTCAGATTGCTACTTAATCTATGAGTAC
Source organism: Dromaius novaehollandiae (assembly GCF_036370855.1). Taxonomy (NCBI): domain Eukaryota; kingdom Metazoa; phylum Chordata; class Aves; order Casuariiformes; family Dromaiidae; genus Dromaius; species Dromaius novaehollandiae. Next base: position 45,058,847 of record NC_088099.1, on the reverse strand, counting down.
ATTATGCAAGAAAAAAATTAAGGCTGAACTGAAGGTTTTAAATACTCATGATGTTTTGCTCCATCAGGAAAAAGGGAAAAAATAAACAAAACAGGATCCAACAATACTTTTTGTATGCAGCTCTTATTATTGGATTTTAACTAGAGCTTGTGACTATATAATAGCTATAATAGAGACTTTGTGACTACATTTAAATAAATGGTAACCCACAACAAAAATATATTTATCCTTCTCTGTTGCAAAAATGACTTGCGAAGAATAAAAGTTGTCTGTAATTTTAAGTAAGTTGTATCTTTTAGTGTAACTTTTGAAATAATTATTTTTATGTTGTATAATATGACCCAAATATTGTATTTTTGTCAGCATGTCTAATAGGTTGCTCAATACCCTTGTTCTGTGCAGGTCATTGAGCCCATTCATGTTCAATGATATACAGTATGAATGTTCATGGGTAGTTTGATACATCTTTAATAGAAGGTGAAGGAAATGGCACAAGTTTATTTTTTGACCTTCTAGAAGTGTGCTCCCAGCAGAAGTGAATAGTACTTCTAGCCTGATCAATGGAAAGAGAAATTCTGGAGAAGAAAATGTTTAATTGCTGCAGATAAACCTCTAAGAGCTAGAAAGTCATTTCCTGTGATTACCATTATAAAGCAAATTAAAAGAACATTTGTTTTAGATAAATTATTGTATGAAGTGAAAGGTCATCACAAGCGTTTTCCTCTCACTTCGGAGTTCTTGGATTAGCTTATGCTGCTTTAATGACCTCTTCTCTGCTCTCAATGCAAAATGCTCTGAATAAATAGTTCTACTTGAGACTGTATGAAAGAAGGCACAATACTTGATCACAAGTAATGTATATGAAAAATTGATGCACTGGACATTTAAAAAAAATACAAGTGGATAATTTACTTTTTGGAAACTAATAATTTAGTATGTGAAATCATGAAGAAAATTAATATGCAGATAAAAAGTCAATAAAATGCATATAATATTGAACAGACAAGTGCAAAAAGGACCCTGAAAGTCTACTCCATGATGACCATTAACTTTGTTAATGCAGAGTTTAAATGATTTATGGTCATTCTGGCCCTTTCTGGAATGTCAAGTGGCACAAAATCAAATTCATGAGACCTAGGGCAGGCAGTCCAGGCCCATTCCCAAATGACTTTGATGGAGTGCCAACTTGGAGCTGGTAGAAGCTGGTGGTGGTGATCTGGAGCTACTTGTGCTCTGTTGCTTGTGACTGGACTGACAGGTGGGAGAATTAATGGGAGTAGTTCGGTGCAGTGTGACTGTGAACTAAGCAAATTGGCATCACTATCAACCTTTCAATGGCAGTGAAGGGATGATGAACCTGACCCCATGTGCAATAAAGGAAAGAGGGGCAGGTGATCCTTCAAGGACCCAGGGTGTCCTTCTTCTCCAGCAGATCACTGAGCTGGGCCTTCTTGCTGTGGAAATTGTTGGCAGAGGCAGAGTTTAACAAAATACAAGTAAGCAGTGTTATGTATTAGAGTGTACATAGCCAAAAAAGGATTTAAAACTTAGTGGTGGAGCAATGTCACGTATTCTGAAAGACCACATGAGCTGTACCCTGTGTGGCCCGCACACAGCAGCTTGGGGTTCACTGCAGGAGCAGCACCTTTGTTCTCGGCTGGATTTTGGAAGTCTTGTGTTACTTTCAGAGCACTGATCCTTGCTACTCATCGTTGACCAGGACTCTGGTTTTCTCACCTTAAGAATGCCTATGGGAATGGCATGCTTGCAGCACAGTTAGCTTTTGGTCTTAGCTTCAATAACCTTACTGAAAAAAATCAACAAATGATGGAGTTAGGTTTCTCTCCCTGCTTCTCCTCCAAAAAGTCTTCAGGAGATGGAAGTGAGACTATCATTAGTTAAAGTACTAACTGATAACTGGGTGGCATTTTGTAATATTTTTGTAACATTTGTAGCATTTATAACATTTATAACAAGTGTTGCAAGGTTGAGAAAGATGACTAATGGGGAATTCTGTGACATGGGTGATCAAAACATCAGTAATCAGTTTTATTTTTATAGAAAAATGAGGGTTATGAGCAGGGAAGAATATACATTAGGAGAAAGAGAACTTGCAAAGCTGTGCTGAAAAGCTAAACAGCACTTAAAAGAAAAAATGAAAAGAACATTTAGAACAGAGTTTGCCTAATTAAAATTTCACAGAGGTTTAGAGATCAAACGAAGTTCATTCTCACCTTATCTTTGTCAGACTTGTGCTTAGATATGTACTCTGCAGTTCCCAGTATATTATAGACTTTATTTCCAACCTGACTGCAGGTGAGTGGCTCTTTTTTAACTAGTTCTTTTGATTTTTTCCCAAGGTTAATTATGCCACAGTACATTGTAGGACATTATAAATCTTGCTGTGCACACACCAGTGTCCTCTAAGTTGGTCTTATAGGCATTTATGCTGACTTTTGCCAACTCATTGGTCCCATTTCCATCTTCAGTCCATTTTTTAATCTAGTCTCCATTTCATCCTTGAAGTTTGTGTTAGTTACATAAAGTTGATTCAAAAGTCTGCTTATCATTGTGCTGTGTGTTTGACAGAAATATTTAACTGTTTGTTTGTCAATACAGAAAGGGCAAATTGGTAACACTTCAGTTAACAGTGACACTTTGAAAAGTTTCAAAACAGTGGGTGAAATGCTGTTTATGGTCAGAGTAAATCAGATCAGGTGAAAGGCTGTAATAGTGCCAAGGCCTTTACTGAAAGAATGTGTAAGACAAATGACTAATTGCTTTAATATTCAGTTTTGGCGAGGGAAGAGATTCCCAAGGAATGCTACAAGAGCAGTGCCATAGCTGCCGTGAGAAGAGGTAACTGCATATATGTAGCACTCTGCCCCAAAACAGCAGGCAGCTTGGGTAGGAAACGCAAATTCTGAGATGGAGCTGGACCGCATGGTCAGGAGAGCTGTACATGAAAGATAACAAAATGTGCAGATTAATTTTAAGATTGAAGGCTTTCTGCTTCTGGTTTTAAAATTGGTGTAAGCACCTCTGGATTCCTGCCGCCATCAGAAAGCGCAGCTGTGGCTGCATGCCACCTCTGCCACCTCAGCGCTGCTTCTCACAGCCGGGCAGGCTTCCTGCGAGCACACCACACGTGCGCCTCTGGCAGCTGCCTCTTTCACAGGCCTGCTCTAGCCGATGTGCATGGTGGGGCGACAGCGGGACTAATGCTCACATTTTTTTCTCAGTTTTACCAGCCTGGTTACTGATTTGAATCCAAGAGACCTTTTACTTCGCCTCGGGGATTTTGCATGTGTGTAACCACATGATCAGTAAATAGGTGTCAGAAATGTTTCCTCTCTTCCTCATTCCCTTGCTTTTTTACTCTATTTAGTTCTATTTATTTATTTATTTATTTATTTATTTATTTATTCATGAGGCAGTTCTGGTTGGCCACATGCTGAGTCTCTCACTCATTGCAGCATTTAGCAAGAATGCTCTGGCAGATAGACTTGGCTTATGAATTCATTTTCTTAATGTTCCAACATCCACATCATAGCTTTTTGCCTGACAAGGGGGAGATTTTAAAAAACAATAATAAAAAATAAGCACATTATAACCCAGCAGGAGTGATTCTTGCAAAGTTGCATCTTAATGCAAGAACTACATAGTAGGAGGCTTTTTAGGTCAGTGTAATTGAGCTCTAGGGTTGGCTTGATTTTTGTTTTTCTTTTTGTTTGTTTTTTTAAGGCCTGTTATTTTTCCGCAGAGCTATGGCATTTAAACTGTTTGACAGACATCACAGAGAATTAGCCGATGAAGAAGGAGCACAACAGTTGTCAAACCGGAGCAGCAGGAATCTGGGTGTGTGTTTTGTCTGAGTAGAATGACCCTCCAGGAGGAGTCAAATATTCAAAGAAATCTCTGTGTAAGACAGGTTTTGGGGTATGCATTTTAGGGAAGTTTGCTACTGCTGTGTGGGCGAGTTAAAGAGCAATCATACTAAATAAAAGGACCTGCAGTGACTAGGCTGGAGAGATGTTGCAAGTTTTTATAATGCACAGGAGAAAAGGAGGTCATTACTCTCACAGGCAGTCTCCTAAGTGTGCGGTCATCATTGTTCTGCCAGGGAATGAAGCCATATAGAATGGGGCTAATTAAGGGTTTTCAATGTTTAAGGAGATTTGCAAAGGATTTAGCTGATTTATAGGCTCTTTCTCTTACTAAGCAAGTCATCAGTCTTTCGCTCACGCCAGCAAACATGAGAACCTCCCACCAAAAGCTGTGCCTCCGGCGATTTCTGCTGCACTGGAGCGTGTTTCCACAAATCAGTGGATGGATTTCTCAATTTTCCACATACTAGCTGAAATCTGACTGAAACAACAGAAAATCTGTCCCCTTTTCAGTGCTGCTGGCAGGATAAGCAGCCCAGAAACGTTTGCCAGCTTGATCATAATGTTGTCAGAAGGTGTTAGGAGAGTCTAAGTGACTTCAGGCCTCAGCATTCAGGAGAGCATATGCACACGAAGCCATCAGTTGTACCTTGATGTTCTTGCAGTTTGAAAGACTCATTTTGAAACAAGTTGCTTGCAGAGTATCTTATTGTTTTGATAACACCGCATTCTCTTTAACCTTACACATGCAAAACATACACTGTCTCAATATGTAGTTTTAAATTACTCATTGTGTTCTTCAAGTCAAACAATATAGGGGACCATGTGAGGTGTGAGCATGTCAGACTTCTTTCAAACGTATTTTTTCTGTGTTTATAGATTGCCTGGCACAAGAGGTCATAACAAATGAGTCATGGCCTCTACTAGGACTATTTTAATAAGAATACTAAATAATACATTTCAAGAGCCAGATGGTTTTGCATTTTCATTAAAATAAGTATGTTCGGGTTTGTTTTAATGGGGACTGAGGGTGGTGATACAAGACTTTGCTTGGTTGAATGGATGTTCTAGCTCTTTTTTCCAGAAAAAATCCTGTTCTTCAGAGCATAGAGACAGTATGAAAAAAAATCACAGAAATGTTGGCATAGGCCTATAAGTTGTTTTTATTATAGTTACTGTAAATCTTACATGTGTTTATTTAATCAATCCTGTAAAATATTTAGAGGTGTTTTTCATTTTCCTGTTGCTCATTCTCTAAAATGTCTGAAATTAAATTAAAAATGATCAAGGCATTTTTCTCTTAGCTGGTTCCAGCAAACAGGCCTGTTTAGTCTGAGATTTGAAAGACTTTCTGCCCATCTGTTTTCTTTTTGGTCTTTGGCATTTTACCCACTGAGATTAAATGATCCAAGAGGTAACATCTGTACCTTGTCCAAACCTGGATTACACTATATGGAAAATAAACATGGGAAATTTTGTGGAATAAAATTTTGAAAAAGATCTGTAACAGAGGAAACTCTAAGTGTGTGTATGCAGTAAATACAGGGAATCATCACTTGTCCTATGGGTTTAACACTGGCATACAGTGAAATACTTGACAGCAAAAAGAGGAGGGGGGAGGTTGTTTCTGCAAGATTATGCATTTTGCTAACACAGAGCAGCCTCAGCTAGCCTGTAATACTAGTTTTTTGCCCTGTGAACTAAAAAAAGGAAGAGGGGGACAGGAAATTAGAGACAATTCCAATTTATAAAGTAATAACTAGAAGGAGTGCCACCACTTGTGCTTTCACAGCTACAAAGATGGCACTCTTAAATGGCATGCTCTTAAAGCGGAGCTTTTATGCACACAGGGCTTCATTTGTAGCACTCCCGCTCCTACTAAAATTAGTGACTCAGAGATTAGGCATGTAGTCTTCCTCTGAAACAAACTCCCGTCACATGAATATTTCATGAAGCTTTCTAGACAGATGGAAGTAGAAAACAAATCTGTCCTTGGCTAGACCAAATTTGCCTCAGACTGAAAGTCACTAGGCTGTTTTCTAGAAATCTGACAAACATGGTCTTGTTCCTGTTTCTGGAGATAAAAGAGCAAGCAGTGAGCATACTGCTCCAGTGACAACAAGAGAATTAACTGTCCTTAATATTAGGAATGATTATTAGGAATGACTCAAAAATAAGAGTTTCCTCTTGCAAAAATCTCAGCAGTAACTGTTATGTGTTTCATTATTTGATTCTCTTCCACAGTGGAATGAAACTTTTATTTTCCAGGTCGTGGGCATGGGGAAATTCACCCACTCTCCAGAAAAGTTAGTAGGACAAGTAAACAGTTTGAATACCACCAGACCTGTGGTCATTTAAATTCCTTTTCTGCTCATTCAGGGAAAAAAAATGAACTTTGTGAATATCCCCAACCTGCTTATTCACTTTTCTGTCACTGTAAAATCTATGCTCAGTCTCAGAGTATTCCCTGCACAATCTTGGTCAAAACAAGTGTATTTCCTTCTAAACTTTTGTCTAGGTGATTCAAGATTTTCTACCAGAAGAAGTTGTCCATCAAAAGCTTCCCAGCTCACTCCTACCCTGAGTTCCAGGAATCTTTAATCTGCCATAGGGGGAAAAAACCACGTGGTGACATGAATCATACCTAAGTAACTCAGGTACTGCTTTGGTGGGGTATGCGTTTTGTTCTGTAGTGACAAAAGTAAGCACAGGGGATGCTACTGAAATGTGAGGAAAAGTTGCACTAAAATATGCAAAGTATGAAATTGTTGAAATAATTTAAATGTTGAAATAGTTCTCTCAGTAACTTGGACGATCTAGAAATTTTCTGTTTAAGATTGATTAAGCACATAAAACTTTGCATTGTGCCCACCCCCATCCAACTGGGAAACATCTGGCTTTGAGATATTAGAGATCATAACTGTGCTAATAAAGAGAAGATTCCGAGAGCAGTGAGGATTATTTAACATTTGTCTTTACGAAGGATGTAAATTGTCTTTTCTTAATGATGTTTCAGCTTCAACAATTTACAGAAAAGAAAGTCTGAATAGATAAGAAGCAAGAAAGTTTAACACAGAGAGATGGATGTTCTTTGAATTTCTTCAGCTACCAAGGACAAATTTTTGAAATTAAACCATGAGCAAAAAAACCTTTACAGCTAAATACTAGCAGCTTTCTAAATGTTGCAAACTGCTGAGGCCATCTCAGGGCAACGAGAATAGTTTTGCACCATGTAAGTCCAAACTAGGGCATAGTCAAATTGATGTCAGGAAGTCAGCAGACTCCTTGAAGGTTTGAGAAATTATATTCTGCTAACACTTTACCTGTAGTCTTTATAGACATTTTTTATCCATGCTTCACTACAGTTGCTCTGTTATGATCTGTCTTAGGACTAATATGAACTTATCTCTTGGTGCAAATGTTCTTTATGTAAATTGTAGAATGGAGAACAGAGAGATTTTATATCCTTTTATTGCCTAATGCTTCATAATATGGAACAAAGATTTTATATTACATATTGGAGATGCTGATATAAGGAAAAGGATAAGAAGGCAAATAAATACTTCTTGAACAGTTATGATAATTTACAAAAGGACAAAGGATATCAATGTTTGTTGCACTGACTTTTGCTAACTAACTAGTTGTTGTGAAATTATTTTAAGGTTCCTGTTGAGAGTCAAGCATATTCTCATCTTCTTTTTTCTTATGTTGATACTGGCACAGAGAAATTCTGTGCAAGCAAAATGTTGCCGTTTTTCTTCCATGACCTATTCAGCATTTGGAGGTGAAAGAATTCTTTAGGCAAAAACTCATTAACTTGTCATTATTTCAAAATAAATATTCTACCATAATTCCAAATGTTTCTGCAGACATTTTCTGGAACTTAATCCAGTATTGTGAATTAACGTGGCACACATCTGGAATGGCTTGAGTAACATGTTCTGAGCATCACTACTCAATGCAGCAAGTTGTACCAACTGTTATTGTTATATAACATTATAACTTTTTGTAAATCAATAACTGTGTAAAGAAAAGTTACATTTGCAAACCTGTTTGAAGTGTTTTTGCATGTTTAAATAGTAAAATCCAGTGGTAATGGCTTGGTATGTTTGGAATACCATGCACTTACCGGTAAATCCACTATTACAGCACTATTCCAGCAATTATGCACAGTTTTTGCTTGCAATACTATTCACTCAGTAATGTACATGGCAATGAAAAGATACTTTTGCTGATCTTGCCTGTTTGCTTTTAGGGCACTGAGAAAAGAGCTTCCAGACAAGAATTCTACCACTCTGAGTGTGGAAAATATTCATCAGTGCACCTGATGCTGAAGCTATGCCTCAGGCCATTACATGTAGCTATGAGGTAAATGAAATGGGTATCATTTTTTCTGTGAATACTCAAACGTGTCAGTGTAGGGACCACGAGCCTGCTTGCATCTTAGAATGTACAAATCTGGGTGACACAAAGTGTCATTCTCCCAGGAAGAGCAAGAAGTGGTCACAGCAGAGTGAGAAACTGTAAAGTTAGAATCAAGAATTTAGAATAAAATTAGAACCTCTTTGTAAAATACCCCCTTCCCAAAATAAGAAGCAGGATGCTTCTTTATGATATGCATATCATAAATATATCTTTATGCATATCATAAAGATTATCTTTATGATAACTTATGATAACTTTATGATAAGCATCTTTATGATGCTTCTTTATCTTTATGGCAGCAGCTACAATTCAGAAGCTGGAGAGGTGACCTGCAGTGGGAGAGGAACAGAGCCTGGAAATGTGCAGGAAACCACAATCTGGGATGCGGGAAAGGAGATGAAATATTACAGGGAAAAAAAAAGTGGCCTTCCGCTAATTGAGAAAGTTGATTGGATTCAACTTTATTGGTACTTTTCAAACTACTGATTATGTCTGTATTCTGTTTTTCTTTCTCCTTCATTTTTACTGTTTTCAAAATAGCTGGTGCTTTGGAGTCATTAATTGGTAGGTTTTAGCTCCAGACTAGGCTGAAGGTTGTATTGTGCTGAAACCACGTTTGTGCTTTCTGTGACATGTAGTCCAGTACGAATGGGTGTGCATTTCAAAATGGAGTGCCTTCACTGATATTAGCTCAGTTCCAAAGGGTTTACCACCTAATGCCCTGATCAGTGGTGTCTTCTGAGGGTCAGCAACTGAGAATCGAATTGAGGGATTTGACTGGATTTGATTGGATTTGATGGATTCAGGGATTGAGAATGGAACTAAGATAAGGACTCAGTGAAGATGTTTAATAAAAAGTAGGATGAAGAGAAAAGGGTGACTGATAGGGCTGCTATCTTGACAGAAGGGTGTTTTTGGATGCTACTTTCTGTTATGTTCGCACTTAGTACATTGAAAGCAATAAATCTTGATGTAGGCCAGTGTTTGTGTGCCTATGCAGAAAGAGTCTTCAGAAAGTAATTGAATAAATTGTGTACTACGCAAAGGCTGTATACAGGGCAGCATAGAAGATGCATAGGCATGAGTCTGAGAAGGACATGAAAGGATGGTTGTATGTCGTGCTTATCTTTGATATCTTTGATCGTGTCTGTATCAGGACTGCATTAGCACATTTACATTGACAATTTTTATGATTTCTCCTGAACAGCTAAGTATAATGTCTGTTTTTATTGTTCATACTCTGTTGTATATGTATTGTTTGCAACACAGTTGTTCAAACCCCTCACCCTTCTTCCCTTGAAATACATGGTACCAAAAAAATATTATACCTCTAAAAGTCTAGATTTATTGTATCTGTTTGAAGCTCCCACCTGGGGGAATTTTCTATCAGACATCTCAGAGAAGTTCTATTTGTTCTGCCTAGTTTAGCTTTTTTCTACTTTATGGGTAAAATGAAAGGACTTTTCTTTTAAAAGCAATTTTCTCAAATCCTCTACAAAAGTCAAAATCAGTGGTTTTAATGATTCCCTTGGCAACTGGCTCCTTAGGCAACAATGCAGCAATTATAAATAAGACTAATATGTTCATCTGATTGCTTCTGATAACAAGTCATTTTCAGAATTCCTCCTTATTTATTTTTTTTAATAGCATGGGGCTTTAGTTTTTGAGAAAGAGGCAGAAATATTGGTATATATATGTGTGTGAGAGAGAAAGAGAATTGATTGCATACTGAGCTCCAAAATATATTTCAAAAGAGAAGATTGGAAATTCATTGTAATAGATTTACTTATAGTGCTGTTACGACCAACATCTCCAAAACAGAATGAGAGCAAGGAACTAAACCTAATTAAAATGATTTGGTGTTCAGTAAACATCCTATTTGAAAAAATTAATTGATTTACTATAATATAAAATGAAAGTGTCATAATCAAGGTTTTCAGAAGTAATTTGGATACTTCTATTTTTGGGCCACCCAGCTTGGAACATCTCCATCTTAAAGGGCCTTGCTAACTCATTAAAGGGGTAGTCAGAGATTCCTGGCTGCTCTACCCCTGGTCTGACTGACACATGATAAATAGCTAATCTTTAAAAAACAAAGACAAAAATGAAATAAAAACACCAGAAAGAAGGCTTGAAATTCACAATCTTGAACCTGCCAATTGCGTCGTCTTTGCTGTTAAAGGAAAAAGACATGTTTGTGTGCACATCAGAAAACAGAACTATGGTATAAGAGGCTTGATATTATACATCTGTGGATTCAAGAGCTATTACTTGAAGTAGACCTGGAACTGGCCTGCTTTATTTCTTGTAGTATAGTTTAGACTTCTTCCTTGAATTACAGAAGTTAGAGTGCAGAGAAATCTCAGCTGAAATAGTGTTTCAGTAATTACAGCTCTCAGAATAAATACATGTATGCAGAACAAATATAATTTGTACTTATGAAATAGTACTTCCATTATTAGAGATAGATGCATATTATGTAACAAAATGCTGATAATAAAATGTTTGCCTTCCTATCTTTTGAAATTGTGTGTATACACAATCATTTCAGTAAAGAAATACTGCTGAGTGGATTGGTAGGGATGGCTTTCCATCATAAAAATAGAGATGATTTTATTGGATGCAAGACTCATGTGAAGAAGTTTCATCTCTTGCCTAGAACTTTAATGCAATCAAACACTTGGTGATTGATTGAATCTGGTATATCAGTAATGTCCGCTCATCTAAATGACCTTCACTATTGTTTCCCAGCCCAGTATTTTTTCTCATCTTCAATGTCAATGAGCAATGATTTTATATGTCTTCTGGTTAATTGCCTGAAGTTATTTAGCATTTTCTAGCCAAGAATCTTCAGGATGCAACTAGATAATGATTTCCAATTAAGAATTAATTTATTACTACAGTAAAAAATAGCTGTACTATTCGTTCAGTTTTTAAAAATTGTTTTGTTTGTAATTACACTATCTTGAAGTGCCAAGTCAGATACTTTACAGAATACCAGGAAAATGTAAAATATAGTTTATTTTTATTAAATAAATATTGAATAACATCCAAAAAAATACAGAGAGTAATACAGGTGACTTAAAAGTGTAACCATTTATCCAAAGCCTGTCTGATGCCCTAGATATCTATTAACTTAGAACACACGATGTTTCATAAATTCTTAATCACCATAAGCATTTAAACCTCTCTCCAGCAAAAGATATTAACCAGGAGAAACACAAACTAAGAAAATCCTCCTGTGCTGCAGTTTCCAGGCATTACAATTTTAACTGGGCATTGAAAAATAAATGTTGAACTTTTGGAAGAATACAAATACCAGACCTCTGTGAAGATGGACTTTCCAGTGTGTTATACTTTATGAACGAGAGGCAACCATGGCCTGCCAGATTAAGTGAGTAGCCTGCCACAACTTTTCAGTTCTACGTCACTTAGCCTCCTGGGAATACTCCCCGGCCAGGGGAGATGCTGAACCTCCTAGAGTTACATCTCTGTATGTCAACCCACTGTCTCAAATGATTGTCCAAAATGAATCATGATGATAATTGCCTTCATCTCTAGCACAGATGCAGGTGGGTAGGAATCATGTAATTTGCCAAAAATGGCTTACACGGGCTTATCCAGAATGGATAAGGTGTTTGAAAAACACAAAGCCTATATTTCATTATGTCAAGGAATAAACAATGCATGTAAATGATTATTCAGGCTGAAATGGTAAAGGAAATCTGAGATTCAAAAATCCCTGATATAAATGAGAACTGTTTTACTGATGATTTTTATAACATCTTATTCTGAAAAGCAAAGGCTTTAAAAAACAAAAAAAAATTACTCATCACTGTTGCTGATTTCTCCTTTCTGTTACTGTTGTGCATAGGGAAAATCAGTGATGACAGCTTTTCTTTCCATGTTTGGATTTCAAATACTGCCGAGGAATATTTGTTTATTTAAAACCACTTGTTAGCTTTGCATTATTGAAGGTGGCAGAGTGGGAAGAGAAGTAATTTTGTTGTTCTTGATGTCATGGTGATAGGCACTGCAATTTCCTCAGGGAAATGACTAACTAAGTTCTGTAAAAGCTATAAAGGTTCTTTGAATGCCAGGCAAGGGAAAATTTGAGCCTTTCAAAAGCTGTACACGATAAGAAATAGAGAGGTAATGTGTTCAGAATTTTACTTTTCTTTAAATCTGATTTATTATGATTGATTTCTGCAAAGCATTGTTCTCAGGAAAATATCTTCAGTCTTTTTTCTGGAGATTACTCTGTCTCCATAGGCAAATACTAGTTACACGTTGGAAGCAGCAGTACACACAGGTAGGTCTGCAGGGCTTTTGCTCTAGTTTGTGGGTGCGATACAGTGGGCAGGTTTCAGGAAGAATGCCTGAGCAGTGAGGTGTACAAAAGGTTTGGAGAACAGATCCATGGGCAAAAGTGCTTTTGCTAAGTATTTTGGGAAGCTGTGTGCCTGTCAAGGTGTTTTCCCACATGCCCTTGACACCATCAGGTTAAGTGTGTATGGGAAACAGACCAAGGAGAAGTGTCAACATATCCTAAAATTACTAGAGAAGCAGAAAGAGAGAGGGGTTTAGACAGAAGCTGCTGCCTGGTACAATTTTGGTGCTGAGACAAGGAAAACAGGATTTGGCAGGTTGAGACCCTCTGTGCAAAGAATGCAAAAATTTGTACTTTCATATAAATAAATGGAATTCCAATGAGGATAACTGACTTCATTACCAATTTCTCTTTCAAATTGAAATAGTGCCCAGAGTAACTAACCCTAACCAGATTAAAAAAAAAAAATCAGTTATTTTTCTATGCAAAATTCATTTAGGTCTGATTAAAGTGGGCAGACACAGTGTTGCATATCTGTAATCTCACATACCCAACATTTACATAAAGAGGGAAATGCATATTCTACCTATGTCTAGTGGTGCCAGTTACATGTAAGGCACAGGCTGCTATTTGAGATCAAATTTAAAAATTAGAGAAAACATATTTGGAAACTGTTGTTATGACCACTAGTGGCTCATGGTACTACTGCAGATAGACACATTTAATATGGGCAGAATTAAATTCCTCATGACTACATCGTGGCTGAACAGTGCATGAAAACTCCGTTAAGATCATTATTCCTGTACCTTTCATTAGGGTTGCTGTATTCAAAGTCATTGATCTGCTTCTGACACAGTTCACAGTCTCCTCAAAAGATGAGGAAAACTTGCTAAACATTCCCAGATATGCGCTGTGTTTTGTCTTGCAAGACAAATGGTTAAAGTCATTATAAAGTTTTATTTGTACACTGTAGCCCGTGTGTAGCGGTTACTAACAAGGACCATGGCATGTCAGTAAACACCTGGATTAAATTTGACACGTTGGTGGTACTAAGCCTGTAAGAGTGCTTTCCATAGCAGATGTTGAGTGCGCTGGAGCACCTTCACAAGTTGCATCACACTGTCAGCCCCAGAAGGCAGGTCCTTAAAAGGGTCGATAGAAACAGGTTTTCTCAGTTTGTTAATCTAAAGGCTTTGTGTTGTTTTTGTTTTTCTTTTTAAACATGGTCTACCATAATTAGTATATTTGAATTCCAGTGTTTTCTAGATGGCTCCCTGATTGAAGTGGGGACTGTGTTAGTTCTCCCCATGACCCATCAGAGATAAAGAATTTGTTTACTGTAAATTGCTCACCACTCACTCCTATGCACCATCTGCCACACTTACCCACAAAGAGCTACATTTCTAATAATAGCTCTTTTAACTTAAGAAAAATAATGCAAGATGTTTTGCGCACATCCTTGGCTTATATTTGCAATTTTAATCTTCCTGGTTACCTCACCCTTACATATTAAGCTAAGATTTAGTGTCAAGAAATCAATTTGTTTTAGATATGCAAACTTTTTGTGTAATAGTCAAAGTTTTACATCATCAAAGAAAGGAAGGAGAAGGGTGCCAATTTGCCTCTGAATTTGCATCAACTAAACTTATCAATATATTTAGATTTCATTAGCAAATTACTTTAATGCCTTATAATCAGTAATAGCCTTTTTTCTTGCTATATCCATGAAGTCTTATTTTAGGAATATGGAAATATAATACAGAGAGAAAAGCACTAGATATAATAAAGCAAAATAATGCCCACACCTTGGCTGCATAAGGATTAAGTATCTGGCTCTGGAGCTGAATCCAGACAGAGTGAGGTACATGAGAAGAGTAAAGGATGGGAGCTGAAATGGGAACTGCCATCCTATGACTAGCGAATAGGAAAGATCGCCAGGAGGAGAAAGGGAATATCTGAATTCCTACTCTTCTCTGTGAAACCTGCACTCTAACTCAGAATTGCTTGAGTGCACTTAGGTTGTCAGTCTGTAAGTGTTTATATAAGATAGGCTCCTACTACTGTTCTTTAAAAAAACAGACAAAACCCCCATGAATAGTCTTGTACTTTTATTTAAAATACATCTGCAAGAGGAAGAGCTGCTCCCAACTTATATTATGGCCAAATTCAGGTATTCACAGCTACTCTTATTGCCCGATACCAAGATTAGTAGTGGCAGTGGCAAACAGCAGCAGTGTTGTTGGGTGCTGCATAGGTAATGACAACCTCTGGCTTTACACTGGGCTGCCTCTTGCTTTGAAGTGGTTTTAGTATCATTTTTTGCTGGAAATATCACCACGTTGGAGATTCTCATTAGACCTGAAGTGGGAAACTTGGGTTCAGACTCTTCACTGACTCATCAAAACTAGATGTCCGGCACTTTAGGGAATGTGGTAACTGCGGGGCTAGGCCAAGCGTGGGCACTTTCTGCTCTCCCTTTTGAACTTGGGGCACCAAAGCAAAGAATGCAAGGGACAAATGGGGTGGCGAGAAATAGGAAAAGATGACAACGGGCCTTACGCCAATTGGTTAAGTTACCCCAGAAGGATGCAGTCATTGCAACTAGAGGCTGTTTTGCATGTTTCTGAAACATAACTATCTCTTAGTAAAAGGTTACAATCCTCCCAGGTATTGTAATCATAAGTCTCCAAAATAGCAAAAATAAAAAGTTTTTCATTGGTTTGTGACTGCAAAATGTTTTGTGATGCTCAGCTACTTGTACATATCCTTCCATATTTGCTGTTCATCTCACTGTGTGGGTAAGAATCATGTAATCAAGTCATTAAATTACTTTGCTAGGTGTCCAGTGGGCACCTGCTTTTAAATGCTCACTAAATGATAAATTTATTAGATTTGCCAGCCTCAAATCAGTTGCTGGTTTGAACTCCATCTTTCACTGCTCTAGTTGTGCCTGAAGACTGCAGAATATTTAAATAGTAGATAAGTTTATATGTCAACATAATGCAATTCTTAACTATCGTCAGTAGGTGTTGCCTGAAGGGGCTGAAGAACCCTGAATTTCTTGCAATTTAGATGAGATGGAGAAAGTGATTTCACTTTTATTTATTTACTTAATTTTTATGTCAATATTTACCGTAGCTCAGTTGAGGAATGGCTTAAGTAGACAACTGCAGTAAAGTAGTTGAGCCATTCTTGTTCCAAATTAAGCTCCTGTTTCTTAATGTTTTTAAACTTTGGACAATCTTTTGATTAGATTAATATTATGCATGTTTTACCAGAAAGTTCTGCAGCTTCATAAATGGAATATTTTTCAAAGCATCTGTTGTAATACTCTCTTGGGGGATTGCTTGTTCCCGTTTTCATCTTGTGATGATTTGAGGCCTGGTTGGGGTCCCTGATTAAGAAACCCATTTCTCCCAAACAGTAAACTGAACTGAACTGCTGCCACCCTTTATCAAGCATGCTGTGGGGCACATAGAGTATTACATGGATAAAGAGCTTGCCTCCACAGGTCGAGGAAGAGATCTTTATAGATAGCTTGAGTCATTCTTTTTCTGAAAGAGAAATTATTTTCCTCATATCATCTAAGTCATTTTCCTGTAAAGGGTTGTGTTGGTTATCTTCTTTCACTACTGTTTGCAGAAAATATGTGCATATGAAAAAGTGACTTAATTGTGGTGAGGTTCCATTACTCTTGTTGACAAACAACATTCATTTCTTGCAGAAAATATGTCCTTTGAAAAATCATGATGGGATCTCCATCCCCAAAAGGGTTCTTCCAAGATGATATCCTGGTATTCAGAATAACTTCACTGTCAAGGCCATGAAACAGTTTCATCCTTGAGCCTTTTTTCTGCACTGTCCTTAAAGTATCTTTGGAGCCTGAAACATACTGGTTGATTTTTTTAAGTGTTTTGCAGACTTTGAGAAGATGATTAGAGAGTGGGAAAGGTAAATCTAGAGGTCTGTTGTAAAGGAGACTCTAAATTGTACCTCACAAGCCCAAGGGTGATGGATGGCTACAATTATTTAAAGTTATTTCTGTTCCTTCCAAATTTGGTGGTGCTCAGAACAGAATTTGGATGAAACCTGAGGCCCATCACAGTGATGTCAGCTCTCCAGGTTGCCCCAGACCTCTGCAGTCTAACCCTCCATTAGTCTGAATTGGTCCTTGGAGCTGTGCCCTGGGGGATGTGCCCAGAGGGACATAGCTTGTTTTATTTCTCAAAGTATTCTTTTAAAATGGTGCAAATGGCATACATATTTATTGCTGAGCTAGAACTTGGGCAAAACATTGTTGGGAGCAGCTGATAACAACAGTGACTGTGTACTCAGGATAGGTATAAAGAGCAATTAACCTTAATGAAAATTATATAACAGAGATCATGGACACGACTCCCTTGAGCACATTGAAGTTTCATGAAAGACAGGAGAAACTGACACATGCAACAAGAGCGCTTTCAAGAGACTCCTTCTGCAACTGGGAGGGAGACAAACTGTAGAGATACCCAGTGTACAACTACAAACCCTCTTAATTTAGCAGTTGTAAGCCTCAAAGAAAACTGAGAGTGTAAGTAAAGCACCACCACCTGATTGCAGAGATATATGTGGTTGCACTTGCAAAGCAATTATGAGTGAACAAGGAGAAATGGCAGTCCACAAACAATTAGTTCTTTTTCTCTGTCAGTTTGCATCGGAAAAAAAGAATATTGTTCTGCATGAAAACATCTGTCTCAGGTGTTTTCCTCCGCGTAATGAGATGTATTAAAATAACTATATGTAAGTAGTCATATAATGAATAAACAAACTAACTTTCCTTCCATGCCCTATTCGATCTTCCCTAAATAATTCTAGAAATGTGATTGCTTTGGGTTTTAAAGTAACACATACACAGCAAGCAGATGTAGGTCATGTTATTATACTCTTAAAAAAAACACAACTAAATCTACAGGCGGAAGGCTATGCCCATACAGACCAAGAACTAACTTTCCAGTTCTCAGGTGAGCTCAGCCAGACTTCTCTCTTGTTGTGTTGATTGGATTTGTTCCTAAAAGATTAATTTTGACTTGATTTCTTCCCTTATTACCCTTTCTAATTGGCTTGGTTACTATGGATTGGGAAAAACTAATTGTGGATGACTTAAAATTTAACTGATTGGGCTCTGATATAAAAAAAGGAAAGCAAAAATAAATGAAATTATCTATTAAGTCTAGCTTGTGCAAATAAAATCATTCTGAATTTAATAGCAAGTGAAAATGCATGGACTGGGATTTAGTCCAGCATTCTTGTGAATTCTCATTTTTTAACTAATTATGTTAAAAATTAAAATACAGTTTTATTTTATTTCTTACTGCTATGATTGTTAATTATGTGATTTCCTGGTTATGTTGCTAGGTTGGTTTGTTTGTTTGTTTGTAGATAGTATGGGTGACCTGCAAAGGTTTATGCTTTTATTTGACTTTTTAATAGTGAAGAGCTATTGATGAGTGACAACCTGTAGGACAAACCTTTAAGGCATTTATCACTGCAAGTTTATGTTCTTAGTTTGAATACACATGGAAGACAAAAAACTCTATTTATTTAATAATGATCTTATCTCTAGAGCAGTAGAATTCAATAACGAGGATCAAAAATGCCCAATTCAATAGCAAGAGCATCCTTATATCCACTATCCTAATTTTTTTTGTAGCTTATGTGTTGCATCCCCGTAAAAATTTTTGAGAGAACAGAAATAGTGGGATAGGCCCCTTCAGTGGATTGACACTACATCATTTCATTGCATGACAGAAATTTCTGAAATAGCAGGTTTATGCTGTAGTCTTACCTTAGAGGAAATAATAGAAAGCATTATAAGTAATTGACATATCAGTTTGTATAGATTCATCAGAGAAAAGAAAATGAGGGATCATCTGCACTGCCGAAAGATGCCATCATAATTCATGCCAGAGAAAATAGTTTCAACCATGAAACATGACATTGCATAACTTTCTCAAAATTTTTGCTACCATTAACTATTGTTGTTTTGGCTGTGATATGATCTACCATGATTACTGTGAGTCCATCCTTTCCGCCTTTGATGCCAAGAATTTATTGAGATTCAGTGACACGGATGTGCCCCAAATCCTTCTGCCGAACTGCATAGTGTTTGAAAAAAAAGAAAATCTTTTCAGATTTGTATTTTGTCATGCTTCGATTTTGTAGACTATCCCCTCGCTCTTGTGTTAATGAGGAGCTCCCTTCCTCCCTTCTCCATGCAACTCATTATCTTCTCGGCTGCTTCTGTTCCTGTGAGGGCTCAGAGTTTCCTGGGAGCTATTGGACTTGTCTCAGCTCTCTGATCATTGCAGAGGGAAGCATTGGTTTATGCTTGCTGGAGTCCACTTGTTTCTAATCATCGTGCCAGTTTCCTAAGCTGTTTCTTTGCAACTGGGAAGGAAACACTCTCCAGAGCCCAAATTCCTTCCAGGATGGCCTTGCTCGCTTCTTTCTTTGTACAACACTCTAAGTTTGCAGGTTTCAGCCTTATTACCATCGTCTCCAACACCAGGCAGACTTAATCATGAAACAAAAATTTGTTTTGTAGGTCTAAAGGTCTAACTATTCATTATAAATTTGAAAAGAAAAGGTTGCAAGGAAGCCAGTAGAAAACATAGTTCCAGCTCTCTAGGTGCTTAACTTCTCACTAGAGTCGCTAGGGTTTGCCCACCTGCCCACTCTCCCCACTTTCTTGTGTGTGTGTGTATAAATTCATATGAAGCTCCTTCTCCTTCCAGCCTTGATCTTAATGTCTGGATTGCTTTTTTACCTGCCCTCCACTGTATGTTGGGCTGACATTTGTATTTTGCTGACAATATACGATGGTTCTTCCCCAAGAAAATATCTGGGAGATCATTATTGTTCATTTAATTCCATTTGAAGAACAATTTTAAAAACAGTTGTGTATAGTCATTGCCATTGTGATTTCATGAGAATGTTCTGATTTGTTTATCTTTGATACAGTTGTTATAAATGAGATCCTTTTTTTCATTACACTATTTGCAGTAATCAAATATGAAAAGTAAAACAAATAGCTTTAAAATATGTGGTGTTAGGGACAAATATTAACTATTTTTCTTTGTTTTACCAGCTTCACAAAGGAAAAACTAATTTTCTTTCAAAGAAAATGCAGTATACAGATTCTTCCAAAGGATGTGTGATTTTTATTATGCTATTCACTTGATTTATTATTCACAAAGAAGCTTTGAACAGAAGCTGGCCAATGTGTAAGCCAAAATACTGTCTTTAAAGAGATTCTTTGGCCATAATTCTTACTGCCCTGTGCAAATCAGCAGGGAATATTGAAAGCATGTTAAATATAGTGTTTGAAAGTTAAATCTGGTAAAAGTAGACTTACCAAAACACATTTTGTGAGGTAAAATGAAGCATTTCATTGATATTTAATATTCTTTCTCTTCTAAGGTGTAAAGAAATATATGCTACTCATGGTGTCCTTTGTTTTCAATGCTTATATCTTACTAATTGCATTTTTAGTTGGAAAAAAGTATTAACAAAAATATTAGGTCCAATTTCTGGCTTCCCCAACGCAGTGATTTCATTTTAATTTGGCTCAATGTAGAGACTGCCAAAGGATGGTAATTAGACTTGCTAAGAAAGATGCAATATCAAGAGGGAAAATGACCTTCTCAAAAAACTCTGAGACAGATTTGGGGAGGCTGCAGTCTTTTCTTAGACCTTATGGACAATCTTCTGTCTCCGAGGGCAGGTCAATTGCTCTTTATTACCTCGGCCTTCCTACTTTAAGTAAGGATAATATGCTGCTGTATTTTGAAGCTTGTGAAATAAGTGCCTACAAACTTCTGGAGGCCTTGGATGGAATATGCTGTAATTGAACAATGTTCTCTTTTGCTCTTTGTTGATGATAGTTGTATCATCAGAGACAGATTGATGGCCTATATACTGAGTTCTCCATTACATTTTTTGTAAGAATTTGTTTTTCCAATGTGTTTATAGAAAAGAAAGTGCTGATAGCCAGATTTATTTTGTTTCAAAATCGCAGAAACTTCTCTTGTCCTTGTTTTAAGCAGGTTTTTTTCTCTTTCTCTCTCCTGAACAGCTCAATAAGTAAATAGTAAAGAGGAGGGTTTTGCTTCTGCCAGGCCTATGTGCTGTTTCTCTCGAGAATCCAGTTGTTCGCCATTGGCATCGGATCTCTGGGGGATGCAAACTGTACCGATGGCAGCCAAACCAGCAGCCTCACAGTGAATGTGTGTCTCCAGGCACAGTCAGGAGTACAGCTTTTTGTAGTCAAACCTTGCTTCAAGACAGTCCTTATAGGTATTGAGAAGAGAGTTGTCTTCCTCATTATGTTTTTTCTTCTATATATTTTTCGTACAGCAGGAGGTTTAAAACTGTCAGAGTTAATAGGGTAGCAGTTTAATAGCTGCTTTTGGAAAGCTAAAGTGCACATGATTAGGCAATTTCATTTTCATTTTGAAAATATCTTTTTCTTCTTGCTTCTGAAAAAGGAGGTGGAAATTACGCTTGCTTTCAGCTGAAATTAGTTTGTGTAACTGGTTTGGTTTTGGTTATTTGAGCATCTGTCTTTAACAACTAAGATAGTTGTGTTGCCCTAAGCAGAAATCAGTGAGGTGGGAGCAGATAGTGGGAAAGAGACAAAAATTGCTCCGAGGCTACTTGTCACCACTAACAAGAAGTCTAGTTGCAGAGAACAGGATCAAATGATGGCTATAATGGGGAAATCTGAGAGAGACCCACTTTAAAAATGCACATTTTTGCAAGTAGAAGCAGTTCCAGCTGCTAATAGTTTGGTGTGAAGTTCTTTTCCCTCTCTGAGACACCATGAAGGTAACGAAAATTCCTGACAAAGGAAATATCAAAGACTAGTTGAAACTTCAGTGAGAGTTCAGTGTTTCTCCCTTTGCAATAGTCTTCCACATGTACAGACTCATACCATATCTTAGAGCATGGCGTCCTGAAAAAAAAGGCTATTCCCCCTGCTATTTTTAGGCAAAGTGTGCCTCAGGCCCCCTGAAATCTAGCTGACACTTAAGACCAAAGAAAAATCAGCAAAATTCCAAAGGCAGAAGGAAACAATGATTCACTGCTATTTTAAAATATTTTAATTTTTTTTATTTCTTTTTTCTTTTTTGGGGAAACACTGCATGAATCTTGTGTACATGGAGCAGATGATTCTGGTTGCATTATCCCCTCTGTTCTTTCAGTGCCAGTCACACTTCTCTGTCTCGTGTTCCACATCTGAAAAACTAAATAGGACAGGGAAATAGGGAAAAACAGTAAGGCAGCCTCTCTTAATAAACTCAGAGCTCTATTACTAATCCAGTCTCTGACAGATTTACCCTTGTTTGCCCCTGGCTAGAATTAGAGGTTAGATACATGGATCAGGAATGTGGCAAGGGAGGTAAGGAAACAGGTAAGCTAGTAGCATATTAGAGCAAATAGGAGAATACTTTACTCTGTCAGAGGAATGAATTAAAGAGCCTAGCATATTGCTGTTGTTATCCCTTAAAAAGAAGAAAAACAAAGTTAAAATAGATGATGGATCATGAACATCTTGGGGGGAAAAATAGATCCCAAAGGAACTGACTGCCTCTCCTGGGGCTACTACACTGTTCAGCAGAAAAAGGCAAACTAAAAGAGTTTGTTGTACAGTTCTTCAAAAGATTGTCTTTCCAGAAGAAATGAAGGACAACACCCCCATGACTGAAGGAATACGCCGTCTGCCAGCCCAGCATCTGCCTTCTGGCAGAATCCCCAGGACCTTAACCTTCAGAAGCCAAAATATCTGAGAGAGAGAGAACATTCTCCACTTTGTAAGACAGCAAGCATATTTGAATGATAACTAAACTTTCCTTTACAGTTCATGTAACATAGCTATCCTGTACCAAGGGAAAGGACAGAGTTTCTCAAAATAAAGCAAATGATGCATGAACAGAAGGTAAAATATGCCATGTCATTTCTATCCAAAGCTAGGAATCTACCAAGCTTTGTTATGCAGTGTGGTACATTTCTTTCATCTCCCCTGGAAGAATGGCTAAAATGTGTAAAATATAAAAGAAGCAAAATTAGTGTCCTTCTCTTTCAGAAGTGCCACAAAAGTAAATTATTCCTTATAGTCATTCAGCTGAGTCTCACTTGGAAAAGTGTGATGCAGTATCTCTATGTTATACAAAGTAGTGGTATGTCTATTATTTGAAAAACTATTATTTGAATGTCATGGTTAAGTTAAAACTACTAAGAATGTAATATGCAGCCATGAAGCTTTTTGTTAGTGAATGTATGGTTCCGTGCATGTATGGCCCAGAGGACAGTCAATTCCAGTGTTTTTTTTTTTTTTTCTGTATAGTATCACTATCATAATAATCTGCACATTGGAGAGTATTGTTTAAGAAAAAATAAATTTGATCATAGTTATGATTACATCATAGCTACTAATAAGTATTCAGTCTGTTATGTGCAACAAAGGAGCAAAAATGTCATTAACCAGAAATGTATGTGTTAAACAGAAACTAACCCTTTTCACTTTCCTAGGAAATAGATTGGAATTGATTGGAAAATAGATAGCAGGCAGGTGGGAAGTGTATCATTACCTAACATGCAATTTTATAAGTGTCAAACATAGACAACTATCCTACAATATACTGCCTAGCTCATATATTGCCCCCAAATGAGTGTCTATCTGCCAGGCAATGCATTTCCCAAGTATCTTGCACTGGTGTCTTTTGTAAATGCTTGCAGCCATAACAAATAATAGGGAAGTGAAATTACTGCTAATGATTACAAAACTGTAATATAAGATTCCCTAGAATTTGTAATGTAGCTTTTTTTTCAGGAAAACCAATGATATTGCTATGAAGACCAGAGCCTTTCACCAACCACAAGTCAAGTCTTGGCTTGAGTAAGAGAAGTTGATTGCATTTGTAGATAAATCGTTCCAGCTCAAAGGGACATCTAAATGATGCTGATATAACACAGAACTTCTTTATCAGATACATAGAAAACTGCAATTGCAAAGCTGAATTGAAGAGAGAAAGGATTGCTGGAACTCTCTTGTTTGCATTTGAAACACAGATTAATTTTACATATTTAAATTGGTTTAAGGAATGAGGAGAGGGATTGCATGACTCATTGGTGTTCCTTTATAATTTCTATTTTAAATTTCCTGCAATTCTGAGGAAAATTTTAAAAAAAAGAGTTTTTCACAATTACTGACTGACTATATCTGAAGGCCCCAATGGTAAAGGGTCTTCTCTACTGCTTTATCTTTGGTGGAACCATGTGGCCTAATCATCCTCAAAGCTGAGGTCTGAGCCATTCCTCCAGATCATGTTGGTGATACTGGCCTAACTCAGTTCTGGCATTTACAGAATGCCCCTCTCAGAAGCATGAGGTTTGTAGTGACATGGGACCGGTTTCCTCAGAATCAGGTCCAAAATTTTTAACATATAGCAACAAAACAGAACCACATGTAAGCATATTTATCTGTACATTTATAAGGCTGCTGTAGCACAGATAAATCCATCTTTAGACTGGAAGATGCAAATTGCAGTTGTTTGCACTGTTGGTTTCTTTAAAAAGATTATATGTGACAGGCTTTCCACTGGAGTATCAATCTTGCCCCAGATTTCTTTGATGGTGTTGTCTCTGAGGCTCTGAGACTTATCTTCAGAATGAGAAAAAGCTAGTCAAACAGATAGAGCCATCCAGATGACTTCTTCTTTATTGATGACCTAGCTACTGTGGCGTAATGCCTCTGCTGCTGTTTGGGGGGGGGGGGGGGGGGGGGGGGGGAGAAAAAAAATCAGAAGTCATTGCTTTGTTTGATATATGTTTCTCCCTTAATTGTTCTGGAAGTTAATATCAAAGAGAGAATCTGAAAGGCATGGATAACACAAGGTTAGTCTCCACAGATACTCAGGGTAGAGAGGGAATTGCAAATATGATGCTCAAATAATGGTGAATACTATGATTTTCAAATGTACCTAAGTGAAGGAAGAGCCCATGCGTCATCTGCAGACATTTATGACCGAGTTAATGGTAATTGACATGCATGATAGTTAACTCCTAAGTTGCTTTGAAAACAAAACAGATCTAATTCACCAAGTACTTTTAATATTTAAATATTTGCCTAACATTTTTTCTACATTCTTTCCGTCTCCCAGCATCCTTCAAAATCTCTGTTGAACTGGGCTTAATATTTCATAAAACATGGTAGTGGTAAAAACGTGATTGTGGACTGTTCAGCACAGCAGTTCATTAGCAAGAAATGCAAATGGGAACATTAAGACATTTTTTTCTGCTTCAGTATAAATTGAAGGGCTTTCAGCCTAATGCTTGTCATGGCCCCTTCCACAAGATCAGTCTGGACACACACTTCTCTGCTCAGTAGGGGGATTTAATTAGCATTTAATCTGACTTTTTTACCTAAGGAAAGAGAGGTGTTCCCCAAAACATGTGGGTTTTCCTCAATGCTATTGCAAGTGTGAGGGTTTTTTTCTTTCACTTTAATATGAACAGTTCTGTTCCCCTCTTTCTAGCTGCTGAACTTCTCATCCTTTCTAGGTGTGAGAGCCTTTCTAGCATTTGAGAAGTCATTCTTGTTCTGTATGAACCATTAAGGTCCCACCTGAATTACAGAATTTATGGAAGTGTGGTGGGTAAAGCATTCAGCTAAAGCCTTCTGTAAAACTCGTGTTTTCCATGATTTAAGAACAGGACTTTTTTTTCTTTTTGCTGGAGGGATTTTAAATCCCTTTGCATTTAGGAGCACAAGCCAAGAGAGACGCTTATACTTTTATATGTGACTAATGTAAAACTCATAGCATAGTCAAATGACAAGCCCAACTTCTTTCTATATGAACTGAAAAAAAATCATTTTCCTGCTTATGCTTGGTCTTTCCAGTGTTCCTGAAATAATTACTGAATTAATCTACTTCAAAATAGTTTCATGTATTTATGTGCCTGACTATGGATTTAAGTGTTCCATAATATAACTGTAACACATTAATAAAAATGACATCCCTTTTCTGCACGTGAATATGTCTTTAAGTAGCAGCATGGTGAAACATCCTAATGTTTTACTATAGCCTTTCTTAACAGCTATCACACGTTCCAGGTAACTGTTTCATTAGTTTGGAGTGATGTAGCAGTCCCGCAAGCGTTTTGGAACTGCTGTTTTACTAACTACCTGGGCTTGTTTGCATTCATTGCCTTTTTGCAACAGAATAATAAAATTGGAAGAGGGAAAAGAATGGGAAATTAAGAGGTTGGGCCCATTTCTTTCTCAAAGTCTGGTGTATGCTGCTCTCTAGTGGAGCTTCTACTGTAGTTACCAGCACTGCACAAGGGTGTTGACTTTTTGGCTGATTTATTTTGTTGGAAAATTACTAAGGGGTATTCAGTGCATATGATGTAGCAGTTTTTTCGTTCAAACTCTGTCTTATAAATGGCATTCTTGTTAATGTATTTTATTGCATTATTTTTATTCGACAGCATCCACCGTGTGTATAAACATCTGTGTGGGACATAGCTCTGTGTGCTGCTTTTGGAATAATCACAGATGCATATTTTTTTTGCAAAAATCATACATTTATTAGTATTGAAAATTTGCCTTTTCTTCTCTGTAGGTGACTTTGAAATGAGTCTGTAGTTCTGAAATATATCTGGTTCACACTTAATCGCTCTCAACAAGAAAATAGTGGTTTTAAAAAGAGGAACAAAACCTTCAGTATTTGTTTTTGTGATGTTTGTGTGTAGGGGGTGTGTTCTACAAATTATGTTTTCTAAAATCTTTCCGTGTGTATTTGAAAATGGGTGCTGAGTGAAATTTTTTAGATGAACATCACAAAACAAACCACTCTCCAGACAACTAACAGAGGTGATCTAATCCCAGAACCATCCTTACAGACCCCACAGTGAAGCAAAGAGCTCCACAAGCAGAAGGACTTCTGCCTCCAGGTTTCTTGAGGATTTCTTCTGAGTGAAATTCTCTGGTTTCCTAAGAATATATATTTTTGGGTTTACAGGGCAGTTGTTCCCTCTTTAGGGGGACCTCTCTACCTTGCTATGTGTCTTAATTGTAAGACATAAATATTTGAGGCTGCTGTCAGATATGGTCAAAACTGTTATTTGGGACTGAGAAAGAGCAATTTACCTTTGTTTACTTGAAAAGCATAAGATAGATTTATTTGTACATGCACATACCCTACATCTGTCTTACAGCTTGTTTCATCCAGCAGGATGCTAAAGTAATTTACAGGCAACCAACTAAACTTCTCCCTTCTGATTCACCCTGAGGGTTTCTACTGCAAAGTTTATACTTGATCCATTTTTGAAATGCTACTTGAGTTCATCGATATAACACACACAGCAAAATGCTTGACTGGAGAGAAACACTTCATTCCCCGATATAAATTCTTGCTGCCACCTCTAATAAAAAAGCAATTCTCCTTAGTCGGAGTACTTACCCCTGTGAGCATCAACAATTTTGAGGGTAAGTTATGTAAGAGTATCACAACCTTTAAAACTATACAGTTCTAAGGCAGTTTTAAGGAGGCTGAATTTATTCTTGCAAAGTAAGCCGCATTCAGTAAGTTCAGGTAGGAATTAGGCATTTGGTGCACTCTAACCCATGGTGAAGTATAGTCCCCTCTCAAAAGGGAGTCAGTGACCTGTCCTGGAGGCATCTTTAGTGCAGCCTATGCTTCCATGAGGAATTGCTGCAATGGCAAATGCAGGCTTTAGCTCCCTGCATGCCAGCTCCTCTGTGTAGACAAGCCTTGTCCTTTCTTGCTTGTAGACAGGATATTCTCTGGTAAAAAGAGGGAGTCTAAAGAATCAAGTCATAATCAGTGTGCTTTTGTGAGTTCTGTGACACAGAGTGAGAGAGTTACAAAGGAAACGCAAGTAGATTTTGAGTGTACAATATTTCAGGAGAGATTGGGAGAGGGCGTTTTTACGATATCCTATTATGTCTCGTCTTTAGAGAGAGGCTAAGCCAGTGCCAAAGGAATAGATTCCCGAAGTGCTATTTGTTCACAGGATGGATAGGAGCTGACAAGCAGACCATCAGAACAGCTTCTTTGTCCTTGGAGCTCCAGGTGGTTTAACAGTGTAGAGAAGTTACTTGTTTTTTACCAAAATGACTGTTCATTCCTTTTTAGATGGCTTTTCAGCACTTTTCAGCATATTTGCAAGGGCTTTTAAATGGAGGAAAAAAAAAAAAGATGAAGCAGTGTGTGAGTGTGGTAGGGGGGGAAGCAGAGGAGAAGGCAAGACTGGGTGTATGTGTGATATGGACAGGTTCTCTCTTGCCATGCCCAGAAGGATATGTGCCTGGAGAAGGCTCAGAGGCAGAAGTAGTATTCATGCAACATTGATAAGAATCATGGGAGATTTAGAAATAAATGGAATTAACTTCTCTAGCAGTAGGATTAATATGGCTATATTGAATTTTGTTTTCCTAAAGTGTATTTTGGGATGTAAATAGCAATATTTAAGTTATGCCTTATAGGAAAATTTTTATGTAATATTTTATTAGTTACAGCGTTTACTAAACTGTCAGAAAGCTCAGACCTTTTTGAAAGGTAAAGGTAGTATGATAATTTACTAATACAGAGAGCAAATAGCATTATTAGCATTCATAATTGCAATCCACTTCACTGCATGTTGGTTTTTTTATTTACTATTAACAAAAGAAGAAAAATTCTTTTGGATCTGATTCTGACCAGGTTGTAGAGAAGTAAATGCAGACTAGTAGCCACTTACTTGCATGAAAATTCTTCTTACTGTTAATACTGGCATTGAAGATTTTATTTATTTATTTTATTTATGGATCAAATTGAATAAAATGAAAGGCTTGCCCCAAGTTTGCTAGGGGAATTCACTAACAGACCCCTATTTCTTAATGTAAATAAGAAAATATGATGGTGTGATATCTGTGTGCTGGTGCTTAACATGAAATGGACTTTTTAGTAATCATAGAATGATTTGGGTGGGAAAAGACCTCCAGAGGTGTTTTTGTCTGAGCTTCCTCCTGATCAAAGCAGAGGAGGTTGCTCTGGCCCTTGTCCAGCTGAGCTCAGACTCCCTCTATGGAGAAAGGGAGATGTTGCAGCCTCGCTGGGCTCCCTGCTCCAGGGCTTGACCACTCACTTGATGAATTTGTTTCTCTCCTGAAGCCCAGCTGGAATTTCCCTTAGGGCAGCCTGTACCTGTGGCGTCTTGTCCTTTTGCTGCCTGTGCCTCTGAGAGGAGATGGGTGCCATCTTCTCTACACCCTAGCTCCATTTTTGGTAGAGAAAGACTGCAATTAGGTCCCCTCTTGGTTGTCTTTTCTCCAGCCTGAGCAACTTGTTTCCCTCAGGCTCTCCTGGTGCATCATGTGCTCCAGCTCCCTCACCACCCTCATGGTCTTTTTTTGAGCTCTCTCCAGTCCCTTTCTTTTTCTGGGGCAGCCCCAAACTGCACACAGGACTCCAGGTATGGCCTCCTGGGGACTGATCATTTCCTTCAAGCTCTTGCTAATGCAGTACAACATGCAGTTGGCCTCCTTCACTACAGTGGTCCACAGCTGACTCATGGTCAATGTGATGTCCACCACACCCACCCTTCCACTCACAGGACCTCTTTTGCAGAGCTGTTATGCAGCCAGTCAGCCTCAACCTATGCTGCTGCATGGGGTCAATTTGTCTCTGGTACAGGACTTTGCACTTACCTGCTTCTACATTTGTCCTAGGTATCCTGCCCCTGCTTCTACCTCTGTATGCTTTGTTCTTGTGTTTGAGCTCAGACAGGAGTTTGCCATTCAGGTAAGGTGGCCTCTTGCCCTGCCTGCTTTTCTTGCACATTGGGTTGGATTGATCTTGTGTTTTGAGGAGATTCTCACTGAAACTCAACCAGCTCTCCCAGCTCCTTTACATTTCAGTACCACCTCCGATGCGATCCTGCCTACCAGTTCCCAAACAAGTTGAAATCTGCTTTCTTTCAGTCAAGGGTTTTTATTCTGCTGTTTGCCTGCTAGTTGGCCTCCCCATTGATTCTGACCCACAAGGTCTCAACAGGCCTTTCATGCTTCCCATAGGAAACCTTCATGTGTCTGAACTGTCCTTTGCATAAAGTGCAACTCCCATGCTCCTTGCCTTCCCGGCCTGTCCTTCCTAAAGAGCCTGTATCAGTCCAGTCTCCAGCCACATGAGCTATCTCACCAGCTCTGTAATCCACATGATGGCCGATGGTCATTCTAGTGGCCTTTCACTGGCTGTAGCATGAATCCACTGTTAAAATGTTTGTGTTTCGTTTGACCCTGAATTGCTTGTTCAGGTTCAAGTATACCTTTTTTGTGATGTATCTTTTCATAACTATCATTAAATTATTTGCAGCTTTTGAAATATTGAAGTAAAGTATATCACTAGTTTAGTAAATCGGTGACGCTTAATTTGGCCCAGAAAGAGAGAGAAATAGAGAACAAGGCTACATATATTCTCTGTTGCCTACTCAAGGGGAAAAATGTTGACATTCATACACTGTAGTTACTCTGTTAGTTTTTCAAGTAAAAAATAAGGGAGTGAACTGGATCATGTTGTATGAATTATGCTAGAGAGCTCTAATTTGTTAACCGTCAGGACTGTGTCGACTTGGCTGAAGCCCAGGTGCCATTGTGATAAACTGGAAAATGGTATTGGCCACCCTGTATTTTAGATAAAATTATCATTGACCGTTCATCCAGAGAGGGAAAAGTATCTGCATACAAGGCATAACGGAGTGATCAAATTTCTTTGTATTATTAATATGAGTCAAAAGATGGCTGTGAAATTTGACTGAAACCAAGGCCATGTTTTCACCATTATGGTGGCCAGGTGGAATTCCTGTACAGAATATGCACAGTTTATTCTCTTGCCTGAGATTCTGCAGGTAGTAAGAGTTGCAAAATCCATTTGCAGGTTTCTACAAGATTGTTGCATCCTTTTTAAGACCATTTTTTGTAACCAGGATCCACTTTCACCTTTGCAAATCACTTTTCCCAAAATGTTTAATAAAGCTGTGAAACGAACAGAGACAGAAGAACAGACCATTGCAATGTTTTGTTTTAAAGTTGTATATCAGTGTTTTTAAAGCATATTTACAATATTCTCTCCCTTGGGGTGGGGGGTGGGGTCTCATCGATATTAAGCATTTGCAATTTCTTGACTTTGTGTGTGAAGTTTTTCCAAGGCGAGTTTGATGGTCAGGCAGCCAATGCTGCTCCTACTGTTTGCAGGAATAATGTTTATTTTAAAAGTTCTGCCAGTGAAAACTCTGCCTTCTTTTATTTCAACTTGATAATAGACATGAAAATAGTGGTTAAATTGAGGAGTTTGCTGCTTGTAGTGCAGTAAACACTTCAGTGACATAACCTACCAAATGGTTTAAGATTATGGTGGTATTCACTCGAACATGTGAGAAGAATAATGTAGAGATAAGTTAGACATGCAGAGTTCTTGATTTTGTAGGAAATGGGAAAGTATTTGGGGTAGAAGGTAATGGGATTTGGAGATACAGAACAGGCTGAGGAAAATTCCTGATTTTAGATTCCAGTACAATTCTTGGAGCTTTTTCTCCCGTATCTCTCCCCCTTCTCCCTCCCCACCCCCCCATGTAATTCAGTATGGTAAAGTAAATTACTTGCTGTATTTATTTTGGGAGAGAAAAATGTAACTCTAGATATTTTCAAACTGAAAACTTCCCTGGGGTAGGGAGAAACGATTCCTCCCCATGGGATGGATAAACATCTAGCTAATTCAAGAAAAAAAAAATCTCCTTTTTCTCCAATGCTTAACGCAAGGGTCAATTTGAGGCCATGGGGGCTTGAATGAGTCAGGAAGGGAGATACCTTTTTTTTTTTCCTTAATATGAGGGTGTGTATATATAAAACCAGAGCTGAAGAACAGCTGCTTTAATTTAAATATAAGCAATGTATTGGAAACAGATGAAGGGGAGCAATAATGATGGATGACAGCAAAGACAAAAGAGGAAAGTAAGGTACATAACTATGTTACTTCTTTTGCTAGGCAAAGGTGGTACAATGCATTTAGTGTGAGGATTAGGCAGGATAAGTAATATAGTAAGAATATTTCTGGTCCTTAGTCCTTTCTTCCACTTACTTATTTAAAGAAACTGCTTGGTAGTGTACATGACTGTCCCTAATGCTCTTCATCAGTAACATAAAGTGTGCTGTGCTTTGTCCCATTTCTGCAGGAAATTGCAGTGTATTCTGTTGCCTTCTACCTTACCACTTTACTTCCACCTTCTTTTTAAAACTTGTTGATAGTACTGACATCTTTCCTCAAAGCTGTTTTTGGACTAAACTCTTACTAGGTGTGCTAATCTGATATCTAAAGGGAGATATACACATATATGTAGTGTTGGTTTACATGTCACTGTTCCTAGCAGTGTTGGAGCAGCAGCAAAGGAGCACAAAGGGCTGGAGGGGAGCAGTAATTTGGATAGCTAAAGCCGGGGAAAACATTGGTGGAACAGTAATTTGGATAGCTAAAGCCGGGGAAAACATTGGCAGAGCAGAGAATTACCAGCTGCACTGTACGGGCTAGGGCAATGCTGCATTCAAAGACATGTAAATGAGAACAGGAAGATTTTTAGCCCCTGATGGACCTTCCCAATACTGTAATCTGTGACTGTAAACCTCTACATTGCTTTGGTTTTATTCCTGCTTTTGTTACAATGAAAGTATCTTGAGAGACTTTGCATAACATGTATCAAAATATCTAAGTATTTGTGTATTTCTAGGAATATGTTAATTTTCTATCTTAAATTTTATAGAGTGCAATGGAATGAATAGAATAGAAAATATAGCAGTTTTTACTTCTGCTTGAAGAAACAGATCCCTCCAGTTTGAGAAATTTGGCAGGAGTGCCACCTTGTGGAAAAAGAGGCACCTTTTCCTCCTGCACGTTAACAAGCAGCACAGCCTCTAGCGTGGCAGCACATGGCCTCTCCTGCATATTTCGCCTTTGTAAGAGGCTGATCTGTGATTATTTTACTAGTAGCATTTGCTATCCCTGTAGATAGTTTTCCCTGAGGCAATGGTACATCGGTTGTACCAAAACCTGACAGTATTTTAAAAGTGACAAGATTTGCTTCATGTCAGATTCTGGTTTTGGGGGAAAAAAAAAAAAAAAAAAGCCTGAAGAAATTTTGCAAAATCAGCCTTCTCAGTATAAATTTTCTAGCTGATATCTATTGTATTTTTTTTTTATTTTTCCCTCTGTGACTTTTTTTCCTGCATCTTATCCTCTGCAGTTAGCATTGTAGGATTGTCATCTTACCATCGCTGAGGCTATTTCCAACACAGTAAGGGGATGTTAGCTTCCCATCTCGGAGAAATAACGTTTTCTAAGTCATGAAAGTATGCCAAACACAGCTTCTCTCTCTCTCTTTTTTTTAATTCCTCTTTCATTGGCTGGGAGGGCAAACCTAAATAACCATGTTTGTTTGTGGAAGTACCAAGCGGGCCCCACCACCCTTTCCGCAGCCTGGGGGGCTGGCAGGAGCAGCTGGCCAGGCCGCTGTGAAGCATTAAATTCTCACCCTTCCTTCCTCGTGGGCCTTGGTGGTGGGTCAGATGTGTCAGCTAGACTCTTCCACTTACCCAGGTGGCCTAGGAAAGAGTTGGCTAACATTTCAGTCCCCTGAAAAGCATACAGTAAAGCAGTGACCCAAGTGGGACCCTAGTGAGCTGGAGGAAGGTCATGTCCTCTTCTCGCCAGGCCTCCAACTTGCCATTTAGTCTATGGCTCAGGGATCAAGACTTTGTGGTTAGGTGGGGAGGCCCGGTAAGGCTGGAGGGATCCCTCTGTCAGGAAAACAATTAGAATATCCTTTTAGCCTTTCCAAAATAGTCATTGCTCCAGATCTGATGACGGATACAAGGAAAATATTTTCCTGGCACGGCCAAGGTGTTTTCATAATGGAAACTTCAATATTATTCAGATACTGAGGCTCTGTGACACAACTTCAAAACCAAAAGCTGGCCTATTTTCTTCACCCCTGTATTTGTTTCAGTTCTCATTTTTCACCTTTTTCCCTTCTGGAAATGCAGAAGCTTACAGGAGCTAGAGTCTTATGGGCTTTGTCTCTCCGTTTTATTACCTACTGCCAAAGACTTTTCTCTCTCCCTATTTAAGCCAATTGCACATGGCAGCGGCAGTGCTGCTAGGCATAACTAGCTTGGCAAAGTCTATCTTAGCAGCTATTTACTGTAATTTGTGAGGGAGATTGGAGACACTTCAGTTGTTTGACAGCTGCTTTGCAGTCAATCAAAAGTAGAGAAGCAATTCAATTCCACAGTGTCCCCTGCAGAGAAAGCCTTTGAAAGCAGTCTTATAAAGAGGGAATAGCATGGACACCAGAACAAAGCAGCAAACAGGACAGGCGGTTGGATTGTGCAGCTTCTCGCCAAACGTATGCCTTGCTTGTTATTCATGCATTCAGTACAGGAGTTCTCCTACCCATCTGCTCTTGAGGAAGGCATTGGAAATAGCAGTTGTGTTGCTGCAGTAATGCCAGCAGGAAGAAACAGTAATGAAAACTCTGATGAGAGTGCTAATAATTGTGAATTTCACATGCAAAAATATGGCAAGAGGTAGTTTTCCAAATAAGGTATGACAATTATTTTCCCATGCATGTTTCTCTGTTGCTAGCTTTTCTAGGTCTAGCCTCTGGCAAAAGGTGGGTTTAACGGGCTGCTGTCCAGACCCTTTAGAAAATTTTTCCTTCCAGGGCTGCCCTCACAGGACCGTAGTCACCTTACAAGTCACCAGCTTTTCCAAGGGAGGGGGGAGTAGGTCGCTTCTTGCTCTTGCCTTTTATTTGGTACATGGGAGGCTTCTGAATGAATCCAGCCTCCTCATTGTGGGCTTTCACTCTGAGTTACGCTCTGCTTAATATGGGTAGTGAGACTCAATGACACTTTGCTTGATAGCAATTGCAATTTTATTTCTAAGAGGGATATTATTTAATTCGTAAGATGAGAGAAAGCTGACTGTTTGAGTAGGCAGAGCTCCTCACTGGTAATATGAAGCAAATGAATAATGATCTTTCTGTCACTCCAGCAAATGACTAGCAGCCTTCCCAGAGGAGCAGGAAGGGTGCATTTACTTTTGTAGGCCCCTAAAATGCCTGGTAGAGAACTGGAACATTGGACAACCACTTTCAGGCACCTCCATATTGCACGTTATTCTGTAAAAGTGAAAATCTGGCTGTTTGTTACACTAGGTATTTAAAGGGGATGTAAATACCTTTGAAAATGTATTGTCATGTAGATAACCCAGCTCAGGCCTTACATGCTCAAAATCAGCCCAGTGTCTTGGGGTTGACTAAGTCTTGCCTCATTAGTAACATTCTCAGCTGCCTGGTACCTTATCCTCAATTGCTCATATAATCTTTTATTATTTTTTAATGCTATTATTAATATAGTTCCCAGATCTAGTCCCCTAGCACTAGATTTTGCAGAAATAAAGACCAAAACCAGCTTATATATATACAGAAAGGTTTCTGAAAAAACACTTTTGTTCTGCCTGCAGGGTTTTGTACAAAGACATTTTAATATACTAGTGGTTGCAGTGTCTTAAAACATACATATAGTGCAGATTAATATATATATAAACATGCAGATAAGTTGTAAATTATAAGTAAATTTTCTAGTAGTGCAAACACTGTAATAGTTATCACCTAGAAAGTTCTGAAAAGTTTTTCAGCAATTCATGTTTTGATGTATAAAGTGTTATCGTTATATTAAAAGCGCTGCTAAAGATTCAGTGCTTTCATTTGCGCCTCTGTTTGATTAAGCTTTTTTCTTGGACCGTTGCTTTTTTCAGCAGTTAAGATTCTTTGCACTTCATCTAACATCTTTGATGTCCCACTTTGATTCAGAGAAATCGAAGCTGGATGGTGAGGTTTGAAAATGTGCTATTCTAATTAAATGATGAAGTTATTCTGGTTCAGTTTGTTCAATGATAGGTCTCTTTTTTGGCTAATTGGTCTGATACAAAAGTAAAAGTGGCTAGTAGACATCATAAATGTGACAAGAAAAATATGCACCTAATTCCTTTTAGTGTTCTAGTAAACTTTTCTGAAGTTTCTCCTTTCTTCTTTATTAGAGCTGTAAACATCAGGAGGCTTTATTAAATTGCTTTTGCCTCATACTGCAGGGGGCTTTAATGAAAAAAGGAAAATGTTTGAAACTGTTGTGCCTTTGTTCTTTATATAAGGAAAGAACATAGAGAATTCAACCAGTCATATTTTAACAACTGGGCTTATTAACTTCACAGTAGTAAGAAAGGCCTGGCTACCTATTTACCTGTAGTATTCAAGTACCTTCAGCATTGTAAAAGGGGTGCACTCGAAGGGGTTCTCTGAATTGTTTAAGAGGATCCTAAGAAATTTCCTATTTTAGGTACTTGATGAAGCACATAAAAATATCTTATTGTCAAAATGTCAATCCAATCAGTAGTATAGAACATCTCATATATAAGGTCTAAGAAGAGATTTACCGATTTTCTTTGGATCATGTCTTGCAGACTTATAGGTGCCACAGTGACATCTGGAGTACCTGCACATCGCAGAGTACCTGAGTCAATAACAGCATCCTCTGGAGCTGCTGTGTGGACTTGAGGGATCCACCTGTACTAATGATGAACGGTGATTATGGCATCTTCTCCAGCTGGAGAACAAGTAACATGGCACATCTTGCATGCATAGAGTTGCATGCATTGTCTTCTCCATTCCTTCTGCTTTCACCACCACCAGAAAAAAAGATTCAAGAAACAAAAGGCCTCGGCCGTATTACCATGGAGTGGCTGTGCTATGCCTCCATTTATGCCTAGCCTTGCCTGGGAGAG
This sequence comes from Dromaius novaehollandiae, assembly GCF_036370855.1. Classification (NCBI taxonomy): domain Eukaryota; kingdom Metazoa; phylum Chordata; class Aves; order Casuariiformes; family Dromaiidae; genus Dromaius; species Dromaius novaehollandiae. Next base: position 45,022,272 of record NC_088099.1, on the reverse strand, counting down.
TACTGGTTGCACGGGGTGAGCCATCCTTGCCGTTCAGTGCATGGCCACTTCAGTTTACAAGGTGGCATGAATGTGCTATACGTAGCTGGTGTACCTTTCCCATATGAATGAGCAGGGGGACAAAGATATTCTCTGTATGTGTTTTTAGAGTCAGAGAGGGTTTGTTCCATGCTTTTTGTCTTTTAAAAATTACAGCAAATCAGACATAGCAGATCCTCTGTGATATTGATTTTAAGGTCTATTTCTCCCCTCACTAATGAAATAAATGCTTCATTTATTGCCATCTAAATTAAACAGTTGTCAGGATATCGTAGAATTCTCTGTGGAGTCTGTGTTGTAATTGCAAAAGATGATCTGAAATTTGCTGGTATTGCCTCTGGGAGGAGGGTTATGTTTTTTGCACCGGTCTGTCCATGTTCTGTGCATACTCTGGTTTTTTACTGCTTTGTGCTGTTCCTTCTTGAACAGTCGTCAGTGCTGCACAAGACGGACATGCAGTTTTGAGAGCTTGTATGTCAGGCTCTGTGCTTGACTGTTTTTTCTTGCCACTGTTGCAGGAGCTCATACAACTATTGCAACTCGTAGTAGGGTATTCACCGGAACTGCAATTCCTAGTGCATACTGTATGTTCAAAGCAGATGTTGTGAACAACTTGATTGTATGTTGCTTCATTTTTCGTATCATGTATCAACTGATCTCCTGCATCATCTAAGCTCTTCCCAAGCTTTGCTTTGGTAATTTATGTAACTCCGCCATGTAACCACGCAACATCATTTTTAACTTTTTTTTTTTTAATGAAACAGAAGTATTCTGCAATAATTAGTGTCTTTAGGGCTAAAAGGTTTTGTAAAGTTTCTATGGTTACCTAAGTGTCTTGTCTGCTAGTTTAATAGGAGTCAGCTGAACAGGGAGTTCTTTTCATCCTTAATTCAGTGAGTAAAGCCGGCATCTTTTTCATCTTTTGAGTCATTAGCTATTATATGCTTCCAGTATAAATATATATAAATATATACTGCTGCTCCAGACCTCCGCTGAACTAATAAGTGAAGTTGTTTTCCCCTAATTTTTTTTACCCTTTTCCTACCTCTATGATATGTTATAAATTGTTCTGATGTTGTGACTACAGTTTTATTTTCTGCAGGCTTCTGCAGTTACGCTCCTTATCACTTTAGATCTTACCCTTGTGCCCAATTGTTATTTCTTTGCCCTCTGCTCACCCAGATACAAGGAAATCCCACATGGACAGTACAATTTCAAACAAGCGTCTTCATTTATCATGTTTATCAAAGCCACTGTTATTAAAGGGAGTTGTGTGTTATTAGCATCACTGAAAAATCAGATTCTGCTCTTGCTTGCTAGGCCCTGAGAAATGGTCAGATAAAAGTGTCAGAGGCTTGAAAGGTCTAAGCAGAAACACAGACTGGAGTGAAAATGCGTATTCCCCTTAAGGCTACTCATCCCTATGAAATAAAGACTCACTGGAAGAGGAGTACGACTGCTAGAATGTTTTTTGTGATGTATCTACAATATTTTAGGAAGCAATCCTCCACCGCTTGGTTTCTAAAACATTTCAGAATTTCCTGCACAATCTGGAATAACTAAGGAATTAGGAGATAAGATTTAGTCTGGAATAATTAGCAGATAGGATTTTTCACGTTATAGGCAACCACTGTTAAAGCCATAGAACTTTAGCTACATGGTAATCTAAAAAGCCATCAAGCCTGAAGTCCTGTTTTAGAGAATGCTCTATTGTAAGCACATGGTAATTTATTTTAAAGTTACAGACAAGATGGCATTGAATCATTTTCATCTCCAACCATATATTTTACTGATTTATTAATGGATTTTGTTAGGAATAGGAGAAATTGTAGAAGAATGTAATCCATAGTGGAAGATTTAACAAGTGTGGTTTAGGAATTTTCATAGTAAATTATCATATTTTCCATTTGCATTTGATGTACAGTCATAATTTGTGAACAGAGAGGACATAAAAGAGTTTGAGGGTTAACATAAGAAGACGAGCTCTCTTGTTTCATCCCCATAATGTGATGTCTGCCCTCTGTTATTTGAGGCAAGGCTGATTATTTGCAACATTTTTCTTTCTTTTGTCAGATCATGGCTGTATGTTGGTTGGGCTTATCCTTGTAACAAAAACTGTGAATTGCTTTTATTGCCAATCGCTAGTGTGATTCCATGTCCTTAACTTACTGATAAATGATTATTGACTGTAACACAGAGGCTGAGCCTACTAAGTTATTAAATTCTAAAAGGCAGTTAAATCAGTAGTAAATATTGCTTATATAACACAACAAACTAAACAACAAAACCATTGCTTAATTAAGCAATGGAACAAAATGCAGGTTAGAAACTACTGAAATTAAGCCTTGATAAGCTCATGTTTATCTGCAAGATCGAATTAAGGCAACAAGTAGGCTCACTGATTATATGGTGTATGCTGCCTAGGAATATGTGAAGCTAATTACTAAAAGAGTAGTGGCTCCACTGAAATATTTATTTCAAGGGCCAGAAGGCTCCTGCATTACTGAATGATATTCCAACCTCAGCTACAAGGTAGTGAGGTATCTACAGAAGAATTAAGATGATGATACTGATTACTAGATGGCATCATAAATAACATTGTTCTTCATAGACTACTGCTTTTGGGGGTATTTTCCCCCAGTCTTCAGACAAATTCTGGCCTTATAAGGCTTTTAGGTATTTTGTTGGAATGCATTTCCCCAGAAGGGAAATAGAATGACTAAAAACTTCAGGCGGGAGGTGGAACAAAAGCAAATGAAAAAAACCCTAGCAGTAATCAAGAGCAGGATGTTATAGAGAAATCCCAGTCCCCAGTCAGGAGCACATTTGAATAGTTTAAAAATAGGGCTTGGAGTTTTTCACTCAGGGAGCTGGCACAGCCACAGCTGGCCAGCAGTTGCTCCAGCCAAGAGTCTGGGGATGAACAAGGATGAAAGCAACAAGGCAGTATAGGTAAAAGACAACTAGATTCTCTAAAATTTGGCTGTAGAACCAGGGTCTGTAACAAGGGGTACTGTTTTTTGAGTCTTGGATGAAAGTGCAAAGGAATTTTGAAATGCTCCATCCAGAAGGATACTCAGGATGCCTTGCGCTGAGAAACCAAATTAACTGGGTCTATTCTGTATGAATCAGACTCTATTTTACCTCAGGGTACTATTAAGTTTGCACTGAGTAGCATGAGACTCAAGAGTCCAGAAGAGGGTTCTGGGGAAGTCACAGAGACCACTGCTATAGGTGATATGGGGGTGAAAACAAACCTAGCATTTTAACATTTTATCTTGCAGCATTATAGTGCCTTTCTGTGGAGGATTTAAAAAAACAGAAACAGGCCTCAAACATTTGCTTTTGAAAGAGCATGAAGTAAATATTTTCTTTGCCAGAGAAGTCATTTGGCTTTAGCTACAGCCTCTTCTACTGAAGTCTAAAGCAAATTCACATTGCCTTCTCAGATGAAGATAAGGGTCTATGATTGGAAAACGAGCAACATGTTGACTGAATTTGTTAGCATACTTACTAATGTATCAGCCTCTCCATCCCAGAAGTTTCACATATGTTTGCTATAAAACCACTGTAAAGTGTGTGAAATAGCCCATTCTAATTATAATCTAGAAAATACCAGGAAAGTGAAGCTCATCCAGATGAGCTACTATTAAGTCATCTAACATGGCAGTATATGCCATGAGGTAAAATTGCTTGGATGCAGACTGGCAACAAGGGAAGTATTATGTGGTGAGATTGTGCCATTTTTTCCCCCTTTTTTAGCCAACAAATTAGAAGCTCATTTGAAAAGTCAGCTTAATTTGACATACTGGTGTGGCGATGCCAACCTGGGCTGCATTTAATTCTCAGCAAGCAAGTCTTACAAATCTGAAGCCCAAAATCTTCGGTGACACAAAGTAGTTATTTCACAATCTTATTTCATTTTGGTACCTAAAAGTCTATAGCTTAGAAGTTAATATCTCTGGGTCGTGTTTTCATTATATTTTAAGTGCACGTTATGAGTAGTGAATAAATATGCTTCTATTAGACAAGTAGTGTAGGAGAGAAGTTGATCTTTCTAGGCAATTGAAAACCTGGCAACTGATCAAGTGTAAAGGCTGGGTGGACTTACACTCCAAATGAACAATTGATAAATGATGCGTAACATTTGAAAAATAAAAATTTGGGCAGTTTACAGCTTTGATCCCTCATTCCTCTGTTGCCCAGTTGCACCCTGGGCTGGAAATGCATCTGCTTTTTTGATTTAGGGCTCTTGTTGTCTCCTCTGCAGCACTCTGTCTGACAATGCACTTGGCACTGTGGTTGACTTTGGTCCCCTGGATTCAAGGATTCATTTTTCACAGCTTAGATCTTTTTTCTTGCTTTGATATCAAGCTCATGTCTGAAGAAATGTGCTAGAGAGAGATGAGGAAAATGACAGTGTGATGACACTGCATAATATACCAGATGTTGATAAGCTGTGAGGGAGAAAACCTTTACTGAGACACTATATACTTTGAACTTTGAAAATATGGACAAGTAGATGACAGTATGATTTTATTTTCTGCTCTTTACTTCAACATTTTTTCCCTTAGAGATCACTACTTGTAGTAAGGGGGTCTTTTTTTCACTTGTCTGATTAATTCATTATTTTTTATCATCATTTTGAATATTTTCCAGGCCCCAGGAGCCCATCCTGCCCTACCTGTGCATGTGAAAAATGATGATGTTGCCCATATTTGTGCCTGGAAGTATTAGAAGCTATGAAACAAAACTCATTTGGGTTATTTGTTAACCCCTTTAAGTCTTAGGTGAATCCCAAACCATTATCTGTCTCAGTGTCTGAGTAATATACAGTCATGCATTGAGTGAAAAACATATATGTCTTACAGTACTGTTAGTTATATGATCACCTGCTATTTTTTCTCACAAGGTCTAACCTTTGTTCACTACAGACAGTGGACTCTTACAATTCACTTTTCTGCTTTTGCTTCTCAGTCTTCATCCCCATCCTCCTCTTTAATTTATCTTTCCTCTTGTCCATATGTCCCCATAATCTTCTGCCCACTCCTTAATGCACCGTGACAAACTCTGGGGAGTTTAGCTTTCAAATCTTCTGAGAAGTCTCTGTGGGACAAGTGGGAATTGAAGATTTTTGAAAGCTTTGTTGTTTTTTCTGATATGAAAAATTGGAGAAGAGCTGTTTTTGACATCAGAACAACCTCTTCCTCACAGTTACTCAGTTTGAGCTCTCCTCCAAAGTGGACAAACAAACAGTAGCATTTCTTAATAAAATGATTGCTGGATTTTTGTAAATAAGAAAATCAACATATAGTATACAATTTTAGCTGAAGCTTTCAAAAAATTAAATTACATAAAGATTAATTAAGCTAGAAGTAACTGACACTAGTTGTTGTAATGGTAAATATTGCAGTCTTTTAACCATAGGCATCTCTACCTGTGCTGTCACCAGCACAGCACTCCCTAATTGTGGAGACGTGGGTGCTTTCCCCCTGCTAGCAGAATTATTTTTCTCAGCAATTCCATTGCTATAGGCAGTTTATTTTGAATGATTCACCAGATGGGACTTCTACTGCTTTCCTGGAGAGAGTGTGCTTTCATCTTAGAAATCACGAAAGTTCAAACTGAACTGTGCCCAGATGAATTTGCAAGGCTGTTTATCTGGACCTTTTTATTTTCTTCATGCACTTCAGTTATACATTTTTTGCTTGCTTTATTCTCAAGGTACGTGGAATATCTCAATGCGTAGAATTCAATTCTAGTTTTATTTCACCTCATCATTGCATTCCCATTCCTTTGAATCCTCCTTTAGAAAGAATTTTGTTCAGCTGTCTCCAGCTTAAAAGATTCTTTCAACCCTGCTATAGGTGGGCAGGCACATTTCAGGTAGCACCTAATGTAGTAACCTACCCTTTTTGCCTGAAGGAGAATCATGCTTCAAGGAAAAAGTTGTCTGTCAGGCACTTTGGTTTTTTGTTTCCTCTTATGAACTTAAGGCAGTGGTACCCACTGTAGACCACACCTTGGATCTGCTTCTTACTCAAGCATTCTGGAACCATGGGCAAGCAGTGGGTGCTAAGAGGTGACATAGGTTCAAACCAAATTGGTCCCCTTCTTGGAAGAAAAAGTCACCTAAGTCTGCCAGATGCAGTGGCTAATATACAACAGCTGGTCTAGCTCATGAAGGCCTGAGCCAAATGAAATTCAACTTGGAAGTGTTTGTTTATGTGAGAAAAAACCACCACCCTCGATGTCATTAAAAAGTTTGCATTTTTTTTGTTGCTTTTCAAACAATCATTACAAATTTCTTGCTGATTAAGGTCATTTGCTATTGAGTTATTTCTTAAGAAGAGATGCTGCACTAGTAATTCCTTGCTTAGGCTGTCCCTGTGTTCACCAGTTGTTTGGTGAACTATAGTTCAGGGTACTATTTAACTATTTACTATCACAAATGTAAGTTATTTTGGAATAATTCTGCTCTGCTCTTGAAGGAGAAGGCCTCACAGCACATGCTCTGGGGTTATGTTTTTGATCATACTAAGTTTTGTTGTGGCTTATTGCTTTATGACATATGTTGCCTTGCTGTTATTTGTCCCCTACTGTTATCTTGCAGTGTTTTACAGTGAATTCTAGTGATGTTTTTATTCATTACTGACACTTTTTTGTTCAGAATATTTTTTGCTCAGAATTTTACCACTTTTTTCAGTTAGCCAATAGGCTCTGCACATCTGCTCACTCAATATTTTTATTTTATCATTAGTAAGTTCTGTGTCCTTATTAGCATTTTTCCAGATCATTGGTATGTTAAGTGCACAGGATTAGTTCAGTTGGTTATCCTTGTGACATCTCATCTGCCATCTTAATCTGGATAACAGCATTGCTTATATAAATGCTTTAAATATCTCTTATGTACCTTGTTGAATTCTCTTTTTCTTTCATTTCATTCTTCTCCATATAGTATCCCAAAGATGGAAAGATACAACTGTGCATTCATTAGGTGTTTCGGTTTTGGTTTTGGGTGGAGATTTAGGAGAAATAATGTTTCCCTCTTGCCATATTTGGAGGTATACTGATCTTTTAGGATCTTGGTTGAGAAAGAATAGGTGAGGGCCATGGTGTTAGCAGCAGTTCTCAGGTGCATTCTGGTTAACTGGACAGGGAAGTAAAAGCACGGTTATTAAATGCTTAATAGCCCAGTCCTCCTTGTGCCCTATTGGCTGCAGCTGGACACATCCGACATTTGCCCTGTCTCTGGCATCACTGTCATCACACTGTTGTTTTTGTCTTCCATATGCAAATACAAAGGAGCTCCATAGTTTCCTGCCTTACCAATCTGTATGTATGTATACCTGGAAATCAGAGTCTGCCTTTCTGAATCAGCCAGTAACATACCTTCTCCTGTTCTCCATCCTCTTTCTCTGTAGCTACACAGAGCTCTCCACTGTTGTTTCTATTAACTCAATCATTGGGTGGTTTCTGCGGCATCTTCCAGAGAGATAGAGACATTTAAAAAAAATCTTTCTAGGCCATCACTTCTGCTTCACATATGATCATTTAGTATATGCAGAATTTAAACAAGAAGATGTTCTTTAAAAGCCCTCCTGGTTCTAGCATAAAGACACACTTCCAAAGTTTTTTTTTCTGTTATGCATTGGCAATCTCTCACACTCAGCCAGCCATTGTAGCCTAAACAAGCTACTGTTTTCAACAAAATAGTTCATTAAACTTGGCCTCCAGCATTCGTAATGCATGTTTTGTTTTGTTTTCTTTATGATCCACCTAGTTTTTACCATGTCCTGCAGATATAATAAGTATAGAGCTTACTACTTGCCACATGATTTATGACTGAGTTTATATGTAAATTTTTTCAGCTAAGAAATCATCTCAAACTAGTCTGTTTTCCAAGAATTGGAGTGCTATGGCAGCATGCTCTCCAGATGCTGCAAAGCAGTTCCAAATCCAAAAGCCAATGCTGATATTGAGAAAAGTCACTCTTCAGCCATATTTCCTTTTTTCACATAGGTTCCATTTTTCTTATTATTTAAGAAACTAGCCAATTATATGTGGGAGCCTTCTTTTTGTCAATTTAGAATGGCACCCAAAGACTTCAGGAGAGGACGGAGGCCTGCATGGTGTTGCACAGTGCTGGATAGAGGCATTCAGACAAGCTTTACACTGAGGATTGGTGTACGTGATCCTGGGTCCACGCTGACTTGCTTTGTTGAATGTCGCCACACTGTGGCCACATAGGCAGAACTGACACAAGTTGTTTCAAACTTCTGGGTACTCAAACTGTTCAGGTTCTCCTAAAGCCGCTCTCCTACTTCCAGTAACTCCTCCTACTACCCCAGCTCACACTCTGCTGCTGGTGCTCCTCTTAGCAACCGGGTCAAAAGACGTTCCGGACATGAGTGAATGCAACTCAGATGTGTGGCTGATGGTCAAATACGTACACTGATGACAGCAGGACGAAAGTACAGTTTCTTTTTTCAGAAGGGCTATGCAAATATGAAGAAATGCACAGGACTGTGCAAAACATTCACTGAGAAACAGAGTACAATGAATGAACTCCCTTCCTTCTCCTTAACCCTTATGTGGTAAATGGTAAAAGACTGTGGCAGCAATATTCTGAGCCAGAGTTTTTGTCATCTACATCTTGAGCAGTTTTGAGATAAAGAAACACAGTAGTCTGCAATAATTGCTCGAAACACTGAGGTATTATTGCTATCAGATTAATATGTTGGGTTGTTACTGTAGAATCTTCTGTCATCTATTATCTAAAGTAAGAGTAGCTTGTTAGAGTATATGATATATGCTTGTATATTTTTAACAGCATTTCTCTCAAGTTCATGGAAATCTGTTCTGTTTGATGTAAAGGCCCAGTTTTTAATCCATATGTGCAGAATGGGCTGGAAGATTTTGCTGGAAGATTTTTTTTTTTTTTTTTGGTTTTAAGAAGCAGTGAGAACAATAAGCTGGAAATTTGCATGCAGTGATTTGGAGGATTTTTCTTAGTATTTTCCCCTTTTGTTTTGTAATTTACTTTTATTTAAGTGTCCAGTGATTCTGCTGGAAAAGCTTCCAGGTTTGTTGCAGGAATGCTTCTTTCTTATATACATAATCTAATATACTTAGTGTGGGGAATACGCAAAATATTTTGTATGGTATTTGACAGCTACTGAAGCAGGACCTAAAAGCTTTATGCTATGTAAATAAAATAATGCTAAATGCTATTATTTATATTATTTGCTTATTATCTAATAGCTATAGTATTCTACAATAGTAGTATCGCTATAGTGCTATTGTAGGTATATATAGCCTTAAATAATAATAGAAAGCTTTATACATTATAAAAAATTGTTCAACACAAAAACAATCTTTAGTAAGTGGTGGTCAGGCTTTTTGACAAGGACCATGAAATATTCTAGAGAAATTCATTTTACTGCAATTTCATTAATCCAAGGTGGCAGATGGAAATCTTATCATCTTTAGGACCACCTGATTTCAAAGAGAATGCATCAACAGAGGTGGGGTATAGTAATGCCTGTAACACAAACAACATTTTGCCTTTCTGAAATTTTGAAGAGATTAGACTTTTGGCTGCTTTAGCACTACAATTGTGGCATGAGACTGGAGAGCCAGTTTGACACTGGCAATTAACTTCTTGCTTGTTCTGGCAAAGCTTAATTTTATATTTCTGTAAAACTGAACAAATGACTGCTACTAATGTTTTGCTCATCAACTAGTAAGCGGAGGCCATTTAAGGCAGAAATGTAGGGTTTAGCTCCAGCTGCTGTTTCTAATGTTGCAGAAACCTTTTGCTGCAGTTCATTAAACTCAACTTCAGGCAGTCACAATACTGCTAACTAATTATTTTTTTTCTTTCCTCCTCTAAGCAAAACCTTGTAGCACCAATTTCCACTCACCAGAGCTGCAGCATCTTCCATTCTTAGGGCGCGATACAGAGCTCTGAGGACAATAGTTACAAAATGCTTAAAATAGCAGCTAACATTGAGTTGGTAAAACTTTAGTTTTCTTTCAGTTTTTCAGACTAACCTGGATGTCCTGCTTTCCACAGGACATATTGTTTTTTGCCAGTGGGTCACATGGCCAGTACTGAGTAACTAGTAGTTTATGCTTTGGGGACTAGTAACTAATCTTACCAGCTCAGTGCCTGACTGAGCCTGTTTGAAAAGAACGATTTCAGGGAAAACTAGTCCTTGTAGAAAAATCCAGTTAGGGCAAGAAGACAGAGCCTGTATAGCGTGGTCAGTCACTTAGTGATGCATGTAACATGAGCTCTGTGCTCTGGCTGAAATGGAGCAGATTTGGGACTGAACATTATTATTCTTCAGTACTATGTAGGAGTAGTGTTTTAGTCTTGTTATTCCCCATGAAAAGAGATGAAATTAGATACTTAATTGTATGGGTGATGTAGTGGCTGAGAATCTCGAGCAGAAATACTTGTTCTCCCCTCAGGCCCTGAAGATGGGAGCTGACATCCTTGAGACGAGGGACTATCTCCTAGGCATTTCCCATGGTCTGCATTAGGCAGCTATGCATTTGGCTCCCTGGCTGCTGTGAAGCCATTGCTTAAGTAGCTAACACTTACTACACATTGCAGGAGAGCTTTGGTGCCATAACTCAGAACAACTTATCCCACTTGCTTGCAGGGTCTTTCAGCTACTCATCCAGCAATGTGCCAGGAGCAGTTCAATATGCTACAGTCACACAATTTTTTAAGGGGATGGTAGAATTTTAGGTCTTGTCATCTTTTAGAAATGCTGGAGACAACTATTCTGGTATATTATGTCATGCTGTGAACTACTGAGATCAGAAGAATGGGAGAGATGCTTGGTCCAGGGAAGAAGTCTCTCAGTGACCAGGGCAGGGAGTGGAGCAGGGTCCTTTTTCAGGGAGAGAAGAGATCTGAAATCTCCTGTAGCATTCTGTAATTTTTCATTCTGTATCCTAAACTGTGTTGCAGAGTAACCATCTGTGATTAACTTGCTGAAGTATGTCCCTCAATGAAAAACTTACTTTCAAATTGTAGCACACATCATGAAGCAGCAAATGTTACAATCCACTCTTTCTATTTGTGATTATTTCTCTGCCTCATCTTGGATAACTGCTTTAGAGCAAGAATTGTCCACAGTCCTGGCAAGTCTCTTAATTCTTAGGGAGGGAGAGAGAAGGAGAGAGAGGGTTATGCTCTCTAAGTCTTTGGTACTCCGTGAAGTTAAAATAATGCATTGTATAATCAAGGAAGAAAACAACACACTGAGGGTCGGAAGCATGGTCTCTACTTCCTTTGTGATTCCTTTCACCTGCCAGACCTTAAATTCCTGAGATAAATTGCTCTGGCTTAACATGCAATCAGAAATTATAGTAATCATATTAAGGTGTTGAGAAGAGGATGATTTGGAAAACTCAAATGTAAAAGCTAACTAAAAGCTATTAGTGCACTTTTCCATAAAATAGAAAGTGCAATATGAAGCATTTACTTTGCCTAAAGAATTATGTGTCTATTATGCTGGTTAAAATCAGACTAAGTACTCCCATCTTTCCTCTTGTGTAACAACAATACCCTGTTCTTCAGTTGTTGCAGGTATAGCTTATAGAAAAAGTAACCAAAGAACAGATCATCCGTGTGTATTTAGGGTAATATGCAGAATTAAGAAATGCAAACACATGTCCTCTTGCCATGGAACTCTCATGGAGACAGAAGTTTTGGTTGACCTCTTTGATTGATTTACTCTTAAGGACTTCGCAAACAGATTAACTTTCTTAGCTAGTCTGCTAAGCTTTCCTCTCAGAATTCGTGGAAGAATAATAGATACTGAGTATTTACAGTTGTGTTAATCATTGTTTATTATCATATCACAGTCAGGTTTCCAAAGAGGGAGTTCTCCATTCTGGTAAAATTGTTCACACAGAAGAGACAGCCCTTACTTTAAATTTACAATCAAATTAACACAAAACAAGTATAATAAGGGAACAGTAGAGAAAAGTTTAAAGTAACAGCAGTAGAATGATGTGGTTGAACCTGAAGTATGTAGAATTAGCTGTCTTCAAGGTTTCCACGTACATATCCGCACTTTTGGTTGAACGATGAGAGGGAACAGAGGATTTCAGTCTCTAAATCACATTTTAGGTATGCGTATTTTTGCATCTGATAGCAAGTCTTGAAATAACTTTAAGTTGTCACTTGGTGACTATTGTTGTCTAAATGTACTTAAGAGTGAGCAGCCACATCAAAAGAAAATTAAGGCTATGACAGCAATCAGTGCAAATGAGAAAAGTTCCAGCTAAGGAGGAAACCTACCATCTGCTCCAAGCACCCAGACACAATGGGGACATAGGAAGAAAGTTATTAAGAGAATCAGGTCTAGGGTATGAAAGCAAGATACAATATGGTACTTGTCACCCTTACTTTATTTTTTTGTCACAGATTTGATTTTTTTTGTGAGTTTAGATGGTGTAAATTAGTTTGGGCTGAGTTTGGGGGTTTCTTTGGGGGCTTTCTGAGGCAGTGCATTAAAAATTATCTATCAATACCGGAGAGCCAACAAATGGTGAATATGCATTCCCAGAATGGTTAACTCAATTCTGGTCATGGATTCAAATTACATTTCTGTTCACATATATGCATCTCAAGGCACAGTGCTGGTAAACTTCATAGCTGAGGCTGAAGGCACAGTTTGATGTGTACAGGTAAGCATTTTGTTTGTTTTGATTATTGTTAGGGGAAGTAAAAAAACAGACTTACTCTTTTTTCCCCCTTATCCAAACTTCCCATCAATATTTACCCCCATATGCTCTTAGATGATGATTGTAAACGTTGGTGAGCCAAAAATTGACTTTGTCTTCATTGCTCAGATGATTAATTTAGAACTTGTGAGATTACATTGCTTTTGTAAAGCACCTTGGAAATAATTTCAGTGACATGAGTGAAAAATATTTCTAAGTAAGTAAATAGTTTGATAGGATGGTCATTGCACTGGTCATTATAGCTACAAGTTTTGGGAAAGATGATCCCCACAATGGCCACCACTCAAACTTCACTGAAACGGCTTACAAGCTGTTTGGAAAAGGTGGTTCAATCAGACTGACAAATCTATTACTAGCATTTGTGCACTCTGCAGTACTTACTTTCTGCATAAAACACTCCTATTTTCGCTAAAGGGAACCCCATTCATTTCACTGTCAAAAGACTGAGATCCCTACTGAGATGAGGACTATGAAAAATATAGTAACCCTCAGATTGCAAAATACTTCAGGGACAGCTGCAAAGGCCATTTCAAGTGTGTGAAAAGAAATCATATTAAATATGGACAGTCAAATAGCCAGAAATAGAAAAGTATTAATGACTGCTAACCAGAAACCATTCTCCACTTCTCAGCAAAAGCCAAGGCAGCTCAATGCTTGAGGAAGCAGTGAAGAGGCAACACGATAGCAGCCTGGCTCCATGCTGGAATCAAAGCAAACATCTTCCAAGACCCTGAAAAGGTAACTAAGTGCCACCTACTCTTTGACATCTCTTCTAAGCAGTGCCGCACTAGTGAATCCGACAGAGAGTGATACTCAGAGCAGAAGAGACATCAAGTGATTGATTGCCTTGAGTGTCTTTAGTTACAAATATAAGAGCACTTGTGGCCAAACTCTTGCTCTTACTCTCCAAAGTAAATTGAATTGTTGGTGTGGCAGAAATGTATATTACGTAATACACTCATTTGTTGGCCAAAAAGTTATCTAAATGGGTTAGTTTTGGCTAGCAGCATGATTTTTGCAATAGGTCATTTCAAGCAGTTATCAACAAGAAACTGAATGAATCATCTCTAGCCCTGATTTTCTTTGTCAAGGATATGAATGATCTGCCTCCACGTAATCTCAAGACTATTCAGATGTAGCAATGTGACACATCTGACTTCAAAAGACAAGTGTCAGAAAGCAGGAATGAGCTAAACATAGGCTTTTGGAAGCTGTAAATGGTTGCCATGAGGACTGGAATATTTAAACTAGCAACCCCACATCCACCCAGTGGTGCTAAGCTTCCATTTCAATATGTTATAAAAAAAAGCATTTTATTGAATGGCCAACTGTTAGCAAAGAGGACAATGACAGAATATCCGTAAATAATTTATCATAAAATCATAGATAAAATTTAGAGCGGAAGGGACCTATGGAGGTCAAACCTCCTGGGAAAAGCAAAGCAGCCTTTGACATTAGATCAGGTTGCTCTGGCCCTTGTCCAGCTGAGCTCAGACTCCCTCTATGGAGAAAGGGAGATGTTGCAGCCTCGCTGGGCTCCCTGCTCCAGGGCTTGACCACTCACTTGATGAATTTGTTTCTCTCCTGAAGCCCAGCTGGAACTTCCCTTAGGGCAGCCTGTACCTGTGGCGTCTTGTCCTTTTGCTGCCTGTGCCTCTGAGAGGAGATGGGTGCCATCTTCTCTACACCCTCCCTCCATTTTTGGTAGTGAAAGACTGCAATTGGGTCCACTTCTCGGTCATCTTTTCTGCAGGCTGAACCAGCCTAAACCTTTTCTGCAGCCAAACTGTGATTAGTGATGCCAGACAGCTCCTGAATGGCTGCCTAAGCTCCTTATTGTTTCAGCAGGGTAATTGCCCAGCCTGCATACTGCAGATCTTTACATTACTAGGAAGCTAAAATATTTACAGGGCTTATCTGAGCCTCTTTTGATTTACCTCTGTACTTACCTGTTTTCATTACACTTGTATCATTACACTTGTACTGGAAAATTGTGTTCTACTAATATATTTTCTAATACAGAAGGCATTTCCCAGTCTTTAAGCCGTTACACTAGAAGTCTTTCAACTAATGCCAAAGTCCAAATATTAGTTTGGTTTTTTTTATTGAATGTGAAGACCTTATGATCTCTGTTAGCACACAATAGGTAATTCTTTTCCATGGAGTTTTAAGGGGAATTTTAATTTTCTTCTTTCAAGTATTTTTTAACTGCTTGTAGAGTTCTGCTGGCATTGAAGAATACAGCTTTAAATGCTCCAAAACCTTAAATTAGAGGTGGGAAGAAAAATCTAATGCTTCTATTGTTTTACTGTAGACTAAATTCAGCAGAATAAAGTAATGTAGGTAGTGGATACTTTTGAAAATCTTGAACTACTTCTAAAATCAGACTTTTGTACTCTGAAATTGTCTTTAAAATTTTAAGTGTTAGCCTGGAATACTGGGAAAGTAATAACTATGAAAGTTGGACAAAACCCCACGAACTGCTGTGTAAATATATGCTGTGGAAAGTGACAGGAAAAATATGAATTTTTTTGAAGAACATAAATAGAATAGAAGCAGTTTTGAGAAAAATGTGGAGTCACGTATTTTCCTAGTTAATCAACCACAGTGTTTAGATTTTAGAAAAATTAGGGTGTATTTGGGTATTCAACAACTAGGATGTAAATGACAATTTTATTGGGCATGTTTGCATATTTGAGGGGGAGGAGGGCAGATTTTACCCTCTGTCCCTTCTTGTATAGAACAGCTTCAGCTTCATGGAAGTCAATAGCTGTCTTTTAATGAAACTGAGATCCACCCCATGTTCTCAACAAATGGCTTGTTCTTCCTGACCTTAAAAATGGCAATTAAGGAAAAGAATTTGTATTGCAATTTATTTATTGAATTATTTATACATTGAGTAAATATGCATTGTAAACTTTTACGTCAACAAGGACTGTAGAAATGGACTTTGACAGTTACCATTACACACTTCTCTTTCAAAGAGAAATATCAATTTTTAAAAAGAGTAAGTTTGCTGATTTCTTTCACAAAAAGAGAATATTTAAAGGGTATTGTAGGGACCTGGTTTTTGTTAGTCGATCCAGAGTATTATACTACATCAGTCAAAAACAGAGACATGAAATGATTTTGTGTTTATATTTATTGTCAGCAATACATCAGTTATGTAAAAATAACCCATATGAAAATGTAAGACTTGTTACATTTTCACGTCATCTGTATTAACTGAATAAAGCTTAGTGACAATATACACAAATTTGCAGTAGTTGTACGTAAACATTTTGTGCATTAAAAAAAGAAATATACACAATTTAAAAAATAAAAATGCATTACACAATTTACAAATTAACATTAACAAAAAAAAGGTAAACATTCCTCAGACAGCTGCCTCCTTGTTCTACAAAATAAATATTCAAGTAAATTAAGTTAGGCAAAATAAACTCTTAACTTTGGGTGAGCACAATTTACATAAAGGTAAAAAGACAGATTTCCATTTCACTCAAGGTATATTTTACAGTGATTTATACACAGAATTTTTAAATTGGTCTCTTCAGATTGTATTATTGGAAAATGGACTTTACATTTTGGCAGGAGGAAGGGAGTTTCAAAATTGGTGCTTTATACCAAATATAAACAAGCTTGTGCAGGAGCACTGAAGCTTTGAAAAGGAACTGCTCCAGGACTCAAAGCAGACACAGTCATCTAGAAACTACAGATTTAAAAAGGAAATTACAAACCACCACATCAACAGGAAAATGACTACTTTGCTATTTTCTGCATGGTTTATTTGATCACTGGAAACGTTACTTTCACAAACTAACAATCTACAGTAGTGGCTGCTTTAGGCACTGGATTTGACGAAGCACTCTGATTTTTAAAGCAAATACTTTTCATTCTATACTGATACTTACCCTATTATTTATTATTGTTTCCATGCTAAAAGGCTTAATCACCTTTGCAACTTTTAGCTTTACATACTACGTCAGCCCTCCTTATAGCCTAATAATCTTTTCTTGTTAAAGACAGAAGCCATTCTGGCTTCAAATTTCTGTGCACTGTTTTTCAAAAATGCACTATAGATTTTAGATGCAGCACGAGTATGACGTGGATGTGCACCTCCACAATTCACTGACCAGCTATAAAATGTAACACATATTAAAATACTTGCATGGATTGCAAAGGCCAAACATTCTTAAACTTTTATCCCTTTCTCCATTTGTCATTTTTATACAGCGAGAAACAGGAGATGGTATAGCTTAATAACCCTCAAGTTACTAAATTCTGACATTTAGGGCATAATAATCTTCAAGGCAAGAACTAGACAAAAGCATCCAAGACCTGCCAGTATAATAAATAACGATGATTTGTTACCAGTGAAAGAAATCCTGTTCCCTCAACTGATATCAGTCCAACACTATTGGACAACCCACAATCAGACTTTTTAAAGTACAGAAATCATGATTTCCATATGATATATATAATTTTTAAAACCTTTAAACTTTTCCACCTTATTTTTGTACATCTGATTAAATAGGAATCAACTGGGTTTCTGTTGTTTCCTACTCAAGAACTTTGAAGATTTGGTTTTTTCTCCAGACCTTTACAGAGTGATGCCAGACTGAAGCCCCCACATAGGTGAATGAACCACTGCTGCAGTAGGGGGCCATGGCACTTCACCAGCTGTTGCAGAATCAAGGTATAAAGTGAGAAATTTAACCTGTACAAAAGCTTCTTACTATTTTTCCTTTGCTTATCATTCCCATTCAGGTGAATATCTATGCAGTGGAAGGAAGATCATTTTCTTTACACTGTAACACCACACCGGTAATATAAATTAGGTAGGTTAAATTGGACCATAATCTCTCTTAACATTGCACAAAATGCACATCAATTCTAAGAATTATTTTACATTGAACAAGGTTAGGTATTTTTAAGGACTGATGTAACCCGCTGATGTCAATGAGAGTCTTGTCATTGATCACAGTGGATTACCTTGATTACATTGGTTACAGTGGGCCAAAGTTTGCAAAAGCTACAGTTTTCTTTAATGTGCAAAAACTGGTGCTTCTTGAGCAAATATTGTGCTGAATAGGCAGAAATGGTTTCGGTTATAAAAAAGACCTGAGAACCTAATACTGAACTTTATATAACAATTATTTTTGAGCGGTTGCCTGATAAAGTTTTGTAATTGTATTGCTTAGTAGTGGCACAGTCACTTATATGTAGAAGCCATTTTGCGAGAATAACTCTTCTCAGGCCATGAATCCCATTCGTAACAAGCTTGCAGATACAATGACAAGTCAACGTGCTTCATGGTGGAAGCATAAGCATGGAAGAGGTTAACAGTGAGCTTTTATACTGCCAGAATTTTTTAAAAAAGTTATTACTATTAAAATGGCCGAAGTATTGATCTTATTCTTTACTTGCCAGTACACGCAAGAGTTGAGCAGAACAATCAAAAGTAGAGTCTATCCAATTATCTTAATTAGAAAAGACAAAAGGGCTCCGAGTTTTGCACTGTCAGCAACAGTGAAAATGCTTTCACTAGTGAAATAAAAATAGCAAAAAGCTTTTCTTTTAGTTGAACAAACAATCAGAATACCTTTTCAGATAAATATGTCACTCAAGATTAGAGGGAAACCACTTTTCTTTTTCTTTTCTTTTTTTTAACAAAGTTAACAAATATAAAAAATCTAGTCATAAACAGCCTTCAAAGTACAATTAGAAACCAGCAGGACAATCTATATCTGTATAGGTAGATGGGGCAAGAAATTAGACACTTGTATTACTGCCATGATATAGACTACAAATGGCCGCGGTGATGAGAAACAGTGTATACTGTACACGTCATTAGCCGATCCCATCCAGGCACAGTCCAAACTGAACTCTACTCTCTTCAGGATTTAAGACCTGTCTCCTTGACACTCCTTGCACAAGATACATCATCATCCTTTCTGAACAGAGGCAGTTTCTATGGCAATACTAGTTAAGTGCATATCATGCTGCACTAATATAGTGCAAAAATTTGCCTTACACGTAGCAAAAAAGATGCAGGCAACAGTTTGAGTTAGAGAAAGTAGAAACGTATTGTAACATTTACAATGGGTATTATTTTTCCAGACAGTAACCTCTAGAAAATACTGAATCTGAAAATGCTTCTCTTCTCGATGTATAGCTGAGGCATTTATACTTTGGAGTGATAACAGGACAGAATTTTGCAAGGGAGTCATTGCCCTCTGAAATGCAGGTTAACATGAGTTATCAATTGCCAAACTGTTGAATTTGCTCAGTGGGTTAATCTCAGTTAAAAGTTAATATTTTGCTAAGCACTAAAATGCTCTTTAACAAGTACATAATCTGACAGAGTAATACATACGGTTCAACCGAGTATATGTGTTATGCTTGAATATAAAGAGTCATAGTACAAACTCTTCATGCTGTACTGGTTATACTTGATTAATGTTGCAGGGGCTTTAAAAACTATGTCAGCTACAGCGTTCTGGAGACAGAAGTGGTGCTTATAGTTTTGTAGGACTGAGGAAAGACCGCAAATATCTCCAACTGCAGTGTCTATTAAAGTTATTCTGCCAGAATTCTCAGTGTTGATGGTCCAAAGTAAATCAATAATACCTTGAATATCCATAGGCATTATGAAATCCATTCTTCTTTATCTATGGTTCAGTTACAAAAAAGAAAAAAGTCAAAACACTTCATCCACTCCATAGCAAATCCTTGTGGCTTTGGATACCTTCTGATTTTGATCCAATAATTTAGATTCCATTTGTCACCATGGGAAGTTGTATTTTACATATCTGCATCTCCATCATAAGCCAAGGTTAAAGGTTTCAGCCGGTTGTTCTGCCTTCGCTTGGGCTTCTTTGGCTTTTTGCTGAAACAATAAGATAATTTGTAAACAGAATAATAAAGTAATAACATAAAACTTATGGATTTCATTCTCAAATGAAAAACTACTGTTTTGTTTAAACTAATGCATTTGATTGTTGGTTGGGTTCAACGCTGGGTTGCCTAAAAACTTCACTTTGATCTGTAATTATCCCTTTAACAACCCAAAGCAACACCAATTCAATGCTCAATTGTTGAGAAACAGACTGTTATGGTACTGATGTGACTTGATGAAATCCTCGGCAGGAGATGGATAATCCTGCAAGATCACTTGTTTTCGGAAAACCCCAGAATGCACAGCGGAATAGTGGTGTACCACAAACAGTTTTTTTTTTTCTTTAATTATGTGATTTAGGTCTTAACCTCTCTTGACACATCAAGGGTTTTGCCATTAGAGTTTCATCTTGGGTAGTTATCCTTTTCATGAGTGTATCTCATTATACTTGCCAAAATGACTAAGGTTAATTTTAGACCTTATAATCAAAGGAGCTGTAAACAGGTTGGGGTTGGTAGCCATAACCGTGCCCTAGCTAGCCTTAAATTAGTTTTTAATTCAGCAGTATTTCCAACCCATTTCACATAGTTTTAAAAAAGCTACCAAACCAAAGGAAAAAGTCTGTTTGCACTTTTTTTTGTATAGAATATATACTCTTTAGTAGTACTCATCTTCTTTTAGAGTGTAATATTAGTATTTCTTTAAATTAGGCCTTCTCAGGCCTCACCCTTGTTCAAAAAGTTTCTCTCAGATGTGTCACTTCTTAGGTTGTCAAAATCTAAACCTATCTTCCCAGAACAGTTGTTTCAGGGGCTTGCGGTGGCCACAGATTCCAGTCTGAAGAATTTATGGTGTTGTCGGGCTAATAGGCTTTCTTTCCCTCAAAAAATAAAAGATTTTGTCCCTTACTTAGACAGAACTGAGACTGTGGGGAAAGTTTACTAATCCTCCCCTCCTCCAAGTGCCTGCTAATGCAGTATAGCCTGGTGATTAAGGATCCTTGTTCAGGATATGTATAATCTGCCCTGTCATTTGGATCAGAAATTCCAAATTGGACCCAAAAAACTTGAGTAAGAGAATCATCAAAAGTGATGTGTTCTTGCAAAAAAATCATTGCTTTCTAATGCAAGATGATTTGCAACAAAACAGTATTTCTTGTATGAAAAACACAAGAAAGTTTCCAGCCTTTTCTTCTTTGTGTATCTCTTTATCCCTTCAAATACCAAATGCAACTTGCCTAGCCACTAAATTTCACTCTTTCCCTTCCTCTCTGCATTGTGATGGTGCTGCGATAAAATTATCATGGGATGCAGTCATTAACAGACATAAATTGAGGAAAAATAATCCATACACTAAGATAGCCCATATCTGTAAGAAGTTTTCCTGACACCAAGAGACTATGTATGTATCCACCATATGGACTACTATTGTAGCCCACTAACAACCACCAACCTGAGCGTTGGCAACAGCACATGGAAATTTAAACACTGCAGTTCATAGAACTGCCTGCAGTTTCCATGGCTGTGTATGTAAATGTTGCATTATAGTCTGTGTGTGACTGCTTGTTTGTAAATAATTAAAGAACTCACCAGGCTAGATAGATCATAGAAACAATAAAGATGAGTAAAACAAATGCACCAGCAGCTACACCATAAACCCAGGTCTTCAGCCTCCCATCTAAAAGGAATGAATGTTAGTCAGTAGTGCTTGAGTTAGTCTTGTTGAATTATTAGTTCTAAAATAGTATAGAAATACTTTTAAAATCCCAAATAAATGCCTTCACCAGCACGATTACAGCTTAATGGTAGTAGATTCTGCTAAATAACTGCACGATAGCTTGGGTTTTATGCACTCTCCAGGCTTTCTGAGCAGTGAGGTCTCCTGTGGAGCCTGCTCAGGCTTTATTTTCTCTGCTCCTCAGCTGAAGTCCTGATAATCCCAAAGGAGCAGGGCACCACGGGGCACAGGCAGCATGGCAGGAACACAGCTCCCCACAAAACGCAGCCAGTGTTTCAGTTTCAGCTCTGGCAAATCAATCTGCCTGTTCTTTCCACTTTTGCTGCTATTTACTTCTCTGTTCTCAGATACCTTTATTGTCTGTTTTTCCTCATTTCCTTATTTTGGGGCACAGTGTCCCTGCAGTCTGAGGTATACATTCCACTTTGCTATTTGCCTTGATCCTAAGTGCACTTGCTAATCCCAGGAAAAATGAAGGAAGAGCTGGTGTGACCTTCTCTGGGGTTTTGCTCTAAACCCCAAAATAAGCATTTCATAACCTGAGACCAACACATGTTATCTGACTCACACTACTTTCATTTGACTCATTTTAACATTTCTAAACTGATAATTGAAAACATTCTTTTTCAAGAGTCTAGCTAGCCCTTTTACACTTCATTGTCAATGAAAACTTAACAAAAACCTGAATATTTCACTTACAAGAGACAAAATTATTATTTCATGAAGTCATTTCCTAGTCTCTTACAAAATATCATGTTACTGTCAATATCATGCTAAGCAAACACAGCTAAAATTTTGCACTTCTGACCAAACACTTGTTGTTTCCCAATAGCTCTGTAGAAATGAAAAGGCATTATCAACGCAGTTGATGCTTCTACAGCTTGATAATAATTGAAATTAGTTGGACTGATTTTGTTCCAGTTCACTGGAGCCTTCTCTGTTCTCCAACAATCCAAAGTCTTGCAGTCACGTGGACAACTTGCTCAAGGCTAATATAAAAACATTTTAGCTCCATTACATCAATTTACCTAATGAAACATTATAACTTGTAGCATTGAAATAACTGATGGTTAAAAGATGGATAGAAGCAGCAGATTTGACCTGACCTGACCAGTATCTGTATGATGGTAATTCAGACTTCATTACTGCTAAATAGGTTATCGTCTTTCCTCTTTGTCTTATTTCCATAGGGGAAAGTTAGAGTTTTGTTTTGTTTTGTTTCAGTTTGTTTTGGTTTGCTTGTTTTAAAATAGTGCTTTTTCCTTGAAAAAAAGACTAGCATTACCTTGTGTATGGATTTATCTTTTTTTGTCAAAGCAGAGAACTGTGTTAACTCATATTATCCATCTTCAGGCACCTAATTCAGGTACTCTGAATTCCCTCTGGATAGCTTATTTTTCTAAATATACAAGGGAATAGGCCTCTCAAACACAGCTGTTCTAGGTGTTACTTTAGCAAAGACACCTGAAGAGGACACCTGTTTGAATACCTTCCTTTCCAGAACTGTAGTATTATTTAAGGGGGTGAAAGAATGATTTTAAAGGCACACTTAGAAACTCCAAGGAATGGAATAACCATGATAGAGTAAAGGAGAATCTTTCCAGTGGTTACTCAATTCTGGAATGGAAACAATCAGTCCTTAACCCCATCTGAAGTGCAAAATGTTTGCTTTTTTCCACATTTGCTCACACTTTTTCTGCAAAGAGTATTAGTTCTACAAAATACCATTGTTTTTATTGTGCTGAGTTATGTTTCCTTACTAAATAAAATTAGGAATTACTGAAAAATTGGTGAAGCTTCATAAAACCTCTCAACTGTTCCCTTTTTTAAAAAAACCCACGCAACTGTCTGAGGTCACATGAGCATCCACATTTCTGAACAGCTGACAGCAACTGCCTGATATTTGGTTATTGTGGGTACTCTGACTGCTACAGCCTGACCTCTGACCTTTTTAGGTGGAGATATGACTAAATGACAACGTATATATGGTAAGATGCTATTTTTTTAAAAAAAGGAAAAGCAGAACAGCTTAATGTGGATTAAAGTATTAACTAATTGGAGGAAAGACCATTTTATTGCAGGATTCAAATACTGTATCCCAATACAAGCAACAGTAAATACTATCTAGGGCTAATGGGATCTTACACAAGTATTTCTAACCTGAATATGCTTTAATTTGCTTATCAAAAAGGATTGCTGTAGTTCTCAGCTTTGCAGCATTGCAGGCATTATGCATGTAAAGATAATATTTTCCATTTTTAGATTAAAAACATTCATGAAAGCTTTAGAAAGCTATTAAGACTACCAGACACTTAAAATGATCTCTAATATTTGTTAGAATATTTAGCTCTATACGATTTAGAAGACCCGTAAGAAGATAACCAATTGCTCTCTTGATACAATGAACATTTTGGGAAAACATCGTATCTCTTTCTGTGGAATTATTTTACTGAAACATAGTTTTATTTATGTCAACACTTAACAGTATCAGGAAATATTTACTGACATCTGACTACATGATGGACTTTATCAATTCTTTTTAATTGTCTTGTGCTAACTGTCTTGTGCTGTATATCTTACCACTCCTGCACACAAGTGCTTGCTCAGCTCTAAAGAATATGGTCAGTCATAAGTGCAAGGGTTGCCTATATAGTGACTTAGAGCATGCCTACGCTGAATATCATGATTATGGTTAGCTCTTGTCTAACATGAATTAGTTTAAATATGGGTATGGCAGAAAAGCATTAGTATATCTACACCAATGTTTTCCTTGCAATTTATACCAAGACTGTAAATTTTATGCATCCCTTAGAGACTTCAGTACTACCTTTTTACTCTTTCAGCTGCACTATTGGTTGAAAAAGCATAATCTAATATCCTGCCTTGCCCCTTTGCAGTCAACTCCCTTCTAAAGTCACCTTTCAAATAGCTTCTGTAAATTTTAAGAAGTGGCAGTGAATAAAAGGAAACCTTCTGTAATACAAGATTTCATTAAATATACTGATGGAGTAGCAGAGAGGGTAGGCCTTTACTTATGCCTCTTCCTTTGTTTTAATCAGGGCAGATGACTGTCTTCTTAAATGAACACTTAAGGATTTTGCTTTTCTTCCTTGGCATCACAAAAATGTAAATGCCAGCCCCTGCAGCAGTACTCAGCATGAAGAACTGCTCATTGTATGACTTCACCTGGCCCAAAAGGCTGCAGAAACCAGGTCCTTCCTCGTCCTGACTGGTTACTGGAGGGCTGGGTGGGGTTCACAGCTCGACTGGTTTTCACATCTCCCTTTTTGTCCTCCATGGTGGGGATCACCACCACTGGGATGAGCGTGCACTGCTCGAGCGTACCATTGGAGGACATGACTTCAGTGTATCCATCTTCACAACTGCATGTCCTAGTCTGTAGGGAACAAGTGTTTGACACTATGTGGCAGAAAAACACAGTTTTCCATGAGGTATAAATGATAACAACATGGATGACTGGAAGAGAAGACTGTTTTGATGAGTGCTAGCCTGGAGAATACACGTCTTCATATATTTTTATGCAGGATCTTACTGAATCAACACTGATGTTTCAACATTTCATGGAAAGGCAGAAAACAGTCTGAGGTTGACTTTAACAAAATAATGACTAGCAAAGTTTCTGAGAATACTTTTGTTGGTGCAACCTTTGTAATGCAAAGAGATGTGTGGAAGGAACTCCTGGGGGTGTTTTCTGCTCCAACGCAGTAGCACATACCTCACTACAGTAAGCGTGGGGTTGACTGCACGGTGGACTACATGACCTGTCAGCATCTGGTTGG
Organism: Dromaius novaehollandiae; assembly: GCF_036370855.1. Taxonomy (NCBI): domain Eukaryota; kingdom Metazoa; phylum Chordata; class Aves; order Casuariiformes; family Dromaiidae; genus Dromaius; species Dromaius novaehollandiae. The sequence goes on along the minus strand of NC_088099.1, from coordinate 44,997,027 downwards.
CGCATCACTAAACAGCCCCCTGTAGGACAGAAAATTATAGTTTGACATGGTAATACCTCACCACTGATGAAATTACTGAAGTCATTACTTACTACAGTATGTCACAGATTACCATCTTCTTGCTGATTTGAATTTAAGAGTGCTACTCTTATTCCAAGGTGAATGAAAAGGGGTCTCAGGTATTTTCTCGTAGGTAGAGTAAGGATACGATATGTGTATTGATGTGCAATTTAGCAAACTAATATTTGGCAAGTGAAGCTTTTGTTTTTCTACTTATTTCTTCTGTGATTTGCTCAAGAAACAGTTTAAATGTTTGGTGGTGCTTGAGGGAAGAGATTTTGATTTTCTAGGACCCTCCTTATGACTCACACATTAAAACTGTGGCCACAAAGAAAAGCCTATTTTTGTCCTACATCTTTGCCTGTTACACTGAAGACACACTAATCATCCACTTTATGAATTGGTACTTGTCTTCTGCTGCTGTAGTCACTTTTGTTCATTTTTGTCTTTTATGAAGCCACACTTGCTAGTGTATGGAAGGTTTTTCAGAAGGAAGGAAGTACTCTCAGTAAAACATATACTGAATGCTATGATATCAGAATAATCATCTTCAGTCCTTTTCCTTTTTATACAACTCTTGTTCTCATTGCTAAAGCTTTATGTACAGTGCAGAGTTATTGTTAAGGACCAATGCACACAATCAGGCTTTCACTATCATTTCAGCCAGAATGACTTTAAAATAAATTTAGAATCAATGTGAATGTACCTGGGCTTCCTTCTTACGGAAGAGGAATATGCATCACATAGTTTAAAATTTATACTGTGATAGGCCCGCTTCTCTTGCGTCTCTCAGATTAATTACATTCTTATGCTGGTGTGATATGATGATGAAATCCTGATAGCTGACGTTGGTCACAACCACAGCAGATGCAGTTAGATGTAGTTATTCTAGCTATTTTGCTAGATCGAAGTGTTAACAGGATGGCTGATGAAGAACAAAGAAAACCCTGCTAGTTGCCATAAGTTTTTCCCACCCCCCACAACGTAAAATTGTACATCCTAGCATAGAAATCACATGCCTGTGAGCATCTATGTAATAAAATATCAGTCATCCAGGGAGCTGCAGAAGAAAGAGCTGCTTCATCGCCCATGGGAAACAACACCTTCAAGCAAAAAACAACTATTCAGCACAATAATACTATGCCAAAAAAAAAAAAAAAAAGTCAAAGGCCTTAAAATACAAACAGCACTTGTAATAAAACTTTGATCATGTCTAACTGAAAATATACTACTTTGTAGTCAGACATGCAGTAATGAGGCAGCAAAGAAACATGGTAATCTACGATACGGTTTGATTCTAGGTCAAAATATGTAATCTCCATTTAAGTCAATCACGTGTGTGTATCTATCGGTACGAACTCTTAAATATTGTCATTTAAAAGCAAAACTTTCAAAACCCCATGATACTGAGTTTGCAATCTGGTTCACTATTGTATCCTTCATGCACAGAAGTTTCAACGGAATGTTATATTTAAGTGCTTTGTTCGAAAACAGTCAGGAACATATCAAAAATTTAGTTTCACACTCCTCTAGAGTATTCCACTCATTTACATTTCAAATCAGAAAGGTACTAACGTTCTCAAACCATCTATTAACAAATTAATAACCATGCCTACATTTTTTGTGATAAGCCCATTTAATTAAATTAATAAACTAAGTCCTCAGACTGAGCAAGTAATTTACCCCATACCTAACCAATCTCTTCTCAGTTTTGATTTGTTACCATCTTGCTTTCTGATAGTTTATCTGCTTTGTAATTCTCATCTTTTCCAGCCTGATTAATATTAATGCAAAGGGCATTGCATCAGATATTTCTCTGATATTCTAAGTACACTATTTCTGCTGCTTTTCCTTATTTAAAACAGCCAGTTTCCATTAGTCTGATATGATATTTCTTTGGTAACCAAGCATGCTTTTTTCCCTCTATGTTTCATTTACCTCCATGTCTTATAAAGGCCAAATTATCATTTATATTAAACCCATTTAGAAGAATAAACAAATCTTAAAATCAGAAAATAATTATGAGGCTTTAACACAGCCAAAATAATGGAACTTATCATACACAAGAATTCCATGTATCCATGTAGATATATAGAAGCACATCATGAAAAATCTGTTGGCAACACAAAGTTATACAATTCTCTTTCCTAGAGTTTTCACATGGCTGTATTCAGTCATACCAGAACAAATTATTATTTATATGTGACTGATTTTGATTTATGAATAAATTCTACTTTTTAACATCTCAGAGCCATAATCTCCAAAATGCTATTTATTTTGTAGACCTATAGAACCTTTAATAGATCACATAATATATTATTCTCAATGAGGATTCCTATTTATAGTTTTTCTTACCACACAAGCGTCTTAGCTAGGCAGAAAGCAATCGAAGTGCATAAATACTGCCCTGTTGCATTTGGTATGAAGATGATGGATTTTAACATTTTTTACAGCACAAGGTGACATTTACAAAAGAGACTTTGGTCTGCCAGATATTATTTCAAAACCTTGTAAAAATAATACTGTCTCAACAGACAGTAGTGCTGAATTCAATTGTTAAGAAGTATTGTACTAGAAGTCCATGAATTAGAGTCCTACTCCTGTGACTGACCTGATAGTGACTGGCATTGAGGAAGGGCTTATGATCTCTGGGATTACTGTACTCTCATGGGGATGGATATTAAAATTATTTAAACAATTAATGCAAAAATCTCAGCCCTAATGAATCCCCAATTCTGATAAACAAATTTATATAATAATAAGATACATATGAAGATTTGCTTGAATTCAGAGACCTCAGTTCATTCTTAATTCATGCTGGTTTGTACTTCAATTTGCACCAAAAATAACTACATCCAAAAGGTGAATGCCTTGGACTACTCAAGTATTTTGGTATAGGTTTATCCCATTGACTTAAATTAATCCATCTATATTAATGTATTTATTAAAATCTGATATTTTGTACTTCCATGGAAGTATATGATATATGCATGATATTATCAACCATTAAATCTCTCTGGCTCTGTTTAGGCATTGAAAAGTACACAGAAAACATATACACTTGAATACATAAAAAGCTCTGTTTGTTGTAGGGCTTGAAATCTGAAATCCTAAATCTAGAAGAATATAAATGACTACAGAGAAAATACATAATGCAAAACATTCCAGGTCCAATATAGAAGATAATATTTTATGTTTACTTTGAGCATTACATAATTCTGCATAATTCTGGAAAAGAACTGAAGTCTTTGGTATGCGATAACATGATAATTCAAGACAACACCACATGAATTAATACATTAGGAACAAGTGTTCCTAGTGGCTACAGAGGGTTTCTGGCAGATCCTTTCAAAAGATCTTTCTACCTGTTGGAAAAAAGATGTTTTCTAAGCTTCTCTGTGTATACAAAAAGAGTAGTTACCTGTGACATTTAAGCCATCTGACCTTTGGCACCACACCGTTCGAGAAGACCCCTTCCACGGGCTAGCCATCCACTTGTACTCATAACACTGGCCATCTGTACAGACAACATTGACCATTCAAGAGATTTGGTGACATGACTTTAGGCTACTACTGTCAGCCACACTCATCAGTAGCAGCTCTAATTCTAATTAAGAAAAATGAAACATCTTTTATGGCTAAATGGGCCCCTTCCTTCACCTAGGAACTGAAGATGGTGTACTGCACACATGCAGGCCCTGCAAGGTCTCCTGTGCTTACCAGACATACAGAATAGATTATATATCTCCCAGACACTAATTATCATGTTCTGCACATGGGGTAAGCCCAGTACAGCTAACAGGAAAAGCAGGTGTTTCCAACAGCCTTGTAATGGTTGTGGCCCATCTGTTGTGCAAGAGTATTTTAGGAGTTAGGATTCTTCCACGGTAGCTCTGGGCCTCAGTCACTGCTCGAGCGCATGATGACGTGGTCTGGTGATTTAAGCACTTGGCCTGACCTGGATTCACATCTCAGCTCTACTGCACGCCCCTCACTCACTGGGATAAATCAGCCAATCGTTCTGACCCATAGTTCCCTCATTTGTAAATATAAATTTATTTTTCCCCATTTGTCTGGCACAGTTAGAATAGACAAGAAATGTGTGGACCAGAAATCTCTTTTCCTAGATGCTCTATTCAGTAGTAAGCATGATGGAGGCTTTTCAATGTTGTTTTCACGCGATTAAGAGCAATTCAAAGGGAAAAGGGAAATTCAAATTTGGTTATGTATCAAGACTTGAAGGACATTTTTTTAATTAAGAAATTATAAGGAAATAAGCCAATTATTTTTTCCCAAATCACAAAATGGAATTTCATTATTAAAATGAGATCAACAGTTCCCAAAGGATTGCAACTAAAGCCCCAAAATACAATGGTTAGCATTTTATAACATTTTCAAGGTTTTTCTGTTTCATAATTCTGTTTCAGAAAAAAAATTAAGTGCATTTCTATGGCTATCGAACCCTTTTCTCTCCAATTTTGATATTCTGAACTGGAAGAAAACAATACTACTATTCTGTATTTTTTTCATATCACTCTTACAGTAAGTGTATTTTGGTGCTTACCACTGCACGGTCGTGTTTCCAAAGCCTGTTCTGGACAGAGGTGTTGATTCTCTAATTCTTGAATGATCACTGCCCGAGACCGGACTTGTATCCCTCCAAAGCCAAGGTCCTCCCCATTAACACAGGTTAACTGGCAAAGGCTCCATTCTGACCACTCTTTCAAATAACAGTCCCCTGTCAAGTAATAATTTTATAATAAGATGACAGATCACCATATATGAAGTGTTCTCAGCATGACGGTGTCTTGGACAAAAATGTCCAAATCCTGCTTCTTAATTTTCATTCCTTCCATTTAGCTTCTTTCACTTCTCATTTTAGACTTGATTTATTCTTAACAGAACATGATAATTTGAAACCTATCTGAATATATGCACAGCAGAAAATATTTTAAAAAAGGTGATCCAGAAGCCTGTTTATTCTAAAGCTGCGTAGCATTCTGCAGCATTCCCATGTGACTACTCTCATTTTGAAATTCTGAACAACACCCCACTTTACATTTATTTTTTTGTAAATATATATATATGCCTTAGTTTAATTTTACATATGATTTTGATGATTCTTCTTTGATCTTAGAAAGATAAAAAAAATTGTCTAGCTTTAAAAAGAAGATTAATTGTTGCTTATCCTCATGAAGAAGTTCTTTAAACAGAGTATTTTTTTAAGTCTACCGAAAGAGTATATTGAAAAGAAGCTACTGCTGTAACATTCTTTGCAAGAAAGGGAAATGGAAAGGCAATTGATATGTCTACTCTGGTTACTGTGTGTTAGGATAATAGGAATCTGTAGAATGCTATAGTCTAAAACCAAAAAATAAAAATTATACTAATGACATTAATTAGCATGACTGGCTAAAGAACATTTAAAGATCTGAGGCACAACATAAAGAGACCATTTTGTTAAAACTGCTGTATAAAATGGGACTAGACTGTACACAGACTCATAAAAAACCTCTTAGTTCTCATTATTTCAGTGAAAGAATTATTAAAAATTCATGCTACCTTGCATTATACTGATGACAGATATAATCAGTACCGTGTTGACCAGATGCCTGATTAATGAAGGAATTCTATTTGCCAACATTAGGAAAGCATGTGAAGAAATGAATAATTGAAGAACTGATGTATACATAATAGGAAAGCAAGTAGTGATTTTTGGAAACATTAGCTGGAGTGTATCATTAGCACATCCCCACAGGGCAGTTATCCTTGCTGGCTAAATGTGAGATTGTTCAAGCATAGGTTGCTGTTAAGCAAAATGGTAAAATCAAGCAATAAGAAGCTATATTTTTAAAATTTGACTAACAAGAAAACATAATTATGAGCTTTTTTATTCTTCTAATTTTCATTTAATAAGTAGAAATATGTGACAAGTATGCAATGGAAATACTGAAATGCCACAGCTGTGAGTAATCTAAATTAAAGTTCCTATGATACTTCTAAACAAAAAGCAGTGCTGAAAGCCTCTCTGTTTTCAATTATTTTCTATTTGCTGAGGCACCTTTACCTTCAGTCCAATCTGAAATAAATTGGAAGAATATTTCTGAGAAGGAAGACAGTTCCAAAAGAATAAAACACAGTGTTGGTATGGAATGATAGCTGCATTATTTAAGAACTGAAGGAGTTAATCACCACCTCTGAAAATATATCAGTAACGACTCTACTAAACAGCAGCAATAGACATCAAATTCTACAAATAAGTGCTTAAAATGAACTGGAGGGGGTTTACTGAAAATTAAGCAGCTGTTAAGAGCTCATAATCCTTAGAATTGGGATCATGGAACTGATCATCTACAACAGCTCCCTTGGATTTGGTCTACAAGGGCAATGACAGTGCATGTCATGTCTGGCAAGTTAAGGAGCTAGAAACGCACAAATTTTCTCAAAAATCAAGATATGAGTTTCATTCGGAATAGCCCCTTTCAACAATAATAAGGCTCCTTAGCTTGGTTTCCACAGTCCCCTGTAAAAGGCAGCAAGCTCTTAAGCCCTGTTAACATTACTAATAAAGCTGTTATGTGGTCTAAGCTTCAAACTAATATTTAGCAAGCACCTTCTCCTGTAGAGTTAAATACAAGTTCTATTTTGAAATATTTTGAGGAAAAAAATTTATTCTTATTAGGTGTAACCTGTGGCTGAGACTTCTGTATAATTTCAAAACATGCATTTTTTTCAAATTGATTTACTGTCATGAAGCTGCTCCTGGAAAGTAACTGTGTTGGTCATTTGATGGAATAGCCCAGTATAGCATGTGAGAAAGATTTCATTGCCTGTGGCTTATCTTAGTCACTGATAATGGTAACGATACCCAAACAATGTTGAAATGCAACAATATTTATTTGAATAGCTTTGGTACCTGGACAAGGGACGGTGCATGCTTCCTCAAGTACCATCTTCTTATTACCATCTATAATAGGCTCTACTTCGCCACAGAATTCCTCATCTACTACTTTGCCAACATCTTCAATCGATCCATCAAAAACCACGCAGGAAATGTTCCTCACTCGTGTCCCCTCTCCACATTGAGCATCCTGGGGAAGGAGGAGACATGTGGATGCTGCACAGAAAAAAATGCCAGTCTTTCCTGACTACCTCTTCAGTGCTTTCTTAGGCATTGAACAATGAAATGGACTTACGCAGTGTGTGTTAGAGCCTTGAAAAATTAAATCCAAGTTAGATGTCATTGTGTCTCCTATTAATTTTTGCCTATCTACTTATTCATTGCAGCAGAAAGGAAAAAATGGCATTACTCTCTACTTCTGAGATCAAAAAACATTCTGCTGGCTGTTACTGCTGTTTCTTAAAGTATGGAGCTAGGCTTATGCCTTTAAATTGCAACCATGGCAGTATCTGAAGGGAAGATCTCTTCTAGCATGAGGCTGTCTTTTTCAGGAGAAGGATGGAAACCTATTCCACACAAACCCCTTCACTGTGGGATTTCAATCTATTAGCACAGATATTGCTCAGGTACAAAGTGTAACCTTTATTCTTTGCTATCTCTAGGCCACTTATATCTACTGACAAATAGGAACGCTAAGAACAAACATTTATTCAGTTTTTGCATGAGCAATACGGAAGCAAATCAGCTACGCTATTGTGCAGTAGGTATCCAAGTATATCACAGATATGCCTAGATACATGAACACAAGAACTTCAAAGTCCTTTACGGCTTTTACCTCTACTTTGCATTCAGACCACTGGCCATATTGCCATCGATAACAAGGTTTTACTGGACAGGGTTTGAACTGCTCCATCTGAGAAGGACAAGGCCTCCCATCCCCCTGAAATGGCTGATTTATGGTTCTTCTTCTGATCATTTTTCCTGTAAATAAGAGAAAGCAATATAAGTAAAAACAAAGTAGGTAGACTGACTTATTCCTCAAGATGGTTCTATTTTGGTGAAAAGCTTTGCGTTTGAATAATATAATTTCACACTGACAAACTAGATTGTAAAGTGGATCTCTTGGCTTGTATGTTACATGGATTTTACATTTTCTGAGTCAGACACTTCATCATTTGTTTGTACTGCAAGAAGAGCAGGAGGATGTCTGATTAGGATTTCAGATTGTTCCTGTAACAGGAAACATAAATAGTAATTTCCTAGTTCAGAAGCCTGGGGCAAAATACTCCTGAATGAGACAGTCCTGCTGAGCTGATTTATTTGTGACTTCTATGGAGATTCTGACTCTTGATTCATCTGGACTTTGATGCTAAAAGGGCACAACACGTTTGTTTTTTCCCTGAGTTAATACCAAATCATGTGTCATATGATGGTTTGATTCCAGCAACAACAGCAGCGGCTTGCAACTTTCCCTCTCTGTCTATCCAGGTAATATTAAAGGCAGGGGATGAAGGATACTTTATTCAGGCCCAAATAAAATTGAAATACAATACGTTTATCCAACATTAATTTTCTCTTCAACCAAGAGTAGCACACTACCCAGCATCACTGAGATACAGTTTCTATTTCTAATACTTCTATAAACGGAAAGAGGAAAACATTTTTATCCTTTTGGTGACTCCTGCTTCTTTCATCTTAAACTGGACATTAGACCATTATGCTTCACTATGAAGAGAAGTTATGTGAAAACCAAAGGGAATTTTTGTGTGCCAAAAGTAGTGGTTAAACGGCTGCTCTAGACTTGGCACCTTGCAAGGGTTTCTGTAAAAACAACATAGCTCTGGTATTTTAATCTATACATGAATAAATATATGCACCAAGTCTGAAACAAAATTTACATATTAAAATTTGTAAATTGAGACTTCTAATAAACTGTAAGGCATTACACAGACTTACCTACTGAACACCTGGGGTTAGCTGGCCAAAACAATTCATGTCTAATTACACATTTTAATGTAATGCATTTGGAATTGAATACTTTCATGATCATGGACACAAATCTTTTGCTGAGAGCAAGCTACATAAGCTACAATGCAGTGGCAGAACTATATCAACCTCCTAGACACCCATGTCTATTGCAGCTAGTTGGAAAGATGTTTTACAAGCAGAGCCTCATCAATCTTGGCTTCAGAGCTGCTTCAATTGAGATGTCACAGGAGAGAAAAAGATTTTCTTAAACAGTACTGGAAACAACCCAGCAAAGAGCAACACAGAGCAAAATTCTTATACACAGAATTTTTCTTAAACTTCATGGGCATTTGCATGGGTGCAAGACAGCAATCTAGCTTTGAGGTCTCTAAGTTTATCAGGTTGCCATTATTTATCATAAAATAACAATTAAACCTATTTATTAATTCTCCCAACTGCCTGTTTATTAGGAAAAGGGCAACTTCAAGACTTACATGTGAGCTTATTAGCATTTATTAAAAGCACTGAAAATTTGAAAGCTATTTCAAATTATTATTTAAAGTATTTTTTTTCACTTTTACAAGTAACTTCTATCACTTCAAAAGCACTGTCATTTCTCATAGCAACCCACCTTCAAGTTTTGAAAAAAGCACAGGAATAATAGTTCCTATTCAGAAAAATATCTGGTCAACAGCTCTGGTCACGTATTTGAACAGAAGCTGGTAAAATGAAAATCTGGCAACATATTAAGTCTTCAACAGAGCCATTAGCTCCATTCTCATCCATTTTTTCCCTTAATAAGAAGGAACTCTATAAGGATTATTGTGAATATCCTTAAAGTAGAAGTCAGTTTTTGAGAGGTAATGTCAAGCACTAAAACATCATTAGGTTGTTAGACACTGCAGTACCAAATTATTAACTGTTATCGTAAAAAATATCCATAGCTCTTTTTGATGGGATCCTGACATGGCCAGAGTTTTCTGGCATTTTTGCCTAGACATTTCCATTTAATGCACTCACCAAGGAACACCAACAGATGTTTATAAACACAAAAAGCCAGGTTTCATCAGAGTAAAGACTAATACAATTAATGTATTAAGTAGAGAAAACTTAAAGACATGAAATAAAGCAGATTAGAAATATTAAGTTTATAAAATTTACAAAAACTTGTTTATAACATTGAGTTATAAACCTGTCCCTCTCTGCCCACTCTTTCTGCGGAGGGCTAGCTTGTGCTTCCAGATGTGGCTTTAGACTACACCAGCAGGGTTACAGCAAACTCTGTGCCCTACCACCACAAAGACATTTTTCTTCCTGCCTGTCTTCCCCTGGAAGCAGTCTCCCCATTGCTGGTGGATTTTTTTGCTAAGGTCTCTGTCTCCTTCACTTCTTCTCTTAGCTCACCCTGCAGCCTGGATAGTTTTCTCCTTGAGGATGCTCAGTTCAGAGAAGGAACAATTCTCCTCCCCCTGCCCCAAGTCTCACCCAGTAACATTGCTCCCTTTTAAAATTATAAGATAGAACCAGAGGACAAAATATAGCAGACATTGTCGCTTTATTTACATTTATGTTTCAAGCACTTCCATGAAGGGTTCATCATTTTATTATAAGCCCAATAGCTGATTGGGGATTTCATACACTGCTAACCTTCAAATATCTATATTGACATATCCCAGATATGGTTTTACAACAAATAGGGTTCATACAAAGGCTTCTACCTTTATCCTTCAGAAGTCTGTATATCTTAATTGCCTGGCACAATGCTCACTGCAAGTCCTTATCCTGAGAAATCAATAGGCTATTTCAGCACAAAAAAATAGCAAGAGTTGCTCCATAACTAGAGTGTGCCTTTGATATACATGCTCTGACACAGATTTAATTTTAAAAACTTGGACACTGATTAAAAACAAATTTTGGAAAAATCAAATTAATGTGATCACAGTGAAAGCAACCTCCTCCCCCACATCTTCTTCCACGTTTGAGGACTACAGTTGTCGGTGGGTTTAACAATGCACTTCTAAAAGTTTAGTTGTTCTAATCTCACCATTAATTAAACTTAAGAGGAAATTGCTCCCCTCTAGCTGAGAAATAAAATTGTGTTTATTTTGGTCTCAATATATCATTCTTTATATCTCACTCTGTTCCCAGAGTCAGAGACAATTCTAGGCCAAGTTCTCCTCATCTTAAGTAAACATAGTCTCACTGAGGCATATTATTTCCATAAGTAAGGTTGATTCAGATTCCATCATTCTCCCTAACCAACCACATTTTCTAGTTCTGCAAAAACATATTATTGCTTTTATGTAAAAAAAAAAAAAAAAGCTCAGTCTTTGAACTATACCAGGAACACACACTGACCTGTAAGGCCACATGTCTGCGAGCACTTAGACCAAGGGGACCAGTCAGAGAGCTGACAGTTTACAGGGCATTCCACTACGCACGATGTATTCATCTGCCACGTCTTCTCCAAATCGAGCTGAAAGAAAATATGCAGCGGTCAGCATGTAACATTCAGTCTGTGTCACCAACGCAGTCTATGTGTTTGGAATCTGAGAGGGCTAAAGCTTTAAACAAACATGAAGTCATGACTTAAATAAAAAGGAAAACAATCAGGACATTTAAAATCTCATTTCAAGACAGTCCTAATGCATATGTTGATTTTTAAGTACATACTTAAATCTCATTTTTGTCAATTGTTTTCTAAATCAGAGCCTAAAAATGGAGGGTTTCCACTCTGTAATCTTACTTTGTACAGTGGCTAAATGACAAAGCAATTTTAGAGGTATCAATACAGTAATTTGAAAATAGTAATATACAAATTCTGAACTATCATCTGCTGTAACCGCTGAACTTTAGTTCAAGGATGTTCCTTGGGCTAAAACATATTATTCCAAAATTAGTACTACTTCCTAATAAAAGGAGGGGGCTGAATATGCAATGGGTAGTCAATTTGTTTGTCTAATGCTGTAGATGATAAAAGCTTACGTGAGTTCCAGAGACTGCACAAATGAATGGAAGATAAATTTGAAGTTTAGTAAACATATAGAAACCATGTGTGGCTAACAAGGCCAAGAGCTGAAAACAGCTGGAGGCTGGGAAAAGAGTAGATAGAAGAATTGTGTATGTTTGGTGTCTTCTTACTTTTCCCAGGCACTTGCTTACGTCTCTGTTTTTTCCAATGTGGTGTTTAAGTTTATTACATATGTTAATACTATCCACTGTACTGTATACAAAAACATTGACAATTACCTGTTTAAAAAAAATGATGGTTTTCCTAAAAAGCTCTGCAAGAAACAGAATCCTCTAATCTCCCTACTACAACAGCTGCGGACGCTGGAAGAATATGAGGGAATGGACCACGGAAAAGAGTCAAACTTGCACTTCCTCCCTAAAATAGCTTCTCCCGTGCCACTGTCTGTACTGAGCTCTTCTCGGGGCGGGAATCAGCCTGACTCTAAAAAGGCCAGTGAACCCTCGCAGGGAAGGGAGAGTTTTGTGGCCCCACTTCGAGGTAGCGGCTGCGCTCACAGCCCTCAGCTCTGACCCGGTGCAGCCTCTTCTCTGTCCTCCTTAGCTCACCTGCTCCAGATTTTCCTCATCCAGCTGGGAAGACAAGAGATATTCTGCCCATTCCAAATGAATGCAAGAGTGAATAAACATGACGGCATAAATACCAGCATGACAATTATCCCTGCAGCCTGCACAGCTTCAAAATGAATTAAAAGGATAGGTGGCTTTTAGAATATATGATATCAAATATGAAAGAAAATCAATTCTGCCAATATGAACAGATCTTCAGCTTCCAATCATAAAAGATTTTCTTCTTCATTGGCCTTCTACAGCAGACCTTGATCCCATCGAGGCCTTTCAGAATTCCTGGAAGCTGCAAATATCTTTAAGTAGGTAAATCCCCCAATGGTTTAAAAAAAATGCTAGTGAGATTTGCTGAATTCTAATCCAAAAGCAAACTAGACATTTCCAATCTAGTAACTGCAACCACCACAAAGGTTAATGATATAAAACCAGCAGTTAAGACTTTAAAATGGAAATAAAAACACTATTTCCTACTAAATACAAGTATGGAACAATAATTAGGAACAACATTAACATGTCCTCTATAAATAAACTACCACAAGTGCTGGAAACATCTTGCCCTGGTAGACTCACCAAGTCTTAAATTTGCATTTGCAGTACCACTTAAGGAGACAAATGGGGTTTTAGACCTCTGTTCTCTTTTATACATCAAAGAACGAGTTCTGGGCTTTTCTCTGCTGCACGGCATAATGATGCTCTTTCATGCAGGGGACACTTGACATCTCTGGATAATCTGGAATTTGGATATTTAGGAAGCTAGACAACAAGCTTTGAAGTCAGCACTTAGGTCAAATTTTCTGAGCACAGGCTTGAAAGGCTGCTGAACTGATCCCCTGCAATTACAGAAACATGACTGTTTTCTTTCAAGGCTGGCTTCTCAGCTGGACTTTGGCAGCTAGAGAAGGAAAAGCCCAAGAGAAATACTGAAGGTGAAGAGGAGAAAGCTGAAGGTCAGATTACCCACAGCAATCTGCCTTTTGCAAGTCTTAGATGCTGAAATGCTTCTGAAATAGATTTGGGGAACATTTTGCAGTTTTGCAAATTTTCTCATTTGATATTAATCCCATATTCTCTTCTCATGCCTCTCCTTCTTTCAGCTGATGAAAGATTAAGCTCCAGTTAAGCTTGCAGGCCTTAGAAAATGTGGCTGACTAAACATTTGGAAAAGTATTCAACAGCTCCCTTATCTGAAAAAGCCTCTGCTTTGGGTGAGTGATAGTTTCTGATTAGTGAAAGTCAAGTACTGAAATTACAGCAGACGGTAACACTGAGTGTCCTGTACTCCTGCTTGTATGCGGTGGGGCAGCAGGCTGCCAAACTGGCATTCTCTGTAAACTCTGTGATGTGGTATCCACAAAAAGTATCTATACATGTTTATACGGATGTTAGGCACTACAGATTAACCTCTGCTGGAGGTTAATCATGTAATCTGATCTAATACAGACAAAACTGCTGTTCTCTAGGCTCTTCTGATCTGTAATTGGAGGTAAATGAACAAAAATAAGCCCATAAATATGAATATGACTAGGACCAGCTTGCTTTAGGTGATTTGATTTTCAAATATTCATGGAAAAGTTCTTGTGATGTGCTAATTTCGTAGAGTTAGAGACCAAGTAATCCAGTATTACTGTGCCTTCAGAGTTTGAAGGGAACTATGTTAACATAACTAGGCCTTGGAAGTAAGCTCTAGAAATTGATTTATCCTGGCAGTAATCAGGATGACGGCTAGCTCCTTTAGCTGATTGCCTGGAGTGAACACGAGATCATCTGGAACACAGTAGCAAAGCAACCACTACAACACAGGGGCTCTGAGGAAATTTTCGTATTGAACTATGCTGATGCTCATGCCTAGCGACAGTGATAGTCAGGAGACAGTGTGAAGAGTTTTTTCACCTAGGGTTTTTGTTAGTTTCTTGAACGGCATATTATATAGAAATTTAAAAAAAAATGCAATTGGGGACCTTCATTTTTTAAGGACTCAGGGTAGGTTTAGCTATCCTGATCTCTCTTCTTTTCATATAACAAAAACACAACAATCATAATCCTGTAAATGTATCCACATCTAAATTAAACAACACTTGTGCTAAACTGATATGTCTAATACCAACTTTTCTGATATTGGATATTGGAAATTCCATTGGTTCCGTCTTTACAAAATTAATTCATCTTTCTCTTATCATCAACCATTCTAACCATATGTTCCTTACTTTGAACTTTATTTAATCCCTCTACAGTGGAGATACACTGCCCTTACAATGCAAAAACACAACAAAATACCTGACAGACCACCTCTGATTAGATTAGCGGGAAGTGCACAGCACATAAATGCATTTGATAGTTTCTTGCATACTGTCCTCCCATGACCTGGAGAGTCAGAGTTCACTTTCACATCTTTACAATGAAGGGACTGGGAAGATCTGAACAGCTTGGCTTTCTTGTTAATCAGGTTAACAGATTTGACTCCTCACAGTTATTGGATCAGCCTTTGACCTTGCTGTACCATTGCTTACACATCCATAATTTATCAAGTAGTCTTGAACAGTAAGACTGGGGAGCAGATCAGAGCTTTCTTCAGGAAGATGCATCTCTATACAGCCTAGCAAATCAGAAGGGTAAATAAGGCTGTGTCTCAGGGGTTGCTGATAAAGCCAGGATCCAACTGCAGTGATGTCTGTTGTCTGGTAATTTACGGCAAGTAGTTTTCGAAATTCCTGTTTATTATCTGTTTCCCTAATTAGCTTTCTGGCTAATGAACTTTCATTTATTAAATATAAGAAAGTTCTAGAGGTTTTCTGCAGTGAGATTTCATTTGTCCTAAGTTTTGCTCCAATTCCTTGGTTAATAATAGTAATGTTTTCATGGCTTTATGGTAGAAGAAATATATTCCCCCTTATAATCTCATAAAGCATATTCTTTCTGTTGAAATATTCATTTGAATGGATATATATTTTATATCATGTCTTGGTATGAATTAATCAATACTGCAGTCTCTTACAAATAACCTGAGAGATATTTTTTTTTTCTTTTAATGCATTACACTGTTAACTTCAGAGAAGCTTGCTGGCAGGTGGACAGATCTTGAGTTTTTCCCTAAGACATAAATTGTCAAATTATTAGACTTGATTATAATCCCAAGAGGCGTGTGTGAAGGAGGGACCTGGCACAAAAGTAGACTGCCAACCTCAGCTCAAACCTCCTGCTTTTGCTAACAACCTATAGATTCAGAAATCTAGGATGTTGGAAGGAGTTGGAGAGGCATAAGTAGGTTGGACACACATTAAAAAAACGCTTTCCAAGATAAGTGATGGTTTCCTGACTCCCTCCACTTCTGAGAAGTCTCCCTTCTCTCTAGGCACATCCTGAAGAGCAGCTACTAGCCAGGAAGGTCCCTTAGGAAAGGTGTTGGTGACAAAGCTGCTGTGGAGGACACTCAGTCCCCCATTGTAAATGCCTTTGTTTTTGATGTTGAAGGACACAGCAGTGGTGGAATGGTAGCTGAAGTAAGTTCAGTTACTTTCTGTCAGAATGGGGTGTAAGATTGCTCTTAATGCAATACTCATGTTTTTTTCCACATTTTTCTTCATGTTACTATCTCCATGCAATTGAAAACACTAAGACAGACCCACAAAGTGCAAGAAAAATAGTGCTGTCATGTTTGAACAGCTAATTTGAACATTTACAAAATGGCTCTTAAAATTTAAAGTGTCCTATCTCTGAAGATCACTTCTCCATATATGTTTCTATTCCATTAATATATCATTCTTGCTGCACATTTTCTCACACTAGCTTTGGTATCTTCTGCATAGCACAGCTGGAGACAAGAAGTCAGCATTCAGCCCAGCTGCAGAATAGCATGTGACAAATATTTTCCAACACATTGAGCAAATGATTGATACTGACAGCTGTCCAAAGCTCTACACAGAAATTATATCAAATTAGGATTATGATTAGTATTCTGATTAAGATTTACTACTTTTATTCTACTTTATTAATTCTTGTTTCTAAGTCATTTCCTTCAGGACGTAATAATTAGCATTCCTTCTTGGAAGCACTTACTAGTAACCAAAGGAAATTGTATAAAAAAAAAAATCTCTGATGATGGCACAGCTCATTTCAGAGGTACTTAACAATCCATGAATAACGTTGAGAAACATCTGGTGAAGATGGGTTACACACAGTATAGAATGGCTCAGCATTAATTAGCACCTTCAGAAAGGAGCTTACTCACAGGTACCCACTCACCTCTTCACAGTACTTCAGGTCAACTGATTTGCCATCACTGCGAACACAATCTAGCATTCGTGTTTTGATACCATTACCACAGACAGCTTTCTCGCTGAGCTGACATGTGCTCCAGTCTGGAAACAAGGAAATCATTAGGATAGCAGGCATTTTAGATAACAGTCTCAATGATCCAATCTCACATTTAATTCTAATTCTGATAGCCTAAAATAATCCTCATAAGCAACTTTAACACATGCAAAGGCTTGTGGAGCCCATCTGTCACACGTTTTTGGAAATAGCCACAGATACCGCAGTGTTACTGTCAGTGACATGATGCCTTCCTGAAAAGTCCATATTTGGTTTTATCTGCATGGATTTTGAGCAAATCACAAAAAGATCATAGAAATAAATTCCCTGGAGTTACAGCAGGCACATTAACCCAGGTTGCAAAACCTCCAATAATATTTTATCTGAATCAAATAGCCTGAACTGGTTTTCAGTATGAACAACACAGCTCACTGTATAAGAATAGAAAGCAGAAAAAATCTGTCCTTTAAAGTGAATGGAACTATGTTGTAGTCCTTCCCTCTCTCCTGCCCTCTACATACACACGCCTAAACCCTTCACCTGAGAAACAACAGCAGAATAAGAGATTTTGCTAACTATACCAGGCAAGAATAAGGTATGGCTGTATGGCATTTCTGCTGAATCTAGAGGTAATGACCTCTAGACCAAGCCAACTTCTAACTAGGTGAGGCCATCTGAAATGCATTCCTTTATGCATCTGCTGTACTAAATGTCAGAAGAAGCAGCTTTCCTCTAAGTGCGTTTCCCCAAGCTGTTACTAGATTATAACTTCACAAAATACCTGTCACGTTGTAATCATAGTGGTAGCAGTTTTTGTTCAAGGTGCAGGGTTCTGTCTCAGTGGCAGCAGGACAAGACTTTCCATCATCTGGTTGTCTCAAAGACTCTGCTGACCTTTCGCGGACATTACTTCCATTGCACGGCTTGAAATGGAAATTAGAAACAACTAGCTTTGATACTTCAGTACCCTGATACCTTTTAATGAAGTACTATAACAGTCCTTTAAGCAACCTCTTCACAGAACGTAAATGTAAAATAACAGCACTATGTTGTTGCCTAAGAGAAACTATTTCCTTGTTTATTCAGAAAGAATTTAGTCTGTTGTTTCACCTCTGTAACACCCAAGATGAAATACCCTCTGATTACTCAGATAACAGCTTCATATTTCCCTAAGTGGTTCATATTTCAGTAATAGTGCTTTGAAATTATTACACCCATAAACTTGATGTTCAGATGCTCACTTTGCTAATGGCATACTACAGCGCACCAGAGTTTAAGTACTTAGAGGTCCTGAAAAACTTTTTCATGTTTGGACCTGAAAAAAGTTTTTTAATTTTTATTTTTTTTTTGACATTTCTCTTTGAGAGGAGACCCAGAACTCTTTTTATATGCTTACCCTTTATCTATGTAGCCTTTTGCTCTTTAGAGGATACTGCCATTTTTAGTACGATGACTACACTGCTATGGAAAGGCCGTGGCTAGACTGAAAGCTGGGCTCCCTAGCCACTGACAAAACTGGCCCACCCAGAACCTACCCCACAGTGAAAAATGACCACTGGTGATTTTTTTTTTAATAGGAAGCACTTTTACAGAACAATTTCACCTTATGAGAAATACCGACACACCTGATTTGCAACCAGCTATCAATGATCATAAAGATGACAGTAAATGCAAAGATTGACATGTGTATCCACTGCTTATTCAGCATCTTTCCACAATAATTCATATAAATAAAAAAATAAATAAATAAAAATAAATAAATATATGTATCTTCCTAAAATTGTAAATGTTACACTGAAATACATTCCTTACCAAAGTACATCGAGACCATGGTCCCCATTCAGACACAACACAGTCTTCAGGACATGGTAATGTGCATTTTCTAGCACCAAGCGGCATCTCTTCAGGATCACACAGATAGTCCTCTACAGTGTCAGAAGGACCATCCACGGTGTTTAGCATGCACCTGGAAAAAAGGACTGCACATAAACTGCATTTGTCATGGATTTCATACAATATCTTATTCTGAGGCATTTTAACTTTTTGTCAGCTGGTAACAACTGTCAATTAATTGCAGTAACAGAACTAAGTATTGATACAGAATAACCAAGAAAAGCTGACAAACCAAAGGTAACCTCCTATTTTCCAGATGACAGCCATATAAAGAACTGCAGCTGGAATGCAGAATTCAGACATTCACTATTGGTGATTTGCTGAGAGCTTCCAGGCAAGTGATCTATTTGACGCTAACTCACCAGTAAGACTGCATAACATGAGTCCTCTACAGCTTAGACATGTGATCTGTATGATTCAACTGATAATTTAATTCTAGATATATTAAGCCTTTTCTATGGCAAAGCCCTAATTCACACAGATGCTTTTTAATTATCATTATATTAAACAATAATAAGCTGGAGGCCCAGTCAAGATCAGAACCTGCGCATGCTCAGTTTTTCAGAGCTGAAAAAGATGACAGTCCTGATCCCACAGTATTTCCAGTCCAAACAAAACTAATGTTAACTTATCCCTCCCATCTATCAGCAGAAGACTGACTAGCACATGACTAGGATCATTCGAATTAAGGATGCTTGCATTTGTTTTCCAGAACTGCAAACTCCATTCAATTACATTATTTTCTTTACACTCAAAGAGCTTATATTGTTAGTCTAAATTAATTCTTGAAAAATATTTTATGAAATATATTGTTTTCTAAGGTGAACACAAGAGATCCTGCATCTGCATATAT
Source organism: Dromaius novaehollandiae (assembly GCF_036370855.1). Lineage (NCBI taxonomy): Eukaryota > Metazoa > Chordata > Aves > Casuariiformes > Dromaiidae > Dromaius > Dromaius novaehollandiae. Next base: position 44,977,447 of record NC_088099.1, on the reverse strand, counting down.
CTGCTTTGTGGAATTAGTATTCTAATGGCCCCCTCCAAGGGGCTGAAATCATTTTCTTTCTTTACCTTTGATAGTGGTGCTAAAGTCCATTTTTCAACATAAGGACTGATTAATTCTGATGTTTCATACTGAAAGCTTTTTTTTTTAAGAGAATTCTTACTAGGAATATAGTTGCTATTCTGTGAGAAGAGTTGTGCATAGATTTTTCTAACATTGGTCAAGCAAAAATTAATACTGTAATCTTCTTGAAGTAAATATTTACACTGAAGAAACAGTGCAATTGTGAACAAAATCTTGTGAAGTGCAGCCGTTCCTAAGTACTTGTGGCAGGGAAAGAGAACATTTCGCAGTTTATTGCTACTGGGTCCTTCAAACTGAATTCAAATTATGTTTTTGTATTATTCAAATTTATAATCTCAAAATGTGTGTTAGTTTGTAGTTAGCCCCAGAAAATAATACACATTCAACTGATTTACTTGCTGTGTATCACACCATGTAAGACTAATTTTAATTAGCCTTTGATTAGAACTTTAAGCTGACGAGCATACAAGATGCTTGGATCAGGTTCAATAAACAACAGAAGATGTCTGGACTCTCCTATTTCACTCCATTCGCTTTTGCCACTCTTTCCTGTAATAAGGGCTATTATTAATCCTGAGTGTATATGTACCTAGAAGGTTCTTTTTTTTTCAAATCACAACTTCATATAGAAAGAGGGCCATTTTGTCTTTCAGAAAGGCCGTAAAAATACGTTACAGTATTGGTATTAGTATAAAAAATATTATACACACTAGTTTATAAAAAAGAAATCAAGACCTAGATCTTAGCCAATAGATAGACCTATACTACATTTACTGAAGCCATGCAGACTTCTACAGCCAAAGTTCTGGTCCAAAATACCATGGACAGACTTATGCTATACATGAGATAGAATTACATAGAATTAAATACAAACATGATTCACAGTGAAGGTTTTTCTCTAAACTCGGGGAGAAGCAATGTTGTTTTACCTGACTTTTCTGGTTTGAACACCTTCCCCACAATTCTCTTCTAAGTCCACATTGGTCACTTTGCAGACACTCCAGGGCTCAGTAACCCATATGTGCTGACTGCAGTCACTGTGGCATGGGACTACCTCGTAGACCTGGAATCGACATCGAGTGTCAGTTTTGTTGCATATAAATAAAATACACATGCAACAGTGATCATGCTGAGATACAATCAAAAGTATTCCTACTGCCCTTTATGATAAGAGTAACCAGTGACAATTCGATGTCTATAGAAGTTGCTGATGAAGAGGTTGTAGCAATAATACAGATAAAATACTTGATGCAAAACTATAGGAATAAAAAAAAAAAAAAAAAAAAAAAAACCCAGAAGCTAAGACATCTAATGAGAGATTCCCTTCTTTTTTCTACCACTAAGTCCTCGCCATACCATTTGCACTGATAACACCACCATGACTGACATACAAAATCTTTAACCTAGGCTAAGTGTCTGACACACCTTTCGGAAAAATGGTCCAAAAAACTATACTTCTGTACTTCAAACCTCCCCTCAACTACTCCATCCTACTGTTACTGGTCATGGGGGTTTTGGTATTTCTAAAGAGAGATGAGCTCAGTGTAAATTATGCTAACACACTGCTTTATTTACATTAAAAAAATTTTAATTGTGGATACTTAAAATCATTCTAACATATTTTGCATACTGGCATTATCATCAGGCTTAGATTTGAATATAGATTTGCAATATTGTTTTATAGAGTAATTTACATAGTGTTCCATACATTTCTTTAAGATACATTACAGAAAAGAGCAGACAAGGTAATCAGGAAGCACATGTTAAGGTTATCTCTCTATTTTAGAAACTCTTACCTGAGCCTGAAGAAAGTATTTTCATGAACCGAAAAGAAAAGCCAAAGATAAAAAGAAAGAATGATTAGCGTGAAGCATAGGTATTTAAATGGCATTCATTCAGTTTTTATTACAAACAATATTCTGCAACTTCTGCGAAGCAAAAGGCATCAAATTTTTCCTTTTGCATCTCTCTTACTATCATGAGGCATTCTTTGTGAGAAGTTTGCCCTTAGAAGAAAATAAAGTTTATAAAACACAACTGGTGGGAAGTGATTGTAAAGAACTTAGCCTCTTTCTCAGATATTCTCTGGCACATGATAAAACTATTTTCCATCTTTGCCTATTATGAGCATTGACTCTTCACTAAACAGGGAATCCAGCTTCCCTGTGATGAGAGACAACCCTGGTTCTGGAGAAGATACTTGACTTCTCTATTAATTAAAGGTGTTTTGATAGCATTATGTGCAATAGGTGCAAGGGAATAAAAGCAATGGGTGGTTCTCATCCTCCTGAAGTTCTCAAGTCTTTATCTGAGTATCTTAATTATGCATAGATTCCTTAAAGCCTCTTGCCTCAAAAATATTTTATACCAGCTAACTTGATCTATCATTCTGAGTATCCAGGCAGCACAACTAATATTTAAAGAGAATCTAAAACATTGTCCTTAACAAGTCCTTGATTTCTTTCCAGCAACACTGTTTGGGTAAAAAAAGGAGGGCTGATGGTTCGGTATGTTATCCGTTAACCTGCAAAAAAAGATCATCCTTCACAAAAAAGATCCCCTGCACAATGAATATGGAGCAAATGTGACAGATCACTATGCAGCTGATCAGCCCAGGCATAACAAATCCAGTGTAGGTCAGGACATTTTGGCCTTCTTTGAACTACACAAGATTAAGTTAGATGTGAAGATGGGTGGTGCAAACTCATTTTGAGCAAGGAACTGGACTCACTGCGCAGCCTGTAGTCGCATGGGACATGGCATGCACATTTATTCTTGTCCAAGATTTCCAAAAAGAGAATAGGGAGGCTTTAATTTAGGGGAACATCTCTATATGCCTCACTCTGGTTGGCATCAGATGAAATATATAAAACCTGCATATTCAACAGATTTTCCAGTAACAGAAAAATGGGATATCTTGGCAGAAAGCCAAAGCAGAAGTCTGTATGGTATTGTATTTGTTTGGCGATATTCTCTTGACACTACTGGCATTTCTGTAGCTACAATTGCAGGCCATTATAGTTGAGTATAACAAAGATCTCACTTCTAGCTAGGTAGGTAGGTATGGAAGCAAAAAATGCCTGGAGCCAATCAAGAGATGGATGCTCTTATTTATCTAACAATCTCAGATTAGCCTCTTCAGTTGAAATCCTCTGAAGACCATTAATGCGATTTTATAATAAATCAGATTCTAGTATTACGAGCTGCAAAACCACATTGTAGCAGTAGAGGTATATTTATTTTTCAATTATCTAAATGGGAAAGAGAACAACTCTTTGAAGTTAATGTCAACAAAGTTCCCCTCTTACAGTATTCAAGAGCTTGCCATTTGCATATGATTTTCATTGTGAATTTTCTGTTTATACAGTTCTGCCAATATATGAAAAGTGGAGCTATGACAGGCAAGTAAATATAAGGACACAATTTTTAGCCAGAAAGATGATAATTTAGAATGGGAAGAATGAGAAAAACAGTTTATGAGGTGATTACAATTACAGCTTCTTCTTTTTAGGCTTGTATGAGCCATTTAGAAAACAGCAATTGAAAACAGGCACACTTTCATGGTTGGAGTGCAGTCACCCCTGGCTTGGCTGTAGTGAGAGAACGTGACTTCCAGTGTGCCTTGATTCCCACACATTTGCTACTTGCTTAAAGCTGTGATGACTTTTAGCTCAGGGCAGTGGGTGGTGAGCAGGCCACTTTCAGCGGGCATGTGGCCCGGGAGCCCCCCGGCATGCACTGCCCAGCGGGGAATGGAGGAAGAGCCGAAAACAGGCTGCATGGGACATCCAGCACCCACCGAGTTTGGTACCCCTCCAAAGCACAGGCAGTCATACACGTCAGTGACCTGCTCTTAAACTCGATTGACATCTTAAGCACTTTATTCCAATGTTTCACTGTCCTTCCCATTAGAAAGTTTTCCTGAGGCTTAACCAAATCTGCTTGCAGCAGTCTAAGCCTACTGCTTTTTATCCTATCCATGATGGCCTTGGAAAATGGATTATTTCCTCCTTCTTTGCAACAGCCTTTTATGCACATGCTAGCACACTGCTAGCATGCTCCCTCCGCCAGCCCTTCCATGGGCAATAGACAATATATTGCAGTCTTTCCTCGGAGGTCACACTTTCCAGCTCTGCAATTACAGCACAGCCCCTCTGTACATCCTCTCCCACATACCTGAGGGCATCAAAGACCCAGTCTAGCCATTAAGTTTTGCATGTGTGTAAACAGGCATATATTATACATAGAGAGGTATTAAATAAAGAAGTAGAACTAATTATATTTAATAGCTGAAATAAAAATTCTAAAGTGTCAGTAATGACTAGGTTTCCCAGCTGAATGAATGGTGGATCAGATTTAGATTAATTAATTAGGCCACAACTCCTTGGTCATTGTCACAGAGTGGGTTTCTTAGATTTCCTAATTTAAGAATTTATAGTGAGGGTATTTAAAAGATACAGCCTCTAAATTTTTTTACATTCCTGTCTCATCTGTAGAGCTCCCTTCGCATGAACTACTATATTTCAATTTCATTTTTAAAGTAATTACATATTTGATGATCTTTTTTATTATTACTATTATTTGCAAGTGCTATATAACATTGCAACAAATCAAATTCTAGTCAAAGTACCAGCAGAGGGCAATGGTACTGCATATAACAGGCCAGTGGACCCCTAGCGAAATCACCTTTGATACAGAGAAAAAAGGCTATTATGTATCACATGAATATTAAAAAAGGAACAAAATTTTTGTTTAAACTATAATTTGCTCCTATTGAAACACATTCCTCCCAATTTAAAGCAGTTTTACATGCTGGCCCAAATCCAGCAACCCTCTTTCTAGTTTGCATTTTGTTAAAGTAGATTATAAACTTAGTTTATTAGCTGCAGTTTACCACTTATTATTTTCTAAATTAGAAGTAATTACATTCCCTAAAGTAGAAAATTAGATCAACAAGCTATTTCACTCTGTGTTAGCAAAATGTCAATAGGATAATATTAAGTACATGCATTTTATTCAAATGTAAATTGACAGCCCTTTTTTTTTCTACCTTTGAATATTTACAGAGAAGACTACGTGGTTGTTTAACATGCCTCTGCAGAGTAAATTAAATTCAACAGTAATATGAATATAGATCAGCTCTGAAGAGGGTGAGTTAATTGAAAAGGTAGGTTTTCTTTCTAGAACTCTACGGAAACCGACAGGCTATGACAGGCTTGGGAGGCACAAATGGCATTGCATAAACTTTTACTGAGAGGTTTCTTCTTTTCAGAGTTGTGCCTTTACACCCACTTTCGAATTCACTGGCAGAAACTTTTTAAGACAAGTTGGGCTGCTTTTTTGGATGCTAGGAAAGGGTCTGGAACCCCAGAAAGGCACTTGAAAGTACTAGGTGCAGCCTGAAGCCTGTTATGTGTAAAACACATGGTGCTGGGCTACGTCTGCTTTAGGGAACAGTGCTGCCAGACCAGCCAGAGCTGGGCAGCGAAGCAGCTGATGTGGCAGACCTCAGGTCCATCCAGCGTATGTGCTTCAGGGGGTTGATCTGGACGAGCGCTAAGTTTGGTCCCACAGACTGAATGCTTGCGAATGGCAAGCTTTGGCTTCACTAATGCACAATTAGGGGCACTGGGACAATACTCCGAGTGTTTGGGAAGTTTTTATCTGTTTTCTGATCTGAGGTGTTTGGGGGAATGACACTGAGAATCTTACCGTTTCGGGCATCTATAACAAGACACATTTTACCCATTATAAGAGGAGATCTTCAGAAACATGTGGTCTTCACAGTCTCACATAAGAGTGTTTTATTCTGTTCAATTTACAGTTTAGATAATGTGCTAAGCTCCCGCAGACAACTAAGTAATGTAGGCAGATCCTACATTGATTGAGGAAGTTTAAGCCAACATATACTCCTTCTACCACCTGTCTCTGCCCTTTATGCACATTTTCTATATCAAGAAACAATACAGTTAAACAGGTGGGTTACTTGAGATGTTGAAAAAGCTATATCAATAATGTAAATAAAAACAAAATTACCTGATTGACGTGATCTAGCTTAGGACAGGGTCTTCCACCATTGTAGGGTTTTTCACGGAGCCATTTAGACCGAACCTTTACCCCACTCCCACAGGATTTACTACAGCGGGACCAGTTGGACCATTCGCTGAGCTTGCAGTCTGAGGGACACGGAATAATACAGGCTTCCTCAATATAACCTGAGTGAATGGAAAAAAAAGGGGAATCTCTTCAGCATGTCACTCTGCCACTTCTCCCTGAAGCTCTCGTCTACTTCATTTAGATTGTCCAAAGTTTGACTTGACAGGACTGTGTGAATAGAGAGATTTCTTCATCATTAGGGCTAAATTAAATTCTGCAGAGAATTGACACAGATAACTGGAGACTGTTACAGTAACAGCTGAGCATCCTCAGTATTACGTGATTAGGATTCACACTCGCCAGATTTCAGCATTCCAACTTTCTGACAGCTAGAATGTAATTGACACTAACCCATCTCTTGTCACATCATTCTTATGCTGCAGAAACAATTTTTTTTGAAAGAAAAAGGTTTAATTAAAAGCCCCTCCATAATTTTATCAAGTAAGTCAACTGCAGTTATACATCAAAAATCTAACTGAATCAAAAGATAGGCTTCTTATCAGCTTGGAACGAGGGAACTTAACACCTTGTGACCTTTCAGAGGCTAGAAAGAGAGAGTGGTTTGCCACGTTAATGATCTGCCTATTAACCACCATCTGCCCTCAGCAGCACACTGAATAATTGCACTGAATGGAAAAGCAGATGTTTCGTTTGGATAAGTCATGGGTCCTGAGAGGTTGGAAAGGGGTAGGACATGGTCTGCAGGGAGTAACGTGAAGCTTCAATTCACTGAATAAGTGGAAATGTCTTTCTTTCAAAAACGACATATGCCATAGCTTTACAATGTGTGTCATTTATGTCAATATTTATAGCACAAGCTATAAAATGGCAAAATAAAAAGCCTGCCTTTGCCACATTTTTACTACAACCAAACCTACATGAACTCCCCTCTCCCCCTTCCTTCCCCTAAAGAAGATAAGAAACTATGCTGTGTCAGAGCGACAAAACATTTACTGTTGGCAAACGTTGACTTTAAAGACAAAAAAACCCTTGGTGCATATAAAGCAATGAACTAAAACATTTCATGAATACCATTCTAAAATTAATACATATGTGAGTAAGATCATTCTCAAATGAATGGCACAGCTTACTGTTCTTGGTTTCAAGTGTGTTTCTTCTGTATCGTATTTTTTCTTTGTCACTGCATGTTGAAAGCAGCTTTCTGTTTTTAACTTGTACATGAATTCTAAGGAAAGCTATTCGGTCTCTTCTGAAAGCAACCAATACCAAACAATCACATGCAATGTAAAGAATCCAAACACTTAAAAGATTTTAATTCTATATGCTATTTCTAGCTGCTTCCATCAGTTTGCTTTAAACACATAGAACATTAGGGATTTTTTTAATCAAACACTTACAATAGGAGTATTTTACCTCTAAATTCAGATGATGGTTTTATTCCATATAGGTCTCTTCTGTTTGCAAGTGTTAAATAGCTAAATAAATACACAGAACACATCCTGAATTTGAGCACTGCAGAACTACTCTTCACCAAACCTATCTTCTTCCAATGGCTAAAACTATTAGATAGAATTATGAGCATGTTTATTAAGTAGTTCTTTCCATTTTAATGATCAGCTCAATGAAAGAGTATGAAAAGGTACACTCTGTTAGACAAAATATATTTCTGTTAGACAAAATATATTTCTGAAGATCATATCACTGACTATCAGAGGAGGTGACATAGCTTGCCCTGCAGTAGCACATGCAAGATTGATGATATTTCACCTTACTTGACATCTCTAAGTCTTAGAAATCAAATGTACCTGATCGCAAAGCCTCATCCTACACTGAACTTTGACTGCATAATTATCAAACTATCTATCCGCACCAGAAATGAGCTTTCAACAAGCCCTTTTAGGCACACTACAAAAACCATACACCCATCTGATTATGAAATTACTGAATGAAAATTTTAACAATTAACAATTAACAATAGCAACACAGTTAAGAGAAACAATGCCTCTCCAAACAATAAGATAAAATAAACATTTAGGGAAATTTATTGTTTGATAGAACTATCTGAAGATTTTACAACTCTTTATGAATATGCTTGACGTCCTGAAATGCTGCATTTCCTTTCACATAACTTCTAAATAGTTTTTTGCTAGAGAAACTTATCTACTTTAATGCAATTATGCCATTTAGTATTTGTTAAGTTTCTGCCTCTGTAATTAATATCTGGAAGAAACAAATTCAAGTTGCTTTAAATAAACTGTACACTTTTAATTAGATAAGTTCAATCAGTGGAGGCTGATTCAGGAAACTTTATTTTAAGGATCTTCCATAAACCTCTGAGCTATTTTAACTTTGTCTTAATTCATCTCAAAGGGGATCTTCTCCATCTGCCTAAGCCATAAAAAAAGGTCTTCTCTAGGATATCACAGTATTTTGGAACCTAGAAAACTAGGGAGTGGAACACTTCCTGGCCTACCAAAAGGAGCCTGTGTGGAACATACTTATCCAACTTGACTGCCAAATTAGCACCTATTTTGCTTTATTTTGGTCTCAGCTGATCTGAAATAGGGCAATATTTTTTTTTTTGAGATAATGAGAATGTTAGCCAAAAAGCTTAACAAGATTTTTAGAATCTTGCAAACAGACAAGGTATCAGATCAGTTATATTATACTCAAGTCAGATGTAACATCTTAATTACACTGAACAAGTTCAAGTGATCCCATGAAATATCAAATGGAAACCATAGCACCACAGGAATCTTTGTTCATATAATCTAAGAAGTATCCATGTCTGAGTCAGACACTACAACTGCTTTAGCACAGAATACAATAAAACCAAAGCAGCATCTTATTACAGGTATATAATCTTAAAAAGAGCCAGAAAACAGTGAAGTACAAGCTTGCTCATGTGTTGATACATTTTGGAAAGGATGCAGTGGGCCAGCTGATGTTTCCCACCCACTCTGTATGAAAAAAATACTGGACTGCAAGCCTATGAAGCCCTTTATCCTACAAGCTTAATGGGTTAGCTTCTGCTCACCATACGGCTCTTTCCTATGCTGTTTCCTGGATATCTGGCCTGTGGGGCTGTCTGCTGCCTCCTTCTTATTTCCTCAGAAAAGCTGGCATCAGCACTCAAACCTCCACGAGTAATAATTAGCTAGCTGAACAGCAAGAATGGAAAAGACACTTGAAGACAGAGTACAAGAATAGAGTCAACCACTGAAGGTATAGAAAGGAAGCTCTACAAGGTAGAAGGCTTGAGTTACTGGAAAGGTGGGACATTTTTAGACAGTGGAGAGAAAAATATTTATTATCAAGGGAGATGAAAGATAAGCATAAAAATCTCCTAATCACTGGTACAATGCTGAATAAAAAATAGATGAAGAGCATGAACAAAATGAAGGGATCTAGAAGGGAGTTTCTCAGCTTCCAAGCATTCTTCAATCGAAAGAAAAAAAAATCAGTGTCATGGCAAAGAGACAAAAGTAGAAACAACAGAGAGGACACAAGATAAAAAAGGCACTGACAGGGAACTGAGGAAAGGGGAAAATAGACAGGAGGAGGGAAGAGGAAAATAAATGGCTCAGAACACAGTCAAGAGAATTGCAGAGATGCATATTGCATAGGGAAAGAAAATAAAGAAAGAAGAAAAAAGAAACAGCAATCCTGCCAAAAGCAGTATCTTCACAAAGCACAAACAGAATGCAATACCCTAAAGACGTACTCAGGTATCTCCTGACCAAACAGTGAAAGAGAATGAAGAATGTTCTCTCAGCTAAAAATAAGAGACCAAGGAAAGAAATAAAAACACTGTGATACGAGTTGGATTCTGTAAGTAATTAATGTGCAGAAGGAAAATGACAAGTCCCCAGTTATAGCTGAGATTACAATGCTTTTGGCATATTTCTTCTTTGGCACCTTTTCTTCCTCTCGGCAACCTCACTATTTCAGCTTCACTCCACAGTCAATTTAGTGTTTAGCTATGCCACTGGGCTCCCCTGGAACACCAGCAGAACCAGACTTCAAATTGGTTGCAGATATTTCTCTGGCTAAGAAAGAAAGCTGAATTAAATAAATTACCTGTTGTAAATGACTCATTCCATTCAATTTACTTCCCTTCTAATGCTACTTTAATTCTCTGAAGCATGTCATCACCTCATACACATTTCTGTGAGCCTGATGTCAACATATGTTTTTAGGATGATTAAGGATGATAATTGCCAGAAGTCCACAGCAATCATTACTCAAAAGTAATGAAAAATGGAAAATATACTATAATATATACTCATTTTTTGCTTGTTTTTTGTTATATTTCAGGTGCTTATATTTGCAAATTTTGTCCATGCTGTAACAATTTCAGTAAGTAAGAAATGAATAAATTGCAGTAAGTAATTTTCACATAGAAAAATTACATGCAAACAGGGCTGGAGATGTAGATACATAGTTTCTGACATGAACAGGACATGAATGAGCCTTTCTTCCAGTTTTCCGTCGTGTTTCCACTTCTGATCTAATCATCTTTGGAAGGGTGTCCCTTGTGTTAGAAACTGCAAAAGCTTAAAGTAGCAGTCAGTCTGTCCCCAAATAACCTCAAAGCTAAAGAGGGGCTCAAATGGTGGAACATCACACAATCATATCACACACATACAGAGAGGGACACTGAAGGGATGAGACCCTGGGATACTCCGGTACACAGCACCCTCCCTGCACAGTCCGGAAGGGTATTGGAAAGAGGTGGCCGTCTCTTAAGGCCTATTCCTTTTCCTGGTGCAATGGTCCGTCACACCTTGCTTATTACAGCTCCTATCAGCCGAACTCCACAGGTTGGTGAAATGGACAGTTGTCTACCATGAACTAGAATATGGCTACAATATCATTAAAGTTTTATCACTGAACCACAATTTATCAAATGGCTTTCAGCCACAAAGAGTGTGAACTGAATTCAGTATGGAAAGGGAAAGTTTTACTGTCCCATCACTAACTGGCTCTAAAGTCTGGGCTACTAGAACAACATCATTAACAGATATAATGGATAATTCATAATGGAGGACTCAAAGGACTTCACACTTTGTCTACTGAAAAACAGGTTAAGATATAAGCAGGTGGATGTAAGATTCCTCCCCCCCCCCCCAAAACTACACCTGCAATGTGTAAGAACAGACCCACTACTTGATTTGAAGGCTGCAAACATCTTAAGAAGTATTTACATGAACTCTCTTGTCTTTAAGAGTGACAGAGTTGTGCTCCTTCTTTAACAAATGAATGCTGTTTCCAAGAAACTGCAATGTCAGAATGGTGTATGTTCTTTAATGCAGAATTTTTTCAAAGAAACATAAACTTCTTGAGTCTCATCTTCCAAGACAAAGAAAAATACAATTATATTTGCATTTTACTTGTTACTGAAGATACTTATTTTTTTGAGGCTAGTTATATTTCTGCCTAGCCATGGAATGATAGATTGAACTCCAGTATGACTTTTTTCTTATTTTCAGGATTACCTTTCAAAGCCTCAAAACCTGAGAGCAATTGTTAATGCTTAACCATCTTCTGCATCAGCAGTTCTATCTCTGGTGAGCTAAACAGATGCTTCCTCTTGTCTCTGAGTTGATGAATGCCTTCTTATGACTGACATCCTATTGACAGAGCAGATCTGGCGGCCCATAATGCAAAGGCTTATTCTAGTACTGGTGATAAAGGGTAACAGATAGCATATTTCCAACAGAAGACACAAGAAGACAAGTATGAAATCCTGCACATAAAAAAATCTTAGAAAAGATGCAAGATACAAAACAGCAAAGTATCCTAATAGTAATAGTAATTGGGAACCTAAACCTACTACCATACTAGAATAGATTTTTCTATGGAAAGTATATTTATTTTAGAACCTATACTTGACAGAAAATCTCAATTTAACTTTTACGTTCTGTTATTTCTGTTGATAGATTAGCATTGCTTCAGGTTAGAATACCGAAAAAGATTTTTAAAAGTCCCCAAAAGAGTGGACACAGCAGATTCCAACTGACATCTTAGACCATGTAGACACTTTTATAACCTTTGAGATTTTACTATGAGACACATAAGCAATTAAATACAAAATTCCTCAATTCACATAGATACTCCCAGCTGCTGTGGTAAAAGTATTCACTGATACGCAGATACTCCGCTCTAATCCCCCGCATAAGCCTTGTAGCCATGGAGAGCTTTGTAGAGTCAGCACAAATCAATGCATTTCATTTAATTAATGCTAAAGGGGGAAATAATCTCACACTAATAAGGCAGCAGACGGACTATCCTGGACTGGTTGACTGTGCCTAAGGTCTTAACAGTAAACTGACATGAATTAAGAAGGGTAATATGACCCACATAAAAATGTTACATCTGTCTGCCATGCTACTATATATGCCTTCCCTACACTCTCTCTCTCTCTCTCTCTCTCTCTCTTTCTCTCACACACACACACACACACACACACACACACACACACACACACCCCCATCTCTCCACTTATTTGGGTCATAATTGCTACATGATGGAGAGAACCTAAATATTGTAAATATTATAGTTGATATGTGTGACAGTGGCCTACTTTAGATTTTGTTGGCATGAAGGTTCCAAGATACACCTTAAGGGGACCATGAAGAAACTCTCTATTTCAATTTTTTTAACAAAGATGCTAAAACAGATTGTTGGCAGACACACATCATTATCCACATATACTAGTGAAGACAGGGATAAAGCTATAAAAAACAACTGCTGTTTTTCTAATGGAGGAAAAAAAACACCTGAGTGTCAAGTGAACTGTAGATTTTTGTATTTCTCCATCAAAATTCCCTATGTAGTACTGAAACAAAGCTGAAACAAGGGAAAGGGCAATTTATGTGTCTTCCATTGTGGCAAATGGATAAAAAACAGGTTACTTAACATTTTAGCTGGCACAGCCACATCTGCTGACAAGAGTATCAGCTGTTAGCCCCTGCCCACACACCACAGAACTGGTATGGATGAAAAATAACAAAAACAGAGTATATCAAATAGTTGCTGAGTGGTGCTAACTCTTTTGTCATTAGATTTAGCTCAAATTCAAAACCAAACATATTGAAATGAGAAGTTGAAATATTAGGCATATACAATACTGAAAACAGAGATAAAAACAAATAAAAAAAACCTCCTTGTCACTCTGCAGCTGAAACAGCTCTATTTTCAGCTGTTAGTTTGGGATTTTTCTGAAGTACCTCTTAAGCCACAGAAAGCTAAGGACCTTGTTTGGAAGGACTCTGCCCCCGCAGTATTCTTGAAGCCACTTCTTAAACTTGCAGTGTCTACAGATTTATTTAACCATATTTTGCCTCTCCTTGCTTCAGAGTTATTGCCCACTCCCAAGTTTTTGAAATCTATTTATACTTGGGATTTTATGACTGCTCCAAAAATTTCAAAGAGTATCACAGGAATCCTCTTATGGGTCTACTAATTTAGGAGTCTTCTTTGTGTTGCACCCGTCCGTTTAGCTCCTCGGTGCCTGTGAAAGCATTAGTCAATTCTTCTTGATTCTACTGAAAATGAGATGTGCCAGGCAGTAAAAAGAAGTCTGAAGTATTAATTCTTCTGAAGTGTTAATTCTCCTGTTTTGTTTATCATTTCTTTCCTGAGGAAGTCAACCAAATTGTAATTATAAACATATAAATTTTCACAAAACAAACAGCTAAGAATGTTTTGGCATTGGAGAGCAGATCTGTTTTCTGATTCCTCCCACTCAAAAACACCATGACTTCCAACACAAACCTATTCATAGCTTCATAAATTTGCAAGGCAGTATTTACATAAAATTGCTGACAGTCTCACAATCTGAATTTCCTGTGGCATTTTAGTATATCACATGATAGATTAATAGCATTAGTGGGTCTCTAGTTTGTTCCTCTAGTCTAATTTAGAGGATATTATCACAGGTGAAGAAGTACAATTATGCCCATGTCATATTCTCATGATTTCATAGTGCCATGAGAACGAAAATTCAAGCAAAAGCTGAGCACAGACAGAGGATATGTCTTCCTTAAATACTGACCTTGATATCTCTTCTCCTAGACCAAGCTAATTTGCACGATACTGCAATTTCCACAATTTGCAATTATATCTCATAAAAATTGCAATATAATTGCAATTAAATACTGTACTATTTGAAAAAGAAATAACAGACACAAGAACTAACAGTAAAACAGATTTCTGAAGAAAGCGCATCACATAGCAGACTAAACTGACTCTTTCTTTGTATCAGTTACAAAATTAGTGAAAAATTCAACACCATCATTTCTATAGGGAAATAAGCAACTCTGTTAGAATTTACAAGAATATCCCAAGCAGGCTTGAATTACGAGTCCTGTCAGGTTTGGCTTGAAAAGCTAAAAGGAGATTGATGGGAAGCTACAAGGCACTTTTATTTGCTAGCAGGTGGGTAACCACTGGGATACCACAGAACTCCCTTGTTGATTTGGCATAATACAGCTTTTATGTTTGTTCTTAAAGACAAAAGTAAACAGCACACTGAAATCTAGAGACAATGCCAAACTGAAAATTGCTGTATACCAAAGGCATGAAAACAACAACAAAAACATCATAAATACTGGCAAGATATAAAGTAAGATTTAACTAGTAAAACATCAGCTAACACATGTAGAGGAAAATAAAACAAATCATTGGAATGTAATGCATGAATACACAACAGATACTCAGAAAAGGCAAGCACATACTCAGATCAGATTGAAATATCTAGTTCATCTGTTATAGCCCCTTTGTAACTGCAAAAGTATGCTAAACCTGGGAAAATGTTAATGTTGAAGGTAGACAATAAATCAGGTGAGCCTTAAAAATTATCTGTACTATATGTGTGTACAACACTTATCAATAATAGATGCTTTTCCTAGAAGAGCTAGTGAAAAAGACACTATAATTTTAGTGACATATTCTTTAGCATCAAAGTCAGTTTAGATACCTGACCTTCTGTACACCTGAAATTCCTGTCAAAGAAAGCAGGATTAATTCTACTGCAATTCCAAGCTGTATCTGCCAATGCCTGGACCAAGATAAAGATACTCTCTCCCTCAAATGGAACTGATGAGAAAACACACATAGATGCCTGATGTGCTACACTAGCAAACAGATGTAATGAAATGGGGGGGGGGGGGGGGGAGTCAAAGAACCAGAAACCTTAATAAACTGACTTACAGAAAGAGAAATAAAAAAAATCCCAAAGGGTTCAGGCTTCCCAACCAAAAATAAATATAGTAATGGCTCACAAATATATCCAGTATTCAAAGAGAGCAAAAAGAGATCTCAAATCAGTGAGAAAATTGGGATGAAACTGTAGAAAGAAAAACAAAAGAAAGCAATGCTATACTGTATTTTGGGAAGACTGTCTCTGGAGCCTACTAGTGCTCATGGCATATAAATGGCAGCTCTCGGTATAGCAGGTAGAATAACAATATTCTGTCAGTAGCTTTGCACTGAATAATTACTCACTGCGGTCACTGTGAGTGTAGGGGACATTCACTGATAATCCATTAGACTGGAAATTACTTATTCTGGGATAACTATCATGAAGAGTTGTAACAGGATAAACAAAGACAGTTGAGAACATGCTTTTTCCATTTTTTATTCCTTTTTTTAGTTCTCTGATACTTTGCCAAGCAATTCCTTATGTACGTATTTAGTTAGTTAGTTAGTTTTGAAAGCTTTGAGCTCCAATTGTTTTATAACGAACAAGGAATATACTCAAATATGGGCATCAATCACTGCTGCAGCAAGGAAAGCACGCAGTAAAGGCAGGACATTGTGTGCTCTGCAGAAAGAGATCAAACCAAGGATGCGTGGTGGGGAACTTGAGTTCTGTAACATCTCAAAAAAATTCTGCATTCCTCTGCAATGTGATTTGGTATCTGGAAGAGACAAGCATCTCAACACTATCGTTTCATGCTGCATGTTGAGTTAGTTATTTACATTTTACCTCTCTTTGGGATTAAGAAGTTAGAGCAAAATGGGAAGCAGATATTCAGATGACTTCCCATTTTGTAAAACTGTGGCAAGCACTGATTTCTCAAAGCACATTACCAAGGCTTGAAGGCTGCTAAATCCAGCCCTGTTCTAGGCAAAGGAACAGTTCTCACCTTTTTCTTCTCACCTTTTTCTGCTGGTTACCTCAAGCAGCATGTTTCCTACCATGTACAACACCTCCAATTTGTTTTTGGATAGACAATTTCTGCTTCCATCATATGTTATTATCCTTTCGCTGTTGACACAAAACATGATAGTCCCTACTTTTCAAGGCAATGATGAGTGGTATTAGGCCATTAGTCCCTCTGGCTTCCCAAGGATTTCAGTTCTTTTATTATTTTCCACTTTACATTGACCAGGGTCTCTCTAGGCTCAGTGTTGCTTCTAACATGGGGTGGGTCTGGCTTTTTTGGTTTTACATAATAAATTAAACAAACAAACACACACACACACACACAAATCTGAGAAAATCTAGGGCAAAAATGAAAACTGACCACCAGTTACTGCCTTGCCACAGGCAATGGTCACAAGTGAAACATGCTGTTAAAAGGCAACCCCCGCCCTGAGGAATAGGAAATTAGTAAGTCTCAGTTCTGCAGTTTTCTAATGGTGGCTTCCTGAACAATCAGGATTGTTTCACAGCTTTTTTTCAGCTTTCCCCATATCTTTCTGAAGAGCTTTCTAATTCCCTCAGGACTGCTCTCAGGCCCAGGCAGATCTGTGCTCACACAGCTTCTGGGCATTAGAGAAGCTGGAATTTTGGTATGACAAAGGCGGCAAATGGTCCGGGCCAGGCCAAACAAGTGCAGTATGTGCTTGCCCTCTCTCCTCTTTAGAATATACAAAAGGACAAAAACAGGCAACTAGCTTAATTCTCTGCAGATATCAATACCCAGTGCAAGCAGCTGAGAATATAATTAAAGAACATTAGAAGTAGTCAGAGTTGAAAGGGAAAGGGTTTCCTGTCCCATGACAGTTTACAATGGTGGCATTTTTCAGTCATTCCAAAGTGAGACATAGACCAAAACACAGTAATGTGAAAAAATAATCCAATTTTGTTATTCAAATTTAGTTATAAGAATTTTCATTGTTTAATATTTATCTTTCAGTATAAATTACTTACAGCAAAAAATGATTTTGAATAGAAATAATCATGGGAGAAAAGTCATAACACAATTATCTTCCAGCTCTGCTTTGAGATACTGAACTCAATGATCACTTTTCCATCTACCCACAAAGATGTGCACAGTCTGGCTTGATGCCTTCAGTTTATAATTTATCATAAACAAAGTTCTAAACCGGAATTAATAGTGCTAATTATAAACCTCGTCAGTCATTCAATTTCTTTGATTAGCTATTTTAACTTCACCGAGTTAAATAAATGACATTTCTAGTATCTTAGTTTAACTTAATAAATTAAAATGCATATACAAATTAAACTTAAGTCGACCTTTTAATGGCATGAGACTAAACTCCAGCTCTTTATGCCAATAGTTCAGATGCAATTTTGCCCTGCAAGCAGGAAAAGAAATGAATGCAAAAGCTTTGATTATGTACATTAGCATATTTGTGGCTCACTGAAGCCAGAAAGTTCCAGTTCTGGTCCTGACACTATAGATGCATCCACCTGAGGAAGGAGAACATTTATAGAGAAAATTGTCCCCTCCAAGAGCAATGTGAATACAAAGAATGTAAAGTCTTTAAACAGCCTACCTTTGCCCATGACACTGAGAATTACACCTAGACACAGAAGTGGTGTGTGTTGTTGAACTCGGATCAATACATATCTATTAAAGTGCTGAAGAGGAAAGGGTAAAGATAAGGCTCTTCAAGGAGATTAAAGCTACCTGAAGACTCTGTATTTCAAGGAAATAATTTCAGCCTTTGCAAAAGGCTGCAGCAGCTTGTGCTGTCCCTTTTTGGTTTTTGAGGCTTTGACCCTCCTAAATAGCTTTACTCTCCAAAACACAGGTGCACAGGTGCAGTTATCAGGAAAAATAACAAGATTTGACTTTGATCTAATAAAATACCTTGGTGGTAATTTACCATCATTTTACTTTTAAATATTGCACCGTACCAATCGGTAAAAATAAACTTTACTTTGTATGTCTGAAGAATCTTACTTTTTAGAAGTGTATAAAACGTGTGCTGGGTTTGAAAGTATCTTGGGATAAAAAGCAGCCTAAGCAATAAGTATTAATCTGCTAATTCTGCTTGTATGGATATTATGTTAAATGAAATAATGCAGATTAGTAAAGAGATGAAAGAAAAGAGGTTTCTAAATACCATGACTGTTGCATCGTGATGTTTCCACAAGCCGACTGTTTTGATCGTAGCATGCCATGGCCTGGTAACGGTAGCCCTGTCCACATTCTTTAACGTCTCCTTGTACTTTCATTCCCAGCAATGCTTCCACTTTACCCTCTGGTAGTATACAGTCCGACCAGTTTCCCACGGGCTGAGCACTGTATTTGTCACAGGGACAAAACTGATTCTCAATCAGAGGATACAGCTGAGAATTTTTGCATTTATCCTTTTTCTTACTTTTTCCTAGAAAGAAGAGAGAATTAGTTTAGAAAGTTTGTATCAGGTTACATCCCCCATTCCCCCCCACCCCCGCACTGTAAATCCGTTTAGCCATCAGTAACTTCAAGATAAAACCTCCAAAGGACACAAAGCTAAGGCCAAAGTTTGTAAACACAGGTGCTTGAAATTAAATATATATACCTGAAAATAGTTACATTAACCTTTATTCAAGCGGTTAGGTTAATAACTTGAATTTCTAAGGTAGCGAATGCCTACAGTTTGCACAAAGGCAACATCTTTTAAGATAAAGCCACATATTTATGTTTAATTCAGATAGAAGAGCTTAGGGCATTCAGTTTGAAAATGTTAGTTATTAAAAAAAATACACTCTTTACCCTCTATTTCATCATCAGTGTACATACAGTCCACTAAATACTCTCTCTCATTATATAGATAAAACTTTCTCAAGTTAAAGGAAGTAACATGCATCTTTGTTATGGCGGTGCATTCTTTCAAAATGTCAAAATCTTTTAATTCCATTACATGTTATTGTACCATTTGTTAATAATTACCATTATTCCCCTCTAATGGAATAAGCTTCTCCAGTAAATTTTTGTTTCTTTTCAAGTATCTTCTAAGCCATTTGTTTTCCTTCCCCAACTGGAGTCCACTCACCGCTTTCACTTATAATTTAGGAACAAAGCATGTTTTTTCTTCTCCTTTTGTGCAGGAGAAATAAAGAAGCAAATTAAAAAAGTTGGAGAAAGAGTGGGTTTCAAAATGGAGGGATGCCAACCGTGTGGAACAAAGAAAGGTTTGTGGTAAAGGTTTGCACAGCCTTGGAAAAAATTTTGATTTTGTTAACTAATGGCAATGGAAAAAACTCAAAAAGTTTCAAGGGACAGTCCTACCTTGGAGACAGAGTATAAGAATGCCACAAGACAGAAAAATATCACCTAACGAAGAGAAAAGCCACCCACAAAAGAGCACGCTTGGTTGTGTTAAGCAATAAGGCAGAAAATTAAGCCACGTGTTGCCTCACACTGGGATCGGAGCTGCTGGATGAAGGCACAAAGAAGAACTGAGAGAGCAAATATTCAGGCAGGGAAAGGACTCGCTTAATCATACAATTGGCATTCAAGATTTTGCAGCTAAAAATTCAAAGAGGTAAACCAAAGCTCAAGACTGAAAATGACCATTTATAGCTGAGGCTGAAAAGCAGCTGAGTGCTGCAGTCATTGCAAGGCACCCAAACGCGAGCCATGAGGGGACCCTGGGCATAGCCACGAAGACTTTCAGACAAAAGGAGAAAGAGGAATGAAAGGTAGGTACACCTGATCCAGTTAATGAGACGTGATTGCTGATTAGTCTGTCACCAAAAGCAAAAAAAGCAAATCCAGTTTTTCACAAGGTTTGCAAATTCCTATTAGAAGCTCCAGGGGAATTTCAACAACATGTTTTTCCCCAATTATTGCTCAGCATTAAAAACAAAGGCAAAGAAAATAGAATACCAAACCTGACACTATACCAAGGGCAAAGATACGTCAAAATGGTTTTGAGCAAAATAAATCTTATTGCATATCTCTGTTCCAGGCAAGATTTTGACAATATATGTGAACTCTCTGAGATTCCACAGTCAAAGGATTATGAACTGTGTTAATGCAATCAGCAGAAAGAAGATGAAAGACCTCCGTTCAATTCCTCCTATGCTTCTGTAAGGAAGAGCTATAATTGGGATGTAGCTCCAGTTCATTTTGTTTCTACTGTATATTTGTAATATTGCCTAATATGGAAGCATTTAACAGACAATAAGTGGGTCAATAACTTAGATGCTTAGAGTCAGAAATTGTTACTCCTTCAGTTTGTTAGGAACACACATCTGAATTTTATTTATGAATGGCTTTCTGAAAAGCGAGGTGCCACCAATGCCTGGGCAAGCCAATAACGAGTCATGTTCTGAAAGCATCTCTGCATACCAAAAGCTAACAATCGATTCTTCATCAGCAAATTGACATTCCAATTAAATTAGTTACAAAGCTTTTCATTACATAAAAGCCTCAATGGCATCCTCAGTGAATATGGAGCGTTTTCTCACAAAGAAGAGTTCAATCTGGTGAAAGAACACCGGTAAGATACAGCTTGTCTATCGAAACACTGAGGAATAAACACAAATTGCAAACCTGCCCCCTAAATTCTTAGCTGAGAAAATACATACAAATCAAGCAAAGTCCAAATAGCTAATAGGTGCTGTCACTACTTTGTTTTTCTTGACCTGTTTTCTAAATCTAGAACCTAGTTTCTCATCTTAGTAGAAATAAATTTATTTGTCTGTGATTCAAAGTGATTTTAAGAGTGATGTGGCAAATTTCAAGAGACTTCCTTCTCCAGAACAAGACAAATTTGTTCTGGATTTCTTGGAGTGCCTTACTATCCATATCATGTGGGAGCTTCCAAGGTCTGTGGGGTTTTACACCATCCAGCTAATCGGTTAGTGTCTGTGAGTAATGTTTTCTTTAATGTTCACTAGATTGTCCAAGACCTGCCTGCAAACTATCAGATAAATAAAATTAGAGCAAAAAAATAAAATATTTTTGAAGAATAGTTTTAGTATTCAAAGCTGTAACTCAGACAAATTGCTTACACGAGGGCAACCACAAAGGTCTGACTCTTATTTTATATATGTTATAGGCTTAGCACAAATGAACAACCTTAAACATAATACTGTACAAATAATAGACTATAAAAAAGCAGCCTTTCTAACCTCATTGTGCATGGAAACAGGCTGCAGAATAAACAAGTTATGAAAACCAACTGAGTAACCAGCAGTTGTGCGCTTTTTGGAGAAATGATAATAGAGGGACTCAACGATAAAGATTTTGTCTTCTCCTCACACTCTGGATCAGACTGTTGGTTAATTACACTGCTTTAAATGTGTCACCCACCCTGGAACTACGGACAATGTTGACTTACCTGTCAGAAAAAGAAATGGGCTACTTTGCAGTTTACTGTGTGTAGTCACTTTGGAAGAAACACTGTGCTCTTCTCTTTAGCCATTAACATGGGATCTTTTCTTCCCTATGATCAAGAGTCTGACACATATGTCAGGAGTTTGTTGAGATTTTTTCTTGCCCTATTAACACTATATAGAGCACAGCAGAGACAGCTGGTCTGGTCTCCACCCCTGATGGCAAATGCTTGCCTGTTTGTCATCAGGGACCTCAGAGCAACATGTTTAATCAAAACAGCAGCAACAGTTGATAAAAGTTATATCATTTTTCTCATTATTCTTACCAACAAGAGTGCGTTTTCTGGTCCTGACTCCTCCGCAGTCCCCATTACAGGAAGAAAACTTTGACCAGTTTGTAAACTGGCAATCGTCTTGGCAAGGAATCTGGCATGTCTGTGTTAAGGACGGTAATGGGCCAGCATATTTAAGGCACTCGCTGATGTCAGCCTGTCCTCCATCTTGTCTGCGACAAGTAATTGCTGGAAGCAAAAAAGGATGGAGTGAAATTCAGCAGGTATTCATGAACGTTCCTATTTGATTTAATAAGTCAAACAATCTTCTACCACAAAATTGCAAAGAAAGCCCAGAATAGCTCTGTGATACGAGAATCTAACATTTACGATTATCTTACAATTGAATGAATACACTTGAAATTTCTGAGTGACTTTTTTAGATTATATTTAAATTACTACTTTCTTTATCAACACTTAGCAGGAACAAAAACCTTAAAGACAACTGCAAATATCATAAGGGGCTGCACAGTGTTATCCATACCCGCTGCATCATATCACTTTTCATATTATCATTTTCCTACAGAGATAGGCCATAGCTCAGACATTACAAACTTGCGATGATATTTTGAGTAGCTGAATAGTGTATAAGCTATAAAGCTGAATATGTCTATCGGTAGCACTGATTTTAGAGAAGGGACAGACATAAAATTTAGAAACACATTTGAGTTCTGGACACCACAGACTGTCCAGCTATTCATAGTAGCATTGCTGTCTGACATGCTTTAGCAATTTTTAGTCTTGAACAAAGGATCGAAGAACAGCATGTCTGCCAGGGTAGAGTGTTGACCAATAGAGGCACAACTTTTTTTAACAGAATACCCAGGTCCTAAACAAAAGCTTCTTTCTTATAAGAAAAAAAAAAAAAAGGTTCCCTAAGAAAACTTCAGATGTCACAAGAGAAAGTTGTTGGAACATTAGATTATTACAAAAAATAGGGCTGTTCCATTAATATCAGGATATATAGTCTTTAACAACGCTCTATTATTATTCCTCATGGATAAATTTTCTTTTTTTTAACATTGTTACTTATCTATTATTTTAATCACAAGCCCCAGTAAATCTCATTTTATTTCCTAGCCCGAAACAACAAAGAACTTATTATGCAGTAACAAGACTGGAAACTTCTAGTTGTATTTTTCACACAATGGAATCATATTTATGCTTCTTGGTGTCTGCCAGTACATAGTATATGCAGTATCTCATAATGACTGTGAAAGTAATTCGGATCACCAATTGTTGCAGTAATATTTCATCCAAATACAATATATCATTCTCTACACCTGAGGGAATATCATGTTTTATATTACACTCTGCTCCATAATTTCAACATAGTACTTCTATTGTACTGACAATAATTGTTTTATTGGCATGTGAATTGAAAAAAATGTAAATATTACCAACCCAACTATTATGGCATAATCAGGTTCAACTGTTGGAGAAAAAAGGTGTTTAAATGCAAAGTTTCAAAATAAAATAGAAAACTGCCTGTAAGAAAAGGAGAGAAGAAGGAAGAATATGTGAGGAAAGTTTTTTTTTCAAAATTGTTGTAAAGTAATTGGAAGGGTTTAACGACCAATGACTTCTGGGGAAAAAAGTTTTTTTTCTTCTGACAGTTCTAGACTAAATCTCTACTTCAAGATGATTGTAGGAAGCTGAACTTGATGATTCAGACATTCTTTTTCAAATCTCCATGCCTACTAAAACATAGCCAAAGGTCCTATGTGATTTGGTTTGCCCTATGCCTGTGGTAGAACATACTGAATAAGAGGGATTTTTGTTTTTCCAAAGATGCAAAGCAAACAACTTCCCTGATCCTTGACAGCCCTTCTGAGTAGGACTGCCAGCACTGCTTGTAATAGCATTAAGTTGTTTTTACTGGTGGACTGACCAGCTGTACATTGTCTAATACAATTATTCTATCAAAGCCTATTATTATTGGTGTAGCTTCTACGAGGGTAAAAAACCCCTTTCTTCAGATATAATTATAGTGATTCAATGAGAAAAACTGAGCATCTGAAAACTGAAAATCTGTACAACAACTATTTTAATAACCTGTTAACTGTACCTACTATAGGACTTCCATACTTGTCTAAACATTATGGAAAAACACAAGTCAAACCACTATCTTCAAGTGCAGGCCTAGGCTATGGTTTTGCATTCTTCTGAGAGATTCTTTCCTGCTAATAATATACATCAGATGCCCAGAGATAAAAACACAGCTCAGACAAGTTCTGCCACATAGACATTCACAGAGGTCAAACTGAAATCCTCTGTCTTGAGGTTGACCTTGGCATGTGCATGCATCAGTAGGACTAATTGCATTAACTTAAGTGTGTTGCCACTGAGATATAGGCCATCATTTTCAGCAGTGAACAGGGCCAAGGGCTAAATGATGGCCCACAGATTAACCCAATAACTTTTAATAACCAGCTCTGAAAATTTAACACTCATTTTAGATACTGCCTTTCAGAGACCTGTCTCTGTCTAGGCTTTTGATAGGCCATAAACATTGTCCATAGGAGAATATACTTTCTAGCTAAACTGAGTTTTTCTAAAACCAATATTCATCTCCTCATCTTTCTGGGTTATTAAACATTACTCTGTGAGTAGATATTCAAACTGTCATCTATTTTTTCAGAATTATAATAGTGCATGTAATTTACATCAAGCAGACCCAAGTGAGAAGCTTCCCTTGGGATTAACACCTTTTTTTTTTCCAGATTAACTGTCAGTTGTACTGTAGCAATCAAAGCAGGAAAACACGGCATTCTTGAGACCTAAATATTTCACCTTAATAATAACATTTATTAAAGGACAGCTTGGCATACCAAAGCAATTCCCAAATCTTAATTTTCACAGTGCCTGTCCATAACTATTCATATTACTTCTAGTTGACAAGGCCTGAATGATTGACTCTATATTCCCTTCTACAATTGTTATCCTACAGATGCAGGTATCTATCTAAACGTTTACACCCCTCATGAACACTAGAAGAGTGACTATTTTTCCATGATTTAAAACAGGGATTTTTGACAACTGTATACATACCATTAATACATTATTTTAGCCAGGTAGATGTTTTTTTCCACATCTGCAATGTCCTCACTGTTAGTGGAGGTGTTAAGAATATCATTTGCTTTTTTCCCCATGCAATCTCATTTGGGCAAACCCATCTCCTGTGTCTCTGATCAAACCCACGGCTCTTTAATTATATTCTGTAAAAGTCAACTGAGATCAATGATTAACTCACTTTAAGGAGCAATGTCTTCAACTACTATAAAGCCATGCAGTGCCAGACTGATTATTTTACCTGAACAACCACATTATATTTATTGTAGACATTAGCAGTAAGTGGAAAGAATGTGGTTCTTGTATTACTGAATTAAGCACAAGTAATAGTTAAGTGAAAACATAAAACACAAGAATACAGCTAACGGAAAAATCAAATTTAACACAGAAACAATTCACTTACGAATTTGTTCTGGTATTTAATAATTATTATCTCCCAAAAGAAAGGTGTGAAATAAACAGCAGTCTAAATTCTCTAGACGAGGGACTTTGATGTAATTAAAGCTTTATCTGATAGCATTGCTTGAACTAACCCACAGGGGACTACAGGCTAATATATTTTGTTGTTGGCATAATGAAACAGTGAGACTGTATGTGAACAAGTTTTTTTATGTGCATGCCTACATAAAAATCTTGCCAGTGTTGTTCCCATCAATAAAATACTTCACCAGGATTTCACTGAGATGTGAGATTCAGCGATCCCAAGAGCTAAAAATACAGTACTTCATAAATTAAAGTGCTCTGAAATCCTTTGTTTTACTACACACTTATGCTACTATTTTTCATCTGTTAAATATTTCTAATAGCAGGAATATTCTGTCTCATTTCTAGAAAGACGAGAATTAGTCCAGGACTCTATAACTTTTATTACCCCTAATATCAACGCTGCCCAGGCCAGGACTTCATCAACATCTCTTCCTGCCTGCGTGGGACATGGCAGACTGGACAACTGCATGACGAAATATTTCTCTCGCTAAGTGTGTTAAAGAGCACGTACCGACTGCTTCCTGAAAATGCAAATCTGAGAACTCTTTCTGTGCCGAAGGGAATACCCACGTGTTATTGCTGAGAAAAGTTGTCTGGAAATTTTGTCCTTTTGTCAACAAAAACTTCATTTCTCATGTAAAAACTCCTGCTTTTGAGTACTGTTGTCCAAATCCTTACTTTAGTACAAAACCTGAAGCTGCCTGTTGTCTTTCGCAGTGACCAAAACACAAAGCAGACTATAGGGCACTCTGTTAGCAGTGCTAACTACATTAAGACAGTAGTTTATGATTCCCTCACGCAGCACTCCATCTTCACGCTTTTGTCTTCTTCCTCGTGGTTTCCATGAGGGCACGAAGGTGCCAAAGAGCAAAGAGCTGCCCAGAGAGGGAGGCTGCCGCCCGTGCCCAGTGACAGCAAGAGGAAAGCCTAGGCAGTTCTCGCTGCCGGTGCTGCCTCCCAGCTGCCCCGTGTCTCTGGTGATCCTGCAAGGCCTCCTTGGCGCTCACAGTGATCCTGGGACGCGTCCTCCAATTCCCCCACTTCACCATTTTCCAAATGACCCTCCATGCACCGCCGAGAGCGAAGAGTAGTGAGAGTGTTCAGGACCAGAAGATCATTAACAATGGCCAATTCCCTGCTACGTCAAGTGCAGCTTTTCAGAAATACTTCCTCTGGCAGCTAGATTACTTGAGCTTCTGCTTAAATTTTTATAAATAACCTTCTTCTTGCTATAGAGGATACTGGCAGCTTTCACAGTTTTCATCCCGTTCCTCTTACAAAACTCTGAGGCAGATTTATGATGGCAAGGACTGCAGGCAGCACATCCCTTTGTACATCTCTTTTCAGTCGCTGGGACAGCTCTTCCCTGTGCATCCATCCATACATGTCATGACGTGATTAGGCTAGTGCAGCTTGGGCATTACATCTTTTCATCTGTTACATGTCCTCTTTATAAGGATTGGGATTTGGTCCAACAAGTTTTACTTCTACTATGTAAGCAAGTTTTCTAGGCTTTTATATACACTTCAAAATGTTTTTGAAATGTATTTCCAGGTTTCATCAGAATTTACAGAAACTGAGGTTTACTGTGACAGACTTTTTAAGACATGAACATAGCAGAAGGTATACCTGTTTAAATTGTTCACAATTTCAAACTTTATACATTAACCTATCTCACAGAGCATACCTTTTGAGGTTACCTATGTGGTAATAAATGTCAACTTTAAGAACTAGAAAGCCTCTGTATCACTGAGCACAGCCTAGCTGAAACTGGTCCCTCTCATAGCGAGGTTTATAGTCCACATCACTTTCATCAAATACCGGGAGCCTGGTTTTATCAAGCATTTGCTTTTTTGTTCCAGTTTTTCTATTTTGTATTTGCCAGTCCTCCATGCCTTTCCCTCCTGGGTTTCAGGTGACTCTTCTACTACTCATCAAGACATCTGGCTAATTTAGTCTTGCTAATTAATAGCGGCTGTTCTATTTCTTGTTGCTGTTGGACAGGGTCAAATGCAAGTTTCAGACTTCTCGCTGATGCACACATACTACTCTTTATTAGGGTTTTAAAAAAAGAAAGGTAGATTTCTTAAGTTACTGCAAATTATAGAATACATTCCTGCTCTGCTCATCCACTGTGAAGAGGCATTTTACCAGTGATACAATGGCAAATTTTCATTCATAATAAAGATTCAACACAATCACCATGACTACAACAATGCATTTGCTGCTCAGATATTAAATGCTCTGTTATTATGCTTGGGTTTAGCTATAAATAGCTATCCATCATTTGCATGAATAACTAACATACTTCTTTCTTTAAAAATGCAAAAAAAATGTGCTTGCTAACCAGAAGAAACCCCCAAAACTTTTATTCTCTTGCCTCTGCTTTGACCCAAGTTCTAAAATTGTGACATCTTCATTTAAACTGACATTTGTATCAAAATCTTCATTATACAGGACAGCTAGAAACAGAGCTGTCTTTAACGATGAATCACAGTTCTAAATTTTATGATTCACCCAAGCATCTTTTCTGTCAAGCAAGAACAATGCGATAAAAAAAAAACGGAAAATGAAAATGTGAATAGTAAAGTAGTGATATAAAGCAAGGCATGCATATGCTCCAACGTTATTCATAGACTGTTAAGATCAGACGTGTGCAGCCATTTTTAATGCTTTCTAACTTCTAGTTTTTCCTTCTGATGTAATTATCTTTCTAACTAAAGCATGAACAGCAGAGAATATTTTGTCCAGAAAAAAACTGCTAATTAATGCATATTCAGATGTGCCCATTCTCTGGTACATGTTCCTTTGTATTCAACACATTTGGTGCTATGTTATGTGTGATGGTATTTGTGTGTAGGCAGTCACATCAGAAATAGGATAATTTAATAGCATTGGCAACATCTTCTAGCTCTGAAAAAGAAGAACTGAGAATGGTTCTCAAATACAAGAATACAATCACTTGCTCTACTGAATATAGATACAAAATAAAAGGACAATCCACCAAAAAAACAAAGTGCTGAGGTTACTTCTATAAGACTATTGCTTTACCTCATCATCAAAGGTAAGTTACTGCAAACAGAGGAATGACTGTGATTTCTGCATTCATGAGGATCAAGAAATATCAGAGAACTCCTTTTTGACTGAAGAAGAAATGCTGCTATTTCTACATTTTCACAATATGGTAAATATTTGTACAGAGTGATCGCCAGCAAACACGTAAATATTCTATTCAAAATATTTGTATCCCAATATCACAGCATAAATGCAATGTCAAAATATTAAACCAAAAGGATTTCATATCTCAAGATTTAGCATTTCCTGACTTTGCGGTGCTTAGAGTTAGAAGTCCTTGCACAGTACTAGCTTTGTCTTTTTCTGTATCTACATCAGAAAACAATGTTTAAATAACTGATCATATAGTACAGAACTTCTAACAACATATTGTCATGCAAAAGTTTTCCATAGTCTGTAGAAACTTTATTTACACAAAGCCAAACATGCAGGAAGCCTCCTTAACCTCCACAGATTACAGAATCTGCAGGAAGAGGGACAAAATCGCTTTCAGAGTCTTATTTTAGAAACTGGTGAGACCTTTCTACTACTGTCCCATACAGAGTTAGATCAGACAGATGCTTGCAGGGTCGGCCTCCCTTCAGTGGGAATCTTGCATAAAATCAAATCTTGCGCAGGGGGCCAAAAAAACCAAGGTGCACCACTAAAAATTCACACATGACTATCTTCATGGCAAAAATTGAAATATAAGAGAGGAGAAGGAATAACTTAATACACTGTGCAGGAGAGAACCTATATAAAACTAATCAAAACAAACTATCTGTGTTCAAAAGGCAATTTTCAAGGTGAAAACTGAGTAAAATTTAAACCAATATCCTACGCAACTGTAGTGACATATTTTCCAAAATGAAAGTTACTTTTGTGCAAAATTTCAAATTTTAGCTCCAAGTCAAATTCATCGTAAAGGAGTTCGAGACCAGAAAATATTCCATTTTTCTCAAGCTAAAGAAGAGCTGTACTAGCTTTTTTTTTAGTCCTCGCAGAATATCAGTTCACATTACTGAGCACAAAAACGATACCCTCAGCTCGTTGTGTCAGCTGTTAAAACACTGAGACACGATATATAATACATATATGATCTGAACTTAGATTTTATCAGTTATATCAATGAGAAAAATATTGGGCCAAAGAAGGCTCAGGCTTAAATGCCTCTAACTTTTATCACTTGAACAGGCTACACTACTCATATTTAGATTCTTGGACTGAAGCCCAAAGAGACCTTCATTATCCAACTTTACTACCTACTCTGTGAGTTTTAAAATAAAAATTATACATTAAATAGAGTTATTGAAAAGAGAAAGCAACAAAAATCTTCCCCTTCTAACAGTTGGTCTCAGAAAAAATTACAGAATTCTACAAAAACCACCTGCTTTCTTCAGGCTTAGCTGCTTCTGGCATTCTTAACTAAGGATAGCTCATCCTACCGCTCGATCAAATCAACTGGAGAGCTACATCAGCTTCCACTGTATCTGCGTGTAGGAACAAGACCCCTGCTTCAATGCATCATCCTTTGCATTATCAAACTCTAGCAACAGTGCATAATTCCAGAAGGAAACTCTGCCTGTCTATTTTACCATATTTAAAAACTGTATCTCTGGTAATTCCAAAACGCGCTAATCAATGTGTGTGCATACTGGACATGACTGCAGTTACAGAAAAACCTGTAAACTCAAAACCCTCACAACATACAATAATAGTTTTTTTTTTTTTTCCCACACACTACAATTAGCTGTCTTTCTCTTTTAACTGACTTTGAGGCAAAGTCAATAGATTTAGGTACTACAATGCAAATACACTTTGTACTATCCTTAACTTCTACCATCAAAGACAGAAATCTTATTTTCTCAGTGTGTAATCTGAATGTATCCTCCCGAGCTGCTAGAAATAGACTGCATTAGTGACAGACCATTGTAAGAATTACGACAGTCAGAAGTCTTTTGTATTAGCAGGCAAGACCTTCAGGTTCCATTTTGTGGTAAGCTTTAAACTGATCTCCTTTAACAGCTTCTGAGTAAGTGATAGAAGTTACTAGCTTAAGATTTACCCTATGACTTTTTTTTAAAGAATAGCATAACCTACTTTAATATCACAAGGAAGTTAATGACCAGAACATTTCACTTTTGTAGTTAGCAATGTCCTTGGTCAGGACTTTTGCAATCTGCTGAGCCAATATTGTTATAATGGATTGGATTTTGCACTCAGAAAAGGCAAAAAAAACCTCCTGAAATTCAGGGTTGACTAGTAGTTCAAAGCAATTCAATTACTATAACACAGTAAGAAAGAACTGTAATTATTTTCATACTGAATTGATTGAATACACCTAAAAAAATCTCCCTATTATACATAACAGAGTCACATATATGCGATTCTGTTAAACTCCTGAAATTCTCTATGAAGATAGGTGACGGTAAAGCTAGATTTGGCTGATTTATTTGTTATTAAATGGAAATTGGTGATAAGATGTCTGGATCACTGGGCTCAAAGGGTCAGTGGTTTGACATCCAACTGTTAAGAGTGTTGCATCTCAGTGATTAATTCCAAGGCCAATTATGTTTAACATCTGTAACAATCTATACAGAAAGCACCCTCAGCAAGTTTGTGGACAACACCAAATTGAGGGGAGCAGTCGATATGTTGGAGGGTAGGGCTGCTATTCAGAGGACCTCGGCAGGCTGGAGAAATGGGCTGGCAGAAACCTTATGCAAGTCCAATGATGGTAAATGGAAGTCCTGCCGCTCCCAGGTGAGTAACCCCTGCTGGGATCTTACGCTCCCTACAGCCACCTAATGAAAGGGCCTGGAGAAGACAGAACCAGACTCTTCCCAGAGGTACACAGTGAAAAGGATAAGGGGCCACAGGCACAAGCTGAAACAAAGGAAATTTCAGATTAGGAAAAAATTTCTCACAGCAAGAGTAGTCAGGCAGGTTGCCCAGAGGGGCTGGGGATTTCCCATCTTTGGAGCTATTCAAAACCCAATGGGACATGGCCCCGAGCAACGTGCTCCACCTTGGGTTGCATTTAACTTTGAAAATGGCCCTTCTCTGAGTAGAGGGTTGGGCCAAGTTACCTCCAGAGCTTCCTTCCAGCTGAAATTATTTGGGGAATTTCTGATGCCAAATCACAGAACGAACACTTACAGGGAGTGAAAGTCTCACATTTGGTCTTCATGGATATACTCATAAAAATGTGTTCACATCGTTGCTCCATCAAAAATGTAACTGAATTTACAAAAACTTTTCCATAAAAAGAAGCATGTAAAGTGACACTTTTTTTTCTTTTTTCTTCTTTTTTAAGAGCATTAGCTTTTGAAAGCTTACTTTCAACAAACACCTCTGCAAATTTCCTTCAGATAAGGATGGTGAAATAAGCTGAATTAACAATACCACAAACATAGCCTCTAGTGTACCATCAATATTTAGATATAAATTAAAATATATATTTTATGAACAAAGCATTTGCCAAATACTGGTTGGGATGCATTCTACTATATGAGCAGCCAGTACTTTCCTCTGCTGATGCCCATAAATTTAAGTAAAATTAGCATTTAGTCACAATGACTAAATTTTTAAGCATTTCTCACAGATTTCCCACACCAGTACACCTACAGACTTCTGAGGAATAAAAGATAAAAAGAAAGGGTCTAACCTCTTGCTTGTAGCCCAGGTCCACAAGTCTCATGTGCTCCTGGACTGTCCTGGCGCACATACCATGGTACCAGCTGGCACCTGCGCCATTTGTGGGTCTTCCATCTGAAATGAGGGGGGAAAACAATTGGAAAAAAATCCATCTAAATTTTTAACAATCAAAACTGAGGCAGCACAAGTGCTAGATAATACTAGAAACTACTGCAAGTTATTATTGTTATGAATTGGTTACAGAAAATCCATAACAAGGAGTTACCAACATTATAAGCATTTTCCTTTTCCCTGTTAACTTTTTTCCACCTTTTAGGATTACACCATTAAGAACATGGAGAAGGAAAGAGGAGGAGGAGTGGGAGGGGAGAGGTGCATTATGATAGTGCATTAATGATATTTAACAAATACACAGTGAATACAACCTGCAGTAGGGGAATGTGTGTGTGTGTGTGTGTGTGTGTGTGTGTGTGTGTGTGTGTATCATTTGCTTATTACACAAAGCAGAGAAGGTAATCAGAATTTGATCAGTCAAAATTAGGCTGTACAGAAAACATATCTAGAAACATTAATATACAGTATTAACACATTTATACAAGATGTGAGATTGAAATTTCAAAAAAGAATACTAAATAATAAACAACTGATATGACTTGAATATCCATGTAATGGAAGAAATCCTTTGCTATGGACATAGACATGCTCAGAATATTTTACTATTCAACAAAATATGTTAAAAATTGAATGTAGTAAAGCAAGACTAAGATGTCATAAAACACTGAGTCATTAAATAAGGACGACTTTAAAATACTAGGCAAGCCCGGATGAACCTCCCCCCTGTTTTTCTTTCTTTTTTTCCTCTCTTTTTTGTTTCTTTTTTTTATTTCCTTCCCTATACCAGTGGAACAAAGATGTGTTGAAGCTGCCCAAATACATCATGGAGATAGGACTCCAGTGTTGAGTTCTGGTTCATGCAGTCCTAGGAGCGGCTTTGGGCAGTAAACAGTGTCACACACGGGTGTTCGTGCATATCTTTCTCCTTCCCCCTTCTCTCTTCCCCAAGTTTTATTTCCCTCTCCTGGACATTCTTGAAAGCAGCTTGCGAGACGGCAAGAAATGCAGTAGTCCTGCCTAGTCCGAAGCACAGACAAATCTTGGAGTTACAGAAAAAGATGAGGTCAGACATGGAAATTTTGGGGATTTTTGTTTTGTTTTCAAATAATTTCAGATGATGTGCTTTTAAGTGTAAAGTTTTCACAATGAACCAATTCCTTTGCTAAGCTTAGCCTTCCAAATGCTATCCCAAAAAGGTGAAATCAAAAGCAAAATGCAATCCCAGCTCCGGCAGAGCATTGGGACAGTGGGGTCAAATCACTGCGAGGGCGCCTCAGGCGATCCCACAACGATCCTTGGGGTCTAGGGCAGCTGAGTGGCAGCACCTGAGAAATGGGGATCCAACATAGTATGAACAGGCCCCCAGCCTCTAACAAAAAAAAAAAAAAAAAAAAAAAAAAAATCCGCAGAGTAAAAGACCTTGCAAATAACTTTGATAACAAATAGAATACTGTGCTGCTTAAAGTATTCAATCAGAAGTTAATTTTTTATGAAACTTTTACAACCTTCCATCACAGTGTAAGAGCATACCTCAAGGCTTAAATATAACAAATTCAGGGAAGGCTGATTATTGCCATAGTTCTGAATTAATCCACAATTGTTTGAATTACTTAGAGTGGGGAAAAAAACCTGCATTCACAATTCAAATTATCTGCTGCTCTCATGTTTAAAATGATCGCTAATAAATGGCTTTGCAGCTCAAGTTTCATTGCAAAGCTGGCCTTTGCTATTCAGTGTCTAAACTAAGGCATGAGCAAAGCTGAGTGTGAGTCCATCTGTCACAGCATGTGTGTAGGTCAGAAAAATGCTAATAGAAATATAGAGAAAATGTGTTATTATCAGTTCACATCAAGAAATTTAAATTACCTCAACTACCACTCACTAGCTACTCTTGTTACTTCTACTCTTGTTACTTCTACTCAGTATGTTATGCCCTGAGTCAAGTAATATTTGATCATAATGGTAATAAATAGATGAGGATCAGCTAGAATTTTAGAAGATGAAATTCTGACTCCGATATTGACCAGAACAACTTTCCAAGTTGCATTCCCTGACATTTGGAGTATTCATTTTGGTAGCTTCACAATACTGTTTCACATCCTTTTACACCTTTCAGCTGGATACAGTGTGATCTCCTAATAAACTTGCAATGATACTCCTTAGCAGTTGATGAAAGCAACGCATTGCTTTAACCTCAATTTCTTTTGGCTAAAATAAAATTAGGTCCTATTAGTATCCCTGCAACAGAGAGTAGTTTTATGGGAATTAGCAAGTGTTCTTCTTTAGTCACTGGAGAAACAGAATATTGGCTTCCAATTCAAACATATTTCTTTTTCTTCAAAACAAAACCTAATAAAGAATTTATTTGTCAAGTAAATCCAACTAACCTCAACAGAACTGTCTAAACTTTGTCTGTCTCAACAGCCAGATCTTGCTGTGTATCTAGACTTTCCCACGCTACGCAGACAGATACTGCAAAACTGCCTGAAAATTTTCTTAACTAGTTAATCCGGAGATGCCCACCTGCTGGAATAGTCCTTAGAGATCTCTGGCAAAGATTAGGTCAACAATGAGAATTTTGTATACCAGCGGATATATCACTGGGGGATTGTCTCCGGGCTGATGGATGGAGGACACAGTCCTCCTGAGCGGCAGCAGAACACAACTCGGCTTAATAGACAAGGTTGCATTTCAGTCGTTTGGATAATTTAGAAAGAAAAGTTTTAATCCCATACAATTTCAGAATAATTGCTAGGAAAGCTTTATCCTGAAAGGCAATTCCTAGCAGTTGCAATGTTCCTGCCAAGGAACTAGAACAAAATGAGCTACTGGATTCCCACTTTAAAGGAAACCAAATGTTTTCCCAGTGAGCCTGATACACTATGGGCCCAACTAAGTCTATCTAACTGCACTGAAATCTTGATTTAGCTAAGTATCCTTTTTTTTTTTTCTTAACAAGTGAAATTCAACAAACTTAAGGGGTAGTGCAGGTTGAAAAATCACAGATAAACTGGCCTTGGTAGATTAACACTACCTGTAGCTATAGCAGATGGGAGGAGCTTCGCATTCCTTTTCCTCAAATAAAGCGTCCGGGCACTCACGACCTCCGTTGGCAGGGAGCTGGATTATGACTCGATGACGAGACTGTTTCTTTACTGCGACATCCCCTGCAAAGAGTAGCAGAGCTTGTTTCTCCTGCTATTTTATAGGGATGACAGTAATTAGGGGAAAAATAAGATTTAACATAACAGGTATTTTAGTAAATTGCTATAAAAGAGACATGCTATTTTATCCATAAGCAAAAAATTAAATCTAATAGATAAAAGACTTTAATCTCAGCTTAAGTCCAAGAAGCAGAACTAAACAGAAAGCAACAGCAGCAATACTGTACAAATGAATACACAGTTCAAATAAAAAAAAACTAAACCAACTCAATTTGATGCTATACTCTGCAGTTTCGTAGGGTAATTTTGCCCTAAACATGAAGATGCAGAACTAGAAATAGAAATTAAAGGACAGAAATGATTATATTTCACAAAATTCCCATTCAGTAAATGACTCAACCAGAAAATCTAATTGCCTTTTGCTTATCTCCACAGTCAGGAACACAGCAAATTTAATTGATACTCCTGGTTCTATCCAGGCTTCGCTTTAATCCTGTTCCCTACTCCCTCATTTCCCACTTGGGACTAGCATTACCGTATCCAGGTGCACAAAAAATGTTCCTAAAGAGCATATTCCACATTTAAATGTGAAGTTTTATTTCCCTACTCCTGGATTAATTTACAGCTCACAGTTTTTAATTATTATAGTTATTCATTATTAATGATAAACACCAAATGATTCCTGTAGGAATTTTGATTCCAGTCATCTTCAGGTATCTGAGCTCCAGGTAGAAAAATAAGAGCAAACCCACAAATTTACATTTATTTTCATAGCAACACCTAATACACAAGTAGTATTAGGTAAATATCTTGGATTTCTTTTTTTTGTTTTTGCAGAGAGTTGTAAAGCAGATATTTGGCTGACTAGCTGGGTTATTACAGCAGCTGCTGCTTGTCTGAACACAGAAACGTGCTGGACTATATCCAAACAATCATAATTAGGAGCAGGCAGTATGAAAATCATGGCAGTGGCTCTCCACCACCTGGCCACTCTTCAGCATGGAGGGAACCCTGTGTCAGTGAGTAAATCAGCCACCAGAGCAGCCAGGAGCTGGCACAGTGGGCGAGACCGAGATCCCAGGGAAGATGCTGACTGGCTTGCTGACACAAATGGGTAAAGTCCATGAAAGGAAGATCATGTGTGAAGTATAAAGACACCATTTGACTCTCAGAATAGGCAATATGGCTGTATTAGTTAATAAATTTACTATTTTATAGCAAAACTTATTCCAGTTTGTAGTCAATATTCATAAAGATACGGTCATTGCATCAAGAACTCTCTCCTAAAACTTGCAGAACTGAAAACAGAATAGAGTGGCACCTTTGTCCAAAAAATCTGTCCCAACAGAAGTGTGTCAGAAAGAACTGTCAATATTGCTCCAAGACAGTGTAGTATTTAAGTAGTGAACCAATATTTCATAGATTTAGTTTCAGTGGTCTTAACTACTGTTCTCTTTCAAGGTTTTTAAATTTAATCACACTAACCCTTCTTTTATTTGCAACGATGCACTAAGCACTAATAGGAATTACTGTAAAAATGAGTTTATGCTTCTGACCTTTATAAATCATAAAGAATTGACGGTGACATTTGAAGTGTGTATATTTGATGTAACAGTATCTAACATCCTGATAATATGTAGCTGAGAGTAATCACCACCTCCCTCTCATGCAGGGATTAGCACCCTGTGGAACATGGAATTACACTGTTGACTATGTCTATAATAGTACATATTAGAAAAATACCTCCTGTTAAGCTTAAAAGAGGAAAAGGGATAAGGCAGAAAGATGTGGGCAATAATCAGTCAGTCATCACTTTAGCTTTATGTATGATTTCAATGCAATAAAAATTCAAGAGACACCTGTGCTGTTTTTAAAAGCTTTGCCAAGTGTATCAAAATGGTATTGGCATATGTGTGACTATTAACATCAGTTTAAACTCTGCTGATTTTTATTAACTTTTCTTTAATTTTCTTTGAGGCAGAATAAAATAGAATGGGAAAAGTGAAAGAGTTTTGCCAAAGAAATATATATATAATATATCTATATCCTGGTATAAAACTTCAGGTTTTCTAATGAGCTACCAGCATATGTACTTTCAAAGACAAAAATCTGACCTGCATTTGACAATTATAAAATGCTATGCAGTTTCTACAGTTGTACAAGTATCTGTTTTGGTGCTATACTAAGAGATATGTGTCTGCTCTGTGACTAATTATGTTTATCAATGGAAGATGCAAAAGGGAGTTTGTAACAGAAGAACAGGCAAAAAAGAAAGAAAGAAATGCTTACGGAAAATACATGTAAATAAAGGAGAAAATGGAAGATGTCTTTGAACAGGCCTCTGAGACAAGACTTTGTAACTACAAATTACAATGTGTTTTAGAGGCTACTGAATAAACTATTCTACAATATTCTGTAAAAACGCTACTTCCTCTCTGCAACTATTATATCAGCTAACACATATCCTGTTTCAGAAACAGGTGTGTATAAATAATATGCCAAAAGTGACTACCAGACTGACTATTTTTTTCTTAAAATCTGTCCACTGGACCACAACAGATAAACTTACCTTCTTGACACGAAGAAGGACACAACGTCCAGTCACTGAATGGAGTGACAATACAGTCTTTCCTACAAGGAAGCAGACACGGCCTCACTGTTTCTGGTCGGAGACTCTCTGGACATCTGAAAATAGAAAAAGAAGAATTATCAAATAAATAACATTCTGTACTGAAGCAGTGAATCATGAGAGATACTGAATGCCTGCAGGCACTCGATGGGAGTGCTGGTTGCCTAGAATTCACCAGGATTAAGCTCAGAAATAAAAACTATTACAATTTAAATACAGCTGGTGGAAGCAAGCCAAAAACAGTGGATTCTAAACCTGGGCATTTAATGCAAAACAGTCGCAGCTCCTCATCACCATTACAAGCTCTGCCTTTTTTGTGTCATTTTCGAACTTCTAAAAGATTATAAAGAGAACACATCTAGTTTAGCTTAGCAAAATACATTTCTAGCTCTTTGTAAATTTGCCAGAAGCACACACTCCAGAGAGAGGGATATTTAAACTAAGTACGACTGCTAACACAAGAACGAATAGGTCACAAGAACAAATAGGTCAAATAAAACTGGTCGTAATTATGACAGAAAATAGAAAAAGGTTTCAAACTGCCAGATCTACGAGACTGTGAAAGACAGTAAGTAGGGACAGAAAAATTTGCTTGTTTTAAAAAGAGGCTTGATCAGTATTAAAAAAGGGCTTATAGGACTGCCACTTATGGGGCTCATTAACCCAGGTCATTTTAGTCATTCCGTGTTCCCAGGTTTTCGTTATGAACAAATGACTCTCAAAGCTGCAATACTGGTTGTTAGAAAAAAGCAATGGCTTTTACAGATGCACTGCAAATCTTTAAAATAATTTAAAAAATGCATAGTATGCAGACTGTAGGAGGATTACATGAAGAGGTAAGGAAAACATTACTTCTACATTTTGGAGCTTTTGGCTCATTGCAGAAAAGCGCTACTATTAGCCTTTGCTCCTGTTGGCTGCTGCAGATCTTGGATCGGAGAGATGAGAGACCAATTTTATATTTGGATTGGATCAGTTGGGGGAGCTTGGCTGGCATGAAGCATCTTTCCTGCCAGGCTGGAGGGAGCACAGGCAAGTTATGATGAACGACCACTACCAAGAAAATGTGTACGCTATAGTTGGGGGATACCTACACCTGTGTCAGTGGGCAAGGAGAAGCATGGGTAAGAACGGGAAGGAAAGATGAGCTGCAGCTTTACAGGAATGCAGTCTTCAGCCATAATGTTTGCTAGTTCATGATTTCCTTCAGCTGCCTCTGCATTTCCATGTCAATCCACATAAACTTCTCCAAGTACCATCCACTACTGCGAAGCAGTGCCAGCTTCTTGATTATAATGTCCCATTAATAATATAATATCACCACCCTTTCTCTTTTATCCCCTAAAAATGCTAATGCAAAGAACGCTGAAATATTATAGCTATACCAACACACACTTTCATCACTTCTTCATAGCCTCTCTCTCTAAGTCAAATTGTGCCTTTTAGTTTATATGGGATTCATCAGAACAGATTATATATGTGTGCATCATGTATATAGTCAATACACTTTAAAAAATCATTTGCCACCACTTACATACAGTGACTATGTTTTCAGAAATTTTCTCTAAGGTTAAAAATGAAAATGCTTCTGAAAAGTACTGAACATTGGCTTAATAATGGTTTTTTCCTTAAAGAACTACAGAAATTATAAACATACAAAAAGTTTGAATTATATGTATTCATTATTTCACTGAGAACTTCATCTTTCAGGAGCACTGAACATTGCAATCCCTCTTCAGATCCTTGGACAAGGCAATTAGTTCAATTAGAACACCACTTCTACCTTTTATATTGCTTGTGTTTAGTATATGCGGCTTAAAGCAAAGTATTGATTTTTCTGCAGTCCTTATTCAAGGTCAAATTAAACAGAAGTGATACAGGCTGAAGTCTGTAACTTGTGAGGTAGATAAGGACAATAATATTGATTGTATCATACCAAAGTAATCCTTTTTATTAAGGGGAGTTTAAAACAAGGTTCTTATTTAGATTTTCATGTCAAATGTCTTGTTCTGTAAAACCGATTGACCAATTTTAACGTGACAGTTTGAAGGATCAGCCAACACTTTTTGTTCGTATTTCACAGGATTCATTTATGATACAACACGACGGATAGAATAGCAGCTTAATGTACACACATAACAATTTAGATTACCGAATGTGCTAGTATTATTCTCCATATTTCCATTTAAAGTAAATTAGGAATTAGTATTGCTGAATAAAGCAAGAAATGACAGGCACTGTGCAAATATTAAGTGTGAGAATAGCTGCCTCATGAACTTTCTGAAAGATCTCTGCTATCAGCTATTTCAGCTCTGAATCTCTCCTAAACGAGCTATATCTAGAGACCTATAAACTCTATGGAGATATTATCAAATTCATTCTACTAGCAGCTATTCTGTATTTAACCCTCTTCATATATTAAATTGCAAAAGTAAATCATTGGGCCAACAGAACTACTCACAAAAATATGTATATGAAAAAGAAATCACCCATGTATACACAGGTTTTCAATCTAACGTTATGTCCACGCTGCCATGTCAGCTGTACCATGCTTGAACTCATTGGTCTCCTTCTGAGAAGGAGCACTTACAAGGGCTGTACTGTACTTAGACCCAAAATAACATGTTTGTGTGGCTCTGCACTAACCCACATAGATGTACCTGTTGCTTGAAGCTAACCTGAGGATCTCCAGAATGGTGCTGCCCTGCACACCACATGCATGCCCCAAGAACTTTATCTTGGCTCAACCTGATGATGGTAAGGAGCCAGCTAGATTTAGCAATCAGTCAGCGGTCAGCAGAATCACCACTGTAAATATCATTCCTAGCAATCAGCAGTAAGAAAGATACTTCACAGTCCTTCTGTAACTTTGGTTTTGTACTTTTAAAAGATGACAAAGACATGGGGGTATTTTGTCTTTGCATGGAGTCATCTGATTATACACATTTAAAGAAGCAAAATACAAAGGTAATTACTATGAAAGAATTTTTTTTTTGAAGAAGTTTACTTTTTTGGGCCCACTTGTCCCACGTTGACTCTCACACAGATTACTTTTCTTGTCTGCATCCCAACAGCACAGGTGGCCTCCCCATTCCAGCTGGCAGATGAGTTGAAAGCAGACACAGAAGCATCCTCTATACACTGTCCCCACGGTCCAGTCTGCCAATGATACACAGTGCAAGAGTGTTCGTTACAGCTGCGTGTTTCCTGTAGTGCGCTACTATTTGGGCATCGAATTCCTCCTGGAACAACAAAACAGGGCAAAAGTTCATGCAGTAGAAGAAAATAAAAATAAAGTGTTTTATTAAATATACTAGGAAATCGTATTATCACTTTGATTACACGAAAAAAAAGGATGTGCCTTTGTTGTATTCTTTATACACCACTTCGGCAAACTTCAGTAAACAGACAACACAGGACAGAATGTCCATGGACAGTAAATAAAAATGTATATTACGAAGATGCTAAAATGATCCTAACTTACATAATACACTAATGCCCTTGGAGTAATCTAAAGCATTTTTAGTTAGGGGTTCCCGTAGCAAGAGACTATATGCGATAATACAGGAAGGCAGGAAGGCTCTAAGCAGAACACATGGTTACATGCTCTAGTTATGCATGCCTAGAGACCACTGTTTATGTCTAATTCATGGATCAATTAAAAAGATTTTTGGAGCTCTTGTCCTAGTTCCCAGTGGATATTTATCCATGTTACATAATTACCAAAGAGTATGGCACAGCTGGCAATTTCAGGTCCAGACTGAGATAACAAAGGCTGTCGCAGGTTATGATTAAATGTATTCATGTGTCAGTAATTGTGAAGAAAAGCTCTGATAATGCTATCTTTGTTGTGTCCGGTTTTAGATAATGTGTTCAGTTTCTTATATTCATGCACTTCAAAGTTAATCTATCTTCCCAATCCTCTGCAAGTAAAAACCTCTTTCTTACAAGACTAGATCACAGGCTACTAGCTATCTAGTCATATGAGTAGATATATCTACTAGATCTCTAGTGCTATGAGGCATACAGAGTCCAGATACAAGAATTTATTTAATCATTCATGGTCCACACAGAAACAATAGGCCTCCTATCTCCGGATGACAGAAAGCCAGGAAAAACCTAAAAAACATTTTATTCTTTTCTAAAGGACAAGAACAGTAGGAAAGACAACAGAAAGATGGTTTTGTATTAGTTACAGTATATAAACCATACATTGCTTTTCTCTGAAAAGAAAAATATATGCTCACACGAAACATATGTCAGAGAACATACTAGCCGTTCTGTCCCACCCTGACCTAAAGATATGCAAGAGGGAAGGAGTTTTAAGTACATATTGTTGATAGACATTAAACAAACAACTGAGTATAACAACAGATACTTCAGGTACTCCAACACAAATAAATCTGGTGCCATAAGAGGAGAAAATGCTATATTCCTTAAATTGCTTTCATGGCACAGCTAGCTCTGCAGTCATTCTGGGA
The DNA here is from genome assembly GCF_036370855.1 of Dromaius novaehollandiae. Lineage (NCBI taxonomy): Eukaryota > Metazoa > Chordata > Aves > Casuariiformes > Dromaiidae > Dromaius > Dromaius novaehollandiae. The sequence continues at coordinate 44,934,728 of NC_088099.1, read as the reverse complement.
GACCACTCTAGTTAACTCACAGGACAAACTGCCCGTTCTGGAATTTCCTCCACAGGGATATTTTTAACTTCTGAATTTGGGTTAAAACTATTGGAGCTACCAAGCAACAATAAACATGATGTTAACTCCACCATTACCATTCGAGAAGTCACGCCAAAGACTAGCTAATCGTAAGGTTTGGAAAGGGGGTTAGTAAGATCCCACAACTTGTGAATGCAAGTCAAAAACTACTAAAATTACATTTTTTGATTCAGAACAGATGCAACTCAAGTCTATCAAGATTGTCACAGATTTCAAGATGCAGAGCATCAATACAGTACGCCATATGCATTTTCCTAGGGAAAAAAGGAATATAATCGAGTAAATTAGGAAAAATCGTGTACTTTTGAAAAGGGAAAAAATCAAACACAGTACAGTCACAAATTCTTTAGCATAGGCGAAAAAGCTGATTCACAAGAGGAGACTCCTGCAATACGAGGGGTAAAAAAAAGAACATTTAAAAAGGATAAAGACATTTCAGAGTTGATAAATTAATTATTTCCATCCAACATTACCTCAGAGACTTCTAGCAAGATAAAATATGCTCACTCATTTCACATAATATAGATAGTATATTTTCAAATATTGGTGAAGCTCAAAAGAAACACTCAAGCAAATTCATAAATTAAAGCTGTGTGTGCCAGGGAAGAAATGGTTCCTTGGGAGTTGATGCCATATCGACAAGGTCCTAAAGCATTTGAGAATAAAGTGGCAACTTAGATTCAGTTCTGACAGCTATGTGAGAATATATATTCATGGAAAAAACTCATAAGAGAGAGAGTGACATTGTGCCCAGATTTTTTTTCCTGAACACTTACTGTCAAACATCTGCAGTTCAGGGGCAATGCAGTTATGTTCAAATGAAAGCAGTAGTTAAGAAAACTATGAAAAGAATGAACAGAATCTGGAAATAATACCACTGACAATAAGTGAGCGTGAACACCTGAGCTCAACTCCTAACTCCAGCAGAAGTCAGTGTGGCACTGGAGTGGCCAGCAGAAGGAGAAGGAGGGAACAAGAGATACTTGCTTACCCAATCTCAACTCACCCTAAAGTTTATTGGAAAACTTTGTCACTACTGTAATTTACATGTGGCTTAAAATCTTCCTGTGAATCTATCCTTGTAACCAAAGAATTATTATAAAATTGCTGAATTACTCCTCTTCTAAAGTGTCCATGAAAATTGATTATACTGCATCTCTTTCCTGGTGACCAGTTACACTAACTTAATGGTTTCTTCAAACCACTTCAGTAGCATTGACAGCTGGGAAGTAAGAAAAAAAAATACGACTTAAGTGTGAAATGATGTAGTTCTATCACTGGCAGTCATCTGTCATATTAACATGCAAAAAGGCAGAATATATTTTTTATTTCAAGGAAGAGAGAAACTGAAACATCAGAGACAATCCTCTCATAGGAGGCCATCTGAGACCCACAGACAACAACGTATTTAAGATGTATTTACACAGCCTCAATAATTTCAATGGGATGTTCAGGTTTAAGTAACCCGATGAAGGAGAATTAAGCACTTCAATCACTTGGAGGGATTGCAGTAATCCTTGTGTTTGTTATGACTGGAATGCTTTGATCTTGTCAGGGTCGTAGACTCGAGTCACCATGACTAACAGCAGGATGCACGAGATGAAGGACCCACAGTGATAAACCTGGGCTACTCATGTCATCTCAGAAGCCAAGTTTGGCCTTATTCAGAGGTTGGCAACAGATCTGCACCTTCTTGCATCAATTCATCTGCAATCTTGAGAGTGTGGGGATTGTATAGTTATATACACTATATTTATATTTGTCCTATTGTGTTCTGAACGAAAAATGACAAATACCATGGCTATATTATATGCAAATTGCCATGAAGTAGCTTACCTAAGCCATTATTCTGTCTCTAGTACCAGCAATTCAAGAAAAGGTTCAAAATTCCAAAATGGAACAGCAGTGGGACTGCTAGGACTGAATTAATAGCTGTCTTCAGGACACGGCTTTAGCGTGTAAAAGGAATTATTGGTCTTACATTTTTAAGGCTTCGGTTTTAAATGGTATTTACAGAATTTACATTAACATGGAACAACTGTCAAAAAATGCATGTCACTATTAACAAGCTCTGTATAGAACAGAGGACTGTATGCTCCCCCCCAAAAAGAGGTTCATGTGGAGCTGCCTTATTTTTATCAGCAGGATGCAGACTATCAGCTCCGCTAATACGTTCCTACACTCTGTGCCCTCCAAACATAAAACCACGTCCCAGCACTGCCTACACAACCAGCGCGGCGTGCGCTGAGAACGCGGCTGATCTTTGCTCTGGAGGCGAGGAGTCATGCAGTTATTTGTCATGCGGCAACGGACTAAAACGTGTGAGAGGTTTACAAGCAGCAAAGTGATAGTAAGTCTAATTTCAGTGAAGCATGAAGATCAAAAACTAAGCTGACACTTTTTGAATATCATATAAGCAAAGGTGAAAAGTACATTCCAGCTAGAGCTGTAATGACATTGCAGCCCTGGAAGATTTGTTTATTAATACATTTTATATATATATATATATATATATATATATATTTTTTTTCCTCCTCTGGAGCTTTTACAGCGTGCAAAGGAGCACCAGGTTGAAGATACTGGACAAAGATGTGAGAGAACTGGTATAATAAACAAACTAGGCAGAGATACCAGCTTGTGACCTTAAAACAGCCCAGAATAACCTCATCTCTGAACACGGGTAAAGAGGCCAGGTTTAGAGCCAAGCTGAAGAGCTATGACATCTAGATAATGAGTTAGCTTGTTCGGCAGTAGTATAGGGATCTCACCTGGACTACCTGTGTGGTTTGAGACCTGTCAATCTTTCTTCGTGATCACTTGGTGTTGACTGTGCATTACACAACAGAGACAAATAAAATTCACATGTTTAAAATTCAGTCTATGCTTCACTGCTTTGCTGCATCCTCTGCCTTGCATATTATCCTCAGATATGTTAAGTACCAAAGTCCTCCTCAGAACCAAACCAGCACATTTGAAAAAGCAGCATAAGAGAATGGAAACATTTTCTGGAGTATTTCTCATTTTCACTTTTGTGATATGCTTGTCAGGGCGTTAAACCTCTGTCTCCATAAAAATTGCATAAGCATATGGAAAATCTGTTATTTTGACCTACATGGAAAAGCAAGTAGACATGAAAAAATATTTATTTGCTTGGTCATCTGAAAATGTGTCTCTCTGTTTCCTCTCAAAATGAGTCCATATGACACACTATAAAAGAAGGGCAACATAGAAATAATATTGTTCCTAATTTGAAAAGCATCTCCACTTTGTGACATAGATCCATCTAATTCACTATTTAAATCACCTGCTAAAATAAGTACAACCCTGATCACCTCTTATGCTTCTATAAATGCACTCTTTTAGGGCAAAGGTGCCTGTTCTGATGCATTTTTTAACAATCACCTGCACCTGAATCCTATGAAAAACAGAGTAGACTTTCAGCAAAGAAATTAAGTGTGTATGCAAAGGGAGAGTGTTCTGGTACGCAATTATGCTTATCCTTCTTTCTTTCTCTATTTCTCAGAATGGTATTCTGTTTCACTATTCCTGTACCATAAAGCTTTCACGTTTCACCTAAACTTCATCTTAACTCTGAAGAAATACAATGCATAATGTTTTAAAAGGGGAATTAAAACATGCATTTAACCTTTTTATATTTAAAGTATTTAAGCTTATTTTCAGTATTACATGTAAGTAAAAGTTAAAGGTTTTCCAAGAATTCTTTGGTAAAAATGTCCCCTTGCTTGCAGCGTTGCACAGGACAGTGTTTACCAGCTAGGCACTGGGAAGCCTAAAATGGCCATTTTAGAACCATATACATTTGTTCTAGTCCCAAAACACAACATACACCTAAAAACCAAACCAAACCAGCTATAGAAACCATGGAAAATCATCAAAGATGAACCTAGGTCACAAACCTATAAAACCTTTTTCTTTTTCTCTTTCATACTACATCTATGTCTTTTATTTGCATTTATTGCAGATAAAGGACCAATTGCATGAATGGAAACCATTCACATGAGTGAGTGAGGATTTGCAGGGCCAAACAAAGTTAGGCTATGAATAAAAATGTTGATGTGGTAACAATAGTTACCAATTTGGGCTAAGAAGCTACAAAAAAAATTTTTGTTAGTGTTTGAACCCATTAAAACTCTGATCTTGTTAGCATTCAACTACTTGTAGTACAAGTATTTGTACTACTACTGCAAGTACTTACATACTTGCAAAACAGGACCTTAATTATTACTAGGGTTACTAAGAGTCCTCTGTAAATATCTTTCATTGATGATTGCTTTGGACAAATCATTTACCTTACTTAATTTAAATAGAAAATAGGAAAATAATATGTTTGAAATTTAGAGAGTAACAGAAAATAATAATAAAAAGTAACATTAATTGAAATAAGCAAGAAAATAAATCTCTTCTTTGAAACAGCCTTCGGTACCATGACTAAATTTAGGACACATATTTAAATAACATTTCTATATCAAAAAAATCCCTACGGTCTAACAATCTTTTTCTTTTGATCAAGCAATTATTTTGACATCGCAAAGACAGCTGGTAATTCACAGTAAAACCAAAGTCTGCGCAAGTACGCAACCTTACCTTCACCTGCATATGCCAGGATAGAGCGGGCACGCATCTGCTTTCCTTCTGTGGTTTTGCCGGAGCAGGTGTGCGAGCAGGAGGACCAGCCGGACCACATGCTGAGCACGCAGTCCTTTGGGCACGGAGCGTCGCAGACAACGGGGATTGGATAGATAGCGTCTCTACACAGCTGCCTGTCAACCTCTTCTCCTGGGAAAGAAAAGGCCTGTAGCAGTCTATCATTTGTTAAATTAACTCAAAATGAGCAATCTAGCCCAGATGGGCTCACAAATAAATTAGATTCTGTTCTTGTACATAAACAAGGTAAATAGATTTGTTATTAAAATGACTCCTCTGCCTTGATGTTAGCAGAACATGCCCAAGCCGAGTTTTAATTTAATATTCCACTGAAGCAAATACCAGCATGGGTGGTCTTTGAGGTTTCACTTTGTTAGTATATCTTTGGTTACATAAAAAATCCTACTATGAATAACAGAGTATATAGTACACCTTTGGAAAACTGCATAAATGTGCAATGCATGTGCATTAGTCACCTAACCTTAACACATACATGTTGAGGAAGGAGAAAAGTATCCTAACTTCCAGGTCATGAAATTTGTTCTGTGACTCAGTTTTATAATCCTCAATTTATCCTTTGAATTGCAGTTGTACATCAAAATATAAAGACGGTTGCAGTAAGCTGGAGTCAGAGAATTTTGTTTCATCATAAAGGTCTTCATTAATTAGCCAAACCAGTAAATGTCACTCCTTGTGTCATGGAACTACAAAAAAACAAAAACAAAAACCAAACCCCAAACAGTGCATTTTTTATTCTGTCAGATCAATCTACACATTTAATTAAACTAAAAAGACACAGACTGGTATAAATTGTTTAATGAAATACTAATCAGTGATTAAAGTAGCAGAACTACTTTTTTGGTAAAGAAATCTGGTAGAGTTGCACTCGCTGACCAGAGTCCTATTCATAAAGCAGTGAGTTCTGTATGGTGTCAAATGCTTCCCTCACCAGATCAGTTAATATCCATCAAGTGATGGATGAATGAATGACAAAGTACTCAGACATCAAAAATTCTCAGTGAGAGTGACAAAAACCTCAGGATTAATCTTCAGACAAGCTGAGGAAAAAGAACGAACTGAGGAGAGAGAGACTCGTATTCAGTGTTTTAGAGTTTTAGCCTAGCTATCATACACTCCCACTACAGAAAGTGCTTTCAATGAATCCAGGGAGGGAACAGGAGCCCCATACATGATGCCAGTTACAAGGAACAGTGAAAAAGCTGTATGTAAGAGAACTCTGGGGTTCTAAGGCTCCAGTAACCACACATAACCAAGTTAAGATCCAGTCTCATTTACACATAGGGAACTTTTTAAAAGTTATCTGAAAAGCAAAAAATTTCAAAAGCATCTGAATGCCTTTTGTGTTATATGGTCCTTGCAGTGCTAGGGCATAAAAATTTCTATTGAGTTATGATTCATCTACTGAAATTTTATTGACGTATATGTAATCTCAATGGAACGGAACAGGACCATCTATTATATTACATATGTTATGATCCATTGTGTCAGCTATTTTATTTTCATAGCTAATGTCAATGAATCATGTCTCATCAAGATTTGCAATGAAAATAAGTTCTCAATATATCAAAACATTTGTTAAAAATAATCATTAAATACTCTGTAATTTAATGATAAAGACATCAGCTGATGTTAATGATTGCCACCTGGACTCTGAAAAGCTAATTCAATGAGAACTGTGGCTGCTGTAAATCAAGCAAAGATCTATAAACAGTGCTTTACCGAAGCCCCAAATTAGGCTTTTATTGCTAAACAGAGTAATAATAAAATGATTCAAACAGTAATCTAAACAGAATCTACATTCTTGTCATTCAAACTTTACAGAGTCTTAAAACCTCTCAAACAACAATTTCTGCCAAACTAAATTCCTGAAAATAGGAGGTTCTCTAATACTAGCGGCATATGATTCCCAGAATTACTAATGACCAAATTCTTCACAAAAAAAGAAAAAATGAGTCATTGCATCTATATGACACTAACCAACATCAAATATTTTATTTCTGAAAAAACTTCAGTCACAACAGAAGTGCAAAAGTCAGCCTTCTTCAGCCCTGCAGCAAGGGCAAGTCCTGCAGCTCATGATTCTTAGATGGTCTGAAGGAGTCACATTTATTTGAATTATACAGACCTTTGTCATCAAGCCAGTCTCCACAGCCATATTTTCCCATATTAGAAATAGATTTTTGAGCCCTGTCAATAGCTTTATAAAACTCCCACATCAAGCTCTACTTTCTGCACTGGACTCACTCCCATAAATTGCTCCTTCTATGTTATCACAGGTCATTACAGACCGTCACCAGTGTAAGAGGGACCCCCACCTGCTCCATCAGGATGGCACTTGTCTGGGTTGAAGGAGAAGGAGGATAAGCAGACTGCAAACTTAATTGAGAAAGAATGAAGCTAGAAAAGGGATGAACCTCATCCTCAAACTGTTCCACCTCCAGGTAAGACTCAACAAGGTAAACTGCTAGCACATCTGCAGTAAAATACTGCAACTAACTTATTTATCACCTGTCAGTCACTATGGCTTTAACTGGAAACTCAAGTCATGCTAGCAGCCACAGTGAGAAATTGCATAGACTTCAGTTTCCACTGAAATTTATACTTAAAATAAAAAAGCCTTCAATCTCCTCCAAGTCAAAGCCCCCTTTGATCATTTGCTTTTACAAAGAAAACATTCTATAAATACGTATCTTGCATATTAGCATTCAGTTTTTGTCAACAGTCTAATTCTTATCTGATGAAGGCAATGGGACAGAAATGCAGTTGGAAGGACTATTTTATAATGGGTACCTTCAGGGAGATATTTTACTCAGACTAAATTGTTTCTGACATTTCACTAATGATTTTATGAACATCTTGACCTTTGTTGCCATCCTCTTTAAAGTGCATAGTGTAGCCAACTACCAGAAACCACTCAACCATATGCTGGGAACAATGCCAATGTAGGGACTAAAGCTACTTGAAAAAAGTCCCATTTGCAAGTTTGTCATCTATAGTCTAATATTTGAGTTTTACTGTTATATATTTATGTCGCACAAGAGATGAAGGCAGATCTCCATAAACATGAGTCAAAAGTCCCTGCCCTGAAGTATATATATTCTAAAAACTATAATGCCAGCCTTTCCCTCCCCAGAAAACCCTAGAAACATAGAAACAAAATGTGACACTCCCCTCATAAGAAAACTCTTCGCCACTGAGCAGCTGTTTCGTCCATTAAAACCCAGCAATAGTCCATATTCAGAAACAGTGTTTATGTAGTTGAACGACATTTCTCTCTTATGCAACCCATGCAGAGTAGGGGCTAAATTCTCCAAATTGCACTATATGCAACTGCAAGTAGAAACGGCATGAGGCAACAAAGGTTTTCTTCCTCAAGAACATAAAATGTCAAGAACTGTTTAAATCTTTGCTGAGAGTTTGAGAGATTTCTATTATCTGTAGTGACTACCAAGGAGCCAGCCCTTCAAACCTTCATCTCTTCTCTGAACTGTTAGGCCAGCTCCTGCTAGATAGGCAGCAAAGTGTGTCATTACGTTAAAAGCCCTTTGTGGCCTACTTTGTGGTGTGAAGACCCTCTAGTGTGTGTGCCATTATTGCTTTATTACATTCGCAAAGCAGATGTGACATCCATGAAAATTTGGTCTAGAGGCTAAAGGTTGGGCTAGAACCCCAAAGACCTAGGTTCTGCGTTTGATGCAGTCAGTTCATGCCACTACTTCGTGTTTTTCTTCCCCATCTGTAAAATATGTCTGATATTTAAGTTTCTTGTAAAATGCTTTTTTAGAAAGCATTTCTAGAGTTGGTATTACTACTATAAGACATGGCATCTGTTGCTTATTGTGCATGTTTTAATATGATGCATGCTTCAGTGCACAGTTAAAAATTGCTGTCAAATCCTGACCTGCAGTAAATGGAAAGGTAATTGCTTAACAGAGAGCAAAATTATTTTAAAGCCCTAAAATGAACAGCAAAATCACTGCTGGATTCAATGAGGCATGGAGAATGGTTGAGCTTTCCTCTAAAATCAACGTAAAATAGAAATGCAGTTGTGGTTCTACACAATCAAGTAATTAACTTGGTCTCAGTCTTGGATCTGGAAACCAGCTATAATCTCTGAAAGGCTAAACTATTACCTGATACAAATGAATCAGAAATTGGTACTAAGTTCATAATGAATAGGATCATCTCATGTGAGGGCTTTGAACCTTACTATTATAAGTCATTTAAAGAAAATAATTCTGTATAATGAGTAAAGGACAGAAATATCACAGAGTGGTAAAACAAATCATGCTGTTACAGTCTAAAGTCCATAAAACAATTAACGACAGCAACTGAGCATAAAAGTTAAAACTGCAGACTTCAGCCTCAGCACTGCTTAGTCAAACCTGTTCAAATTTACTAGCACTTCTGAGACTCTAAGACAAAAAAAAATAAAAAAATGAAAAAGGCTCCGTGCCAAGTTATTCCAGTATCGTCTTGTTTTCATGGTTGCTGGGAGCTCTGTATGATGGTTTGTCTTTAAGAACAAGAGACCACAGAGGCCTCAGTTCAAGTGCTTTTAAATCTGTACATTTAAAATAAGGATGTGAAAATGAAAAATGATGGAAAAGAATGATAGTTTAAGGCACTGCTTGATCTGGATGTACTGAGTTAACCATCCTAGGGTATATATTGCGTTGCATATATGTAACTATATCAGTTACACGCAGCGCTTTCTTGGCTGGTGCCTGTTACCGGCTTTCTCGCCTTGCCCGTGAAGCTGCAAAGGATGCGCACAATGTGTCGTCCATGGGAAAACTGCTGGACACCTGAAACACTTGTAACGCACCCCTAAGCCCAGCTTTTAAGTACTGTGTCTGTGGGCAAAGAAGGCCTTGCTATTTTTCAGTTGCTTTCAACAATGCCTCTAGGCACGGAGTGTAGGCAAAGTACATATTTCTCCACTGAGGAGTTTCTAAATGCAATAATTTTATAATTTTAATTCTATGATCATTTATTAATATATTTATTAATTTTATAATTTTATATAAATGTAGTCTGACTGTAAGTCGGGAAAATGCATTTTCTTCTCTTCTTACAATTTGGAAGTGCCTAAATGTCTGTTTTAATTACACCGCAGGGCAGAAAACAAGCAAGAAAACATCACTGTAAAATGTAACTGTATCGAACTTATGAGAATGTCACAACCAGATTATAATAGTATAGTAAAAACACTAATGTTTCTTCTAAATGTCAGTATTCTAAAAAAAACAAAAACAAAAAAAACCTTCAAGCAAACCACCAAAATGTAATAAGAGAATATCTTACAAATTTGTCCAGACTTGCTCTCTCCCTCTCTCTCTCTACACAACAAGTTCTATACTAGACTTCCATTAATAATGATCTTGCCTAAATTTTGGCTGATATTTAGTCTAATGGAAAAAGGGGTAATTCTTCTCATTACAGAAAAGTCATTCAAATCATCAAACAAAAACACATTTTCATATGATAGGACACCTTGTATCTGCTAATGAACAGATAATAATAAAATACCAGGATGAACCAACATTATCATTTTCATTTCTAATATCATTGCCTTCCTTTCACATCAGTAAGCAATTACCAGTCCTCAAAGCTCACCAAAAAAGGAAAAATCCTGCATGCCTAGCATGCACTGTCATAGCAAATTAACTTCTTCTAAACCACAGTGCTGTAGCAATAGTATGGATTTGTTTTTCCCTGCATTGATCACAACAGGTAGAAAACTACATTGCAAACTGTGCATAGTAAAAAATGGAGGACCATAACATTTTCATTCAAATTCCGCCCTTTTGCAAAATTTGGCAGCTGCTATCTGTCTTCCTCAAACCTTCTCATCTCCCTGTGACTTCACCAGAACTGCTGATTGGAAATCCAGTATGACACACACTTCATACAAAGACAGATTTTTTTTTTAGCAATTCTTTTTTTATATATATACAGTATTTTCTGAAGAAGGCTGTCTTTCTCCTAGCACCTGTCTCTAATTAAAATCCATGCACTACTGTGACAGGCTGACCCAGATTTTTCTATAGGGAGAATTTAGAAGATAATCTCTGAAAACCTAATCAAATAAGCCACTGAAAGAGGAAACAATAATATTTACATGCAGTTCATCTTTTGGTGGCTTGTTTAGCACAACAACCTTCAAGAAGAATATTTGGAGAAAAAAAAAAGCATGACAGACCAATTTTTGCTCTTGAGCTGGTTCAATACTTTATATATAATAAATACTTGGATAGACACTAGGAAACTTATATGTTTTATTAATCCCAGCAACCTTCATAACATCTTGACAGTGTTTATTCATATCTTCTCCAAAGATAAAGGATGTCAATGTAAGCTTTAATGTTAGTAAAATGGCAATGTCCTTGAAAACAATAGCAAAAATATGTATGTTTACATGCAAGTGTTTTCTATTCTAGCTCCTGAATGACCAACTGTCAAGACATCTCTCTACATAACGTATGCTGATAATTTTTCAACATTTTGAGTAATTTTTTAACCTTCTTTATTATTGAACACAAAGAATCACTAACCTAAAGTTTATATTCTCAATATTCTACTCCCTTAACCTGAACACAGTGTGAAAAGATGGTATATTTTTTCTGTGTATCATTCTTATAAAGTGGAAAGTTTCTGCATTCAGTTCTACCGCTTAGGTTCCTCGCTGTTAGCTCTCAGTGTTAAATCAGTTTCTAAATCCCTAACCACATGCCTTTCTCTCAATTGCTTTCACTAAGTAGCATTTGCATTTAATTAAGTATGTCTTAATTAGTTGATGGTTAATATTTGTGAAGTCATTTTCTTCTAAGAAGCCTAAGTAGAAATGGCACTGATTTCAATGAAGACAAATACTCCACCATTTCTCACATCTGTTGGTTACGCAAAAATGTAGGGATGTTGCTCTAATAGTTTAATGAAATGAAAACATTGTTGGCAATTTGTGTGTAAAAATTTACTCTGGTTTTGATGCAGAATTTTAAGTAATACCACACAGTCTATTCCTCATTAAAAGAAAATGATAAGCATGACACTTTGGTCCCTTATTCAAAAAACAACATCATGAATTTCATAAACGGGGATGCATTTTTTAAACTAAGAGACATGATAAGAAAAACATATAAATCTTCATATTATTTACGTTTGCTATGATTGCATATACAAACCAGTGTGGTATATTAAAAGTCACTGACCACTTCTCTCCTTTCCCTTTACCAATACTAGAAGGTATGAACACTTTATAAAAAATGCAATCCTAAATTTTAAAATGTGTTTTCAGCATTTTTTTAAGCAAAGATTTGCTATGAAAAATTACTGCTCATGGCAGGAACCAATGCTATCAAAAAGAAAAATAGCTGGAGCTCAGAAACCCACTATACTCCTTGTTGCCTAAATCAACAATGGCATGTCAATGTACATAAGAGCAAATGATGATCTTTTTGAGATTTTCTATTCCTTGAAGAGCTGAAACACACCATTTTATGACCAGTAACTTCCTGTTAAAGACTATGTGCAATTTTCTTCATGTATTCAATCTTTTGGGAGAGGTTTTGACCTGTGGAAAGGCAGTGACTTTAAGAACTCCCAAATTCATGTGAAAATCTAATTCCGACCATAGTACCTGAGCGCTCCTACTTCTTCTCTGTAACCAGAATAGTAAATGATACTACTACCACCTCAGCTCCGGCTGAAAACACAGTGCCTGCTGACCTCCCCCATAACCCAGTAAATTAGCAGCTATAGCAAGAATACAGAAACAGGTAACTCACTTCAGGCAGTGCATTGGAAAGCTAAAAGATTTGGAAGACACTGCGCTACACAGATAACAGAGTTCAGGTTCTAAAACATCTTTTCCTGTTTTTAAGACCACCCAAGGTTTCAAAACCCAAATTTTCAAGAAAAGCAAGTCACTGCTAAGCAATTCAGCATTCCTTAAAGCATCAGGTAAGGCTTTGTACCATACATATAATAGTTACAGGAACAATCAGACCCAAAATAACACTTCAGTTTGACAGATAAAATAATGAAAGCAATAAAGTAAGAACTCTGAAGCAAAATTGAAGAATATATTTTAAAAACTTATATTTTGTTATAAAATTGTTTCAGATGGGAAGAGTATGTTCTTTGGATGTAACTGGTTAAAAATAATAAACTCACATCTTCAGTTACAATATTACTGCTTTCAGTAATCCCATTTTCATGTCTGATAACAGAAGAACATATGTATCTCTATTTATATTAGAGTCATTTATCAGGATTATACTCACGTAGATACTGTCTAAATTTGACAGAGAAGAATAAAAACAGGGAAAGAAATGGTATTTCTTTATCCAAATAATATTTTTTAGATACAAAATGAAGTGCCATCCATCACACATGTAGGAAGAGCAGATTAAACAACAGTATGAAAAAATAATATTCCATAACTATGTTAACTCAGAAATATATTTTAAAAAACAGTAACCTGGGGTATTTGGCTGGGGGAAAAAAATCCCTGCTTTTTTCCATTAAAGTGCTAACTTCTTATTTATCCTTGAATTCTTTACCAGAGGAGAATGAAAATGAGCAAAGGAGAAATTTTCTGAGGACAATGAAAATGAGACAAAGAGGAGAAATTGCTCTGCTCTCTTTCTCATCATAACAAGTAGAACATTTTGTGGTATCCACTTTCAGACTTTACTTTTTATTCCTTTACCCTATCTCTGTTTTAGCATCATTATTCCCTACATTTACTCAGGCTGAAAAATAAATTACATACATTTCACTTAGGACAATAAGAAATAGAGTTTTCCAATACTCCCTGTAATTATATACATAATTATATAACTGGTAGTGGTGGTGGCAGCAATGATGGCAGCAGCAATATCCATTCCCCAAAGCATAAAGCAACCACTTGGCTAGCTGTGAAGCTCCTGATAAAAAATAGTTCATTTTTATACATGAGATCAGTTTCTCCACCACATACATATCCAGGCACACCAGGGATATCTTATAGCACTGACTGTGACTTATAAAGTAGCATGGCCATTTAAAATCTGACACTGTAAGTCACCAAGAAATGACTTACATATACAGTGCATATTTTGTTTTATGTATATAGTCAAAGACTAACAGAAAACTCCTCTTATCATAGAAGATACCTTCTCTGAAATTTTCACTAGCTCTGATACCAGTGAATATCCACCAGCATGAAAGAGGCAGTATCTGAACTGTCTTATTATAGTGAGTATCACTGAAAAGGACTGATCTAAATAGGAGTACTGGAGAATTAATCCAAATTAATTAAAATGGGACTTTAAAGGAGATTAGTGAAAATGTATTTTGTATGGGCATCCTTATTCAGAATGAAAGAGAAAATTCTTAACAAATAGAATTAAGGGCACCTTAATTCTGAATAAGAGGATTCACACACACATTTAATATAGTTTAACTAACTTATTTTTGCAGTTAATTCAGATCAACTTTCCTGAGTGTCTCCAAGTAGACAAGGCAAAATAAACAAAAAGCTTAAATGTGATATGCCTTTAGCAGAAGATCACTTGTACTTTATAACTTTACGCCACAGCACGTTTGTACCACAGGAATATTAGTCAAGCATTTCTATAAAGTACCCAGTGGAATACCGGCACTCTTCCTAACAGACAGGAGCAAGATTTTCCTACTGCTTGACAGGTAGTTGAAGCACTTTCATGGCTCATTTGTTAATGTAGTCTTCCCGAGACTGAGAAGGAAGAGAGAACACAAATGTATTGATCATAACCAAGCGCAGTTGCCTTCTAGCGTCAAATAAGCCAATCAAACGTCATCTTCGTATGAAAGAAAAAGTAAGTTTGAAGACAAGCTATGGTCCCACTGAGAATAAAATCAATATTAGTCATGGGACTGAGTGAGATCAATGTGTCAGACCAATAGGCCACATTTTAAGCTGAATGGAGAGAGGAAAGCAAAAGTGCTGACACAGCTGTAAGGAAACAGGAAGGCATAGTGCAAGTCTGAAGATTAGAGCACTTGAAAATTCAGTGTTTTTCTAAGAACACTTGGCAAAAACACCGGCTCACCTTAGAAAGATATATCTGATCCCACTGTCAACCAGATAGGCTCATAATGCTTCCCCAGCCAAAACACAGTTTATACAGTAAGATATAAAAGTATGACTTTAAAAACAAAAACCCCACACTTTCTCCACGTGTGTAAAATGTTACAGAAATTCTATTGTGTTTACCAGTGAAAAAAAGTAGCTTTGATAAAGTTTGGATTCTTTATTCTTAGCATAATTTTGACCACTGGACATTTGACAACACTCCCCACCCAAGGGGCTCAAAATTAAATGGAGAACAAGTCCAGGGAAAGGCAGCAGAATGTCAATGATTTCAAACCAGTTTAATTAGAAATGAATTAATTCTGATGAGCTGATCTGAACTAGATTAACATTCAGAGATCTGATTTTGGAATAGAAGAATAAAAAGGAAATAATAGGCAAGGCTACAAAAACAGTAGCATGGAAACAATGTGACAGCTCCACTAATGTCAGCTGAAAGGCAGTGCTTGCCACAGCCAATCTTTTCTGCAATTCCCTACACTGAGATCCCAATCTGAGTATTTTAAACAGCTACCTTAAATGACCTGATTTTGAAGAAATACTGAATAGCCATAACTTTCATGAACTTCAGGCTTTTCATGTTATTCATAATACGAATTTTGGAGGAGAACTTTGTAAACTTTTGAGCTTAAATTTATAAAGTTGCATCATGAATTCATTCATAAGCACTCCAGTACAGCATTTTCACAAAACATTTTCCTAGAATCTGGCCATTAACATTTTAAAGTGTTATTAGAACAGCATTAGTAATTTTTCTAAGATCTTTCTGTGATGGCTATCACACACTCACTAATAAATTTATTTTCAAAACACTCAAGATGTGACAGGTCAGTAGTATTTATATTTTGCTGATGCTGAACAGCAGCAGAGCAAAATTAGACTCTGAAGCATGAGACAACTAGCCTATAGACAAGGCATTCATTACTACAAAATGCCCACTTAATCCCCAAAGGAGATACAATCCTTTCACAAATAAGGAACAGGTTGGGTGGGGGAAAATGCCATTTCAGCACAATTGAATAATTAAAGACTTTATCTGATGCATTTGCATAAGGCCCAGACAAACAACTTTAATTTCTTTGAATTTAAGGATCAGCTTTGCAATCTAATAAATGATATTTTGACATGATATTTCTTTCAGATTTTCTGGTTTAAGAAAAGAGCCAAATGAAAACCAGTAATTCTGCTGTGAGTAGTAAACTGACCCCAGACATCACTGCACATAGCTCTGCCCACTGATCTCATGGGACAAGAGCAGCAGCAGATTTTAGGGAGCTCTGTGTTCCAGCTCCAGAAGGGATGAATTTCTCTCTCTTCCCTTTCTCAGGCTTCTTATCCAGCCTCATTTTCTCTGGACACTAATCTCAGTCTGTCACCTCACTGCCCCTTTCACCCGGCTGTGCCAAGTCCTCTCCACCTGCTTATCAAATCTTTCCTTGGGCCAACAGTCACCCGGTCCGGATCCCTCCCAAAATTGGTTCCTACTCTCAGCCATGTCCAGACTTTATAACTTCCCTGTAGTTTCTCACTTGCTTTCAATAAACTGTCCTGGAGTGAACCAGGGTCAAGCCCTACCTTTCCCCCCCACTCCTCACCTCATTGCTTGGCCACTTCCAGTTTCTCTTGCTTCCTATCCCCCCTTTCACCAAATCCTGAACACAAATCTATTCCTTTCCCTCTGCAGTGGGTTTGTAGGAGTCCATAGTTGAAATCCTGCCAAAAGCAACCTCCACCCCAAACCACTGGAATGGAGCACTGGGAACACTGGAGAGACTGGGAACCTCAGTTGTCTGCTCTGATTTGGAGAAGCCATTGCAGCTTACTATGTTTCAAAGCGTCTGTGTTCAAAATATCTCAGTTTGAAGTTTTCTTAAGCATTGGATGGGGATGGTCCGTGTGCAGCGCACAGGAGTTACAGGAGTTGCAAATGACACAAATTATCTTAAGGCTCTTCAAGTTGCAACTGCAACAGTCATTGTGTGAAATCAGATACTTCTTGGCAGATAAACAGTGGTTTCACATTAATCAGTACTCAACGAAAATTATGATCTGAAAGAAAGGTCAGACAATGAGCAGCTTATTGAAAACTGAGAATAAAATTCCTCTTCTTTATTCTGGCCTGACAGATATGGCTAATGAGGATGTTTTAATCATCACCATCACTTTTCAAAATACTAGTTTCACAGCTTCAAAGTTTGACAATGTTTATTAAGAAAATTTACCATTAGTGCGCAGGATGACAGAAAAATATAAATATGCCTGTGCAATCTTTTTCTCTCAGATGTAAAATGATCAAATCTAATGAGAGGAAACTGTCCTAGAACATTTTATCATAAAGATTACAGATTGCGTAATATATTCCAAGAAAGAGGTATTTAACTTATAAATATATAACACTAAAGGGATCTTTTCTGAGTATATTTTGTAAAAATATTTGAAGTATTTTTTGAGTCTGTTCTGGCTATGTCACTAATGCTTGGAGAAAGAAAAGGAATGAAAAGGGAGTTATTGAATGACACACCTTCCCAAAAACAATGTTCAACATTGCATCCATAGATCCAGTCTTATAATCCATCCATAAATCCAAAATACCTTTTTTCTTCTTTCATAGCAGCATAATTTAAAGTGACAACAGTAAGCTTGTAAAGCATTAAACTGACCTTTCTAAAAAAAATAAGTATTTAAAAATATATACGCAATTGTCACTTTTTACCATTCTTATTACAACAAAGCTTGAAGTCTATTCAAGATTAGACTCCTGCTTTGCAGATTGCTATACTAATCAAAACCTATGCATCAAAATGCCTCCCTAACGAATTTCCTCACTGCTATAGCATGTAGTTCTTGCCACATCATGTGCTTTCAGCTGGCTGTGATATTAAACACAAATGCAGGTTACTAAGAGTGTAAAATGCATCGCATGAAACTTGTAATTAATCTGTGTTACATTCTGAGAATATTCTTGCTTTTCACAATGGACAACTTCTACCCCCAGAAGTCTGACAATTTTTAAGTACACAAGTCCAGCATTCTCTGCCAAGTCATGGTACATTTTAGAAGCAAAGTCATCTCTTATGACTAGACAACCAAATTATTATTTATGACGCAAGATAAAGATTTAGATAATTAAGTTGGCCCACCCATTTTAAACTTACCTGTATTTATGATTAACATTGATGTCTCTACAGGCATTGTATATAATTAACCACAATGCTGTCTTCAAAAGCATACGATAAATTGGAAACCAGGAGCTATTGCACTGTGATCAGTGATAATAGATTATTGCACTACACAGATAAAACTCTTGTTTTGTTTTACTTATTCCTTCAACTGAAATCAGTGCATCCACTCTTCCAGGCCAATTATTATAACTGGGGCAAAAGATATTGAGAGAGGAAGTGATGTATTTCAGTTGGCCCTTATAATGAAATCACATCATGTTATACAAATATTAAAAGCATCCATTCTCATATGGAATTTAATGGGAATATGTCCACTTTCCTAAAGTCAAGATGAGAGACAAAAAGGAATTGGTATGACATAGTCAATGCGACCTTTCATCAACAAAAGAATTATCAAGTATCAAGCTTCCTGATTACAGAACTGGAATGGGATAGTTTCAGTGGTACTATACACTATGTTTTTCTTCAATCACCTTAAAACTAAATAAAGCAAATAATCTTGTTAAACAGAAATGCCTTAAAAATCCAATGTTCTGAAACACAATGGCCTGAGGGTACCAATTTTAAGAGTGTATTTTACCCTTCATGTTTTCAGTAACAAATTCTAATGTATAACAAACATGCAATAAAAATATTCAATTGTTTTTATGTAGGCAGATAGATCAAAGGAAAGAAAGGACTGGGTTATACATTTCATATTCTATGTACTCTACTGTGAAGAACAAAGTATGCTTCCACTATATCTTAAGATTTATTTTAAATGCCTCAGACAGCAAGCCAGAAAGCTGCCAGGCAGCAAAGAACACTTATAATCAACGCTATAATGACATTAGCTAGGAAATTAACATTGGAAAATGATGACTAATGCACATACAACCATGTTCCTGTAAGAATAAGGCAATATGCGCTGAAAGAAACTATTTTAGCTACTACATTTTTCTACTAAGTGACTATTGAGTGTTGGGCAGATTTTGATCTGGGTTTTCTTGCAGGATTCCCAGTAATTCAGTGTAATTCAGGTTTGAATTGGCTCTTCCATTCTTTTAAAAGAAATGTCATAAATTGACACAAAGTAGGTATTGTCTTTTTAAATAATCTCCCAAAATCCCTCCAGACTGATGGTTTCTTTGTTCAACGCATATATCCACAGAACAGAAAGAGTAAAAGAAACAGAACATTTATACTTGGACACACTTAAAAAGTTTCCACTTTTTCTCTCATTGTTTTCCATTATCAAACTGAATGAAGACCAACAGATACCTGTGAATCATTCAGCATATATATAATTCAAGCCCTAAACATACAGAAAGCAACAATTCTTAAATCAGTCAAAACATTTTATATGAAAATGGTTGCACCAGCAGGTCTTCAGTTTCTTTCCTAAGGTTTATTATATATTTTTAATTAGATGCTAATTGTAAAAAGCAACAAGGTAAACCTTAACCAAGAACATACAGATATTAATCAGGAAGCTATAGAAGAAAATTTAAAATACGTTTTTAAAATACACTTTTTCATATTAAATTCAGTAAAAGGAATAAAACTAATATTTCAGAAATAATTCTGAGTCTAGACAAAAACAATAAAGAGATTAAATTCTGTAAGACTGTCATATAGCTGAAGGATGATGACTTCTAGTCAGTCATGTTAGCTGAGAATAAACATAGATAAGTGAGATTTATACCATTTGATTTTGGATGATACAGTGTTTGAGACCCCCTATATAAAGTATGTAAACAAATCCATTTGAAATATATATATATATGCATATCTGAATGGAACAGAGTAGTTCACCTATTCTATTTTTAATCAACTACTAAAATCATGTTTTTCCCCTCAACATTGCAAATAGGGTACCGCCAATGTTTGTTACTTTAGGACATACTAATGTTGCTGGTGGTCTGAATTTGCGCTCCAGTCTTACCAAAGACCATGCTTGTGTCACCCTCATATGTCCAGATGCCAGACCAGAGCGTGTGGCACTCAGCCACACAAACAGCTCTGCCTAGATAACTTCAGGAACAATTGCAAAGAGTTGCAGAAATTTGCATATACACGAAGAGCCTCACTGTTGCCATGGCTCCCTCTTCCAAGACCAGCCACGTCTAAGGGCTGAGACCGCAGAGCAGCAGTAAGTCCTTCTCTTTCCCCTGTGGAGCTGACCGTAACCCAACAATTAGTGACCTTGAACAAGGTCCAGAGAAAACTAATCCTTCAAAAGTGAGACCTATTTTATCCAGAGTAACACATGCAGTGATATAAAGCCCATTATATTATAAAGGCTGTGAATCAGTATATTATTTACACATTCCTACAAAATGAGCAATGAACTTCAGGCTACTATCTGAAGATCAGAAGAACGCTACTGAGACCATGGTCACTGCTGCTACCTGTGCTACAAAACTCAGCATAAAGGTGAAAACTTAAAAATACATAATGAATGATCTATCATTCTGTAGTCATTTCAGCAGTGATTAAGCTTCAGATTTTAAGGAAATGGTCTTAAAACTGATTTTGCCCTATTTACGTATTAGTAGCACTAATGTATCTATTACAGAATAGAGAAGTGGTTAACTTTCTATAGACTATTCTGGTCAACCTACTACAGACTAGGTCTTTAAATAATACAGAAATATTTTTGAAACAGTACTCTTTACACAGTGCCTTAGCTACAGAGAAATAAAGAGCAAATTCACCTCCTAAAAGATTGCTCATCTAAACTGCACTAACTAACTTAATATTAAATAAATATACATCTGTGTGTGCACATGTATGTGTGTATAGCTTATATTATATATATATAACATATATTATATATAAATAGCTGAAGTAATATCAATTTTAAATCTAACATCATATGAGACAAGAATTCTGATCAGTTTGTGTCCAAATTTTGGAGCTTCCATAGTTGAAAAGAGGATTTTCACCCAAAGAAGTTCCTTTGTAAAATTGCCTGGAAGACAGACTAGGAAAAAATATTCTGACAAGGTTCTTGCCACAGTAGAATGCTGAAGTCCCATTTATGTAATAAAATGCATCAAAGTTCACTACAGCCTCCACGATGACAACCTCGGGTACTGACTGTCTTATTTTTTCAGCCTGAATGAAAATTGTGATTACTGCAATCCACTGTGGAAAGAGAATGACAATCATAGGCCTCTAGCAACAACACAGGAGAATAATCTATTGTTTGGTATTGTCTCAAAGGCTGTAATGACTCTTACCTTTATAGCAAATTGTACAGAGAAGCTCATTCCAATTACATACACCAACCTCACAAACACTGCTTTTTGATTCCCATTTTAAAATAAGAAACCTCAGGTTGAGACATGCTATCCCAACCAGTTATGCTTCAAACATATATAATGATGCTATAATCAACTGAAAGAGAAGATACTCTTCAGTGTGGGGTTTATCTTACGTTAAAGCACTTACAGTACAATGATTATTCTGAAAATTAAGACATCAGCCTTCCCACTTTATAACACAGAAGCCTAAGGGAAAACACATTTTTGTTTTAATGTATTTAAGTCTTTTTGATCCAACTTTTCCTATGCAGACACGGATTTACGATTTGCTAATTAATTCATACAAACTCACAAAAAAAATCTTCAAGAGAGCAAAGAAAGTACTTTTAAGTTAAGATTAGTTCAGTTCAGGTAACAAAGCAAACTTAAGTGATAATTAATCCTTATCCACACGTTGTTTCCCTTCACAGTCATTCCATTTAGATCAAAACTGTAGCAACATATCATTATCATTTGAAACACATAACCTTTAACTGACAGTCAACGCACTCTTCTCCAAGAAGTGCTCGAAGAACGCTGACTAACACCAGATTTCATATCATGATTCAGCTAAACCATGGTCTTGTGACAGTGTAAGAGAAGCATTCTCCAAGCTTTATTTCACACCAGACTACCTTGTTTGTGGGGACTGATGCAAACTCCACCAGACTGCAAGGCACTGCTCCACTTGACTTTGTAGACCAGAATTTGGACACCCTCCACTAGAGTGTTTGGTGAAACAGAATATATGTGCCAGGGTGGGAGGAGGATGGAGGACACGATGGGAGCTACCTGGGAAGAGATGCTGGTGTGTGCTTAGAGGAGCAATTGAGAGATGACTATAGGATTTTCAGTGGGTGCTAGCTGTGGGAGGAAAACTAAGGAGATGCTTGGGCAGATTTAGCTTGGAGAAAGGGATAACTGAGGTCAGCGGTTCCTTACATTGTCTGCTGCTACTGTATCATACTAATCTTTCTCAGGAAAAACCTACGCAACAGTAACTTCGTATTACTGGTGAAGATCACAGTCTTTATGATCACTTCACTAGGAGAAGGAAAATGTCACAAGGAAGAGCAGGTGGCAGTCCACTACTTTATTCTCCACTGCTTCAGTACTCTGTCACAAGGTATTGAACACATATCTTTGTGGGTGATTGGATCTTTGGAACCAAAACCATAATTGCATTTTTTTTTCTTTTCACTGATATAGTCTACAACTATTTAATCATAAAGACTGACAGGCACACAGCAGAAGCTCCTTCCCACCCCTTCTAGGACAGACTGCTGACATACACGTATTTATAGTAATGCATACTGCCAAACAATTGAAAATGTCTTGGACAAGAATTAATTCAAACATTAACACTGGGAGGAAACAAAATTAATGACAAGTCTTCCAAGACAAATTCAGCCAAAGCCAAAGCCCATGCAGTGTAGACAGCAAATCCTGTAAGTCTGAAGTAGAACAAGAGAGAGCTATCATATCAATTACAATAAGTGGTTACAATAAATTATAGTTACAATAAATTGTAGCCAATATAAATGTCTATATTACTATGCAGTAAAAAATTAGACATGCAAGCAAACACCATCCCACAAAAACGTAGGTAAATTGAACTACCCAAAATCTAGTAAAGCCAAAATGTAGGCATTTTTTTTACAGATTCTGTTTGGTATAAAAAAAAATCAGAATGATTTGGGAAACGCTTTCACTTATGAGGAAAAGGCCATTTTTTATCTGAAATGTATCGCCAAGAAAGGATTACACTGTGTGAATGGATATTTACTGTGCAAGGGACATAAAATGTAATACATTCAATATGGTCATTCTAGGCTAATCTCTTTCTGAGCTGTAAAAACTATCACCAATTCTCTTAGGTATCTGCAAAAAAAAAAAACAACTTACATTCTAACTCAGAGGTTTTCAATCTAAACCCCAAAACTCAATTATCACCCAAATTCTTGAGCATGACAGCTCAAGCTTTAAAGTCTCTAAAATCAAATCTTATTCCTCCTGAGCAATACAGTTACAAAATATTATGTGCAGCTGTTAAACACGCACCAGACGTGTCCCCTTATTTAATCCTGCACGGGGACTTAGAGGTTTCTCACTGTAACTGCATTGTAGTCAACACAATTATTTTAACTTATATGCTACTCTGAATAGACTATAATATTACCAATGAATAAGGAATATTCTCCTAACAATAATTCATAAGTCTCATGTAGATTAGAATATTTTGTAAGCAGCTTTCAAAATTGGCCTCTGTGACAATGTTATGCAAAATCTTTTTTTTTTTCCATATCCATAAAAGATGACTGAATAACGGTGTTCTTGACCTCTTGAAGAAGCAAGACAGTCTGGATTGTCAAATCAACTTTGAAACACATGTCAGACTATGCTTTTTAATAAATACATTATTATTTTCTTCCAGCTATACTTAACTGCAATGCACCTTACTTTACTCACACTTTATCTGTTTTTGGACTCAGTGGAGCAGGTTTGTTAGTGGGATTACATCAGGGAATTCAGTCAAGCCATTGCAGGCATGAGTCTGACCTACTGAAAAAAAATAGCTGTTTTCTATTTACTTTTCTCAAAGTCTTTTCTGGATCCTTTGTAAATCTATGGGGCGTAGGGCAAACAGTGAGTGCGATACCACTGCAACTAGCGGGCCTGTCCCACCTAACCGACACTAACAGACAGCTATTTCTATTCCAGAAGGCTTTGTCTTAAGGACTGAGAAAGCTGAAAATGACAAAAATTTCACCTTTTCAGACTACCTTTTAGTGTCTTCACTGTAGTCTACGAAGAAGGTGGAGAAAAGCATCTTACCATCGCTGTTGACACAGACGACGACAGGCACTTGGGTCCCGGGCCCGCAGGGCTTCTCGTTGTCGGGAAGGCACTGCTCCAGCCCCACGATTCTCCACTCATAGCAGGAGGGCTCCTCGCATGGGATGGCTTCCAGCAGGTGAGGGCAGTTGCCGGTTCCTCCAGTAGGCTCATTCGTGATGCGCCGTTTTCTTAACTTAAAACCTGAAGTGTCCGTGAAAATGTAAAGAGCTGAACAAGTCAGTTATAAAATGCAAAGGGAAATGATATTTATCTATTTACACCTGAGTGAACAGCTCTGTTTCTCATGAGTCAAGAACACCAAAAACACTCAGCGCAACACTGCCTTTTTATATAATTAGCTAGAAGAACTCATGAACCCAGGGAGAAAGGTAAAATTTAAGTGAAGGCTTTATAAGTATTGGGTTTATTCAGTAATCTGGGCCTTAAACTCCTGTTTGTCCTAGTCACACATCCTCTGTGGAAGTCAGTACTTCTCACTTTGTACTTCTGCACTTCGCTCTCACTGGATCCATCTCATCTAACAAATCATTGACTAGATTTCTGGGTTGCCATTTCTCAGACGCAATTTCTCAGATTATTGTGAAATTATAAACTAAAATATAAAAATTGTGGGAAGAAAACACTGGCAGGGAAGAAAAGACGAGGAAACCCGAAAATCTGGAAGCGGTGAAAACTGAAACAGAGGCAAAACTGGTTTATCAGAATCAGAAAGGGAAAATCAGATAGATGGAAAGTAATAGGCCAGGTGTAAACATAAAGAATAAAGAGGCTGAGAAGTGTACACATGCTTACAGAATAGAAAGGCAGAGCACAATTTTTTTTTTTTTTACAAGAAAAAAATGAATATGAGTGAAGGAGAGAAGAAAGGGGCATGAAAGAAGAATGAGAAAAGGCTGCCATTTGTGGCACTTGTTTTTGTTTCAATATAGTATTCACAACAACAGAGAGTTCAAAGCAGCACAAGCAACAAAGTGTTTTGTAAAGTCCCCTGGAGAAAAACAGAAGGCAAGAGGAACTGTCAAACAGGAGCCGCTGTATTCACACAGCTCACAAGGTAAAAGCTGAACTTCTTTCAGCTTCCTCCCAAGAGCTTTTGCCTTATCCAAAATTCCAGTTAGCCTATGAAACTCCAGTTGGCATGGGAGGAAGGGACGGAAAGAAGAATATTTTTAAAAACTTCTGGATGGAGTTACACATAACACTGTATCTTTCTGCTAAACTAGAAATGTGAGATTAAGTGGAAGATACAGGCACATCCTGTAAGAATTTATTTGAGATGCTTCCATTATAACCTATTAATGTAGCATTCTCTTTGATATCAAGACCTGAAGAGTTGTGACCAATAGGAGGTTAACCAGAGAAAAACAAGAGAAAGGGGAAAGCTGGTTTTATGTTATGACGCGTCTACTGAAAATACCATACAGCTGGTGATAACTATATGATGACTATAAAACTAACTATATTAGATAAGGAATAAATAGAAAAAATTACATTAAGACAGATAAACAGGAATACTGAAAAATACCCAGTACTGAATATCATTTTATAACAGAAAGACACGTTACCTCTCACATTCTGTAGCTTGCCTATTTCATGATTATCAAACATTTTAAGCAGGTGAACCTATCCCAGTGAGTAGCATATTGAAAGCTCATGAATCCACAGTTGAACAGAAGCAGTAAAAAATAACTTATCTAGAACAATTTTTTCTTTCATATTTCAGCTTTTGCATCTCACCCAACTATCTCTGTTTCATCCTTATCTGCACCAGCACCAACTAGGCAGCACTACTGCAATTCACATTTGAATCCAAAATGCATCTCAAATATTAGGGTACACCAAAAGGACAAATTCCTCCTGCTGCATCTCCTAACAGTGGAGTACAACCAGCAGCCTGACAAAGGTGCAATGCAGCTTCATATCTGCCCATCCAGCTGTGTTTTCCATCTAAAGGAAACCAAGACATGGATGAAGGAGGCATGATAGACATTCATACAATCAGGTATGAATGTGGGCAAAGCATACACCCATTTAGCTAACTGGTCTGGCGGAATACACACCGCCACCAACTCTCAGGAATAAATGCTACAATTGTCATGCAGCTGAAACACCCAAAGCATGGAACAAAATGCAGCTCAGAGTCTATAACCCACGGGTAAATGTGATAATCTCATGCAAAAAAGTACTGTATTATGACATTTATATGCAGACTAATGCTTAGGAGGCTATCAGGTATTTGCCCTTGTCAGTTTGGCTTTTACGACCAAAGGAACATCTTTGTCCAGCAGCTCCCCTGCTACGCAGGGAACATGTGTGTACCTTTACGATACCTCCTCTCCCTCAGCTCTGCTCCAACATGGAAACTTTATTGTATGAATCAGAACCACTAAAATTAAAGCACAACTTTCCCGGCTTATGACTGCAGGATTAGAAGACTTGCATAAAGTGCATCCTAATACATTTCCATTAGGCAGGTGTCCAAATCGATCTCACAAACACAAATTACCCCTGAAAATGTAGCAAATCTTTCAGTGATAGCAACAGAAATAGCAGGTTACCTGACCACTGTACTTAGAGGAGACTTGATCAAGGTTGGGTCACATTACTGTGACAACATCGTAAAGCTTCTAGTATTGCTGCACAGACTGAAGCGTAGCTAGTAGTATACCAGGAAAAAAAGGCTAAACTAACATGGTAATTACATCTGGTCCTTGAAGTGGACATATGTGGCTGCTCCTTCCCATGAGCATTTTCAATCAAGGAACCATGTCTGGGTTCTCAGCTAGTGTCAGAGAATCACACTGCAGCAATGACTAGGCCAGTTTTTCTCATTTGTGGCCAGAAACCTGCAGACTTCTTACATGTGGTCCTTGTCACTTTATTCTTGCCTTGTGATTTTGATGTCAGATTGTTACAATCTGTTCTGCATAAGAATACCCTGCAAAACATACTGTGAAAACTGAAACTAGCACATATGCCATGAGTAAAACAGTGTAGCTATTCAACAGTGAATGATTCCAGCTTTATGGTCTACTAGGGAATTCTTAAAACCATCATTGAACTGTAAGTCTTTAAGTGACTTGGACACGATCCATCTCAGAGGCTGCTTCTGTTCTCCTTTTGAGACAGGTCAGAACCATGATCTGAAGCTGCACGCAAACTGGATCTCTTTTAATTTGAAAGAAAGGTTTAAAATTGGAATTGACTTGTAATTGCCCAAATTGACCTTGACAGCTCAGTAAATAGTCTATGCTTTGCCAGCTTTGATGAAGCAGTAATGAACAACATAGTACTTACCCAAATACTCTCATGATGCTGAGGCACTGGATATACCCTTCTTGGTACAACATTAATATGCTTGTATAGCCAGCAGTGCCTAGTGACTTCGGAATATTAAATACTCAGCATTAAAAAGCATCTCTCAATTTTTACCTACCTTTCTTGGCCTGCGGGTCCTCGCAGCTTTCATAGGCGCACGGTCCCCAGGCTGACCACGCCGAGGTCTCGCACTCTATGGGGCAGGGGATGTGGCACAGCTGGCTGGTGCTGGGCAGAGGTCCTGTGCACAGCTTGCGGTCCACAGGCCGAGAAGCTGAGGAAACAAGGACAACACATCTCTCAGGTTTGCATGACCCTCTGCTCTAAGGCAACACAACCATCCTTCATTCAGAAAGGCTGCTATCTCATCATTTTAATCTGATGAAGTGCTGGGAAAATGCCTTTCTTGAAAATATAAAACAGAAGTCAGTTAACTCTCTGCATGAAAAGAGCCAAATCCGATTAGGTAAATCAAGAAGACCATAGATATTGCAGCACGCTCTAGGACCTAGTCCTTTCATTTAATGAATAGAGTATGTTACTACAACAGTTGTTCACATTGCTCTCTGTGTAAATCAGTGTCTTGCTGTCTTACTATGTTTTCGCTGAAGGAACTGAACAAAAAAGCTGTATAAATCCCCTTGCTCCTATATAATACTTCAAAAAATAACTTCAAAAGCCTAGCTAATGAATATTTAAAAGGTTATTTTTAAGCTACAAACTGAAATATGGTTAAAATTATGACAAAATTTTGGTTTTCTTATACTCTAAAGACCTTCAGTACACACTCAATAAGATTTCTGCAAGAGCAGCTTTAGATCAAAAAAAGTTTGTTTTACATGCATACCTATGCACAAGATTTTAAAAATAATTTAAACTCTGTACAAGATAATTGATTTTTCAGTAACGTATTATTACATGTCAATAAAAACTTCTGTGAAGGCAGATTCTTCTGTTCTTAGTATCAGGTGAGGCCCGTAACAGACCAAAATCACCCTGCTTCTTCCATGTCAAAGCAAAAGGTGAATTTGCTCTTGAATTTCCAGATTCCACAAATAATAGGGCAACCCTGTAAGATGCCAGATTAAGTGAAAGAACTCCAAAGCAAAATGCAGCAAAATTTCATTACAAGCAAGATTTTAATCCTCTTTCATAATATTGGACTTTACAAGATACTAAACGAAGCAGGAAGTACCTGTTAGAACACATAGAGAAGTTGGCTACGTTTTTCCTATTTGGTTGATTGAAGAAACATGCAAGTCCTAAACTTAAAGCACTATCATCCTACTCCATCAGAACTTTTTCACAACAAATTTATCTCATTAATTTTCTGCCACCATTAAAAATAATCTCTTGTGATGAAAGAGCTCACTGATTAAATGCATTCTGAGGAAGATTGCTACTCAAATGAAGTAAGGATGACAAAATATCCCTCTGAAAAAAACAGACCAGTAACCACAGACACTGTTAAAGTAAACAGCAGGCTGTTAAAGTACTGTGTCATTTGTATATATGTGTGTTTCTTTCTATTCCGACTTTATAAGGTGGTCTTTCTAGTTATAGAAAAAGTACCCGATTCTAACTTTTCAAGAGATCGGGGAATGAAAAATCATCACTCTATACACACAAGTTTCAAATTTTCCTTCCTTTGGCAGTTTTACACTGTTTTGCTCAGTGTAATGAAGGCATGAAGATGGCAGATAGTCATTAAACATTACTGCCTCCAGATCACCAATCTCTTAACACAAAATAAAACAGGAAAAATTATTCCAACATTTGCACAACGCTTTGTTGAAACTAAGCTTTATGTCAGAATATTGAATTTTACAAGAAGTTTGACATGCAAACCTAACATGCACAGTAATCAACATACTACACTTATCTTTTATAGAACATGAACATAAATAAACATAATTTGCCTGTAATTGAATTGCATTAAATAGTTTCTAATAAAAAAGTAAGTAATTGCTACCCATAGTTTGTAGCCTTTATTTAACCATAAAATTGCCCAAGTGACACAACAGAAATTATGGGTCAGTCACACATCCGAGATGCAGTCTTGCTTCAGGGAATGGGAAAAACACTCTCATGAACACCTTGCTTGATCTCAAAATGTGCATTAGGATAAAGCACTTACTATCCCACTAGTTCATGGGATGGCACCCAGAAAAATAACAAAGGCCTGTTGTAAGGAAGCTTAAGATAGCAGGGTTTTTTTTTAATCACAGATGTTCATATCTCAACCACAATTTTTAAAGAGTTTACAAACAGAGGATACTACTGCACTACTGCACCAATCCATCTGCCTTCAAGCTACACTGCTTACTGTCCTGAAATTTTAAGATATTAGGAATTGTGATAGTGTTTGTCTTTAAAAGAGGCTAGCTCAGATATCAGGAAGGCTATTTCAACCTTTCTGGAGATTTTTGTCCCACAAGAGTTTTAGGTCTTGTCAGTAAACGTTGTTAAATAAACATTTCATGAAAACACCTCCTGAAAATGTCTGCCATTTCCATTATTCATTTAGAGGGTAAGGGAAACAAGAACTGCTTTGGGAACAGGTAAAGGTATTAATAAATCTGTCAAAATTCCAAAATGTTTTTGGAATGCTGTTTTTGGCACATCAGTTCTGCTACCAGGTCTATTATGTATTGCTTTTAAAAAATAAAAAACAAAAAACAAAAAACAAAAAAAGAATGCAACAATAGGAGAGAAAAGTTATTCTCCAAGTTACTCAAATATGTTTTCATAAATGAAGACTCAGGGTTTACTTCAATCTGGATCATTCAGAATTCTTTCTTTGAAATGACCGTAAAACAAGAAAACTTATCTTTGCCTGGATATCCTATGAACGTCTCATTCCCGTTACTTTAAATGGATTTCTTCCAGCTTCCCAAAAGTATTAACGAGCTTAGTTTTCACTGTTCATTGTCTAGCAAAGATGCTTTGAGAGAAGAAGATGCTGGATGCAAAAATTTACAGTTTAAATCCTTGTCTTATCTCTGTCTTTTTATATTTTCTTGTGGTGGCAATAAGGATTGTTTTTTATTCCTTGGCAGTGATGCTGAATGCTGATTAGGCTGTGTGTAATACTACAATCTCTGGGTGGAATTTGACCAAGTTTTGGTCAAAAATGGAATGAAAATGCCTTTTGATCTATTCTTTCTCCTTTGGTCTACCTAAAAAGTTAGACACAGTTTTGACTGAATTTCAGGTTTGAGGTACTTGCTTAAAAACCAACATGAGATTCAGTCTCCCTGTCCTCCAACCATCCAACCAAATTTTAGCTGACTATATTTTATCCCCTTCTAGAACATCTCCTCCTCTCCAAACTGGGATTAAAAAACAAATAAACAACCCCCCCCCCCCCCAAACCCAACAAGCTAAGATTTTTTTCCTCTGGGACTACCAGTGGATTGCCGGAAAAGAGTGAATAATCATCTCCAGAACACAGCCATAGACAGGCAGAACCTTTTCTGGGCTCTCCAGCGCTTGAACAGGTCCCTAATTAATGTCATAAAACAGAGTTAAAAAGGGGGGGGGGGGGAAACAAAGAAGAAAAAAGGATATTCATAACCCAAACGACTACATTTGAAAAATAACTGAAAAGATAAAACCCAGTTCTGTTGTTAAGCATTTGCTATATTTATTGAGGTCTCAACCTCCCCGTTCTCCTCCAGGAACCATCAACAGAGGAGCACCCAGTAATGACCAGGTTGGCACAAAGAGACCATTTGTTTGTGCTTGCACCAGCAAAAGCAACCAATGGAGGTAAACTTCTCTGACTAAACTGTTCTCCCTCCAAAAAAAACAGAAAAACCCAAGCCCAAAACACATTGTGATCAACAATGAAAGAGTACAGATTCTTCCCCCGTTTTCTATAACCATTCATGGCGTCATCAAAAGACAGTAGATAATTCAGGACCTGACCCTCCGAGCAACCACCTAACTCTATGCATGTAAGCAGGACCTTTGTGTTTAGCAGGACAATGAGTGTGTTTGCAGATGTGGAATAAATTTATGCATATAAAGAAACTTTCCTCCCGTGCTCATTCTACACCAAGAGTTTTAAAGGAACTTAGAAAAAGATTACACAGTCTACTTCACAGGTTTACTGTGAGAGAAAATTAATGACTAAACAAGTCAGATAGACAGGTGAAAGGAGATTGAACTATTTACTTTAATCAGTGGCAAGTAAATGGCAGAATGACAGTGGCATCCAGCAATCTTGATTTTCAGCTGTCTAATTACTATATCCAACACTCTCCTCTTCCTCAAGTTGAAATGTATGAATTCCAATATGAAGGATAATACAAAGCCAAATGTTGTTATGAATTCTGGCACAAGTGAGGATTTGAAGTTCAAATTCCTACCGGAGCCATAACTCCATTTCTTTTAACCTGCAAAAAGGCCTGGAATTAGCAAATATGCTGAACGCAAAAGAGTAATTCCCAGCGCTTAGAACAGAGACAAAAACTAGCCACTTGCTAAAATTGGTTAAAGAGTGATGAAAAGGAGCTGTTCTTAGGTCGTAGGTGGTTAATGCACCCCATCAGTTTATGTTCAGGCCTGTCATTTTTCAAATTGATTTTTTGTTCCTTCCAGAATTTTTAATTTTATGAGAACAGACAAATTCAGTAAGCTATTTTAGAGCTATTATTACATATACAGCCAGCATAGTTCCCCCAAAAGGGACATTGCCTCTTTTGCACACTTTTGAATGAAAGGCCAGGTCAATAGCCTTAATTTACCTACCTGTTATTTCAAAAGTGATCGATAGCAGAGGTGCAGCACTAGCCTTCGACTTGCTCTGTGACCGACTTTCTGAAATAACAGGGAAACGCCACCATGAGTATATGAGAATGGAGGTCTTCAAAGCAGCCTTCCTGAGACAGCATTAACTATTATGAACAGCAAGCCACACTGCAACGAAGGCGTTTCCCACTGTTGGAACAGTAGATGTCCCACCCCTTTTGTCCCATCCTCAGTCACTCCTGGTTTTATATATCATATCATTTTTAAAGACACTAATTTAATTGCTCCTACAAGGACACAGAGGCACTACATCACTTCTCCCCTGCACTGAATATGAGGTGGGAGGGGAGAGAGAGAGAGAGAAAGAGAGATAGAAAGAGAAGAAGGGTGAAGAAGAAGCACTTTTTAAAATCTGCCCCCTAACATGGAAACATCCCCAGAGCTTTTTAAACTAAAACCCACTTCACCCCTAGTTTGAGCTCTTGAAAAAAATTGTTCTCATGTTTATGCATCCAAAGACTAGCTGCATTTTAATCAGTTTTCCAGGGCCTACAGAGATTACCTCCTGATGGGCTCTGCATATTCCTGTCACATTCTGATAAGGACAGATTTCACACCAGCCTAAGCCAGCAAGACTTCACAAGCTACCAAAATCCTAATCATCATTCTGAACAGTAAGCTGTCCCTGATTTTAATGTTACCTCTTTTTTAGCTGAGATTTTTTTACTCTTTTACTCTAAGGCAGGGGCATCTAAACTTTGTTCCACAGCAGCGGCTCGCTAAGAGCCCTTGGGCTGAAGCTGATTTGCATTAAATGAAATGGCTTGAAAACTTCATCTGTAATAAATACAGATGTGGGACCCATCGAGCATACCAGTCACACCCCACTGATCCAAGCAGTCATGCCAAAATGCATGTTGGCATTGATATTCTCCACAAACTCTACCTCTACACTAACTTTGAGAGTACTTTAACCCCTTCATTAGATTGCAGTTTAGTCAGCTCTGTTCTAAATGTTTTATTACACATGACTGATTAAAGGATGTCCCTTTTCTTGGAGTATGTGGCTGTATTTCTTCTTTTTATAATCATGAGTATTCGTATAATTCAGCTACAGAAGACAATATATAACATTTAATTAATGAGGTAAATGCAATCACTGTCCTTTCTAAATCTATAGTACTGCATTATTCTGTAGTAGTAGAAGTAACATAAAATACTCGTTTGGTTCTTTAGTAATTATATTTCCAAACTAATTGCAGATTTTTTTCACATAAACTATTCTTCTCTCTTAAGAAGCTGTACAGCCTGTACAAGCACTGTAATTACAGGGAAGTTCTTCAGGAATAATCTTTTCCATCTTTCAGTTTGGGAAGCAAACCCATGAAATCATGTTGATTTAAAGGCCTCAGAATGACTTAAGATAAGACTTGACCACATCTACTAAAAAAAAAAAAAATCAACCCTGAGAATGAAAAAAGTCATATTTTTTATATAGTTCTATATTGAGTTTACATGCCAGCATTTGCATATTCTGCCCTCACATCAAACCTCAGAAGTACATCAGCCAGCTCAAGGACATGCAGGATATCTGCAGTAGATTAAGGAATAGCATTTAGGATTTCTGATCCACATTCCCATGGTCTTTTTTACTGAGGGACATCCTTCATGTAAGACAATATTTTTCAGTAAGAAAAAAAAAGTAATTCATAGCTAGGAACCAATATTTGCAGAATAAAGAATGAAATCTCTACTCCTGCAATTAAATATTTTTATTTCAACTAGATTTTTTTCTAAACACAGATGACAGTAATCTGTAATGAAACAAGGCACTTGTGACAGAAGACAAAGGACATCAAGAAGCTCTGGAATGCTGAAGTGCTCTGATTTCATACTAATTCAATTGCAAGTGAATCAAATTTACCTTCTTTTTCCTTGAGGGTATTTAAATAGGAGAGGAGATTTTCATTAGCTTGAACGCAGTACATTTCCCGGGTTTGAATGCCACCTCCGCACAGCGCTGTCTGATTTCCTCGCCTTTTGTCCTGTTGGCTAAGTAAAGGATCAACACGGCATTCTGTCCACTCTGTGGTTCTCCAACCATACCTGCATCAAATTTGGTGAATAAGGTCTTTAAAAATCATGAAGCCATGTTACACAACATTAAGTTATGCAGGTCAAAACACTGTAACATTGTTATCCTTTTTCTCAAAGGATGGAGCCCCACAATTTCTTGTACATAAAGATGCATTGTTTGATATTTTATGCAGGTGGTAACATTGCATCTGTTACTTCACTTTTGAAATCATTACATTTTAGGAAGATCTTTCCTGTTCAATTCCTGAAACATACTGTACATATAAATATTTTATTGGAGGGAAGAAAATCTTCACATACAGAGAAATACATGTCTATGTCCAGATAAGCTAACTTTCAAGACTGTGACTCTCAGCATTTGTTTAGAGCTAGACAGTTAATATGAAACGAAACAAAAATATCAAACAAATGTGCACACCGAGAAACCTAAGAGCTAGAAGAGGAGATGGGGGAATGAAAAAAACAACCCAACTCCCAAAACCTCTAGTTCATCCTTGATAAGAGGCACAGAAGTTTCCCCTGAATATCAAGGCAAAGAGATAATTGTATTTTTTTTATTATTATTTCAGAAAACATTTCAGTAAGTTCCTTTTTCACTGTCAAGATGAAGACGGCTTCTCTGCAGTGCTGAAGCCTCCCTGCTGGGTGCTGATGAATGATGGGAAGCTGTGAGCCTTCTAATCAGTGAATGCACAGGAAAGAAGATCTGCGACCTCAAGTTAAAAGCCCAAGCAGGATTACGAACTGCAAGAAACATCACAGAATCCTCTACCCAACAAGTACTTAAGGCTAGATCAAGTGAACTGCTTCCCAGTGTGGCTGGAGATGGAGAAAGATGACATTTCAACTCTTAAATGAAAATTGTGTACCACATTTAGGCACACGGATGCAAAACGGCTTAACATCAAGTGACACTTCCCCGGACCCTCTTTTCAGTCTGATAAAGAAAAAGCACAATTGGGACTCTAATATTAATCTCAATTAGTTGATAAGGATTAGGGCAATCTCTTGAAAATACAGTGCTTGCTGTCATTTCTCCTAAACTTTAAACAGGGTTAATTTATTTACTGCTGCTTTTAGTCTCTCCCACTTTTCACCTGAGGCCTAGTCTTGCCTTATCTGGAGTCTCACTAAAAAAGTCTGGCTGCTAAACAGATGTTTATCAGCTCTTTCCCATGTTCAACATTTTGTCTGCAAACAGGGTATTTCAGAAAACAATGATTCTAGGAGAAATGCTATGCAGGATAAAGATCACTGACAAATTAATTAAATTGATTTATTATGGTCCTGCATGCAACCACGTTCATACAAACATGTTCTCCTTTAAAAATTTAACACTAACAAAGGTATGTGCATTTGTTATTTTTCCCACATTTAGAGCAGGAAGTGATTTCACGGTAATAGCAACTACTTGCAGATTTCAGCCTTTTAAGAACAGCACTGAATATTCAAAAGATATAAAACCCAAACCTATTATTTCTAAGTGACCTTAATAATGTTTTGGGTGACATTACAATCCCAGCCCTCCTCGCCTAATTTAAACTATTCAGTTTAGCGTTGGGAGAACTGTAATGAACCAACTTACGTAATGCAGGGTGCCACTCCATCCCCTTGAGAAATACACTGTTCCGTTTCCTCTAGTTCTGGGCATTCACTTTCACTGCCAATGGGAAGCTGTTTAATGGTCCGTGTCCTTGTACGATTCCCCTTAGGGGTTGTCATGTCAAAACAAGTTTTGGAGCATGGGGTCCATTCTGTCCATTCGGATACCTGGCACTCCTTAGTGATCACGCAGGACTGGAAAGTAATTGGCAACTTGTCTTGTTTGCAAAAGCTGTAAGACAGCATTAAAATTTTCAGCACCTGCTCACAGACAGTCATGAACTCCTACAGAAAAGCATCCACTGCACTAAGCATATCAGTAAATATTTGTAATGCTCTTAAGTTCCAATCCACAAGTATTCGATCTCAGAAACTGAGGTCAAAACTACTTTTGATTAAACTGACTCAAAACAGATACATGAGATTTGCTATAGTTAGACATAATCAATTCATACATAGGTAGAAGTATAAAAGAAGAAAGAAATTATTTTTTACCACTGATTTTTTATTTTTAGATCTGCTCTCTTACTTCTGCTTGGAACAAAAAAGAAGTGAAGGATCAATACTAGAGATGTTTTTGAAGAGAATCATGTGGTCAGTGTCATCATCTCCTCATTTCCAGATCATAAATTGTTTAAAAATGCAGGGTCAAATATACTGAATACTTGGTCATTAATAATTTACCTTGTTACAGCTGCTGTACTGCCACAGTAATGCCTCATGGTCTAAAAGGGGAACGTCATTATCTCAATGAGATGATCTCTTCATTAAGATAGAGCCTTCCCTGCTACAGTGAAACCACAGCCTTAATTCTCTGCTCCTCCTGGAGGCCATCGTTCTATTTCCTTTCTCCATCTGATTGCTTCACTCCCATATTATATAGGTTGTCATATAACATCACCTCCTCCCAAGTTTCCTTCTGACCTGACACCTGTGAGAGCAGAAGTAACCAGCCTCTGCACTCATACTGTGACTGAGGCCGAGTTTAATCAGAGGCACATTTTGCCAGGACACACGTGCAAAACTGCTCCAAAGAATAAAGCAGATTTGGTGGAGAGTATCAGTAGACAGAGGTCACTTAATAAAGTGTAAAACAAAACAGGGACTTGAGATGCTCTGTGGGCTTTGCATCTGCTTCTAAACTTCTTTGGGAAAGCTGCTACATGAGAAAGACTCATTTTCATTCTCAGAAGCTGTTTTACTAATTAACAAAAAAAAAAAAAGTGTCTCTGTTATTGATTTTTCTTGCCCCTGAGCAGGCTCACGGGGCAAGCACATTGACTGCGACTGGCCTCATGCAGAGCTTGGTTCCTTCCCCAAAAAGAAAAATTGCAACTTTGCAACAGAAAACGTTCATTAGGAAGTCTGGTGCATAGGAGAAATGAAGCCTTGAGGTGCAATGGGCCTCAAAACTAATGTATTTATCAGTTTAAAAAAATATCCTGAGCTAGTTAAATTCAAAAGAAATTTTACCTCAGATTTTCTGAACAAAATCAAATGGAAAAAATTGACAAAATTGAGATAGTCTACTGGAAAAAAAAAGTTTTCTCATAAACTTTCTCTATTGAACAAACATTCTGACAGAAAGTTATAAACCAACTCCACTTAAAAATTAAGGCCAGACCTGCAAAGTTAGTTTAGGCATCTTTCAAAAGTTTCCTACAGATCCCGGGCACTTTTCAGATTCCAAGCACTACTGTATCATTCACAAAGACTCTAACATAAACAACACAGCAAATTTAGATATCAAAATTTTTCTTTCATAGATCCTTACACTGTAATTGCTACATGTGCAAAAAGACTATCTGAGGTTCCCCACTTTTGGTGCCCTTGTGATTTTGAATACCATAATGCTGAAGTCTGCAAGTGGGGATCATGTTGTAAAGGTTTTTTGAAAATCCAGACTTAGGTTCTTCCACAGGAATCAATGGAAAAGTTATTTTGTCAGTGGGATAAGATTCCACAGGCTAGTTCCCTTCATTTCATCCTCATTTTATTTTTTATTAAAAGCTGTTGTAGATATAGTTTATATAATTAGAATGAACATTTTATCTTGTTCATTATTATTTACTTCCATATGCAGCAATGAAGAAGACTCAAACAGAATTCTATCATCTTAATGATCTTATTATATATTTATGTTCCTTGACAGAAGAAAAGGTGTGGAGTTAAAGCACCCACTGCCCCAAATATACACATATAAAATGAACCAAATTTGAATGAAAAATAAAACAATTTAGTTCTTCATTTCTGGTAACAAGGACATAAGTTTTACTAGATGGAAAAACAAGAGGCAAAGTCAGTTATCCATTCTTTTTCTTTTATGCTTATTAATGCCACGTACCACTTGTAGTATCACAGAATTACTGACAAGTAACTGATATTGTTGGAAGTCACCAACAATCTCTTCATTGTCATACCAACTACTA
This sequence comes from Dromaius novaehollandiae, assembly GCF_036370855.1. Lineage (NCBI taxonomy): Eukaryota > Metazoa > Chordata > Aves > Casuariiformes > Dromaiidae > Dromaius > Dromaius novaehollandiae. The sequence goes on along the minus strand of NC_088099.1, from coordinate 44,896,312 downwards.
TTTTTGTGAGATGGCAGAGACAGTGACAATTAGCAAAGGGAGTGTCACACAAGTAAATTAGCTACTGTTTCTTCTTGAAACACTTGGTTTTCTTTGGAAAAATGAGAGAAACTGGTGGAGTTAATTGCAAATAGCCATTATCAAGATTTCTTTCATGTTTCAAGCAGCAGGAGAAGACATACTTGATTGCAAGACCTTTAACTCTTAGTACTGGATGAAGCAGGGACTAAAGAAACATCACATTTAAACTTTCAGTATCATACATTTTTCTAAACAAGCCCTAATTAATCTTTAGTTAAACAAGAGATTGTGGAAATGCTTCAATCTCTTTGGAGTTAAAGATTAGATTACAAGAATAAAGATTAGATTATCTACCTCTCTGCCCATTACCACCTTTCCCTGTCCCAGGCACATGCATTCCAGTTACCTGAAACTGAACTAATCTGCATCAAATTTTATGTTGCATCTCTATACATCTCCCATTTCACAGGAGATTTGGGAACAATAAATTTGATGTTCCAGAAGTCCCTTGCCATTTTTCAAGAATTTTTTTCTAATTCTTTTTTGATTCTTGACACCTTCAGAAGATTTGCAAAGGATTTTCAAACTTTTTCTTACCAAGAGAAGCAGATCTTTCTCATAACCTTTCAGTGAATATAACTATATATACACAGACATTCATAATTAAACTAGTATTAATACTGCATTATAGAAAAATGCTAATTCTGAAAGGCCTATGTGCCATTTTGAAAGTTCAGCATATGTGATACATCAGCTGAATAGTTTGATCACACTTCCTTTAAATATTTGATCTAAGCAACTGCACAGATTGATTTCTAAGTGAAAGCTGGGAATTTCCCTTTCTCACACAAAATAGTCTTGTGGTTTTAGTACCTAAAGTTCCAGATTTTATTTCCACCAACAATTTACAGCGAAACTTCATTTCACGTGGATTACTCTGCACTTTCCAAAGGATTCATGGCACAGATTTAGTTATCTGAAGTTGCATGAATCCTCTGACAGGAGAATAAGCAAGTGGGCAGGTAACAGAAGACAGACAACAAGACAGAAATCATAGAATCCCTATGTATTACCCAGTGATTTCTGAAAAAGGAAATTCCCAGGGAAACAATGGGGATCATTTAAAGGAGGGAAGGCTTTCATGTCTCCCTTCCATCCCCAAAATAAGGCTTTCATATCCATTATATTTTTCTCTGTACGAATACAGAAAACCTCAAAGGTCTGACTTGTTACTTAACAGAAAGAAGCTCAAGCAGGCTAAATTTCTTTTTTTCATCACAAATGTTTTAGAAAGTTAACAGAAATCTTAATTCTACATTCCTGATGCCATCCAAACCGCTACAAGTTCTGCATCAAACACGTCCATTCTCTGTGCATTTTCAGTCACCTCAAAGCATACATTATGAATACAGATAGCTGTGCAAATACGGCAGGCAGAGCCAGAAAAGTCATGTTCAACCCAACCACCATGCTAACTCTGCCCAGATAATTGCTTGGGAGTGCAATGAAAAGTATAAGAGTTACATTAAGATGCTCTGATAAGTCAAGAGGGCAGACTTGTTACAAGAAGAGGTGGCATAGGGGAAAAGTCTACAGCAACTTGCCCTCAATCCAGCAAAAACATTCAAAGGACAGTCTCCTGAGCATCTGTCTTTTGACAAGAGAGACAGCATTATACAATCTGAAGTAATGCTGTGGATCGAAGAAGTGCCATTTAAGACAAAACGCAAGTATAGTGGGGAATTGAAGTTTATGGTCTATAAACAGGTAGATGGTACAGCGGAAGGAGAAGACAATCCTAAGCAAAACATCACAGGGGCTGAATTAGTCCTGTTGCTAACGAGCCAGCATCAAAACTATTCCTGATCTCAAAAACTTGGATTAGATAAACAAGCTAAAGAAAAAAGGCAGTGCTGGTTCACAGGGTAAAATACAGAACATAATTGCTGCTCAGCCTCTTTGGGAGATGTGTGATCAGGAATTTGTGTTCACTCACGTTCTGCAGCCTCACTTCTGCTCTTACAGCAGTAAATAAAAAATAAATATTGCTTTGGGCAGTAAATCCTCTCTAGGGATGGCAAAGTAATTTAAGAGATAATTAAGGTTATGGGCACACAAATAGAGACTGAAACTTGAGGCATAAGCCTGGAACAAATTGCATCATGGTACCCGTGTACGAATGAGCAAGCTGGGTAGTTGAAAGCAGTCTCTTTATTGGGAGGCAAGCTTTTAGATATGTGATAAAATTAGATTAGTCAAGAGGTAAAACAATTCTTTTTGAGGACAAATTTCTATTAGAGAGTGAATCTTGTGTTTACAAATTTTAAAAATCAGGATAACTTGATTTTATATGCCAATGACCGATTCAAATGTCTGTAATCTTAGTCTCACAACATCTTGAATTTGTTTAGAAAAGTCTTGGAACAGACAGCTGGTATGCCCTCTTCTATAAACCCAACTAGGAACATTTTTTGTTTTGAATTTGTGGAGGTTTTTTTGTTTTTACTTATTCCAGTAGGCAAAGCCAGACACATGATCATAGGACTACTTACTGATCTCTCAATTTTATGCAGAATAAATAGGAAAAAAAAATAGGTTTTAATGAAGGTACTGGGACTCACTGTACTGCAAGAGCTATACATCCTACTTGTACAACTAAGAGATTTTCTACTTTTGCTGGATTGATCAGCAGAAAGAATAGTTAATGAGAAAAGATAAATAAGAGCATGAGAATGGCTGAATGGTTCTAAGCAGTAATCCATGCAAAATGATATCTGACTTGGCAGTAGCCAATAAAAGGGCAAATATGGAAAGAGGGCAAGTCATACTTTCTCAACACACCCTTCTGTTTTCCAGAAAACTGTGGTTTGAAGATTTCCTGAACAGGAAGCTGAATCTTTGCATATACGAGCCCTTTACAGATTTTTCTTCCATGAATTTTTCTAATTGCAATCTGAACCCAGATCAAATTTTGGTTTCCACATCATCTTGGAAACAATGAGTTATGGAACTTTATTATTTACTATTAATTGTGGATAATTATTTTTTGCTTTAAACTTGCTCTGTTCATTTTGTTTTCTGGCTTTCGGCCTTGCATAACCATACTCTATTCACTTTTTCCATAATATTTGTATGTTTTGAGACTTCTGTAACCTCTCTCTTCAATTATCTCTTTGATAGGCCCTAGAGTTCTCTTTCACTTAGTCTCATTTTAAATAAACATAGTTATATCCTACAATCACAGGTTGTAATCCAGTCCTTTCATGTTGCATGTGCAACTTTGGGATGTAAAATTAGGCTGGATTTGAGGACTGTGCAAGTTCCAAAAGTGTCTGCAAATTAGTAATTATTTGGCCCAAGCTCCAAATTAATGGCAATATGGATCCATACATCCAATATTTTAAGGAGAAATCATTTTGAAGATCAATCATATGATTTGGTGCTTTTCTCTTTACAGCTGTTCTTCATGTTCAAATGGAACAGAGCTCCAAAGCAGGATTTGCAATTTCAATATAAGATTGTATAGTGGAGAACACATCATTTACAATACTCAGTTCATTCACCAGTGCTCATATTTAACAAGAATTGCATTTTAATGTTTTTACTTATATAAAGTAATATACCCCAACTGACAAGATTAATGCAAGGCAAATAACATCTTCAATAATTTTTCCACTATTTCATCTTCTTTTCTCTATTCTTTCATCATTATCAACATTCAACTTTGAGTTTTTTCTAATGACATTTTCTCAGTTATTATTCCTTATTTTCACTCACTGCATATGTTTTCCTGAAATTCTGATATAGTTATTTCTTTCTCTAGTTGATTTCCCCTTTGATTATATAGAAAGTTTTCCATTGTTCTGAAATGAATAGCATGGCTACAGTTCAGGACAGAGGCTGATGCCAACATAAGCTTTTGGCATTCTCGATCAACAAAAGCCATGAGTTACAGCTGGATTGAGAAAGGACTTAGCTAGAATTTTACATGTATATTGAAAACTGTGATCTTTAAAGCACTAGATGTGATGGTGGCTTATGTCCACCAGCTCTTTGCCCCTGAGGCTCTGAAGTGCCCTGCAGGTGCACCCATGGGTCTGCCCCAGCTGCTCCACACCACCGCATGACCTAACAGTGTGGAGGACTGGCTTGAGGGCAGAGGTCATGTGAAGATTGAACAACTAAAGGAAGCAGAACTAAGTGCATATCGCACACAGTTGATGTGAGCCAAGTCCCGTATGAGAGTAAAAACAGCTAGAGCCAAGGACACATTGTCCTTGGCTCCAAGGTGTTATCAATGATTAGTCCTGGGAACTTGCGGGTGATGTAATGCAGAAGTTGCTGGGTAAACCAAATTGCTGTTACCAATAAGGAGCTCAGCTTTTGCAATATGTATGAGCCTGATTAGTCCTATGCTATATAAAGAAAGACCACACCTAATAAAGTTGAAGTACACTGATCACTCATATTGAGCGTCTGGGTCTTCCCTCCGTCGGCTCCTCCCGTGCAAGTTTCCAACATAACAGCTCACAGCTGGAACAGAGATGCTCCTATATCTACCTATCCCAAGGAGGGCTCAGTGCAGAAGGCACTGTGAAAACAAACCTAACACACACCTACACCGTCAGACCGAAAAAAACCTAGGAAGCAGTGATGTTCTTCCTCCCCTTGCCTCTGCCATATTATATCATACCCTAGGGTTTAGACATCACAAATCCTTTGGTGATCAGTAAGAGGAACAGGTTCAGTTCCCTCCTCTGCCTGCTGTAGAGTTCAACGCCACGACTTTTGGGAAAAGACTTCTAACATTCTTTTGGAAGACGACTGCTTCATGTTTAGCAAAGAACACAGCTCCATTTGTATTCCCAAACAAACAAAACCCCAACAACATAATATACTCATGTGTTACACACCCAAAATGGAACGAATGAATTAATAACTGCAGAGAAGTGGAGAAGACTTAATCAAAACCAAGACTAATTGACTGGATGAAACCTGTACTGAGTAGTATATGAGGTAGTTCAGCAATTTAGCAAGAAAAAGGGAGCTGCTTCTGAAGGCTTTAGATTAAAGTACAATCAACATGTTAATGAGAAATCCAGACTCCTTTAATACTTTTTAAAGTGGCTTCATCTAAATACTAAGGAAGAAAAGCAAAAATTATTTGGCAGATTAAAAAAAACACGGCAGACTCCTCTCAGAGCAGAATAATTTAATCATCCACAGATGCCATACTCCCAGCCCTGCATGGCCTGCACAGAATCAGCAGTCTCTTACAATCAGTTGTATCAAAAGGAGACCATAAGAGTCTGTCTTGAATTCCGACTGATCTCATGAAATGCTGTATCATTAAATACCACTAGCAAAATGGTTTTCAATCTTTTCCACCCACCACAAAACAAAAACTATGGACATACAAGCTCCTTTGAGTAAACAAACTTGTCTGTAGAAAGAAGACTTGGAGCTGTGAAAAACTGCTCACAGAACACCAGAACTAGATGTTAGTTTAGCAGCTGAAAACCAAGATATGCGCACACATACACACGCGTGCACACATAAGGAGGTAGACTTGTAGAGTCTGCATTTTTGATTGAAGGGCAAACCAAAGCTAGAGGAAGCTTTTGGCAAAGAATCAGAAGATGCATTCGTGATTCCTGGGGGGGGGGGGGGGGGGGGGGGGGGGGAGGGACATAAACCTCAAGATGGAAAAACAGGTCCTTCAAAGACACCTTAGAACCATGAAAGAAGATGCATCCAACTCCCAAAGAATGCTTAAAACCACAAGGCAACTGAAGCAGGGGTTTGAATACAAGAATCTTACTTTTCGCAGATTTCCTAAACATGCAGTAGATTGCTTAAAGAAATGAGAGTTTTAGAAATCCTTCCCCGAGACTGCATCTACTTCTTGTAACTGTCATGTCATGGTGAAGGGGTAAAAAATATACTGCATTGCACATTAGTGTCATGTCCTGGAAAAGTGCACGCTTACACCACTGGGAAACCTGGCTACAGCCTCCCAGCCTGGATTCTCATGCCCTGTAAGAGAACTACCCCACAGGAATAGACAGGCTGGTCTAAAGGTCAAATCAACCTTTGAAACAGGGGTAACCATCTGTGCAGTTTTCTAAGGCAACCTTGAACAATCACTCTACCAGCCTGGAGGTCACCAGGAGCTATGAGGAAAACCAGCAATACTCATACTGAGTTCAGAGAGTCCTCTGTGTTATTTAGGATCAAATTAAAATTACAATATTGATGGTTAAGTGTCTCTTCCTCCTTCTTTATCTGACTACTATGGAACCTTAAAAGACATTCTGTATAAGTAATAGGGATTTTGGAATTAACTTACAGAGCCAAGAAACAAGCACAAAGTCCCAATGTGTTACAACAAGCTATTACATTTTCTATGCAGCATTCTCTTCAAAGAGTTCATAAAGTCTGTTGGATCCATCAACCTTTAAGACAACCCAACCAAATGAATTCTATACCATTCCTGGAGTAAAGGTACAGTTGCATTTTGAAGCAGACTGAAGTGATAAAATGTTCGGTATAAAGAAAATCTAGGTTTTTTTTCCTCATAAATAGAATTAAACAAATAGAAAAAAAAGTAGTTTTGTTTAATGAGCAGGTGTTAGACAGCAGGAACAGCAGAAAGCTGATTTCACTCCAGAGTCTAAATCATCCCAAAAGACTTACAATTTACTGTGAAGATGTAAAATGCAATATGTAAAGTCTAGTCATCCTTGAGAGTTTCAGTTTATGGCTGGTACACACTTGTTCCTTTAAAGAAGTAAGTGAAAGCAAGTCTGTATTTTTTCCTGGTAGCAAATGTAATGAGTATCCCTTATGACACAGTTCTGATTCATTTTTCCCACAGCTGCACTGTTTATTATTGGCCATATTGCATATTGTTCTAGGAAACCTTTAGTAGCTCACAGTATAATGGTATGTTATAGTCACAGAAACAACGAGGACTCTTTTACTCATTCACAATTCAAGTACTGTCCAGATAAGTGCTTTTCACAAGACTACTTTCCCATGATCCTTTCACAATTTTAATTAATTCTGTCAACAAAGATGCACAGCCAAAACAGTTTTGAAAAACAAAACAAAACAAAACCCTCCACAATCTTTCCACACTATGGAAGAAAATACAGATTGCAACTACTGTGTCAAGGAAAAATACATTGGCTAATATGGCCAAAGCAACAAAAAGTTCTACTACATCCAAATAAATGGCAACAGTAGCTGACATAGTAATGCTGTAGATACCATGAGAGAGCAAGAAGAAAACAAAGCAGTTTTTAGGGAGAGGTAATGTCTTTTACAGTCCAGTGATACAGTGACATGTATGCACAGCCAATGTTATAGATAACCTGCTGCACTAATTTTAAAACTATTTGGCAATGGTCTACATAGATGACTTATTAAAACTTCTCTATTTTTTGGTGAGGAAGGGTTTCCCTTTGCCTGTGGGAATATTTTGCCCTGTTCTTACCCTCTGTGTACCACTAATTAGTATTTTTTTTGATCCTAAATAAAAGTTAGATTCATGAAGTTATCAGCAAAGAAACAACAACAAAACTTGTGAATAAAAATATGCAGTACTGAAGTTAAAATAAGAAAAAATATATCAGTAATATTAGTTGTGGTTTACATATTATTTTACATTTGCTCTCTGTATCGATGCTTAGTTTTGTTGATGCCAGTGGTTTAATTCCAGTCTCCAACATTTGGACAAAGTGGTCAAAGTTAAGAGCTAGACTGGCCGTTTATTCTTAGTGGGAGCAGTGCCCAGCGATGCTGTCCCAGGAGATGTGCAAGGGAAGCAGAACTGTGCCACTTCCCTTCCTGTGCAGACCCCACTCCTCACAGGACAACATCTCCTCGGAGGATGCTCAGCTCACATGTACTAGGGAGTACTCTATGTCCCAGGACTACACTGAGCGGTCATACAAGGGAAAGAAGAAAATAACCCTAAAAAAATAATGCATTCTTGTTTGTTACTTATGTGACTACTTACTATAGTGTATCACAGACTAAGGTATGATACCAATATAAAGAACTAAAAAAATTCAGAAAAATAGCACTCAATTGGTTTGCTGAGAGTATTTTTTTGCTTAGGCATCTTGAAGTCAATTAATAGACAAATTCTCTGACGATGAGGCTGAAAAGATGCACAGAAGAATCATGCAGAAGAATCTTTGTTAAAGATTTCAGGGCCTGATTCCATTTACCACTGAGTACCTTAATCTCCCATTAAATTAAGGGTAGAAATTCAACACTCTCAGACTTCAAGGCCAGAACATGTAGCTTGCCATCATTACACAAGCTATTACCTCTTGTTAAATAAGATCAAATGCCTGTATTCGAATAAAAATACACTCTGGAAACGTGTCCGGTTTTGACGCTTTGCTCAAAAATATACAAATGTCATTTAAATAACAAAACAACCATTCAGTATATGCAAAGTGTTAAAATACAGCGTGGAGAAAGAAATGGTTCATTTCTGGTATCTCAGTTATTCAGTGCAGCGTGCGCATTTCCATCTTAAACCTAGATTTTGGCATGGTGTGTCAGATGTATAGCAATAGTGACAAGCCACTGTCAAAACAGCAGCCTCAATAAAATGATGAAGCAGGTACTTAGAATAGAAAGAAACACCCGGTGAATAATATTATGCACATCCACAGAAACTTGTCTCACCAAAATCGCATTAAAAATCTACAGGATGCTTCTGGCTTTCAAATTCATGGAAATTCTAAAAGCACAATGAAAACTGTTAGGAAAGCAATATGTTTGCATCCCTTTTCTCTATTGATATTTTACATTTTTATATCCCAATGCATCTGATAATAACCCTGCAGCTTTTAGTTATCATGAGTTTTTTCTTCTAAGACAACTATCTGCTTCCCTGTACTACATTCGTTAAGAGCACATTCTCTCACTACTTCCAAGTTAATTTATCAAGATAACTGTAAATGGCTCCTTATCCAAAAACAATATTTACAGATGTTCTGTTCTTAGGTAGCTTACGGCTTTTAAACCCTTACAGCATGGTGAACTTGAGGGCTTCCTCTACCAAAACAGCTACAAAGGTGCAGTTTCCAGTATATATTTCCAGTAATATAGAAAAGGTGAGCATGTTCGTGTCAGGTCCTCAGTGAGACAAGCCAAAGCTCACTTACACTCCTTCATGTGTATAAGCTGGCCTCTCCACATTGCTATGTCCTCAGCTTCCCTCAGCCCATCTCCCTGAAGCTGCTCTGCAGCAGCCACCGTTGACGTCGCACACATCACCCTTCCTGCCTGCTCTGCTATGGAGCAGCTCAGAGAAGGAGACAGACTCTTTGTAAGGCTATCTCTAAGCAAGGAGCGAATGACAAGCAAGTTGCCGAGGAACTGACCGGTATTTCTTACATTTTGATTGGATGTTCCTCTTTGCCATCATTATGCTCCGTTATTGTTCTTGCACAATGTGATTTCTCATTAATGAAATAAAGACCTGTATATAAATAAAATTTTACTGTGGCTTCTTCAGTTCTCAGTTTTGAGTCATCAACAACATTCAACTTCATTAAGACAAATTCACAAACATTCAGACAAACAAGTCTCTACCACAAAGGTGCTGCTGAGGAAATATTAACCAATTCTGAGGAGTGCAGCCAAAGGGCTGGCAGGGACCGTTTCTTACTTTCACTCTTCCATTTTTCTCCCACCCCAGGCAGGGGCTTTTTGGTCCCAGCTTAAGTAAGGTCCACACCGAGATGATGGAAAGTGAGCGAAGAAATAGTGCAGAAGCTTCTGGGAACATATATTTTTTCTCATTAGCTAGTTATAACTGCAGAACTGCTTTAAATATAGTCCTGTTTGCAGCCATTTGAGCCAACTGACTTTCAGCAGTCATAGCCTGTCACCAAGTGTGTAGACCAACAGCTAAAGGGGAACTTTTGTCACTGAATTTCAAAATTTCTGCAGAAGTGCCAAAACATGCAAGCCCAGTAAGAATCTCTTGCTTTGTTCCAAGTTCTGGAGAGATGCATGTTCTTACAGTTACAAATACTTGCATGCCTGTGACCATAACCTGCCAAAATCCTTCCAGATTTCAAATTGACTTCCCATTCCAGCAGGATCTTAACAAAGCATCTCAGTAAATGGTTGTATGAATTAAAGAGTGCTAAAACAAAATATTTTTTCCTAGACTTTCCAAATACGGTCAAAATATTTTTACTAAACTTTCCCCCAAAAGTCTGCTCAGGAAGACAACTGAGACTGAATGGTAAAATTTTGGCAAAGTAGAAGCTACCAGAAACAGAGTACATATTGTAACAGAAAATGATAAGCTTAACATAAGGCACAACCATCTCAACTTGTAATAGCGCAGCATGATGAAAGAGATTTGCAACTCCAAATGAATCAGTACCTGAGTATTATGTTTTTCCACATTTACAGGTTTTGATCCAACAGTTGTCTGTGTGATCTCTGGCAAATTCCACTTGCGCCAGAAAGAAAACACTTGATAGGATCTTTATTGTCCTCTGTGCTAACAGTAACGCTGGCCAGGTTTTGTTAGCTACCCAGATTAGTCACTTTAAGGTCCACTTTAATTACCAAATTCTCTCTTCTCCAACAGAATTTATAACTTTATTTCTATTTTTTAAAATATTTTCAGTGCACCAGAATGTCAGTCTAAAGGAAACAGAATGAAAATACAGACCATGTAACATGTACATTATTGCAGAATGAGCAATACAAAATCCAATATTCATCCTTCACAGGAGACTATGTATTGTTCACTCGGCAATAAAGTATATAAATTACACTTTGATTTTCTTGTTCCACTTCTCTTTACCATGCTTGGTGTGCTGATGTGTCTAGAGAATTTGCCTTTTTGAAGTTTCGCTGACAGCTTTACAGAATCATTTTCTCTGGAGCACCCCTCTGAAACTTGTTATTTTTAACCCTTTTCATACCATACCAATTTTGCTACCTGTGCAAAAATATTACTCGCCTGAGGGTTTCTCTTCTTCTTTCACTCATGCACCAGGGGGCTGATTGCTTCTGATTGCTAAAGTCAAAACTCACAGAAAATGGGCTATTCAAGCTGAAGAGCATTTCACACGAGCATGGCAGGTTTCCAGTCACCTTGTCTGTCTGTATTATTTAGTAACACAGTTACTATATGATGGAGATTATAAAATCATTTGACCAGGCTGCATTGACAACCTGGGTAGAAAAAATAATTCTATTGCTTGATATTCTGGAACGGCAATCATAGAATAAGGCATTTGTCCACAAAGTGAAGGGTGCAGCATAAAGAAAACAGATGGATATACAGATGACAGATACATAGGTCTGTAAAAGCCAAGGTATCATTGCTAGAATTTCTCACATGAGTCATAAAATCTCAGTTTCTTGTTTTCACAAGAAGCAATGCAATTGGAAAAAAAGATTCTATATTGAGCTTTATGGGGATACTATTATTTTAGAAATCCTTTGTGCATTTGCAACATAAAAGTATATTCATTAGACATGAAAATATCCATTACATCATTTGTGCCATTCTCTGTCCTGTGAAGAATGGCTCCTACATTGTATTATCTATTGTTTCACTGCCTCAGGCCACAGGGTTTCATCCATTTCCCTTGAGCAACTATTCTGTAGCCTAAAATGCATATATATGGTGTAGTATGCTAAGATCACTGAAATTAAGATAGTGTTACTGATCTGAGAGAATTCAAGAGTGAGTATAAAGATAATGAGAAAAGTATGGTATTGATTGCCAGCTATACTTATATCTTTATTTCACCATTTATCAGAGCCTCATTCAGTCTATGAATGTTTCTCTTTTTATCCCCCACTTTTTTTTTTTAATGCAGTAATTCTGAATGATATGGTTAACCTTTCAAAAATGCAGGGATTTTCAAACAGATCAGCTGGTTGCCACCTACTACTGGTATGTTTAATAAGCTGCTCCATCTACTTGAGGGCTAATGATGTTCGTGGCCTGGTGCACGTGGCAGGCTGCGTGATGAGAGGCTGGAACAGGAAAAGAGACAGAGCTGCGGCCAAAACTTGGGTCTGCCTAGCAAGCTGATCTTGAGAGTCCTTCTGTGGACACATAACCAAGTAAGGGTCAAGACTTTAAACTGCAGAAAACCGGAGCTAGAAGGGACATCAGAAAGCTATGCAGTCAGCCCCCCTTCGTGTTACCCAAGGTAACAAAGGGTTACTGTATCTCCATCATTCCCAGCAGATGCATTTCCAGATGAAGCATGCAAGAGCTCTCAAAGATGGAAGCTTCACAAACTCCCCAAGCAGTCTTTTCCAGAGCTTCACCATAAAATCTAACCTGACTGAGCACTCCTGCAATTAAGTCCCCCATTGCTCTTTCTATATTTCCATAATATATGGACAACAGTTCTTCCTTGTGCCAGATTTTTATATACCTAAAGACATTCCACCTCTTTTCTTAGATGCCCCTCCTATCAGCTAAACAACCCAATTCCTTCAGGTTTTCCTTCAGCCAGGGACACCTCATCATTCTCCTGTTTTACTGCTGGATCCTCTCTGACTGGTTCACCGCCTTTCTTGTGCCCAAAGCCACTATGTCCCCGATGACCCACAACCAGTGATGAGTTGCCTGGAAGAATGTATGGATTCTTTATGCTATAACTCCTGTCTATGTATCCCTATATGACACTAGCCTTTGGCACAACAGCTTGACATGTTCAGCTTGAAAAGAACTGCCGCTTAATTAGTTGCTCCCCATCCTTTTTTTCCCTGCTTGTTCAGTTTTGTCCCTGCTCTGTTTATAGGTTAGGAAAATGAAGCACTCTTCACTTTGGGGTATAAGCAGATTGTAGATAAGAAGTCATTTATAAGTAATATCCGGACTTACTGTGTTTGGGGAGATGGGTCCTGTAGTTAGACATTGATATTCAGGCATGGAGAAATGAAATTTTTTAATTATTTACTTGAACTTCTAAGTTTAAATATAGTCAAAAGACTTGTTTACTATACTTGAAAAACTATAATATATGCTTTCTCACAGGTATGTTCGAATCAATTATAGTTCTCTGATAGAATTTTTAATTGGTAGAACAAAAACTCCAGAGTAATATATCCTGGCAAAAAGTTCTTCAATGTTAATCCAGCAGCAGTGGGTGTCAACCTGATTCAGCAAGATATCTCATTCATTTCACAGTTGAAGTTAAATTGGTTAACCATATACTGTTCTAGAGGGAAGGAAGCTGAATCACATCACAGACAGGAAAAGGTGAAGGAGAAATCAAAAGGTTTCAAACTGGAGCAAAATATTCTAGGGGACAGGAAGGAAAAAAATGAGCTAGCAAGAGAATGCCAGGTAGAACTGCCAAGTGGAAAATAATATGATGACAGAAACGTACTCAGAAGCCTATGGAAAGAGTTAAGTAAACATTTGTGATTGCCTAAACCCTTAAAAAATGTATATATATGTAAAAGAAAACATGGGAAGGAAGCATTCAATATCAGAAGAAACAGCAAAAAGGTGCAAAAGAGAAAGAAACATGAACGAAGGTACATGGAAGAAACACAGAGGATTCAGTCTTCTTTTGACAAATTTTGCCACAGGAAGCAAAAAGAACAAACAATATTTCATGCTTTTCTATTTCTAAACAGACGGTATTGGAAAGAATAGTGGCTGTGTTCTCATGCAGCATCTTTCTTTCTGTTTTCTACGCCTACTGTCTGCCAAACCCATCTCAACCTCCTGTTAATCCTTGTGCCCGAAGCCTTAAAAGCAGTAAGGGAGGAATCACCTGTTCCAAACATGTGTGACTTGCTATGGAGTAAAGACCTGCCTAAACCCACAGAAAGAGAAGAGACATTTGATAAATAACATCCAGCTTTTGAGGGAAAACTACACAGACAAACAAAGGCTATGGCGTTAGTATAGTTTAATAGTACATGTTTGTGTGATACTTGGATCACCAGCACAGCTTGCATGCCTCACGAGGACAGGTGTCCAAATTGGAAATAGTGCATGTGCTACACTGAGATCAAGGCCTGTGCAAAATAATACCATTGTGCAATTATGCATGCTTTACTTAAAATTAAATGGAGACAAATAAAGATGTGTAAAAATAAACAGTGATTACCTCAAAGCAGCGGTTTTCCCATTTCTGTGGGTACATGTAACCTGCCTGGTTTGATACCCAATTTGTATGTCCCAATATTTGTTCTCCTGTCTGTTTTGCCTGTTTCTATTCCTCTTCTTCTTAATTAACTCACGAGCCTCAGGATCCCGTACTGCTTTTTCTCTGTCCTTTTCCTTGTCTTTGTTCTTCCCTCTCTTCCTCGCTTGCCTTATCTGCCGCGAATGGGGCACTGAGCAGGCACTCCAGGGTCCCACGTTTAGGTTGTACATGCTCTCCTCCATAGCACAAGGGCTAGACTGGCAGATCTGAAATTCAGTCAGGTTGGGACAAGCAGAGCCACCGAACTGCGGAGGAGCCACGACGTGGCGGGTTCGGTGCTGCAGCCCACTGCCGCAGGTCTTGGAGCACTCTGACCACGGGGCGAATTCGGCCACGATGCAGTCCTGCCGGCAGGGGATGAGGCACGCCTGCTCCTGCCGAGGCTTGGGCTCAAAGTACTCACATATGACATCCTCAGCAGGGACGCCGTTGACTTTCTGAATGCAGGTTACGTCCCGCACCTGGATGCCTTCCTCGCCTTTGAGGCACTCGGCGGGTTTCTCATGGCCCCTCGCCAGGACGGGCCGGCACTGATTCCAGCCGCCCAGCTGCCAGTCGTAGAGCTCCTTGTGCCAGTCGCACACGCGGAAGCAGTGCTGCTGGTTGTCCGGCCTCTCCACCTGCTTGCAGTTCGTGGGCAGGGTCGTCCAGCCCTCCACGTGGGCACACCACACCGCTCGCGTCTGGATGCCACCCGGGCCGCACTCGTCTCCCATGCATCGCCCCCACGGACCTGGAAAACAAGACGAGACGATGACGTTGTACTTGTTCTTCTACCCTGGTGCAAAGCTCACAGAACCGGTTATGTGTTTCCTGCTCCTCTAAAAATATCAGCCTTAGAGAAACTCCACAAAGGAATTAGTATGGGATTATTAATCACCTCTTATTTTTATGATTACAGGTACATTTCATTTCTTCTGCTAGACAAATTAAATATTTAACTTCAAGAGCATGAAGAAAGATTAATCACACTTGAGAATGGAGAAGTCACAGTCATCACGTGGTTTTGACCAGCAAGATGGGATACAAAGTCCTTCCCTCCAAGGCACTTATCTAATCTTATCTCTCACCTGCATGAAAACCCTTTCCTTGATTGCTTTAGCTTTTGTTTAGTTTTTCTACTGTACTATGCTTTATACGCTGATGCCAACTATTACCACTTTCTCTTCCTTCTATATCGTGTTAAGTAACGAGAGCAACATCATAATGCGTGCTGAAAATAGGGGTCATTTCAGGTCATGGTAGGCCACTTCTGCTCTTTCCTCTATTATAACCACAATAAAAAATAAAAGCAGGGTAAAGGAGGGTTTGTTCCACACAACCAGTGAAATGACTTGTCTGGAATATGTTGTGGGAGACAGAGACTTCCCAGCACCGGTAACTCAAGAAAGAACATAAATTATTTCTTTTTTAAATCTAAAAGGTCCATGATAGGCACTCCACGTTATCATAATAACAGTAACAACAACCCCTGAATGATGATACGGTTGCTTTTGCTGTTTCTAAAAAATATTATATTCACCAGATTCAATGCACAAAATGCACAGATCAGAGGGTAAAGAACTGAATCTTTGTTAGTTGTGAAAAGACAGCATTATGCTCTGGGTATTTTTCTGTTTTTAATACCCCCTCATACCAGTCTAACCTGGAAAGCTTTGTTTACGCATTTTGCATCTACCTACTATGAGAGAAGAAAAGATCAAGCAGTTCGGCAAAACAACTATAACAATTTCCCGAAGAAAAAATGTCTACCTGCATTAAACAAATGCAAACTTTGTCAAGCAGTTGTCATCCAGAAGACAGTTTTTCTGACTGCGAAGTGCTAAGGTTCCAAGAAAGACCTGGGGCCAGATCATACACTCCTTTTCATCTGCATGACCCTGTGACCGTAACAAGACTATTTGTGTCAGCAAAGTTGCAGGATTTGCAGGGCTGAGCCTCTGCTGCTTCCAAAGCAGGTTATTAAAGGAATAGTGATAGAAGGTTAAAGGAATCATGACAGTTATAAATTATTTAAAACACTTTCTCATTTAATGATTGGAAGGAATATGAAGCTGTAGCCTATTACTGATTCCCATGGACTTTCAAACTCTCATTGCCTTCACCAGAAGTATCAGCTGTTCATCCAACATTAATTGCAGTAGCAGTTTGGGGACCAGATTGATGCTGGGCTCTGCACTTAGTCTCTGTGCTCCTCGCTGCTGTTTCATGGAGCAGACACTCAGCTGAGGCACGCTGCAGCTGAACAGTTTGTTTGTGGTTCTAAAATCCTAAGCATTAATACCAGAGAGCAACGCCAGCTGGCAGAGACCCATTCAGCACATGGAAACCCCTCTGCTGTTTTTTGCAGATTAAGTTTGAATTAGGGTTTCCAAGGTTTAGCTAGATACTCAGGGAAATAAACATATATTAAATACATTTCAGTTCCCATTTCAGCAAGATTACCCTACTTTATTTCTAACCAGCCTTCCACAAGTAACAGATTCATTGTTGTATTTAAATTTTTAGGGTATTTATATTGACTTAAGATATACCATTTCCCCAGAAAATTCCGTCAAAACTCTATTTGAAAATAACTACCAACTTTAAAAGAATAAAATGGCAGAAAACCACCAACGAAAGCAGAGATACTAACATAATTGTGACTGAACATAAAGCTAAGTCATTCATCTTGCAAACTGCAAACTCCTGTCTTATCACGTCACTGCATCTTGTGTATAACATGTACGTCCCATTAAGCAACCCCTCTTTACAGGTCAGATCTTTACTACCATACTGCAGATGAAGAATTGCTGCTTTGGGATTCTACCAAACTTGAAATCATCAATTATCCAAGAAAGTGCATTATTTCTAAAAATTTTGCTTGACAGCTAAGCACTGTCAATCCCATTCATTACCACGTTTATACTAATGCAAATATTAAAAATTTCAGCCTCAATGCATGAAATCCTGCCTTCAGCAATGTAAATATGAAAAAATTATAAGAAAAGGTCTGTACATGAGTGTGATAATTGGGCATCAAATAAGCTCCTCCAACAGATTACAAGAGGGTTGTTTTCAGAACTCGATTTTCAGTGCGGAGGAACCTTGAGGTGCACAAACAGGCTCACTTACTAAACACAGCACTATTCTGCTTTTGCTGTGAAGCAGCATACAATATTATAAAAGCATTGCTGGTGAGTACTAACCAACCACATTTATATGAACCTCTAAGCAAACTACTCAGCACCTCTAGGATCATGTACAGACACACAGCTAATATTGATGATGTATCCGATCCTCCCCCTCACCTATATCTAAGTTGATTCAGTTCTTTATACACTAAGGGAAAAATGCAATTTTATATACAATTTTTAAGTTTCAGTACAAAATAATCCAGCTAGCACATGAAGCTGTAAGTTCTACAACAGCTTAATTTTTCACTCTAATGCATGCTTTATATGACCACGACAGGGCCCTAAGGTGAGCTACAGCTTTGCAGTGGATCTATTCAGACTTTCTCCTGTAGCAAACTCCCTCAAAAGACTGAAGGGTTTCCAAATGTATTACAAACAGTAATTAAAGAAATAAATAGGAAGTCAGCTTCTTATAGTGTTGGAAATCGTCGCTGAAGTCATAGTGAGTTTGAAATGTCATTTGTAATTCTTTGTCTTCAGAAGAGATTACTGCAAAATACAATATTAAGATTCTCTCTAAGCTTCTGGAGGATTAACTTTTATTTTTGTTGGGAACAGGAAAGTAATTGAATTAACCATTACTGTAAATTTATTCTGAAATTTCAGAGAGTGATCACAGTGAGAACAAAGCAAGCTATCATAGTATTTAGTATCTTATCTTACACATTAATACATTGTTTCAGGTATTAAAATTCTCACTATCTGAAAGAGAAACAACTTCTTTTGAACGTCGATCCTTGGGCAAATAAGGCTATCTGAAAATCCCTTCGACTTTTCTTCCCTTAGAAATACACACAAAAACAAAACAAAACAAGACCCCAAACACCCCCAGACAAAAACCCCAAACATCTGATAACAAGCATATCTTAAAGCATAGGGCAAGAAATTATTCCCATTTTTAATGAATGAGAGTTTCTCCACTGATTTCATCTGAATTTTGGGAAATGGTTTTGACACATTTTGTGTCACTGGTTTGGTGTCTGTAAGTAGCATTAACAGTTTAATGCATTAAATAGTTTAATAAAATTAAACAGTTTTTAAAACTGTTAATTAAAAAATTAACAGTTTGTGCAGCTTGGGCTGCACAAGACAATGAGCAGCTTAGTTTTGAGTATTTTGAGGACTGCCTTTGAAGAGACCACTGGGAAACTGATTAGCAGAAATCTACTTTCCTTAAGCTCAGATGGAATCTAGCCTCCAATAAGACCGCAGACCTCAAATTTCTTTATAGTAAGAGGAAGCTGTGATGAGGGCCAAGGAGGTTAACCTGGTGAAATGGGACTGACAGCCAGAAGGGCACAAGCATTACAAGATACAACACCAGAATGAGCAGCAAATCTCGGGAGAGGTCGGAAAGACACAGGTCAGAAAGCCTTCGGCGGGCGCGGGAGACGATGCTGAACGCAAACTGCACTCCCAGAGCGGAGCCAGGCCAGCAGCAGAACGAACAGCCGCTCACAGAGAGTAAAACAGGCCCAACGCCGCAGCCAAAATCACTCGCAGATCCACTTTGTTAAGTGAAAATGCAATAAGCGCGGGTCTAAGTTGCTGTCGTATGCTCATATTATCTATAGTTGCTTTACACAGTTAAGGACAAAGGAAAAGCAACTGCTGTTGCAACGGACTATTTTTATCGCATGCATTAGCTAATTGAGGAAAGGCTAAACAGGCACTGGGTGTCAGTAATACAGACACATTGTCTACTACGTTAGGAAGACGGAAAATAGCAAAGTGCCTTAATGCCAGATGAATTTGTGATAGCTTTTTTTATATGGAATCTGATACGTGGCCAACATGACAAGCTGGTAGCACTGGGAGACACAGATTCCATAATTCATACTATCAGCAATGCCAAGCCAGAAGAGGATGATCATTGATAGATAAACCCTATAATCTTGCATCTTTCCCACTCGTTGGGGAACCCTGTGGGTGCTGCAGCAATTGCCGGGTGCCCTGTTTCCGACGCAACTCGCTCCCGCACGTGCTCCCCTACGGGGGGACCGTGGATCACCTTGGCTGCCGCCGCTCTGTAATGCTTCTGTCTTTCTTAGCTCTCTTTCAGAGGTTGAAAAGAACAGACAAGACAGTATCTTTATCAGAGAAAACAGATTCAGGATACGGAAGAAAGACAGAGAAAGAAAGGAGTCTCAACATAGCAAAACATAACAGGATTTGGAAGATAATGGAGAATTAAATATGCCTACAAACAATTTCACATCTAGGTCAAATTTCTTTTCCTGATAGTGAGCAAGAGTGTTAGCCGCACTGCAGCTTAAATACTTTCAGAATCAGAAGTTGTTTGCATTTCTCAAGTTAGAAAAGGAATATAAAAACTAATATTAGAAGAAAAAACTGTGATGTAGATGAATCTAACCTATAAATTGGACAGAGTTCACCCAGCTTCCCAGGGCCCACTTTCAAACACTTGGATAAAGCCAAACTTGAAGGTATATAAAATCAGACATTTAGATTAATTTCTAGCTGTGCAGTTTTGCACATAATTATTAAGTCATTTTTCAAGTGTCGGCCCTCCCCCCCGCCCTTAATATCTTTTGGAAAAATACATACACACACATGTCCTCGATGCTATCTATGGTATGGTGAATAACATACCATAATTTTGTTTTGAACTTTCTCTTAAAGTCATCAATGTAACACAACAAATAAGCATAAAAGTAACCATACCAGTTAACCATATCAGTTTATATTCTGACATAAAAATTACCAAAAGCATCACACTTACTCAGCGCTTCCCTAAGTGAGAATTTTCATATTATACCTTCAGGAATTGCTGGAAGCAAATTTTACTTATTTTCCTTCAGCAACTACTCCATTTTTACATTAGGAAACTGTTGTCACTAAGACAAGGTTGTGCACCTGATTAGAAAAAAATTTTGAGTTTAACATGCTTTCCCAGGACTGGCATTGGCCACCTGTGCCATAATTCATGGTAGTTTTAACACCGTGTTTCACTTGGTAAAAGTTTTTTTTTTTTTTTGCTTTGTGCTTTTCCCTCCTTAACATTGTGACAATAATTATAATTGATATAGAATTTTTTTTATCTACGATAAATATTGAGAGAGTAAATAGTATATATTTTTATAGTATAAAAACACATAAAGAAACAGAATAGTTTCAATAATTTTCTCTTTTATTTAATATATTGCTAGTTCTTCATTCCTGAGACTGCCAGGTCTGAAAATCTACTAATTCAATACATGAAAAAACAAAAAAAAAGTCCTTGTATTTGTTTTGTTGCTCTGGCTGCAGATTCAATTTTTTAAATAAACTGCAGGAGGGCTCACACTCTCCATACCACATTTCTTCCCAAAGTAATTTGAACGTACAGAGGCATAACACCATGAAAATCACCATCTACACCAAAGCTATTGAGAGCCTCCAGCTCTCAGTAGTTGTGCAACGTGATAATCTGAAGCATACGCTAGCATTTGCACAAACATCAAAGGCTGATAGCTCACAGTGCAGAACTATCTGGCTTTGTATTTTGGTCATAACCCGTAATGAAATCTTCTCCTTTAGGTTTATAATAAAGTTAAGCTAATTCTCAAAGCATTATTCAAGTTTTAAAACAGTTCTTTCTCCAAACCTTTCTTTTTTTTAGCATTAGTTCCTCTAACTCTATATATTTCCTATGAGTAGTATAGCAGTAACAGCCAAAATGAATATTGAATGAATACATGAAAGGAATACTTAATTGAAGCAGCATGCTTTACAGAGAAATAGAATTTCTATGTGCTACAAAGCAATTACATTGCTTTGAGCCTCCAGTCATGTTGTAATAAATACTTCTGATACTGTAAGATACACAGTACAGTTTCCTTTAGCCCACAGTCTGTTTATGCATAAAGCTGGTTCATAAGCATTTCTTAATTTCCTTAGAAGTGGTGCTAAGGCATACTAACGTATTTTTCAAATTCCTCTTCTTACACTCTCTCTCAAATTACAGTGCTGACTGAAAAGCCAGATGACACTCTCCTGACAAAATGCTGATTCCCATACAATATAAACATAGCAAACACGCTTGCAGGCTTCATAAGTTGGATGAAAGACTTTCCAATATCTCCAACGCATATCTGTTTTATCTTTTTTGATTGTTAACTCTTGAAGGCTGCTCTGCATCTCCCCCTAAGAACATAAGAAAGACCAAAGATCTACCTAGCCCAGTATCTATCTCCTACAGCTATCTCCAAAGCACATGCCTAAAGGAGAGTATGGAGATAGGAAGAGCACATCTGGTGCTTTCGCCAGTACTCTCCCAGCCTCCCACCACATTCAAGTCAAATAGCGCTGCAGACATGTTTGCACAACCTTTCTAATATAATTAATACTCATGCATTGACATCACAGCAAGAACATCCATGTGCTCCTCAACTGCCTCCTAAGGAAGATAAGTTTTAGAAATCGCATTAGAAACTCCTAAATTCACTGTTATGTCTTGCTTCTTTGCAAGGTATCAGAAATATAATGCTGGAAAACACATTTCATTAACCTACTTTTCCTTATGTAGTGTGTGTGTGTGGAGGAAGAAAAACCAAAACTACTTCCACAAACAGCAGAGCCAGTTACGAGCAAATTTCTGAAATCAGTAATTACTTCCAACAATTATAGAGGCTGTAATCATGACTAAATATTAGCATTTTACAGTGAAAGTTTAAATTATATGAGCAACAATAACACCACCACAAATGATTATTATCTGTATCTCTACAGATTTTTACAGTTCTGTCTGCATCAGAATCAAATCGTAAGGGATAGACTGCTGAGAAAACTGATTCACAATCTACTGTCCATTAAATATAATGGTTTGATTCATACAGATTAATATTAATTTTTTCTCCTTGGTTTTGAACGAAGATTCACTGTTTTCTCCCCACTGGCATTTAACAATCAAATCACTCACAGATCTTGTAGCAAGGTTCTGTGGAAATGGCTGCATTTTAACTGAAATACATCTGAGAAAACCTCTTAATCTGAAAATCTCTTTGCTAGTGCATAGCCATAGAAATGCAGATTTTTGCATTAATTTGACTAATTGATTTTTTAATTGAATTTTACTTCTAATCAGAGTGAAATCCAATTAGATCAACTGAAAAATTTCTGGTAGCCTTTGTCTTGACTCTTACGCATCAGCATATGTTGCTACATCAGTTACTTGGTACGGTTAGGAGAATTTATTTCTGTGCAGAGTCCAGTGCAAACTCACAATAACCAGCCATGCTGAAGAGCTTACAGAGACTTTAACTCACCTCACTTTCACTTAGTATTGTATGCTGCCATGAAGAACTTGGCAACTCAGTTTGTTAAACATGATTTTCTCCATTATATGCAGCCTGATCTCTTAAAAAATAGAAGATTAAATATTTGTTTCAATTAGAATCAAGCTCAAGTGAATGTTTTTGTGCCTCTGTCTACTCTTCTGCCCTTTAATTTCTTTCCCTTGTTCATCATAGCATCCTACTGAGGTGCTGATGGCCAAGGCTGCCGCTGCCACAGGGTCCATCAGTTGACAAAGGCCGTAACACTTGGGCCAGCCCAGCGGTTCCTAATCGACCTTTGCACTTATATTAGCCAAGGGCAAAGAAGCTGAAAACCTCCTTGACTGAGCTATGAAGAAATTTACTGCTACAGCTTTTAGGAAAGAATTCAAGTAGGGTAGTAAACCCAGACATCAGAAATAAGATGCAACATCTTTGGGCACTGACATTTTTAAAGGATCAGACTTCCCAGAAGATGTAGCGTCAGATGAGGTTGCAGGAAGTTTGAGAGTAAGACCACAATTTAGTTACATAAAGTTGGAAGGAGATTTAGGCTGTACACCTAGCCCTACTTTTAGCATGCTGGATGATCTACATACACCATTTTTGTCTTCTTGCACTTCAGTTTCTTCATGCATAAAGCAGAGATGACAATCTTAATTTTTAAAGTCCATTTAGATTTATTGATCAAAAACTGTATGTGTGAAGTAAATAGCAGTAGGAATATGTGTCTTGTCATTTTCTGCCTACGAGCACACAGTTTACTCAATGGCTTTCTCTTGGGTTTTGCCAAAATCCCAGCTGCCTTGAGAGGTGCGTTTTAACAAGCAAGCAAGAAGCCCAGATGATAAGCTACTCCTCTTTCTTGACAGAAATCTTTTTCATAGAGCCCAGCATGCATACTTTTCATCTGCATCTTCACTCTGCCTTCCTGGTCATGAGAGAGCTGATACAGATATTCAGGGATCAGACAGAAAGGTATCTCTGGATTCTTTATAGTTGTTTTCTTTGCCACCAATGGAAGAAAATAAAATGAGAGACTTGAACTTAATGAATACAGTTTAGATCATTTTCTGAAACTGTCCTGGCTTTGGTTTTCTCGTAATTCATTGGAGCAAAGCAAAGTTTTATGGAACTGCTTTTCTAAGTACAGAACATTACAAAAAGTTGCAATTCTATATATGTATTTACCTTTAAATGTTTCAGTTATTTAAATTGCCTATGTGCTGGACTGAAATAATAATCCAATCATAAATCTTTGAAGTGCACTAAGACTTTCTGTCTTGCTAAGATACATTCTCCCAAGCATATCCTCTGTTCATTTATTATTTATTATCATCTGCAGTTCACCAAATTCCTGTGAAACCCATTTTCAATTTTTAGATGTCAACTTTCCCCTAAAACTGTGGTGGGTTCATCACAGAGATCTACTACTTAAAGGTATGAGAAGGAAAGTCAACTAAGCCCTGCTGATGTATTCAAAATAAAGGTGCCACTGTGGATCAGACAAAGACAGATTCGTATTAGTTTTGAGGGAGCGTTGTCAGGACAGTAGGAAACCATTCACTGCTCTGTATGTGAAATAATTAACGGCTTCCTTTAAGCACGCTATAATCAATCATTCTGATTCCAACCATAACTGAGATAAATAATTAATTCTCTAAAGTGGATATTAATTCGATCACCTGACAAACGTTTTGGACAATTGTATTAAAATAAGTGTTTTTGTCTATATTTGTGATATTGAAATACATCTACTGAACTAAATACTAAAAGGTATTTTTCTAATTTTGTTTTACAAATAACTAATATCTTTTATGAAATATTAATGTAGCCAGCTGTTTCAGACCATATCACAATTTTGTCTTTTAAACAGAACTCCCCATTAATCACAGCAGGGATGTCTGCTTAAAAATACATGACTTGATCTGGTGCTATCACACTGATTTATTACAAGAACCCTTAACGTCCTATTAAAAATTGAACTGGTTTACTGAAAAAAAATTTGCTATTCTGCAAAAACTGCAGAAACATTCTAATATAAAAAAAATGTGCCTCACAAGGATACTCTGATATCAGAAATTTCTGGGAGATTTCTTAAAATTCCTCTCACACATCAAAGAGAGAAGAGAGGAACACAGCGACTGACCTCTGCTTTAGTCTCCCATTCTCACACAAAAAAAATGTTTAGAAAGGTTTACGTTTCCACTGCTAGTACAAGGTTTGATTCCTGAAGTTACTCCACTGAGGTCATTTCGTAAGAACACCAAAATCAGAAGAATCTCTAAATAGCAGCTTAAATGTTTTTTTATTTCATTTTTTTAAATAGCACCTTAGACCATCTGTACATTCGGAAGGATTTGCTTGGTTATTATGTTGGCAAACCTCCCAATTAAGACAAGGTGAGACATGGAGAAGGCATTAGAAAGCTCCAAACGTACAAAACGATGAGGTTGAGAAAGGAAGCAGGCATCAGTTACAATCTGCCTGTTTCCAGAAAGGCAAATACAAGAAAATTTTGTCTTTTTTGTTCATTTGCTTCTGCTTTGCAAGCTGCCCTCCATTATAAAAATTCAGCAGGGAGCAATGTCATTGAATACCTCTCCGAAATGATTCTATGTCACTGCTATCTTCCTGTCCTCAAAGGAGACAGGTTTTTTTCTGTTCTCACCAAACAGGCCCACCTTCAGAGTCTTCAAGAAAACTTTGGCCCTTTGGGCTTCTAAGATATTGTAAAGGCCTCCTGAAAGGAAAATGCAATACAATATGCATCATTTGATATTACTCAGCTATTTACGGAGCCAATTTTTCAGTTCCAATTTTTTAGTTTAAATTTTTGCTTACATTTTTGGAAAAAAAGTAGAAACTTTATGAAAGAAATCCCAACATCATGTAGGTCTGACAGAAATCTTGCATAGATAAAAACAGTGCTACAGGAAAGAGGAAATTCTTCTGGAGAGCTCAGCATAAAGTGAAACACGGCAAGAGAAAGCCAGGCAGCTCTTATATGTACTGTTACAGTAAGTAAAGGGACAAAGGAAACCACCTTTTAGTTTCTGCTCTTTCTGAAAACCAGCCAGAGTTCTAAAAGCCCATCTGGAAAAGATACTAAACTGGAGAGTACGACCTCTACCAGGTACACCTCTGTGAAAGGGGTTTAAATGCTAAAGTAAATCAAATTCACATTAGTATAGCATGTTTAACTCCAAAGGCTTCCATTACAGTTAACAAAAAACAGCTTAAACAGCTTTTGTCTTCACTGTGACAGAATTTTCATTGTCACCAGAAACTTAGGAATAATTTTACCAAACCCTGAAATAAAACAAGGCTATATTTAAAACTACTGCCATGAAACATGAACACAAAACACTACGGATAGAATATCATAGCTAATCTAACTGTAGATGAGAATTGAAATATAGACATATCCATATCAAACACAAAAGGAAAAAAGTATTTGATTACATATTTTCCAGAATTTCAATTTCCCATCCCAGTATGCCAAAGTTTCAATAAGCATATAAGGACTATAATATTTTATGGATTAATAAATGGATAAATACACTAAGTAGAGAGTAAGAAAATGCTATTTGTTAAGGATTTGTGTTCATGAACACAATTTGGTACCAAGTCTATACCTTTTGAGAGATGGTTAATTATTTAAATTCCATGCCATAGATTCTGTATCAGAAAACTGACAGAAAGAACATTATGAATATCACCTATGGAATTAAAAAATGTAACTACTGGAGCATGCCCATAAACTTAAAAAGTATAATGCACATTCACACTTCATTAAATATTAACTACACTGTAGAAATTCAGTCCTAAATATTTTTAGGATTACAACTCCAATTGAATACAGAAACAAACATGACAGATATCAAATGGCAGGAAAAAAAAATCAGAATTATACACTGAGTAGACATTATGATGCACTCTTTATAGATTACCATAAGCATTAAATCTTTAAATTTCATCTTCATAAAACAATATAACTGTACATATATTCATTCTTACAATTTTTTTTCCCATTAACAAAAAAACCCTAAAATATTAAGCTTCTTTTCCACATGGTGGAGGAATATTCCATGTGCAAGTTTGATTTAAAGGAGAAAATAGATACATGCGAGACATCTATACATTTGAATAGGCGCATGATCATTTATGATCACTGATGGCAGTATAAAGTTTAGGTCACTGTGAGAGTAGTTATTAAGAAGCCACTGTAGGTGGAATTAGGAAAAAATGTATTTGAAAAACTGTCTGCAAAGCAATTAAGACCAGTTCGTCAAAATTGCTGAAATGCTGCTATTATTTTACATTCAAATGTCTAGGTAGCTGAGTAATTTTCCTAACTTCACATTCTTCACTTTGTTAAGATGATTACTTGGACCTGAATGTAACTTTGTAAGTGGGGAGACGGGGGTAGGGGAGAGAGAGAGGTCTGACATGCTCAAAAAACGAAAGTGTCTTTTGGCGATATAAAAAACATTCAATTTTAAAACAGTCCAGAAAGCAAGCTCAAACAAGTGAAGATCCATCATTAAACGGACCAAAGGAGGATGTTCAGTCTCATCATGCTAAATAACAAGTCTTATTTTCTGAAAAGGCAGAACTAACATTATAACACTTTAGCACAGCTTTTTTGGCTACATAGCTTAGGAAATTAGAAATGTTACTCTCTTTTAATTCACCTTCAGGCAAGAAGGTTAACTCATTGGCAGGAAAATTTTAACAGGTCAGGTCCTTCAAAATCAATAATCAGCTGGGCTGGAGATATCTTTCAGAAGGGATGACTTCAATTAAAACAATGTTCACCAGAGATAATGAGTAGAGAAGGAAGGTTAGTGTTGGACAAAGAAATGCTCGCCCTCTTGCCACATAGGTGATGCAAAGATCCATATCAGCCTGCATTACACTGAAAAAATCTTCAAAAGGCTCTGAAAAAACAGAAAGGTCATTTTGTTTCAAGGACACTCTTTACAAAGGGAGAAAAAAAGGTGAGAGAGACTGGAAAATCTTTCCTAATCATTTTTATAACATGTCAGCATGAAAATGTTCTCTGAGCTCTGAAAGAAAGAAAGAAAGAAAGAAAAGAAAAACTATTATGGGAATTTCAGTGTCTCAAAAGACATTTACAGTGATCTTATGGTCACTGTTTCTTTCTAGAGAACTTTTAAGTAGTAATTATCCACCCATGTACATTAGTAGCCATAAAATCTCTCATCTGCAGATGCACTATGTAAAAAACAAATTTTGTCCTAGCAGGGACACACATGCATTTGGCTTAAATCTTCATCATAATATAAAATCTGACTCAGTTCCAATTTTACTGTAGATGCTCTTGCTCCCTCTTAAAATATAAAATTTGTGGGTGGATAACAGCAATTTACCTCAACTAGAATTTCTTTTCCATAAACCAATTATAAATCATCAGCCTAAACTTGTCTTATGTACTTTGATTTTCATTACTTCATACTGTTGTTTCATTCTTTTTATTTTTGAATAGTATTTAAGATACTTGGAGATAAAAATCCTCACAGTCATCTAGGTAACGAGCATAGTTGTGTTAGAAGGGCACAGTTTGTTCTACAGCAGGTGAATTTCCTTTCAGAGGAAACTTCAACCCCATACGGCACTGCCAAAAGAAAGAAGTCAGCTGGGTAGCAAGGAGAATAAAACATACTCGCAACCACATCCATCCATTTACTCTATGCAAATCACTGCACCCTGACTAATTACTAAGTTCTGCATTTTTCCTTCCATTCTGATTTTTGAAGTCAATAAAGCCACTGCAGAGTAGGAGGTTACAGCAGGAAGAAACTTAATTTCATGTGAGTTGATCAGAATTTCCTTAGAATAGCACAGGACCACATAAATCTCATCAAAGCTGGGCATTTTAAAAGAGCTGAAAATGCTCAGACTCATGACTGAAATGGCCAAAACTTAAACTGGGTGAGAGACAAAGGAATTCCAGTCAGAAAGGAGACTACTTTTCTCTTTCAACCATTCAAACAACTCACCAAGAAGATAGCAGGTTCTCTCTCTGGAAGACTTCAGATTGAAACAAGATGCTTTTCTGGAACATGCACGTTATTACTCGTACTCATTTTATTGGTCTAAGGACCGACACCTGGCCTTACTAGCGCTTACCTAGACACAGTGCACATTCAGAGAAGCAGAGAGCCCAGGAGCTACCCCAACAGGCACACAAGCTGGACCAGGCTCAGGGGAGAAGTATATAATGCAGATGCAGAATAAGCAACGTGACGACTGCAAACACATTAGGGTTTTTTGTTTGTTTTGTTTTCATGGGTTTTGTTGCTCACTTTTCCTGGGAAGAGATAAGCTAAACAGAAGGAAAGAAAGAAAAATTGTAGAGAAGAGTCAAAAGAGAAGTGTGAGTGGAGCCAAGGTGTACAGCTCACGAAGGAGGAAGGAAGGAAGGAAGGGAGGTCTGAAACAGTCCATCAGGAAAGGACAAGAACTCAAAATCATGGAAAGTGATCTTCACCGCCAAAAAGTCCCGTTTCACCTGCTTCTGCAGCCGCTCCCCAGGCTGGAGTCTCCGACTGTCTCAAAAACTGAGTCAGATTACTTTGCCTCAATTCAGCAAGAATATTAGATCATTTTCAAAATAGACAGTAATTGTACACTCCACATGCTATTAATGTACTGTTTTGTTACAGAGCACCTAAAGATGTTCAACAGATGAGTGTTTATTTACACGTGACCATACACACTTGAAAAACCCAGTTAAAGTTAGATGTTAACTCAAAGTAAAAGCGAAAATATCATTAATGGGACAGGAAGCATTTTGCCAGGTTAATTTCATTTGGCGCACTGTATTGCTCTTACCCAGTTGCGTGTTACGTTATATACTAAAGAGTATATGTTATATATTAAAAGAGTAAAATACGACTGCAGAAGACTGACTGAAAGATGTTAGAGGGAATGTTTGTTTTCTTCAGAGGGAAGGTAAGATACAACATGCAATGTCTACAAATCACTTAGCTTAAGACTGCACAGAGTGTTATTTTATGAAGGAGCTGAACATATTTGTACTGATTAATAGATTTGAACCGAATGTATTTAAAGTAAAGGCATTTACTGAAAGTATGTCTTAATATTTAAATAATCAGATAAAATGCCACACATTATAGTGAGAGATTTAAAAAATCCAGCTGTTTTAATGTGCTCTCCTTTTACAATAATTCAAACACTAATAGCTAAAATCCAACAAGAGAAGCGCAGACAGTGATTCTTACTACTCCCTTGGTGGCCTTTAAGACTTTGGTTTCAGTCACTAATCCATATGCTAACAGACCTTCTTCTATTGCTGGCAATGATAACGGAACCTCTGTAAGATATGGAACACTTATCCTAGCAAATTCAATACTAATTGCATGTTTCACTTCAAACACTCTTTACAGCCAACAGGCTTTTCACTATCAGCAACTAAATATGTCAACCATATTATACAATTCAGAGAGCAGAAATGAGAAGAAAACTGAATGGAAATACAAGGGCATTTCTATAAAGGAGCCTTCATTAGATAAGGTAAGCTATCTCAAATGGTTTGTATTAAAATGGTGTTTTCTAATTATTCTTCAGCTTCTCTTTGTTTCTCCTGAAACACACAGGCTTGAAAACAAAAATATAGTAAAAGTTTCTAACAGAGAATGGCCATGTATTTTAAAAGTAATCTATTAATAGGAACTCAGTCCTAAGCAGGGCCTTAGGTTAATTCTTCAATGTAAGTGATAAATATATACATTCCCTTCTTTGGAAATGTTAAAGGGTTGATTTCTTTATTGTACATATAACAATAAACATAGAGTAAGGTTATTTCTGTTACTTTGCAGTATCCTACCTATTCAATACATACAGCCTTCTTATATTCTAGTGATGCTTAATATTTCCTGATACGACTCACACCTTTGGCAACGTTATTACTACATACAGACTTCCTACATCATTTACTACTATGCTTTCGGAATATTTAACAAACATAATGCAAAGAATAAATATTTTCCAGAAAGCAGTAACGATAATAGGTTGTGAGTACAGTGCTTGAAAACTGTGAGGTTGCAGCTTGTGACCAGCACTGGTGGGGAACAAAGCACTTGTCCAGCGACTTCCTCTTTGTCCTGCAGAGCATGAGATTGTTTTGTTCATTCTCCTATAGGCAGTGAGTAGAACTGATGGCAAAAAGCAGAGTTTATACTAACAAATCCCTATTCTTCAACGATGTTGCAAACTAACATTTCATTCAATCATTCATTTCAAAGATGGAGAACTAGGTCCCTGAAAATATACTTGGACACACAGAATTCAAAGAACCAGAGATGAAACCAAGAGCCCTTGGGTTCCAGATCAGTGCATTTTTCTTTCTTTGAAAAGAAGCAATGCTCTTCTTCAGCACTGTTATGTGTCAGACCTGCTTTCAAAGTGGAGGTAATACAAAAAAGATTCCATTATATACAGATATATTCAGAATAAACATCTCAAGAAGTTTTTCATTTTTTGTAACTCCATTTTTTAATTGAATAAAAAGTTCACTGACTCAATTAAAGCAAATTCCATTAATATTTTTCAGAAGACACACAAGAGCAAGGCTGCAAACAATTGGTTGCAACCACCAAAGCCCAAGGGTAGCACACATATATCACTGCCCTCAAGCCCTCTCTCATAACCATCCCTCTCTGCTAGAGGGATGTACACAGGAGTCAGGCCTCATCTCTTCCCTGGTAGAGTTTCTAGTACCAGTAACAATTTTACAGTCCAGTTTGCTTTTGTGCCTCTATTTTGAAAGGTCCGAGATGTTGGATGATTAATACTCCCACAGGGAATGTTGTCTTGACCTGGAGTTACATGCTTGCAGAGTGTTAGGCACCAACTAACAAAATGGATTTTTTTACCCAGTTTGCAGAAGAGATGGACAAAATGGATAGATCAATCCCATTCTTGTAGGTCAGTCCCAAGAAGATAAGGGCACCTCTACCTTAAATACCTTTTCTACATTCACACTGTGGTCAAAATGGCATCTCTCAAGACTGTTCAAGATGAAAAATGGTGATTCAACAAGCCCTCGTCTTTTTAGTACAAATCTTATACTCCATTTGCCTCTTCTTCACATGCTCCTATCATCACCACATAACCATACCTCACAGCCAGCTGCACTTTAACACCCACATTATTTTTCTTACAGAAGCATATTATGATAGGCTAACATTCATGAAATGTATGGCAAGAAGTGAACTGGAGATTTTGCGGAGGGTATTCCGGGGGAGCGGCGATACAATCAAAGCTCCCATTCAATAGGCTCTTCTATCGAGATGCACCTTATATTGGAGGCAGCAAATACAAGTCAGCGTGACTGAGACTCTAGTGAGAGTCTTGCATCCGTACAAGGTTTGGGCCATTGATATACAGCTCAATGCCCTTGACAGTCTGTTCTTGTCAAAAATCCTAACTGCATATCTCTACACCTATGCCTTTGAGGCACAAAATGACTGACAGTGAATTTCTAGGTCACCTCCACAGCCACTCACTGTGTGCCAGCACCAGCTCTGGGCCTTCATCCCAGTTTAGACAGTAATCTGAGCCTGCTGGCCAGCTAGAATTTTCCTATGGAAAAAAAAAATCTAAGAAACTACATCGCATTATGTGAGAAAAAGTTAAAAAAAACTTTTTCCTTTCTCCTGAGGACTTTACTATCTTTACTGTGGAAATAACTTCCTCAAAGCTAAGGGTTGCACACCCTCACCAAAACCACTACCCAGCATATTATGATGGAGAAAACATTAGGCCATACTCTGTGTTCTCATGCCCATTTAAATTTTTTTACTTTACCCTTTAACATCCCTGACAAACGCCTTTTCAATAGTCAACCTTTTATCAGAGCTCTTGGACTGAATGTAAAGGGGAATTGTAATTAGCTCTGTTCAATCTCCAGCACAAAGCCAAGCAGGCAGCTGGGCTCATGATATGCTTCCCAGTCTTCCCCCTAGCTCAGCAGTTCCTCCATTTCCAGGAGAAGGAGGTCTTGCTGTTCTACCCTTTAGTCCTTCCATCCCATAGTAGAAACATATCCTACAGCATTCCCTTTCACATCACAGGTTAAAAGCTTGGCTCAAAATGGGCAGATCTCCATCCCCCATCTACTAGAGAAGCTAGTGCTTGGGAAGGACAAGTGAGGGAAGCTCTGCTCATCGCCCAAAATTGCAAAGGTGTAATACCGTGATTACGCCGACATCAGCTTTTGAAACACTTGCCCCAATCAGCCTAGTCCTTTTCATAGTATGTGAGCTCAGCTGGGGCAAAGGCCCGATGGCTGAAGTCCAACTCTGTGAGACCTGGAGAAGAAACCTGGTGGCTGAGCCCTGAATGGGCAGCCGGGAGCCAGATGACCCGCTGCTGAGTGGTGACTCCAGGCAGAGGTGCTGCTCCTGCCAGAAAGGCGGGCTGACAGCAGAGCTCTCATTAGTGGCATTCCCAAGCAAACCGCAGGGCTGGGAGAGATCACAGCCTCCCTAGATGTTCTGCTTACGTGATCAAGCAGGACCGTGCGCTCCTGTGCTCTTGTCATTTTAGAGCCCACTCCAACAATTATGCCAGCCTCAGAGATCTGATATACAGAATGCCCCCAACAGCTCTGCAACAGGACAGTATGAACACAGCTACTAATTCACAGCTATCAAATTGTATTCCTGTTGGAAATTATCTGTTAAACAATTATATTAAAGTTATGCAAAAACAAAAAGGCAACCTTTCTTTTCTTTCCATTTTTTTGGGGGTGGGGAGGAAGCGTGGATAACACCAAATGCTTAAACCATCAGTGTGCCAAAATCCCAAGGTTTCTTCACAATGGAAAACTGGATTACCAGCCTGATTAGCACCACATCACCACAGTCTAACTGTGGCTGTTCTCATTATATATATAAATATCTACTTCTGTAAATTCTGCTAAGCTCTTGACTTCAACAACTTCCTCACCCTCTAAACAGCTACTATTTCAAAAGGCTAATATTTCCTAAATTAAGAAGCTTTAAAAACATTTACTTATTTTACAGGTTTCACAATTAGTTCTTCTTCCTGTGAAAAACTGCATAGATCTGAGGTGCTGGATAGCTACCCTATGGGTCATACTTAGCATTTACAAACATATACAAATAAGATGATGGAAAGGCATGATGCTAAAGAGTTCCTGGCATTTAGAATAGCCTTGCCTTTCATAAACAATGCAGGCACTTATTAATAAGGAGTGACTATTCACCAACCTAATAAAGCAAGGAAGGGCTTCAAATGAAATCAGAAGAATGTAATTCAAAATAAACAGGAGGTTCCTCATGTAGCATGGAAATAGCTTGTGAAATTCTTGCTGTAGGTGACTGTGGATACTGAAAACTTACATGGGTTCAAAAAGCAGCTGGAGGAAAATAACTAGCAATAGCTATTACATAGAAAAGTATCATCATTGGCTTAAAAAGACACATTTGCTGGAGGCTGGGACAACATGCTGAGATGGCAGCACTACATGATTGTCCTCATTTTATCCCCTTCGCTAGTCATTCAGAAACAGACGCTGTCAGAGAGAGGATATCGGGTTAGATGGACCTTTTTTTTTTTTTTTTTTTTTTGATTTGATATGACTGCTCTCTCTTTTATCAGGAAAACTCTATGTTGATTAAAATCTTCCCTCTATCTCCAAATTATAGGGATACTTCTACAGGAGCCAGCCAAATTGGTACTGCCCAGTGGGTTCCTAAGGCCACCACCCTTATTGGGGGGAGCACTGGAAGGATTTGACTCCTACAGCACTCCAAGCTGAAAAAGGAAGGAGGTGTCTTATCAAGAAGATGCTACTGTAGAGGGAAAGAGATTCTTTACGGAATCTCCAAAGAGAGCCTACAAAAAGAAAACGTGCTAAAAGGTGTTATGTGGGAAGAGAAAACAGCACATGACCCAGGGCTACTGTAGGCCTCCTCCATTAGTCATGTATATTTTAGTAAACCATAAGCAAGGTAAATGCTTGTAGAAGTGGCATTTCCTTCACTATTGCGTAAAATTAGATTAAACTATATTCTATGATGTAGAAATGGCAGATATTTTCCAGGACTTTTTTTTTTTTTAGATGAGCTAGTCAAGAACTACATGATGGGTTGGGAAAACATCAGATTTGACCAAGTTTTTAATATCATAAAATTCATTTTAATTTTGGTATTACAACACTAAATGCTTTTATAGTCTCTACTAATTAAAGGGGGGGGGACCAAAAAAAAGGGGGGTAGGAGGGAGGCAAAACTCCCCCAAACCTAAACACTGGAGTAAATCTTTAGCAATTAACGATTCTTTACCAATCTAATCAATGAGCATGAAAGGAAAATATGTTCAGCTCTACCTAGAATGAGATATTTTAAGACTCTAAAACATGACAGGCATTTCACCTAATTTTTCCCTGCTCAGGGGGGAAATATTTGAAGAAGCTCACAAGAACCAAAACATCTCCTTTAAGGAGAGACTGAATATTTTTTCAGTTTAAGGGAAATAAACCTCTCCTTCCATGACAGCAAGAGCACATTACAGAATGTGCTAATTGGCTAGACCCTTTGGGAGCTCAGTGTACTCCACCTTTTATTCTGAGCCTGGCATTGCGCCTTAGTGTGAGATTATCACATTAGTCGGTTCCTGTTGTGAAATACTGTTTGTGTAACTGCAGCATGAGTGCAAAATGACTGCAATTCACTTTGACTGCAATGTCAGCACAAAGATCCTGTCATATGCTATTGTGCAAGTGTGATGCACTAATACATCTTTGTCCACTGTATTTAAAAAAGGTGACAGGTAGATACAGAAATAGCCAAACTTTTCAATTTGAGTGGTACTGCCATTTTATGAATGCCTACTTCTTTCACATTAAATGGTAATAGAAAGTTCAAGGGTTCATCCGCAAGAATATAGGAATATTCCTTATTAGTTTTATGAGAGCAAAAATATTCTGGAGCAGAGCATAATTTTTATATAGGCTTATCCTTGCATATTTAAGAAAAGTGAGTAACATGGATATAAATTCACATTTTAAAGATATTCCTGTGCTAGCGGAGGCTGCACAAGCTGTCAACAAAAAAGATGCAAAGAAAGCTGGTTGAGGAAAATCAGGAAAGACACAGCTGTGATGTAGAATGGTCAGTGAAAGGTAATAAAGCTGAAGATTATCCACTGTAATAACTAAACCAAGAAGAAAGAAATTAAAAACAAAACCAAAATACCCAAATGCAGTCCCTACTCCCTTGGTATGTGAAAGCCAGCCACCCATGCATGTGAAGCCTAGGCATAAGTTAAGCGGCATCAGGTCTGCATGCACTGAACCATCCAGCTGATTAAGTGAGCCATCCAATTCTTGGCTCATACAGTTTTGTCAGGAATCGCAAATATGTAAAATAATTGGATACAATCTTCCTGAAAAACATCTGATAGAAATCACCTTTATCAAATACTTAAGTGTTCTTTGTTTCTGTAGCTAGACAGCCTCAAGTGTGCAGACACATCCTCATTCCATCCAAGAGGGAAAAAATATTTGGGGAAAATTTCTAATTTTTTAATACCTAGGCAATCTATCTAATATTGTAAGAGTTATACATGTAACAAAAGACAAGATCAGATTACCAGGTCATATCATTTATTTTTGTTCAGTCAGTTCTCCCTGGATTTAGGGCTTATTATATTATAAAATCCAAGTATTTTTGTTGCTTCACCTCAGTTCAGGAAACTGAAAAAAAATACATGAAAAATCAACATTAACAGCCACTCTAAACACAGATCCATTGTTTCTTGGCAATTGTATTCAAACAATTGTATTCAGGCAATATAAAATGCTGAAATCTGGCATAGAAGGAAACTTGTGCTGTGAATCACAGGAAGTGAAATTACACAGAGGAACTGAAAAATAAAAAGAGCTTTAAAATAGACAAAAACCTTTATAATACCTTTTGAAGTAACTGATAAATATCTACTATGATTGCAAATGTGACTCCCACTGGAAGGAACACCTTGCCTATTATTTGAGCAAAGCCTCAAACAGCAATTGAGGCAATTGCATTAGAAGGACCTGCAGCCATGGAAGTATTTTAGTTTTAATTTTTCAAACTAGCTTTTAATTTTGTAAGGAGAGGCTTTTAAAACTTCAAATACTTTAAAATATGTTGTAATTAGACAGGCAGAGCAGCATATAGTAGCGACAGTCTCAGGAGTAAGCATGGCATGAGCCTGCTGAACACCTTCTCACGTCAGGGGGTACCAGGCGTTATCGTCCCGAAGCTCTTAGCTCAGTGGGTAGGAATAGCAGCTTTGAACTGTTGAACCAAAACAGCATTCTTGATATCGTTTTCAAAACTGGCCTCCTGAATTCCAGGTATTTCATTATTTTCTATGAAAAAAGCAACTATTTCATTTCTGCAGAAAACAGTCTGCATTCAGAATTTCTCTTTAGGGATTACGATACGTGCTTACGTTAACATTACTACGAAAGGTCTTAAAGGTTTAATGCCATGTATGGATTTTATTATATCACTTACATTTCACAACTTTTTGTTGCCAAAAATAGGTTAAGAATCAAAATTATATTATTCCCACTGCTTTAAGGTATTTTATCTACCTTGATTTTGTATTATAAGCATTTAACCTAATACCTCATTCTCATTTTTTTTTATCCTTAAACAAATTCATAAAAGTTATTTTCAAGATTAGAGTTATTTTGGAGATTATTTTAAGGGATTACATTGATGCCCCTTGCCCTTCTCAGAATAATGATTATTTGCCAGACTTGCCAGCAAGCCTCTAACAACATTTGGTCTTTTATGATCTCATCAGATTTATACTGACTTTCGCATACAGCTTCTATTTAAAAGCATAAATAAAGATATTTGTAAATCCCAGATCAGAGTTTTTTCTACACCATTTTCTTCTTGCATGTAAGAAGGCTATTTCACTCACTGCATTCAGGTTTCTTTTTCTCAGCAAGTTAGAAACATACAAGTTTAAAACAGTAAGAAGAAAATTACTTAACTGATCTTTAAATAACAGATTTAATAACAACAGATTATTACATCCAAAGAAGTATTTCACTTTGGAGGATGTATCCCTTTTTTGTCTTTAAATTCTTATTTTTTTAGTTACTACTCTGCAATGTTAGGTTTGCTGTCAAAGGATTGTAACAGTGTGGCAGTCATTTCTGCTTCACTTGAGCATATGGGCTAAATTATTAACAGCTTATTATGTACTTGGTTTCTGAAAGAGAAGGTAATCCAAAACTTTGGAAACTCCACTGAAATTTCTACTATCAAAAAATATTAGCAGCTTTAGGGAGAAACACTTCATAAAATTGTTTTGACAGTAAACCAGGAACTAATTGGGCTGTAACTGGCAACAGTCAGAGACTGTAGGAGCAATCAAAACAGACTTCTGAAGTTATTAGGTTATTACTTAATTAGTGGCAGCTCTGAACCATAGAGAGATCTTGATATTTAATCCACACAAGAAGAATTTAAAGGATAAGCCTAGCCAAAACTGCTTTTTTGTTTATAACATTGGTTAAGCCTATTTATGCAAGGACTTCTGTTCACAGAACTTTGTGTTCCTCAACTTCCTACAGGCTGTGATGCAGAAACCACAGAAGTATATTAAAACCAACAAAACAGAGAGACATGATGCTGTTCACGTGAGATTTCATGCCTATTATGCACACTGAGGATAAAATCCAAGATTTTTTAAATGCATCGGCTAGAACAAAATTCTGTGGAATAAGTAAACATGATAGATGCTAATAAGGAAATATCACCACAAAAAGCATTCATGGTATCATTTCACATGATGAGAACATCAGTGATCAAAAATATTCCTTTTCTATCGAATTCCAGATTATGTTTATTTCTTGACATTAATTAATAACTTCAGGACTCACTGTAGCAGTGTCTTGCTTATGCTACTGCAGTTTTTGGAGGCCCCATTCAGAAGGCCCAGAGGGGAATTTTTATGGGCTGCTCTAAAGGCAACGAGAAGTATCCACTATTCTTCGTGCCTCTGATGGGAGCAGTAGCAGAGGATGCGTGGTTAAACTGCAGTATCACATAGATTAGATTTTAGCAAAAAAAAAAAAAAAAATCTAGTGAAAAAAGTAATGAAGTACTGGAATAAATCACCTCCTGAGGTCCCAGAACTCTGGAACACTGGAACCCTCTGAAAACAAGTTAATGCAAACACCCTCCAGGATGTGCATGTATGGATTAGATCACTAAGTCACTCGCAGCTCTATGATTCTGTATTTAGGTGGTATAAAATCTGCGTAAATGGTTATTTTTGTCACTATGTGATTCAACAGGTTTAAATAAAACTCAGCAAGGGGACAGCACAAGGCAAGAGGGTAAGGAAGGAAATACTAGTATGAAGATCAGGATCAAAGAAATGATTAGAAATCTGTCCTTGACAGAGCTGGGTAAGGCTTGGCTTGGCGGGTACTGAATGAGCTTAAATTGCTCTGAGAAATCGGGGAGGAAATGTAAAAGACAGTGGGATGGAGCTGGAGTGGGAAGGGTCAGAAGCAGGAGGCAGAATTTAGCATAATGGTGATGGATGAAGGCTGAAGTTGTGGAGCAGAAGAGACTACACAGAGGACCAGGGAAGCAGGACGAGGGAAGGTGCCGGAGGACTGCCTCACAACAAATCAATAGCTCTGAACCCGCTTCTTCAGGTCCCTCTGTAATTCCTAATGTAATCTTCCTTGCGGAAAGGGCTGCCTCATTTGATAAGCCGGACAGTGGTTTTCTGATGTGCAGAGCCTCTCCAGGGCAGTCAGCAAGAAGCGGTGCTGTAAGTCAGCAGCCGCTGCGCTGGGGCCAGGGGAAGGAACCAGGCGCACAGCAGAGCACAGTGACTGCCCCCGCGTTTGACACGCATCCTCTATCTGGTGCTAGCGCTCAGCCTGTAGGGAAGATGTAAGCAGGGCCAGATACAGTTATTTGGTTGCTGATAGACATACTGGGATTCTGGTCATGCACAAGCAGATACGGCAGCAATCAGCATGGCAGTGACACAAGATGTAGCAGCGGGAAACAACTCCCATTCAAAGCACCATTAGAAGCTGAGAGCCTCTCTCACCTTCAAATTCCACCAAATGTAAAAATTAAGTAATTTATTTAAACAACATTTTAATTAAAATTTGTTGCTTGTAGTTAAGGACAATTTCCTTTATTCCTAAGATAATTCCTTTTTTTATTCATAACAGGCAAAAAGAGCGTTGAAAATAAACTTATGTCGTAATTTTAACTATATCTTTTGTTTATTCCTTTTAGTGATCAATATAGTTATTTTTGCAATGCACACATTCCACACGCAGGGAGCAATGGCCCCGCAGCTCACACGCGGTCAGGGATCAGCAGGCTGCATATGCAGCATAAATTGCACAAAAAAAACCCCACACAACTGAACAAGGCTGGCCCAAAGGACAGAACATATCTCTCCTGTATAACTTGCAACTATAAACATACCCTCTACAGGACTGTATATCCAAGCCAGGCAGAGTACAGGCTTTTTTTTTTTTTTTTTTTTTTTTTTCCTTCTCAAATGGAGCAGTTTAGACAGCATTACTATATAGATACAATTTTCTGTCCTGTTTTTTTTGGGGGGGGGAGGGGAAAGTACTCTTTTTAACTAAGGATGTAGAAGTCTAGGGCAACTAGCTCAGGCAAACTCCTCATAAATTTCCCATTTTTCTAAAAAGAAAAAATAAAAATTTCTGAATTTTTCTTAAAAGAAGTTATGTTTTTTACCCTCACTACTCCTACTGGTATGAACCCAGAAACCTACTTCAAAGTCTCCCTGCTCTGATAAGCAGAACATTTCCGTTTGTTGCCAAATGATATATATTTATTGCCATCTTGAGTCTATCTGTTCATGTACTATCAGTTATTTAATGCACATACCGTACTTCGCTTCTGATTTCTTTAAATGTAGTGGAGTGAAAAATCAAATATATCCCCTCTCAGGTTTCACTTTGCTTGCGTAAGTGAAGCAACCGCATTCAGAGCCTTCCCTGCAAGGCAGGCTGTACATTTCTCTGATGCTCACAAGCAGACGTTTTGTGCACCTATCTTACTACAACATAAAATAGCAGCAATTTAGCTACCATTTACATGCTACCAAATGAGAATATACCTTTTCAGTGGCCATGTGGAGCCTTCTGGACAGCTTCCTAACATGTTCCTCTAGATGTGATTCTAAATTTGGCAGAAATACGACACAGAATTTTCCACCTACCTAAGATACTCAAAGTACTCGGTGAATATTAATTTTTTGACCACAATTTTATTTTTTTTCCTTGAGCAGATAAAAGTATTGAGCATTATTCTTTTACATTTACCACAGTTAATCCTATTACAGTTTTTTTCTTTGAGTAACCAGAAGACTGACAGTAAAATCAATCTTAATATTGGATTTGATATTTGATTATATTTTAAAATGCTGTAGTAAGAGTGCAATATAAGTTTTATTATAAGAGCTTCATCAGTTACTGATTTTTTACTAGAAACATATTTAAAATTA
The DNA here is from genome assembly GCF_036370855.1 of Dromaius novaehollandiae. Taxonomy (NCBI): domain Eukaryota; kingdom Metazoa; phylum Chordata; class Aves; order Casuariiformes; family Dromaiidae; genus Dromaius; species Dromaius novaehollandiae. The sequence goes on along the minus strand of NC_088099.1, from coordinate 44,854,999 downwards.
CTGAAGTCATGCCATCATTTTCAAGATCTTACAGTGACCTAGTCGTTTAGTTCAAAACCCGAAACAGTATCAGTACATAATACCTAGAAGGCTAAATAAAACTAGAATCATCTGCAAGAATATTTCTTTGCATGTAACATTTTCTTTCAGCATTTCTATACTCCTTAAACATTGTTGCTTGAACAATGCTGTTTGCATCTATATTGCTGGCTTTTTGAGATCGTAATTTAAATCTTTGACATAAAAACATTCAGCAACTTGCGTAGCAATCAAACTGAAAATCTGCAGTGGTTTACAGACACTACTAAAGGTAAAAGAAACATAGTTAAAAATGCCAATTTGAGGGGAAGAAAGGGTAGATGAGAATTATTCATATATTGGACAAGGATGATTGTGTAGCTTCACATTAACAGTGGGGCTGCGATCACCTTCGAGCTGTCCACTTCACCTTATGTTCAGAAAGTATATATGCATTTCCTCTAATTAAAAAAAAAAAAAAATCTAAGCTAAGCATTGGCATTCACACTTATCTATGTTAAAGGATGCTTCAGAGCTCTAGGACAGCACTGAACATACACAAGAGGCTGATTGTGCTGCATGTATGTAATCTAGAGAGACTTCTGTTACCAAGGACGACACTCCAAAAGATGACTGTCACATTTTGATTTGACAACCTGATTCTATCCCAAAGGCTATGCTCACTGCAGTTGCACCACAAGTCCAATCAAATCTGTACCAAGCTAAAAAGTAATCACCTTCTGTGAAGACCATTAGCAGATTAAGCCTGGGATAAAAAAGGAAAAAAAAAAAAAAGTTACATGTGTTTATCAAAGGTCAGGAAACCAATGGCTTCTACATAAGCCATCTTTTCAATTGTATTTAGGTAAGTGATTAGTCGTCTTCTTATCACTATCATCTTACTATTTGACTTCATCATGTCCATACTGTGACCCAAATACAGTAGATATATCAACAACCAGATCAAGTCTGATTCCAGCTGCAGGCTTTTTAAGTCTACTGATATATTAGGGATGACTGATGGTAGTTCTCTTGTTTTGCTTACAAATTACTTTATTCAAATCAAGTGCATCTATGAGAAAAGTAACCCAAATTCCAGAAATCGTTTTTGATGTACCAACTTTAACATTCAAAACAGAAAGGGATCATATGAATGAACAGGAACAATAAGGATGGAAATACATGTTGTTGGCATACTTTCAAAGACTGCAGTGTTTTGAAACGAATCGCTTTAGGACTGGGTTAGGAACAATGAACCATTTAACCATTCCTAATGACATAAGCATAAATCCTGCTATTTGGATTGAGCAAAATTTCCAGGGCAAATCACGAGAAGGAATACTGTGAAGTTGCCCCAAAGATTTCCACAGTGTAATTTTGTATGAGAAAAGGGAGAAGGATTTTCCAAATGAAGCAGGCAGCAATTCAGTCCCTAAACCTCTTGATCTTGTGAACCCTTTGAAAACATGAGGCCATCTGCCACAGGGACTTTGTTTCTGCCACTTGCACTACACCCTTAGTCCTAGCCACGCACTTCAATTTATATGATGCTATGGAAGCTTCTTCCTCCCAGCACTATGAAAATTAGGAAGATATAAATCTTGACTAATCAACCCAAAACCATGCAATAAGAGAAGAGTCCTTCTTTCTCCCTCCACACAGGTGCTTTATATCCACTGGAACTCTTTGACCCTCTAGCATGTAAACTTCTATTTCTTTTATTCTTTACAAACCCCTCATTTTTCTCCAGTGAGATTTTGGACCATGGCAACTGTTTTTTTTCTTTTTCTTTTTTTTTTTTTTAATGTCTCTGTCTCCCCCCCCCCCCCCCCCCAAACCTGGCACATTAGCTTTGACTTTGTCTCATCATTCTGGGTAGACGGTATGCCTGCTCCATAGGCAATGGACACACCTTGACACTTTCCGTAGGGCTGATGATGCATCTTTTACAGTATTAGGGGAGCTAGGAGACTGCAAAAGCATCTAACACTTTCACTGTTAGAGTCTTAGAACTTTATACAAGTCATGCTCATTGGCTTTGACTGTCAGCAGGACAATAGGAGTCACTATACAGAATTATATTCCCTTCTATACATTTGCTAGAGTCTAACTGACATGGATCACAGTTTTGGAGTCCATTTGATGGGTTTGGCCAGAATGTGACACAGTTCTGATGCTATGAACCCCTAATTGCTTTCCATCCATACAGTGTCTGTTCAGGATCTGGCTCTCTCCTGCGCTCTCAATGAAGTCCACCACATATGCTATACATCTGCTTTGCATTATGATTAAATTTGTGGCAGCTAAGTCATACTGTGTTTTGGATATTAATTTACTGCAGTGAAGAAACAGACGTAATCCTGTCACAGAAACAGGGCCATACAGACCAGCTCGTCCAGGAGCTAGAACAAGTGCTGAGCCTATCACCCTGCCAAGTAATTTAAACACAGTCACATTTCTGCTGTGGGTATTCTGGTCTTACGGTTCAGCTGTCCAGGTTAAGTAACAGTTGAAAAACACACATGCCCACATACAACTAAAATTAGTACTTAATACATGAGATACACAAATTCTAAGAAACATGCCAATCCTAATTACTTTTGTTTGTCTCAGTTTCCTTATTTCTCTAAAGCATTCTCTACATTGAGCTCATGATCCCTTGGAGAAGTAAGACTCTCTGGTTAGCTGTTGATTTCATCAAAGTCAAAAGGCTAAACATGACCCCATTGCTACATGAAGATATTTGTCTGATCCTTCTCAGAGCCTCCCAAAACCTGAACAGAAAAACCACCCTTATCTGAGAGACGGATGACATCACTTCTATTGATTCATGCCAGGCTTTCTACACATTAAACAATTTCATAACATCAACCCAAAAAGTCATAAGTTATATATATTAGAAATCAGTTTTGAGAGAAAGAAATGTCAGCAAATCCAAAACAAGGACTCCCAAATCCAAGCCCCTGGAGTTATAGAGAAATCAACTTGGATGCATGACACAAACATAAGATCAGAGACTAAATTAAAGACAACCATGGTTCAGCTTGTTTTCTCAGCTTCAACAAAAAAGCACTCAAACTTTCAAATTATACAGCAAGCTGATGCAGCTGAGAACTAGCCATTCCCTGATCTGCCTGACACACAAATGTTCAAGGGGTTCAAGTGCCAGCTAACGGGATTGCTGGTGACAAGCAGCTGGCTGTAGTGAGGATGGCTGGGGACTACCTTTTTCATTGGGACCATACACTTCTGTAGGATGAATTCCCAAATTTAACACAACTACCAGAGAAGCATTTTTACTACTTCAGGCCAAAATGTAAGATATTTCCATGCTTATGCACACATGCAATGTAAGGTAGCTCAGGTGCACAGGCTTTACACTTTCTGTCAGGACCACAGTCTTTGGTCACTGAACTACTACTTTCTTCAGTACTACTAGCTTCCTATGCAGACTATTCTCTCCATAGTGCACGCAGCTCTGTTGCAGAACAAGAATCACATCAAATAGGACTTTAAGAAAATAAGAGAATGAGTCATTTATCAACCAGTGGAGTATCAAGTGGGTTATTATTTAAGCCAGCTCTTGTATCTGTACACCTTATAGTGCCTGAATAGTTTGTAAAACTGAGCACTTCCTTCAGCTATAATTATTTTTGAATGTCATTTAAAACATATACAACAGTACCAGAGGCTGAAACACCCAAAGGATCCAAAACTGAAGCCTTCTGCAGCTTTCAGCACATTGACACTTTGACTTCAGCACAACTCGCTGTCTTTGATCTCTCTTTGAAAATGATTTGGCTTATGCTGAGATTATTGCTCCAAAGAGAAATAGGCTCTTGGAAAACAAAACCTTACAAAACATCTAACTCAACTTTGGTGCTTCTCTTTTAATATTTTTTCCTCATTGTTTTAGAATACATGCTTTTCTAAAAGTCTACAGAGCAGAGAACTTGTGGCTCCCAAGTTTCAGATCACTTATGAGCAGTCCAAGTGCAGCTCCTGCAACCAAAGAAAGACTATGCTAACACAAGGCTACTAAGTAGTGTGGGATTTTGGCTGTGGGAGAAAGTGTGCCAGCAAGGGATCACGAAGACATCAGCCGGATCACGCAAAGGGCTCTCAGGTCTCAGAATGACCCAGCAGCCCATTATCATTTCGTATTCTTAGGGCATCTCCATCCATGAAGGTACAGAACACATGCCTCCCAGCTCTCTACAAAACAAAAATTTTGATTTGCTTTCTTATAGAGCCAAAATTATTGATCATTTTGACTCAGTGTCCTTATTCCTAACATTAGTGACATGTTTAGACTGAAAGTTCATGCTAATCATGTGGCTATAGAAATATGCCAGTACATCTATGTTTTATTGCTACTTGTATATTCTTTTACACTGTATTCTTTCCTATATATACCAGCTTTCATGTTATGAATAGAGAAATCCAGGCCTGAAATTGCTAGATATCAGATGCATAAACCTCACTTAAAATTTGAGCTGTCATTCTGCAGACGCGTGTAGATCTTAAAGGAAAGGTTAAACAATCTTATTGCTACAATCTACAATTTGATTAAATATGCAGTTCTTAAGAATCCTACTTAGTACAAAATAAAGCATTTGTCAGTGAGGAAAGTTCTTGCCCAAACATCCCCACAGTGTTTATTAGATCCTCAAAGGACATTTGTTGTTTCTATGATGTTTTTTAATAGAAATGATAACTCTCGAGTTGGCAAGACATGAATGCATGGTAAGACAAGAAACCATGAATGCAGCCAGGAAAGAACAAATGACAGCCCAAACCATTACCTTGTACTGGAGAAATACGTTTACTTACAGCCCATATATTTAGCAAATCTAGAGTGCCTGATCAGACAATATTTATGCCTGCTAAATGACCATCTACTTGACGTTCACAGACATTTTATACAAACACATATAGGCAGCCCTCTCATCAGAGATGTATGTATGAAACACAAACTTGCTTAACCGTGGTACACAGTACTTTTTAATCATGACTTTCCTCCCATAGCTTCAACTATAAAATTGATGATTTATGATTTAACCATGCTGCTACTTAGATTTGTTCCGAGTTACAATTACCTGGAAGAGGCCAAAATGATAACAGCTAGTACCTATTTGACCTTTCATATCTGAATCACTGATTAAAACATTAGAAACATCAGAAAACAGTGGAAAGGCATGGAAAAATGCTGTGTCTATCTCTCTGTCTCTCTCTTATCCCCAGTATTATACTTGTGTTATATTATACTTGTGTTTGCGTCCTACACCTCACCTGCTAGAAAACCTTCCAAACCGCTGATACAGAGTTGCTCTCAAATATGGAGCTCTTCCTCCTTCCACCCTCCTACATAAAAGAGATGATCCAAGGTCAGTTATGGATGTTATTCAGTACTGAGCCAAGGTCCAATTTATACTACAATATATCATAATTATTCAGTGTCAGAAAAGTCAGCACTATTATTTGATTAGCTGAGTCCATTCCAATCCAAAAATGACTCTGGCTTCAATACTCTGACAAGATTGTTGTTTCTCTGAACACTAAACAACACCTATATTGACCCCTGAAAGGAAAGGCAGTTTAAGTTGCTTGTGTGATTTATGGAAAAATGGAATCAGACATGTGGTATGTACACATGATTAAAATGACAGAGTAATTTGCAGTAAAATTAGGGAGTATGTGTGTAAATGTCTGTACAATATATCACAGCTTTCAGAAATTACAGATATCAAAAATGTAGAGCCTCTAAGCAAGAATATATTATGCTGTAATCCATTTATTTTACAGTAAGAAATGTTTCAATGAATCTCACATATATAGCTCTACTGAAATTCAGTTTTAGAACCATTCCCAAAGCATGCCGTAGGAGAGGTTTAAAAGCTTCAGATCTCACTTTAAAGGCACACCAGAGGACACAAAGATAGCTCAGTTCAGAAGTGGACTACCCAGTGACTACACTTGCCTTCCAAACTAATTCCCTTACCTTTCATATTTTGCAATTGGGAAAGAAAGAACTTACCTAAAATGGCACTTGCACCTGAACAGTAAACACCATAATTCAGCTTTTCCACTAGTAGGGTCAAACCAAGTTTCTTTAATACATCATAATAAACAGCAAAGCACTAATAAATCTCACATTAAATAGCAGCAGATTTGGAATATGCTGTGTTAGTCCACCATTTGTTCTAAACGAGGGAGGCAGTTCCAAAGCATTTCACACATACCTACTTAACCCACCACTGAAGTTTCTAACTATTTCACAGTCTGCCAGAAGAACGAGGAGGAAGGGCTGAATCTTCCTCCTCTTAATCTGCAGGAGAAAATTATAGCAAGGAGCCACTTGTTCAGACATGTGGCATTTAATAACTCTTCTGAGATGCACACTGGAAGACGGAGTGAGCATTTGCATTCCCACAGCATTTCTCAGGCAGATCTGATCTAAGTGGCCTCTAACAACTTCCTCAAGTCCTGCCAGACTGACAGGTTCAGCTAAAGGGGGTCAAGGCAGGTGTGTTCAATAATGCCATAATTGCCATCGTAGAGTCTTCAGCAGGCAGAGATGCAGAATATGCACAGCCGCAAACCAAGCATGACTGCATACTTAAGTCAGTGTCCGAAACTTTAATTTTTCAGAAATGCGTCAGTGACAGCCTATAGTAGAAGAAGAGAGCAGTCTGAACAAGGCAAACTTTGTTGCTGAGAAGAAAGGATCAAAGAATTACTCCCATTTTTGTTGGCATCGTTAGATGATATCATGCTGTGATTATACAGGATTACACTGCATGCATACAAACAAACGTGCATACAGATACATAAACAAGAATCTTCTATGAATAAAAATTTTGAACGAATCTAAAGAACAAGATTCAGAGTTTGATTTTTATTTCTAACTTAAAAATCTTCAAGCTTCCATCACAAACACTATCAAAAATGATAAGGAAAAGAATGAACAAATTCTTTCTCGGAAAGCAGAAAATAGCAACAATTAAATGGATCTATTACTTTCTCCTGAATATTGGTGAAATCATTGGGGATTTTATAATAGCGACCTAACATTTCAAGTCAACTGCAGCCCTTTTTTTCCAAAAGCAAAACACCAGCACCTACCAATTTAAGATCCAGGGAATATTTGACTTAAAACTATGCATATGGTAGTTGCATAGAAAGTTCAGGTAAGAAGTATTCTCATGAATTGAACGTTACAAGATGATTCTGTAACTGATGCATGGTAACATGGACAATCCTCTTCCTAAAATTGAATCATGACTGTAGTACAGATACGGTGAGGTTTACATCCATTACCCTTCAAAGAGAGAACCTTAAATTTGAAATCCCATTTCAAACTAGGAGGCTAGTCTTTTTGTTCATTACAAGATGGGTTTCTATTTCATTGTGGTTTTTCTCAAAGCTTCAGCAGTCTCTTTCACTCTTTCCCCACATATAAAAAGCACCAGGCTTTGCCTTTGCTTCACATCACATTGCGTGGTGACTGGAAGGTGAAACAGAGGCCGCGCGGGTCCCCAGGGTCGGCCGGCACTAATAGCAGCAGCCCCGGGAGAAGGCCAGCCTGGCCCTCTCCTGCCAAGGTCAAGCAGCCGCCACAATTGTTCGGCTAGGGACCAACGCGGCCATTCGCGCAGCCGTTCTCCTTTGGGGCTAAAGCCATTTGGTTCCAACAGTTTTAAACTCCTGTAAACAAATATTCATTCACAGAAAGGACCTTTTAAAAGGGTGGTGATCAAGTGTGATGACTACAGTAACAATCACTGGAGAGTTCCTGTTTTTTGGGTGAAGATTTGCTAGTATTCAGAAGTGCTTAAAGAAGAGTTTTGCTATCTGATGACTCTTGAACTCGAGATTCAGTCAGCTTTATATTTTTCTTTAAAAATACAGTACATACACTACACTTTATCAACAGCAGCTACTCAAATAAGAGCTATACAACAACAAAAAAAATGTGAATTTGAGAAATCACAGAGTAGAACGTCATATAAAGAAAGCCAACCCAACTGAAAGGTGAAAGAACATAATATTGCAAAATTGACAGTTTTTGATACAATTGACACTTTTGACACAATTGATACACCGCAGCAGTGTGGGGTGGGCCGACCCAGGCAGGCGCCGAGCACACACACCACCAGCCACCAGTCTGCCACTGTGGGAGAGCCCTGCGGAGCCTCATCCCCCGGGACGCCACTGCAAGCCCCGGCTCAGCACGGATCACGGCATTGGAGCCAGGGAGGGCTAAGCCCCTGCGTCGCTTAAGCCCTGTTAGCAGAAGATGGACTCTCCGGGAGCACTCTAAACAAAACATTAATTGCCAAGATTATTCGAGCAGATCAGCACATTCCCTCCTCCCAGCCTGTGGTTAAGCAAGTCACTTAATTTCAGTCATTCAACAGCTGCAGAGCTGTTTTCCACCCTATACTACTTTGGTCTTCCTTTAGTAGCAGCTGGTAGCCACACGATCCATTTGCAAGGTGCCTGGATTGCTGAATGATCTCTCTAGAAAAATTGCACCATAGAAGTAAGATTAGACTATTTCTAGAAGAATTCTCTTTTAAGTCTACTTTTTATGTCTACTGCCCTACTTTTTATGTTTAATTATTAAATACAGGTAATAAATATAACAACATCTGTGCACCTGGGCCTTAAAATCAACATATACCTATGAGAGTAAAAATAAAAAACACAGGAATAGGTTAATTCAGTTATCAAAATGGTGTGCTATGGATGCGTTCTGCCCCTCGGCACAGCCTTGCTTAGCAGTACCCAGGTGGGCTGCACTCCCCAAGCCCCAGGCCTGGTATCACCCAGCCCCCCAGGCACACCTCCTCCTGCTGGCCCACCTCCCCCAGCCCCCTCCAAACCAGAGCTCCCATTTCCCAACCCCTCCTTTCCCAAGGGCCAGTACGAAACCCAGATCCACACAACAAACCCCCTTACTCCTCCTAAAATGTCCCCTCCACTCCAGCCCAACCCAAACGCCCTCCCGTTTTAGCCTCCCAGCTAAACTTAACACACCAATTCGCAGATATTCGCAAGTTATTGCTTCCCTTTTTGAAGCCAGTTTTTGCAGCACGCCCTCACCAAGGGAATAGACATTCCCATATTCTGTGATATTTAGCTACTGGAGAAGGATTGGAACAAGCTCTTTGTAACCCATTACGTCCACAGGTACGTAGAAAATTTACAACTGTATATGCCACGTGTCTGCTACAACCTTAAAGATACCATTGGTGCCACCTGGGAGGAAACTAGAGTCCACGACCCTACTAAAATTGTTTCTAAAGAAAAGTCCTATTCTGCTTTCGTACTCAATATTAAAGATACTAGTCTATCTCCCATCTCCCCCTCTCCAAGGCTTTACAGATAAAGATTTCCAATTAATGAGAATAATTCATTCTCCCTTCCCCTTCCCCCACTTCACACCTAGCGACATTGCCAGCAAAGACCTTAGGCATGTCTGTATACCGGTCAATCATTTTAAAACTTTATTTTTTTTTCATCTGTTGATTCTTGTCAAATTTCTATTACTATAAAATTCCTTTCTCTCCTTGCCATGGGCTCTGACTTCAATGGCATTTCTAGTTAAACATTTATACCATAGATCTATAGCATTGGCCTATATCCCACATGTAGCATTCATATTGTTTAATGACTTTATTTAACAAAATAAGTATTAGCACCATTTGTTTGAAACATTTTTCAGATGTCTTTTATTATTATGCCACACTGCTTTCCACAGGCAGAAGACTTCTTGCCCTACTTTCTGCCTTACCCCACCTTTCCCAAATTGCTTAAACAGACTTACAACAGCACAATAAAAATTCTGAATACTTTTAGCAAGACTGCAACTATTTTGAACATATGTATACCCAGCACCCTATTCTAAGCCATCAAGGATAATGCAATTCACTTCAATTGAAAGAAAAAAGAAAAAAGGAGAGAAGAAAGTCCAATTTTCTGCATAAATGCAATCTCCATCAACAGTTCCCCAAAACCACAAAATCATGGAATAAGTGTTATGAGTATCAACAGAGCTACATGTTTCTGTTGCTAAATTTAGATTACCTGAAACAAAACAAAGCTATCACCCTGTATGGAGAAAAAAAAAATTATTTTGACATTCTACTTTTGTTCTATACTACTGTATTTTTAGTGTGAGCACTGGCAAATGTCAAGTTGGACAATTATTAAAAAAAAAATGCATGAGACAATAATAGTGCCCACCAGAAAACCACTCTAATCATATTTTAGCTTAATATACTTACGTATCAGCATGGAGTATACTATGCCATTACACAGAAATCATAACCCACAAAATACAGAATCCCCCAAAGGTGGGGTAGAATAATGTTACTGGAATCTAATGTAGGCACGTACTTAAAGTTGTAGAAACTGTAATAAAACCTCAGTTTAATTATATCCTCCAGGACACTGGTCTACATCACAGAATGTCACAGATCACCGGCACCATCTGCAATCAAAAGGCTGGTGGACAGCAAGATGTCTTTCAAATGTGGGGCAAGTTGCACAGCACATACTGTTGCTTTCTCTCCTGCCAAGTATTTGGCTTCTTTCTTCAACAACTAACTTGAAGCCCGCGGAGGGACTTTTGGGCATCTTTGTCAGAAGACACCAACTTGATGGTGTGCAGAAGTAGTGCATAATGGAAGGAATAATTTGCAGTCAAGGCCTGAGATAGTGCAACCTCACAAGGAAAAGCTTGTCCTCATCTTTTCCTTTTTGTTTCTTGTGCACTACAACAGGTAGCAGTTCATGCTTTCTTCTGACTGAATTTTGTTAGTGCAGTGTGCTTATTTAAAGAGCAGCAAGGAAAGTTCATATTATTAATGTTAAAATATACCCAAGGTCTGAAGATTGATAAAGCACAGGTGCTGAACTTTGCTTTTACTGTCCTGGTATCTTTGCAATTTTCTGTAAGACTGGACATAAGTTCAGGTGTTTATGAAGATAAAACAACAGAAAAAACAAAAGATGAGATCTGTATTTTTAAAGGAGAGTCTAAAATGATCAAACACTATAAAATGTAAATAGAAATAACTGCACACAAAAATAAAAATGGGGGCAGTAAGAATTTTCTGTTTTTATATTATTGACATTTTGAAAGGAAATTTTACTATTTGCACTCTTCCATATTAACTCCACATAACTGGAAAACAGAAATCTTCTATAAGAAAATGCATGGATACATGTCACTAGAGGACAACACAACATTACGTACTGCTGGAGTTTCAATTAGATGCTCATTGAACATGTCAAAAAATAGCTTTTCAATGGTGTGCAACCACATTATGATATCTAATTCTGACCCTTCCATGACATTTCTCTGTAGGGGAAGACACTGGGCCAGATACTTTGCTACTTAAACTTGGCACATGATAGCTGACTTTCATGCAGCTAGGGGGATGTATACCATCAGACTCCAGCCTGCATTCTTGCTGATTTTAAAACTTGGAGACTTATGTGTGCCTACTCTGAGTTTGATTATGGGAAAAACGTTAGTTGTAAGTTGGTGGGGTTTTTCTTGGGCGGGGGGGGGGGGGGGGCAGTGGTGCATGTGTCTGTGATGTGACAGTTTTCAGGGGGGTGAGGAACTCCAAAAACAAGGCAGAACTTTTAGTAAGCACACCAGAAAGCATAAGCCTCAGTCTTTCTGTGTTCTAAAGCATTAACTAGCAAAGTACAAAAGAAATGCTTTCTAATTGCAGACAGAAAACGGAAAAAGCTTCTCATCCACATATTAAATTATTGAAAATTGCCAATATAACTACAAAAAACAATATAACAACATTATAATATCTAGGGACTATTAAGTCACAAGATTAGCTAAGAACTTGCTTTTCATCTCACTGTTATTAGCAGTTTCTTGTCATATTTTAAAATGCTGGGGCATCAAGCAAAATGAAAGATCATCAAGGCAAAAGAGGTAAACAGTTGTCACTACCAGAAACAGTTACTGGGTGAAGAGCTCAGTACTTATTAACAAACATTAATTTCATCATTTTCAATATTCCACAGACCATGATTGACTAGAAAGCTTAAATATAGTTCCTACAGCTGTCTGATGAAAAACTTCACAAAAAAATGTTACTAAAGTATAGGACATATTAGACTTCTACATACTGCTGAAATCTCTTGATAGGTGGGTGAACTCAACAAATGAGAATTTATATTATAAGCCCAAATATTATCAGAAATAATTTCTACTAGATGAGTGAAAATAAACTTTGTCATACTGGAGCTACTCATATTTTACTGACAGTTTTTGATGAAGATTAAGCATTAGGTATTGAAAACGTCTCTGTTTCTCTATACCTGGAACCAAAACAAAATTTACACTCATGATGAAATTTTTCATGGTTGATTATCAATCTCAAACATCTCTGCTTACCAAAACCACATATAATTATGAAACAAACATCAAGCTGCTTTTGTAAACATGCTAATTCAAAATTAAAGGTTCATTAGTCACATAATAGAAGACATGTTAAAGTATTTCATAATAAAACAGCATTTCCCTTTTGATTACTTTTGATCTTCAATTTGTTTTGGCCTGAGGTTGGCTGACAAACAGATACAGAGGATTGATTTCTGTGCATGTATGTTAATGAATCCCCCTTTCCACCCTTTTGCTCTAAATTGTCATTGACTGTGATGATATTCAAGATATGCACTGACATTCCAAAGAAAACAGACTTCATGGAATTGTCCTAGTGCCAGTTATAAAATAAGTTTCAGGTTCAAGAGTGAAGAATCCTTGATACCAGAAAGAACGACTGATATTGATCCTGACACAGTTTAAATCTGTGCAGCTTATCCACGTGCATCACCGTTCATTCCCAGCATTCCCCCTTCTAACCACCAACACACTTACTAGTTTAGCAAAGTTCCAATTTTTCGTGTACACACTGGATCCGGTTTGCCTTTCAGAATTGATCACAATCCACTTTGAGTGTTATTTTACACCAGTCTAGGAAATTTGAAGCTTGAAAAGGCTGGGCCCACTTTTTGCTGTGCTGCAACTGCATCAGGCAATATAACATACTCAAAACAAAGCTTATTCGTGCAGGACTACGTATGCATAAATAAATGCTTGACTTCAAAAGTGCTTTTTTCAGTCCCAGCGTTGCTTACGATGTTAACTCAAAGACAGCCAACATAGTAGTGACACTCTTCTACCTATTAGCATGCCAGAAAGTCTGTAAGGCAGAGTTTTAAGTAGAGCTAGCTGGAATGAGATTTACTCTTTCCAAAGCCATGAACAGATTACTGTACTGAATCACTGATTACTATCAGGGGAAGCATGTGATCCATGCCTAGATACAGTAAGTCTACATGGACCAAATTAGGATCTCTGTGTAAAGCCTTCCCTCAAGCAAAGTACTGCTGCATGACATTGTGTGTAAGGTGCTTGGCTGTTAGTGGACTGAGCGGCAAGTCTGATTTTACTATCGTTTTTGCAGCACTTGAGATAATAAACTGGAATTGCTAAGTGTTCAAAAGAATAAAGCAGAGAAGCATGCATGTTCCTCTTACTCCAGCAGATGTTTCCTTCTTGTTGTAACAAATTGGTCTACTCGTTAGACATTTGAGTTACATGCAGGCAGATCTGATAGCATCCAAACCCAAAATATCTTAAATAGCCTTCTGCAATTTATTCCAGAGGTTGATTCTTCTCTAGGGTAACCAAACAAGCAAACGAGCAGGGCAGAATGCCACTGAACTACAATAGTTGTGATTTAAACCTTGGTTTGCCCTTCAGACTTAATCAGCTTTCTTTTCTCCCTTCATATCAAAGCACACAATTTGCAGTATGTCTGTATGTATCATATCATATTTAGGTATTCTCATTTCTAGATTCAATCAGTCCAGACTTATTTACATATTTATTAGGCAAAAGGTTAACACAAATCACTCAGGTTGGATTCTAATGCAACCTATTTTGGGTAGCAACAGCATAAGTCAAGTGCAGCCACTGCTAAATTGCTAATAACCCCCCAAAAATATGATTTTTACTGCTCCAGTTCTGTATGTTAAAATAACTATAATGTTAAATTTAAATGCAACTTTAAAATTTTGTTTTATCATTCTGATTTACAAATGCATAGAAAATCTTTGAATATGTTGTTATAAAGGTTATACCAATAAGGGGATGCTACTGTTGTTCCTCAGAGTCTGGGGAACTGCATTCTTCTCTTGCATTTGGGCCTCACTCATGGATGAGTGAGGTTTCATAGAGTTTACAAGAAAACTGAATCATGCAGCTCTCACTCAATTTAAATTAAATTAATATATTACTGTCTACAAGAGTGAATGCTCACCTAGGAAACATTTCCTATTGTAGAGAGACAATTTGAGAACTGTATGATATTTGAAAAGAAGATTTGGAATGATAGGAGAAAGAAAAAAGTATAAAAATATTAATGTCTTTTTCAAAGAGGTATTCAAGTGAAATATCACCCTAATTATTAAGTTCAGTTAAAGTGGTGAGTGTTGGACACTGCAACTAAGTATTACAGAAATAGCTGAACTTGGTGAAAAAAAAGTGATTAGAAATTACCCAAATAAGACTTACATCACATACAGAATATATTCCCAAAACCATTGGTTCTGTCTTCCATAATTTCTTTACAACACAGTCATTCAAATACGTTGCTATCAGCAAAAGGAAGTTCAGAGAAAATGTAGGTTGGATGTGGGTCAGTTAGTGAATGCTGATATGGAGAAGACTGATGTACTCAACACCTTTTTTGCCTCACAGGCACTAACAGCAATATTTGATAAGGACAGGGACAATGGAGAGTGACAAGCGAGAAATTACTTAGGAGAAGCTGGATATATTAAAACCCCACAGGTACAAACAGGATTCACCTGGGGGTGCTGAAAGCTGGCTGATGTGAACTTGCCTTCTCTATCTATGATCTACAAAACTGGAAGAGGACAACTAGAAAAACACTAACATTAGGTGGACCCAGGATACCACGGGCCAGGCCAGCCTCACTGTGGTCACAGAAATGGTGATAAAGCGTGCCTTCGTGGAATCGACCTCCAGACACATGAAGGACAATAAGGTAACATCAGAAACATTCAGCATGGATTTACCAAGGGCAGATCATCCCTACTATGATAAAATGACTGGCTATGCAGATAAGGGGAAAGGGGCACATAGTAACTTCCAGCAGGCTTTTGACACTGTTGCCTACAGTATTATCATTAATAAGATGAGGACTAGGCAAAAGGACTGCTAGATGGTTTGAAAACTGGCTAGAGTGCTGGGCTCAGAATAGTAAATAATAGCTTGAGATGCAGTTGGTGTCCAGAACAATACTGTTCATAATGTATTGTATTTGCAGATAATGGTGGTTGACACTATATGATACAATTTAAATCCAAAGGCACCTTGAGAAACTTGAGGATTAGACCAGCAGAAACCTCATGAAGTTTAACAAGGAAAAGTGCAAAGTTCTGCACCAAGGTAGAATAACTGCTTGCACCAGTACAGACTGCCAACCAACTGGGTAGGTAGCAGATCTGCTGACAAGGGCTTGAGAATGACCATGGATTCCAAGCTGAATATGAGCCAACAGTGTGGCATCACTGCAAATAAAGCAAACTGCGTTCTACTACATTAGGAGAGCATGACCAACAGATTGAGGGAGGTTACTATTCCCTCCTGCTCTGTTGTGCCTGGAGGGCTGTATCCAAGCTTGTGGGCTTCCTACCCCCAGCCATTTTATTTTAGTTTTAGGGTTTAGTATAGTACCTTAACATACATGAAAATTAATACAGTAACAACATTCAGCACCTGTACAGCCCTTTTTACTAGAAAGCATTTAATACAAATGCAATACTATCTGCATTCTTGAATGGAAAATATCTGTGCTTGCTTCAGTAATCTATACTAGCGAAATTCAGAGACTACAAGTCAACTGAAAGTACATTCACTTCTAATAACTCAACTATGTTATTAGAAAGACTGGTCCTCTTTTTTTAATCTTATTTACACTCGTCCTCAATAATCGAATTCCAATGAAGGCAGCTAATTTGGGAGCATGAGTTCAGAAATAGACTTATTTTGTTGTTATCAATTTACATTTTTAGTTCTACATAGGAAAGGAGTAGGAGGATCATAAGAAGTCTATAGACTGTGATGGCATCCATTTGCAATGACAAAGGAACAGTGGTATAACAAAGACAAAAGATCCATTCGGACCTACTGAAGAAGTAACGTATGCTCCACTAAGCACAAGGATAGATCAGAGCAGACGCATCTACATTTTATGGCTTCTGTAAGGTAGGCAGGCAGACTTTTTCAGGAAGCCACAGAGATTATCTCCAAAATTAGAGACATCTACAGTGATCACAGAATTCCCCATCCCAGCCCTATGTACACATCTTCTGCATAGTCAGGGTAGGACTGAGCTTCCCAAACAGGCCATGCCAGCAGTAGCAAGTATTGCACCACATTAGGAGTGGATCTGGAGAGCAAAATGGTGGGTGATAAAGACCAAACATGTTGGAACTCTAGGGTTCTTTTCTTGTTGTTTTGGTTTTTTGTTTGTTCATTTGTTAGGACTAGCTCTAGAACAGTCCCATGGAGAAAATACCCATCAGTAGTTGCAGTACATCAAGTGCATTCCCATCATCCCACTGAGTTTCATCCAAAGGAAGGCAGTTTGTATACTCTGAGACTGCTTCACAGTGCGAAGCCAAGCACGATAAGTGGAGATCAACACATAATTGAGTTCAAAAGCATATTCCTCTTCCAAATTAAAACACTAATACAGATGTACCTTTGTCATCCTATAGTATCCTGCCTTGATTCCAGTTGCTGCTCCAAAGAAATGCAGGTCTGCCATATGTCCCAGCTTCTCAAAATATCAACCTCAAAATTAAGAGATTAAGAAAGCTTTGCCAGAAGGCAAAAGTAGAATCCAAAATGCCTATGAACCTCTTAGAAAAGTCAAATTTGTTTTATTCAGGTATCTGTCTTTTGTCTACTCATCAGCCTTTGTTTGGCCTATTCATTGCATATATGAGCTTTTTCCAACAAAGTTGGACAGTGCCATCTTCAGTTATAATATTTCTGCCCATTCTAAACATAACAAAATGAGGGTTAAAAAAAAAATCCGATGCTTTCACAGAAAAGAAAAAGTCATTTCCTTTTTCTTTCTAATGAATGACAATAAGGGCCAGTTCAAGAATTTCATTAACTAGAATTTTAACAGGAACAAATTTTCTTCATTGAGCCGGTCTGATCTTCCCATTTCCCCCTCTGTCCATCCATAGTTGCATATAACAAGCCTGTATCCTAAGACTATATCCAAAGAAAAACAAACAAAAAAGAAAAGCCCACACCAACAAACACACCAAAAACCTTCCAAAACAAAAACTCTCTTCAATCTAGGCAATTTTTCTATCTAGCAGAAAATGGACACCATTTCAGATTAAAAAAAAAAAAAAAAGTGTCATTTGCACTTGCAGCGACTGCCAAGAGAGCTGAAGGTTGTTATTAATAAGGATCCCTGCTGTTGTTTCAGTGAGTGATTCATCACCTTCACATCCAAGGAGGAGGAGGTCAGGCTGCAGAGAGGAAACAATTCATTCAAGGTGGCATTTCTCCTGCCACAGTCAGCTGCTTTAAAAAAAACAAAAATCAAAAACCAAAAACAAAAGGACCCACAACTTTGTGCTTAATTAATGATGGTCTGTAATGGTAGTACGATCCTTCATGTTCACAATAAGAGATGATGCTCAAAATAGATTCTTCAGAGATTGCAACTTTAATAAAACTGATTATTTTCCTTCTCCCAAGCATCCAGCTCAATCTAGTAAGCACATTCCATGTCTTTTCTCTTCCGATTTATAAATGCATATGGAACTTCATGATTTAGAAAACTATACTAGAGATAAGCACATATATCGTAACTCACAATACCATGATAACTGTATTTATTTACTAGTTCCACTTAGATAATTATTATGAAAGGTTATCAATTTGTTATTGCTCCGATGGGTACAATACCCAGTAATCTGTCATGCTATCCATACAAAGCAATCCAAAGATGAAATTTTAGAGGTTAAAAGCAATGCCAAATTGCAGTCTTCAAAAAGTAGTACATTGCCCAATTTTCTTTTGATGTAGAAATCCATCATAAAATACAGCATGAGTGGCATCATCTTCCCTGGCAAAATTTTTCGTAATTAAACTCTTCACCAATCAATTTTGCAAAACTCCCTGACAAATTTTTGTTGCCCATAAACGGCAGCCAAAGGGGAAGGCCTCCATACTCTTCTTTTTGTAATTTGCTCTTCTGCCCCCTCCTCCCCCTTTATTTTCCCATTAGGACTCCTTGGCATTTCTACAGAATGTGGACTACAATTTGAAAGACAAGATACTGAAAATGCATAACTTACAGAGAAAAGGAACAAAAAATGTTTAGTTCCTAAGTTAACTTCATTTTCATAGAGTAAATAAATTTGCTTATTTTATACATCAGAACTTCTTAAAATCAGAACTGATATTGGGTATTTCACAATGATTTCGGTCACCGATGACTAGTACTTATTCCAATCTATGACCTGCAGTTTTCTTGGAGATTAAATAAGAAAATTAAATGATTAAGTAATTAATCAAATAATAGAGATTAAATAGGAAATAGTCAATGTAATTTATTTCAGTATTATTTTCGAGGCCTAGGAGACTTCCATTAAAACTAACTAGTGGCCTGTTCTTGCAAAATAAAGATTTTGCAGGACGATAATTATTCTATTCAGATAAGAGCGCGGATTTTGACTCCAATCGTATTACGCACAAATGTCAACCCAAAATTTTAATCTAAAGCCCTCTCAAAAGGAAATGGGAACCAGACTTTAAATTTCTAATTTTTGTACTCTCTACATTTCACTTGCTTAACTTCTTTGGAAAGGAAAATATACAGAGGATCACTACTACTTTGATGGAAAACTTGTTTATATGAAACAGGAGTGATCTGGGCCAAAACACTGTGGGCTACAGCTGCTTGGAAAAACAACAACAACAAAAACCAAGTTCATGTGAAGTAATATACTGAAGTAAAATAGGAATAGCATCTATTACGTAGTGCTGTTTTTTAGAACTAGGCAAAGAGAACGGCTTCTTTTCTGCTTCTGCTTCCCTCCTCCCCTTGCCAGCTGGATTACTCGTACGGTTTTTAATTACTCATTTATTATTCCGTTATTTATACATTCTGATGTGTGCTGGATTTCCTCCTCACTCCAATTTTATTTTCCACTCAGTTCTGTTGTGTCAAAATCAGCTGTCTGCAGTAGCAAGAGTTTTCTCTGTTCAATTTCTCCACCCTCTGTTACCTACCATTGCAAATGAGACTACTTCTCCTAATTCACCAGGTAAGTAGGAAATCGGGAACTGGGAGACAAAAGCAACAAGAATTTGGTTTTGCCTGTCACATTCGCTCTGGATTTCTCCCTCAGAGTGCCCGCAGAGAGGACGCAGGCCAGCCGTGGGAGCAAGCCTTGCCAGCACAGCTGCCTTTAGCACCAGGCCTCAGCACTGCGAGCTCACCTGGCTTGCGTGAAATCCTCAACAATATTCAAAACCTCAAGCCACATTTAATTGTTTTGTTCTGTAATGTTTCACAATTATTTCTTTGACTTTCTGAACTGAGCTATATCATCAGCTCCCTTTAGAATTATACATCAAGTTACTGTATGCAAGTAAAGCTGACCTAGAGGTTTTTCTTACCAGAAGCTTTTGTACAGAATCAAAAGAGTAAGGATAGCAAAGGTTATAGAAAAACAAAGCTGACTGCAACACGCAGAAAAAATGGCTAAGTTTAGCTTGAAGAAAAGATGAGTAAGGCAAAACAACAGACTTCACACAGGAGAAAGCTTGCTGCAAGGAAGAAAGTAATTAAGTGTTCTCCGTGTCCACTGGGAATGAGACAAGTAATGAGCTTAATCTGCTGCCTGAAAATTTAGCTTAGACATCAGGAAGGAAAAACAATACAAAACAAAAATACCATTTTAATGGCAGACAGTTAACACCCTATTGGATTGCCCATGAATATCATGAAAACTCTGCTAACATGAGTTTAAAATAAATTAGACGCAACTTCAGGAAAGTTAATCATGCCAAGGTTGAACTAAATGTCCCTTCTATTTCCATTTTCCACAGTGCTATGAATTTGCTTCTTAGAACTGGATGTTCAGAGATTAATAAAGGATAAATTACAGGTGTCTGCAGCAGAATCACCACCACAAAGTATTTTAAAAGAGCTATAAATAAAAATTATTGAGCTCCATCAGACCAAAAACTCCACCAGCTCAGCTTCCACCATCGTCCGATAAGAAAGCCACTATCCCCAGGTATCACAGAGGAGTTGACAATAATAGGCAAACCTAGCAGTTCACTGCAGCACAAACTGTGTAACAGCATAGCAACGGCTGACCCAAGCAAGAGCTCAGGCTATCAAGGTGAACAACGTTTTATCACAGAGTGGAAGGATCCTGAAGGAACAACGCACCAGCAGACAGAATTGTCAAGTACGTACATCTCGTTAAACTGAAAAATTTGATTGAAAACTTAACTAAAAATAACAGATCCTTCAGACCATGAAGCCTGAAATTGAATTATTCCTAACTATGAAAAACAAAGAGGAAGATGCATAAGTATAGAGAAGCATTATAGCAATGCAGGTTGAAATGCAAGCAAGAGTTGTTAACATACTGGTCAGGAAACCAAAAACGCTTTGTAGACGTGCGTGTCACGCGTGTCCACGTGCATGTGTGCATAAATACACACAATACACACAGAAAATCCAAGTCTGGAAGATCTGAAGATCCAGAAGAAAATGCTCGACTAAAAATAGGCGACACTTGCTCTCAATAGTCATAGCTGGCTGTGTAAGAAACACAGTAAGGTTGCGAGATTTAAATCCTTGTTCTTCTCTATTCACCAGGCCGCAGAAGGCAAACCAGGGCCTGGACCAAGGTCTGCTCTCTCTCAGATACGCTGTCCATACCTCTGAGGACACACGTGTACCTTTGCACCCTTACGCGCACTTTGCATTTCATCAGGTAACAAAGCAGTCATCGGCTCTTTAGGGCAAAGGTGTCTGAGTTTATTAATATATTGCTAAATGCAAAGACTCTGATCTGAAGTTCGGTCTGCTGCTCCACACACAAACAAACAATATGGTCATCATTTGCTATTTGGGGAAGGGGGGGTTATATTGTTTTATGTATGAAAACTTGAGCAATTGACTAGAATAGCACTTGCTATTCCTTTAGGATATTGGCATATCAGGGCATTAGTAACTAAATTGGTAACTGAATTAGAAAGGAAATATAAAACAGTTCCATGAACAAAAACAATGCAACAGCCTCACGGCCTCTGCACTGGAGTGCAAGTGCAGCTTGCAGTTACACCTACATATATAGCAACACAGTGCATATCTACAGAGCATACATAAGCTGTATTTTTTTTTTCTTTATGGTAAGTTTAAAAACAGCAGTAAGTAAAATGACCATGGGTTTAAGAAAGACTTTTTTGGTTGACAACAGGTTAATGTTTTTCTACTCCTACTTTCCCCTCAGGTATTAACACACAGATAGCACCCACTGCTCTACCATCCCACTTAAAGACAGAGTTTTGTCCATTGTTCTGACAGGTAAGAGAAGTATCTTTATTAATCGCACAGCAGCAGCTAACTAGTAGAGATACAATTGCTTTGTTATTCTTTGCATTTTGACATTGATTTTTTTTTAAACCAGTAAGTCCCTGAAAAAGGGGAAATGGCTGCATGCAAATTAAACATATCAATTTTTTTTTCCAAGAAAATCCTTTAAAACTACAAAAAATCCCTTTCACAAAACATTCCAAACTTGCAGTGCAAACTGCCAGAAACCAAAGCACGCAGCAGGAAATACTAAATACTCATTTTGAACTTTCTTATTAACGCACTTTTGTAGGAAACAACAGCATGCAGCATGTAGTGCACTAAGAAACATACACAAGAAAGAAGATACTTCAAGCTTTGGTTTAAATTTACTAAAGATGACAGCTTGGTGTTCCTAAAAATAGAGGCAAAGACAAAGGTGGGTTAATCAATTCATCATGTTCATAATATTTCTGCTTATTTGCTATGTATGAGCACTAAGTGGAAACAAGTCACACTAGATGCTCAGTATATTTAGACTTACTGAAGAGGCCCATTTTTGCCACATCATGGAATGGGATAACGACTTACTGCCAACTGATCTTACTGCTTATGAAATGCTGATGTGCATGGGATTTTATCCTCATCCTGCATCATTTTTTTCAATTACTACAATTGGAAAAACAATAAGACACATAAATACTTAATTCTGAGCTTTAATTTTTACCCAAGGGAAAATGACCAGTTTCTGACCTTTGACTTACGACAGTCTACTGTCCAGCAAAAGAACAATCTATAAAGACCAACTTTACCACCAGTCTTTTCTCATTTGCAGGAATACCAGTAATAGGAAAATATCACCTATAAAATGCCTGAATTTCAAAGTAATAAAGAGGCAACTGAGCAACAACACATACTCTCACAGTCAAGTCTAAAGCCACCAGCTGTTGTTTTCTTAGCATTAGACATAAAATAAAAAATAAGCTACATAAGTTATGTTGTTTGTTTCTTCATCAAAATAACACTGGTCTGCATACCAGACAATTACGTTAAGTACACACACTAATGAAAAACAAACTAATAAATAAAAATCCAAACAAACCCTGAAATACTACTGTAGGACTTTCTTTTTTTTTTTAACTATTAAATGTCATATAACTGTCAAGGTGTTAATTTAATTAAGGTATAGAGAAAAGAAATAACATTCCAGCTTATATCAAGAGAACAAGAACGATGTTGAGTACTGTAAGTGCCAGGTTTTCCATGACCTGCAGACAACACAGACACTCCAGCAGAAACAGCTGGCTAATTTTTAAGGGGGATTTCTGACATTGCTTTTAGTTTTCCAGAAGTTAGTTTGCAGAAGTTATAACATTTCCTGTAATTAAAAGAAAAAAAAAAAAGTACTACATACATTTTGTTTTGCTTACAAGTTGTAACCAGGATTATAATTTCTTTTTTTTAACACCCAGGTAACTTACAGATGGCATTCTGTGCCAATGGTGTTCTGCATTAAATGAGAACATGAAAAAAAATTTCTCTTAACTAGTGTAGAATAACACGTGTCTTACAGGTATCATTTCTATTCAAGAGCCACCCTAATACAAATCAATATCATCATAAGGAAAGCTTAAAAGAATTTGCCTCCCCATGGTACCCGCATCAAAAACACAAACGTACTGTGATGGAGAATTCATCCCTCTTTTCTGTAGCTATCACAGCAAAGTAACTCTCTAGCAGCCTGAAGGGTCAATAGACGACATATTAAATTTTTCATTAGAGGATTTTTTTTTTTTTTTTACCCCCCCCCCCCCCCGGCACTCCATCTCTGTTTTTTTTTCTGTTACTGAGTTCCCATTTTATTCTGTATATAACTTTTATCTTTTTGCAATCGTTTTTTCTCTTTCTCTCTCCTTACACACACTTATCTCTCCTATCTCCCAGTATTGGGTCATCCTGAGATGAAGCAAGAGAGGTCTGTAATCAAGTATCTGATATAACACATAAAAAAATTGGAAAGCTGAAGAATAACATGAGATAATACATTAAGATATCTTCTCATTTCTGTTTCTCAGCTCCATACGTTTCATTAGCATGCACAGGGTTTGACAGCATTTTTCTCCTCACACTCTGTACATAGCTACGCGCTCAGGGAAACGTAGGATGCCAAAATCCACTGTTTAAGTTCATTTAATATCCGAGTTCTGCCTTAAGATCAGAAACAAAGATCGCCTGACAGCCACTGTCGCTGATCGGCCAGGGCCAGCCGCAAGTGACAGCAGACTCCTCCACAGAATATCAGTTTGCAGCATCACAATCTGGGGGACAGCGGAAAAAAAACCCCAAAGCACGAGGTAAAACTTTGAACAGAGAAAGGAAATATGAAAACTATTACATACAATCTTCAAATTTAGGAAAAGACCTTTATTAGAGCAGTAGGATGGGAAATAAAAAAAAAGGAGCTGGGTTTGATAGAGAAGGTGGAATGTGGCCACACTCTTTGCCTCCGCAACAGTGCACGTAAAGAGCCATGTTTTATCTGCTTTCTCTCAGCAGGGACACAAATCTGTGGTTTTCCTCTACCCTGGATACTAATGTTTACATAAATTTTAGGAATATTTTAATGTCTGAGGCTTCCATTTTTCTTTTGGATTTAAACTGTGTTTTTGATTATTTGATATAGTTAAGCCCCAAATTAGCAAATGGAATGGCCACAGAGTCACTTTGCTAGAAATGCACACTACAAGAAGTACAAGCTTGAGGGAGGGCAAAAGCAATTTAAAGGAAAGAAGAACAGAAACACAGGACAGGGCAAACCAATTTATGATAGTGCCGTTCATGGACTTCTCATTCTTAGCACGTTCTAATGAAAACTGCAGAGGTGAGCCCAGACAGTGTTTTTAGAGCTGACATGCAAACACATAGCCCACTATGGAGCTGTATTTTTATTTCCAAAGAATTCACTCTTTATGTATTCTAAGTTATTTGACCTTGGATATTTAATTCAGACATGACATAAAATTTTATAACCTACTGTTGCTCAAGGAGCAGCATAAGGGCTGGAAAAGTTTAAAACAATATTATAACACTTGCAAGTGATATTTAATGATAATAAGATCTGTGTCTTATTGCTATACTGTTCATTCATTAATTTTACAGTACATGCTATTTCCCATGTATTTTCCTCCAGTAGCAGTCATTATTGGAGTAATCCATCACCAGCCTCCTGGCCAACTCTGTCTGTGAGAACATAAACGAATTCCAGCAATTATTGAGGTTTGGGATTTTACAAGAGCTCAGCTCAAATTGGTATCTTAAGCATTCTAAGGCAACATCCCATATTATTAATATCCAGACATTTCTCATTTACTACATTATTTTTTCAGCCATACCATCAGTAATAATAAGAATGTGAGGAGGGCAGCTATGAAGTATGCTTACTAAAATAATTCCACAAGCCTTTCGACACAGAGTACATCCTGCCCTGTAAGAGACCTTGGCTTGATTCCTCGAACTAATAGGGGAAAAAAAACACATAAAAAGGGATTGATACACATTTGCCATTCAACACTAACCTGCTGGCTAACAGAAAAATAAAGCTCTTAAGTGTGGAAAGCAGCAACTGCACCACAGGACCTTGAGGGTAAAAACTTCAGAGCACATCTTCAGCACTGTGATAAGAGAGACAAAAAAAAAAAAAAAACCTAGAGGTAACAAAAGCAAGATCAAGATGACGACCACTGCAACCATCTATCAGAAAGCAGATCATGCCAACTTTAGAAGAACGTGCTTACATGATCTAGGACTAGAGGATGAAGTCTCCTGAACAACATATACATATACGTGTTGGATTATATTGGAATCAAAAAACTCCCGAAAATACAAGAATTAAGAGGTTTAGGTAACACAAAATAGAATAAAGATGGAATAGAATTAGTATCTTCACAAGGTGATATAATAATAATATGTACTGTATTTTTTTTTCCCTCTCTCTTTCAAAACTTATGATTTTGGAGCAAAAGTTGAAAGTATAGCACTGGTTTTGAACTTCTGCCTTCAACTTCGAAATGCAAATAAAAGAGCACCAAAACAATCATTATTTTTCTATGATTTTAAAACACAATTTTTCAAAGCTGATCAGAAATACTGCTTATGAAGATGAACTAGAAACACAAAAATACACAACATCAATCAGGGACACCCGGCCATAACAGGAGAAAGGAAAAAAAATTTTTTTTCCTAGAGAACTCCTATTTACATGAAAGAAGAAAATAAGTAGGAAATTGGACATGAAAGAACACAGCTGCTATTTAAACACTATCAGATGATGAGCCATCATCTATGATGGTAAATCAGTATGAAAATCTTAACTGAGATTAGCCAAGGTTAGTTTAGATCAACAAAGTTTTTTTTAGGCTACATCTTGGCTCATGATTTCCTTCTCTGTAGTAAGGGGAAACATGTATTTTATGTTTCATGATATCACTAAAGATGTCCAGCTGCTTTCCTGTGACTGTACCTTTCGTGTTCACAAAGGGAACAACATGATGGAAGCGATATATTGTGCCTTGCAACCGCAGCTCCGGAGCAAGACCCTCCGGTACTCTTCTCGCGCAGCTCTGGGGCCCGCTGGGAGGAGCGGTTCTTCCACCCGGGGCAATACCACAGCTGTCCCTGAGAAAGGGGCAACTTCAGGGACAGGAACTCTTTCACATCTTATAACAAAGCTGTTAATCCACTCTGTAAGATATTAACTGCCCCACTCATTTTCCTTCTGTTCCTTTACTCTTAGGTGACTATGTAAACAGGCATTTAGAAGCCAAATTATTAGAATTGTTTCTAAGTCTTGTTAACTTCCCTCATAAATCATATTTCATCATTCATGATGCCCTGAGCAGGCTCAGAACTTAAGGGTATATACATGTGTAATATATTAAATTATTTTCAATTTGAATTAAGTATGAATAAAAAGACCTGGACAAACCCCTTCAAGGATGGCCTGTTTCTGGATCTGCCCACCATTTCACCTTATCAAAATTCATGCAGATTAGTTAACTTGAGAGCTTGAATCTACTCAATGCTATTTCTAGATTTAAACTGATAACTCCTGTCTCCTCAGTTGTGATCCTTATTTGTGCCATATTTTGAGAGCAAGCTTCCCAATTCATGCATCTCCTACGGTGATGGCTCGCTGCACAGATTGCTGCCTCATGCTCGATCATTATTGGCAACAAGCACTGTTCCACAGCGTCAGCAATTACTAGGAGAGTACAGCTGCTAACGTTCACCATATAGCTATATCAGTGATACAGGAGTAATTCCAAAACAGCAGCTTTGCAGTGCGGCTGAATCTGGCCCTATACCCTCCAGGCCCAAGCAATCTCAGTATTTATACTGGATTGGTCTCTGACCCAGATACAGTACTGATTATCGAAGCTTTCATTTGGCAGTAGTAATTCTGACCTACTGTGCTAATAATTTTGCTGATGGGAACAAATTAACCACCAGACAGTCTACACACTCTCTTTAACCTAGCTGTTAACAAGCTTATAATGAAATTTCAATCAAATCACAGTGTGCACCAGGTAAAAAAAAAAAAAAAAAAAAAAAAAAAAAAAAAAAAAAAAGATTAAAAAATACATACACTCTGAAATGTTGACTATAGATGTAAATAATGAGTGAAGGTATACTATATACAATAAAACATGCTAAAATACACTGCAGACTAAAATATCCTGTATTTATGTATGTCTCAACATTGACAAGTATAAGGACAGAAAATTAAAGCAGCTACCTTTCCACCCCTGGATTACTTCATATAGGTCAACACAGGACAATCCAGATGAGACTCAAATCTCACAGCCATGTAAGTACAGCCCTTGTCTGCAACAGCGCATCAATACTACAAGGAATGCAAACTGAACTTTGGTTTATTTACCTAATAAACTACAAAACAAAAAGAATAACTATTTATTAGATTACCTCAATAATTTGAAGTAATTCAGCATCCCTAGTTACCCAGCAGGCACGCTCTCAAGAGACTGAAGTCTAAAGGAACTAGATGGTTAATTTAGGTGCTTCGAGTGGTACATTTTGAATATCCTCATGTTATGAGGAACAGGGTCTCTTTTATGCAACTCTGCAACAGTGTTTTTCCTCCATTAAAGTTTCAGTGTTCCTGCACTAACCCCTCCACAAATCATACAGCCACAGTAAATGCTGGAACAGAGCTAAATCTAAAAAACACTGATCTCTGTTTGTGCCAGATTAAAACAAAACAAAAAAGAAAGTAACATATATAGGCAATAGACAACATTCTATACAATATTCTAAATAAATGCTAAATTCCTGTGCATTCTGTATGCACATATATGTAGTTACGCATCAATGGGAATGTGCCAACAGTGAAAGCAGGGGAGAACAAAATCCCCATGTTAATCATCTCTTGCTAAACACTTCAAGACTCAGAGTAATCAAACAGAAAATAATCTTCATGCATTAAATCAATGCATGTTCAAGAAAAAAAAATACAGATTGATTGCTCTTCATTTCTTTCTGATCTCTTTGTGATTCAGCGTGGAAGCGGCAGGTAACACCATTCGAATGAGCAAAGTCCCGAGGTAAGTCCTGTGACAGAGCAGTGTAGGAAAATAGCCTGTATAAATTCACATAAAGAACACATTTTAACTGATCAATATCTACCAATTTTGCCTAAAGATTAACATTCATCTCCAGTTCTATGAAATTTCAGTTATGTGTATACCAAAGGTCCCACACTACTTTATGATAAAACTAAACAATCACATGTTCTGTGAAAATGGAAAACAAACCCCAAACTGCTATTGTGCCCTGTTCAGAACTTAAAACCTAGCACCTCTGGGTGACGCTCTTCAGACAGATTCATCCATACTGCAGTTAGATATTTGGCTACATCACGTACTTTTGTCTCTGAAAAAGAACACTGGATTTGCACAATCTTAATTCATGCTCTTTGACCTTTTCCGATTACTGCTACCCACTCAACCTTCTCAAGATGAATGGTGGATATCTTTGACCAAGACAGTCCATTCAGCAATCACAATATTTCCCATAAGTTGGATAAATTGAGCGGTCACTTAACAGGGAGAAAGGTCAACATCAATTGCAGCAAAGGTCACTCAGCCCAGTTATCATGTACTGTATTAAATTGCCATCAGATCTGGCCAGCAGCTTCATCAATAAGCCACCTGCCTGCAAAGACCATGAGCACTAGAAACCAGTTTGCCCAACCGGTAGCAAAGGCCACCGTTTAAACGGACGGCAACTAAGGCTCCGATTTATCTGTCTGGGGGCAAAGCAACAGGAATGGAAAGGCATAATAAACTGATCCTACACAATATAGTCATTTCCGCTGTACTATAAACACTATCCTATACCTTTATGACTTCTGAGTACAAACTCATTCTGTGAACTCTGGGCTTGAACCTTTACAAAAAGTACATATTTGCTTACCAATTCTCAGGAAGCAATACTCTGACAAAAAAAGGCCATGAAAAGATGTCCACTGTGGATATATGAAAGAACTTAACTACCCTGCTTGTCTTCAGCTTGAGATGCAGATGGGGCCAAGCCATGTGGATTTGCTGTGCCACAAAGATTTTTGGGTGCTCTTATGGTTGCTATAGTTGCTATACCTTGGTTTTCCAAGATCTTCAAAGTCACTGGTGAGTTCTGCTGACTCTTTGCTTTCACACCTGAGCAAGATGCAAGAGTAACAATACCTCCCAGAAGCATTAAAGCAAAAGTAAATATGACTACTAAGCAACCTCTAACACAGAGAACAATTTCAGAACTATTTTAATCCAGTTACTACGAAACTCCCACATGCTAGAAAAAACCTTTATCTTTTATCATAAGGAAGTGTTTACATTGTTCAAAAATGCTACTTTATTATTTTAATGGAATTAAATTAATTCAAAATAATTCCATAAATCGCCATAAATGTGAAAAGTTCAGGCATGAAATGTTTACACAATTTACAGCCATTTATATTACAAAGAAAATTGATAATCTTTGTAATTTTTTTGAAACACAATTAATTACTGTGTGTGCAACTTTACAGATAAAAGTGAGGTGTATGCATTACAAAAATGCCACACTACTGTCCTTTTGTTTAGCAGATAAGGTTTCAAATAGTTAACTAACATTACATATATTTTTAAACAACATCCATACTTAAATCCCTCTCATATTTTCAAATGAATCATAATGTAGTTTTCAGACAATCCATTTTGACAACAATTTTGAAAGTGAATGCCTGAACATTTACAAAACACATATATACTGCCTACTCAGGAATCTGCACTGTAACAGCTGGTGTTACATCCAATCAGGAAAGACAAGCAGTACCATATGGCATATTTTTCTAACACAGTTCAAAATACTGAATATCCAAAATACCATACTTGGGGCGGGGGGGAGGGTGGTGGAGGGGAAGGGACTGGAAATCCACCCATCACTCATAATTAGTCTGCTTTGTTATAAATTATTTAGCTTTATTCCTATAGTATGACTTCTTACCTATATATTAGGTATATATTAGGGCCAAAAACCATTTTTAGCTATATTTAAGTACAACAAAATGATTTACCATTAATAAATCTTTGTTTAGAAAAGGTTGCCTTATTAAACCCACCTACTTGTAAGGTTTTTTGGTTTTTTTTTTCCAGAGATTCAGAGCACCTATGCATGAGTTTCCATCTACATCTATGATTTTGCTTCTCTGATGGTTCTAGATTAGCATCAAAGAGAAGATAAAACTAGTTATGAGAGCAAGTTCCCTTTCAAAGAAGGGAACACAAAAGAATACAAAGAAAGCCCTAAAATACAGAATTTGCACAAAATGTATGTTTAAGATTTTTTTTAGAATTATTGAATTACTCTCATTTTGTTCATGAGATAAAATGATCTTGTTTCTAAACAATAGGGATGAATCAAGAGAGCCATCATGCAAAGTCATGATCCTACAAGGGCCAGCCAGCCATCAGTCTTCTCGAGGAACAGAACAGCAGCAGAAGCTTTGAAGAAAACATGATTGCTCCAGGATGTACAAAAACTGACATTACAACTGATTTTTTTTCCTGTTTCCAATTTACACTTAAAGCCAAAACGGATGAAATTAAGCCCCATACTTGAAAGCATCATGCCATTAAAAAGGAAGCACTCAGAAGCGTATAGATTTGGTCAGCAAAACATCAGTTCTTCTCTGTTACCTAGAAATGGTGTTTAAAACAAAGCACAAATGCAAACAGTTTTAAAGAGCTAGCAGGGAGAAAGGTTACTTTACATGTTAAGAGATGAAGCTAGCAGCCATTGAGAGGTGCACGTATTAGAGAGATCATGATTTTATCTCTATATTTTGAGATGCAGTTAGAACACACTCTCACAAAATCCACTGAATTCCTAGCAGAATACTGTGAAGTGAACAGAAAACACTGTATGAAACCAATATGCTAATAAAGTAGTATTAATAGTACTGTGGGTTTCACTTATAACGAAGCTAAAGATTTTTTCAGTGTATTAACAGTTTGAATACATACTTCCCAAAACATACAAACAAATTAAAAAAACCTACTTTTCTGCAGTTAAGAACATAGCATATACAAACATATGACTTTTCGAATACAGCTTTGTGACGTTGTCAACATATTTCAAGAGTCTTTTTTTATACGGTTTGTTCCAAGTGTTCATAAAAAGTTATCTACAAGCAATAAAAAGAGTATGCAATTAATAAGTAAGGTTTAAACCCACATGAAAGGATTTCCATATTTAATACTTTTTTTGTATTTTAAAAAACAAAATTTCTATTTCCTTATCTGTTGCTAAGTGCTAAACTTCCCTTTTCTCACATAACTAACTAGGAATTAGCTGAGCTTCTCTTAACAATTCTAAAGGGCCTTAGGGCTTCCATAACAAGTGGAATAAAACAGGCTTTTTCATGAAGATTTTTAATGTCATTAGAATTGATGCACAAGTAGAATAGTTTACCAACAACCCAAAATTACAGTCGTGCTAGCTAATTCACAGCATCTACAGCTCCAAAGAGTGTTCCACACAGCAACTTTAACTAGCAGGGGTGAATCCATCTGTCCCACTATTATTCCGTGGCTAAGAATGAAAAAGATAAACGCAAAACCTTCAGTCTGACTTTACTGATGAAAGATCAAGTCTAAGGACATCTCCTAAATTACAGTCACCTGACTGGATGTCACAGATACTGATGGTGAGAAACGTGGACAGCAAATATCTTTCAGCAATGAAATCTATATTAAATAATTCTATAATATCATTATAACGGAATAAGTATTTCCAAGGAGCTACTTTTACTTAATCACTAAAAAGTATTTAAGAATATTCTAAAACATAGAAGCACTGGGCCATGCTGGTGAAATGCATGCCTACAAGCATGTCAGTAAGAAATAAAACACTATGTAATCATTTGTCAATTACGAAACTGTTAATTGCACTGGCCTGAGAAAAAACATTGCATATATGCCCAAAATGCCTCACCCAATATTCGCTACTGTGCATAGATGCATGGCATTGAACCTGCTGGCAGTTTTGCAGTTGAAAGAATGGTTATACATTCCTTTCATATTTTGCGCAACCCTGTATCTCTGTAGTAGAATAACTGTTTACCTTCCCATATTGTATGCAAAAGCTAAACAAGGATACTAAGCTGGAAACATATTATAAACTTAAAACTGAACAAAAACAAGAAGCCTGACCAAAATTATCAAAATATAATCACTTAGTTACTAATTCATCAAAACACATTGTATATGCATGACCTTTGAAATTAAAATGGGTATCGCTTTTATGCTTCCAGGAAAATTTCCATATCTTTACCAGTGCTGAAGACTGATGCCCTGTAACCCAGGCAGATAAAAACAGAAGCCTGGAATCATACTGAATTGCTTCTGTTCACAACTGGCTACCATGCATCAAATTTCAGTCTGAAAGCTTTTCTTTAAAACAGCATTTAAAACAACACATTCTTGTTTTCAAACTTTTTCTTAAGACCATTTATTTTTAAACACACATGATGTTCTCTACTTTGAAAATGGAACAACAATGAAAAGCTTTGTCAAAGTACAAAATCACCACCAACATTAGGCGTACAAAAGTGAGCCACGCTCAAGGTGCTCATCAGATAGATTTCAAGATGACCTACACTATACTTGCAAAGTTTAATTCTCAGTTTTCTTTACAATCACAGGGAGTGAGCTCTTTTTGCCTGTATTGCACTGAAACTTAAAAAAATTCCTCTAAAACAAGAGGAATCAACATGCATCTAGCTCAGTTTCATCTTCTGTCTCTTTTTCTTTTAATTCAAATGATCAGGTGCAATTCTTTAACAAAGAAAAGCAGAAAGGCTGATCTGTCTATTAGCTAAGAAACTCTTGAAAAGAAAATATTATCATGAGAAACATTTTGTGTCTTTTTTAAAGTAGGTTTTAACATGTTTGTCACACAGACAAGCAGTACTAGCATTTAGTTTGTATGTACATTGTATCGATGAAGGTAACTCATACAAATTC
The DNA here is from genome assembly GCF_036370855.1 of Dromaius novaehollandiae. Taxonomy (NCBI): domain Eukaryota; kingdom Metazoa; phylum Chordata; class Aves; order Casuariiformes; family Dromaiidae; genus Dromaius; species Dromaius novaehollandiae. The sequence continues at coordinate 44,821,698 of NC_088099.1, read as the reverse complement.
TTCTAAATAAAACTGAAGACAACAGGAGCTTTCTAAAAGCTGCTTTACATGGCACTCTTTCAGTTACATCTTGCTTGTTAAGCTTACAGTAAGAGTTTCCAGTTGTATCTCACCTTCTTCTAAAGTTAAGTGAAAGGGGGGGATCTCTTAATGCCACATATCTGATAGTGTCATTGACACCACACATGACAAGGTGGCTTGCAGGCCAGGAAGTGGAGCATAGGGAGCCACTGTGGCTTTAGCAACTTCCTCATCCGGCATTCCCGGTCATCTGCAAGTCTACAGGCTCTAAAGAAAGTGCAGCAAATGTCTTCTGAACCACCAGGAGACTTTGCAGAGTACAGCTGAATATTCAGATAGGGTTTTGCATCACCAACATGGTGATATTCAATATTCCTAAGTTGAAGATCTAGAATAACTTTAACAAAAACAGCAAAATGATTTGGGCTTTGCTTACTAATTTCATTTAATCTTTGCTAAAAATTCTCAGGTGTTGGCAGCATGAGGAAGAATAAATTATCTTTATTTCTCTCTTTCATTTTTCTTTTTTGAAGTGCATTAACACTACATGATTAAAAAAACTGAACCACTATCTCTTGTTGCAGGGAGAGGAATGCCACGGTAAGGGTACGCATTCCCTCCTCAGATTTCTGAGCAGGTGTTGCCCAGGCAGCTACTGCTGAGCCAGGTCGTGCTGGGGAAAGAGTCAGCACAAGCACCTTCGCGTAGCCTCAATTAGCATACTGAGACAGAACAGAGTTAGGATATGGAAGTGCTAATATATGTTGTATGAGAAACAGGGACAGGAAACTAAACCCAACAATTTCTATCAAAAAAATCCCCCAAAAGTCATAGAAGACAATAGAGTTCAAAACTCATGAAAACCTCTCTATATACAAACACTTACCGGATTTCATAGAACTCGTCCAAATGCTTCATTTCACATCTGACTACACTTTTAATCCCTTTGTGACTTTCAGCTAACTGAAAGATCTGTATTGCACCTAGTATTCAAAAAATGAACCCGCCCCCGCATCAGATCAAAATGATACTCTCCTGCTCTGCAGCCACCCTGTTACCAGAAGAGCAGGCCTCCCACCCCACCCCCTTTTTTTTTTAAAACATGCATGATGAGCTTTCCATGAAAAATCCCAATTCCCATGTGCTACAAAACTTGATTAAATCAGCGTTTAAAAGTCAACTCAGTAGTTGGAAAGTATGTGTATTTGGGCAATGATGACAAGTCAGCAGGAAGTAATTCCCAACCTGAAGTTAGAAGATAAAGTCACATTAAACCAACTAGGGGAATCATTATGTAAACAGCAGATACTGTGTTGCTTGGCATAGCACTAATAGGTCAATTTATCAAAAAAGATTAGTGTTCACTAAGTACGGTTCAGCTAAGTGATAGCTGAGGGGCATGACAACCTGCAAACACTCTTCTTGAGGTATCCAGTCATAAGCGGAAAAAGAGGATTACAGAAAGAGGTGAACTAGCTATAAACATGCAGACCATAGCGTTGTATTTCAATTAAAGGGACAGAAATCCTACCGTTTAAAATATTTACAATAAATGTAAAGCAGTGCTTGGGAAAGACATGGCAGCTTGGAAAGGAAGAAGTGAGAAAGGGTAATTATTCAGCCTCATTAAATTTTTCATCAGGAGAAGCAAAGTATCCTAGTTTGAGCATTTCCTTTATCATTAGAGTACTTTTTAATATTGACATCTAACCAATTACATTCAAACTAATTCCCTGAATACTGTGAAAACATAGCTGCTTTGAGAACTTTTTCCAGATTAATGAACTGCATTATTTGTTTCATTAGAAGCTGCAGCATGCTCTGAAACGTACAGAGAGGGGGGGGAAACACCCTGAAAAGAAAGGATTCTCCAAAAAGCCCTTGGCTTTCTTAATGAGTTTCTATCTTTCTCATCTTCAGGGAGCCTTCTTCATCTTTACTTTAAAAATTTAAAACCAAACACAACACTATTACTTCAAATGCACTCCTGGTTCATAACCAGCTACAACAAATCAGAGGAACGCTCTGTGCGTTAGCTCCAGACAGAGGTGAAGTGATATAACACAAAAGTAAATCATTCTGTTCTTTAATTGCCATGCCATCTTTCATATTCTACACTCAATTTTTTATGTTTTTTTTTCCTTGATTTGCTGTTTATTAATCTGTTTTCCCTATCCAGGTTAGATTAAAGTCTCTAATGCTCTAAAGATTTAACATATCTTAGCCAATGATAATGCCTTTCTTTGTAAATACTTTCAATGCCAAAGTCAATATATTAACTGAGTTATAAGGCAGAAAACAGGACATTTTTGTTCTTTGACTTTTTAATACAGTTTTGTTTCCTTTCCAAAATAACTCTCAAATAATGACATTTACATAAAAGGTGAAGAATGCCTGTCTTAAATTGAAAAGAAACTGCAACACTGAATTGCGTTAGTCAAGAATACAGGCATCACACTGACCGAGAACTACTCATTTTTCCTTTTAATATTCTACCTTTATTAAGATACACCCTGTGTTTATCTCAAGTTCTCTTTTCCATCCATGATTTGTTTAATGAGTAGCCTGTCTGTCGGAGTGCTAATAGCTCTAAGGAAATAATAGACAGACCGGATTCCATTCACAGTATAAAAATAATAAAATTTCTGGATAACAGTGTTTTACTTGCTGTTAAAAACAACGTATTTTGAAAGATATGGGCATATATTGAAGGCTACCTTTAATAATGGACTTACTAAGGTAGTAAGATCTTAGTTCAGAAGATCTACACGCAACCTTTGCAAGAATTACATGAATTCTTTGTCTACAAAAACTAGACTAGTAAAAAAATCAATATTTAATATTATCTTACACTACAACCATTTACACCTGAAGTGGCATCTGCATATGAGAAATATATGGTACCTAATTTACTCTCAGAAACATAGGTTCACTGTTGAATCTCTATTTCTAGCCTAAAATAATGTTAGTGATTTCTCATCAATATGAGAACAGTTATATTCTATTTCTTAAATGATAGTGATGAAGACACTACATAAGCAAGAATTTTTTAGTTTTGAGAGATTTTTCTTCTGTTTGCATGGCAGCAATTTTTAGTTCACTGAATTGTTTGTTCATTTCTACTCAGAAATGTTCCTCTGTAGGTGAGGCTTCAAAAAACATACCTGTTTTGGAAAATCCAGCAAACACTGCTGCATCCAAAGGTAAAACCCTTGCTACAAATTTCACCTTTTGTTTCTGAACCCTGATCCTTAGAGACTATTACTTTTCTGTTAAAAGAAAAACTAAGCAGTACACTATGAGAAATTATGAAGCACTGTAACTAGCAAATTCAGGATGTGCAAGGGAAAGTGTTTACTACAAAACAATCTCAGAGCAATAAAGTAGAGATCTCAAAACATTCCTCTTGCAAAGTAAGCATAAGACAAAAATGATGCCATCTTAAAAACCAAGCTGTCTTGGTTATATATACATATATATATATATATATGCATATAACAAAATCATGAATTTAGAGTTACCCCTATCATGTGTAATTAGTAGTGCATCTGATAAATAGTTTAAATCCGTAACATGAAAAAAGAACCAAGACTTAATTATAATCAATAAATATACCCATCAGCTTGAGTTATTCCTTAAAGCTACTTAAGATAACAGGGAACTTTTAAAGCAGCTTAAATAGAGGACAAAACGAAATATTTCTTACTAGCAAACGTGCAAATCACCTGCAGAAATCTGTCATGGCAGCTCCTAAAGCACTTTGCTGAGTTTTAGAGATTGCATTTCTGTACAGCAAGGCCCACTGACATCTCCTGTAGCTCCCTGTGAAGACTAGGAAGTAGAGTGTATAGAAAATAACCTGAATTTCCTATTTTTATGGTTCAGGTACCCAAACTATTCCCAAGGCGTTCTTGTTCATAAATCAAGTTGAAACTTGAACAGCCACAAGCCATTCATCCATGTCAAGTTAAAGACTACAAATCTTCCTTGTATGCTCATTCACTTTGTCACTCTCCCTCCTCTTCCTTTTATTATCTTTTGCATGGCACCAAGCATATCTTATAGGAACAGTTGTGGGGCCAAGCTGGTCTTTCCAATGCTGCTGTCTAAAAAGCAAAGCTGACTGAGAGTTTCATTTAGGATTACAAAAAAATGATTTCAGTAACAGCTTTCAAAATATCCCTCCTGCTAATGGCAAGCCAAGTAGCAGAACAGCTACAATTTCTCCAAATATGTTAGTGGTACATGAAAATTATACTTCTGTTATTAGATTTAAGCACAAATACATTTCAGCTGGGCTATTGCTTTAGACAGAAAGTGAAGACCTAGGTAACCTATCAATAAGGAATGTGTATTTTAAGGTGGTGCCATTGGAGGCACACAGCTTTGTTCTGTAGTATTTTCAGACCAACACATACATATCTACATATGCAAGCATGCACACATATGTATGTTATTGGAAGTGTCATCAAAAAAAGCTTCAAAACTGTTTCATTGGAAAACTAGCACTAATTAAAAAAAAAGTCAGTATCTATTTATGTAGCTTTTGCCTTCTCCCTTCAGCCTTGTGGTTTTTTTCAATCTCACATGTTTACGTTCAACAGAAAATAGCTGGCTGGTTGCTTGCCCCTTGCAATTCAATTCTTGTACTTTCCAGTCATATAACTTCCTTCTTCCCGCTTTCCAAATATTCTAGTCTCTTCTGTTTCATCCTTTTCTTCTTGCATATGGCAAGTACTGCACATGTTTAAGTGTTGGCTTCCCAGAAACTATACGCAACTATATCAAAAAAACCACAACTCTCAGGATTTCTTCTGGTTTTTTTTGCACAGTACTTTTACTCCTACAGAAAACTGCACTCACACAAATGAATAGAAGGTGAACCAGATTCCCAAATATCACTGCTACAGGCTATTTGCAGAGCTGAGACTGGATTCAAGAGCCAGCCTCTTTAATTGCCTTTTTTTTTCTTTTCCTTTACTTTTTCTGCTGTTCCCTCACACAAGATACAACAATCTTATAGTTACTGTAATGCCTTTCCTCTCTTCCCCTAGCCAGGGCATTCCCTTGACAAAATGTCATACATAAATCAAGTACAATAGAATAAAACAAAACAAAATTCATTACAATATACACTTGATTCAATCAGCAGAAAACTGCAAAACAAATGTAACTTATGTACATAACACAACTGATCTTTGAGTATAGTCAGGCACATTTATACTAAATTCAAAACAAGAGTTTTGCTACATGCAAATAGCAGAAGGGATCAGTGCCACATTTGTGAAAGTGGAAATGCTAAGCAACATTTAAACACATTCTTCTTACTATTATAAACATTTTTCTTCTGACAGCATACTTGGGAACTATTAACAGACAATACTACTTCCAAAGTTTTTCATAACATTGTTTTCCTGCGAAACAATTTTCTCTTGTATTATCTTCTAGTATAGCATCTTGAGCATCAGCTATTTGAACTATTTTTGGCACTTGAAATTATTTGAATGTTCTTTTGAATGTTAATCATTTACATTGGTATTTTGGTGAACAGCATGTTTTAAAAGTTTTAATTATACCATTTTGCACAAAGCTGTGCTACATAGGAACACCAGCAATTGAAGTGGATTCAGTTGTACTAGGCACTGTACAAACACGAGTCATTAAAAAGCAATATCTTTGTTATATTCTTTATTTCTCTAATGGCTTAGTTGTAAAATAGCTATTCTCAAACACAATTAGGGAGAGTTATATTGTTGTTCAGTAATATAACCATTTCATTTTGCATAACGCAGGAGGTAGAAACGAATAACATATCTCATTAAGAAATTTCTCGTTAGACTAACAGATGTCATCAATCTTTTAAAATGTGTAAATATGTCCCATTACATTAGCAACCATTTCCAATTAATATCCTTCTAATCACTTTATGCAATATAAACAGCCTAGACAAACCAGCTATTTTACTTGTTATCTCTTTCCCTCTCTCTCTCAAAACACCTATAGAGAACACTAACAAGTACTTGGACATTTGAAAGCTTTTGCTGTTTGCAACAGCACCGTTCAGTATGGGTCACACAAGGCAGGCACCACCTGTGACGCGCAGTGCTAAGGGCTGCACGTCACAGCACTCCTGCCCCAAACACATCAGTGCTTCCTTCTCTATTCCACAGACATAAAAGCACCAAAACAGTCTTGGCAGTGCTCACAAAATGCAGAAAAGTAAATTCTAAAAATAGACACTGTGATCTACTGACAGCTCCCAGAGGTGTCAGCCATATCCAAATGCATGGTGCTACTTAACTCTGAGCACACGCTGACTGCTACAGCGAGCGCCTGTTGGATTGCATGGCAGGCTCCGAGATGTGCAGCGCTGTGCAGCATTAACATGAAAGCAGTAAATAATGGGATTTCTGGGAGAGTTTAATTTATGCTAGGGGTAGTGAAACTGCTTACAGTAGCTTCTGAATGATATTTAATATCCAATACAGTATGGTTATACTAATTGCGGTCATTTAAAAAAATCTTACTTCTTGGTAAATCTTTTGTCTCTTAAGGCAGGAAAATTCACAGCTCAAAAAAACTGAAAACTTTCAGCAAATAATGTAATTTTTCAGGTTTTCTGGATATGTTTCATCTAATTCTTCCATTATTTTAATAACACCATATACTTTTATTGCCTCACTAGACAGAAATAGACAAAAGAAAGAAAAAAGAAATCACAACCAAAATCCCAAAGCAATGCTACCATTGTCTCCAGCTTCAGGCTATGCCATCCCATTGCTTCCTCTGAGAGTCCATGCAACACAACAGAAAAATCAACTTCTGTCAGTTTAGATTCATGAAACAAGTCTTTACCCACTTAATTGACTCACTACTACTTTTTTTCCAGCTTCACTTGTCTAAGAAAGAGAAACTGAGACTTTGACTGGTCATAGATTCAGAAAAAGGTCTTTCAGCCCCTTTACGTGGAGTGGCCTTGTTTGCAGACGGAAAACGGATCACACAGGAAGACTAGAGGTAAAAAAAAAATTTTATATGTAAGTTGTGATTGCAGCAATGGACCTTCAATAAGCATAATTTATTCCCCTAAAAACTAGAAAGTACTTTCTCAGCTGCAGTACCTAGTCTGATACGCAATTCAACTTACACCACCACAAGTATTACCTCGAACTATAGACTACTACTTGTCTTTAACACTAGCCTTTATATTATGAGAATTGGGCATTCTATTAAATCTGTATTTATTTTGTTAAAAGATGCATGCTTTTGACATCTGAACTGAGTGGATGACTAGGATGATAAAACTTGATAGTGTAGTTAGGAGCCATAAGGTTAAACCCTCATCTATAAGAGATTAATAAACAGATTTAATCCAATGCTGCAGCAGCCTGCCAACAGCACGAAACAACCCACAGCTTTTGAGGGATTCTCATATTCCAGTATCCCCATAAGCTGCGGGATTCAGCTTACCCAGTTAGCATAAGCACTCCAGGGCACTTGCTAAAACACAAGGCAGACATTCTCCACTTCCGGTACAATATGATCAACTACCATTTTATACTCTTCTGACAGCTTCAAAATGCTGCTCCACAAGTGAAGTCAACCATTAGCCCAGGGTATATGACTCGTTTATGTTAACTAGAGGCTTATAAGATCAGACACACTTGTTTCTTATCACACAAAGGATTCTTTTTCTATTTCCATGTTTCAAATACAGCAAAATAATTGCATAAGAAAATGTGTTTTTAAGGAGGCAAAAAACTTATCTTCAAACATTTAAATATTTACTGTCATTTTGTTAAATAATGACAGATTATTAAACAACGTTTATAAATAATTTCCTTAAAGCAACCATTTTCTGCATCTCTGCCAAATGTTTTGTTGCTAAGCTGCACTAAAAACCTTTCACATTAATCAAAGACTTAATACTTGCCTTCTACAATTTCTGTTGAATAAAAAATATGAAGGGATATTTTACAAATGAGGGCAAATAGGAGTGATGAACGTGCCTAATGAAAGTGAACATTTCTTTATTCAAATCATAGACAGAAAAACCCAATTTGACTACATAAAAGTCAGTTTTATCTGGGAGACAGAGTAAACAGTGTGGTTGCTTGGATGCACATAACAATGTAATAAGTGATAGATTTTAATTCCAATTAATATGAATTTAGACATTATTACATATTTATAACTCACCCTAACCCACATTCAGTCCTAGAGGATTATTGATATCAAAGTCAGCATAAAATCAAAGTGTCTTTATCACATTGCGTTTGAACAATCTTTATTCTTTTACTAATACGCCTTTCACCCTATTCTGTAACTGAAGGCCTGAGAATCAAAGAGATGAATCCTGAAAAACACCTTTTATGTCGATAGTCTAAAAATCTTAGCCTCTCCCTCCACTCTCATGGATGTGCAGGTGCCAGTTCAGGTTCACCGTGCCACGACCAGAGCTCTGTTTCCCCTTGAAGATGTCCTCATTGGACACAGGCTTCTATCATCAGTACAGACAAGGGCATTTCCTTCCTGTCAGTGAGGCCTCCAGTTAAAACATCTTTTCTCATTTAGACTCTTCCCTAGGTCTTTGCATCTAATCCGTTTCTTCAGATCATTTCTGCATAATCTCTTTAAAATAAGGACTTTTCTATTTACTGACATAGGCTTATCTGTCTCTTGTCTCAAGCTGCAATCACTGCAAAAATCTTTTCTGTGGTTTGAAAAAACACAGTATTGCCCTTGAAACAAATACTGAATTTTCGGCTCCACAACAGAACGGCTTCAGTAAACAAGCTGACCCAGCATTTGTAAGGCAACTACTCCAATCAGAAGGCCATGGGGTGATTTTTCTCTCTCCGCTTGCTTCGCGATTGCTCCTGTCAGGGTGCACTTCGGTGCGTTTTGCAGGGCCTACTGGACTGAGCTCCGAGGAGCAACTTCTGCCCCCGAGGCATAATGGTGAGATGGGAACACCCAGTCCTGCAAAGACAGGGGCAGTTCTAGGGACATGTGGAAGATTAGATAGGGATAGTTTAAGCACTGAAATTTATGCATGTTAGCCACCAAAGGTGGTAGATGAGGGATTCCAGGCAAAGTATTCGAACCTTCCTCCCTCCAATTTTACTGTAGGCACCATACTACTTTTTTTTTTTTTTTTTAATGGATTTGGACCTTGGAACTTTTAAAGTTATCTCATCTGACAAGTATGCAGTGGTACCGAAGTTGTGTTTGTTCTGTGGGTAACCATGCAACCAAGAGGTTAGAAGTATGAGGGGTTGAGACCCAATTTCTTATCAGGTAGTGAAGGAGCATGATGTGGTTATAAAACCCCATACTAACTGCTTGAAGCCATGTAGAAATCTATTTGCTGGCTCTTCAGGCAAAGCTGGAGGCCCCCATGCCATCCTCTTCCTGGGAGAATGGGCAAGGAGGAACCGGTCCAAGAGACGCCGCTGCCTGCTGGAGCTCAGGACAAGGGCAAGGGGAGCCCCCAGGTCACGGCGCTCGCCCAGGCAGTGGCTTCGAGTGGGTGCTGGCGCACTGATCTGACAGGGGCCCCGCGACGCCCAGAGCACATTTCCATACATTTCCTGCACCCAAATTATCTCCTTTCCTCTGATTCTCCACTGCCTCCAATTTTGAACAGGTTATCTAAGGACCAATTCTCAAATACTGAGATTCAGCTATAAAAACAAAAATATCGATACTTAAGAGTTCTCTTCTGGAAAGAAAGACTTTTTGCCTTCAGTTTAAAAAGGTACTGTTGCCTACAGAAAGTTTATTAAGAGTTCTACCTTAGTTTGTTAAAAAGAAGTGGAAAACATCCAACTGTAGTTGTTACACAGACCAAGTCTTCAGATCACAAAATCGCAGACAGCTCAAATGATTCAGCACAGCTATACTGACTTACCCTGAGATCTGATCAATAGTCTTTAAAACAGATAATGATGGTAAATGCACTGCCTCCTGCATTTCTTTTTCTTATGACCTACTTTGCTCCTGAGATATCAATCCAATGCAGTGCCTTCCACTTCAAAGATGTAACATGCATTACTTTAGACTGTCAAAAGCAGCTATTTTACAATGTGATCAAACCATGCTGATTTTGTGCAGCTCTTCAGTAATTATATTAGCAACTGTAGGCAGGCTTTACACCCGACGCTGACAGCACATCACACATCACTGTGTCAGTTGACTTAACGAAAACTAATGAAGCACAAGGTAGAAAGAAGTAAACGAGAATTCTGATGTGGCGAGAAAAGCCTATGCTTAGTCAGTGGTGTGTAGAAATGGTATATATGTGGCCTGCATTGTGAAATGACAGGTACAAACCAAGAAAGATATGCATTTTCTTCTTTTGGACTAGTGATTACTACTTGGCAATCTTTACTCAGGAATCAGCACTCCTCACTTTGTATGAAAAATACAGATATGTCAAAATCTTAGGCTACGGTGGGCAGTATAAACACGAACATTTTAAGCCATTTCCTGAATATGAAAATGTCAGTTTAAAAAAGAAATTGGACAATGAAATTTAATAGATTTTAACACACAAGCAGCTTTCACTGAATTACAGCACATAATTTTTTTTGGTGCCTATGTAGAGACAATAAAATAAAGCTTTATAATAGTTATGGTAGAAGAATAATATGAATAAAATCTAACACATTTCAGGAACTCAGAGAAGTTCAATGTAACAGTGTAGAATGTGAACCAATGAACTATTCATTGCAAATGAAATCAGCAGAATCAGAGAAGAGCAACCACTAAGTAACACAACAAGTCATTCAGTGGAAGCAAAGTTTTTTAATGATCTAGAGAAAGAATTTACATTCTGAAATATATCGTTTGATCATCATTAGCACAGAAATTACAAGTGATAATGTGTTTGGCCCACAAGAAATATTCAAAGTAAATGTGCGATTTTAATTTTTACTGTAACTTTCTTAACCTTTAATGCCATATGAATGCTCTTACCATGCTGCCAACTTTCCTTTTGTTTTGTACACAAAGTTTTTCTAATACCCACAAACATCTACATTGCCCAGACCACCTTCTAACATTTCTGTTAAGCTGTCCTTATACATTATGAGCCATCACCACAGTTATCTTAAGATCTATCCACTAGTCATTCATAGCACAGCACATAGAAATGGCATTTAGATTCTTCCCCCAATGTATATTTAACTACACACACTATTTTTTGATGTGAATGTCAAGCATGTTTCTCAGGAAATCCAGACAGTCTTCAGCTTACAGAATCATTAAGAAACAGAACAGCTTAACATCCCCATTGCTAAAATTCTTCCAGCTTCCAAACTCTTAATGCTCGACATTGTGCGCATGCCTCACATTAGTGGGATCAGAGCCCCTCTGCACCACAGCTGCTGTTCGGACTTGCTCAAAACTTCTGTTCTCAACTTCAGATCATCGGGTGGACAGTCACCTCTGGCAGTCTAGCTCTCTCATCATTCTGCTATAAAGAGCAAGGTATTCTGCACAGATGGAGACTTTGCTTAAGTTTACTTTAAAGAAACCAGACAGCTCTGCTCAGTGACTAGACCAACTGAAAAAAAAGAATGCGTACACCTTGTCTGCGTGGCATGGAATGTGATTGGTGAGAAATTTAAACTTTAAACTATACCTCTGATCATCTTATCTATAAACTATGTCCATCTAAATACTGTGTGGTATACAGAAGGTCCATTACACGCACCACATTCCAGCAGAAACATACAAAAGCCAGTACCCATCCTCACAAGAGATCAAAACTTCAGAAAGTTATGAAAGTCCAAACTTCAGAACAGCTTCAACTGAAGTAGTAAAAATGACTTTGTGATGGCATATATCCCACAGAATCACAGACTGGCTGATGCTGAGGTTGGAAGGTACCTCTGGAGATCATCTAGTCCAACCCCCTTGCTCAAAGCAGGGTCAGCTAGATAAGACCACATTGCTCACAACATTGTCAATGCTGTTTCAAAGTTAACTAAAGCCCAAAATGGTTAACCTGAGCATCACGCACTCCTCAGATTTTTATGGCAGCAGACAGGAAGAGTATGGCAGCAGACAGGAGCGGTTTTTATAGGCTGAAAGTAAAGAACTCAAATTTGAATTAGAAGAAAAGAAGCAATCCCGAAAGAATCAAGTATCAGGAAACAGTAATGGGTACTACAGCTGACACTTTCTAGGATATAGACTGCCCCAACTGAAAAGTTATAACCCTTGTAAATCGTCAAGGGCATCCCTAAGAAAACACGCTGCAGTGGAGCAGTACAGAGGTCATAAAGGCAGAACTTACACAAAGTTTTGTTTCAAAAATCTTTAGGAATAAAAAGCAGACATATGAAAGGCAAACAGCCAAAAGCAGATGCCAGGCTAAATTCAGTAACAAAAATAGTATATTTCTCAAAGAATGGACATACTTCACTACTAACAGATGCCATAAAGAACACAATCAAACTGATTTCCTAGCCATTGTCTTTGCCCACTTGACCAGCAGGAAAAGATATTTTTATCAAGGATTCTAGATGTATGACAGTACTTATTTCTTCCCAAAAGAAACATAGGCAATCTCAAAAACCAAGGTGGTTTTATCCAAGTGAAGCAGTGTATTGCAGTATACTGCACCAGACCCAAAAGTTTATCATATGACACAAGAAAGTTCCAGTCTTTCACTTGAGCCACTCTGCTTCCTTTCTCACCAGCTTGAATCTAGACTTATTTTTATAAAACACCGGATATTAAAAGGCAGTAAGTTCTGTTGAAACTAGTCCATTTCTGGGAAAAGACAGACTAGATTCATCAGACTAAGATGTTTCCTCACTTAAGAGTAAACAAGAAATATACTGCAAGTTTCAAATACAGGGGTTTTTTGATTGACAAACAAGGAACAGTTAAGATGCAGAGCAGAGCAAATTGCCACCAGAAGAACTAATTAGAAGCAGAATCCAGTCTTCTGATTGACTAGCCTTTTCAGTTAATATTGCTGTTTATTGTTTGAAAAGACCCACTCTGAATGACTTGCTTTTCTCATATCATTGTCAAATTAATGGTGTTCCGATATTAAAAATTATACAGTGAACTTGCTTATCCTATTCCTTAGTGTGGTAATACAGAGAGCAGGGACCGCAGAAAGAAAAGCTCAAGAGAAGGACTACCTTTTCATCAGACAACTAAATTATATCATACCTGTTCTAAACAAAAGTTCTTCAAGAGTGATCTTTGCCAGATATGGAGGTGGGGGGAGCAATCAAAAGCCAACCCACTTTCCTTCTTGCTGATTTAACTGAGATGACTTCAGAGGCCATGTACTATTTGCAAAGTAAATGGAATTACTCCATAGCAAATTGACAGTTCAAGACTATTAGCTAACTACAGTTATTATTCTCAAACTTTGTTATTATTTTAACATTTCTAAATACAATTTATTAAATTATTAGATGGAGGTGTAATAAAACGCTAGAGAGCTTATTCCACCAATAGCTAGCAACTCTGTTTAAACGTGAAATGCTTTATAAAAATGCTTATATTATTACTGTACTTTATTGCATAAACCTAAGTATGTATTTTCTCTCTTTTTATATGTGTACTGAGTGTTTATAAATCTGTAATAGAATTGCATTTGTCAATAGTTCAAAAGGAAAAAAAAAAAATGGGTCGGTGTCGTCGTGCTACCCATCCTTCAGTAGCAAGTGAAAGTTGCAAAGGCTCTTCCCTTCCTCAGATTTCTCCTTCTAGCATTATTGGAAAGCTCGTCTTCATGCTTAAATGAATTGCCTTTTAATCTCCTCCCTGAACTGCTGGATAGATGCAGCCTCTTAAAACATTCAGGCTACCAGTGTAATTATAAATTGATCTGTTTCTGTGGCAGAAGGCTAGGGCCTTCCATCCAGGAAAAAGACATCTCAAAGTTGTTTTTCAGACAAATGATTAATTTGCACTCTCTCTTACTACATTATTCTATTAATGGAAAAGCAATTTTTAAACAAACTGCTGTTTTTGGATATCTTACACCTGGCAAAGTACAGGGAAAAAAGCCAAAGACATCGAAAAGTATTTACTGGCTTGAAATTTTTAAATTTCCTAAAGGAGACTTTTAATCTACATAAACTGGAACTAACATTACATGGGAGTAGTAAAATGTACTTATTCATCATTCATAAATTCTGAAGTCAATATATTAATAGACACATGAAAATTCCCTACTGATTTTTAATGCAAAGTTAAGGTTGGAACACTGTTATGACTAGGCAATCTTGAAAACAGACACGTAACTCATTAGTACCAAAGTAGAAGAAATCATCTACCTCATGTGGCGCTGAATCTACATAGCCTATTTGCCTTTGGCTCTTCAGTTATGAGATCTGGAATCACTTGGATTATTTCACGTAATCCATCATTAGCTTTCACGTGTCCTATATACTGTGCAACAAACCTAAATTTAACAAACCCAACTCTCCACCAATTACTACATACATTTCAGCACAGAGCATAAATATTAGACATGCTGAATTACATGTTCCTTTGTGAAATGTCAATATTTTTAGAGCACTGTTAACACTGCTGACTCCCACTGAAACAAATTTTCCTTTCCATTGTGAACAGGCACTAATGCCCTGACCTTTGCTATTTACAGACAACACAGAGCTACTAAACAAAATGAAAAACCTCAAAAGACCCAGGAAAAAAAAGAAAAGAAAAGCCTGTAACAGTGCCACAGAGTCACGATTGCTTTTTTTTAATTGCCATGTTTGCTGGGCTGAGGGAATCCTGCAAGATGATCTAATTTGTTCTCCTAGAACCCCACAAGTAAGCATTACTAATTTAGATTTCACTGCCTCTCTCCACATGCATAAAGCACATAAACAGATTATTACTTGCAACTAAAAATAAATAGGATGCAGCTCTGTGAATGCAGCATCCTTACTTACCGGTCTTCCACAAATACACGGACGAAGTTGCAAATTCACTCTGTGCATTAGCGTCCCAGATCCCCACCAGCAGAGCCACCAGAACTCCCAGGCACCGGCCGGCCGCAGCAGAACCCCCTGGACCACGGCATGGGGCAGCGCGCCCCGCGCTCAACCCCATGCCTCCAGCAGGCTGCTTCAGTATCGAGCCCTGCAGCACAACAGTCAAACCTCCTCCAAATAATATTCCCCTCTTCAGAATTTCTTCGCAGGGAGAAGCAGACTGGAAACCTCTCTCCCGCTATTGTGCATGGCAGTTGAAAAGGAAAAAACTGTTTAACACCAGGGAACAATAGAGTCCTTGCTTGCTCTTGCTGCAGCGGCGGCGGCTGCCGCAGCTAGTATGGTTGCTGCTCCGCGCTCTTCCATTCAGCGGTTAGTAGCAGTTTTCCATCAGCTAAAAGAGAGACAGCTGTCCGCAGGGGGCTCCAGCTGACTGAGCAGGTTATCGGCTCTGCGAGGCAGCAGCAGGCATTTACACCAGCTGGAGAGAGTGAGAGACAGAGAAACAGCGATGAGGAGAAACGCAAATAACCAAATGCTGTAATCACGCTGCAGAGAGTGACTGCAAAAGACTGGTTGCCAGACATCTCTCCCTGGAATATCACAAATGAGACATACTAAGAAAAACAGAAGAAATCATTATCAGTCCTGCTTCAGAAACATGAGGCATACAGCCACAACAGATCTTTATATATCCATAGCAATATATTTTAGAAGACAGAGCATAAGACACTTGTTCTGTTAACAGTACGTACGCTGCATTAACCATTTTGTAAGCAACAAAATGTAAGTGATTACACATGCAGTAAATAGTTTGACTATCTCACAAACGGGAAACTGAGGGAAAAGCAGCAAAGAAGAAAAAAAAAAAGACAACTTCTCCTGCATTTTAGTCAAACCCGTTTCAGGTAATAACACATTGCTGTCTGCTCTGAGGATGGATGAATGTCCATATAGGTATATGGAAATGCGTACATATGTGTAAGCATACCACCTCCATGGCAGAGGAACTCTGCATGTAACACATAACACAAAATAACAGCCTTTCCTATCCAGAAAGTATGTACACATATACACATGCATAAATGTCAACCGTGTAATTTAAGATAATGTGAAGATCAAGTCATCAGTCATTTTTAAAACATACACTGAGTTTTACATATAAAAGTATTCAGGACACATTAGGCTGTCGTGATAATACAAAAATGTGCAAAGAGACAAAGCTTTTTGAATAGGGATCTTTCTCCCACCCACCCACCACCCAGGGAACAGATGCAATAACAAGCCTAAGGATCAGGTTTCAAACATCTTCAAACTGGGAAGCAAATCAGAAATTATCAAGAAAACTACCATCATATTCAAAAAAGTTTCATTAAAAAATGCAAAGAACTACAAAGCACATTGTAGGAACACAGGAAGCAGAGTTTTAAGATGATGGAGCTATTGTTGTTTAAAGAAGAAACCTTCAGTCAACCTCTCTTGGGACGCCTGTCATTTTGCACAACCTTCCCAGACTCAGCCTTTTCACATGCATTATATTAAAATCAGCCGTGATCAAATAATTCCCAAGTCCTTGCCTGTTTAAATATTCTGACATCAGAGCAAATTAGCAATGTTGAAGGTTGCAAATTCGTCTTTGTTTACTTTCCACTCTGTTATGCCTCTAAGAGGGAATTAAAGGCTCAGGGAGCTCTAGCACTGTGAGGCTGTGATTAAGAGAGATAAGCAAGTGTGGATTACTATTCCTCAGCTGTTGAAAAACAGGCAACAATCAGGAGATTATAGGTTGATAAGGGATACATAGAAAGCCATGATCTTAACAAATTTATAGCATCCTGATTCACAACTTGTATCCTCAGTTAAGGCACTTCTGGAAATACATTTCATTCACCTCTACTTCATCATATTATATTCACTTCATGAAGCAGACAAACCCACTCAACCTGTGTTTTGTGGACAGTATATCGCTTTTAAAACAAAATACCCTCTGAGTTTATAGTGCACTGCAGTTTCACAGGTAAATTTGGGATTCAGAACAAGTTTGTCATTTTCATATTATTTTAAATGTTAAATAAAGGGATAGGAGAATACCTGGAATACTAAAAATAACCCAAGCTGCATAATTTATGAAAAAAAAGACCAAGAATTTAAGGAGTGTAAAAGAAAACTTTTAACCTCATCAGAAAATCTTTAGCAATAGCTTTATTGACTTGCATGACTGAAGTAAAATGCAGACAACTTGTGCAGTCCTTGGAAAAAATAAGAGTAAAAGCATTAGAGCTATGCACCAGGGGAAAAGTCAAGGTTAGCGGGTGGCTAGGATAGAAGGCACCCCTTTCAGAGTTGTTAAATACAACAGATTCTACTTGGATTTTTTATGAATCTAGCAAGAAGGCCTCTGCAAATATCTTCTATGTGACCCTAGGAAATAGATCACTCATGTAATTGATGCAGTGGATCACAGGGTTTTCAGTAGAAGAACAAAGCACTACCACAAGCAGGGGTGTGCACAGACACAAACACACAAATCTTGTCTTACATTTGTGCAACTATATGACCATATACTTTTAAAAGTTCATTTAAATGCACAGATTATTAAAATTCATATTTACATCCTGCTCTTTATGGTTATACTTTTTTCTGACAACTCAGAAAGAGTAGAAAATATTAAAGAATAATTTTGCCTTCATTTTCATGGTGACATGCTACGTTATGTCAAAGTCACGTTAAAATTATTCAAAAATACGTCATAAAGACAGAATGGAGGGCCAGCTGGGGATATTGGTTGTGCAAATATATTTGCTCATCTGGAACAACAACAAAGATTCCTGCAAAGCTATCTTTGGTAAACACTTAACTCCGAACTACATCCATTCTGCAGTCAAGATACTCACTTTACAGTATTTTAATGAGGACAGGAAAAGGCCAGTGAAAACACAGGCCAAAAAGTAGGCTCGTAACAGGAGACAGAGACACCTACTAACCTATCTGCAGAAGTTAGACTTCAGCCATGAGAGACAATATATTCTGACCCCAAGCTTCAGCTGTGATGAACATATGAACACACCTAATGCAGAGAGCTGCTGCTAACCTTTTCCACACCACTGTACCCAACAGGCTCTTATCCTCGTCCTATTTACCACAGTGAATGAGACACCTCCCTCCCATTTAATGGTGCATTCCCAGCCCAAACTGACAGCCCATATTCTAATACATACCTAAGGATCATAATTTATCTCTTAGTAGCATATGGTTTAGATGTTCCAAAATAAACGTTTAAATACTTTTGAAAGCTCTAGACAAAGCATAGAAATAAACTGCAGTCAACATTAACCTCCATATGAAAATACAGCCTCATCAGTATTGTACTCGGAGCACCAACACATGGGTCTCTGTAGATTTATATTTGGGTGCATTTGTTCATTTGAGGCACAGCAGCTACGTGAACTATGTAAACTACTCTCATGAACAATTGAAAAGTTAGCATCTTTTTGTTTTCTAGAATAAAATATGACTAATTTTGAAAATTTTATGAGTAACTATAAAAGATCAGAATTATTCTGTTCATGCTTCTTGGCATTAAACAGTTAGCGGATCACAAAACAAGCATATAGTGACTGTTATGCAGAGAACAGAGAAATGAGAACACGATACAAATTTCTTAGCCTCTGGGTATGAAAAGCTGCCTGCCAAACAGAATCATCTTGCTAGTACTAGTGTATTCCTGTGCTAGTATGCAGTCCTATGCTAGCATCGCTTCCAGTTTATGCCACAAATTTTTTTTCAGTGCTACAAATAAAAGCTTCAGGATCATCTTATCTTCTGAAGATGCTGTATTTCTACACAAAATAAAGTCAAAGAGTGTACAAACAGTAGAGTATCCTGTATGACACATTAGTTTTTAGAGTCAACAATACTCAATGAAGAGGTGCATCCAGCATCACTTTTGTCCACCTTTAATCTACCGGTTAAACTTTGAAACTTAGAAATTTTAGAAAAGCTCCATTCCATTCTTCTAGATTTGCAGATGATGTTTTATGAACTCTACAATTGTACCCCACTAAACCATTTGTGCTGTCAATAACAATACCAGAAAAATCCCCCAAATTAAAAAAAAAAAAATGTGTTCTTTCCTGTGTAGGAAATAGTATTCAAAGCCCTGGACATCCCTCATAAGCCAAACTCTCCTCATTTTAGTTCATCTCCAAGACTTATTCATTTCACTTAGGCATGAAAAGTGCTGCCAGTGACTAGTCAACTCTCTCTCTGGAAAGAGCTCTAGAGTTGTAGTGAGTTTCTAGAGCCAATACTCATTGGGTAATATGGCACTGTACATTTTTAAAAAGCACTGCAAATTTTTAAAGTGATTATAGGTTCCTCCTCTTAATGAGATTATTATATTTTTCTTTTCTGATCTCCCCAAAATAGATTTTTTTCCCTTCAGTTTTCTTTGTGCTATTATCTCACTTTGCCAGAAGGAGTCTGTATCGCTGCTTTTCTGTATTCACAATATTCTGAAACACAGAATGAGGATTTATTTACCATTTACGTCTCTGAACTATGAACGTTCTCTGAATTCTGCATGATGGAGTAGAGTTTTTACTTCGTGTGTATTCTTAAGCAAAGAACAAGGTGTAAATTCACCATCTTGGAGAGAGAACATCCTTCCCCTTCACTCCCTTGACACACAGGATTACAGGAAGCCAGAACATCCTGATCTGGTTCAGTCAGCAAGCTATGATGCCCTTGGATACATCCACTGCATGGATGCAGCAGCAAGGTTGCACTCCTGATTTTTAGAGGAGGCAAGTATTAGGTGTGGCATATTCACTCACATTTGTGTTGCAAGATCCAAGATCCTAATAATCCACAGAGCAGCTCGAATGAGCTTTGTTCTCCCAATTTCCTTGCATAAATTCACAGGCCAAAATTCCCTCTTTATTTCGTGAGAGCCTGACTGTCTTGCAGATATTTTACCATAGATGGAAATATATTAAATTGATTCTGTTGAGATGGGACCTGCAACAATTTTGTTAGTTTTTTTGAGAACTTCAGGTTGGAATAAGGTATACAGGGTTCTTTTAGGGTTTGCTGCAGAGTTTTGAGCCCTCCTCCCCACATTCAGTAGGACTGTCTATTATTTTTCTTTGTACAAATGCTAGGGAGCCTGTCAGGGAAGTCAAAAAGAGTATACTGAATGTAGGCAAGTTACAACTTAAATTTATATTTTGTTCAATATATTCTGTCTCTCAAAACCTAGCAGCTCCATTTGCAAATCCAAGATTAAATCTATGTTGTGCAAAATTTGTAGCTGAAAAACAAACAAAAAACAGTTATTCTAGATCCTAGACACATGGCCTCTAGGTGTCACACTAGACCATATCATAATACACTATTTAAGAATTTTCTTATTCTTTCACAACAGGTAAGAGACCTTGATTTTGGAGTGATATTCCCCTTTTAAAACCTGTATTAAAAAACAACAACCACCACCCACCACCAAAAAAACCTCCTTTCTCCCTCTTTCATAAAAGTACTACAATTATTTTTGTCTGTCTTATAATAGCTGTTTCTAAAAACACTAAAAGTAGCCTGGTGTATGTTTGTTAAATTTGTATCATCCTTTCGGATCACAGATTTGGCGGACATATCAGGAAATTTAAGGGTAGGTAAGTTTGGCAAAAGATAAAAAAAAAAACATTACATGTACAAAATTGCTAGAAATATGTTAATATATTATATTTAACCTCCTCATTGTTTTTCTCACTTTGAAATCTTTGCAACCAGTCATTTTTGGAAAATGAATGAAGATTTTATTTGCACGAATGCAGAAGCAGCACACATCTAGTTCTAGCTGACTTTACAAATATCTTGTTTTCACAAAGGAAAATAAATGATTCCTGGACAGTTCTCTGACTAAATATATCTGTATCTCTCAACAGTCATTGTGTCAAAGTTTGACTAGCCAATCCTTTATTTTTAAGGCTTTTTTTTGTTTGTTTGTTTGGTTACAATGCAAAAACAGCAATCTAGCCTTTTTTTAAATTCTGTACCATTGTTCTTGAGTAGCTCTCTCAGTTTGGTTTAACACTGTACCCTAGCTGTTGTATTTTTGGCTGCTCCTCTTGGTAGATAACAATCAACATCCCCAGCACAGAATGCTCATTGACAGAAATTACTCTTTGTACAAAGTGGCACTTCAAGGTACATCATAGATACACATGAGGGCACATAAGAAGGTACATCAAGAGCTGCTTGTTAGAAGATGAAGCTGGAGAAAATCAGATGAAGCTTTAAGAAGTCAGTGCATTTAGCACAGAGGTCAGATAGCTTTGGATGAAGGTATCTGGTGGAACACTGCATTTACCATCTTGTCTTACCAGCTGTCCTGACAACAAAACTGAATGTTTTCTTTGGAAGATAAATTTTAACCAAGGAAAAGTTACTGGACTAAACAGATTGATACATTCATGAAATATAGTGACCCAAGAAATGCAGAAAGTCAGACTGAATGAAGTAACTCTACCTTCTGCGTTTAAACTCTGAATGAACATTGTGCTTTTTACCCTGATTACATTGGCTTTAATAGCAGATTCAATGAAGAAGCTTTCCAAATATCATAATTGGCTGGAAAAGGTCAACCTATCAGAGAGTGTATTATTGAGAATATATTGAGAATTCAAGCTCTCAGCCTTCTCTCATCAGTTCAGAAATCTGCTGAGTAGCCTCTGGTGCAGCTAACCATATAGTAGGAAAATACCGCACGTATTTTTCAGTAGAACTCCAAGCATGTTGGTATGGTAGTTTGGTCAAAGAGATTATGTCCATGTTCATATACTCAGAATCAGATGGAGTGAGTCTTTGTACTCAAAATTTCTCTTGCAGAGAATACATATACAACACAATTCTAATCACATACAAAATTCACAAGCAAAATGCTAATCGCAGTTACGGTTCACAGTGATAGCCCTATCACTACTCTGACTCTCCAAATTACATTTTCTATAGCTAAAGACAAGAAAGAAAAAAGAGAGACTCACAAAATAATCTTCACCCAAGTTGCAGTCATTTCAATCAAGAGAAGAAACAATCATTAATAGAAAAGAAAAACAAACATACATGAAGAAAACAGTGAATATTTTCACTTAAAAGCTTTAGGTATACTGCACTTTGCCAGCTGTAATATCAGCTTTTAGTGGGGAAAAAAAAAATACTGTGAGGAAGTAGAGACAACCAGGATTTGTGTGGGTATGCTATTTACTCTTTTAACAAGATTGGCATGTACCTATAGTTTGTATATCTATGTGATTAAGACTGCACAAGGAATGCAGCTTCTTTTTAGTTAACTTTATTTACCTCACTTTTAGAAAGTTCAGTACAGCCAGGAAACCAAAAGACTTTCCAAGTCAACTCCATTTCCCCAGTGTGTGCATATACTTTTTTTTAAAAAAAGTGAATGGGAAAAACTAGCCCATACACCTGATATGAAATTACGCTGAAAATAAATGAGCTCATCAAGACAACAGACTCGTTGGGTTAAAAAAAACAAGAAACAAACAGATAGCTGTAAATGCAAATAAGTAGAATGTTCACAGTACCTGCACACAGCAGACAGGAAGATTGCAAAGTCACAAAGGTGAGGTAGGTATTGAAATCCTTGGCAACAGGAAGGGAAAGATAGAGAATGGAATAAACAAAGAAAATCAGTGCCCATTATTGCCTTTGAAAATCTTCTCCAGGGAGAGCTTAGGAATTTGCACATACCAAATCACCTTTAAACAAAAGCCACCTTCAGTCAATTTAAAACCTTCTCCTTATTAAAATCCTATTGATTGATCATTCTTCATCTAAACATCTGACAAGCCAATTTCCATTTTCAAGGAGGGGAATGCTGATCTCCTTTCTCAAGCCATAAATCACTCAAACATTCTGTTATCAATTCTCAAATTAGCTAAGTAATATGAATTAATAAGAAAATTAAATAAGGCTGCTTTCTTTAGCAAGTCTCATTTAAAAAAAAACAAAAACCAAAAAAAACCAGTCAATATATTTAATGGTCTGCACAAGTAGATGAGTGTAGTAGTAGTGACAAACACAGAATAGTTGGAAATAGCTTTGAATGATTTGTTAACTGCTTAAGAATTCTAACACAGCTGGCCAAAAGTACCACTGTGTGTTTTGTGCTGACTTCAGCAGATCGATAAACAAGAGGAGAATAACTTCAGGAAACAGATTAAAAGAATCACACGCTGTTTTGGCATGGGTTAGTGTGAGGTTAGGTTTAAACTATATTAAACCAATGATCAAGGTTCAACTGTGATTTACTAACAAACCAAGCTCTAAGACAGAACTGCATTATATCACTGGTGACCATGTTTTGCAGAATCTCAGGTTAGAATTAAAGCTATGCTTCAGAGGAAAATATCTGAGAATAAATCCTCCTTCTCTGAAACTGTATACGAAAGTTTTATAAAGGAGTTCCATCTGTTACCTTTTTATCATATGGTAGGTGCTTTAACTGGGGAGTGGAAGAAGGAACTGGGGACTGGAGAAGGGGAAACCTATGTTCCTAATGACCAATTTTCCTACTGAAAATTACAGGTCACTTTCACTGAAGTCAACTCTATAGCAAAACACAATTTAAAATGAAAGCAAGAAAATTCATGAATTCTAACCCCATCTTAGTGGAAGCACGACCAAATTTAAAACAAGCCACTATTTAACCTTGAACTCAGACAGCTGGATCCAAAACATGGAGTTGTGTTAACAAACCCCCCATTCCTGTAAGTGCTGACTTTCTCCTCTACTGTCACAAGCTGTCCCCTAGAGCGGCCATCCGCTCCAGCTACTCTCCATTGCACCAGTATCTCATTTGCAAGAAGGAGGGCAATTAGCCAAATCTACTTTGAGATGCATCATATAACATAGGTCGCATAACAACCACAGACAACGGGATTTTCTCCATACAGATCACAATGTCCTTAACGCATTCTGTGTGCTACAGAAAAGTCTTCTCTAAATTACCAGAGTTAGCATTAAAATTACAGCTTCACTAGGGGAATCAAGCCAATCTTGAGGCAATATGACTCTTTCAGTACAGGAAAAACTTTTGTTAAATTGGCACTATTGTTCTTCCCTATGGTGACAAAAGAAATCACTGTCAGTTTTCTCCAATCACTATTACACTTTCTGTCTGAAAACAGTATGAAAAAGCTTCGCAATTAAGCATTAGTGGGAGCTCTGGTACTTCCATAAGTTTCTCCCATGAGGCTCAAAACTAACCATGGTCTAAATATGAGAGTTGCATCTATATATTCTCTGGAGAATATATGACAACTTATTTTGGCATAGAGTATGGAGGAGATGAAAAGAACAGAATTCTCCTCAGCAATTGCAATACTCTTGAAATAATGTAGAAACTTGGAAAGAAGCAGCTGGTTATTGATCAGTATTGAGTTCAGTTGTTACTATCCAGCCAAATCAGTGAAGCATGATTTCCCTGAGACAAAGAAAGCATATTTATACAGATGAACAGGGGAAAAACAGTCTGAAACAGTGAAGTATGACTATTAAACAGCAAAATTTTATGGAAGAAGTAAGAACTAGCACTCAAAAAAACAAAGAAAAGAATAGTCTATAATTCCCTTTCTCACAAAAGCCATGATGCACAGTTATTAAAATCAATGAGAAAAATACAGGAAAAACTCCCTTTGAGCTTCACTGAATATTTAACTCTTAAAATTTCTAAGACAGTACAGTTGTCATGCATCACGTAAACATATATCTGAACCATTTAAAAAACTAGGACCATTAATTTCTCAGTCAAGTGCCACCTGTTAAGTAAATAATAGTAAGTCCGAAATAACTTAACAGCAATGTTTGGAAAACACAGAGTTCAAGTAAAGTAACACTCAGTTCAGGTAAAGAGACTAACTTGTTTAACAGTGCCAAACGCATGTCATTCATAAAGCAGAAGTCAAACTTTACATAAGAATCTATATCCCAGACATATCCACAGGATAAAGAAGAATAATTTCTGATTATTTCATCTTGCTACTATTTTAAATATGGAGTGTATTTATCACTTTTCAACCAAAACATCAACACCATTTTTATCAACTTAATCTCTTAACATCCATATATAAATCCAAATACAACACGCCTAACTTTACACATCTGGCTAATATGTCCATGCCTAATTAGAAGTGCAGTCCCAAGACTTTTCTACATAGTTAAAGGAGAGAGATAGGCAATTTACCTGGCTAAAATAATCTCACCAGTAGGCCAAACTCTATCCATTGCCTACAGAGACTCCTAAATACACTCAGATGTCTCAGCCATAAATATTGAATCTAGGAAGTATTTTCAATGTTTACAAGAGTCATTTTTGACAATTTTTATATCACCTATAAAACAAAATGATTCAGAATTCTACATGTAGAAAAATGAAGAAAACTACAAATATTATTTGCTTCCTTACCAAAGCTATTAGAGAAACCATGATAAATGACCCACTTCGGAGACTTTGGAGGATGATTGTGTGCTAAATCCCCAAATCATTTCAGTTCCACCTTCGTCCTACAGATGTGTGGCTGAAGGCCATAACTACAACACATATAGAAGTTTGCCCTGATCTTACTGCAGCACTAGCACGGTAAGCATATGCTTACATTGATTCCCCCTCTTTCTTTCAATACTTGGCTTATTGGTAGTCAACCAAATAACTGGTTGATTGCCAGCCTCGTGAATCAGATTTTTTTTTTTAAACATTAAACTTAACTGTATTATAAAAATAAAACCGCTATTGTCTTTTACCAAGACAAAACTTCTTAGTTTCACCAACGGTTAGGAAACTTTAACAGGAATAATCTTTTACAGAAAAAGGAATGAGCTATTTCTAATGCTTTCCTGGCAAGCAATGCTACAAAAGAAAAATAAAGAATAAAAATAGGAATAGAGAACGGCATTTTCATTGTGTTCACATCTTCAGAAGAAATTTCAGAAAACAAGTCTCTTTTTTTTTCCTGTTTTAAAGAATAACAAAAATTTTCTTTCTCCTCTGTTTGATATTCTCTTGCACACTTCCAGCCCTATGTTAACCTGCAATTTCAAATAATAATCTTTGGATGATGTCATAATGCAGCAATACCAAACGTGTTTCTTTGGCTTTGTATAATGGAACGCAGAAGATTATATTCATTTTATTTCAGAATGGACCATTAGCCACTGTATTCTTAAACTACTAAAAGTAAGAATTTGAAATCAAACAATAAATAAACCTAATGCATACCTCTAAGCGGTTAAGTAATTAAAATAGATAGTAAACATTTGCTTTATTGTTTGTTTTTCCTCCTAAATTATGATTTTGCAACCATCCTTTAAATGGCTTTCACTTTTACTGCACTGCAAAAAGGAAATCATATTCATTGTATGCTCTTCCTGCAACATAGAGCAAAGTCTGATATTCCTCTTGCAATTTGACATAGCTTGTGCTTGTTGAGAATAATTAGCTTCACTATGGCAGAACAAATGATTTTTTTGTAAAGCACATACACTGCTTTTTAACAAAGATTACTGTGAAACATTCAAGGTATTTCTTGTCTTAGAGTAAAGCAAGTATTTCATTTTAATTAATTTTTCTGTACACTGATTTCACTAATGATCTAATGACCCATGTTCTCCCTCATGACAAATACTCTCAGCAGATCTAAAAGAAGAAAAAAGATACTTAATACAAGTGTTCTGTCTGCTATACTGAAACAATTCAACATTATTATAAACAGTGAATGACATTTTAAATACTGAGATTTAGCCAGAAAGGCAGTAACACAGAATTTCATTACAAATTATATCATGACTTTTTGTCTGAAGCTTCCCATAAAAAGCAAAACAGGACACTTATAATTGAGCAAACATAATATCTTACCGTATGTAGATATAACACAAGTGATGATGAATAGTTACACTCACACACAAGATTATTCTACTTGTTATTTTCAGATTTACAACAATGTAGCAATGATGTGATTCCAGAAACATGCACTTACATTATAATAATAAATAATCAGGTGTCAAGGCAGCATCATGACCTTGCCTTGATCAAGAGTCAAGTCCAATAACCTATGGCCAATAGGCAAAGCAAGACAGAACTGGATGGTATGGACATATAAATATGTACAGGCCACAGATGAACAAGGGACAGGAGAACAATACCTGAAACTGCTAGTAAAGTATTCCCTGATACCATCGTGGACTGATTTGATGGGTGGCCTACATCAGCATCTGGCTATAAAACCCCCAATAGGGACAGTGGAGGAACATTGGTCATGCAGATGCAGAGTGCCCAACATGGGACTGTTGCGTGCTGCTGCTGCCCAGAGCTTTACCCTGGGACCAGTCGGAGCCAGCGTTGCATTTCCCTCAGGCTCTACTATGCCAACCGACTGCAGTGGCAACTGGGGCAAGTGTGTGTGCACGTGCACACACGCATCAGTGGGTAGGTGCTTTCCCTGACACAGCTCATCCCTTGCGTGGTCCACCAATAAGCTGAGCTCAACAGCACTGCGCTACCTGGTGTTCAACTCTGCCCTCCCTCCCCCTGGCCCCACACCATGAAACTGTAGTTAGAATTTTTCCCTAAAGTGCTGCCATTTTATGTTCTCCATAATAAAAGAACATTACCCTATGTAAAGACATATGTGAGGAGATAAACCTTACCGTATTCCCCAAAGGCCCAAGCCAAGAGAACAAATCCTAAAGTCAAGGGACATTCACCAGAATACATCCTCTACTCATTACTCCCTCACACTGATACTTAAGGTATTTTTCCAGAAGCAGTATTATTTACCTCTTACTGTAATAATAGACAAGAGAAGAGCTACCTAATCCCTAGACACATCAGTGTACTGTAGGTCAATAATACCACCCTGAATTTTACTCAGAAGCAAGGAGACAGTTATAGCGGACTTCAAAAATGCCGCAGTGTTTTCAAACATCCAAAAATATTTGGTAAGAATTTTGTTTTCTGATTGGTATCCAAAAGGATCAGCATTAGGGGACACAGCAGTAACGCTGCACTGTTGCCAAAGTAATTTACGTCCTTTTGACGAGATCAAAATCAGACAAACTCCATTACATACGTGCACACACGCATGCACACACACATATATGTGTATATAGACACAATTTATATATATACATCTAAACAATATAGAGTACCAGAACTTAATAGTTCCTTCAAATGTTCTAGAAAAAAGAACAGACACCAACTTGAGTTAAGGCCAGTAGGTAAATTAGCAAGCATGCTTGTAAGTCTTAACTACAACACTGATTTCTGTCTCTAGTTTAAACGACCAACCAGCTGAAGCTCACCTTTCTATAGTATTCTAATATCCTATGTACTCCAGATGGCAAAAAACAAGCAAACACAAAAATCACAATCCTGGACTAACTGTAATGCCTTATGTAAGACTGAAGTAGCGCAAACATCTTGAGTTAGTCTTCTGCACCAGGTTCTTGCAATGTTGAAATGAAATTCTAATCATCAGCACCTTGGACAGTGTTTTGTGATGCTCCTTCAGTCTCACAAGCCTTCTTCTATTTCAGTAAATGACATTTAAGTGCTTCCTTTACAACATACTCTTTTTCTTACAAGAAAATTTTGCATTATTTAAACACATGCATAGCTACCAAAATGTAGTTAAACTGCCATAAACTTGAGGTCATCCATACCTTGTTTTCTACAGTTACTTAAAGCACTACATTTTATGGCTGCACTATGCTTTAAAAAGTGTATCTATGCAGGAACACTTATACCCCCTTTCGAGTTATCTGACTTCATTTACAGGAAATAAAACATTACTTCTCAACAGTGGCACTGCTGTCCTCTGAATTTAAAATATTTCTTTTGCTAATTCTCCTTGTTAGTTTGAAAAAAGTCAAACCATACAATGAACAAAAAATAAATTTAGTAGATAAATGAGTAAAACTCCTACTTGGTAAAAGGGCATTAAGAATATATATAATTTTAATGGAAAAGAATCTATACACTTCTTTGATAATGTCCTATTAAATGCATCATGAAAGTTATAGGAAAGTAGTTCATGAAAAGGGAAAGGGGAAATCTAAATTTTGATAGTATCAGTAGGATGCTATACTTCTATGATGTTAACTTACCTTTAAAAAAAACAGAACAAAACCAAAAGTATAAGCCAAGATTGTTTGCAGGGTCTTCTCCACACTTTGGATGGCAAAACTGTTTATATTTATCATAAAGAAATTACACATATTCATAAAATATTCTATCTGTACAGGAAAAACTAATGTTATTTTAACACTAGAAAACCATTGCAGTAAGCTTTAAAAAAGTGATTTTACTGAGCCAGTTAAAAATTGTTATCCTAAAAGTCAGTGTAAAATGAATTAAATTTAAATCTCCAATTATCACATAGATTATACTCAGATAAGGCATAGGAGAATTTTTTTCTGATGTTCAATCCAAGAAATCAGTGTAAAGCTAAAAAAATGTTTGTTTGAGAGACATTCTTAAAAATAGGCTTAAGAGCTATTATTTGGATCCACCTGCAGGCCATTTCAGAAAGATTGTAGCTGAGGGGATGAGACAGCAGGGAAACCCATTCAAGCTGATCCAATTTAGATATGCAAATTTTATCTTGTGTGTTTGAAAAGAACATTATGGAACAGCCTAATTTGCACCTTGAGTTCCAAAGAATAATATTTCTAATCTAATGAAAACATGCCTCCATTGTTCACTTCCATACTCACCAGGTTTGGTCCAATCTACTGTCCTCTTACCCATTTAAAACTGTTCTTTCACATTTGAAACAATTAAGTAGCATTAAAAAAAGGGAAAAGAAATATATTTATTATTGTAGTTTCCTAAAATAGGCAATGTTGGCTGACTGATGCGTGATAATGTCTATCATATTGATGGGGCTAATATAAGCCCCACTTTAGGGATGAAATGCTAAATGAAACAAGTGAAGTTTAAGATTTGGTACTTGATATAGTACACACTTAGCTTATTTTTAATTGTCTTGGTTGCTCCAAATGCTGAGATGTGCTTAATGATAAACTTTTCCAAAAATACAGATTACATTTTTTAATCTAAATGTGTGGAACACTACTGCAGATTACTTTGGCCCACACAAAATTTATACTTACTACTACTATTTTTTCTGATTCAGTGGTAGTACTGGCAGAGAACATGACAATCTGTCTTATAATTCATGCATATTATCTTAAGAACTAGCATAACAGAACTAGCATCAATGCTAGTATGTGAAAAGCTTACTGCTTCTGAGCAAACTTTTTTCTCTTTGCTGCCCAAAAGATCCATACTGTTCTCCTTCCACACACGCGTAAAACTTAAGTTACTGTAACAATAAGCGACAAGAGATCTGAACAAATAGTGCTGGTAGAATAGCTAAAGGAGGTTCAGAGAGCACATATGAAAAGACTTTTTTCTCCAGAGTTGGAGAGTTGGCATCATCGTATTGCTCTACTTTATAAAAGAGCTGAGTGCTACATTAAAGCTCCTAAACACACAAGGAATTTGCAACCTCTCATTCTCATATAATTCTATAACTTTAAAAAGAATACAGAAACATACTTAATACAGTCAACTCAGAAATTAAAGAGCAAATTATAATTTTGTAGTCATTGAAGAATAATTTGAGTTTGATATTAAGAAAATCACATTCCAGATATATCTTTAATTAAAGTGTTAGAGTGCAGTTTCACTACATTCATTTTTTGAAGCATATTCTGGAGTTAAATTCAACCTTTATGTCGAACTCCTTCCCCTCAGATAGGTTCTTGTGGGGTCAGTCATAGCATGCAGCTTAGCCTCTGAATCCATGAAAATAACAAAATAACAAACTCCATTCTGATAAATCCTCAGGATCTCACCTGCTCCACAGGCACAAGACCTATCCATTTCTTTTATTTATCCTCTCCAGCCATGGTTCTGATAAAACAACAACCCACATACACATTACTGACGATTACATTAACAAGTCCTCTACCTGTTAACCCAGCTATACCTAACCGGTATTCCATTAACAAAGATTGAAAAAAAAAAAAAAAAAAAAAAAAAGCTTCAACAGCAAATTGCTTTCAGACCTTCAATACATGTAGTTGGTCATACTGACAGCTTATTAAAAACATAGTTCTTAAACTAAAAGTACGAAATATGAGCAATGGGAAGTCACAGAAACCCGGAAGCCTAAATTACTAGGAGAAGATCACCACTATACTGCACCTTACTTAGAGAAGACCAAAGTAGTTGTGTTTAATGCCTAAGCTTCACATCTTCATTGTAACGGCACTGTATAAGCAAAGTGTAATTAGGACAGGGACCAGCAAATAAGTGGTTAATCTGTTGAAAACTGGATTAATAGAGGGCTCCTCCCAAGCTCTCCACACACAACAATTCCTGGAATAGCCCTGCTGCTGATGCTAGTGGCAGCCAGCCCAGACTGCGACTCCGGAAACAGCACGGGAAAAGTGCAAGACCTGCCTGGTGATTTCCAAAACACAACAGCCACAAAATGATCTGCAGCACGAAGTTTTAACCAGTCAGTTCATCTGTGTGAAAGAAAATCACCTCATTGCCGCTCAGCCCAGCTCTGAGGGTGCTGGGCTCCCTCGGCTTGTACTGACATGAATGCACTGAGAGGGCTAAGCACCAGGCGAGCCTGCATGGCGCTGCAGGATCCACCCCGGGTGGGCAAGAAGGATGCCTGGAACTGGGGCAGCGCGCGCCGCAATCCTCCAACTCTCCACCCAACAAATGCACATGCAGTGGGTTAAAGAGATGCTGCACATTATCTTCTGCTCTAGGTGAGATGCTGCTCTACAAAAAAAAAAAAAAAAAAAAAAAAAAAAAAAAAAAAAAACCACACAACCACACAAACAATTAAGAAAAATCTCTTTTTATTTTGTGCTTGATTCCACATTGCTACACTAGTCTTCATAACAGTCTAATAAACAAGGAAAACACAGCAAATTAAATATTTTGAAAGCCATAAAGCCCATCTTTCAACTTTCAGTCACATATTTTTATAATGTGATAGGGCACAGAGGGGCTAAGTTAGGAGACCACACCATTCAGACAGAGTTAAAGAACAGGCTTGTCATCCCTTCAGGTCAATAGCACTTAGCCACATGTTTGACCTGAGAAACATGCTCATCTCACTAAGATCTTCTGACTGCCGTCTTCCTCAGCTCGGCCCGTTAGACCGCTACCCTGGGCAACTTCTGTGGCTACATCACATTGCAAATCCTGCAGCTAACATTAAATTATTTAAATTCAAAGTAAAAAAGGAAAAAAGGAAGTATTTCCATTCAAGGTAAACTTTATAAAGATAGGTAGATAGTTATACAATTACAAGTTAACTCTACGTAGTAATGATTTTCATCAACAACCTGTTACAATTAAAACTCTTCTTTCCAGCTTTAATATAGAGCATCCAGTTCCTTTTAAATATGCTTTCCAGTAAAATTAGCACATTAACTTCCTGCATATATTTTTCACTGAGCAAGAAAAGATGCATGCTGAGATCTAAATTCTCAAAACAAACCTTTTGGCAGGAAGTTAAGCTAAGTTACATGTTACTTGCATTTTATTACATCAACTCACTTAAGTAACAAAACACCAAACCACAACTAGGAAAAATGTTCTCTCGATAAAAACAGAAACAAACAAACAAAAAAATCTTTAAAATGCATTATTTTACAGATCACTTACCTATCTGTTTGCAAAAAAAGGGAAGGAGAGGTGAATATATAGCATACTTTTTCATGAATTCAAACTGTATCCTGTGTTCCAACGTACGTCATACATAAAAAAAAGGAAATACAACAAATACAGTATATTTCCAGACAAAGCTTTCATTCACTTTAATCATCTTTCCTGTCATTTAAAAATTATCATTTTAAGGGCCAATCCTGGAATCTCTCAGTGAACTCCAGGAAGACAAACTCTCACAAGGTTGAAAGACAGGCATTTTAATTAAATAAGTCAAACTATTGTTACAGTTACTATTTCTACATCTTATCTGATTCTTAGTTCAGAATACCTGCTCTCTATTGCCCGTCAAACCTAGATCAGATTATCAAGCATCATAGCATTCTCAGTCCAGTAAATATTTGCAATAGGTTATATTCTCTGTTTTGGTGATTAACAATCCATAAAGAGATTTTAAGCAAAGCTATCAGTTTAACCTAGCAGGGCTTTACATCTAGTATGCCAGACTGAGTCAGACAATTTTAGCAGTGAGGCAATGATGCAGCCACAGTATCTGAACTAAGATAGTGAATTTTTAAAAACCCAGGGGAGTTACAGCACCATTTACTCCATCTGTGATACACTACAGGGGAAAGAGAAGCAAAATTACAAAAAAATTACAAAATACATTGTCAAACATCTATCTTCAGTATACAAAAATAAGTACGATTTTTGGAATACATATATATACACACACACACATGCACCTCACCTTTGGAATACAAATATTTATTTTCAACAGCCACAGAAACAGTTTTCACATATTCTGGAAGAAAGTACTTTTTTCTGAACAGCATTCATCCAGTCTGTGTAAGTTCTGAGACTAATAATTTTCATTAGAGCTGAGCGCACATTTCTTCACTAGCAGAGCCACAAAGGCTTGTCCCTTTATGAATAAACAGACCAGCTCTGACAACACTAAGACAAGACCCCCTGGGGCTGCCAGGATCATTCGGCCCAACATGCAGGTTCAGGTATTCTGGCACTGCTCTAACTTCTCCCACCTGCATCTGATTTCCTTCTGCTGCTACACTACCACAGAGTTGAATATATACAGTGGATGTATCCAGCTTTGTGAAGTACAACTTCACCATGCTTAACCACATATGCATGTGCAGTACTCTCCAGCTGAGGACCACTATCTACCTTACGCATGCCAGTGGGGTGGAGAAGGGGTAAATGACTCTGGCAGCACTCTGACCCAGCTGACCCACATTCTCAAAACCCCACAAAACCAGAATGGTGCACAAAAATATGCATATAACTAACATAGTAAGTATTCACCTATCACGTCCGACCACATGCAGGTGCGATCATTCCTCCATACAATGGGTAAACTCAAACTCTCAGCGTACAAACAGGACTTAATATGCAACTGGCTTTTTCCTAATCTGAAGCTCAACAAAATAATTTTTTTTGTTTAATGTAATACGACTAGAAAAATCTACAGAAATCTGTTTTTTATCCTTTACTGTAAGCCTGAAATTTAAGCTGTTTTCCCAATATTAGCAACAGTTATAAACCTGAAGTATTCTTCAAGCCAAATTTGGCTGATATTTTGATTTGTCTGCAAGAAGACAGAATGCTTTCTTTTTCCCCTCAACAAAAGCCACAGTAAACATCATAATTTGACCTACTTTGTCCAAAATGAGGCAAACACGGTGTGTTTAAGTAGACAACTTAGGTATTTGCCCTTGTATGCGGCAAGCTCAAGTAACGGAAAAGATGCAATCCACAGCAAAAAAAGTGTTGTATTGAACTGAACTGATCTAATATATCTTCACGTTGATCATTCCGACAAGATTCTAGAAGTGATTTTTACCCAGAAAAATAAATCTAAGGGAAAGAAGGTAATGAAAATCTGACAAAAATTATGATTGAGACAATCTTATTTCTGCGGAATACCTCACAAATCTCTCACAGTAATGGTTATTCTGAGTTATTTTGACTAAAGGAGGTGATATTTTTAGATGAGTATTTCATACTTATCATCACAGGATTTTCAAATTTACCAAGTTACAGACCTGCAATGTTCTCTGAGGATCAAAAGAATATTCAATTATTAGAGCAATTAATCTGAATACACGTTAGATGTGAGAGAAAGATCTTCCTTCTGAAATCCAGCTCTCGGAAGACTGACTCTTGTACTTGACTTTTGAACTTGTGAGTTCATTGAAGATCAGTAGCTATAAACCACGTCTGTAAAAATAGCTAGCCTGCCCAAATTGTCTTGTGGAAGTTCAGGTTTTTAACCTTTTTTGTAGCATAAAACACACATTTTCCAAAGCTTAACAATTTTTTTTTAATAATTGTAGAATCAAAGCACTGACCTGCTTTTTCTGATAGTATGCTTTTTGTCTGTGCATTTTTCTTCCCATAACCCAGATTGTTATGGCATTTACATAAGATCCTTTGGTGACTTCTTGTTTAACAGAGATACAAGAATCTTTACAATATGCACAAATGACTCCAACAAGTGTTTGAGACCCCAGAAATTTTCTTTTGAGATCTCCTTTACAAGCCTACAATCATCCACCAACTGTTCTCCCAGTAGAAGCAAATAACCACTCTTAAGCTTAAAAAGTACTTTTGCACATTCCTCGTAAAGATCGTCAAGCCTGTGTCTCTGCGTTGCATGCATTACTAGCATTTACAGTTGTGGGACTGCAGCCAGGGACTTGTGCACCAATGGTAAACTTACCTTTCGGTTTCTACAGGAATAGCTGAATTTTCAAAATAGGACTTAGGCTTTTCCTTTTCTTTTTAGATTATTATTTTTCTACATCGTGCTACACGATGTAACTAGTTGTTAAAAGATGTTTCTCTCTGAAACTTGATGCAATTAAAGAAATAATAGAAAAAGTGTCTGGAAACAGATTAAGTTTTATACTCCCTAAAGTACTTTGCCTTATTTCTATGTCTTTCCTCATAGGAAACATACATTTAGATTTGATCCAATTCTCTCATTGTATAGATACAGAAGTTTCCATTCATTATTGCATTCTATACATTTCCAAAAACTAAAACTGTTCCTAAGTTACACACTTGAACTTTGTCATCTGCCCTTTAAAAAAATAAAAAGCTTAGGAAGGAGTGCACAGGTATATAGGTGAGTAGAAATGGAGGAGAAATGTGAGAACTGAAAGTCATGAACAGTATGATTTTGACAGGTGATTTTAGTAATCTTTCAGTCTTTACTGATAAAACATAAGTCACTATTGGGAAATCTTCCAATCAAGGTCACTAGAGGTATTTTAGCCAAGCGTTCAATACAAAATGTGAGAGTTCTAAGATATAAATGACCGTATAAACATGACTATGAACTGCTTAAAAATTAAGAGCAATAAGTAGTAATAATGTAACTTAAAATTAGAACTTGCCTGTATAACCTATTTCCCTAGTTTCATTAGTAAAGAACAAGGAATGAATTATATAAATCCGTTATTCTAACTAGCCTTTTTTGTGGTTTACAGTGTCAGAAAAGTCAGAAAGAAATAAGATATTTGAAATATGGCACTATGTTAGTGCAAGATACTCTTGGAGAATTCTCACACTTACATCTATTTCTTCAATATGCATAATACCATTATCAAGCTTGCTAGGGAGCTAGGAAAGTGAATGGAACACGTATCCTAATCCTCAAAGAGCAAATGACACTTCAAACTACTGAAAAAGAGTAAAAAGGAATATATTATCAGACAATTTATTGTAAGAGTTGCTGGAAAAAGCCTCCAGCTCTATAAAAATGTCCCTTGCTAGTGATGGAATGTGTATTTGCAGTTCTAGTTTCTATGACTCAGGCAGAAAAAAGGCACAAATAAGCATTAAGTGACGCAATAACTGTATTTCTATAGAACACAGGGAACAAAAGACATGGAGATAGTTTGTCATCTAAAAAACCAAAGTCCCACAGAATTAAGTGGTGCTTTAATTAATTTAAAGTCCAAGAAAATTATGCTACTGAAAATGAGAAAGATACATCCAAAATAGCCAAGGACAAGCTTCCTATCAAGATTCAGTTTCTATATTGTGCATACAACCTTGTTCATTCAAGAAAACAGAAGAAAAAGAAATGAACAAACAAAGGATGTATGAGATGAGTCAACCACAAGAAAAAGCAACTGAACATTGTCAAAGAAAAAATATGAGAACTCTGTACTTATAAAAAAGACAAACTTTTTTCAGCTTGTATTGTGAGGGGATTTTTTCTTTTTTAAGTTTTTTGATGATTCCCCTGAAAATGATACATAAACGCATGTTTGTAATATGTAAAGTTCTCACAGAGGCTAGTTGGCAGACATAGGAGTCAAGGCCAATCACTGACGGAAATAAAAAGACACATTAACTGAAACTGGATCCTTCCAAAAAGTGTGCTGGGAAGTTTAGTTCTCAAATACTTCCAGTATATGAAGATAAATATAAGCTCATGCCTGATGGAAATTACTGCTTGCTTGTCCCTCAATGTGCAGCTGCCTTTTTCCCCAAGAAGTGGCAGAAGAAAAAAAATGAAGCCTTCAAAAATGATTTTGTGTGTGTTACAGATATAATATGAAGATGCTTCTTTATATTATATGATTAAATTTGTACAGAAATCTCTTGCTCACTTTTTTTGTTACACTTGTTTGAGCTTTTCAGTTAAAAAAAAAATAGTGCTAATACATCTCAAAAACATCATCTCCACTGCCCCATAGCTTTCAGTAGCCTCCTAGCTACATCACCTTTACCTTCAACGAGTTTCTTTTTCTCAAGGCTCTTTGAGATCACTAACTGAGTTATACCCTTCATCCCAGTCTTCCCCATACATTGCCAGTCGCAGCTATTCATGAAACCTGCACTAGGAGCACAGCTTGACAGCAAGGCAGAAGGCACGAAGGCTAACAGCTGCCCACTGACCACGTTCCCTGTGTTCCCAGCAGCTACAAAAAGCAGCCGTGGGCGGTTCCCTTAGCCCGGCCAAGCAGACGGCATCTCGGCAGGGTTTCTGGAGCATGCACCAGAGCTGCCATGTGCCCCAGCGTCACAGACCACACAGAACACCCGGCAGCTCTGCCTGTGCTACCCAACACTTCACCTCTTCAAAATTTCCTTCCACGAATACGATTGCAATTCTTGCTGAAGTAGACCGCGTGACACCTTACTTCCCATAGCGAGATGATTTTTCATTTTTAACGAAAGGTTAAATGAATCCAATGGTGCAACAGCTAGGCATGCAAATCGGGTCACAGCTCAGTTCTGGGCATATATGTGCATTTGCAGTATTTACAGCAAGCAAAGTTTTGGGAACTTAACACTTGCAAATTCTGGAATAAGCATTGACTTTACTGTTTCTGCTGAAGTTTACATAAAATTGGGATCAGAATAATTAAGAAACCACATTACACTACAGCGGTGGAACACTGATTAGCAAAAAGAGATATGACTTTTTTCTTAAAAAAATAAATAAATACCACACTGACTGTTCCAACTATAAATATGAACTGATTCAGTAACTAGAAGTGCTACCAGTGCTAGTTGATTTCTGGAACAGAATTCCCTTGGACTTCTATTAGGCAATGCGACTTAAAATTCATACCATGACAGAGCACTGAAAAAGTTTCTTTTACTCTCTGACACAACACTAAAAACGTTCAAGAATCTTAAATCAACGTTACATCTCACGCAATACCGAACTAGCTCTGGGGTGCTGAAATGAGTATTTCAAAGGCTACAGAGGTAAGATAACTGATTCAGCTGGTGCAGTTGGGGTTAAAGTCCTTTTATTCCCATCAGCAAAAGAGCTGAAAATATTATAAAGTTTTATCCTTGATTTTTTTTCCTTTTAAATAACGTTCTTTGTTTTACTGTCTGCTGTGGAAGTTTTCCAGTCCCTGGTGCCCAGAAGATACTAAAAAGCATCTCCCATAGGTGGAACCTTCAGGCATTAAGACAACTCAAACATTCACAGCCCCAACCAGTCTCTCAATGTTACGTCTTGTCTGATACATAAACATTCTGTCAACTGCTTCAATCCTATCTTTTGAACTCCATCCACATTTACACAC
Organism: Dromaius novaehollandiae; assembly: GCF_036370855.1. Taxonomy (NCBI): domain Eukaryota; kingdom Metazoa; phylum Chordata; class Aves; order Casuariiformes; family Dromaiidae; genus Dromaius; species Dromaius novaehollandiae. The sequence goes on along the minus strand of NC_088099.1, from coordinate 44,782,849 downwards.
TTGCTCCACAAAATTAGAAAGGACCAATACACAGAGGTCTCAGTACTTTGATATGACTACAAAGAAGGAAAAAGATCCTCTTATTAAGACTAAATGAGAAGGCCATTGTAAGACTCTCTCCTCCAAGTCTTTTTAAGATTTCACTTAAATGCAAAATAAGTTGTCAACTAACATTTCTTTACAGATACAGATAAAGATACTGCCCAGTTGATGTAAAAACACAATGCTTTCAGCAGGTACCAGAATTCCATTGCTCATTTTCATTAAGTCACTAAATCTGTTATTTCAATATACTGAATACACGTCATTAACCCTTCAAGTCATACAAATGACACCAATATTTTGATAAAAATATAAATTCTCCAAATATCAATATCCAAGTTATGCTAAAGGTCAAAAAGCAACTTTTGAAAACATTTTTCTGTTTATCTGGTTTATCAAAAAACTTAACAACACACGTAAAAAGAATAATATCTCACTTGCTTTGGGTATATTGGCAATAATTTAAAAAATACTCATACTTCCTGTAAAAATATTTCTGTAAAGTACATAAATAAGCCTCAATATTTGTTAACAAAGGTATGTGAAAAAATATAAAAAGTAAATTCAAGAAGATTTTTCAGCATCCCTGAAGGAATATAGCCTAGGAAAATGGATGGGAATCTTTGATCAGAATTTTTCTCCCCTAGCTCCAAAACACCAGCTAAAAGTCAGTGCTATTTATGAGAGTCGGGGTCAGCTCCCAAGCTGTATTCATTGTATCCAGGGTAGGGAACAGCTGGAGAAGTCTGCTGAGCTTTTGCCTGAAAGAAACCTTTCTTGCCCATATCTGTTCAATTATATCTGCACAGAAGGTTCTGAAACGAGGGAAGAGTTCAACAAGCCAGTGTGACCAGCCTTCAAAGATAAACAGTATTTTCAGCATAAATCAGTCTACTATACAGTGCATTTGGATTTTGTTTTTTTTCATTAATGAAGTGCTTGAACTTTCATATTGCTATGTTGGGAAGAATGAACAAATTTTCTTGCATCTGTTTCAGAAAGTACATGCATTCTGATGGAAATGTGCAATATTTCACTGCCTGTGGGAGTCCTCTGGTACATATCTTGAATAGGATTCATCAGTCTCCATTGTTGTTATCTACATTTCAGCTATATTTCATTATAGTCAATAAAGATCTTGTCAATAAGATATATGCTCCCAGGAAAGATGAATTGTATCTAAAATGAGTCAGATGAATCCTTTCCTAAAATATCAAAGTGTTCTTGTCTATAGAAAAGATGTTATATGACCTACTCACCTATAGATACCTAAATCAGATTAAGCCCACGTTCTCTAGCTTTCAGATTTGAAGTATATTCCTTCTTTCTATGAGAAGGAAACCCTGAAAATCTTCATAATGTATTTATATGCATTAAAGGCAAGCAGGATTCTTTAACAGTTCCAGTCATAAACCAGTCTATTTCCTGCTGTTACACATTTCACAAGCTTCCCTTCTGGCCAATCGCTTCTTTAGATGGGGAAATATGTGCAAAAGTTTGACCATAAACATGCAATAGTTTCCAACATTTCCATCTTGAACTTTTTATACAGTACCAGTATGACACACAAATGTAGAGATCTGGGTAGGCAAAGTACAAAACAGACTCCCACTTGTGCTATCCTCCCTCCATGAGGATGCACCTTAGCCTCATGGAGGGCTCATTGGTTTAGGAGCAAAAAAGCTAAATATGTTCTTCCAAAAAATGCCGGTAGCATTGATGTGTTCTACCCAGTCCTTATCAACAGTCATGACATCACCCTCCTTCTTCAAAACCAAACATCTCTTTTCTGTTTCACAGACAAGTAAGGATTTGCAAGGTCACTTTGGGCAGGACTAACAGACCAAGCATTACACCCCTTTGCTGTTCTCCCCTGGCTTGGAATTGCAGCCACAGTATTCACAGTGGAAAAACCCTGTGTTTGGCTCATCTTTAGATGAGCAAAAAAGTAAGTAAATGCAAGCACCAAAGAAATATCATGTAGGAGTTCTGCATCTGCCCTATACCTAGATCAGAGTGGATCCTGCTAGGAAAGTCCACCCTCCTGCTGATCAGCTCAGGCGTGAAATACTGTTTCAATCCTAAGATTCCCACTGTAACTCTCCCCTCTCAAAAACACCCACACACCAAGAAAAGAAATAAGGTCTCTTATTTACCTGGTAGTAACAGTAATATTCTGCTGAAACGACTTGTTTGCTACGTAGCTATGCTACCGCCAGTAGAGAGATTTCTTTAACTATGGGCTTATTTATAACTATGGGTTACTAATAAACTGAAAAGTTGATCCAGGCCCCTCTATCACCACCCTAGGCTGCCGAGACACCAAAATGAAGGTGTGAGAGCTAGCATCTTGCCTACACACACGTACTTAAGCAACCGGCAAGGCAGTTATTTTACTATTTTAACTGAAGTCTGTATCACCAAACTTTCGGTTCTCCCTGATGTCCATGGCCTAAATGGATGCTGCAAGATACCCGAGTGACAGATCAGTCTTGACCACCAAAAACTAGAGTCTATAACTTTTATACAAAAACCTGTATCAAAATGATTTTAATAAACAAAAATCAAACATCTGAAAGTGAAGAGATGCCAGAATTATACTTGACATTTCAACCTTTCTCATCTGTGTCCATCACGGCACAGGTGGACTATAACAGGGTACTTTCTCCTCTCCTAGCATCTCTGGCTATTTGCAAAACATCAGTTTCCCTAGAATTTTATAGATTCATATGGTTCACAGGGCTAGAAGAGTTCAGTATTTCCAAATAACCAGATATGACCCATCCTCTAGTGAGTATTTTTCAAAAACACGTCTATTTTAGCAGAAGGACATTTTTAGCACAAATATCCCTCCCCCTGCCCCTGAAGGAATTTAGGCATCTTGATGAAATAATGTGGCACTTTTCTACATCTTCTCCTGCTCTTCCCTTCTCTGCTGTGAACATCAATCACCAAGAACTCTTCCAGCATTGAAAGAACTTCTCTCCATTTTTGGTCTTTCTTGCACTAATTCAGAATCAGGGACCGAACTAATCTCCGCATCAGGCTGGGAGCTCATGAGGAGTCTCTCAGTCTGCTCTGACTCTCTAAACCCTCTCCAGAGCCAGGGCTTTCCCCAGGTAAGGATCCAGAATCTCCCTGAAAACACAGCCTGCACTTCTTGGTCCTAGATATATCACTTTGAATTTGGTTATAGTAAGTCATACTTTGTCTGCATAAATCCGTATTACCAACCAGTCCAGATCATCCCCACGACTACATTCAGTTCTGCCACTATCACAAACTAGGTATCAAGTGCAAGTTTCATGCACAGTGATTTTTAAACTTAAAGCCAGGCTACTGAGTAAAATGAAATAATAGTCATTCCAAAAGCAGCAATGCTTTAACAGAAACACTACAATTCAATAATGATCTCAGTTGTTACTTTTTGAAGTGTGACCATTAACAGCTGCTAATCCAGTTAATGAGTTTTTCTTGCTATTTTTATTGTTAATGTGTAGTGCGAAATTTCTAATTAGCATTTCATGAGGCACTATGTCAAGTGTCTTATCAAAGCCTGACTATACATTATACTCACCTCTATCAGCTAAACTTAAAATAAACTATCTGGCATACACAACATATTTAAAATAAAAAAGTAAAGAGGAGGTACACAGTAAGTGTCAGTCAATATATTTTAATACCAAAATACGTTCTACCAAACAAAAATCTAATGTCTATTATCACATGCATTCAACTGCTACCCTGCACACCTTCTGGCTTTTTCATGTCTGTCCAAATGTGATGGAGAGAGAACACATTAAAAATACTGAAGATAGCCCACCTTTCTGGAAAATGGATAAAGTCTTCATATTAACTGAGAATATTTTAAGACAGCTGAAATTGCTTTGAGTTTTGGAGTGTAAGAGCTAACCCTGTGGAGAAGCGTGCAGATTTCAAGGAAGGGGTAAAACCATGAAGGATTTAAAAAGATTAGTTACATGTGCAATGTTAGCCTCAAACTGACAGTATTCTCAGAGTCAGATAGTGTAACTTTTTCTTACAGTAGGATCTAGAACGGTCTTAAGGAGAACACGATACAAAGGCCCAAACGACCATACTTTTCCTAAGCAAACACAGGAAGGTGTTTCTAAGATCTAGCAGTGCTCCACTAAATCACACTGGCGTGTGCAGTACCATCAATTATATAAAAGCCTAAGGATAAAAAAAATAAAAAAGGTACAAGAGTAAAAGAAAAATCCAGTGTTGGAACATTTAAACTATAGTATCCAATATTATACACAGCTAAAAATAGCCACAGTTATGTAGGCATTAGATATTTTTATGTTAAACAAAAGTACACGGGCATACCAGATTTTAGACTTTCATGCAATACTATGATTATGAACAGTCATTTTAATACAATCACAGTGTGACATAATTTTAAGAATTGTGTCCAACTGAAACTGTATCAGTGGAGACTTTGCTCCAGTTCGTAACTCTGGATCAGCAATAACACGCAAACATTGCTGTGTAGCATTATTGTTAGACCCATTTGTTAGATCTTGCTGTCTTTTGCAAGACCAGCTTTTACACATCAGAAATAGTATTTTTATATTAGATTTTGAAGACAAGCTCTCTTACAACAAGAAGAGCCACTGAACCAAATTCCAGAAGAGAAAGGCAGAAGGGCAGTGAACACACACCATTTAAGACTGATTTAACACTAAGTAGCAATTATGTTGTAATGGAGGAATCAGCTTAGTGAATAAGGTTAGGTAGATAAGAAATACATCCAAAATAAAAGATCTGTGAAAGAAATGCTGCAACATCTAGGAGATATTAGAAGTAATTTACTAACAGAAGACAGTTTTTCATTTGTTTTTCGTTTGGTTTTAAAAGAAATAAAGTCTTAGCTTCTCTGTTCATGAAAGAGAATGGACAACAAAAGCCAGACGCAACACAAGTTTCCCATGAGATGGGGAAGAAATACACATGAAACATGTAACAGAGTGAGAAGTGCATCAACACTGAAAAAACATGTGTGAATATGTAAGATTCATCCAAGACTTACGAATATAATGCCAAGAGAAATCTGCTTTTTTCAAAAGAATTTCCTGTGTATTTAGAAAAAAATTATAAATGCAGAGATCTAAGAAAAATGTCAAAGAAAATACAAACAAAGCAAAACCCCCACACACACATTTGTACCCTCCCACTAACCGCACCCTCCAAAAGAAAAAAAAAGAAATACAACCCTGTTTTTCCAAAATTCCTACTTTTACTCTGAAGTTAAAAAATCAAATGGGTGGAGATTCCATAAAAATAAAAAGACGGCTTTTGAAAAGTTTCTGCCACGTATACAAAAGGCTTTGCAATTAAACTTTTAGCCTTTTACATATAGTTTGAGTAATGCCTATGCTTGATACTATTTAGCTATTTTAATTTCCACTGAAAGATCATATTTAGTTGCTTATAATTCTATCAGATTTTGCTAATTTAATTTGTCTATTTTACAACCAAGCATATTTCTCAGACTGTCTCTTGAGGTTAAGATTTTGGGGTTGTTTTTCCTGAATTCACTTTTTTGGAACAAGAAGTGGGATATTTCTGAGGAAAAATTAAAAAAAAAAAAAAGTGACAACTAATTCATGAAGAAGGACTTGCATGATATTCTTTCAAAACAGAACTTGAAGTTTAGCAAGTACAGCTTGTCTCTCCTCAGTGAAATACCTCTTGACCTTCTCAAAAAAGAATAGAACACTTAGAAATATAATAAACGTTTAAAAATCACAAGTTACGCAACTCCCAGGAGAGACAGTAATTGCAGAGTACTGATCAAAGACTTCATTACACCAATTACACTCCACTTTTTGTGTCAGATCCACTATGCAGGTGCTGTCCTGCCAGAAGGAGAAGCATTGCTACAGCGGCCAGGCAGCGCAGCTGCTAGCCTCACCGCAAGGCGCACGTGGAGCAGCCACCCATGCTCTCCAGGCCTCTTCATAAGGATGTATGGCAGGGAAGAGAAATAAATTGTTAGACTGAATGTTAAGTAAGGGACCAGAAAAGAAATAGGATTCATTCTGAAAGGTGGAGAAAGACTGAGTGATATTTGCATGGGTAGTTTGCGACTGAAACAAGCTGAATCCTACCTAAAATGATCCAGTATGATCTGCAAAAAGACAAAACCTCATATGCCGTTAAAGCACACACACCTTCCAAACTGCCAGTACCACAATCTATCACTTTACCACTAAAATAAAATTTTAAACAAAGTTTAAACAATGTTGAAATGCTTAAACAATGCTTAAAATTCTGCACCTTTTCTTCAAACTTCTCTTTAATACATTTAAAATATGCAGGAGGTTGTGGCTGCCTGCACATTTCTCTTAGTGGCAAAGCTGACTTATGTCCCACTCTTACAAAATGCAGGGAATCTCCTTTCAGATGCATAGCACATACTGTATCAGCAAGCTAAAAGCAGCGTAAAATCCCTAATTACCTAATCCTAGATTTTTCAACATGTTAAACAGGTTTTTCTGCCTGTCTCCACTCAAAACTATATAATGCAATATAACCTTGGATTCTGTCCTCAATTACACACGAGTATGCCCCTAGACAAAGCTGTACAGAGCAATGGTAGACATAACTTGAAGAAAAAACAGTTTGCCTGAAAAATGTATTTTCTTAACAATCTTCCTGATAATGTAACTGCCAGGCAGGATTTCAATACATTGTTTTTTAACTATACAGGAAAGTTAGGTTAATAATGGGGGAAAAAAGTTAAATAAAAAACAATAAAATACAAAATGAACAAAATGAATCCAGAAATCCATAGAAATAAGGAAGAGCTGTTTTTCCACATGAATTTTCAGGAAAGAACCATCTGAGAAGTGGTATGCAATGGTTTTCCATCCTCAGGAGACAATTCCACAGCTTAATATATCACTTGGTATGACCTGATTATCTTTTACACTTACTATGTATCCGTTACATAACTTTTCTAGTTCACCTCCACTGTCTTTAATTACCCTATTAAGCAAGTTATATTTGCATTTGCACTTCGAGCAGCTGCAATAGAGCTGTAGGGCACAAAAGTATAAAACCAAGAAGAAAAATTAATAAAACATTATCTTTTCCATCTAGTAAGTTCACTTTCTTTTTTAATGGAAACATTTTTATTAGTAGATACTATTTCAGCATTGTAAGGTAATAAATCACATAAAAACCTTCTATTCTTCAAGCTGACTGAACTGCCAGATAGAAGTATCATCAGTCACTAATGGCACAATTTGCCCTTAAGCTTTTCTGGTTTTATGATATTTCACTTTATAGCCGAAAATGTTATTCAAAACATAAAAAGTGCTGCAAATTTAATGAATCAGAAATTTTTCTTGATCTAAACTTTTTACATAGGAAATAAGTTATCAATTTATTTTACTGTGTTTTACACTGTTGACTATTTCAGGCACATTTCTGTGAAAAGGAATATGAAAATTTCAATTAATTATTTTAAAAGTTTGCAAATCATGACACATTCCTGGAAGAACTTCCGAGTTTTCAGCCAATTTATTGTCAGCCAACCTGGATAGTTTGCAGTACATCCAACATAAAATAAGAACAACAGTTCAGTCACTTATCACAGCAGCATGAGGGCATGTTTTCTAAATAGCATGCATACAATAAAGAGTAACAAAACAGAGAGTGATCAGGAGTACCTATTTATTCATCATTATTTATGATTACTGAGAAGGCTGGTTGCTGAACCACTAATATGCCAGATCTATATAGCCTACTTTCCTGAGGGTACGGGTCATCACTCATTAGAAAACTGATTTCTTAAGCATACAGATGAAACAAGCACAGATTTTGCCTATTCCCTTGTTTCCAGAGTCCTATTTTTGTAACTACAATCTCCTATCTATGTAATTCTATTACCCACGAAAATCTCATTATAACACTTTCTTGTATTTGACAGGGACAACCAAATATCAGAGGTTTTCTGCCATCCCCATTAAGACTTTCCACTTCTAAAAATAAGAAAATACATTGAGAGTGCCTGATTTGAGAAAACAAGCAAAGGAACAAATTTCTACATTATCATTAATCACTTCACCTTATATAAAAAGTCCTGTCCTTTAATAAGAAAAAAAATGCATTTTTTGATCTAGTATAGGATAACTGAAACCAAAAATTCAAGTGCACTATCATCATGCAATATACTCAAGTTGTTATAGCTACCCATAATGAAGATTCTGCCTCTATAACCGGCATTCTGCTTAGAGCTGGGCAAAATTTAGACTAGTAAATAGGAAAATGGGACATTCCTTGGGTTTTATCTGAAATAGGATAAATGAAATCTAATCTGAAACAGTCAGAACATTTAATTCTAATGTTTCTGTTGAAAATGAAACACAACTTCTAGGAGCTCTTGTAGCTCCCTCCCAAATTTAGCGCCCGTCTCAAGTTTGAGTGATTTCTTTTTGCCTGGCAGAAGCTGTAATTTAGGACTCCACTGTGCATAATGGGCTACAGAACGGACTACACCTCACAGAGGAGTAAACTATTATATAGTCCCCTTTTCCTTTATTAACTTGCCTAAATTGATTTTCACATAGCTCGGTTAACTAGTTATGCACTGTACCATGAATGGGACAGTCCCCCAGGGAGCTCAGCCTGCGAGACATCCTATGGCTCAAGTACAATCACGCCACAGCTCTGGGAGACGCTACTTCTCAAAAAGTCTGAGAAATATTTTGCATGAAATTCTAAGTAATGAAATATCTTTCTGAGCTGTCTGGAAACATAATATTTAGTCTTGTTTTTCCTGATTTCTGGAAAATTTTAAGACTTAAAAAACAAAATCAAGTTTGTGTAACACACATTCTTAAAATCATTCCAACTGAGAACTTTTTCAACCATCTTTAATTTTGTTTTTTTTTTTTTTTTTTTTTTACCTTGGAGCAAAGCTAAGACAACTATCAAAAATCAGGAAGATCACTTTTTTTTTTTTTTTGAAGCGGCAAAAGTGTATCACAGCACGGACTAATGGCCCGTACTGTTGTTGGTGCCAAATTTCTGGTACCAGCTCATATTTTATAGCATTTAGTGTCCTTAAAGTTCCACTCCTACCTAAAACAGGCCACATGTACAGTGAAACAGTGGTGTAAGAGTAGCATATGACCAGCACATACATTGCAGTATCTGTATAGCTTTAATAATACTTTTGGTTTTCTATATGAGCTTTTTATGGGACCATAGTATATGCACAAGATACACTCTTAAACGTTTAAAATACCTTGCTGAAACATCCTTTATTAGTATCACTTCACATGAGGTGTCTAACTGAATTGCTATCACAGAGGAAGACTGAGAGGACACATGAAATGTTGTGGCTCAACACAAGCAGTTTATTTATACACACCCATGTAAAATGCACACAAACTAATGGGTGGATACAAGATACTCTCCTTCACTAGGAAGCTGGAGAGCAAGCTGCTAAGCAGGTAATATCCAGTTATTTATAGTAAGAGTTGATGCAGCCCATTGCCAAAAGTCATGCTACTCCAATCTGGGAGAGGGCAGTGCCAACTGTCACAGGCTCACCGCGAATACACAAGGGAAATTGTGGCGGGGAATCAAAGTCAAAAACAAAATAAAGCAACACAACCAACAAAACCCCCAAACACCCTTTTCTTTCCCCTTTCCTCAAAATCCTACAATCTTTAAATAAAATGATATTTTTCACTCTAAACTTAAAGGTCTAATTCTAATTACAGCACAGCTGCAGATGTGACTCAGCAGTGCTGTCTTCTTGACATGGAGGTCAGATCCACTACCACTGCAGTGCAGATATACATGATGGGACATTCAACTTTAGGAGCAATTAAAGCCAGTAACAGATGGATTAGGACCTCCCTCTAGAATAAATATCCTGTCAGAAGATCCCAGACCAGGGAGGTGGTGGTAGGGGTTAATTACCAGCTGGAACCCAAATGCTGTCTTTTCATCCGTTCAAATTTTGGTTTTGGGGGGGATGGGAGGTTGGGACTTTTTTTTTTTTTTTTTTTTTAATAAGTGACATAATTTTAACTAAGCACTGGCACACAAGTATTAACAGATATATCCAGCCACATCAGTTATTTTTAAGCTATTGTTCAGGCACTCTGAGAGACCATTTCTTTTCCTTTGATTTACATAACACCACCCGCCCACAGAATGAAAAACAAAAACAAAAAACCACAGTGTCAAAGACCAAGTATTTGATGTAACCTGATTCAACCTGTTTCATAAATCTGTTACTGCTCATACTCTATTTCAAACATTGGGCTCTGCACTGTAATGAAAAAAATGACATTGTTCATACCACAGGGAACCTGTACATGCTACAACCACTGTAAAACATGTCCAATTTATAACAAAATAAAAACAGCACAAGAAAATTCTCATCCTTCCACAAACAGTTCTTCATCTTTCCAGGGATAAGATGACAGTATTTAGTGACACTCGCACATCCCTAGTTCACACAGCCACAAATCTGTCCCTGTGCAGCTGCTGCGTCAGTCAGAAAGAACTACAAGCAGAGCAAGACGTGAAACACCTGTAGGTGTCTACCATACCTCTTCAGTTACGCTCTCTTTGATCTAAAATATGATTTGAAGGTAGAGATACTTCACTGAATGGTCTAGAGCTTCCTCTTGGTCACCAAATACTGCTACCAACTGCTTCCATCATAATATTTTTAAACTCGGTTTTACATTTGCCAAATGTTCAGATGACGTTTTCAAGCTCCATATGCCGATCAAGATGACATTTTTAGGAAGTTTCAGCTAAAACAGATCAGCCAATTTTGACAGTTATATTAAAGAAAAAAAAAAAACCTCACTGCTTTTATAATTTAAAGGTGCATACTCTGAATGCTCGGTTTTGTAACCTTACTGTCTTTTCAAAATTATTTCCAAGAACTTTTACTTAGCAGTGTATAAATTTTCATTAGACAAAGCAAAATGAGTTATTGGAGAACCTCGGAAGAAATATTTTCCGACTATCACAATGACAGTTTTGCATAACAAACAAATCGAATATCTCATGTTTATTCAGCAGGTAAAGTTTTAGCTTTTTCTATCGTAAGTTGTCAACATTGACTGGGATTCTGTAAAACAACAATATTGCTTTCTTCAACACAATTCTGGTAAGATGTTTATCAACACGTCTTCTCTGCTAGTAATTGCAGCTGAAATTACGGACTGGTCGAAATGACTTTGAACATCCATTAATCCTGTTCGGTTAATCATCTATCGAGTTTAGAACCAATGGTAAGGTCATCTTGTACTCTCATTGTTCTACTGGCAGCAAGTTAAATCTTTCAAAATATACATTTTTTCTTAATTACTAAACAGGTCAAAATACATGGCTGCTCTTGTCACTAAAGATTGTTGGGATGGAGGTGGGGAGGGGAGAGGAACAGCCAAAACAAGATTTGCTTGATAATTAAAGACTTTCAAAAGACCAAGGAAATTTTGCTTGAATGACAATAAATAATACAGCACTCAGGGCTTCAAGATGTAGATGTTTATGTGAATATGAATTTGGAGCATAATGTTTCTCTGGTAAAAAGCTAAATTAAAAAAAATAAATTTAAATATATATACATACCACTGCAACATTATCTTGACAACAGCATTTTTAAAATGAAGTGGGAAAGCAAAAGTAGATGCAACATTCTGTCCTTTCTCAGTCCATGGCTGAATTAGAATTCCCAACACAGATGGTAAAGAATATGAAATACAGTGAAAGTCCTCTGGGTTTGATATTCACCTGTCTCTTTTCAGCACCACCAAACATATTAGAAACTGTTATTTCCTCAATTAATACCTGCCAGAATCTGTAAACTGACATCCCTATGCTGTTACTATTATTTAGTTCGACCTTGATATCATGAACAAGAATATAATTATGATAATGAGCCAATTATTTTTATACAATATAGCAATCAAAAGGACTACCACTCCCTTCCTTTTCTCATGATAATAACTAAACATTCTGGTTTTATTTCATCTTCAATCATTCTCATGCAATCATTATCATTAATATTTTACCTAAAGCTTTTATTCCTTATTTTCAAAATAAAATAAAATGGAAAGTGGTAAAGTTTTATAATATTTGTAACAATATGCAAAGTGTATGATGTATGTAGGATGATAAATAGATATTTTAATGTTTGGAATATATTATGGGTTTTACTGGCATGAATTTTGAATGATGGCACATCTGCCTGTTAGGACAACCAACTGCCAGTAACGCAACAGCTACACCATGATATGCACTGCATGTTCTATATAACTTACATTAAAGCAACGTTAAGGATGTTTGAGAGGTTTTTTGTTTGCTTTGGTTTGGGGGTTTTTTTTGGGGGGGGTGGCAGGAGGGTTGTCATTTTTGGACAATCTAGTCATATCTCCCCCTTCCAAGGGGCTTTTTGTCCCATAATTCTTGTAATTTTCATAAAACTTCATCTAATAATTCTTGTTACAGCCAGTAACTTTTTACAGCCCTCTGCTTATGAAAATCAGGTGCCCAAGTTATCACGAGGCCAGATCTGCCCCATACAGTGGAAAAACAAACCAACTAGAACACAGTATGTAGAAGTGACTTGAAAGTCTTTCACTAGCAAAAATCAATACAAAGCTGTTATCTTAGTCAGGCTACAGACTCTGTTAAAATACTGGCTCCACTAAAAACTCCCAGCTTTGTCCTCAAGGATCATAAACTTACTAAAAATCATGTTATTTTACAGTAAAGTATCTTTCAACTCAGTCAGAAATGAATCTTTCCAACCTTGGTCACTGTAGGATTTATTCTCAAACTATACGTACACGTAAGCTGCAGAAGAAGAGAACAATTTTTTCCCACTACCAAGATTACTTTTTTAGCCAAAGCCAAGTTTTGCACAGACAGATTCACTTATGATGAACTGTACAATTTTACAATGAATTTTTGACTTGAGACAACTTAAGTGCACAACAGCAAGTTAGCTATTATTGTCTAGGAATAGTCATCTTTACTCAGACATACTTATAACAGGTATAAAAACAAACTTGAAACTCTCTAAAGCATTCCACATTTAGTTTAGACAAACTGAAATTTACTGTAATCCACATAGCACATCTGCTGTCTTAGTCTACACATAAAGACTGTTTCATGAAGAAGATAACTCTACATGTAAATTGTATCAGTTAAGCAAAGTTAACTGCTGCTGATCAAAAAAGTTTCAAGTTTTCCTACCAAAAGTAGGAAAGAGCGAGTAGGAAAGACACACACTAGCATTTCATATAGCGCTCTTCCATTTCTAGGGAAGCCTAAGCAATAGAAACTAAACATACCTTTCTGCCACAGGAGATACTCATTCTGCAGTGCTAACAAGGGTCTCCACAAATGACAGGATTGGGCTGCATGCTAAAGCAACACTACGTGACAGACTGCCCGGCAACCTCTGTGCAACAGCTTTAGAAGAAACCTATAAAAAAAAAAAAGCAGATAAAAAGTCAAAAGGCAAAGATTAAACCTACATAATAAGTTCCTCTGATGACTCGTTAAGGGGAGGGTACTAACTGTCACTGTGTAATGATGAACTAAGGTATGTGCAACCAATACTAAATTCAGTATTGATATTTCTATATATCCAAGAATATACGCTAAACATATTCTAATAGTTACCCCCATTTTCAAGTTTACACAGCCCCCACATGCCCCTGGATGCTTTCTAATTTCCTTAAGTGACCCAGCATTTAGGTCTCCATAGCATAATCAAGCCTGGAAGGTCATTCCACACATTTTTTCGCACAAAAAATTGCTGCCAGACATCTGTTTTGAACCTTTCTTTTCCCCCCTCTTTCTTCCATTTATGCCATCTGATCACATTAATTACATCCATTTGAAAGTTCTAATTTAAGATGACATCCCTCTGAATCATGGCATAGGCTTGCCCATACTTTTTCAAATATACAGAAAGAGATTTTTACTTCCAGTCTGAAGTTATGTCAAAAAAAGAGGGTAAACACAATTTGTTACCTGTCACCCGTTACTATCGAAATGATTAAGAGTAAATCTTTATAGAGGATTATTAGAATCAAGAAAGTCCAACTTAGAGACAAATGAATTGGCCCAGACAACCAATCAACATAAATTTAATGCAGTATACCAAGTAGAAAGCATTGCTAGCAAGTAATGAACCGTACAGGTAAAATGATTCTGCTTTTATATAATGACACATCCAAGTTTCCTTAGCTAGGGGTAATATGCCAGGCAAAAAGAAAAGATGACAACTGTGGGGCATTCTTTGCTGCTCCATCCTCTCTCTGTCACTTTTGAGATCTGGCCCCGACTCCCTTCCTGGAGTGTAGGAAAAGCCGCAGGAAGGACAGTGCTCATGTAGCCTCTCCCTTTCTCTCTCTAATGAAGATCGCTGAAAGGGCACACAGTTGTGAAACAAGCTGAAAGTAAGAGGGACAGTGATGAGGACCCACTTTTTCCTTGGTTGCCTCCATCTCTGCTATATTGAGAAAACCTGAATTTTCACCTCCAGAATTTTACCTACTCTCAGTTTAGATCTTCCCACCTCATTTTAGCTTGTTCTCTTAAAAGCAAGGAAGAGATATGTCAGGGTCAGAAAACTTGTTTCTAACCAGTGCAAAGAAGCTCTAACATAATGTAGACCTTATTTGTACAGATTGTTTCTTTCCACATTTATGCCATAACGTTGAACTTTCATACTGACTACCATAGAAGAGCTGCAGAAATAAGAGGCAATTGTCCTTTGCACTCTCATAATACCCTTCTTTTACTTAAGAAAGATCAGAAAGAAAGAAAAATCACTTATCTGATTCTTTATACTCAGCCACTGCATGGTGATAAAATACTTATGTAAGGAGTCAGATCTGCTGTTTTGTATTTTATAATCTAAATTAAACTCAAAGTAGCCTTATTGCTCTCTTGAGATTAAGGTCACAAATATTCTTAATTATTTTTCCACCAAACTGCCAATGTCCTCCTACCACCAATATAGTACTGTATCATATGAAAAAGTCATTGCTATCAGCAGTTTCAGTGCTATTACACTGGCTTTAGAAGTTTTGCTGGAAGGTCAAACAACAGAATGATTTCTACATGTTATTCATATGATATTCATATTCATTTGGCACATGCAGTTGAGCGCTTCTCTCTACTATTGTGACTCACTCTCCCTACTTGAACTATTCTTTAGCAGATAAGAATATTTTATTTGAAATTCCACATTCCAAAACAGCTTTACTTTTTTTTCCTTTGGGAAGAAAGCTTAAAATAAGAAGTCATCTGATATTATCAGAAAACAATGCCAGCCTGTATATTAGTATGCTACTAGTGCACAACTTGGCATCCGGAGCAAGCAGTCCATTGTAAGACAGAATAAAATATCCCTGTGTTGTTTATTTGACTTTATCGACAACAAGAGTTAGGGACATCCATTCGGCAGTAAATCTCTCACAGTAACATAAGGAATTTGGAATGTAATTTTCTAGGCTTTTAGATTTCTTTGCACTAACAGATTTACTCAGAGAATTTTAGAACAAGCTGTATGGATACAGTTTAGTAACTCAAATATGCAGATATTCAAATGAGGCAATAGGGGGAAATTACATCTACAGCTTAATGTTAATGTTTACTTTGAGTCCACATAAATGAGAGCGATTTATAGTAAACATCCCAAAAGTTTCAGATGAGCACCACTAAACAGCTGATTAGATAGAAACAAACAAGTTAATCTGAGTAATACATACAGCAGAATGGCCAAGAAGTGACAAACTTGTCTTGTTGGGCCTCTGAACTGTTTAAAATGAAGCCAATTCAGCCAAAATTGATAAAGCAAATTTACTGTGAGGTTGATACTTCACATTCAGCCCGGAGCGAAATATTATCCCCTGAAGAATGGAATTATAATAAAATGCTGACAAGCCCTCACCACATGAAATAGTTCCTGCTAGAGGGTGGATTGCCTATTCTTGGCATTTCAAAATCAGTGAATTTATATCTAATGAATGAGATACAGTTCACATTCAGTAACTGTAACTCTCCATGAGTTTTTTTTTTTTTTCCATTTGTTTGATAAATACAAAATACGCGTCCACAAGACAAAGTTCAGATTCTTGGCCCTTCCTAAGTTCAAAGTCAAAATGGTTTTAACTTCAGCCATTAGACCAATAAGGTCCATCAGGCCTTCAGGCCTCACATGAGAGCAGTATTTAAAAAAAAAAAAAAAAAAAAAAAAAAAAAAAAAAAGAGTTATGCTCTGCACAAACAAAAAGCCACATGTTCCTCTGGCTCTCAGTTGAAACCTTCACGACTTTAGTGTAACTCTTACGATCTAAGGCAACAGACAGTTGATGTAGATGCTCTTTATTTTTTGCTCTCTCTGTAATTGGGGGGGGATTATTAAAAAAGAAAAAAAATAGTTCTGAACCTTCCATTAAAAATTAGTGGTGCCACAGCTGGCGTTCAGAAGCAGCACACACGGAGTGGTGGGCAAACAGAAGCAGAGGCGGACTGCAGAGCTGGAGACAGCAAACAAAAAGAAAACATCCCAGTCCCCAATATTTACAGCCAAGAATGCAAATCCTGTTATTTGACTTGCAAACATAAATCTGAATGTTAAAATCAGCATGAGATGATTCTGTCCTTCTATTTTAACACAGTGAAGATCGCTAAAGAAAACTAACTTTTTACAGAGGGATCTAAACAACAAATGACTCAGACCACCACAATCATCCCAGCTACTAAAAGACACAAGCCCACGAAACAGATCTTCCTCAAACTCTTAAAACAGTTTTGGCATGATGACCTTCTGGTCACCAGAGGATACATTTTCCTCACTAGAGCAGGTACAGCTTAGTGTGAATAAAAGTTTCTTTTACATTTCACTACCTCTGTGATCAATTTATATGAAATCTGCATTTTTCACAGGAGGCCGTGTAAGCTATAAAACCAATTGATTACACTGTTACTTTGACAGCTGATAGATGGTAAAACTACCACTGTTTTGGATTTGATCTTTTTTTTTTTTAGCATCATTTGATGAACCTCATTTTTAATATCAATGTAGTCTTTCAACATTTGTTTGATTCATATCTGCTCATTTTCAAAACAAATGGTCATTGCTATATAGTTCTTTTTCTTACAGATTCCCCCCTCTGCCCCCATATCCTATTGGGTTTTGAAAACATTTGTTTTCAAAATATCTCATTCTACCAAAACTGTTGTACCAATAATGCTATGAACTGCATGTTTTTATATTCTGTAATTCCTATGTAGGTCCATTAAATATTCTTAGATTATAATATCTAGCATTTTCACCTTCTGTTGAGAAACACAGACAGGTTATGCAATTTATTTTCATATAACTAGTCTCTCTTGACAGAAATTACAATTTTCTAATGTAAAATATGACCAGAATACACACACACACCCCATTTATCATTTCACAGCATTTTACCCTTTTTCCTTTTCCTCTTTTAACAGAATTTGAAGCTTTATCGTTACATCTGGAACTGCTACATGAGGGGTTTGTAAGTGTTTAGAAACTTGACATGTAACACACATCACATAACGAAAAAAAAATTTGACCACCACCAATATATAAAAAAAAGAAAGATACAACACTACTATGATAAACCTTACAAGCTTATTGGAGTAAGTCTCGATGCAACTAAGCCCAAATTAAAAAATAAAGTCAGATCTTAAACTCATTTTACATATTTCATCTTGTCTTGAAATTATGCGTTTCAGATATGTTAGTGGCCCACATCAACTTGTTAGGTCCTTTATTTATTGCACATCATCTGATATTTACATGCATCTAAGGGTCCCATCTGCAAATACACTTATATAATACATGATGTAGGAGTATTTTTAAAACCGCACATTTTGTCTGTCTCCAATATATCAGAACAGGATAATAAGCTCAGAGTTAGTGATTTTACAGTGAGGTTTACACTAAATTCATAAACTAAAATCACAGAACTAACGCCATAAGCTATAAATGTTTTGGGACTGGAGGGTTTATTTAGATTTATTTATACAGTTTCTGGTTCCTTAGGCCCAAATAGGCTTCTCTATCATGATCACTGCTGTGTTACCTAAGGAACTTTAAATAACATTGCAACGAAAAATAAATATAAAAGGAGTCCAATATCAAACATTTTTCTTCGTAGATATACAAGTTCATCTTAACAGAGAGAAATAATTACAGGCAACAGCACAGAAGGGAGAAGTAGTTATATGAATAAATAAAAAGGTAATATAAAGCAAACACCACCTTGCAGGTTTTGCAACATCACTACGCAACACTACGGGAAGAAGAGTCAAGGAAAGTAACAAGGTTTTGTCAGTGGTCTGTGTTCTCGGATGCAGAGAAGAGTGGGGAGTGCATTTGGATTTCTAGCCTTCATGATGACTGTGGTACGACTGCACTCATGCCACACACTGGAAAATTTCCATTTCGAACAGTTACAGTACACTGTGGCCTTTGCCTAGATATTTAAAGAAAATGAGTAAAAATAATTTCCCGTATAAAGTAATACTGAGATCTACCATCCTTGTTGAATATATGGAGCCATTCATAGCTGGCAGAGAAGCAAGCGTTGAGTGACACCAGTGTGAAAATTTAAAGATATCATCATCACAATTACTTTAAGGGTCAACATATACAAAGGAAAAGGGCAATCATCCAACTTCTGCTTCAACACAGCATTTTATTACAGCTCTCCTTTTCCCAACCCTTCCTACACTGGAGCAGCATGAAGATGTGAAATATTTAATTTTGGTACCTCTTCATTTCCTCACATCATTAGAATTCCAGATTGCTATCTAGTCTGCTTTGTATCTGGTTTGATGCCACTGAATGACTGGCGTCAGGAAAGAGCAAAAACACTCCTGTGGGACTTTAGCTAATGATTCTTTATTTTGCATTATCCTGCAGGGATTGGTACACATGGAAAAAAATCTTGGAGATTGTCCTCCATAAAATACAAGTCATTGCATTGCAATTTGAATGTAATTTGGAATTCACCAAGGACCTGGACCATAATTTCTATCTGCCAAATATATGTTAATTAATTCTAATGACATAAAAATAATCTCCCATTTTGGTGCTATCACACAACAAACAGAAATGAACAGAAACCAGCACATCCTTCCTAGATTTTATTCCATACTATTTTACAAAAGCTTTTTTATGACTAAATTTCACAATAAAACTCCACGAGGAGAAAAGAGAAAAACAAGTTCTTCTAGAGACCATGAAAAGCTGTCACTCAAACTAACAAACCCAATTTTCAAATATTAAAAGTTGTCATCTCAATAATATCTAAAACAAGTTTGCCTTAAGATACAGTTATTAATAGATACCACTATTTTATTAATAGGTACCATGACTCGATTTTTATTTAGATTCCATTTTCTTCTAAGTTCAGGGGATTCAACAGATTACTACTTAACGTGACCTACAATTATGATGTTACTTGATGTCTTTTAAATCTAAGTAGAGAGATAATGAAGGGTTAAATGCTGACATGTGGCTAGGCAGCACACTGATTAGCTACATGTATGCACACACACAGACATGGCTTAATGAAGCCCTCTCCTAACTTTATTGTTATACCTAGTGCAGTCTCTCTTTGCTATCACAGAGCAACTAGTAGGTTGTTTCAAATGTACCATGTCAAAGGAGGTTTAAAAGCTAGTAACACATTACGCTTGTGTCCATGTCACAAAAATCCTGGAAAGCTCTGTTGTTCAATTCACATTTGGTCACGATGGCACTTTAAGGCGAAAACACTTGCTGTAAATCATCCTTAAAGTCAAGCATTACCTTTCTCTGCCCTTACTTCGACTAGCCCTCCATTTGGAAGAAAAAAATAATAATAAAAAAAAGCACAATTTTAATTGTCACTTTAGTTATCTGATTGACTTCTGTGTGTACAGAGTTTGATGGTTTTCTTGTACAAAACTGAAAGCATAAAACCTGTGCAAACCTGTTCATTAAGTGATAAACTAATATCATCCATCCACTATGCTCTGTAAAACGAGCACAGTGTTTTTTGTTTTTTTTTAAAGTGTACATTGATTTAAATATGGAATTCATTAAAATGAATGTTGGCCATACAGCTAAAATTTACTACCTCAGAAAAAGTTATCTTTAAAACACAGCCAATAAAATTTAAGTGAGAGTTGTGGTGCCTGAATATTTTAAATAATCATTGGAGATTACAAAAAAGAAAAAAAAAATTATTGCAGAGATCCAACAAAAAGCTGAAAGAAAAAACACACAGAGCTCTGTGCCCAGCAATTGTGGTAGCAGATTTTATTTTTTATATTATATATAAAATATATATATATAGAATATACATTATATATATAATACATATAAATATACATATGTGTATATACATACACATATCTTATACATGTACATATGTACATGTATATTACATGTCTACTTACTGGTATTCTGCCTCTTATTTCATTTATTTTGACCACCTAAACTGTCTCTGAAATGCCTACCTACATTTGCATTTTAATGAATAATAATTGATATTTATTTAGCACATTCCATTTGTGTCTCAGAGCTTCACTCACATACTAATATTTCTTATTACCTAAAATAAACTATTCATAGATATTCAAGATTTGGGAATTACCAGTGAGCAAGAAACACACTGTGGATAGCATTATAATTTGGTCAACCTGCTGGCCTCAGTTTTAGCTTTTTAGTTGCAGGAGCTGTCAGTGGTAACTGGGAATACCTGGTCTGTAGGAAGTTACACTGCAGTTCCAAGAAGATGGAAAAAAAAAAAAAAAAAAAAAAAAACAACCAGACTGCTCACTGGCTTGCCTAAAGGAAGATTGCAATTTATGTCATTCTTGCCAAAGTCAGTTCTGTAAATCACCCAGGGAAATGAGTGGTAATCACTGCTTTCCCACAGCGACAATGAGGGAAAGGAACTATTGGACAATATTGTGATTAAAAAGAAAAAATATATGTTTTTATATGAGATACGCAGCCTTGTGTAAATTTATGAATCATACTGATAGGTATACATTGTGCCTTAATGGTACAAGTCCAATTAAAAACAGGGAAAAGATGCAGCATTCATTCCAGAAAGTGCTTCCCACCCGGGTGAGTGTATTTGATTTCTGATTTTGACAGTTACAATTCAATAGTCACTCCAGCAGTTTGCTTAGTTTGTCTGGCACTCTGTAATGAAAAATTAATAAAAAGCAGAGGCTTACCTGTGAAAAGCATATATCAAGACTTTACTGCCACAATAAATACGGTCACAAAGACTGCAGCTATGGATATCCGCAATATAAAGAAACAAATCTACACAAGCACAGAACTGACATTTGGATTTCATATTCATGAATGTTTCCCAGGCAGAACAAATTAAAATGTCCAAATCCTGTGCAGAGACCCTCTCTGAAATCTCTCCCTCCCACAAACTGCCTTCTTAGGAAACTTAAATCCACCATCTGAAAAAGCACTTTTGTGTTCTTTTCCTATATAACACACTATTTCCTGCGATAATGACAATCTAAACACATGTAAATTATTAATAAAAGAAATGCATTATTATAGTGTACTTTGGAAACTTCAACATCATTGCAGCACAACTTTATGAGGTACCCAAATGGAAAAATCCATGTCACAGTCTCACATAACCCATGTTACTTTCCAAAAACTTATTTCAAAGTATCCCGAGACTGTATTATTAAATACAATGCTACACCACATAGGAAAGCAATGAACTATTTATATCTGTGTGTTTTTAAACCCACATTTTTAAAATAAGCCTGCTTGTAAGCTGTCTGTGCATAGACTGCCTGGCCACATCAATTGGCATTATGGCAAAAGCTTTTATCATCAGTACCAGGAAGGTCAACCTTTTTTTATTTAAGTGGAAGAAAGAGGATAAAGAACCATCTCACTCATACTGAAATACAGCACCTGTATATGGTGTCCGTCCCAAACAGTCTGAGATGCTTTGAACTCCTGCAGCTTACATACAGGCAATTTATAGTTTTATAACATCCTGCCAACTGCAGGAGCTGAGCAACGCAACATGCCTTTCTCTCAGGATGGGCCATGTCTGCTGAACCGGGGGGCGAAGGTGGACACAAGCCCAGCCTCCTGCCTGCTCTGGAGAGGTGGCTCTGTCTTTGCAGTCATGCTTAGGCAGAGGCCTCCGAGAGGAGGAAGGGTGATCCTTCATCGTGTATCCAAACGCAGACAACTCACTGCCCCCAAGTGCCGAGCAGCATGCATATATTAGGAACACCGACAGTGTAGAAAATGAGCACTTCCCCAAAATGTAAGAAACTGTCAAGTGAAGGCTGCGCAGCCTGAACAACTCTATCTTTAGACCCACCTGAACTCACACACCAATTCTATCTAAAAGTAGACATTATAAGGAATATATGTAAGCTTGCCTCCTAGGCAATGCAGCTTAAGGATGAAGTAATCATTCTCTAAGCAGACATCCAGAAATACCAAAACCCACCCTAGAGTGCTTATTTATCTCCTCTAACTACAAATGAAGCTTATGGCGCTTAACTACAGACAGCTACCTATAGGCAATGAAAAGGAAAGTAGATCTCTCTTTATGAAAGACAGTAACAAACATTATAAATACTGAAAAGTGTAATAAAATTAACGTATATACAAACATTTTGCGAAGACATTCTGCCTTTAAGGCAGCTGCAGGTAGACCAAAACAGCTTAAAGCCAGAAATGTAATCTAATCAAGAAAGTCATTGCAAATATTTTTAAGAAACCTGGGGAAGATGGGGAAGGAATTATCATATGATGTCAAACAGTAAACTTTCAGAGAAAAAGGATCATCTAAAAAGAAAGGTAGGATGAAGTCATGGTATCCCTGCTTATAGAAAAGGAAGGTTTCTCAAAGCAGCAGCTCTAGATGGCTCCTTTAATAATAAGCAATACACAAAACAGCTCTAAGAACACCAGGTCACACTGACCAGCCTGAAAAGCTAGACAAGACACTGACACAGGTAAGGAGATACATTACTGTTAAGTATAATATTAAAACAATTTATATTTTTGCAACTCTTTTCTATTATCACCTTTTTAGATCTTTTAAATAAACATCCTTGTATCTATATATCTTGTCTTGTGATGAGAGTGATACATTGCATCAGACAACGCACCATTCAAGGATGGACCATCAAAACCCATCACCAAAGCAGCGGTGCAGAGTGGACAGCAAGCCACTGTATTACAGCAAAAGCAAACAACAAAAGATTAGTAACCATATCTAAAAGTAGTAGCCTGCCATGACTAATTCAGTAAGTAAACATTGTGACACTTTGGCAAGCAGCAACATACAGCGGAAAGACCCTACAATGCGTTTAAATCACAATTTTTAACTCACTTAATGTGGCATATGACAACATGGACCTGAGGTAGGGTAGTGCAAAGATCCTTTATTGAAAAACACAATAGCCAGTTATATAGCAACCAAGCCCAGCCACTCCTCCAAGTATCTCCTAAGCACTGTGGCATCTTGTGATAGGCAGGAAGACATCTCCTGATCCCTGGCAGGCAGGCCGGCCGGCCGGCCGGCAGGACAGGCCCACCATAGCTGCTGACACGTAGGCAGGAAGGCACACCGTGACTGCTGGTGCGCAGGGAAGAAGGCACATCATGGCTGCTGGTACGTAGGGAGGAAGGCACATCATGATCACTGGCAACTCACGTGCACACATTCTGGCCACAAATCATAGTTACCACATCATTACCTTCTGCTTTAAAGATTCTCTGATGTCTTGCACAGTGTCATTCTATCTTGGTCCCCAACAACTTGTCTGCAAGCTGGCATCTTTTGCTAGAACCTGAACCATTACATCTCTTGCTGTTTTCCAAACTCAACATTTAGTCCTAAAAGAGACTGCAAATTTAAGTGCTACTGATTTAAAAATTTTAGTGATGCTTAAGCATGCATGTGTTAGTAACCTCTGAGTTATTTAAGTAATTTTTGTGAGTTAAAAAGCTAAAGAAGAAAATAATTTCCATCACAGCACTCTAAAAAATCCTTCGCTATTAACAACACTAATAACATTTCTATGTAATTATTTTTAAAAAGAGGGAGTAAGTGAAATCAAAAACTGTCAATCAATCAAATTCAGTCTGTTCTGGAAATGAAAGCAAGTTTCAAATGTATAAGCCATGGGAAAAAAATCCATATTTAAAGAGGACTACAAAATAGCATATAACCAATATAACCATTATTATGATGCACTGTTCCCACCCACAGCCTAAGAAATATTATTTTTAATGCATTTATATTAACTCAGTCTACAAAGAAGTGAAAGCAGGAGAACATCATAGTGATTCCAGGAACTTAGGCCCATGGCATATCAAATACATCAAGTCATTGATAAAGAAAAAAAGATGGAAATAAAATCAGAATACACAGATTTAAAGAAAGCATATAACCACTGCATACCATGACATGGCCTCTGGGCCAAAAGAGTCTGGAATCTCTGATAAAATTATTAGGATGATACAACAGAGCGCTTCTGACTCAAAGGAAGCACTAATACTGAGTGAAGTTCTTGCCCCATTTGATCTTAATACAGGATTAAGGCAGGGAGATATACTATCCCTACGGCTTCACACAACAGTTGTGGGAAAACAGTACGATTGCTGTGGAATTTTTAAGATGGGCCTGCAGCAACTTTTTTGATATGCTGATAACTTAGCTACTATGGTAAGAAAGCAAGAACGTATGATATGGAAGATGATGACTGGAGACTTGAAGAGAAATGGAATATAAAATTAGTAAAGATAAACCAAATATATCCTTGTAAGCTGATAAAAATGATCTTAGACAAGCCCAGCTAAACTTGATAACCATATATACCAATGATTCTGATTATTTATATTAAGACCACTAAGCTTGAAAAATTTGACAAGGAAAAAAGGTTAAAGCACAGAAAGACAGCAGGGATTACCCATTTTTTAAGGTCTAAGAAGTTATTGAGAGAGACGGACCTCAGATATATGAGGCCGTTATACGGTTCACTGTTTTCTACAGAAGGGAGACATGATCATTCATCTCTAGAAGAAATGCACTTAAACACCTTAAAATTAAAACACAGAAGTAAATTCGCCAATAAGAGGAATAACAGGGATAACAAGAATGCATGGTGGGAGGCATAACCAGAGATGCAGATAGACATCGGAAGGATTTCAGTGGGCTGGGCACATGGCTAGGTCAGGCAAGTTGATTTAAACACCCTACAGTGAGCTTGCCATATAAATCCAACAATTAGAAGAGAGAGAAATAATCTGAGAAGGACCAAAACTATTACTAGAAATGGTAAAAAGATACAGGTTACAGGAAGACATTTGAATGACATAAGAATGGGTCTCGGTATCAAGGACTCTTGCAGGAGCTAGAGGAACATTGGAGGTGGAAGAAGCAGAAACGTGATTTGGTACTGAAAAGACAGGGAAGAACCAACCTACACTAAGACAAATTAATGATCTGCACATATTTTCCACTTGTAGTTTCAATTAAATGCATTCATTTAAATTATGAAGTACTGAAGCCCAATTTGGAACAGCACTGGGCAGAAAAAAAAATCTCTTTAGACATGTCAAATTCCTGTATTTTCTTGAAGAAAAAAAGAGGGAGTTTAACAAGAAACAACAGAAGTCATTACTTTGGAATTCTAGGTAGACATGTTTTGCAAATGGATCTTTACTTTAAAGATAAAAACAATTCCTTTTACCTTTTCCCCAACTCTCTCTCCTCCCCAAATCCTAAAAAGAAAACCCACAAAGCCTTAAATATTGTCAGTTTTCATTCTATGGATTATTTCTAAAATGTTTAAATAAATGATCAAATAATATATATGTTGCTATTACCACAAACTGGCTTTGTTTTTATGTAATCTTCTTTCATCCTCCTTCTATGTGTTGTGAATTTTTAAGTTAACATTTTGCATATTGCAACACACCTTTTTGTTGATTGAGATTGCTCAAAAAGTCTATCAGGATTGAAGAACAGTAAATTAATCTACACATAAACATTCTTTCTTCATGCTTCATTACGCTGAGAACTTGTTATCTCTTTTTCCAGCACAACTGAAGTTAATCACATGCAACATATACAGGAGACAGCCTGTAGAGGAGGTCGTTACCACGAAAACATTTTAAACAGTTGCTTTTCACATTCTCAGCCAGCCCAACTCCAAGGAAACTGTGCAAAACACATGAACCACTTCTTCAGTGGAAAAAAAAAGAAATGCAACTGATTGACAAGCATTTAAATTCAAGCATTTTTAATCCCTAAACATTAAATTCTATCAGATGATCACACTATTCTACAAAGTCCTTTTTGTATTTACATTGCTGGACATCCAGATTTTCACCTCTCAATAATGATGTCCATTTTACTGTTCACAACATTCACTAAAAATAAAGTTTAAAAAATCCTAACCATATTTCTAGTATGATGACTTGACACATAACAGAAACCACCAGTAACTGTCAGCAAGACCAGTATCTACAGATAAGAAATAAAAAGAATGGTCACCTTGGATGGTGTTTGAAAAGGACAAGCTTTTAAATAGATTTAAAAAGCAAATAAATTTCCTTATTTCGGTCTATTTTGCCTGTACCTCTTCAAAAAAAGTGATTGTTTCTCAAATTTCTCAAGTTGTAACACCAGTTTACGAATATAAGGACTCGGTGATATAAGCTGCCTATGCCTGTAGAAGAAAATAAAAGGAAATAAAAAGTTACCTCCATTCAGCATGGA
Organism: Dromaius novaehollandiae; assembly: GCF_036370855.1. Taxonomy (NCBI): domain Eukaryota; kingdom Metazoa; phylum Chordata; class Aves; order Casuariiformes; family Dromaiidae; genus Dromaius; species Dromaius novaehollandiae. Next base: position 44,755,949 of record NC_088099.1, on the reverse strand, counting down.
CTACAATTCAAGAAGAACAACAGTTCTAGAGAAGGACTTCTAAACCTGGAGCGTGCAGCCTAAGAAACACAGTGCTGAGGAATACAGCATCAATTCCACCTCTACTATGTCACAACAGGCCTCTTATAGAAAAAGCACTAAATTGCAAAGACAGAGCTAGCATGACTTACTTTTTGCAAGGAATAAAGAAGATGCAAGACTCGAGATGCAATTCTCCAAGTCTCTTGCAGTGCGTGAAATGGTGTATGATGGAATTTCTCAAATTATTAAATATATATACCAGTACCTTTCATGTACCAAGTGTAGAAGAAATAGGTTCAAAAACAGGACTCATATTGACCATTGTGCCTGTCGGCATTTGCAGGTTTCCTTATTGCTTTTATGAACAGTTCCAAGCACCTTCCCATATCTTCCTATGTATCGCATATCCCCATCATGTGATAACCATGCATTGTCTTTGTTCGCTTGTGCTCTTCCACAGGAGAAGAAACATAGGCAATGGAGGCCTGTTCTAGGTGGTCCTGAACATAGTCATGAGAGCTATGATGGCCTAAAGTCATAAGTGAGAAAAGGCTGGTGGTACAGGTAATATCTTTCCCCCCTGTAATCTGGTTGGGGGAAGAAACAGATTTTCAGCACACAAGTCTTTTTTCATAAATAAACTCAGCAAACTTCAGAGCTAAGTGCAACTGGATTATTGTTCTAGGAAGGCATTTCTGTTTATATTGTGAGTTTAATAAACATATACTTGGCTGTGCCGTTAGCTTAGGGAAAACAAGGTCAAAGTAATGCATTTCTGTCTATCTAAGAAAAATGCGGGTCTGTGATTGCCATTAGTCCTCATTTGTTTAACCATTTCAGACTCATCCTGAAGCAATTTTTATAACCCAGGCAGGAAAGTTTAATACTTACTGTGCACAGTAGTGTTGTGCCAAAGGGACATTGCTGCAGGAACACAGCTAAAGAGGAGGTCTCAGCAACCAATAACATTGATCAAAGCTGACACGTAAGCACATTATAAATGACATGAAGCAAGGCCGGGTGCTGGTAGCCATGATGGAAACATCTCCAGCAGACAGCACGCTTTCAGTTTCCTCTGCCTCATTTGATCTCTGATTGGAAAATAAAACTGCTGTCAGCCTTGAAAGGGCAATCCTTATTGTAACCTGTAGGTCATGGAGTGTTATCAAAGAGAAGGACCACCATTTTGAATTTTACTGGTATAAAAAGCTGTTGTACACAGCAAGGAAGGGGTGTGATGCATCCGGCTCACAACTGCATCGCTATTCTGAATTACAGGCAAGGTTTGTGTGCCAGCCCAAAGTGTCCATCTCTCTAACCCACCACGAAGGCACATCCCAATTGCTTTCCCATTTCTTCTGTTCAGCTACTGATCTTTCCTTAATTCTCTGCTGTAAGAGCTTCACCCAGAACTCTCCTCAAGCCTCTTCTGGCATTTCGTATGTCCTCATCTCTATAGCCTTGCCTCCTCACTTGCTCTCTACTTAAACTCAGTGAAGTGAATTAATTCTAATACCCCACACTGTTTCTTCTTCCTCAGCATCACCTTACACATTGCCCTCTTGCATCTTCTTATACTGACCAAGTACTTTTGTTCCAAACTCACGTCTCTGTACATGCAAGTAACTTTTCCATCAAGTCTTGCAACCTCTCTCAAAACCAAAAGCACCCACAAAACAGATGCAGTCATTTCCCTGACTTATAGTTACAGTCAGTTCTAAAGCACTAAAGCAACTGCAGTGTTCACCTACTATCCCTTCTAGTTAACTCTCCTTAGCCTCCCCATATTTCTTCACTCTTTAACCACTTGCATCCTTCAGGGATATTTTCTTCCATGTTCAACTTTCTACTTCATACACAAGACTACAGGATTCTAGAAAATTCAATATTCAAAGTAAATAAGATATTAATGAAAAGCTACAGAAAAGCAAATTGGCAGCTCTTCAGTAGAAAGAGATTGAGACTGAGCTTCATAGGAAAAACCCTTCTGAAGCGTGATTAGGACATGTCATACACACACATCCCAGGGCGCCAAGTCGTACATGTTACACATTCTCCCTAGTGCGCCTTTCCTAAAGATTAACCGTGATTTCTATTTCACTGAGGAGGAATCCTTACCAGAGAGATATTCTGTCCTGTAAGCATCATACCCTTTGAAAATTTGTTTTTCATCCTTAGGAACACTATAGGTTTCTACCTAACCTACCTAGTTTACCACTTTAGCAGTAAAACCATAGGTAAAGCAATGGATTCCATAACTGCAGGGTCACAACTGTACCATATGCTGGGAGAACACATGCTTAGGATTTCTATTTCCATCTATTTTGGAAATATTGGAGATATCACCATTGTAGAAGTGACCAGTATATACACTGACATGTTCTGGATAGGCTGAAAATACTGAGCATGTGCACTTTTCTGCCCAGAATAAGAGCAGTAAGAGGCAGACATCCAAGCTAATTCTGCATCTAACCTCCTGAACATCAGGAATATTATATAAAAATTTCATTACTGTACTAAAAGAGATGGAACAAAGCTATGCCTGGAGATGTATGTATACCCATGCATTCAATTCTTTGCGTGTATATATGTATATATACACACACATGTACGTATATATAGATACACGTTTGTATATACACATACACACAAATATACATACATTCACATAACTGAAAATGTGTCCCTTAAATAATAAAGGAAAAGGTGAAAATTACATAAGTAGGCCAGGTCTTCAGCCCTGATTTGGAAATAAGCAGGCCTCAGACTCTACATACAACTGATCAGGACATCTCCCAGAGGTATCTCAAGTTCTCAGGGTCCTATTTTTATCCTGTTTGATCATCTTTGCTCTCAATTTTCTTTGATTCCTAGAGTCTTTTGTCTGCTCTCTTTCTGAGGAAAGTTATGCCCTTCCAAAGGGGCATCTTATTCTGGTATTGTCAGTCAGACAGCACAGCTGACCTTGCAAAGGAATGCATTCACACATGCCCTCTGCAATACGGCAGATGGATCTATATGAAGCTATTATTTGCATTTTCCACGCAGAGCCAGACCATAGGTCATGTCTGATTTTACTGAGAGCCAGAAAGATAAAAAAACAAGCTTGTGGTGATAAGTTTGGAACATACAATATCCCTGAAGAGAAGAAAAAAAAATCAAGAAGTCTCACAAAAGATTTAGCTTCTTTTCAAGTCAATAAACCTGGAAGCAGTTCTTATGCACGGCCAGTTTATCACACATCTTAGCTACTGTCAAGTTTTTAAATTTGGTACTGTTTCATGGCATTTACAATGTTAACCACTGGCATTTCCTTCTGCACCATGCAGAAGACATCAAATACTTCCCATGACCACCAGTAAGCTGGGAGGGCCCAGAGAGCTTACAGCCATCAAAACGTATTCTTTCAGCCTCAGTTCTCTCCTTCTATAGGAAAGCCAGCTTTTTCCTAGATTACTGCATAGATGAATTACACAGTAAAACAAAGGACAAAACAGAAGCTCTAGCTGCACTGAAGTAGCTACCTACCTTCTCCTAAATTGGGGCCATCTTCTGCACAAGGCATCATGTCTCCCAAGAGACTTCTAATCCATTAAGGTTTTGGCACTAACATTCAGGATTAGCTGTATGAAAGGCTAAATTATGTTTTATGGGATACCATAAAAGCTGTATTGCCCTGGAACAGAGATCAAAGTCCACAGTGAATCACATAACAGCTTCAACAAGAAGATTTTTGCCAAGTTTTGTAAGAAGAGACTGAATATTCACTACACAAAAGGCAAGACTATTCTGGTCGCATTTCGTTAAGCCCTTAGGATAGAGCATCCTGTGCTGCACAGTGCTTCAATGAACAAGCACTACATACAAAGGGAAAACACCACTATACGAAAATAATTTCTTTCCTAGTCTATGCAATGAGAGCTATGGATCCAAGTCTTCTGGACAAAAGGAGGAGATAAATACTAGGCTTATACTCAAAGAAAATATCTGAGTCGCTGGTCTATTAGATAGATATAGACAGAGGCTGTTCTTTTCTACCTCTAGCTCTTTAATTTCCCAGCATATATAACAAGTGCTCCAAGCTGGGTTTTGGCTATCCCAAAACACCATTCTGAGCAAATGTACCATTAGCCATAAAAAGTCAGAAAAGAGCTGTAAACAGGAGCCATGAATTCCATTTCTTCTAAACAGCTTCTAAATTAAGATACCGAGAAGCTTTTAACTTGTGTCTTTTTTTAACATTTTAACTTGTATTTCAATCAAAATATTTTGCTTTAATGTGTTATCTACAATATACTAATATCTAACTACTTCTACCACTGTTCAGTTTTCTTATACTGAACTGTTGGACAGGAATCCAAAATACATGGTCATTTTCATTCCACAACCATTGTTGGTACCAAGTAGTTCCTGCTGATAACCTGAATTACTGTTACAGATTCTCTCCTTCAACACAACCTCACTTCTTTTAATACTTTTTTTTTAAGTCTTTCTAATGATGCCTTCATATGTGCAGCAGTATAAGTGGCCTAATGACAAGTTGCCATGGTAATTGCCTCTTGAAAAGTAGGAAAACCACTGCACACCTATCTTGCACAATATCTCTTCAAATGAGGCATCTGCATGTGTAGTTCTAACATCCATCCTCCATTTTCACAATATTCTACAGACTTACAACAGTCCTATTCTGGTTAACTTTCTTAGATTAGGTTCTTCCACATCTAAAAATAAATGGACATACAGAATGCTAGGGCATAACAGAAGCATACAAAAGCAGATGTTTACATTTAAAAGCACACAGTTCAAGAATATGCAAAGTTTAAAAACACTAATAAAAGACTTCAAAATGTTGAGCATGTAAAGACCCATATTAGTACTCTGAAATGTGAGTGAGATAACAGTATCACATCCAGCAGATCTGCAATTTTAACAGTTTCTTAACAAACTACTAATTCCAGGAACAGAGGCTCAAACTACGTGTTGGAGAAGTAACATTAGTTTAAAATGCAAGGAATTAAAATGTATTCTAAATTTACATTCTGAAAAAAGAGGGAGGCCAAAGGACCTCTCCTTCTCTACCTAGGGAAGGTTTAGGATTACTTATTGTCCCACTTTACTCAACCAAATTTAGTTCGTGGCAATTATTTTTCTCTTATGGCCTATACTTGCTATTGCTTATACATCCAACATAATATATTTACTTTATTGGAACACCTTTCAAGAATTAACTGCTTAGTATGAGCATGCAGTCTTAATGTGACTACAGAATTAACATACTCGCACAACAAGTCTCCCAGCAAGAGGGCTTTCTGTTGTGCATAAAAAGGACTTTAACCACCATTCAGCATGCATGGGGGAGGAAAAAAAAAACCAAAAACAAAAAAACACGCATAATGTTCATTTTCATTACACACATCCTTGTGATTTCATAAAGGAGTGAATAATATGTTACACTACTATTTTCAATGAAAAAAAATATATGCTAATAGAGAATCCTAAGCAAATTCTGCTGTGTCCACACAGTCCTGCCTGAGCTCCCTGAAGCTGGCTGAACAACCATAGCTGAGAGTTTGGCTCAGGGAGGGCGTTCGTTCACTCTGTCCGCCTTTGGAGATGCAACTTAGCAACTCTGACTTGCAGCCTGGAGGAGACTGACCATCTGCACTAAAATAAGGCTTTGAACTTCAGATACTCAGAATATTTAAAAGAGATGTCAGAGGCAGGCGAAGTGAACAGCTCCCAAAATTCACTTTGAAAAAAAACTGTATTATTTCAGGTCACTTATAGGTGGAAGAGAGGAGAAAGAAAAAGAAAAGAAAAAAGAAAAAAAGCTTGCACTCAAAATTTGCCTGTAAGATGACTTCAAGAATTTTGTGGTGTTATCAAATGAAATCACCAACTTCAATGGCAGGAGAGAGGGTCTGGATTTTATCCGCTTGTTTGTTTGTTTCACACGAATGATTACTTTCCTCAATTCTTTGATCCCACAACATGATACACATCATGTTACCACAAAGAATTCAGAGATAACTTAAAATAAATTTTACCCACAGGCAACTGCTCATTAATCTCTTAAAAGATAGGTATCTCCCATTGATACAGATTACCTGAAAAGCAAAAATAGGAGATTCTATCTTACAAAATGTAATACAAGATGTGACGTGAATTTGTCAGAGGATGTGCAACAGCCCCAGACTTATCTCTTCAAAATGCCTTGAGCTATTTAGAAGACTTGAGGCAATTTCTAAATACCCTATAGTACAACTGTATCCTTATATTACTTCCCTATTAAACAGAATCATTAGTGAAGATAAAGCTTTTATATGCATTTAAAATTAATTTTTAATATTGAGAAACAAGTACACAATACCATGATTTCCATTTAAAAATTCCATATGATTTACAATTCCTTATAGATTGCCTACCATTATAAATCTATGCACTGCATTTGCACAGAATGCTGTATTATTTTAACCTGTTTAATGAGAGCTTCTGACAAGTTTATTGACTACTAAATATGGGATCTCAAGTTAACTTTCTTACCGTTGAATGGGCAAGTAATGATACCAGAAAAACTTAATGTTCTGAGTTACTGTACTAGTTTTCCTCCTTGTTTGCCTTCTCTGCTTGAGCTTGTAAAAGTGAGTCCACAGATAGAATATAAGAAATTAAAATCTGAAAGTAAAACTGCTTTAGTGTTGTAGTTACTTATGAAATATATGCCCACATGCACGTACACACACGTGTGCATGTACACACACACACTTTCTGGGCATTTGGAGGGTTTTATAAAGTTACTAGGAGCAGAAAACAGTTTCTCCTTTGCATATTTTGTCTTTTGGTCACCACACAATATCTAGCAGGAGAAAACTCTTATCTCAAGGCTTAAAAAATAAAGTTGTTTCATGCACAGTCTTAAGGCTTAAAAAAGAAAGTTGTTTCATGCACAGTCTTATTGCACTGATATATTAAGAAATGCTGTATACCATCACACGATGTTTTTTCTTTTACTATTCTTCAGAAAAGATTTAATAAAGATTTTAATTACAAAAGTGTTTTGGGCTAATGAGCGCACTATATGTTCTTCATTAACGCAAGAAGCTTTGCCAGTTAGAAAATCCAGTATTTGTCAGCTCTGTCTAGATAACTTGCTAAATACCCAATAATTTCATGTACTGAAAAGTGCACATTAATTAAGTCACTCATTGTTTCAGTGAACACAAAACAGTGCTGAATGTACTCTGAGTGTAATGCTCTATGGCCAATAACTTTAATCAGCAGTTAAAATGATAACATTACTCTAAATTAACCAAAAAATCAAGCTAACTGTCTTGCTCTGAAGACTGTGTAGTTAACATTTCCTTTGGAAGGTTTAATTTCAAATTGCCTTGATTATATACATAATTACTATTATTTGGCAATGTTACTGAAGCAGGTGCCAGCAAAACAAGACAGGCTGTGCTGAGATCCAACCCCGGTCTCTGCACTGAATGTTCAGCTATCAGACAACATAGCAGAATTGATTAAAAACTTCTACCTTGGATTCTCAAAACCTTAGCCATATCAGTTCATATTTAATATGCAGAGTCATCCACAATAAATGCAATCCAAACTCAGAACGGATAACCACAGAAGCGTTAAAAGTAAATTTGTTATTCTAAAATGTACAAGAACACACAAAAGCGTGCTCTTAAATCTAAACCTGGAACTAACAATCAAGAAAGGGAAACCAGTGCTTGTCTCTGATATTTAAGTACAACCCGATTACCTTCCGGCATTTATTCCAGTGCAAAATTCTACTGAAACCATCATTTAGATCAATGAAAACATCCCCTCACAACCACACTCCGCAAGATGAAAGATCAAAACACTAACAAAAGATGTCAGAGCTGAAATTCAGCACAGCAGCAACAAGCTTCAAGAGATAATGTGATCCATGGAAGTTGGACACATCCTGCCAAAAAATAAAAACAAGCAGTGCATGTGCGATACATTGATCATTAAGGCCACTGTGTAGTAGTATAAAAACCAGATATATGAACTTTATAATCAAGTTGTCTTTGTTGGTTTTAGCCCTTAAAGAAAAAAAGTTGAGAATACAAATCATCTCTAAAGTACTGCATTTACAAATTCTCAGTTTGGAAAAGCATTCTTAATTCTTTCTTTAATTATAATAGCCAAAATCTCAATAATTCTAGTGTCTATGCCATGTTATACAAAATTTCTATACCTAATGAGAGAAATAATTATGAATGTTCTGCTTTTATGCATGATAAATTTGGAAGTTTAACTTCCTAAATCAAACTCAACTGCTATTAATGGTCTCACATCAGGATTATGTCTTGAGCTTGACAACTTGGTAAAGGAAGAAATCATACACCACCTTCAGCATCCTTTTTAAAAACTGAAATTTTCAAAAGTGCTGATGGTTTAGAATTCCTGCCTACCAATAAGAAGTTGGATGGACAGAAAATAATCAACTATTTTTATGCTTTTGTAGCAAAAAATAAATTAGTCTATCACAGAACAAATCTAATGCCACATTTTACTCTAGGTGACAGTTATGATCTCAACTGCTGGAAATCTAAGATGTGACTGCTAAGATTTCTCCAAGAGTTATCTTACACGTGAAGCTCTGACAAGACAATATCCTGTCAAGTGACACACCAATGAATTGTTTAAATATGGCATTAGTGATTCTAAGGTCACTAGGACAATAAAAGTTAAAAAACCTGCCATTTCAAGAATAAATTTTATATTATATATATATATAAATATTTAAGAATAAATTCAATAAAACATGAAATTATACTTGCATGTTGTTTAAAGCTGAAAAATTTTTGTTCAAAAAAGACTGAAAGAAAAGTGCTGTATAACTATCATGCTCCTACTCAACCCATTAAAGCAGAAATGAAATAAAAGGCATGTTATTGTAGGGGAAAAACAAATATATATATGTATGTATACACACACACACACACACACACACACACCTGTAGCTTTAGCATGAGAAGTTCTTCTCATGAAGCCCTTCACACAGTGTCCGTCCACAGCAATTTTCAGTCTCCATCCACAGCAATTTTCAGAGAAACAGTGCCTGCAGCTCAGTGACTGAGAAGCGAGTAAGTAGCTGCCTCCCAGACTGACAGACACTTAGCTGGAGCCTCTGCAAGTGCTGCTGGCTGCTTAGCTCAGACAATTTTGCAGTTCACGCTGACCTTCACGCTGCAACAACTGTACAGCTCTCAGTATTCAAACCAGTTAATTCAAGGGCAGCACGGGTTTATCTGTATGAGCTGCCTTCGCACCCATATACCACAGCAGAGAGGTCTTTCAAAGATACCTTTCAATTTTCAAACTCTCTGCTGTCAACATATTACAAATATCCACTGAATCGGTCTCTGTGTAAAAGCTATAAATGTTTAATCTGAAGTTTAAGAAGGATAATTCATTTTGCACTTTGGTCTCACTCTCATGGAATCAGGCCTGTTCAGTGAAATATTACTACTTTCTTCATACGAAGAAGAAACTGAGCTCTGCTTCTATCCAGTTTCAGCCATCTCAATTTCTACTGAAGTTCTGCTATAATTTACAAAATAGGTCAGACTGCAATAAAATAAAAGTCAAGACATATCATTGACTCTTTATGGAGAAAAACGGAGTATAAGCAGGAATCCAATTAGATGGTTTTAACTGAATGTATAACTACTTAATGGTATTAAAAGAGTAAAATAATCTACCCATTTTGTTGTCTGGAGTATCTTCTTTAAGAAAGCCCTCCAAGGCTTACTCTGATATTTTGCGATTCGTTTTGGAAGCCAAGTTCACAAAGCGTGTAACTTATCAGCATTTAAAAGAAGCATCACTTGTAAGTCAAGCTCTCCCATAAGTGATAAACAATCTCTTAAATCCCATTTGACAGAGTGCTGAAAGAGATTAGGGCTAGCGCAATTTTATACTGCTGCTCCAAGGATTGCCTATGAAGGCAGAAAACTACATTTAGGACCAAGCAGATCACCTCAAGGCATAGAAAGGTGTTTCCCCACCCCAGTGATCCAACAACCAAAGCTTCATTGCTTTATCTTAAAAAAGCAGTAGCAAAAGAGGTAGCCATGAACGCTCCATTTTCTCTTCGACTTGCATAGTTTTTACTATAGGAGGGGCATCTACATCTGAGAGTGGCAGCCCCTCACGTGGCCGGCCGCCTGTGCCGGCAGGAGGGGCAGCAAGTCCCACTCCCCAGATTTATCACCCACCACTGCCCCAGCTCAGCTCGACCACCTCCATCCACCTCAGCCAGCAGCAAGAGCCAAGATACTGCCTCTGTCCTTGGCATGACAAAATTCAGTTTGGCATCCGCTGTAGGGAAAGTTTGCTTTCTGAATTTGGGATGTGAAACAGAATTGGAAATCTTGGCTTCAGGACCTTAATCCCTAGTTTTAGGGCTTGTTAAATAATCTCTCTTCTCCTGACTAAACAGCCATTGTAACTCATTTTAGATAACACTTCAGTGATCAGACGCAGGGGGAAAAAAGGCAAGATGCAGTTTTTCTACTGGTGATCTAATACAGACCCACTATGCCATATAAGTAGTAAGACATACAGAACAAATACATAAACACAGAGCCAGTGTGAGTAGGATGTATCCCTACATCTCTTTGCTGTGCTACACTGTCAGAAATTCACAGGGAAATACGGTACAGCCATGCTTCACAGTTCCCCAAGGCCAATATCACTTGTGCACCTTTCAACTTCTGTCATAATGTAGTTTCTCCTTTTGTGTCCCATCTCCAGGTTGCTTCTTACCCCATCTTCAGATTCCGGAAGTGGGATCACTCCCTAGGTTTTACATGTGGTTCCTGCTCCTCCAGACTTTCTGATGAAAACTGAGCTCCTGATCTTCATGGGCTATTGGACACTCAGTCTACTTTTATTTCTGTCTTTCCTTCATTCCCTCATTTAACCAACTCTGGATTTTTCCATCAATGAGTAGATCTCTCCCTTCCAGCTGTTTCTTCTATACAAACGATCACAAAGACAAGATCTTTGGTCACCAGGATGAGTTAGGACTACGCTATTCAGCTACTAAACAATCTCCTCTAAACAACCAGAGTCTCTTCTGGGAGAACATAAGAACAGATGCAAGAACATAAAAGATTCAAACATACGCGCACGCATACACAAAACAACATAAAAATCAAACAGCAATTTATTAATTCATACTGATTTGCGAATTTGTCATATAGTTCAAGAAGGTTTGATGTGACAATCTCAGCTTCTCTTAAAAAAAATCAATCTTACAACATCAGCACATAATTGTAGGTTCTGGGACACTACACATTACAAGAGAGAAGGCAGAAATACAGAAAAACATTGACTTCTTCATGTAGTTAATGTCATTATCTAATAGAAATAAATTTTAAATAAGCTCTCTTTTCCTGGGACTAAGACATATCTGGAAAATTCTCTTTCTCTAGCAGAATTTTTATTTCTAGAAGAACACTGAATAGGAGTAATGGACATCTGTAAATCTGACATGTCCACTGTGCACTCACAAAGCAGCTGTAAGGTGTACCTGCACAAAGGCTCTGGAAATCCACAGAAATTTCAATACTCTTCAGCATTACTCCAGACTTACTTCACATACTAAAAATCAGAGCCACCTGTGTGCAATCAGTCCAGTCCATGGGGGGTATGTCAGGGTGACTACACATGGGGTGCCTAGGGCATACACACAGAATGGCAGAGATAAACACAGAAATTCAACTCTCAAGCCTCAAGCACATATGGGCAATATTTTCTGCTCACAACATGTCTCTAAAAAAAGAAATACAGATTAGGAAAGAGGTGGGAAGTAAAATAAGCTCATGTACTGTGATTACCACACTTTTTTCCATATTGCATATTTTAAGAATTTATATAAACTAAACAAATTTACATTATTAGTGGTATTATGATACAAATGTTCAACAACATGTTTCTGCTTCTATTTTAAAAGTAATGAAAAACAAAAATAAAATTTAGTCCCACTCTGTGATAAATATAGATTACCACCAGAAGCTGATTAAACATCTGATCAGCCTATCTCTTAAAATGTAAATTAAGAAGATACTTTCATTACTTTCATCTGTATAACATGGCTAGAAGTTTTATATTTGCCTGGGCAATTGGTCAGCTAACCATCTAATTATTTGCACAATGAAATGTGCACTTTTCAAAAACAATTAGGTTTACAGAATAAAAATAAGAAAAAAAGTATAGATTATATCTAACAAGGTCTAAGAGCACTTAGCTTCAATTAGACATGCCTGATTTGTTATTCCTATCTTCTGAAAAAGACTTCAGAGTTACAGAATGGAGAGTAGCAGATTTTAATAAACGCTAGTGAACTATATCCATCTGAAGTCACCCTGTGAGACTCAGGAATCTTATGAAACAATAACATACTCAAAAACAGTATCTACAGTTAAACAGTACATAGGGATTTAAAAGTTTATCCCCACTCTATATTTAAGGTAGCCAAGAAGTCCCAGTATTTTTTCTGATTAAATAAAATTCAGTAGAGCCTTTTTGCCTCTGATAATTTTCCTTCACTAGGTATTATTAAAACAGAAAACATGGGGGGAGGGAGAAGTATTAAAAAATTAACATACATGCTGTTAAAACCTGTTAGTTCAATGCTGCTAGCACTACTTTCAACAACTGCCCAATCTTCCATCGCTTTATGTTTAATAAAGTACTACTTTTATTGTGACAAAATGTAGTGCACTATATTTTGAAATGATATGCCCATGTACTCTAGGCAAAAAAAGGAAAACGCAGCTATTAAAGAACAAAAACAAAAAACCGTGCTGTTCCTTCACTCCTGATTTAATGCTAGAAATCTAGTCAGTTGCTGTCTCATGAAAACTTTTGTTCCAGATTTTCAAAGTCAAGTAGGAGCTTTTCTGGGACAGCACGCCCTGTTTAAATTAATCTGCAGTGGCTCATTTTTTAAGATTCAAATTAAACATTTCTTTGGTAGTTGAATGACAGTTTCTTAATTCATTTATTATGCAAGAATGATTCCCTATAGTGAGTAACTGGAATTTCTGCAAATTTGTATTGACAAACTAAAGTACAGCGTATAACTTCAAACTTCATCTGCATGCAAGGTTAGCAAAACCACACTGCTTGTGAGTGGCAATACAAAAGAATATTTCAATTTTAAAGGATGAATCACAGGACAAGATCTTCCCTTGAAGGGTTTTTCAAACTGAAATCCAGTCACACTCCATCAGGAACATGGAGCAAATACTGGAGCAAAGTCACCTGCTGTAGAAATACTATAATTTCAAAGAATTTAACACACACATTTGTGATCTTCAACAAAAAATTAGCATGGCTTATGGGGGGTGACAGTGACAGAGGAAGGTTTAGTAAAATGATTCTTCTGAAGCTTTAGAACAAATTTAGCCTGGATAAGAATAGGTGTGTATGTATATATAAATATAAATAAATAAATATACACACATATACACACACACAAAACCCACAACCCCCACCCTAAATCCTTGATAGAAAGAGGTAAGGTACTGGAAACAGAATAAAATGCCATTTCATGAATAGCAGTAGTGTTATTATTGATGATATACATTTAACAGATGTGATCCTGCAAAAAATTGGGCTCAAAACTGTGGGCATATTCTGGGTATTCAAAATATACAAAGAGCCAGTTTGCTGCAGTATTTAGTTACTACCCAGCATAGGAAAACCAGGATAAGTTCATTTGCTTTTTCTTAGTTTATCAAAAGATTTCAGTCATAACACTCAGCTTTTTGGCAGTCAGGGTAAACTTGCAGACTCAATGATATTAACTATGAAAATTCCTGTAAGATTTCATGTCAATCCATATTTTTACACCTTTAATTAAAGCAACAGAAGGGGAGAAGTGGAATACATTAAAGTGTTTAATAATAAAATCTATCTGAAACTCAACTGAAAGTGAAAGGTTTTCAGTGACTAAAAAGTTATCATTTTATATTGTTAATTACTTAGTTTATGATAAAATAATTTAGAGAAAAACTGAGAGTCAAGGCAAGCAGAATTTGGGCCTAAGGGTAGAGTATTACAGTCTTAAAAACAATGGCAGTTATGATAGAGCAAGAACGAATTTAACTCTCCAATGCATATTTCAGGAGAAACATGCACAGCTTAAATGGTATCATTTACATTTATGTTGTATGAAACAGGAACTAGAGACAATGAAAACAATTATAAAGGTGAGACCAAAAACAAAGCCTTTGAATAACAAGGAAGTATCATAACAAACTCCCTTGCACTTACACGTTCTTCAACAGATCGTTTAATAGCCACAACTGTTTGTCACTTCTGAGATAGCTTTCAACTTACTCACCTTATGGTCAAACCTTCATATTTGTCTTAAAACAATCTTTGGTAGCAAAGATCACATAAATCAAGTTTACATTGCATTGTAATCCCTTGTTACATCTGATTACTCACAAATTCTTAGGCACTTACATTTTCATGCTGCTGCTTGATAAGTTGATAGAATTTATTGTTTGTAATTAGCAGAACTGTACTGAAGACAATCCAACACGCAAGCGTTAACAGGGCTTTCCAAGACTTTCAAAGATGTTTATGAAACACCATGTTCAGGCTTTTATCTGGTTTGTTGCCATTTGTTAAAGGAAGAGACCGCACACATTCTGACCCTCAACCAGAATAACATGCTTTTGAAGACTCTGCCTCAACACCAGCCTGTCATTTATACCCATGAAAGGAAGGTCTTGTTTTCCAAGTACAAAGCCCAAAGCTCCCAGAGGTCTACATTCATCTAAACAGGAAATAATCCTGCTAAGGAGAGTTTGAAAAACTGAAAGTGAAGTTGTGCAAGAGACCACACTTGGAGCAATTTTCCCCCTTTCCAACCCATCAGACGTATCCCGCAGGCACTGAAGGCAACACATTTCACCCCGCATTTACCTGGACACCCCCTCAAATGATCTTTTCTTGCCGAATTTACCCACAACACTCAATCTCACACTTGGGAACTTTTACATTAGGTAAGTTCCCAATGCAGACATTGCTGCGTGAACAGCTTGCTCTGATTTCATGATTGCTCAAAAAATATATATATTTTTTTCTCTCCTACTGCTCACCTGGTGGTACCCTAAAAGAAAATACAGAACTTACTTGAAGGGGGGAGGGGGAGAAGGATGCAAGGAAGCATTTAATATATTTATAGCTGAGCTTAAGCACAAGTTAGCTGCTACAAATACAGAAGAGTTTGCAGTGGGCAGCTAGCAGGCTCTCTGCACATCAGCATGAAGTGATCCACAGGCACGTTTTAACACATCTGCTCCCAATAGCCACCAAAAGATTTTTGAACATAAACAGTGCTGGACACTCTTGCTAGCCAAATTCTCACTGCTGGTACATATCTTTCATTTTGTCTCACCATATTTCCTTTATCTGCAGAGAACTTTACTGTTTTACCACTTCTTTATCATTCACTACCTCAGTATCTGATCCCCTTTCAACAGGCATTGGACAAACGGAACACCTGTAACTTTTTGTTCATTCTCCCAATATATTGTATTTTAAAGAAAAGTGAGAAACAAGGAAAAAGGAAATTGTGAAAGTCTTAAATATCCCCAAAGTTCATTGATGATATAATGAAAATATCCATAGGATTTTGAGCAGAACATATAGAACCTGCACCGTATCGCTACTTTTTTAAATAAAAGGTAGACTTTAAGAAATCTGTCTCTTACCTAATATAAGGGATTGAGCTCATTATTTTCTAAATGAAGCATTTGTATTGCTGTGACATTTCTGAGCAACCAAAATCACTTCTGTAACCATGTTGATTTCAGGGCCATGAGCTGTCTGCTTTAATCAATTTAAAGTGAATTCTCAGAACAGATTCTTTAACACTTCAATGTTATGCTGTTTCAATATTCCACTTTCTACCAGCACTCAATTTACTAACACAGTTAGATTTTAGAAGAAGATAAATTAAATCATAGATCAATTCATGCCTAATAAAACAAAAAAAACAAAAAATCCATTAGGGTCAAGTTTCATTAGACAAAAAAGCAGGAATTGTAAGGCTATGGCTGAAACTATCCTGGCTAGTCCAGTCATGAAAGCACTTCTCAGAATCTCATATGCTTCACTGATACTCTTGTAATTATATTGAAAGGAATCCCTAAGTTATAAAGTGATGAGTTCAGAGTTAAAAAAACTTATCTCCTTTGTGCCTTCTGACGCTATGTCAAGACAAAAGGCAAAAATATTCAAGAGGTACCTCTCCTGTATATAGAGTAGAATAACATATTAGTATTTTACAGTAATAATGAAATTGTGTTTATTAAAATAATAATAGGATATTAAACAGCAACTACTGAAGTTAAATATTTTTAAATCTTCAGAACCAGCAAACTTGCATCCCAAATTATTAAAATACTGCCTGCAGAGCTCTCTGATGCATGAATGTTGACTTAACACAAGGAAGTTCCAAAAATCTACAAAGAAGTAATACAATGCAAAAAAACAGCTAATGCTTACTTAAAATAATAAAGACCCCCACACACATACACAAAGCAATGACGCAGGGATTTATCCTTAGTGTGACACTGATCCTGCAAATGTCATAGGCAGGCTAATGCATGCAACTAAAAATGACAATAACGCAGTTATTGGCATTAATGATAAGGACTGTCTGATTATTTTAATGAAACACAAGATTGTTTAATGAAAAAAGTGTATTAACAAATATATTTGGTTTTCTTTGAAGAAACTAAGTTACGGATAACATTCTGATAAAAATCTGAATATTAGTAAACTCAATTCATATTGAAATAGATTAATAGCTGGTTAAATGGTAAGTCATAAAACAGAACTTTAAACACTGAACTGCCAAACAGTCCCATTGGATTTTTTTTTCCCTAAGGGGGAATAACTTTTGTTCTTGGCCCTTTTCTATTTTCAACCTTCAAGGATCCAGAAGTAATCAAATTGCTGATAAAATTTGTCGGTGATGCAAGTGGTTGAATAATCAGTTGTGATAGGGACTGATCAGTTGGCAGCCTAATTTACTATGCCTGATTTGAGTAACATCAATTTTATCACTGATGAAAAAAAAAAAAACCTACACCTTACAGATTTACTCTGTCATAACTTACCTCCTATCAACAAACAATAACTGGTTATTTGTGCTAGTCATCTGGTATGAACATCAGTTCAAACAAAATAGATGTTAGTTATCAAATTTTTGTTAGCTATTAACAATTAGAGAAAAATTCCTCAAAAGAGATGGGTATAAACCTACCTACTTACTTCTTAGAACTAAGGCACAGTCTTATAATAAGTAGTAGCACTCTTCCTGAGATAAGAAAAAAATAATTGATTTATCAGTGAATCTTAACAGTTAATCTTAAAAAATTCAAGGAGACAGCTAATGGCTGTTTGTCCACGCTTAGCATATATTTTGAAGGCACAAAGGAAAGAAAATACCTTAAAGAGCTAGGATACACAACTTTCTCTCACACCAAATCTAGTCAAAAGCATTAGATACAGTTGATTTACACGCTGGTAAACATTTTTTATTCCCACTTTGCATAACCACAGCAAAATGGTTTGTTCTGAGAAACAGAGATAGAGAGAACCATTCTGTTATATTCAAATCTACCTGCAGTGTGATTTCCCACTTTGTGGCACAGGAAAGCTCTCCAAATGCAAAAAGAGTTCAGTTGCTCCTTCCTCCCTACTGAAAGTCATAATTTTACGCAACATCAAAACTATTTATTGTAGATGGTAGAAAATGTCAGAAACCTGAGATTTTAGGATAAAAAGTATTGACTGCAGCAGTCTAGTTCCTGAAAGGTCCTGTCTTCATAGCAGTGCACACAGTGTACATAATAACAGAGAAAAATTTCAGCAGATTTATTCTCAAGATAAATTGTTTTCAAAATATTTTAGTTCCACTTGCTCTTTTTCTTAGCTGCACAGTGTGACTGCATGCAAGTAATGTGCTATGACAGATTTTGCCTGCTGTAAATTACTCTCAGGAAGTGAAGCTTCATGGCATATTTCCCCTTATGGCAATTTTTTAAGTTAATTAAACTGATATCCATATCCTGAACAACAACCTTGAGAACAGGCTTGCTGACAGGACCCTTGCAGGGACAAAGTCCACGCTAGTGGGCCAAAATCACCAGTTACAGGCTGCGCCGCAGTTCGGATAACAGCGCTGAATAAGGACCAGCAATGTAACGCTTGCTTCCGCGAGATGCTGGGCCCAGACTGGCCACAGAATACTTAACTTGAAGTCAGCTAAGCCTATGAGAAAATGAAATGCTAGAACAGGATTAAAGTTTAACAGCCTTTATTCAGTATTTTATTAAAGCCAGAGGGAAACCTGCAGCACAAACGATCTACAAACACAGAATGATTCGAGCTTCACCTAAAGAGTTCAACTCAGGGTGCTCAGCACTTTCTATACAGCATCTGGCTGGCTTAAACGGCAAGCAGGATGCAAGTCTTAGCTACAAAGGGCCATGTGGCACCTTTAAGGGTATGTCACTTTATATCTTCAAATAATCTGTTTATTTTCACAAGTCTAAAACCAGGGAGACTATGCAGAAGCGCAAGCTTGTTTCAGGGGATATCATGTGCAATGCAGGAAAACAATCACCTCTTGGAGAAAAACATCCATCCATAAAAAATGTTTTTATTCTTTTTATCTTGGAAATTAAAATGTTAGATCCTTCCTCCAGCTCTACTTCATGGTAATTTAATACATAAATTATTAATAATGGTTTTATCTTTTGACTAATTATCGCTTGCATGATAAACAGACTCTTTCATTTCTCCATCTTAATTAGCTTGATGTTTTCCTCTTCTCTGAACGGCACCACTAGCTGCATTTCATGTTCTGTAACACCAACAAGCAGAAAACCTTCTCACAGAAATAGGATCCCACAGCAAACACAGCAATGCAAGCTGTCATGTATAGCTCTACTTTTCCCAACAGGTGTGCCTTTGGATAAGGAGCCACAGAGAAAACATCATCAGTGAGGAAAACAGTGAGACACTTCTGGCTTAGTCCCAGTGTTTCTCTTTGCTTATAAGAGATGTTTTTAAATGCTATGTTGCACTGACTAAAGTCAACCAACAGTCAGCAAACCAAGAAGCACAAGTCCTATAGGTAACAGGCAAGATAAAAATCAAGTGAGCATAGTATCCATGTGTTCCTACTGCTCCCAAAAATCTTCAGATTGTCTTGCCATCACTGTTTGTATCTGGAACTCCTTGTAAAAGAGCATTCATATCCACTAAATTGGACTTTCTCAGGAAATACACAAACATTTGGTTCTTCTCCTAAAAAGAGGCAATTTCTATTAGGAACAAAACAAAACACAATTGCTAACTAACCAACCAATGCTTTTCACTTCATATTTTTTAAATACATTTGTGCTTTTATATGAATTCTGAAACCAAAAATGGGAATGTGCAAATTCACATATGTAAAATATTTATGCACATAACATAGACATTATTAATAAGAATATATTACAGTAGGAGAAATAAGAGGATACAATTTAGTTTGGAATGAGAAGATAGGTTACATCTTTAAAGGAATTATATTTACATGTATATATGAAATATTTTCATAAATTAATATGAATATATCTATGAACATGTGTAAACATATGATATATTCTTTATTTATACACTTTCAGTACTAAGTGAAGGAAAGTCACCTGAAAATATACCCTAGAATTTCTATGCATTGGAATTTTCACATCAGAGGAACGTGTTATGTGGGCTACATTGCTGATCACTAAGTACAATGCTGAAAGTGAATAAAAGAGAATTATTGGAATTTATAAGGCAGAAGGTCAGAAGTACAATAGCAATAGAGAGCTACAATGACTCATCCCCCAAATCAGACTGCATAAAAGTCGTATCCATGTTTGACGCAGAGACTACATTTTCAGACATCCAAACCTGCTGATTCCCAAAGCACCTGTTAAAAAACACAACAAAAAGGGAAAACAACTCTTCATTTAGTTCTGAGTACCACATCGGACTGAGTTCAAACACTACTACAGAAGGTCCATTGTGCGGTATCAGTGTAATTCAACTTTACTATAAAAGACAGAAGTCCACCACCACAGCAAGAACTTCAAATATGGGAACACATTATAAACTCTAGAAAACATTAAAAGGACAGTTTAAAGGACATAATAGTGCAGATGGCATGTGGCTTATTTGAAGACACTTCACTAGAGCCCTAGAGCACAGGTATATCATCTATCAGAAAAGGATTTTGACAGGACTCAAGGCAATCTTACGAGGTGGAAAGACGTGCTTCCAAATCCTGGAAAGCTCAAACAAATTGGCAAGTAAACATTAAACTGAGAGAAGCCAAGACAATTTGGGAGATTTTTTTTTAAGACAGCAACTAATAACAAACCTTTTTTTTGTTGTTTTTTTCCCCCTTCAAACAGATCAGAAGAAAGAACCAGAAAGTCTGTTGGATATAAAAGAAGCAGTCAAGAAAAATAAGGCTACATGAAAAAATGGGACAAGTCCTCTGGAATGGTGAACAGCGTGGATGCTCCACTGCAGGGACATAGGTGTTTGGGTGGGCTTGTTTTTTCCCCTCCCCTTTTTCCCTTGCACAATGGATGAACTTCAAGAACTTTATAAACTACAAAGTCAGCAGCAAAGCTTTCAGAACGAGTTAATAAAATGAATAATAAATCACCAGGTCCAGACTCAATTCACCCAAGAATTCTAAAGGACCAAATATGAACAGTACATCTTATTTTTTTAAAAAAAAAATCTGCCTCTATCACTGGAAGATAGCAAATAGGATGAGAATTTAAAAAGAGATATTTTCAAGTCAGAGGACAGCTGTGTGAAAACATCATCTTGATGCTTAGGTGCGGATAACGATCTATTTATTTTGGGGGTTGGACAGAGTGCGAGAAGGCTTTATCAGAAAGGTTTAGGTAGCAAACCAAAAGTCATCATTATGACACTGAATAAAAACACACAGCTCCCTGCTATCTCAATTTCTGGTTCCTGTTCTCATTACTCCCTCACAAAAAGATATGGAAGAACTACGAAGGACACAGAGCATAGGAACATGGATGTTCAGGGACTATCTAGTGCCTTTTATAAGGAAAGTATTTTTCGTCATGAAAGAGAGACCAGGATAGAAACCCATAAAATCAAAAGAGTGTAAAGGAGATAAATGGAGGCTCACAAACTAGAGATCGTTTAATAAAATTATTGGCAGTTTTCAAATGCAAGGAAGACCTATTTCACAGATGCTAAGTATTTTTGTGGAATTCATTGTCACAACATACTGTAAAGGTCAAGTGCTAAAAAGGAGGATTATAGAAAGTAGTAAAGCATAAATCATTAAACAAGATGATCAAGTAGAGATCTAGTCTTTGAAAACCCCAGACTGCTGAGCATCAGGAGCTGCCAGTCTCTTCCAAGCAAAAGATCACTTTGTGCTATCCATTTCTTATACTCTTAAGAATTGATTATATGCCAGCATTAAAAATTTTAGGAAAACTTTACTTTGAACCAGTAGAGATACTCTTATGATTTCCTTTCTATTCCCCAGCACTTCTAAGTGGAAAATACTTAGATTTCACATTTTAACTTTAGTATAAATGTACTTCTCAGTTAACATTTTATAGTAGCAATCAATTGTAAAAAAATCAATAAAACCAACAAAAAGCACTAGCAGTTTTCTGACTGGTGCTGTATTATTTCTTTAATATTTTAATGCATATAATATACTGATTCAACAATGCAATTAGTTGCACTTGCACATAAATTAAGTACTTAGCTAAGCCTACTCAAAGTTTTGTTTCCATGGTCTCAGAATGGCATTTCTGGTGAACAGGAAGTGGCAAACAGAAAAATAAAACCATGAAGGGCTGTCCAAGTTTCTAAAGCAGATATGTGGTATATAATATAAAACTAAAAGTAGGTCTACATCATGCCATGAAAAAATTGAAGGGATCTATGTACACCAAAAAAACCCAGAAGTCTTCAAATTTCATCACATGAATCCTTGCAGAAGCATTAGCACTCTCCAAAGTTCACAGCTGGGCTCTTTTTAAAGCATGAGATGAACATTTCCATTTTCTAAATGGCCTTTTGGAGGAAAGTTTTCTAGCTGTAATGAAGATGTTAAACAAAGAACTTACATTATCACCCAACACATTTATCTAATATACTTATTGGGATCTGGTCACGCTGAACATTTTTGGATACTTTAAACTGCAATATAGCTCTTTCTACTATTTACATCCCTCAGTGATCCCAAATTACTTGTGCCCAAGCCCAAACTTAAAAACTGAAAGCTATCTGATATACTTAGTTAAGAGAATTAATGACAGCAAGCAAGCAGAAGAACGTGTTTCAAATACCAAAGATGAGGGGTTTATTTTCTTATTCTAGTCTTATCACATACTAATGTTATTACTTCTGAAAAAGAACAATTCCCTAATAGAAAATACATAGATAACTTCTTACTATTAGCCTAGTAGAAATTATTTAAATTATTCCCTAACAGATATCTTTTTTAATTATTAATTTCATGTGGAAGTCTATTAGGACAAAAAGCTCTTTAACAAAACTAGTTAAATCAGTGAGCCAAAACTATTTAAAATTTTTTAGCTGTGACCTCAAGTATGATTTGTTCCAAACAGTATCCTTTGGCTGATGATGCCTGAAATTTGAACCTCAATTTTTCTTTGTACTGTAACCCTCTTTCAGAGTACATGAAGGAATTTTCAACTCATTAGTGTACTTTTCCATTTATATTTCTGAAAGAAGTCTCCTTTGTTCATGAGAAACAAGCCAACAAAAACGACAAAAGTTAATTTCCAAAATGCATCCCAACGCAATTTTTCCCAAAGCTATGCTTCCTACACTGGTTATGCTGAATGGCAATTGTCTCCCAGGCTTAAGTTATGGTTCTGTGCATGCGATGATACTACATTAGAAAACTGCTTATATGTCTAATTACAAGATTGTATATAGCAAGCTTTTTTTTTTTTTTTTTTAAATCACAGAAGGCATGAGATAGCTGAAGTAATTAGAATCTGTTTGTTGCCTAAATGACTACTTTATATGATTACAATAAGTGTTGTCAGTCTTCATTGTCTGTACTTTTTATTTGGCAAGAATTGAAGCAAAGTAATAGAAAAGGGCCTTTGTTTCATCAGTAGCACTTTTATCACAAGTTATGCCTGCAGCATACACAAAGATCCAACGCATTTGGATGGGAGGCATTTAATTCCACTGCTTCCCATGATTGAGCCTTCTCCTCCAATACAGCAAATTCATAATATAAAGTTGTTTGACAAAAAGGACAAGTATTCTGCAGAGTTCTGCTGCAATCAAGTTTGTTTCTAAAAAGTTTGCAAGCTAAGCAACTGGTTCACAAAAATTGCTACTATCATAACAAAGAACTAAGAGCTCTCTTCAAGTCTTGACAGGCTACTTTCTTAAATCAGATAGAAAAATAAATAAAAGCATTAATCTCAAATGTTCCTGAAACACTTTTGGAGGTGTTGAGGACTGTATTATAAAACTACAAAAGAATCTAACCTTCACCTGTTATAAATCAAAAAATCAGAAACTTAGAATAGATTTCCCTAGAAAGCACTGCAATTTAACGAATTAGAAATGGTCTAAAAAGTACACAGAACTGGTCCAAAAGGACCTGATCTACTAAAAGTACTCTAAATTTCACTTTTTTTCTAAAGAAAAGTTGACTGAAAGTTTACTACAATTTTCAGACAAAGTGAGAAAATTTTAGTACTCAACAAAGAAAAGTTAATACCATATGAAGTAGATCTGGATCATGATCTGTTTTCCCTCTGAGAACAGCAGCATAACAATATAGAGACAGAGTTCAAGCAAACCACTATTGCAGAAGGAGATATGCAATGCCAATCAAAGCAGCAGTGCTTTATAACAAGACATCAGTGCTAGGAAAATCTTCAATTTTAAAGTAAAATACTATTTTTTTTAAAAAAAAGTGCTCATTTATTACTGAAAAGCAGGAAAGCGTTAAAAACTATATTGGCCTGTTTTTCAGACATATTACATATTCTCTTTAGACATGCATCTGACCTGATGCAATTTGAACCTCCTCTGCTCTCATGCAGATAAAAATGATAATTAACTTCACTTATGGAATAAGTCTTTCTCATAGGGAAATAAAAGAGTTTCTAACTCACTTGCGCATTTAATACATGAGGTGTTTGAACTGAATGAAATCAGTGGTTAAACATGAACATTTCTGTGCACAGGAAAAAAAAGTTTTAAAAGCTTCTTTTAGTTCAGCCCAGTTTCTGAAGTTTCAGTTCAAAAATATAGGCCAAGTTCCACACTGTCCCTCAAAGTCAGCTTGCATAGTAAAAGCCTGACCCATTTTGAATGGGCCTTGAAAGGCTATAATAAAAAAAAAATAATAAAAAACAGGTGGCTGTATCTCTTTCCATAACATATTTTTTCAATTAAGGATTCACGTGTGAAACACGTTATCATCTCAATTCCATGCTCTGAAGAACAGACTGCTGCAAAGAACTCGCACTTAGCTCAAGGCTGATTAGTTAGCTCAAGGTAGATTAATTTCTTTTGCATTTTACTTAATAATTCCTACAAAGAGCAACTGTTAATATGGTTTAGCACAATACAGAATGATTACAACTTTTTCCAATCATGATGCAATAGTTCCATGGAGGGATGAGGAAAAAATATATATGTGTGCACACACACTTCTTTATATTTGCTGTAAGTGATCTTCTGAAACTCTTTTTCTTCCATTTTTGCTTGGCTGTCACTTCCACCTTGAAAATATTGCCCTTATGCAACTTCGTTCTAAAAACGGATATCAGAATTTTGTAGCTCAGCCTGCCTTAAATCCACAGAAACTCTGTTAATTTCAGTGCAGCAAAAGAAGTCAGATGTTAGTCCGCTCACTAAAAATCCCTGCTAATACATCTCAAAGGTGTTATTTCAGGTATAAACAAGTTGAATTTCTTAATATACACACTGTAGATTTATTTTGAGCATAACTGTTGCAAGAAATTCAGCCACTATGGTAAAAAGACTTCCATACCCCGAGAAGAATTTCTATCCATAATCTTTGTACTTTGATCTCTCAGAAATACCAACTAATGCTACATTTGAAATGTAGCTCATTATTAATAGTTAAATATCTTTAAGTGGGGCAGCTTTGAAGCTCACTCCTAATAGCAATAGCTACTTGCATTATATAAAGCTTTCATTTTCACAGACAAGACTCCAGGGTCCCCAAATCTCATATATATGTGCAGGTATTGCTAAACTTCCATAGGCAGTCATATGTATCATTAACATTATAAATATATATATACACATGTATAAATATAAATGCATATTCTATCAGCCTAAGCATAATTCTGAGACTTGAATATATAAAACCACTAGATGAGAAGCCAAAGTACAATCACATTGATGTCAATGGAATTATATCAATTAATTGTGGAGAATATGGTCCAGTGTCCTCTGTAGACAAGGCTATATTGGAAGATGACTTCTTTGCAAAAGAAATAGAAAAACCTTCATCTATTTTAACCATGTGTTTGGAAAATATGAAAGTAAGGTTTCTTTTACAAAAGTATTTTCATCATTCTTGGATAAAATATTGTTTGCATTATTCCACTTTATGCAGAAAAGATGCTTCAGTAAGGTCAGATTTTTCAGAAATACTTCTGTTGAAAACTCCCCACAAAGACCTTTGAAATTTCAGCTAGGGTATTTTTAAATGTGCTACTCAGGTCAGAGACTTTACATCAAGCAAACCTAAAATCCATATGTAAAAATGATGTTCTAATTTAACATTTATTTAGCAAGTTGCACTAGTTGCCCTCCAAGGAAATTGATTATGCTTGTGATTCAGCATTTGAAGGATACATTCTGTTGTAATTTACCTCTTCCGCTTTTCTACAGCTGGATTTCTCCAACTCCATAGGTTAAATTTAATCAGAACATCTGAGGAAAAAAGCCATGATGGAAAACAGCTTACCATTTAAGAAAATCATTTCTGAACTAACAGAGAAAGAAACTTTTTCCTCATTACGATTAAAAAAAAAAGCTAAACAAATATAGGTTAACTTTTGCTCATCACCAGCTCATGAATTCAAACAGGGAGGACAAAATTCCTCTCCTGCTGAAGCAAGGGGAATTTTTTATACCAACTTTAAGAAGGATACATAGGATGTCATCCCTCAAAGGAAGGAAAGGTGTAAGGTGTTTAACTGATTACTTATTTAAAGAGCTGATCCTTTACCAAGGTGTCCTTTTTTTTTTTTTTTTTAAGACACTACAAATGAAAGTTTATTTTTTTCATAATTACTCTAAAAACCTTCCACAACCTAACATATGCACTATTTTCTGTATTGCATCCTATATCCAAGTGTAATGACCCTCAAAATCCATGATTGATTTTGGCTTTATTTTGATCAATACTAATCTCTAAGATATATTAGACTTTACATTGACCCAAACAAAAAAGTCATTACATGTATATTAGTCAATCTCCAAAACATATATTAAATTAATCTCAGAGACCACAAAAGGTATATTGTTACCACAGTTTCTATCAAGGATTTCCACTCATTATGCTTAGCAAGATTTACATACAACCAATAATTCATATAATCACAGAGTCACTGTAGGGGCTTTCTCAAAGTGTCTTGACCTGTCCTTTATTATTTTCAGATTAATCTTTTCATACATATCTAATTAGAGGAACAACACCATATTTTACAGTTATGGGACTATCAGAATCCAATCTTGTATACATTAAAGTCAATGGGAAAATACATTTCACCTTCAATGACAGAAGAATTGAGCTCTTAAAGACAGGCATGACTAAAATACTTGGTTGTGACATTAAATACCACTGAATTCAAAGTGAGAGAAGCTTTTTTAGTAAGATGAAGACATTTTTAAGATGAAGAATCACTCACAGCACCCAAAAGTATGTTTATATAAAGTTCATTTTTGAACAATACAGATTTCTGACTAGCTTTTTAATGATATTGGCTAATTTTGAGATGAGGACTATAAAACCTATATACACCTAGAAACAAGTGATAACATGACGGCAAAATGTTACTGACTTATCCAGGGCTAGCTCTTGACCACTTTCATCTTCCTTCTTTATTAAAACCAAAAAGAAAAAAGTCTTAAGCCTAGCAAAAAGAAAAGAAAAAAAGAGAGAGAGATCAATAAATACGTGATTATAATTTATAGTTTTTAAAATTAAAATTGGTGGGTAACTTAATCTGAAATTAAAAAAAAAAAAACAAATGTAATTTCACCTCCCTATGATGTACCCTAGATTTCAATTGAATTATTTATATTTCAGATAGATAAGACAAATTACTCTTTGCATAATAAAGACCCCATATGATAAATTATTTGAGATAATTACGTGTTTATTCTCTCCCTCAGGCAACTTAACCTAAATTAAATAAATAATTCTACAGCATGGCTGAAGTTTCATTAAGCACAACTGTAATATTAAAACACTCCATGAAACCTCTGTTCAGAAATCTTAACATAATAAAAAGCAAGATAATACTGCTCATAAGATACAGAGTTTTTTAAGTTACCTCTATATACTTAAATACAATACTGGTAGCACTTATAAATTTGACACACCAATGGTATTAGCTTAAAAATTTGACACACCAATGGTATTAGCTTAAAAATTTGACTCTAAATTTTCTATCATCTTAGCTCTGGGACATGGATACCAAATGAAGTAGCAGCAGGCAAAACAAAGCTATTAGAAAGCAAACAAAAGGAGAAGATGCTTTAAAAAAGAATAAACGCAGATGGGATCAGCAGCAAGGACAGAAAATAATAAACATATATCTTTCCAAGAAATCATCGAAGTTTACCAACAACGTGTCTTGAGCACTTCTCTTACAAAGCTCTTTCCATGCTGGCCAGAGTTAACAGCGGTACTTCAAACTCAAGCGTTTGCCACCTCCTGGATTTCTAGCTCCATAAGGCTAGTCTATCGGCCACAGCTGATACTCTAATGAGCTTAGAGGGGTTTATTATTGTTATTATTTATTCTGCTCTATTTAGAATCCATCAGATTTCAAATTATCATTTTAAACTATCTTTCTACTAAATAAAATTGTACTACAAGCCCAAACAGACAAACGAGTAATCCTAAAATGTATGGGTTAAATAAGTGTCTGCTGAGTCAGAGCAGAATTTGCCACTGACTTTAACCAGAGAGAGTACAACACATCCTCCCAAATACCTGCTAATGGATTAATCCAAAAGACATTTTAAGGAACAACTGAGAGCTAAATAAAAGCTTGTGTTATTATCTGAAACATGAGCAGTTCCCCTGAAGACTCTAGCACACCACACACAAGCAAAATTACATTGTTACACGCTACAAAAAACATTAGAGAACAAAACAGGGATCTGCCTCCATGAAGATACCTTTCCCCAGACTAAAGTTCTCAATTTGTCTTTTATTTTCTTTTAAAATCCCTTATCATTGTTTCAGCTCCACACACTATGGTGGATGCCCTCCTGGCTGCCCTTTGTATTTCAGAAGGTCTAAAAAGGTCTACAGAGGTCTACGCTGCCAATTTGTTAGCTTTGCTTAAGGAAGGGCTACAACTGGGAAGCATGCTGAATATTCTGGGTTTTCTGGGGAATTTCTAAGTGTGTGGAAGCACAGGGAGTCGGGTCACCCAGAGCGGGGGCCCGGCCTAAGCACAGCCCAAGGAGTGAGAAGGCAGCAGAGAGCACGTACGCACCTGGGCCAGAGCAGAGGGCTGCCGAAGGAGCGGCCAAGGAAGCAAGGAGGGAGGGGACAGCTCGGCACGTGGCCGCAGCCGGCCAAGGTGTGGGAAAGCAGCTTACATCTGACGCAGAAGAGGAGAAGTCACCCGCAAGGGTCAAACGTTGGCAGGAACCTAGAAAGAGTGCAGGATTTCTGCAGGTGCGTTTCAAGCAGATTGAAGGGGAACTGGGCTGGCACATTCGAGGGCATGAAACGTAAAACCCTGACAGAAGCTAAATGTGAGCACTACCTTGGGCCCATACTACTGCTACACACAAAATCTCCTTTCTAAGCTAGTCAAACTCCATCTGAAAACCCCTTTAGCATCTCCCACATACACACTGCTGTCACCGACTGCTTCAGACCCAGTTGCTCTAATGGGGGAACGTCCTTTGAATTTTGTAGAAAGTTTTATTCGTGGGTTGTAGATACTTAGTTTTGTTGTGCCAGGCAAGCCCTGGCAATCTCCAGGCTCTGCTCCCCTTGTGTTGATCCCCACCCTGGATGTATGGATGGACATCCTTGTTCACTTTCATTTTACTCAGTTAAACAAGCTGGGATCTCCCTATCCTCTCTGAGTAGCCAGGCTCACTGCATAACGAGAGCATCCCACCAGCTCCTCTCAGCACAGATAGCCCCGATCAGAATCTTCTGTCTCATCACAAGCTTTGTGAGATGACACTAGTATTTTATTACTTCTTCCAAAACCCTCTCTGCTAAGGCACCCTAAGGTTATATTTTGCCTCTTCCGTGGCTACATCAAATTGGCAGCCCAGTCACCTGGTTACCCAGGTCAGTATTTCATTTATTTCCAAGTCACTAGCTAATCAGTCCATGACAGAAGTTTCTCTACAGAATAAATTTTGTGTGTTATGCACATGAGGACTAATTAATTACAGCATCATTCTAGGCCTCAACTTATTTTCTTTCTGTACATATACATACGTTTTTATTGGTAACGCCTCATAATTTTGTGTCATTAAATCGTGACATCAACATTTTTGCCAAACAAACAGAGGATAGAGGAGAAAAGGACAATTTGGGAAAGACAAGTTTTGGTTTTCATTCAGAAACTTCAAGAAAGCTACTACACATCAGCCATGTGAAAGCTAAAGTGGATTCTCAAATTTTACAGCAGTGAATTTCAACCTGTAGTATGCAAATGTCTCTTAAGAGGCCTACTATACATAATTCAGAAAACCAGGCCTATACCAGTAAGATTAGAGTTAATATCAAAATGTTCATACTTCCATTAGAAAATTTGTAATGGTCTGCAAATTAAGATAAAGTTGAAAATTATTTCCTGTAACTTGGGTATCTTCCCTGCATGTGATAGTTTGAGGACAGGCCACAAATCATGAGTGTAGAGTATATGTTGGATAAGTAAAACTGATGCCTCAAATACAGTACAAACTATGTTTAGCTCATGAATATTTTTTACACTCTAGAAGGGGTAATTTTACAACAGAACAATCCAGAATAACATATCAGAACCCAGATGTGCATATATATTAGCATTCTAGCACATCTTTTCCGATATATCCCTCTTCCCTTCACCATGAATTTAATTCTGGTTTCAAATGTTGGAAATTAAAAGTTGCAAGAATATGAGCAAATAAATTAAGAATCAAGAATTCTTTCATGTTATTAAAGAAAAAAATCTCCAAATATCACTTTTGCCTTCTAGATATAGTCTTTTCACTCTAATAAAAGGATCTGTAGAAGGCAGAATTATGCTACTGATGAGCATTAATTTAATACAGCTTCTCATCTGTTAAGACAAAAATTAAAATATTTTATCATCCTGATTACATCCTGAAAATAAGTTTGAATACATTGATTAAGGATGATTAAGTAGTTACTTAACACATTAAGTGATAAGCAATTGATAAATGGATAAGGAAGTTAACATACATTAACCTAAGAGTTACCAAAGGAACTACTAAGAATAAAAAACATGAGGTTTAGCTACTGCAGTACAACTCATTAATTCAGTAAGACTTTTAGTATCAAGCACAAACTAACGGTTAAAATTATCCCCTTCTCCTCTGTGGACGTTAACGTTTCAGCCGGATCCGAATAAAAAACTTTGTTACTCTCATATGGATTTAAAGGCGGACCTAACTAAGGCAGTTAGAGTTTCCTTCCCCCACTACCATCCCCAGCTGCGAGAGATACACTACGTAAGGCTGCTGTAATATATGGCACGCTGACGTGATACATAGTCTATAGAATTACTGTGTCAGAATATTACCACTGTGACAGTGCTTCACCTTTCCAGTACTCCCTCTTGTCATAAAAATGTGCAACATCTGAAGACAGATGTGGATCCAAGTTCCTAACCACAGCTGGAATTTCTGGTATGCTCTACTTCCCAGTAAAATGAGATGTAAGGCACCAGGGATAAAGTAATGTTTGCCAAAGATGCCCTAAATTCCTTTATTTTACAAAGACAAGCCATCCACAACTGTAAACCTCAATCCAATCCAAGGACGAAAACTCTGGGTGAAATCCAGTAGGTTCTATCTTACCAGAAAATGAAAAGTTGTATCATTCCAGTACTGTCATAAAACCAATGACTCTTTCTGAAAAATTCACACAAGAAAAAGAAAGACCTCCACAACCCTGCTCAATCAGAAGTCATGACTGGGCTAACAAAGCTAAAGAATTGGGCACACAAATCTTGATTTAAAATAAAAGTGAAGTGATCATCTTGTAATATTATACCACTAGCAGGGAGGCCTTAAAACAGACAAAGCCTTTCCAAAACAAAGCCAATAGTACAGCCAACAGAATAACGAATCATGGACAACCGATACCTAAACGCCTCCAAGTTACCTGGCAGAAAAAGGCTGTTCTCAACAGAATCTTTGGAAAAAGAGGCCTAAAATTAGAAAATGACAAGATAGGGGCAGTGACCTACAAAATACAGCAAATAATTTATATAAGTTATGCTGCAGTCATTAGTACATTTGCAGATAACCTAAAGGATGGGCCAATCAAGTTTTAAAAAGTGGAAACTTTTAAATTAAGTTTGAGAGTCTGTTAAAGTAGCTACTTTCAAAGCAACTTCACCAAATTCAGTACTGATTTATAAACTGCCAAACACAACAGACTTAACGCAGAATTAAGCATCACAACCTTACCATCACACATAAAATTGTGCATAGTACACACAAACCTGCATCCATAACCCAGAACCATATCTGCAGTTTCCATAAATCTATACCTTTACATTTCTCTTAAGCTGAGCTATTACAAGAAAACAGTTAACTTGAATTTAATCCTATGTCAACAGCACTCGCTGTCAAGTGATTTCTTTTTTTTTTTTAATCGTACCTTTTTCTTTACTTTCCTTTTGCTTGCCTGGCAGGGCTGAGAGGACCTCTCTGCACGTGTGAGACGAGCCTGTCGCCCTCCGCTCCAGGAGTCCTCTCTTCTCACACCGCTGTTCGCCGCTCTTCGAGCGCC
The DNA here is from genome assembly GCF_036370855.1 of Dromaius novaehollandiae. Taxonomy (NCBI): domain Eukaryota; kingdom Metazoa; phylum Chordata; class Aves; order Casuariiformes; family Dromaiidae; genus Dromaius; species Dromaius novaehollandiae. The sequence goes on along the minus strand of NC_088099.1, from coordinate 44,723,542 downwards.
GGCTTTACCAGTCCCGTTACGAAACACCCTGCGACCAGTGCAGCAACACCGCCGCGCTCCCCCAGGCACCGCGCAGCGGTGGAGCTACATTAGCGTGCAAAGATAGCAGCTATAGCGCAACTCCTGTAACACACACAAAGTAATCTGAAAATAAGCTTAATTCTCTAGTGCCTTGCAGAAACAGCAACTATTTAACAATAGGAGACACAAGTTTCAAACAGCGATATAATTTCTGTAACTTGACAGCTAAGTTACGCTCCTAAAATTAAGACTGCATTACGGAAAGCCTGAGAAACCATTCCTCGGTGATTTTTCCTTGTGCTCAGTGTATTCTTTGCTTTTTACAGACCTCACTCCATGTCATGCTTTTTGCCCCCCCGCCCCCCGCCCGGGCACAAGCACAGTGAGGCAGCCGCTCTTGAGACTGTTAAATTCTACGCAACAGCCACAGAAACCATGAGCAGTTTTCCCAGTGAGGCAAATCCGCAACTTGGCAGAAACGCCAGTTCTCGCTGGTTTCAGAACCAACTCGCCCAGCAAGGCACAGCCGGGAGAGGCGAAGCCCGAAAACCCCGACGCGTCCAGCCCCCAGCGCGGGCCAGACCCCGGCCCGGGCAGCTCCCGCGCGGAGACCCGCGCCGCGCAGCGCAGCGCAGCGCTGCGGCCCCCGGGGCAGGCGCTCCCCTAGCCGTGGGGAGCGGAGCCCCGCAGTAGCACCGCACTCACCGCGCTGCGCCGCTGCTCCGCGCCGGGACACGGCGACACCTCCCTGCTGCGGCGCGGGGGCGGGCCGGGGCGGAGGGTCCGCGCCCCTCCGCGCCGCCCACGCTCCCCCCTCCGCGGGCGCGAACCCGCCTCCTCCGTGTCGCACCGCACCGCACCGCGCCTGCCCGCCGCCTCCGCGGGAGTCGCCGGCTCCATCCGCAATGCAGCTGCAGCCCCTTTCCTCCCTCCCCGGCCCGGCCCGGCCCGCCCGCAGCGGGCACCTGCCCGCCCGCGGCCCCCCGGAGCGGAGCTTACCGCCGGGGCCCCGCGGAGCTCCGCGGCCGGGCCGCGCCGGGCGGGCGGCGGCGCTGCCCTGCGCCGGGCGTGGGGAGGCGCCGGCGGGGCACCGCGCCTGGGCGCGCGGCCAGAACGAGGTCAGGGAGCCTCCTGGCACGGATTCGCCTTCCGTAGTGTAAAACAAGGAGCGGGGACGGGGAAGAGGAAAGAGAGAAAAAAAGAAAGAAAAGAAAAAAAGAGGCGAAAAAAGAAAGGAAAAGCGCGTTATTTCCAAAAGGAGTTTTGCGGTCTGCACCTCTCCCCACCCAGCCCCATTACTGCAGCGGACCCTAGGGACGGGGCCAGATTAATTGCTCTGCGTCAGCAAGAAGACGACAGCTGCCATTAATCAAGGCAGTGGTGAGCCATCCGCGTTTTCAGGCGGAATTTAGCGAGGGGCTGGGGCAGATGGCAGCCAGCGGCACGGCACGGCACTCCCCGCGTCCGGCGTAAATCACTCAGCCTCTGCAAGGCTGTTGTGAAAGGAATTACTACCCTGCCGATGACAGAACCCAGCATGTTTTCGTAAAGAAAAATGTTTCTTAGGAAGGTGAATATTCACTTCATATAATAGACATCGTTTCCGATAGCTGTTACTTTTCCCTTTCTACATAATAGAAGTACTCGGTTTTGCCTCCTGGGCGTCAAACACTTCAAACCTGAAGAAGCAGCAAGACTTTTAATACAAATATGCTTCAGACAGGAATAAGAAACAAAGCTGGGCAGAGTACAGGAGTATCCAAGTCGTTGGTTTAACACCTTTTCTGAAGTAAACCATTAAACTTTTAAGTTAATAAATGTGTCTTGGTATCTCCAATAGATTTATTTTTAGTGCTAGTAGCTGCTGCAGCAAGATCAAAATTTGTTTCAAGTTTTATTTATTTTCATGCACCTTGAGGAAGGCAGTGAATCAATGCCACTTTTACTCATTACTTCTATGAGAACATGGGACATTTTGTGGAATCTAAATATTCCAAGTGAAGAGGTGGCCTTTTTTTTCATTGGTCTGTCCTAAATTTGTTTCACACAGCAAAAATGAATTATGGCATGATCAACTCCCATCAATTTTTCATGGTATCACGTTGATTGATATGTCAAATGCTTGCCTAAATATAAGCTTAGCACCAATATCTATGACTGCATAATTGTGAGCTTGATTGCATGTCTTGCAATAATGTGATCAATCTACAGTGACATTCAGAATTTTGCAGAAACCTCAGCTATAAATTAAATTTCATGTCCCTTCTATTAAATATAAGAAATATAAGAAAAGCCATGTAAGAAATACCAAAAATTTTGTTTAATTTACTCTCAGAATTTGGACTTACTGAGCACTGTACCCTCAGTCGTTTTGAAACTGCTTTAGTGTCTGATGCAGGAGTAAAGAATCTAGCACATAAGCATCATCTTCCTTAACATTTGTGCAAAATCTAGGGAAGAAAATGAACATTAATTATTTTTAAAATCAAAAAAATTATTTTTAAAATCAAAAATTATTTTTAAAATCAAAAAAATCCAAAAAATGGAAAACTGGGTCATTGTTACAATGTAGAAATATTACTATATACAATCAGAATAATTTAGGTTGGAAAGGACGTTTATAGATTATCTAGTTCAACCCCCTCCTTGAGGCAAGGTCAGCATCAAAGCTAGGGTCCTCAGCACCATGTCCAACCAGGTTTCAAAAATCTCCAAGAATGGAGATTCCAGCCTTTTTGGCATTGTTTGACCACTGCTCACTGCACAGAATGCTTTCGTTTTTTCTAAGCAAATTTCCCTTGCTGCAGCTTGTGTCTGTTGCCACTCATCCTTGCTCCGTGCACCTCTGGGTAGTGTCTGGTTCTGCCCTCTCCATAAGCATTCACTCGGTAGTGCAGTTGGGGCCCCCGCCTTAGCCTTCTTTTCTCCAGGTTGAATCCAGACCTATCAGAAATACTGCTATGTGTGAAGAAATTCACAACTCTATCCCATTCCTTTTTAATAAACTTCACTGAATTTAATATTGTAAGATAATAGTTACTGTGATTTTTTCCATCTCTTAAAGTAGTAAAAGTGGATAGCTAAAATGACTCATCCAGCTTCTAAGAGCAGTAACCATAGATGAACCCTTCTCAAAATGCAATGGTCAAAGTAAAACTTCCTTCTAATTTCCTATTTCTGTCAGAAAGAACATTGATATGTCTGAGACAGCTACATCCTATTAGGCAACAGGAGCTGATCATACAGTAATTTTAAGGATGTCAGCAGCAACTGTAAGGCAGACCAAGTTTTCTCAGCTTTTAGGCAAAAAAAAAGTTTGATAGTGAATATTAGTTTTTCCAATAACAATAATGAAATTTTCCTAAGATGCAGTTCCTCAGATATGTTTGAAAGCTAGTACCTGTTTTTATGCACGTGGCATGTGTATACGCAGGTGGCACTGTTTGGGCAGGTTCTGATTTAAAGCTGTTAGCAATGGCAGCACAGGAGGAGGCTGGGAAAGGGAGGGACAGATGAAAACAGTAGTTTAGCTGAATCTTTTTTCCCTTTTGTTCATATAAGCTCTAGTTTGTCTTTCACCTCCACAAAACTAGATTTGCTAGCCATTGTATTCATAAAGCATCTTAAACTGTTTACCGATAATCTCATTAATACAGCCTGCATTCTAATTCATTCTCCATTGCAAATTATGTGTGCTTTCTCTGTATATATACATATGCACACATACATATAAAATTTATCAGTAAATACATATAATCTTAAGCATCTCATGGATACTGACATTTTTGTTTTAAAGAATCCCCATTTCACACCAGTAACAAGCGGGCAGGCATATTAAAAACATGTAACATTCTGCTACATTGCAGAATCACCATCTCATTCTGAACAAACCTAGGAGCCTTACAAGGCACATTTTTAATTTTTCTTTTTTCAAGCAGGCACTTTAGAGCAAATTAAGGATGAGAAATGAAAAGAAATTGGATCAAGTGTTGTGGAAAAGTGAGTCTGTAAAGAACCAAGTGAAAAATTCTTCTTAAATCTGTTAGGAACTCGCGACACCTTTGAGAGTTTCTGTAATGATGCAAAAATACCAGGGAAAAATTTTCCCTCGGGGACTTGACAAGAGAAGATGCATGTTCATACTAAAGGAGCTGAGAAATTCAACAAATTGAGGTGGGATAAGGAGGCTTTCACCTTAGTTCAGCAAATTTGTGATAAATAGACCAAGTTGTTGCTATTTTATATATTCTATGCCTTGCATGACATTAATTAGTTATTTCAGTTCAATTTCCAGTGGGCGAAAGTCTACCCGAGAAATCACCAACACAGTAGACACTAATTGGCATCCTTGTTCACAGTCTCTATTGAAAACATTAATTTTCTCGCAGTATATGGACGTTGCAACACAAACAACCTTATCACTGATTTCTTTGAAACAAGTTTGAGGTAAAAACAGTGGTTCTGTGTGGAAATACTTACATTGCCCACACCAATGATGCAACTGTCTGACTGTTTATCCACACTTTTCTGAACCATCGTTGTCTAACCTTGTTTTAAAATAAGAAAGTAGTTATCAATGAATAAATGTCTTTCTTCTTCCTCCATGAAGTATACTTCCCAAGACAAAATCAGAATCTATTAAGTTTTTTTAGTCAAGGGCTACAAGCATGACTGAGGACTATTCTTTACAAGAATAAACAATAGCACTCCCTGGCCAATTTGGCCATATGTCCCAAAGCGGAGGAAACATACAAGAATACTTAATTTCCCATCTATTTAGGGTTACCTCTGTTTTTGCCTCAGAAACAAAAATACAGTTCTGAAACATCCAAACTGGAAGACCATCCATTTGTTAGTGTTCCTAACAGAATTATATTTCTGAAAAGGCTTCTACTGAAGAATTTTCTTTTCCTGGAACCTTCAGGGAACTGTTAACAGTGCATTTGATCTGCAGAAATAGATTTTCTTCAATGTTTTTAGACGGAAGCAGATGTTGGACCTTTCTTTCCTGTTCAGTTAAGTTTTTCTGTGTATCCTCTAAAAACTAAACACTTGAAAGAACTGCAATATAAACTGGGCAATTCTGTTGTGTACTTGTTCATGCAACAGATAAATTTCTGCTGTGCCATGAATGCCTGCCTTGATGGCACTGGTATTTGAATAGGGTTTTAAGAGTGATACCCAGATATTTTCTATCTACCACTTCCTCCAGCACAACTATGAAGTTCAGGGCAATGAATATTTCCCTCAGGAGGCAGAAATCTGGAAAGTTTTGTGGAGACAGGAAGAAAGATTGGAGAGAAGCTGGAGGGAAAGGGGAAGAAAAGAGCATGAAGCCATAATGTCCTTGGGAATGTCAGTTATCAGTCATGAGACAGGATACCCTTAGAAGGGGAGTATGGAAATCCCTATACAGAAAACTGCATAGTTACAGTGCTCCAAGCATTCATTCTCAGGAAATTCTCCAACTTCCAGCTAATCTAGGTTGATCAAAGGATATAGGAAGGAAAGTGGAACATTTGTCTAGTGTTCAACAGGTCTTTTTTTTTGACTGCAAAAACTTGTATAATGTTCTTTCTAAAAAACTCACAAAACTTTTTTTTTTTGCAATTTAGTAGAGTATTTTATTAGAAAAAACTTTCAAATCATATAAGAGCTCTTCTGCATTTACATATTTTTAGACAACATACCCAGTTCTTTATGGAATATGCATAACTATTGGATTCTTGGAAACTATTAGAAAAACATTATTAATTTCCTCAAAAATATATTGAAATTTTTCATAAGAGATATGTGTATAGATGTATCCCTGATAATAAAACTTCCACAAGGGGAGAAAATAAATTCTTTCATCCCAAGTGAGTGTCAATATTTTAACCCTTCAGCTAAAAGCCTGGAAGTAAAGGAGAAGTGGTAAACAGGATTGTGAGGAGAACTATCCAGTCCTGGATTAATGTTCCTGAAAAGCAGTGTGCGCTGAACTACGTGCTTTTCTTTGACAAGTACTTAACTGGAAAGTTTAAACTGTATTTAGTGCACATCCAATATATACCAAACACAAGCTTGTCAGCTTTAGCTTTATAAAAGTTGATTTATGAAAACAAGGACTTTTATGTATTGCACACTGTTATTTCACCTGTAACGGCTATATGAAACCCTGGCTGGATATTACCTTTATTAATGATAATGAACCTTCTTAACATTACTTCACTACTAAATAGAGAAGTACTTCCTTGTCAGTTAAGATATTTACACTAGAATTAAACTGACAAAGAATAATCTGCTGAAACATTGGTTTTTTTCTCAAGTATAGTTTGGAGACTAGGGTAACTCCAGGGAGCTGGCAATTCAAAATATAAAGGTCAGTTTCTATTAATGATAAGCAGAATATACACACAAGGATGGGATTTTCTTGAAGAGTTGCCCCACTGTGGACTAATTGCTCATTAGTCTCAGCATCCCTTAGGAAACATGTAGATAATGCTGTTTCAAGACACACAACTTAGCTGAAATATAGACAGAATGAACGAGGCTTGAATCTGCTAAAAAGTGTCACAGGTCACAGATACAAAAGTGCCCAATGCAGAGCTCAGCCAGGAACTGTAAAAGTCTAATCTGGTGACAGGAGGCTGGGGAGGCTTTCCTGGCTCTCCCTGGGGAGAGCTAAAAAGGCACCCCTAACAGCATCCTTGCGTGCTGCAAGAAATGGCTAACTCATCAGGGAGAACGAATGTAACATCGCTCACTCCAGCCTTGCCCAGGCACTCCTTTTCCCTCCAGGAAGCCTCCTTACCCTGCTGTATGGAATAAGACCCCCCCTCTTCAGCCCTGGGAGTAGAAGGAACAAGGCAAGAAAAGATCTCCAAGGCTTTCTTTTGTTTCAGTTTATAGCCATAAAACTGTACTGGGTTTGCTCAGCTGGAACAAATACGTGTTTTCTGTGCAAACGCTATATAAGTAGCGTATGTTTTAGGTAAAAGATGTGAAGAATCCAGTCTGATAACATTAAGGTTTATGGGGTTTTCAATCACTGAGACCGGGCACTGGGGCAGGCCATCACTAACACTCAGGGACTGAACGTGACCACTGGAAGCTGTCATTTTTTAATATATAATAATCTAGGCAAACCCCATTTCCATATCTAAAATTCATATGTGCTTTTTGATGCCGGAGTGCTCAGGTGGGGCCAAATACAGGCTGCATCTCATCGTGATTTTGGCTCAGACAAATGGAAACGTCACTGTTTCTAGGGACAGGGAGAGGCACACAGTCAAGAGATCGTGTGCTCTTAACACACAGGGGCACGTTTGTCACAGTGAGTTTTCTGTTTGTTCTTTATCATTTATTTCTACCGTGAAGACACATTTTGTACAAAAAAGTTGCATCATTTTCTACTAGACTGAAACATCCTATAGCATACACAAATACCAATTTCATTTTTTTTAAACAGAGTGTTACTCTAACACCACAGAACAAATCTTGTCATGTTGTCTGAGCTGACTTGATCGGTGATGTCGCATCAACTCTGCATGGCATAGTAGTGTCTATAGAAGATTATTCTGGAAATGCAGATACAGAGTGCTTGAGAGACTTCTAGAGTATTTGCATATTTTACCGAATGTGAAAATAATTTGTTGTAAAAACATTTTACATGAGAGTACTGTCTTTCTGTAAACTGGTATCACATAAGCATTACCATAAAAAGATAAATCACAACAAAAATGCCTAGCAGAAATGGTTGCAGGGTTCTTCACAGAGCCATGTTTGTATCTCCTAAAATCCCCCAGAGGGAAATCACTGTGCATGTCTGTTCATGTGACTAGGTCTTCTGAAGCCTTAGGGAAATTCCCTCTTCTGGCTATAGAAGAACTCAGTCGTTTTTTGCAGCTTTTTTATCCGATCAGAAATAAATTTTATTTTATTAAGGAATGCAATAAGGACCCAGTGTCTGGTAAAAGGATAGGTGTAGCTGAAAGGAAAGACAGGAATAACTAATATGTGCGATCAGCAAAGAATCTGGCTCTCTTACAAAAACTTTTGCTCACAAGTAGTACAAATGAAAGCAGTACCTTTATCAAGAATATTACTAAACTTGAGTAAGAATGTCAAAAAGGGGATCATACTAAAACCAAATAAAGAATAGACAGCCTAATTCTTGTCTTTGAGCTTGAAAGCAAAATTTCCTGAAGCTTTGATAGGAATATTATCCATTACTTTGTTGCCATCTCAGATATATATTTACGTGCTAAAAATGCCAGAAAAATAGATGAAGTTCCTAATACCATTGACTAATATGCCACATGCATATTTAATAACCTAATTAATAGTACAAATTTCATTTTTGAACTAAACACTGCATTGAGAAAACTACTTTTTCAGTTTAAGACTCTAGACTTTAAAAGATGCTATGTTCTTTTTTAATCAGCTAGAAAAATCCCAGACTACAGAATTAAGGATTAAAGAGTTGGTGTTTAGCTGCTTTTTAAACACAAAAAGCTGAATCCTCTGGTCCAATGAAGATGTGAGGCCTTTAGGTTGGAAGGGGCTGGGATACACATTGTTCGCTCTGTGGCTTCTAACTTGGCACAAAGTCAGCAGTAACCACCCGCCCAGAAGTACTACCCAGAAAAAATCAGACCTGTTTGAAGGCTACACTGAGTCGGGCCAAAGATAGCTGCTGGCATCTGGGATTTCAGGTACAGCCTTTTACCTTTCTTCAGCTGGCCATACAGCACATTTTGACAAGAGACTGACACACAAGATCAGGATTATGTCTATGGAGTCCAGGGATAGAACACTGGACAATTATTTCTTTTTGAATATAAAATGAAAGCACTATTGGTAGTGTTACATCCTAAATAAAATAAGTTTAAAACCTTTATTCAACTTTGAGATGATGAATAAAGGTATTAGAATTATGTTTTTAAAGTTATGGGTATGGTGTTGGCCAGAAAGTAAAAATAATTTTCAACTTTGTATTTTGCTTTTCCTGTTTTTTTCTCTTATAATTGCATCAAAGCTTAGAAAGTTGTTTTATGAACATGTATAATCCTGACATCATCCCTATAAAGCAGATGAAATCCTCATGTGACAAAGAAAGAAACAAAGAAACAAATGTTAAATGACAGAGATCTGGAATCCTGTCTTCTACTCCACAATGTAGAGCTCATTACATCTTATTTTAAAATGTATTTAAAAAAGCCTTCAGGGCTATCAGTTTGTCAGTCAGAGTAATTGTCCTAACACAACATGGAAAGAAGGTAAAACAAAGGCTCTCAAATCAAACTTGGGTCCTATTTTCAAAAAGCACTTAAGAAAGTTAATTGGAAGCCCTTTGAAAAGCCATATTAGACACTGCTGAAAATGAGAAAATGGTATCAATCTGTCTAGGCAATGGTTTAAATTTCCTGAAGACTATCTGGCCTCATCAAAGGCAGTTGCTTCCCCACCCCCTTCCCTTTTCTTTAGCTATACAGTGAGAATATGCTTCACAAAGCCCCTAGTGGCACTAATGATGCTATCGCTCCTTTTTGCTGAGCTGTCATTTTACCTAATTATCATTTATATTGGGTTCTGCTACTTTCTGATATTAATGTTGCCACATATATACTTTAATTGTTAGGCAATACTATGCTTTCTTATTCATAAGAGAATTTCAGGCCCCCAGACTTCCCTGAAGCCTTGAAATGTTGATGGATGTCTTTAAGATGGTCCCTGCTTAATGCTCATTACCAGGGGATGGCTAGCTGTCCATAAAACCTTTCATTTTATACATGCAAATGCAAATAGCCATTGTTGGAGCAAAATGGATAATTGAGCACCTAATTAGTGAATACCTGCTTGCACACATAATTAGCCAATTTGAAAAGCAGATGCTGGCTTATGAATACAGGCAGACTCCTTGCAGTGGCATGCAAGTGCCGCTCATAGGTGACTCCCTTTGACCTATTCTGAAAATAAAGTCTTTTCACTGCATGTGAAGAGATTAAGTCTCGAATTATTCTCCTTCCCAGAGAAGATGCAGGGAAGGAAGGAAATGGCACTATGTCAAGTATTCCCATTGGTATTTTATCCTTGAAGATAAAATAGAAATAGTTTAAAGAGCCACTCTGTTACTGTAAATATAATTTAAATATTTCTTCCTCTGGAAGAGGACTTAGTCTGCTTTGCTTTGACCAATTCGTTTTCTACCAACAAAGTTTGCTGACTATGCTTCCACAGTTTAATCTGATCAAACTCATTATATTCAAAGAGTTGGTCACAAATTGTTCTTTAGTAAGGACAATTAATTTTATTATCCCTCATCAGAAAGCAATGATCAGGTTAAAAGAAACAAAGAAAAGCAAATCTTGATTCCAGCTTACTATCGTCAGGGAGTTCTTCCCTTTATTTTGAACAAGTGCATATAACATTGTTATACCAGCACGGCTTTTTATAACATGGGAGAGAAGAAAAAAAAACAACGGTGCAAAAAAATCAGTGTAGGAGATGTGCTCCTACATAACTTGGGGGTTTTATTTTAGTAAATTCACATAGAGATGTGAATTCTAATTAATTAATATTTAGAAGTCTAAAGTTAAAATTCTAGTTCTAAAAACTAGAATTCTAAAAATTAGAATTAATTGTTCCAGTTTATGATTTTATCAATGTAAGCAGAAATGTAGATGTGTGGCTACATAAAGACTTTTGAAAGGATAACTTAGTCTTCAGAAACCTGCGTAGCCTTTAGAGATAACCTAAGTGGCTAATCCTTTTCTTTTGTTCATCTCTTTCCTTTCCTCCCAAAATGTTAAGTCATAGCAAAGGAGTAAATTGCAGGACAAATACAATAAAAAATGCAGAATGAAAAAAAAAAGCTAATATTGGTATAAACATGGACAAAATGCAAAATTCTGCTTGTCACTGATACAAACTTCAAGCCTGTGCGCTTAATGCTAGAAGCTTAAGTCTTAGACATTTTGGTTTATATCTCACGGTATAGTGCTGCCCTTAGATTTGTTATATAACATCAAATCTTTACCTATAGATATTCTCCAAAGTCCATTCTTTGTATAACATTAGAGTAGTTTTATGGGTTTAGAGATCTACAGTTAAAGTGAGATATGCTTGCTGCATAGTGCAAACAAATGTTTCTGGAATAAGCTAAAGACCCGGATATGGTCGTAGTGGAAACCTCTGCAGCTCGGAAGGGCTGTGACTATACTACAGCTATACAGTCAGTCTTGACATAAAACACAATATTTATGTTCCTTAAGGTTTCTGACCTTAAAAGATGCTTCAAGTAAAAATACAAAACATAGACCTTCCAATTCTTTCTTTCTCATGCTTAAACTCTATAATGAACTCAAGACAGGTCTTAAATATTCAGTACACATTAGACTAATTGCTCCAGGAAAAGCTAAGTGAATACTAGAGCACTCCTGGCATTCTTTTGGAAGACAGATCACATGCTGTCATACATCTATAGGCTTCATGGTAAGTAAAAAACAATATCAATTTGTTGTGTTTCATCTGTAAACTCCATCATGCTGCTTTTTACATGTGACTTAGCACTCTGATATTATCTGCTTTTTCACTATAAAGAATTTATTTATGTTTTCTTCTACCCATTCACTAGAAATTCCATCATCAACCTCAGGACCTCACTCTCACTCATTCTTGGTTATGTATTCATTTCTTTTAACTCTTTGTCTCTTTCTCCAGTTTTCCCCTCATAATCCTATCTGCCTATCCCTTAGCCAGTGGCAAATATCTTTATCTCCAAGACAGATATCGCAGGTATCTCCATCAGGTACCAAGGTAAGGTAAAGAACACAAGTTCTCCAAAACATGAAAGCTAATCAGATTGTTTGCAGGGAGGTGTTTACTTCATAAAAAGCAAGAATCTACCACCACAACGTTCTGGTACTTCTCAGCTACCACGGTCCGGGCCTATAGCTTTCATTGCTGTTTAGGTTACAATCAGATACTAGTTTACTGAGACAAACACGGAGTATGTGCACAGGTAACTGCTTCCTCATTACCAAAACCAGTGCTGCATAGACAGACTTACCTGTCAGGGTCACTTCTTTCCTGTAGGGCAGCAACTGATGTAGGCATCAACAAAATCTTACACTTAAAAAAGAAAAAAAACAAAAAAAGAAGGAAACTGGTACAGTAGTGTTTTGTCTTTGTAATAGAGAGAAAGAATTGTGATTACAAAAGATGCTAATCTTGGAAGAACTTCTAGGTGCAAACACAGTAGATTCTGCTGTGTTAGACTGGATATCTTTAAAATCTTACTGTTTTACCTAGTATTAAGCCTTTGCAGGCTCCTTACCTGATTATAATAGATTTATTACTTTCCTGTCCAGATGGTGTGGGAAACATCTGTTGTATTTTGTCATTAAAGAAGTAGAATACACACTCTATGCACATCTCTGCCAGTCAAATGGAACAAGAGGAAGTTGTTTAAAGCACATTTTGTTTCTGCAGAAAGGTAGGGGCGCAGATGCTCTGTTAATTAGTATGAAACAGGAGCAGAGCTTCCCATAACTTTAGGGAGTACTGTGACTCACTCATCTCACTAATACAATCCTGATCAATTCTAATTTTGTTTTCTGCAGAGATGAATTTGCTGATTACATTTGATTGTCTTGAAGAAGAAGAAAAATAAGTCAATTTCTAACATTACTTATTTGAAGGACTTTCTGGGTTATTAGAACTATTAGAACTATAATATTTTGCAAACCTGAATTCTTGACTCTGTCTTTACATTCTGATTTACTGAACTAAAATTTCTTTAAAGCAGTTTCCCAAACAGCTGTCCTTCAGCAATACTACTCAAATGACCAGCTTGTAAAGGAGAGATATTTGAAAGCATGTTTTGACTTAGTGCTATGTGGTGTGTTTCCTTGAAAAATATCTAAAAATAAAGCACTCATTTTGTTGCAAAAATAAAACAACGGGGAAAATAAGAGGCAGTATAGGACTGATGATATGCTCCAGTTCACCCTTAAAACAACAAAATGTAGAGAACTCAGGCGCATCTATCTTGAGAAAGTGGGTGCATTTCAGCCACAGAGTCGCTTGGTGGATTCTGGCCTTCCAGAATGGTGAGAAGTAGCAGGACAAATTATTGCAACTGGAGAAAACCATCAGAGTGGTTTGCCAGTTAGTGGACAGGAAGAACACTTTCTCCACTAGTCCGCAAAAAGTTTTTAAAAGAACTCTCAGCAGCCAGTAGGACAGTGAAGATAATCTGTAAATTAGTCAGCAAATGGATTTGCTATCCAGTGAGGGATGAAACGGAGGTCTTCTAATGTTGTCAAGCCAAATACTTTTCCCTATGAAGCAAAAGGACAGGCCTGAACCAAGATGTTGTGCTCAGGCAGAGAGAGCCCTGCCCTCCGCTGTGGATCAGTTGAGTAGCACACAGGAGAACCGATTCATGAAGAGAGATGGGGTCTGCTCACCTGAAGTAGCTCCTTTTCCCTTTCATGTAGTCTAGACAATGTGCATGTCTATTTATGAGGTGATAGCACTGACTTAATGCAGTTCATCGGTCAGATTGCAGGGTGTTTGTTATTATCTGAGTTTTGATAATTAGCCACATTTTGTATTTTGGAAACAATACTCTTGCTTAAAAAACATGGCATACACGGAAATCTGGAAACCTCTGGACATTAATCTTCAACTCAAATTAGCTTCAAAGTATAAAAGACTATTTTTAAGGGGCTGTTCTGCCACTTAAAAAGTTCATTGTACTACATTTGAGGAACAGCCTTTAGTAGAATATAGAGAGCTGCAAGCATTAAGGACTGTCATTATCACTAAAAAGTACCCCTTTAACCACGAGCAAATGTATTCTTTATAAAGACAACCTGAATTGCATCTGCTGAGAACCAATAATGTAATTAGTAGCTTTAGTATATCAGAGACTGCTATTTATGCACTCCACTTATGTAAACCAGTTAGCAAAAACCTTTTTATATCTTAGCAACCAGCTGCAGTCATTTCCTCATCCATTTTCATTGTCAGACTTGGTCACTTAGTTTTTGTAAAGAATTTTAATAGTGTGCTTTTAAGTCCTGGGAGTGAAATGGTCACTGCATAATGGACAACATGCTGGTGCATGACTAACTTTCATGTGATTTTCTACACTTTCCCTGCAGCTGCTATCCAGCTCCACCCTTTTAGAGTTAAACCAGATCATAGTTTTCTTACAAGCAGCAAGTAGAAAGTTGTTGCTGGTGTCAAACTTTGGAAAAGGAGCTTTCAGAAGAACAGCTGATTTTCTGAAGCTGTAATTAAGGTTATATAGGTTGTAAAATATCTATATCCTAACTGCCTGTTAATGTTTATTTCAAAACTTTACTTGTGGACTTTATTTAAAGCTTAATATGGGGAGCTTATTAATTTACCAAAATGAAACAATTAATTTACCAAAATGAACAGTTTTTGTTGTAACATCTCAATGATCAAACTAACAAGAATGAAAATAAATTAATTCACCAGGCTTGAGGTTCCAGCTAAGTCTCCCCTGAAGTTTGTTGATACATGATATAATTTCAACTTAGTTTTCTTGTAAAAAAAGGAGGGAGAGTGAAAGAGAGCAAGATATCCTCAAGGAAGTTCATTAAAAAACTGTCTCCAAAAACCAACACAAAACTCCTCTTAAAATACTGAAAGTTAAACTTTATTTCCACCGCAAGGACAATACCTGACTCAGTGTGTGAAGTGGCTGGTAGATGTCCAATACTGTTTTTTCTCGGAATCCCAACTCTGGTGTGAGACATTTAAATCATTTATGAACATGCCCTCCTCAGTCTCCTTATCCCTAGGGTCCTGCTTTCCAAGTTACAAAGTTTGTGTTGAAAATGGTGTAGGCATACTCTGTGCTAACTCCCTTGGGATTCCCAAGACTGCTGCTGCAAGTTTTCTTGAGACAGGATTGGTAACCATGGAAGCTGTTTCTCTTAATTCCTGTAAAACTTTGCCTAGCTCACCTCGCCTTCCCATATCAGCTATGGATTTCTAGACCTCTGAGAGTAAGAGAAGAGCAAAATTAAAATGATAATTTAAATAAATCAGACGTAACTTACCCTCTCATGGTGACACAGTGATTAAAACAGGTTTAACTGATAATTGATAGAGCCTTAGATGGCATAAAATGAAAGCAGAAATACATCAAGAATCACTTTCTCATGCAGAAAAATCAAAAAAGCATGTAATGGTCCACAAGGTACTACTTGTCTGAGGATAGCTGACAGAGGACTTTATGAGACAGAGCTAGAAGGCATGAAGGATATAAAGTGCAATGAAAAGAGGATAAACTCAGCAGGACTGATAAAGAATAAATATACAAATATTAACCCATATATAACTGGCACACCTATCATTGCTTTGTTCTTTCAAAAGTGAATGTTTTAATCTTTAAAATTTAAAACTTGTATGACCATTCAACAATGAAAGATTTTGAAAACAATTTAAATTATTACTTCTGAATATTAAAATTAAATGTCATTTTCTGTACCCAGAGCTGAAAATAATATCTGTACAGTCCAAATCATCTGACAGTTCATCTTTTCAGAACACATTAGTGATTTTAATAAAACTCCAAAGGAAACACATTACAACAGGTTTTACTTTGCATTTCTTAAAGGAAACTCATCTCCTGATAACCGTTAAGACCTTCTTCTTTAAATCTCCATCTCTAAAGACATGCCTTTTTTTAAAAAAAAAAAATTTATTCATTCTGAAAATGACAAACTCATTTCAAAAGAAAGCACCATCTCCATCTGTGGGTTACTGCATCTTACTGCACCTTCACACTCCAAGCTGCCAAACTTTCTGCTGATGTTCTGGAAGATAGTCTGCTGGTGTATAAAGAAACAATAAGTTACAATATCTAATAGCATGGTCAAGATAAACATAGGTCAATCCTTATTAACAGTCATGCTTACAAATATGCCTTGGTTGTCCAATGGTGATTGACTACAATGAGACTATTCAAACATGTAATGTAAAGTATATTTATAATTGCTTGCAGCATTGAGGCCACAGTCTGCATACTATTTTGTAGAGTATTAAAAGTCCCTTTGATTTGACAGCCTATTTTTAAGTTCTCGAGACAGAAAATGTTTCCTTAGTTACCAAATGCCATTTATGTCTTTAAGAGCTGCATCATTTATTTTTTGTCCAGATATTCAACAATTATTTTTTCTTCATGTTGCTTTTCTTTTTGAACTACAGGAAAAGATGACATGGATGTGAGCTGTCTTTCCAAGACCAGTTTAAGTTTTCTTGAGCAAACCTTGTAGACTGAAAACTAGGCTTTAGCTTTAGCTTTGAAAAGAATTTAATTGGAAGGTAGGTTATTGCATACCATACATGACCAGACAGGAAGGTAGCACTTGTTTATCCTCAGATGAGTCAGGGCCATTAGTTAGAATGCTATTTACTGTGCAGAAGAGGAAAAGAGAATAATTGAGTCACAGGAATAAACTTCCATCTTTTTGAGCCTCTCTGGTAACAAGAAATAATAGTGTCTCATTAAGTCGGCAGCTCATTCCTGCACTTACCTGTATTAAATTACATATTCACTTACATTACCGATTCGGTGCAACAGTATCTACTTAAATTACCTCTATATCCATGTGAAACTGGATAATTGTATGGTTGTAACATTTGTATCTCTTAAGAGAGGGGATAATCAAATCTCAGGGCTAGGGCTGGGAAGGGGCAGCCATGGGGCATCCCTCCCACCGCCGAGCCAGCGTCGCACTGCGTGGGAGGTGCAGTTCTCCTCTCTCTCTACGGCCTGTCATTAGCCACTGCAGGCAGCAGGATATGTTATTTAGTAGGTATTTAGGCACTGTAGATCCAGCATGACGTTGCACTGGGACATACCTGTGTTGTGACTGCGGTGATCTCACTCGTCACCTTGGCCATCAGTGCTGACGCTTGGGGGTTAAATGCTGCACTGAAGCTTCCAGAGACAAACTACGCTTGGACAGACTCCCCGAAGTCTGGCAATAAAATAAAATAAAATAAAAATACCAGCAGTCTTTTACCATGATATGAAAAGAGAGATGCTGGACTGAACAAAACCCATTCACTTTCTCTGGGCTGCTTGCAGGGTTTTCAGTAGGAAATTTGTGTGCTTGCTTTGTTTTAAAGCGCATTAAACAGGACATTTTCAAAAGCAATACTTCCTTCTTTGATGAAGTCTTGCTCAGGAGAGCCACCCTACTGTTTTAACTTAGAGCTTGGCATTTGTATACAGATACAGTTCAAAAAATCTCCCTTCCAAATCCCTGCCTACATATAGCGATTTCTAGATATTGTAACTACCTAGAGGTGGATCTGGAAGGAGGTACTTCCAGACAAAGGCACTGCCACCTCCACGGATTAAAGAAACTTCAAGAAGATTCATGCCAATGGTATTACAAGTTAAATTTAACCAGTTTGTTCCCCCACTGCATAGGCATAAAACTGTGCTATGTGTTTGAATGGTAAGATTATTTTTTGAATCATCACTATTGGCTTGTCTCCTACAAGCAGTAGTAGCAAAGCAGTTGGTCAGGCACGCTACATAAAAGGCAAACTCAAAGAAATACATAATACGTACTTCTATGGAGGACGCTTTCTTCTCTGGATCTCCTTCTACTTAAAAATAAAACTGATATCTTTAGCAACCTTTTCTGGCTGAGTTAAAACCTGTTTTCACATCGATGCAAGCAGCACTTGGGAACAGAGCAAGCTGCATGCACACAGCTGTGGTAGGGCTGGAGCCTCTCCGTGGCCGAGCTGCAGAGCTCGGCTACTTCTTTCATTTGCCTTCCAGGGTTAAGTACAAAGCCAGAATAGTGCCGCATCTGCTCAGCAGTTTTTCAATTTCTTCAACTTTTCTTCCCTAACCTAAGGCCAAATAAAAGTGGAAAATGGTCGAAAATGATTCAGAGGATGGAAAGGGAGAAGAGAACTGTGCGACTGAATGTAAAATGATTGAGAACGAGATGAAATTAAACTGGAGAAAATGATGCTTTATCATTTATCTCAGTAAAGCTAATACAACATAGAGCTGAAACTCAACATTAAATGCTGTAATATACCATTATTCAGTATATTACTCAGTAATACCATTTCATTACTACTTTCTTGCTCACATAGAATATATGAATGCTTACATCATGTATTTAGGTGTTGTCTCTTTTTCAGTCCTTACAGCTATATCACTTGTGTCACACATTACTACATACTATTTACATACTATTACATATAGAGTAGTCAGATGGTCTTAATGTTAATGAGAATTGTTTAACAGTGTTTAGATTTATCCTTTATTTTAATTTAAAGCTCAAGATGAAGTAGCTTTGCTGTCTTTCATTAATACCTAAGCTACACCATCAGGATAGTGTTTTTACAAAACAGCTCCTCTGACTGTAAAATATGGTAAATTTTATGAAAACTTTCAATTACGATGGGAATGCAGTATATGACCATAGCATATTCAACCAGCATAAGCAAATTTGATCTGAAAGAACAAATCACAGGACTTAACTAGAACAAAAACTGGAATAAAAATATTTAATATGTAAAAAAATGTTTCAAACATGTCTCATTGCTTCCTGAAACTCCTAGATGGCAGTTCTGCCTTAACATCCTTTTTCTCAGACTTCTGATGAAGAATGGAGTGTTTATCTACACTGCATGTCTGGTCTGGGACTAAGTACAGGGATCTAGTATGCCCAAATTAATATCTATTATGGCACTGTCAGCCACTGTCAGGGGGTCCTGTCTGTGTGAGAGCTCTTGTCTTCCTCTCCTCTCCGTAAGCATTTTAAAACCAGACTTTGTGACTTGACTTTGGAAGGGAGTGGAGGTGGTACCCATGCAAGTGGAGGCTAATTTCACCTGAGAGGGAATGACTAAAAGCACCCTCAGCCTCTCAGCTGTCTAACTTAGACTACCACCAAACTGCAGCTAGCAGTTTCCCAGGATTTTTCCTCATGCTGTCTCTAGTGCCCTACCTTTTATTAAGTTTCTTTGGAATTAACAAGCCAAAACAGCTAGTGGTTCTTTATCTATTGTCATAATTTTCTGCAAAAATCTGGCTTGGTGAAGAGAAGACTTGTGTAACAGGGACAGTGGAAGGAAAAGATCAGGATGAGCTTCTGCTCCTTAAAAACTGTAGCCTGATTTGCCAGTTTTGTGCATATAACTTGCTACACCAGCTGTACAGAGAGGGCAGCTCAAGCTTGCCAAGACTGTTTAGCTCTCCTTAGACCCACAGTTCCGGCAGTGTTGCAAAATCCAAGCTAAGAGATGAGCAAACTCAGCATGTAAGTGGTTAAATGTATGGCTGGTCAACAAGTTAGGCCACAAGTTCAGGGCACTGACCAGGCAGTATAGTCCAGGGTTCACACTTTTTTCAGTGTGCCTTTTGCAGATCGGCCCATGATGTCAATGGGAGTTTGGAATAATTAAATACAAATAAAAAATATTAAAAAAATAATTGAAGGGAGTCAATGAAAAATTCAAGGAAGAAAAGAGACAAAAAGAACATGTACTTCTTAGCTAATGCTGAACATCCAGATTCTTAGCTTGATACCAATGAGTCTTTGATATAGCACCAGGTTTGCTCCAGAATCTCAACCTCAGAAGAAAAGACCTGAATGAACTCAGAAAGCAGTGAAGCGGAGGCTGGAATGAATAAAACTAATCCTATTACTTGCTGACCTGTAATCATTCCACCGTAATTTACCCTTGCGATTAATTGTCCTCTCAGGAGCCTGTTGACTGCAATGAAATGTCACTTTCTAGCTCATCAGTTTCAGTCTGGTGCAGCACAGTTTCTAATTGCTACAGTGAAGTATAGCATTCTTTACAATATATTCACATCTGTATTCACTAAAACCTCTTTCCTGATACTTTTATCTTTTCATGCTTGTGTAAGATATCAGCATGCTGCCTTTAGTTAATAAAACATGTTTTCTTTGATTTCTTTCCTTCTCTGCCTTTTTGGATTCTAGCAGCCTAAGCAGACACTATGGTTTTTTTGTACCAGTTATGGCTCTCTAAAAGATTTGCAGGGAAAGAGATTATGATCCACTTCCAAAGAAGTATTAGATTCATTAGGAAAGGAATCAGCATTTCCCAGAACAACTATGCAAGCAGGTCATTGAGCAAAGACAAGTTTGAAGCCTACACAATTTCCTCTCTGTCGGTCTTGCAGCACTGGTTTTCTCTTGCTGAAGAGGTCTGTAGGGAAGGCCAAAAAGCCCAAATTGCCTTATTCTTCTCAATAACCTATAAGACGGAGAATTCCCCCTTAAGGTCTATGAAGGTCTTCCATAGTTAGCAATAGGTTACACAGCTGATCCACTGATAGCTTTCATTGATGATATCAGAAGTTAACCTGACACTACTCAGATAATTTGCATCATTTGAATTAGATAGCTCACAAACACCAGTAATCTAAATTTCTTCTCTCTTTGTTCTAGGGTAGTTACTGGCCTTTGCTTTTCCGCAGACTGGCATAAAATAAGACTCTTGTGCTATGCCTTTCCAGAGATTATGAACGGAGATTACTTTTTGCCCAGCTTCAAATCTAATGCCCCAGATCTAGCCTGCCAATTTTGAAAATGATATATGACTGATAGTAGGGCATTGGGAAGAGATGTGGCAATGTGTGAAAGTATTTAAAGTTTTATTATGATAGAAACTCAGCCATAGCCTCAGCTGTGCTGTTGATTTATTATGTCTAAGACAGACACAAACTTATTTCCAGTGGAGTGGCCCACAATTTGCTGCACTGGACTCCATAATTCAGTCATTGTTAATCATGATGAATTAATGCACTAAAAAGGTAGTTGCTACTTAATTACCCTTTACAAAACACTCCCCTGAAAAACAGGTTCTCACACTAACAGCTAGATCCAATCAACAACTCTTTCCACTTGTTAAAGCACAGAATATACTAACTGTCTTGCAGACATACATGAGTGGTGTAACTCTACATGACCTTCTGCAGTATTCACAGCAGCCCATTTGTAAGATAGGCCTTTAGTTGTCTCAAATTTCAAAGCACTGATAATAATTCCAGTACCCTCTTGCATATTCCCACAGCAAAGAGCACAGAAATGGCCATAGCATGGCCAAGAAAACCTCAGAAAGGAAGTAGGCAATGAAAAATGTTATTGCATCATTAATATATTTATCACCGAGATCAGTTTAACCTTTTATTACAGCCTATAATCTACTTTGAGAAAAACTCAAGTCCTTCTGCCTAGTCTTTCTGCTATTGGTTTCTAACTACCATGTGGCAGCCCAGTGGCAAAGGGGATCCTTTGAAATTTGTGTTCCTTGTGGTAGGAGCACAAATACTTCCCCATCAGAGAAGCTGAGGGATTCAGCAGCCAGTAGCAGCAACAACATTTCAGAAGAGGACCTTGGTAGTCAACTCCAGGCTGTGCAGTGCTTGCCTTCTTCAACTCTTCTGCTTCTTCTGCTCTCCATCAGGGGCTCATGGACAGCCACAAGCAAAGAGAGCACCTCTCTTGACTGACTTCTCTCCTACTGCCTTCTTAACTCCTTCCAGAGCTAGCTACAGGGAGAAGTCATCAAGCAGCTGACTGCCTCTTGATTTCTCTCCCTCCTCAAGAAAATCAGACTGCTTGTGTACGAGAGGCTGCTAACATGGGTGTGGATGTAGGAAGTCCATTCTGAAGGAGTTCTCAGGAACTCCCTTCCTGTCATAATGAGCTGCAATCACAGCTGTATTATTTAATTCAATGCCATTGTGTTAGCCAGTTAAAATTCAATGAAATTGGAACAAAATCTAGGCCATTGTATTTGTCCAAGCCAAGTAAAGGCCAAAGAGCAAAGGAATGGCATAAATAGTGCCAAGAAAGTAAAATGTAAATATTCTTTCATTTGGATAACCTAAACTGTTGTCATCAATATGGACAGAAGAAATATTTTAGAAACATCAAAATTTGTCAGCATCCATTAAAACGGAAGGAAATCCTGCTGCAAGCTTGTTCCTATTGCTCCCCCGCTGGCAAGCAAAACAGCAGGAACACTCCTTGGTGGAGAGCTGGTTTATGGATTCGAGACACAAACCTGATGCAGAAAGCTTGTTAGAGATCAGAAGGCCAATTCACAAGCTTTGATTATTTTATTCTGGATTTTGTGACTTTTATATGCTCATTTGTAATGTAAGGAACCCAGGGAAATTTTAAGGGATAAGCAACCAGTAACATCAGTTTACGAGATGGCACTTTTCCTATACCATTTTCTTTCAAAATTGTTCTTTTCTCCTTTTGTTCATATACAAGCCATTGCAGATGAAATTGTATGCCTGTCTTCTGCTTTTCAAACCTTTGTTTAGGCACTAATGAATCTAACTAGGTGTCATAGCAGTCTCTAATGAGCATCACTTGCTTTCGTTTAACTCTACAGCTTGCTATTACACACTTTGGAAGATCTGTTGGTTTATTTATAGCAACCACTGGATATTCTTTTTCATTAGATAGATACTAGTTTACCCCATCGTGACTTCTGTTGTTAAGAGAACTATGAAATGTTAATACTGGCCTCAAAACCCAGGGTAAAAATGTCCTCAATCCAATTTGAAGTGCAATCACTTGCATAGCTAATGATCTTAAATATCTGAGCACAAACAGCTTGAAATTTTATTCATTTATTTATGAAAGAACAAAAGAAAAAAAGTCAAGAAGGTAGCTCTGTATAACCTGCTTGTCTAATTTGTCTTGTTAACTGAATTTCTTAGTTAATTTAAGCAGCAGCTCTGTAATTATAAGATAAACCATAAACAACTGTTAAGAACTGTGATATTCCTGAGTTCTTAACTTAGCTTTTAAAACCAGAAATGCTTACTTTTCAGAGTTTAGCTCAGGATCAGTTTTGAGAGGGCTGTTCTTCCACCCTGTCTTAGTAAATTCCCTACTGTTGTAGCAGGAATATTCCAAAGCAGCACACAAGAACTGGATTTTTGAGGAATGGTTTGCTATAACTGATGGCCAGGCCAAATATTATAAGGTTCAAAACCCAGACTTGTTGAGGGATGTATTAGCTAGAGCTCAACCTCTTCTTGTGCCAATAATGCCAGTCTGGCCAGACAGAATATTGCACAAGCTTATATTGCTTTTATATGATGTTTTGATATTTTGTAAGTTTAGATTTTTTTAAACAATGGATGCAGTATTTCACTTAGTTTAGAAATTCTTTTCTCTTTTAATTAAAAATGTTTCTATACTAATCATTTCTTTCACCAGTTTTTCTTCCCCAATATTTTAAATTTGACAAATCTTGAAAATATTTTCAATTAGGCTTGAAAAAAGGTATTTTTCAAATTTTACATTAAACCAAAAGTGCATTATCTACATTACCTACCTAAAACAGGTATCTAGGTTTAGGGAAACATGTAGCATCTGTTCTGATCAAATACATAACCAGTATTTCAACTTTCAGAGTTTACAGACCAAATATTTTTACAAGCTAGGTGTCAGTTTTCATACTATTTAATCTCATAAAAGTGTGCCTGATCTAGGCTGACCAGTCTCTAAATTAAGATAAATGTAGCCATTAATTGTACTTAAATTTTATTATTCTGTCACTTCACACACTGAAGACTGAAGAAAATGCATTTAATTTACTTGACTTTGCAGTCTCATCATCCTTGCACATAAGCTGCCACAGATGTTGTATCCTAGAACATGTCCTAGAGCAGGAATTAACCTCAAATGATTTATGCTACTTTCTAGATTCCCCCCAATAAATGTTAGTCTAAATACTACTGGAGTCTTATAGTTGTGCTTTAGTTTCACTGCATAGTCATGCTCTGACTACAAAAGGACTCTCAAAAGCACAAGAACCATCTTTATTAGAAAATCTGAAGGGTAATGATGGAGGTTATTTTCATTTTGGTTTAGATATTCTAACCTTATTCTTTCATTTTTTTGTTGTTGTATTTTAGGGCAAGTCCAAAGACAGAGATATCTTTTCAGATTATTATCTATGAATCTTTGGTCAAATCCTTGACAAAAAATTGACCATATTATACTCAGATTTATTTAACACATTTTTCAAGTGATACATTGGTAATGCCAGTCTTTGCTTCTGGTTTACTTCATATTCATATTCTGTGTTAACATCTAATGAGGTCATACTGCCAACAAAATGGTTAATTATATGTATCCAATGCGTGTATGCAAGCATGTAAAAGAATTCTGAGGCAAAATATCATTCTATCTTACGAAATTATCCTGGTGGGCAAAAGTCTTATATACATCAAAATAAAAATCTTTTAATTAAATGCTGTCGTAATGTGTAAACTGGTTTGTTGCCACAAAAAGAGCCAAAGTTCTAAATGTATAATAAAATAAACATAAATGTTATTTTCTCTCAAATAATCAAATGGGCTGATCAAGCCATTACTCTTTAAAATATAGCTATCTGCCATCACAAACATTTTTCTTATACAGTAAGCTTTTTGACAAGACCACATCAAGAATTTCTGTGCAGCTATTAGTCATATGAGATTCTGGTCTTTAACTTCCAAATGCTAATTTTATATTGAATAAGAAAAAATAAAACATTTTTCCTCCACAGCTAAACAGTATACTTGTATTTTAATTAAGGTATTTAAATTGTGTGTGTGTGTGTGTGTGTGTGTACACGCACATGCACACGCACAAATTCTTATTGAAGTACATTCATTATACTATAGCAGTAAAAAACTGAAAAATAAAAAGTGGCATTAAAACCATTTTAAACTTACAAAATACTTTATAACCCTCGGATATGTGTAATAATACACTGCACATTACCCTTTTCTACCCTTATAGTTTATCGTATGCTCACTGCAGCATACATTAGTGCATACAAGCACTGGAGACCTCTTTCTTAGCATAAGAGAGTCTCATTGACAAAAACAGGGGTTTTTTTCCAAATTTTTTTTTCTCCAAATCAGAAAAAGAATCATAGCTTGGTTAGAAGACAAATTATATTGCAAACCAGTTCATTGACAGGGCTTCCTTCAGGATCTATCTTCAAAAACACAAGCCAGGAAAAGAAGCCAATATGGTTCCATTTTGACCAAGTTTAAAATCCATGTATATAACACGTTCTATTTTTATCTTTGATTGGAACTACTATAGCGTAGGCTGCTGTCACTGTATTTGATAAATGGATAGACTGCATGTTACAAATACTATAACTGATTCAAAGTGTTTGGAAAATTTAAACAAAACTCTGGAAATAAAGAATATTTAGAAATTCTTTCTGTTCCTGACTAGGAAGAGACTTGATTCTCTCCTTCCACTTTTCGCCATGTGGCCCCATTGACATTAGTGACAGGAGTAAATAAAACCGTAATTATTCCTGAGACTTTCATTCCTGTGCTTGTCTGGGTGAATATGAACATAATATAAACTGATTATTGGTACCCTATAGATAATTATTTGGAATAAAAAACACATTCCTTTCTGCCGATTTGATGTAGCAGAATCCCTATATTGTGTTCTAGAGAAGACAATTCCTGAAGAACCTGACATGCTTGATAAAGAACTCCATATATAACCATACTTGTGAAGTATGTTATAAGCTTCTTACAGTGGGAATGAGCAACAGAGGAGAAAATAGTTATGGAAAACTTCAGTTCATAGTACTTTGGATCATGATGTCTGAACTGCCTTTTCACCAGGCTAGGGATCATCCGCACCTCTGGAAAGCTTTCTGTCACCCAGGCTTTACAGGCTCCCTTCAGTCTTCTCTATCCATTTCTAAACCTGATTTCCCATCTCTTCAGAAAATTACTAGCTCATAATCTTCCTATGCAATCAAATAACCCACTTGAGTTAAATTTAAAAAAAGTGTAAAATGTTACAGATCAAGGAGAAATCAGGAAAGAAAGTATACTTAACTCTAATGAAGCCTTGGTTATTTATATGTCCTTTCACAGAAAGGATGTGAGAAAACTCTGAAATCAAGCTATAAAACACCCATGGCTGAAAAGCCTAAAGGAATGTGATTACTTGTATTTTTCTGTGATTACTTGTATTTTTCTGAAGCAGAAAGACTCATGAATGAGAAGACTTCCTAGCAATTTCTGTGTTTGCCTCTTGTCCACCACCCTTTAATAAGGATTTGTTTCTTTCAGATAAAGCTGCTGAGGGTCAGAAGAATCTGTTTCTCTCGCTGCATCCCTATAACTTGCTCTGTTCTGTCTTTTTCCTATAACAGTATTTATGTTAATATAGCTTTATTCTGATGGCGTAATCCTGTGTGTGAGGTATGGAAATTTTGCAATCATACACAAAGAAAAAGAAACAGAAAGTTCCTGTGATGCTATCTACAGGTATATTATGTCAGTAAAAACATATGCAGAGAAGATATTATAGAAAAGAGTTCTGTGGCCAGTTAGTCTTTACAGGTAACAGCAGGACTTTCTTTCATGTGATCAGTTACACAGCAAAAGCAAGTCACAAACAACAAATACTGAAAAAAAATCCGCATGGTGTCTGTCTGCTGAGAACACGTGTTTTTGCTTATCTTGAGCAGAAATAGTTCCAAATATTGAACATGCTATAGTATCTTCAATTATTTTGGAGATGTATTTGATTCTGATAAAATTTCATTAGCATGCAAATAAATCAAGTGATTTTTTTTGTCCCAGAAATCACTGCACATGCTTACTAGCTTGTCCTAAGGTGGTTTTGTATTAGGAGGAACTGGAGTTTGGCATTTTAGTTTAAATCCAGAATACCAAAACTAAAGTATCTGATCCATCCAGTCATAGTGGGTACTTAAAGTTACAGGCAGATAGCAAGGATGTGCGATGTTGTATGCAGAAAACACAACACCTCACAAGAAAATACCTTTGAAGACTTTTTTGAGCAAAAGAAAAAAGAAACCTCCAAACTTTTAAAGTAAATGATTATTTATATACTCCCTGTTTCTCTTCTTTCCATTTCTTTTTACCACCCTTTTCTTATCTACATTCTCTTCCTCAGTTTCCCCTGTGCTAATGAAATGGGAAAAGATTAGTCGATCTGCTTGGGGTAGTGCTCTTAGTGCACTAAGCTGGTTGTGCTATAACCACTCTTCTAATTTAAACAGACAGTGGAATTTTTATCATTTTAATTTAGATTTTTTTTTAATCTCTTCAGTGATATCTAGTCTATTTCCCTAAAATGGACCATATAGAGATTCTCTCTCAACTTCATCTTTTTATTTGCAGCCTCAATTGTGTTTCTATTCTGTTGATAAGTTTATATAATCATACAAGGCCCAGCTACATCCCCTCTACAGAAGAGGGGCTGGAAATTAGCAGTGGCACAGTACTCTTGCTAGACTGTAAGAAGCTGTACTTAACAATATTGTGCCTCTTTGGGTTTAAGAGGCCAGTTGCACTCCAGCAGAGTCCTAGTCCTGCGGAGCATACAAGCCTCGAGGATTAATCTGCTTTCTCAGGATCATCTTGATTGCTTAAAATCAGGCTCATCCACTTCATAAGCAACTTTACTTGGTTATGTTCATTTTCAAGCATCTCATCACTGTAACATAAAAAAAAGCAAATCCAATACTGACAAGACAAGAGAAGATTTGCTTGCATGTTGAGTATTATATGTTACTGATCACTTTGTTACTTCGCCATGAATTTGCTGCGTAAGTTTAACATACCTGCAAATTTGCTGAATTACTGCATGGCTATACTGTTACCTTCTAAAGAAATTACCTATACAGATAGAACCGAGTAGATCTAATAAACCAGGCTTTGTTCTCATATATCTGCTTCACTGTCATAACACTACCCACACAGAATCCATCACAGCTTAGGAGCTGGCAATCCATCAGCATTTAAAGACAAAATAACCAATCTGGTAAGGGAAGGGGTGGGAGGGGAGAGATAAATGACCCACAGTCTTACACCTGTGATCTAAATCTGTTTCTGCAGGCAATGTTGTACACAAGGGGATTAATATATAATTAGTCTCTGTACTCATTTAGTGTGGGAGTTCTAGTGAAACAAGATCTGCTAATTTAGGTAAATTTTATTTTTCAAATATTATGTATTCTCTAAGGGATAGGCTGGAAACTAAAAGTCACTTATTAGACCTTCAAGAAGGAGAGGCCGCACACATGCAAAAAATGCCCCTTCATTTCTAACACCAGTTATAGTTTGTTTTTGACGAAGATTGGTTTGACATGAGAGGATCTGAAAACCTTTTTTAGAACAGTGAGAAATCTGTATTATTAAAAAAATACATGCTAATTCAGGCCAGAGGAGAACTTCTGGGCATTAGGTCATGAAAATTTTCATTGAGTTCAATTCTCATTACTATGTCTTTATGCATATTCCATGACAAAGTATAATAAAGCAATAGTAGCTCTAGCATTACTTTCTATTTAATCTGAAAGAAATTTATTTTTAAAAAATATGTGTTATCATACCATGTCTGCGGAAAGAGAAAACGGCCCATTGAGAAGGCACGTTCCATTTCATCACTTCCAGTCCAGCTCAGATCAGGAGTAAACTATACTTAACATGGAACATTAGTTATTGACCAATGTGAAATGAGTTGTTGGTCACAGTCCAGCTCCTAACAGACAGATACGCACATCACAAAACCTTCTGTCGTAATTGCTCCCCTGGGCCTTGATCTTGCAGATGTTTACACAGACAGTTTTATGCACATGAGTAGCACCACTGATTGAAAAATTTTCTGATTTTGGCCTTTTGGCCTCGTATTTATGTTTAGTGCAATGTCAGAATGCAGATTGACAGCCTCAGCGAAATCGTCAAAAGTGGAATGGACATAAAAATTACACTATGCTTTCATCTGTTGTGTGGGACCTCTAATTCATCATGGGAAAACACTGGGGAGTCTGTGTATGTGTGTTTGTGTGTAAGCACAGATTGCCAATATTGTCCTGTTCCCATTCTGCAGATAAACTGTGGAAGTTATCCTTACATTTTAAAACCAGAAAATGTAAATTATTATTTTTTGAAGAAAGAGAACAGTTTAAAACCATAAATAATTTTATCTTTAGAAAAGCTGCATTTGAAAAGGCAAATTGTTCAATGACAGTTTCAGTGCTTCGTATCACCACACTATGTTACATTTCCAATGCATGTGACAGAAGTATTTTCCATTTCATTAACTCATAGAGACTGTAATAATGATAGTTCTTATCAAAGTCAGGTTGACCAATAAATGGAAGCTTCTTACATATGTATGAATAATGATTAATGTCCATTATATCAATACCTGAATAGATTGCATTGCTCTGTGCAGGTCACAGGAACAAAAGATCCATTTTGTCACCATATTTGTATGTACATGAACAGATAAAAGTCCCTGTGAATGATCCTCAGGAGTCTATAGCATATTCCACCACTCCTGTGGTTTGTTGAAAATCAGCTAGGTCATACTTATTACAATCCATGGGCAAACCAGAGGTGGTAGTACTTTGCACTAGCAATGCAACAGTTGAAGCAACAAGGTTACTTCCAGACTTCATTCTGTCTTCTTTCCTTCTGCGTAAGGACATCCTTTACACAGATTAAAGCAGTATATCCCAGTATTGAAAGAACGTTTTTAAAAAAGAACCTCACCCCTTACACAGCTCTCAAAAAGGAGTGAAGCTATAATTTTCTCAAGGATACATTTCTCATTAAAATGCACACTTATGAAGTTAGTAGTATCTCTGCTGTTGGTTTTTCAACTTTTGCTGCAGAAATAAACCCAGCTTTTTTTCAGACTATTCAGCATAGTATTAAAAAAATCTCTTCTTAAAATTTTAGCTCTGTTATAAATGAGTACCTGAAAGATTTGCTAAATCAGTGCACTTACATATGATTTGAATTTTTTAACATGATTAACTCATCTGTAGGTGAGGTAAACTTGTTCTTCTGAAACTCCAAAGCTCACAAGCAATGAAATGTGTGCCTTATGCATTTGGCAAGTTTTTCAGTTTCATTAGATAAATTTCTGATCCTATGCAAGCCAATGGCAAATCCCCAACAGACCACAGAAGAACCAGAGCTTCACCAATGTTTTTGTGACTTTTCTTGCTATAATTACAAACATTTGCTTTTTTCTCTTGCTAACATTATCTTCCCCATCCTTCCCATTTCTAAAATGCCTTCCTCCAATAGAAGACTTCTTATTACTGGTAACATTATTACTATTACTGCTATTTTTATTACTCATAATACTCATGGCATTTGATGAACATTATTTAAGACTACTGCCATTGTAGGAAGAAAAACACTTGTTTCAGCAGCCATATCTGATATTTGACATAGACGAAATCTCAAAACACTGTATCTGACAAAATGCCATGTAAATCTTATGTTCTGCACTAACATTAATGTCTCACTGTATGATGTTATTCCATGCTTCCTTAGCCAGGTTCCAAAGTATCATCCATCTAAGTGTCAATAAAGGTGCTGAATATCAGTCATATAGCTGTGTCCTCAAAATAACAAATTATTTGTCCAAATTCATAAAACACTGAACTATTGGTTCTTCAATTGGTGGTATGTATAATGTGTCTGCCTCACAGGGGATAGCCATATGTTCTGATAACAATTAGCAAAATACTGTGAAAATGTACAAAGCCTTGAAAACAAAAAACTCCAGCTTCCACTCAAAACTGAGTCATAAATTATTGTGTGATTAAGATGTGAGCCTTATTTTTACATCAAGGAAAGAAGCACATGCATCATCTGTTCTCTTTTCATTGCAGCATGACTCATGCTAGACAGTTCATCTAAGTTCATCTCTGCAGGTTTTATTATTTTGCTGTCGATGTTACAAATTCCAGGCTTTTTTACTGATGTTATTTTGAAAATGATATAACATTGCTCTCTCCACTCTATTTGAGAAATAGAAAAAATTTGAAGATCGAAATCATTGACTGAACACTGAATCAATATTCAAATCATTAATGTGTCACCAACTAAAGAAGACGTTTCTTAACACGGCACAACTAGAAAGGGAAAGAGAAGCAGAACAAGGGTGTTGAAAGATATAAGAGAAGCAACTAAGCAAGATAGGACTCCTTGTCCTCAAAAAGAGAAGACAGATGAGTAATAGAGGTACATAAATTATGAGTAACATAGTGATAGAGAATTATTATTCAATATAACTAAGAGATGAAATGAAATAAAATGAAATTATCAAGTGACAAGTTCAAAGAAATTGGGATGTTTCTTCACAAAGTAGAAATTACTCCTGGGAACACGTTGCTATAGGTTGTTAGGGATGCCAAAAGTTTACATAGGTTTAAAAGCAATTTGACAAATTCATAGGAGAAAAATCTGTCATGAGTTATGGACATGGAATAAATGGACATGAAAAACATGTAATAAATTTACACTGGAATTTCAGAAGGATGAGTTTCTCCACCTTTAATCGGTTCTTATTTTATGCCCTCAGGGACAAATGAGTTACAGTGCTCCAAGATGGCATTTACATCAAAGTGATTTATTCCAGTAAGAAACCTTTATACAAGTAGATCAGTACAAAATTTCAAAGCCTTTAGTTTGAATTACAGCTTCACCTAAATAAAAGACCAAATCAGCAAAAATGTGACAAATCCTAACCTGAAATTTACCGTATTTTATTTCCTGAACTCCCAAAGGGTGCACACATTTATTAGAAGGTTCATACAAACTGCAGCTGCTGTTCATTTGCTTTCACTTTCTCAGAGCGCCCCTTTAGCAAGGCAAACACACATCTTTAAACCACTTTTTTCAAAATGAGAGCTCTTTCATGTAAGCAGTCTGTCATTATTTGTTAAATTATTATCAGCAAACTTGAACTATCCTTCACCATCTACTGATTGCCATAATTAGGCCTGACATCATCCCCTATCAACCAAAAGCAAAAAGATTTCCGGTAGCAAATGCCTCATGTCACTTTTTTAATCTCTCTGATCTCTGTCTCTCATCTGCTAAAATATTTTCTTCAGGAGAAGAGTGAGTTGCCAGCTAATAGTATAATCACAGTATAAATGAAGAGTAGATTCCAAGCATTAATTTGGGAGATCATTACTAGAAATGGCAAATGGTAGTGAAACCAAACAACAGGATGCCCTGGCAAATTGCAAATAAAATTAGTCAGAAACAGAAAAAAAACAGCTAAATGCAATTGTTTCCAAGTATGGGATAATTTATTTTATCAAATGTCAGGATCTATGATCTTAAATGGACTTCATTCTCACTTGAAAATGATCATCAAATGCTTTGGACTTATTCTTACCATATAAAACTGCAAAAAATCAGTATTTTCTCTTTTTCTTGTGTATCTATTTTGTGCATTTTGCAGTACGGTACGAAATTGCCTATATGCAGTTTTGTTGATGGTTAACCACATTTCCTGTTTTATGCAGCTGACCAGCAACATTGATTCATTAGGAACAACACAATTTGCTATTTTATTAGAGTAGGCCCTGAAAGTCTTAATCAAGGGTTAGTCCTCTTTGTCCTAATCATTGTATTCACACTCACATAGAGCTCATAAAATCTATATACATGCTCTTCCCCAGGTCGTGAATGAGAATATTTAAAAGTAATGGAAACTGTTACATTATATAGCATTTTATAGCTATTTTAATTTTCATGCTTATCTGAATAAGGCCTTTGTAGCAAATTGTAAACTACATTTCCATAATCTCACACACTTATGTTCAGGCCCAGCTTTGTTATGTATGATCTAGTTAACTGTTCAAGAACTGCTGAGCAATTTAATATTACGCCATGATTCGTGTGCTTTCTGCATTCATGGTGTTTCTTTTTTCAAGAAGACCATAGGTAAAAGGTAGCCTGTGTGCCTGATGCTCTTATACTTTTGATTTGGAGATAAACTAAAGCAGATTAAGTACTTTTGTAGGGCTCTAAACTACAAAGAAATACAGAGTAAGAAATGGCAGCAGGCTAGCAGAAACAGAGTGAGGAAACAAAAAATTTAGCAGCAATTAGTTTTCCCCTAAATGACTGACTGTTGCTCTATCTGTTTTATTGCTCTGCAAAGCATTTAATTACAGTAAAAAAGCTGAATAATATGTGGTTGAATATGGAGAATAAAAGGGAAGGGAGTCGTAATCAAAAAGTTAAGCAGGAAGGAACTGGAAGGCTATTGTACACCGAGGAGTTATTGATCCACAAAAGAGGTGACCTGAATAGGCACAGCATGCTGTGCCATACTGTATGTCACACACTACTTGGCCTTCAGGACTGGGCTGTGCTGCACATATCTCTTGATGCAGGATAAACTTAGCTGGCTAATCCTAAGGGAGAAGCCTGTAGGTGGCACCAGCAATGATGCCATTGGCAGCAGGGTTTCATGTAAACATCCTTTAATGAACAATAGAAATGAGAGTTGTTTACTTTTAAGAAAACCCTATAAAAACTCTGAAGACCGCAATGCTGGTGAACCTTGTCATGGATGAGAAGTCTGTGCAGCCTGCTGTGCTCTACCCAGGGGTCTGTCTGGTGCTGTGTCATCCGGGAGCTCCCAGCATCAGAAGGGACATAAAATTTTATAACTTGTTATCACCTTTCCTGGGATACTAATAGAATAGTTATCTTTCCTGTGAATGTTCATTCCTTTCTTGTTGGGATCCAAAGAACCAGCATCTCCCAGTGCAAAACAAGCTGCAATTCAGATCACGGTTGGCTTTGTTTCCCATCGATAAATGTGCTGGGACTGAGCACAGTGGGAAAAGCAGTGTAGAGCCCCCAGATTCTGCTTAGCCAGAATTAATAAGTCTTGATAAACTGGGGTTTGGGGGTATCTGAGGTTCAGACATTACATCCAAAAGAACATCTAAGTTTTTGCATCCTGTTGGACATTAGACACATTTATTACTTCAGCTAATGAAAGCCAACTGCCAGTCATTCCTGTCTGGAGGTAAAATACACATGCAGAGTTTGCCTAAGCATGTAGAGTTTGGTTGTGCACTCTGCATCAGTTATTGGTTATGGTCTTCTTAGTCCTAATCAATAAACTAATTTGATCTGTGATCAAACTGGTCTGTGTTAAATCAATCTTTTTTATATTCAAATTGAATATCAATAGTAACAGAAAAGTTACTCATTAACAAAGAGGCAGAAAGAAGGTAGAAAGAGCAACTTGCTCCAAGTATTCTCATGCAAGGATTAACATCACTTTTGAAGAAGGACAGAATCTTAAATTATTGTCCGTATGGATATACTCAGGCATATTGCAATAGAGAGTTTAGGCACAATAACTAAATAGAGCAAAGAGCACACATGGGAAGATTACAAAACCAGATATTTCCTACAGCGCATTGTGAATCAGAGGTGTTGGGTATTGGGTAATGGATTCACTGCAAAAGCATGTTGTTATGCACAGTGCACTTCCCTTTTGTGAATTATAACTTGGGGAACTTTCCCCACAGTGCAGAGCAACTTGCAACTGCTCTTCATAGAATCGCCTGAAGAAGTAAAATTCGTTCTGTCAATGACAGAAATTGAAATGGCATAATTTACTTTGAAATTCAGTAGTGGTTTAAGTAACAGCAAGACTTTTTTTTTTTTTTTGTCATTTTTCAGTTCCATCCTTTCTCTAGGCACATTCCAACAATTAAAAATAAAGAGACCAGCTGTGTATGCCACCTCCCCGCCAGAACAAACTCACATCCCCAAAATAACCTCTTCCTCTTCACACACACGAGCTAAACTTGCCCATGTTTTCCCCCAAAATGCCCCACCTCAAGGTGTCAGGACTCTGAGCGTACTCCCCCCTCCCCCGGGGTTGTGCCTGCCCAGGCTCAGGGCCAACTCAAAGACAGTGCAGCTGGCCACACGGAGAAGCTCTTCCATGAGGCTCTGCAGGAGACCGCAGCAAGGACCTGACCTCCTGGCCCACGGAGCTGCTTTCGGCTGGGGTCTACCACTGGCCCCCAGTTCCTGCCACGTCCTAGGCAGGCCTATGCCTGGCCACAGCACCCTGAGCTGGACCCTGACCCTCAGGCTGATGGCCCAGCTGTGGCACCATGGACCTGCCTGGTGATCAATGTGTCTGCCCCCGCTGCTCACTCTGGGCGTCTTCCTGTCTTTAATTATTTTTCACTCTGGAAAGAAGGTACTGACTGATCTGAAGAAATGGATGTGCAGGTGCAAAGAACTGATCTTGTTGGAACAGATGGACAGGACCAGGGTTTATTCAAGTGGGAAAAAATAGAGGGTGAACATTAATGGATTAGGGCCGTGGTCTCAGGTAATAGGATATAACGGGGCCAGAGCTGCTGTCATAGCAGAGGGCCAGCTGAAGGACCCTAACCAATGCAGTGCTGTGTGCTGGAAGCCAGTCAGCAGCACCAAAACTAACAGCTACCTAGTAAGCTTGGAAGACATATATACACACACATCTACCTTAAGGCTGAATGTAAAAAATAGCATTAAAGAAGGTTGAGTGAATCAGTCTTTCAGCAATTGAGAGACTAGACATATTTTTTTCTGTCAGGAAAATGAGACTTCATTTGCACTGGCCATCAGATGAATTAAGAAAACCTGCTTCATACATCTTAAAAACATAAGTGGAAAGATGGTTTCTAGTTTATGAGCTGAAGTTCTCATTACCCATTTTAATCGAACCAGCATCACAGAGGTGGTACCTTCCTGTGCCTGCACGACTGTCTAGAAAATGATTTGAAACCAAGCAAAATCTTGAGATGGTTTCATTATTGTAGAGAGATGGGTACTGAGTTATTTACTTTTTGACGATAACAATCTGTGCAGGCAATGCAGATTCGCCAGCAGATAATGGGTTCAGACAGTGCTGATTCCTCATCCACCCTAAGGGGAAATACTGCTGTTCTGAACAGCTCTGTACATCTGCTGCCTCCTTCCAGTGCAGGGTCATGGGTAGGGCTGAAATCAAGCTACAGGAAAGCTAGCCATGCAACTGTAAGTAGTAAGAAAGGAGGGGCTTTATCCGCCACATCCTGCCATAAGGCTGTGGAAAAGCATAGCTGTAAATTACCTTCAGTATTTTGAAGTAAAAGTGCTTGTGTTTTCATTCATTGTTATTTCTGAGCTGTGGAGGCCATCATGATGCACCTTACTGTTCTCTGAAGCCTATCTTTGGTACAACTTCTGTCATTTTGACAAGAATTGAGTGTTATCTAGAAATCCTCATGAGGTTTATAACATGATCTCCGTTCCGTGGGAGTATCAGCTGATATTTAGCTCATCTAAGTCCATTGCCTGGGTAGCTTCTGTTTCGCTGAGTGCTCTCAATCTCTCTTAAGGAGAGGAACCTCTAGGATCGTTACATTTGCATCATCCTTCATTGTCAGGTTCATGCTGCTTGTAGCTGCTAAAAGGTGAAATAACTGGTAACAGCCAAACTTGAGTAAATAAATACAGAACAAATTTAAATTGGCAACCGTGTGTGCGTTTAATTGACATGTATTGATTTACAATTGCTATTTGGCTTCAAAATCTTGCCCAAAGCTACAACCAGGCTGCTAAGAAAAGTGCTGCCTTTACATGTTTACATAGTTAACTTTACCGGAGCTTCTTATTACACAAAAACAAACACAGTCAGGTTTAAACAACTTCCAACACAGCTATAGAGTACACTGTTTATAAAGCTTTAAATGCTTATACAAAGAAAGAATGAAAGGAAGAGACAATCCTCCATATAAATTCAGTTTTGAGGTATTAGTAACTAGAAGCCCCTGAGACATTGAGCTGGAAGAATATTCAGAGGTGCAAGCTGATACCTCAGATGGGATATTGAAACATTGCACCGCTTGAGGATTCCCAAGCAATACAACAGATCCTAACACCAACCACCCAATATTGTACTATTGTTTAATATGCATTTATATGGAGCAGGTGGCAGAGTTAATGAATGCAAAGGGGAAGAACCAGATTATTCTAAAAAGGTATGCCTGTAGAAGCTTTGTTATTAAAAGTAAGCTTGAAATAATAAGCTTGAAAGACAGAAAAGAGGATTCAGCTTTATATCTTTCGTGAATATCTCCAAGTTTAAAAAACAAATATATTTCAAATTGTTATCTATCCTCCTGCTTGTTTAGTTTCTCTTCAGATTTTTTAAAGCAAAACTACACTTTCAATTTAATAAGTGACTAAATTATCAGCCAGATTCAAAATTAGACTTAGACTTAGAATTTTTAATGGGCTTCATGTCCAATACCAGGAAGGTCCCCTGAACAGCTCCTGCTTCAACTCTGAGACGCTTGGTGCTCACCAGACACGAATCACTGTGGGTCTACACATATTCAAAACTACCCTGCTAGAGCAGTTCAACATCCACCCTTCTTTGTAAGACCTAGTAAAACCCAGAAACTTAATGAAATAACTTAATAACTTAAACTTAACAGGCATATGCGCACAGCACCTGGCAGTCAGCTTCAGAGCTGAGCCTTTTAGGAAATACTGCTATAGTTGCTTTAGTTTTGAACCTTGGTTGCAAAACAGTATACTTCCTACTGTTACGTAATAAGCTACAGAGGGTTTGATACCCTTCCAACAGAATCATAAAACCTCTCATTTTCCTAATCTGGACTCTAGTGAGCCAAACACTATTTTTCCTGCTCTGTTAGGTCAAAATTGCTAAGAGCTGTCACATGGGATTGAAGCAAGCCTTTTCCGGGCACTACAGTCATCTTCAGTCCCTGCACAAAGACGCTTAACTGAAACAAACCCTTTAGTTTATCTCTACGTCTCTCTGCTGAAACTTGCTTATTGATCTGTTTGAGGCATTAATGAAATATGGTCTTTCCTCTGCTCCCTGACCCAGGCGGCAGCTAATTACCAGAAGTGGGGCTAAATTTGGTTTCTTTAAGAGGCTGTCTGACTTTCCGACATGAATAATCCTTTTAGTGGCTGGGACTCTTTCAGACACGGTGACAACTTCCCTCATTCATGGAGGCTGAAATGGCCTCTTCCATACACAGGTTTCTTTCCCCAAACTGTGAGTGTGGCCGTTCTCAAAAACATATTTAGCAATTTGATCACATACTGATGTCTGAGATCATATATCCATCTTTTCTTCTAAGTCTCGTACACCTGTGTACATTATTACCGGCAAATAGTGACGTATTACCTACAATCCCTGTTTCATCTTTCGTTTTCTTGGAAGAAGGCGGTCCATTCTCACCCAAACTCCAGTTTGACAAACTAGTAGAAAAGTTAAAAGCATCATCTATATGTCTTTTCCCATAACAGTGACATTACATTTCTCCAAACCTGCAAAGTCACCTTCCAGGTTTTTAAGACATAAAACTTGCTTCTTGCCATCAGGAAAACTACGGCTTCATAGCAAATTTGTTTTAGATAGGCATATGTTTTGTGTAGCAACTCAGGATGTAGCAATTTCTGCCCTCCTCCCCCCTAAAAAAGTCTAGTAAATTCTACTTCCATTTCAGTTACCATTTTCAAGGCAAAAGAAGAAACAAAGACTGTTTTTGTAGGTTTGTTTCCACTTCTAATACAGTGCTGAGCAAGTGAGCAAGCTGCTGAAAATGATTTTGACTCCTTTCCATTTCCCTTCTCTTCTTCTCCCTTCCTTTCCCTTCCCTTCTTCCCTCAATTTGACATTCATAGATAGAAGGACATAAAAGTGAATGTGAAATACAGGAATATAATTCTGGTTTCCCTATTCTGGAAAAGAAAGGCAAAGAGATGAAAAATACACAGCAGACAGTTTGAAAGCTTGATCAAAAAAAAAAAAGCTTGAGTCAAAACTCAAGTAATTTTCCACTTTATTTCAGTATTTTTTTCTGTATAACACTGTATGCATGTTGATTTTCACATTTTGATGTCAGAGAGTATTGTATGTTTGAGAGATTATAGCTAGCTCATTCTGTCTGGCCCTGTGCTTCTTAACTCCGAGACATATATCAGCTTTTAGGTGTCAGCTATCACAAATCAAGTGTCAAGAGTGTACATTCAGGAATAAAAATGAAGATTGAAAAGCAACTTTTCAGCCTGATCATATTAATGACAAAAGCTATGTCATTCTCAGAGATCCATGAGGTGGACTTGAAATAAGAAGATATTAAATCAATATGCTACTATAATATATGAATAGGGCTTCTCCAAATACCCCTACATTTCAGATAGGTATTTCTGAAATATTTGCTGCACTTGCACATTAGCTTCAGCTATTCTCTGGGAAAGAAAGTTTTCAAATCCTGTGGCACATGCATGTTTATGCATTACATCACTGCCTCTGAAAACATAATAAAAAGCAGAGCTATAAACCACTGGCATACAGAGATCCA
Source organism: Dromaius novaehollandiae (assembly GCF_036370855.1). NCBI lineage: Eukaryota > Metazoa > Chordata > Aves > Casuariiformes > Dromaiidae > Dromaius > Dromaius novaehollandiae. Next base: position 44,684,221 of record NC_088099.1, on the reverse strand, counting down.
ATACTTTCTGCGATTACTAGTACCCAGCTCTGCATGTATTTCTACATAGTACAGACATGGTGTAGACACAAGGTAGGTTAAAAAGCAGACGTGAGGAAATCCTTAGTGCTGCAGCCTCTGCCTGCGGGTGCTGTCCCTCCGACCCCTCGGCCCACTCGCCAGCTGGGCCATCTTGCAGCTGGCTAGAGGATCACACACGTTCACATAGGAAATTGTTAGAAGAACTGGGTTTAATAAGAAGATAGCACAGTCTGAGCCGATCAGGAGCAGGACTGGGCCAGACAAGTGTACTGACCAGCAGCCTGTTTACACACGACTGAGCCCTTTTAACCCTCCTTATCACTCCCCTTATCTCCATTTTCCCACTCTCATTCCTCCCTGATCCACCTTTACCTCTTCCTTTCCCTGCATTTGGCCCTTCTCCTAAGCATGCAACAGCAGGTTTCCTGCATTCTCACAATCCCTTTAAAACATACCATGGTGAGTTTTATGCAATCTCACAATCCCACTCAAATATCCCATAATAAGTTTGTCTTTTCCCAGGAAATCCTTGAAAATCTTGTTTCCCCCTTTCCTATCAGCTCAAAGGTCTGAATGAACCTCTTCAAGGCTGCGTTGCACTGGTTCCTTCCATGGCCTATCAGTGATCAAAGAAGTCTAGCATTTGTTATTGCCTGTTATCTCCTGTTCCTTCGGGTTTGCATATCAGACTCTTTATTAATTTTCTTGTCTCTTGTCCTAGACTTTTATGCTGAATAGCTGTTAGCCAGATATCCTCGCAGACTAGATATCCTTACCTTCCACATAGCCTTGCACTGGCTGAGTGCATTCCTTGAAGAATAATGTTCTCTCAGATCATGAAATCAAATTAAATGAAATCAAATTGGCAGTCTGTGAAATGTAATGCAGCTTCCATATGTTTAATTCTGATCAAGAAATAAAATGTTCTTCACACCCGCTCACAGATATGTCCAAACACTCTATTATAAGCATAAACATTCTTAGAAAGCCAGATTTAAATCACTATGCTTCATCAGTAAAATGTTCACACTTTCAAAACAAGCTGTGAACTCAACTGAAAAAAGCTGTCCTTCAAGCAATTTATTTTCTCTTTTCTTTTTTCGAGCAGTCTAAGCAGTAACTTTATATGGTTTTAAACATTCTCATCTGTAAATTTTATTTTCCCAGGGCTTAATATAAGGCAGTTGATGGCATCCATTCAGCTGTGTTCCCCTTCAATGGGCTGCATGAACATAAAAGTGGCCGCGCATTTTCCCTTGAATGTGCTCAGGCTACCTCCATTAAAACTGTTTATGAATTCGTTCAAGCTAGCCATCAACTTATTTAGTGAAAGGGTTGATTTTACATCTGCTAAACACTTCTTCTGATGCTATACAAATGTTATACAGATGTTCTTCCATCCATAGCTGTCTTTAAGATATTTCTGATTATTTCGGATTACCTCTCAGTTTCAGTGGCACAATTAAGGATACGCACACACATGGGAAACATAGTGTTAAAAGATTATAGAAATTCACTTTTATAATACACTGAACAGCTTGAAAGGGAAGCAAATTATTAAGATTTACTTACTGCTAATGATTATTTTTAAATTCATTTTTTCAGCCTAGACACGGGTCCTTTTGCTGCAAATCTGTAATTCTTTTGCTGGATTCCTCACTGAGGGAAAAGGTAAGGTCAATCAAACTCTGCGAAGGTATAACTCATGCTAACATCTGCAGATGCAAGATCAGAAGGGAATGCTGTAAATGAATCCATTAGTATTATTTCTTGTATCCACCATCCAAAGAAGGGAGCAAAATTTGAAGTCCAGAGCTCTAGCAGCAGAGAAACAATCTGTTATAAATGAATAATAGTTTCTATCAGGAATCAGAGATCTGTGAGCTCTATGTGTCTTTTGAAATGAGCTTACTTCACTACTAAAAGCAAACAAAAAAATATTTTAATCCTAAAACAGCTAAGTCTGTATTCTTCAAATCTTCAATGTTACTTATAAAAATACAACAGCAACAAAAGTTATTTCTTTTATTACAGAGCAAAAAATAAAAGGTTAATTTCATATGATATTATTCTGATTAAAGATGGCATTGGTCTTTGTTGTAATGGAATTCTCAAGAATAAAATGTTGCGTACCATAGGAATGAATAATTTTTCATTGTGCACTGACTACACACACTATTCTGTTGAACTATATTCTTCTTGAAAAGTCTGTTCAGGCCAAAGTACTTCTGCAATAAGAGATCAGACAGTAACAGGCTGACTAAATTTTCAATCAAATATTTTGACACAATTGTCATGACAATAATGAAAACCATTTTAATAGGATCCTATTTCAAAGAAATGCAAAAGTAGACAAAAAAATCAGACATAACTGATTATACTCATTAAGATAATTGCAATGCAATTATATGATAATCTTTTCCATGACAAATTATTTTTTCTGATTATAGGTTAAAATATTAATGGCTAATTCCATCCCTTTATATGGGTCCACTCAAATTCTGCAGAATGTATTGTTCTGTTTTGAATGGAAACATAAACACTGTCTCTAGCAGTACTTTCACAGCAAATATCCCAACCAAAAATGATTATTAGAACAGGAGTATTTTTCTGAGTAAGTAGAATGTACTTGGAAAGTACCATTTTTTCTCTGAATAGTTATTTAAAACAGATTTATTTATTTTGAGTTTGATTTGCTTTCAGAAACTATTTTACTGTTTTTTTTTAATACAAAATCTTCTTTAATATGAAAATTGTGAAAGATGGACACAGAAAAAAGAAAGCTTCCGTTTGGTGAATAAATTATTAAGGTCAGCTGAACAGGCAAAAATGAAAAGCAACTGTAACTGTTACACGGAAGACCCTGCTGAAAGGTGCAGGAATTCTGAGCTTTCCATTTCTTGGATCTTTTAGGGATCTTTGGGTCCCTTATGAAGCTTTTGAATCTGGTCTAGTGAGTAATATGTAAAAACTTCAACCCCTCGCCCCTAAGCCTTGTAAAAGTTGTTACCTCTGTGCATTGACTGCTTTGGTGCATTTTCCAAGAAACAAAATATCACATCTTTTGGCAGCCACGTCAGCTGGCAATCTTTGCAGAAGAGGCGAGTGTGACTGGACATGACTAGAAAGATGAGATCATTACCCTCTTGCTGTTTTGAATAGAAAACCCAAAATATGTATACTATATACTTGTAAGTAGGTTATCTGACAGGCTAACACACTGAAGCCATTTTAACAGTTGGCCAAAAAGTCTGTCATTTACCTTCGGTAGGTAGGTTATTGATGATGTCTTGACATATACTATTGATTCATATGATATTTACTGCTGCAATACATGCAATAAGAAACATGTAAGCTTAAAAGCCAGGGACAAGCTGGCTTCAGGCTGCACATGAAAGAATTGTCTTAGTGTTGTCTGTTCATACTGGTACTCCTGACACATCCTTTGTTATCTCTTATTTATCTGTTATGGGTTCCATTTCTCATATTTCAATAGCGGTTCAAAACTGTATTCTCTAGATCTTCTAGATGGTTAAATCAATTTCAGTGCATAAATGATGGCATAAATTGTGCAGAAGGTTATTATAGATGGGCTCCTGAGCCTTAAAATGAGTTGGGAGAATCCTAAAGCAAAGACAGAATAATTAATAGCAGATTTTCCCTGAGATGTTATAATAAACGAATGTGAGCTTTTTAAGGTACAAGTGGATTTTCTTTGTGTTGATCAACAAAGTTACATGAAAACAAAACCAAAGCATGACACATTTGTTTGTTGCCTTGTGAGATAATAATTGTCCTGTGTTAGCAAAGTCAGTGAGAGGCTGAGGTATCATCACTCACACCACTTACCAAATGCAGGAAGTTAGATCTTTTCAAGGATTTATGTAGCTTATATGTATGTTATTACTTTCCCTGAATATATGCAAGCATGTATTCTTTTTTTAAAGTTAAATGAATTCCAATGCTACAAGGCCAAATGTTCCATTACTTGCTTATGGTCTCCCACAGGGAAGCTAGAAGATCCAGCTACAAGTGAAAAAGCCTCCCAATAATTGTTTTAACTCAGCGTATAACCCATTTGGTTAAAGCTAGTCAAGCCATGAATTAGACATAATAAAGTTAGAATATCCTTATTTGTACGTTCCTCTGTCAGAGACCTGCAACTGTATACAACGCAGATCATGTAAATTAGACGAGTCAAAAATCAATGGGACTGCTCAATAGGTATTATTCTCTGTCAGTGTGTATGGCTGAATCGAGCCACAGCTGCAGCCAGATGCCACTCTTCCAAGGCAAAGATAAATGGTTCTGCACGAGATTTGTAAAAACCTTCTTCTGAAAGAAGCTATTCAGAAACACTAAAGTATAATCACTAGGTCATTTACCCAATTGATTAGAATTATTCTCTGTCTAGATCTGTGCATTCTGTCAGTTTTGCTTTTTTCCTTATCAATATTCGGCTGTATGTCTTTTCAAAACAAAGGTGAGAATATGTAAACAGAGAGAAATATGGGATATTTTCCTCAGAAAGCACTGGAAGCATGTATTACCGGAAGCAAGCCATAGTTCATATACAGTATCAGAATTACAGAGGAACGGGCACAAATTATGTTCTTTGTCTATCTACAGAATATAATCACCTCATTCATTTGTCAGCTAATGCAGAATTTAAAGTCTGCGCACAACCAACGAACAAAGAGAAACTATAAAGTATACACTGCACAAGACCACAGAGTCTTGCAAGAATGGCAGTGGTCAGTAGCTGTGCAATATATCAGAAATGCATCAGTTATAGAAGATTGTTTATGTTTTATTTATGCAAGACAACTCAGTGCACAAGCCCCACTATCAGAGAATATGTAGTGATGAAAGTATCTCTGACAATCTATATTCAAGTATTATATTAGTGAATATCTAAAAATATATACCATACCACAAAGATCAGCAGTTCTGAAATACAGAGGATTTCTCTTGGGGGGGGTGGGGGGGAGAGAATGCTTCAAAGCCTGAACTTTTTAAAAAATCAAAACAGACCAAAGTAATGCAGTGGATTTGTGTGTGTATGTGTGTGTGCACGTGTGTGTGTGTATGCTTGTATGTATATATAAAAATATATATAAATATATTTAATTCTTGACATTTAGTGCAGCCGTTGCTCAAAAGAGCAAAACAGCAGGGCACAGGATACAACATCAGAAGTGATTAACATGTTGCTGATCAAATAATAGGCTGGGTCATGAGTCTGTACAGTTGTACTATTGTTCTGTGCCTGGAGTGAGGTTGCTTCAGATTACATACACCTAAATTTGGCATGACCTGCAGAATCCTCCGAGTGTGACTTTAGTTACCCTTCAGTGACCAGACCTGGACCAAGCAACCATTACAACTACCGTGTAGCTGGGCCTAGTGCATCCTGAGACTAGGACAATTTCAATAAATAAATAAATACAGGACTTTTGCCATTTTATTGAATTAAGAGAAAAATTACTAAAAACAATGACTGCCCTTTCTTTTACCAGGGTAACTTGTATTTTCTTCCTGAATTTTCTTCCTTTCTTCCTTTATTCCTTTCTCTGGAAGAAAACCATAGTTTAGAAAATCACCATTTTCTTCTGGATGTCCTCATGAGCTGGTGACATGAGAGAGAAGTTAAAAAAAAAAAAAAAGGTCTTTTTAACATGTCAGCATAACTATTCCTTGCGCTATTTAAGGTGGAGGGGGAAAGTAATTCACACAGAGAACTATAATAGTTCTGCATAGTCTGCTTTTCCCTATCTAAAACAAACAAACAAACAAACAGTGAAGTAATAACCAACCTAAAGCAGTTAGGGGATTACAAGTTAACACCTAATAGCTTTCAATCTAGTCAACAAATTTGTACAGATTTCCACTTTCGAATGTGGCAGTGTTGAACGCTGCTGCAGGAGAGGATTCTAGGTTTATGCAGCAAATCATAGCAGCAAATCTTATTATAATTCATCTAAATACTCGGTCAACCAAGAGGCACATGCATAGGAAACCAGGGGTCATTAGTTTCAGTGCTCACAGAACTAGTAGTTTATGTTTTTGAAGGATGGAAGAAATGTGGGTACTCTGAAATTTCTTCAGATGAACAATGTTTGTGCATTGTTATTCGTCATGGGGAAAAAACGAAAAGTAAATATAATTCATAGCTGCTGCTTCTAAGGGCCATGTCTCTTGCAGGTGCTCACAGGAGCCTGGCACACACCAGTGCAGTCGGCTGCTATAGAGATTGCTTCTAATTCTGGTGCTTTCAAGGACCTGACTCACTCATCATTGCCCAGCTACAGAACTCAATTTGAAACCAGATTCATCACCTGGATATCTTTACCTATGTACTACAGGAAGTATAAGCTGCACCAGTTTAGTGATCTACAAGAACTGACAGCTCACATCACTTGCAGCTGTCCCATAACTCAGTCCGAAGCTCATGATCTCAGCTTCTGTTCATGCCATTTGACCATTTCCATCTCATACCCCTTGTAGTATCATTAGCATTGTACATCACTTGTGTATCATGCATTCCTTAACTGATTAATTACTTTCTCTATGTTTGAGCATGCAGTCCAGATCCAATCATTATTAACACCATCTATTCAGTTCATGAACTGGCAATATTAGATGTTGCACAGTCTGTACTTCCTTATTGTGAAATACCCTTTCCTTTATCACAGGTACCCTGTCTTGACTAGCCTAAGCTTGGTTGCCCGGTTCAGTAATACTCTTAAGCAGTGCATCTCGTTTTCAGCACGTTAAATGAGCTTCTACTGTGTACTTTTGCTATCAGTCTATCACATATTTTTCATGTTTTTCAAGCCTGCATAGAGGGTGTGACACTTTACAGGACCTTAGTACTATTGCTTATTCTCAGTTTTCATTGCATTACTTTAGCCTGTAGCAAATAAATCAAATTTTAGGTAACTATGGATGAGCTTAGGGCACCTAATGGTAAGCAGTGGTATGCAAGATCTTTGCATTGCTTGCATTCCTCTCTCTGAAATTGTATCTTCAACATGTATTTTGTAAATAAAAATAACAGAAAGCAAAGAGCCAGAGAGATGTCCCTTTCCATCTCCTTGACAGTTTTGGAGAAAAGAGAAAAAAATAGCTTTCTTCTGTATCAAAGCTACAGAAGGAAAGGCTACAGCAAGGACTGGGAAGTCTTTAATAAGAAACAATCTCTACCAATTACAATAACAGAGGACTATCTTGAAAGCATATGCTGATTTCAACTGTTGCAACCTATCATGCCAAGGGAAACAATCTCACAGGTAGCCATGTAACATCTTAAATCACATAGAGCCTTATTAGTAGTTTAGAGGCCTCAAGTGTTGAATAAAAACTGTACCATTCAAAGGTGTAATCTTCTGATTTGATTAAACTCTTTCTGCTAACTCAAATTTGCTAGGGTTCTTTTTCTTGAAGAAGTTTGTGTTGAGAGAATTTGTCAGACTGAGTAACTTTGAGTAGCCAGAATTCAGCTCGATTTCCCAGAGCTGTTCCAAAAACCTTTTTATTAGTCCTTTTCTTGCATATCCCCTGCTACATGATGATTCAGGTCAATGTGCCCAGTTGTCATTACTATTTCAAACTATTTAAAAGGCAAAGATCTTGTGTTCTCACTTTCTGTTTGACCAGCTGGAAGGTATGACACTATCTGCACGGTGCTTTGTGTTCCCTGTGTTAACACAGAGGTGAGCCAGAACCGATAGCCAACAGCCGCTAAAACCAATATCCAGGAATCAGCCTGCCAAGTTGACCTCCTTTGGCACTTGCTCATGCTCTAAAATAAGATCCGAACGCCATATAGGTAAAGGCGCTGAACAGTTAGGGACTGTTCTGCAGTAAGGAGCTCACAAAGTGCGTGATCAGCCCTGCTGCACACAGAGCTTCACAGGGGCACCTCAGGCCTGCAAGAGGAAGCTACAATCCAGCTCTGGGACTGTAGCTTCTTCATACTGTCAGGAGCTTCACCATGTCTAGCTAGAGAACTAGGTTTAGTTCCTGCATTCACCTCTAAGTAGCACATAGGCCTCTCCTTTATTTGAACCAAAGAATGAGACCAAACCTCTTAAATTCCCAGGAAACACCAGCAAGTTCCAAGGATAATGGGAATAAATGGTCTGGCATCGGTCCAAGTAACAATGTTTTGCAGACCTTTCTCTCTGACTGTGTGTTTGTGCAAGGGAAGGTTTATTTTATTTGCTTATCATTTCCTGGACATACAGCCAGGTGCCAGGTACACTGCCAGAAGGGCTGTGTTGCACTCAGCCCCACACCTGCACCAGCCCTAGACAGACGTTGGAGGCAGTACGTCTCCTCACGGCCTCTGGCACCCTGCCCCAGGCTCGTGCTTACGCCAAGCTGCGGTGGCAATGACATTGTTTCCTTATCCTCTCCCTCGAAGCCTGGCACCCTACCCTGGCCCTGTGCTGCCCTTGCGCTCTCACACGTGGTCTCAACCAGACCAGGCCCCCCACCCAGCCCAGCAGCCTCCCCCATCCCCCTCTCAGAGCGGGGCAAACTCCTCCCCGGCCCTGCCACACTCCTCTGTCCTGAACCACGTCCCCCCGCACAGCCTCTCGTCCCTTGGCTGTCCCAACACCCCCTCAAGCGGTCCCCTATGTTGCCACAGACACTGGGTAGGAGTTTTTATAAGCCAGATGTAGGTGCACAAAGAAGAGCAACAATCCTAAGTTTATTCAGTTCCAATATACTTTAAAGTGTTCGAAGAACATCTCACTGCACTTGTCTCTGGAGAAACACCAGTTGTACCAGCAACCATGTATAACGTGACATGAGTTATAAAGCAATTGCAGCCCTGGCGATGGTATTGTGTCTCATTTCCTACAACCTTTCTCTGCCGACCTACCCTAACTTTTCTTGCCCAAGCATCTGATCTAACTCGGGAGCACAGTGTGATAATTCACTTCCACTCGAGCTGACCCAACAGCCATGATGATGATGGTGGCTGTTAAAATACCACCAAGGAAACCCGCTCGCGGAAAGAAAAACCCCCAGTTTCACTTCTGGGACTGAAGCACCGCCCGGCTCAGCGGCCCCGGCCCTTCCGAGGCCGACCGCGACGCACGGAGCCCAGTGTGGGGAAGCGCGGCCGGCCCGCGTACAGGCCCAGCGGCGGCCGCTATGGCGGGGCAGGCGGAGGCCCGGCACCGCCCCGCGCCTGCGCACGCCGCGATCCGGGGTTCAGGCGCCGCGGCCGCTGCGTCGCTCGTGGAAGCCTCCGGCGTTGCCGCCTGCGGTCGGTGCCCTTCCTGCCGAGCCGGCCCGCGAGCAGCGCGCAGGTGAGGGGGCCTGGGGGCGGCGGGGTTTGGGGTGCGGGGCTGGGGCATGGTGGGCTCGGGGGCGGCGGCGTCCGGCTCCGCGCGGCGCGGAGGGTCGCGGCCTGCGCGGCCCCGCCGCTGTGGAGCGCGGAGGGGGCGGCGCGGCCCTGCGTGCGCGGCCCTGCGTGCGCCGCGGTGGCCGGGCGCCTCGCCATGTTCTCGGCGGGCTCTTTGGGCTCTGCAGGCCGGGATTAATAATAATAATAATAATAATAATAATAATAATAATAAACCCTGCAAAGCTCCCCGACTCGCTTATTGCGGCAGCGCCGGTCCTGCGGCGCAGGTGCCCCTCTGCCCCCCCCGAGCCGGGCGTCGGCTGTCGGCGGTGCCTGCCGGTGCCGAGCCTCTCTGCTGCTGCCTCGGCGCTGCTTACCGCTTCTTCCCTGCTTTGGAGGAGCTTGTGGTGCTGGTGACTAAACCCCAGCTGATAGAGCAGATGATGGTCACACTTAAAAAATTAGAAAAAAAAAAATCTTGTGCTATTTTGAAAGAAAGAGCATTGTAAGCTGATCTTCATATTTGCATATAAGGAGTTGCAGTGCCACCCTAACTCTTTGGAGAAATAATAGGAGTTTATTTTAACCCTATGAAATTTCCCTGGCTTTGTAAACAAGAAGTAATTTTCATGAGCCTTGTGTTTACCTCGGGATGTGGTTGTTCTGTATGCTCAGGACCTTATTTGTTTTGTCTGCCTTTTATCACTCTGAAGTGTTGCAGCTGTCTGAAGGGAGCAGCCTTAAAAAACAAAAGCGCCTTATCGCAACATTTTCTTGATGTACGAAACTTCCTCTAAAAGGCTTTGAGTTCAAGGATACTCTGGGCAGGTTGAAGCAGAATGAAGGTCATACATTAGCCATGAGTGAAAGACTCCACCAAAACATAGCTACTGGGAAAGGAGGGTTTTGGTGGTGCTAGTATAGAAGCTGTTAAATAAGCAAATAATACATTCTCAGAAGTGCTGTTGTCCAGCATATAAATGCTGGATAAGAGCACGGTGTTCTTGAGTCTTGGTCAGCTGTAATAAGGATTAAGTGTTTGTTGTGTGTTGGGGGGAGCGGGTTGGAGAGACTTACTTCCCTTGCAGCTTGTTGCCAGTTTCAGTCATTGGGGGTAGGAGAATGCAAATAGTTAGACTCTAATTATTGAAGCTCAAGTACAGCTGGCATTGGAGGCTATATCCACATTAGTACTTCAGTTCAAATCAAGGGTGTGCTCCTGAAATGAGTTCCCAGTCATCCTCACTTGCTGTGTTTTGGTTTATATCATCATGTGTTCTGGGAATGTCCAAACTGTATTCCTTTTGGAAGAAACTAAAACTAGAACGTGTGCCCAGTCTACGGGTAGTATGAAATAAAATCCACAAGCTTATGTATAATGTGGATGCTGGATCCTCAGCAACTATTTATTTCTGCAGAGTGCTTGTGTTTTTCTATGCTCACTTGTTGATGTAGACATAGCCTGAGTCTGCCATCAGCAGAGCAGGTAATTTAAGTGTGATGGTTGCCCAGAAGGGCCAGGGGCTGATCCTCAAGCTTTTTGGCCTGTAACTGTAACAGCTGTTGCCTAAGCTGTAATATTTGAGGTCTGTAGCTTAGAAGCTGTATGTCAAGTACAGGGAGAACAATAAGCAAAAAAACATGCATGGGATAATTGGCAACAGCTTTTTCAGGAAACTTACTTTCTGCTTAAAAAAACTTTCTTTTTTTTTTTTTTTTTTTTTGATAGGCTATTATGAGCACAAAAGTTTGTCTGCTCTTTTGTCTCGAGTAAAACTCTGACTGTGCTGGCTGCCATAAACCTAGTCAGTCTGCAGAAGGCTGTATATAGGTATAATATTGCTGCTTATTTAAATGGTCTGTATGATCATGTTTCAGCACATAATATTTCTTTAACAGTTGCTTGGAGAACTTGTTAGCTGCATTATGCTTGATGCATTTAATCATGAGCAGTGTAGTATCACATTTTTGTTGCTGAATGGCTCCCAAACTTGGAGTGTTTCAAAATGGCTGTAGCAGTATGTATATACAAATAGTTTTCCTTCTCACAGGTGTTTTTGACCAAGACTTGGTTTCTGCAAATGTTTACAGAAAGGAATGAAGTGCTGTCTGTTTGTTTAAACCTGATGCAGCCATTTGGTGATTTATTTTTCCTCTCCTGCATTCACTTAACCTTTTGTGGCGTTATTGAATCAATGTTGTGCTTGTGTTACCATCGCTGTCTTCCTGATCTCTCTCTTTTCTGTCTAGAATGGTTTAAAATATTCTGACTTCTGTTGCCCCCTTCCCTGCAGCGTGTGATGATTACTGGCAGGTTCTTAGAGAATGCCACTTAGGACAGAAAGTGAAGTTTTGCATACTTTCTCCTCTTAACTCCTCCCCTGCCCCAGGACACTTGTGAATTGAGTGGTTAGTGTCTCTGCAGTTTCGATAACTGAAGCGGGTTATGGGGTGAGCTGAACAACTGATTGCCATTGCTGGACAGAGTATTTTTTCCCCCTTACAAATTGGAAGAGTTGCTACCTGGATCACTTCACTGTTGCGTTTATTTCCAAGAGTTCTGTGTTTCAAGGTAGTTTCAGTGGCATGGCTTAAAAGCTGTGTTAATGAGAAAATTTTACAGTTTGAATAGAAATAAAAACGGCTTCTGCTTTGTTTACAGACAGTAATGCTACATATTGCAAGCATCCATTTTTCCTTGACTTTACTATAAATTAACTGTCTTTTGGGTTGAACTAAATCATCTATTTAAATAAAAATGTCATATTTTTAGCTTGGAAATGACAAGCTGGTCAATGATCCTGTATTCTCAAAACAAGTTTAGCCTAAAAAGCATATTAGGATTGGGTCTGTAGTGTGTGTAGGATCCCATAAAAATTGTGAACTTTATTTCTAGAGCAAGTATGTCTTGCATTTTTCTACAGAGATTAATGTATTTTGTGAAAGGTTGTACGGCATAATCTTTTTTAAAAACACTATGCTAGACTGTTGCATCCTTTTGCCAGCAGTTGTGCTATTTTATGTTGGAGGTCTCTCCTAATCTGTTTGTGACTTAAAGCTTTGCAAGTCTCAAGGAATCTAGACAAAACTCCTGTTGCCTCATGTCCTGTTTAAGTAGTGACTGCAGACTAACAGTAACTCTATGTGGAGGAATAAATCGCAAACCATGTCTAAATTCTTCCCCCTGAAAACTTTCTTCTGACCTCTGTTTTAGACATGGGAAAATCTCTTTCACATCTGCCTATGCACACATGTAAGGAAGATGGCTATGATGGAGGGACAGGATCTGATAGCATGAGGAATGGCTTAGTTCACTCAGAATCCCACAATGAAGATGGTCGATGTGGAGATGTATCACAGTTTCCCTATGTAGAATTTACGGGGAGAGACAGTGTAACTTGCCCTACTTGCCAAGGAACAGGCAGAATTCCACGAGGTAAGCTTTTTTTTTTTTTAAATACTCATAAAATCACCTCATAATTGTGTGTAGTTGTAACTATAATAATCAGTAACAAATACCTCTACTAGTAAAGCTAAATTTTTTTTAACCTTTTGGACTTCTTGGCATTAAGCATTTTGTTGTGATTACACAGTAATGAACATAAAATTGCTGTTAACTGAGATGGTGGCTCTTCTCTTGCCTATGCAATTCCAGCTTTCCATGCTTCTCAGTGTTAAAGTTGCTTAACCGTAGTTCTCCCAAATTGAATTTGCGAACCTTTATTTTTGAGATTTCATAATGCATCTCTTTGAACTACCAATTTTAAACCACTTGAATCAATATATAATTTTGCAGAAATAGCTGCAAATATAGAGGGTGTTTTCAAGTATTGTTGGGGTGGGAAGGGAGAAGACTTACGTAGGTCTGTGTAAGTGAAAGTTGATCTCATTTGTTTGTTTGTTTTGATTCAAAAAAGAATTAGGGTCCTTAAATAAGGTTGCTTATCTCAAAACTTGTGAGGAACAATATAAAATCCTACAAACCTATAGTTGCTAGCTGTATTGGCATTAGAGAAGCAAGCCAGTGGAAGTAAAAGCGTTACATCTGTTGCTGTTTTAAAATACTGAGTTGTCATTCTGAAAACAGTGCTTGGCTATTGCTCATGCTTGGAGGAGAATCCCTTGTTTGTTTAAAGCTATTTATTGAGCACTAAACTCCAGAAATGTTTTTGTCACACTGCAGGAAAATACTATGTTTTTCAGTTGTATTTTTCGATGTCTGGGATATCCCTTGGTTTTTTTGTCATTTGGAAAAAAATACATTCGGTACATCTGTTTAAACAGAAACTCTGAGTTGTCAAAGTTCTCCAGCACCTAAGCAAGTGTTCTGAAAAACAAAGCCTGTAATTACGAAACATCAGCCAGAGCTGTAACTTACTTTAAGGCATCATTGTTTCAGGTTTTTATTTGGTAAAACTCTGTCTGTTCTGAGGATAATTAAATTGACAGATTAGTGTCATGTCTTCATGGTACTGGATTTTTGAAAAGGGAAAATTGAAAACTTGGTTGATGTGTACTGCTGAGGAGTCAGAAGCCAGCCTGCGCTAGAACCTCTCCTCTTGCTGATCTTGTATAGCAGACTTCGCTGCCCTCCCCACCTCCAGTGCCTCTTGTTTCCCTTTTCCTTCCCTTTGCCCCCTCTGTCGTCGCAGAGGTCACCAGCCAGGAGTTGAACACACGTAGGTAGGATCTCTGCCTGCCTCCGAAAGCAGTAAGCTGCGCAGCGTCAGCCTTCATGCCCAACAGTTTCGTTTGCTTGCTACCCTTGTCCTTCACCCTTTCTCCCGATAAGCCATTACTGTTCTTTCCTATATGATAACTCAGTTGTACAACTAATTCGAACAGACCTTTTAAAGGAGGCTGCAGGGTATTGGAAATTGGGCAGGAGGAGAGAGTGGCAAATGCATTATGCCAAAGCACAACCTTTTGCTTCAGGTGTGAGACCTTCCTTATTGGCGGGGGGAAGAAATGGGATAGCTTTGTGTTCTGTGACTGCTTTGCTTTTGCTAGAACTTTTACCCAAATTAGGTTATTGGTTATAAAAGCTCTCAGAACTGATTTTGGCCTGCAACTTGGGAAAATTGATGCCTCTGTGCTAGGGTTTCACTTGGTTCTGGCTTCAGTGTCTTAGGAAGAGTAGTAAGAAAACATTGCTTCTTAGACAAGTCTTTTCTGCAGTAACCCTCTCTTTTTATGGGGGGTGGGGAAGGGGGAGAGGGACAAAGGTAAAAACCCTCTCTTAATGATCAAACACTTTCAGATTTATTCATTAAAGAGTACTGAAAGTCAAGCTATATGCTGTTTAAGTTCTCATTTGCAAACCTGCATTTTTCTGCATGTACTACTAAATATACTATTTAGTGAATATACTACTAAAAAGAAAATTTTAATAAGTCTTTTCTTGGAAATGAGACTTCCTTAAGCATATTAATACGCTAGGTGGCACTGACTTAGAAGGAACCTTTAGGTAGCTGTGCTGCCTTTAGCTTCTCTTTTCCCCAGCAGCCTGTACCAGCTCTTTGCCTGAGCCACTTGAGTTAAACCGGGTGCAGGGGGACACGTGTTGTCCCTCTGCATGTGCGTCGGTCGGATTAGGTTTTGCTAGAGTTCACAATTGAGCCTCAAATAGTTCCCTCACATCTGGAAATAAGTGGCAGGGGTTACCGGGTATTTTAACAGTGACAACCATGAGGATAGACTTTGTACCTAGGCTCTTAATTATACAATGTACTCCAAGTGCTTCTGCCAAATTCAGGAACTCTGCAGCGTGGGGAAAAAAGCATGCAATTAAAAATATCTTAACTGAAAGACTACAGAAAAAGAAATCTGTGTTCTGTTTGCCTGCTAATTTGAAGTACTTGATTATAATAATGACAAGTCTCATTCACGATAATGATAGTTAAAATGCTGTAGTATTGGGATTCCTCAAAAACCTCATAATAATAATAACCTCAAAAGCTTATTTCTTCAACTGGAGGATTTTTAAATGTAACATTTAAACAAATGCAAGTAATTTATTAAAAATCTTGCACTAACTGTTAGAAATACATGTTGTTCATAAATTATAATGAAATAATATAGCTAAAGCTAGAACTTCAAATGAGTTACAAGAACAAATAGGGCTGTCTCTTTAATTATTCCTCAGCAGTTAAAAAGAATCATTTTGCTTCTTCTTGAGGGGAGGTAAAAAGAAAAAGTGTTCAGAGGATGACTTCACAACTGGAAGACCACAACATGTGTTATGATGGCAAAACTGTAGTTGTGCCTTGCTACTTGGTCAGCTTTAGCTTTTCAGTACAATAAAGCATAAAAGTAGGACTGTGCTAATCTGTGAATGGTTGAAGATACTCTATTGAAGTCGAAATGAAAATCTGTTTTAAATTGGTAGGAATTTTTAAAGAGTTGATGTTCCAAACTACTGTATGCTTAGCAATTCATACATTGCTAACGCATTCAGCTTTCTTCTAAATACTCAGTTATGACTGTGTGGAAAATGCCAAGGTTACAGAAGTTGCAACAGAATAATAGACACCTGTATGGAATCCTTAAGATACTGTGAAACTACAGCTTGGAGTCGTTAAGTGAATGCCTAGGCAATATGTGCCATGTCCATATATCAAAAATGCGCTCTGGAGAAGTAACTTGTTGATAGCAGAAATTCAGGTATATATGCATTTGTTTGAAAACAAACCTGACTTCCTGCTTTCCGTAGAGGAGATGAAGAATGCCTTTTGGAACAGTTTTTGCTGCCTGAGCTTCTGCATGTATTCTCCTGTGACATACATGGCCTGGTATAGAGAGCTAAAAGCTGCTACATATCTCCCTTTTTTTTTTTCTTTCACCCTCAAACAAATGGTGCGAGAGGCATACCACCTCCTGTGCATGTATGCAGGTCTGCACAAAGGCAGAATCTGTTGCTGTTCTGATCTTTTTCAGCTTTACAGTTTTTCTTTCGTGTGTTGTGTTAGCTATTCTCTCTATTTCGGAAAGTAACCTGGGTACATGAACTTCTGTAATATTCTGCTTGGGTTGTTAGCTGAAATATTTGATTTCTACTAGAATTTGAATATTTACTTTTAGTATTGTGTTAATTCTTTAGTGCTGTTAAGCTGTTATGGGCATTCTTTGTTTGAAGTAACTGCAACAATAATTATTTTTTGTGTTTAAATTCTGAAAAAAAGTGTTTTTGTTTCTAGGACAGGAAAATCAGCTTGTAGCATTAATTCCATACAGTGATCAGAGACTGAGGCCAAGAAGAACGTAAGTTAATGGCTTGTTGTGATATGTGAAGGTACTTAATTCCGCTCTTCTAGTTAAAATGTAGCAATTTAAGAAGATAGGAGTGTGGGTTAAAAAAAAAAAAAATCTAGAAAATCACTGTAATGTTTTCTTATATTACTCAATATGTAAAAAACCATGCTCTTGAAAAATATTAGCCTTAACTTTTAACTCTGAGTTATTTATTAAATAGGTGTGCGCGCTCCCATTATAAGATGTCTGGTAAAGTTAGTATTACTATATGAGCTCTGCATATTTACCTAAATATCTAAAATAGTTATGGAAGTTTTTCAGTCTCTCAGTCTTATTCGATTTAAGTAGGTACATGTTCATTGCCAAAGTTTAAATCTCAGTAAAGCAATAGCTTCCTTGGGCCGCTACTACTGAATAAGTCAACTAGAAATTGATTTATGGAACTGATAGCTAGCATGACGAACAAATTCATTGTTCTGATATAGCGTATTTAAAAGAAAAATCCAGGATCTACGCATACATTTAATTACAGTGCTAAAGACTTATCGTCAGTTGGTGTGGCAAACTGTTTTGGCTCCAAATGTTTAAATTTTACTGTAGTACCTATGGAAATAAGACTCTAGTATATAGGAGGAAAAAAACTCAACAACTTCACTTAATACTATCCTGGATCATGGATTTGATGTAATAATAGGCCAAATTTGAAAAATATTCCTTTAGTGTTTCTAGTTTTGAGCAAACCTGGAGCTGTGGTAGAGCCTTATATTCATGTACATCTTTTTTTCTCCCCCCCCTCCCCCACTTCTTATAGAAGATTAATTGGGAATTTGCTGTTCCTTAGAGGTAAAAACAAGCTGTTAATGCTTTCCCCGGGAAAAAAAAAAATTACTGAAAAAGAATGCCATCCAAGGTGTAGAATAAAGCTTTATTCTTCTTTCTGGGTGTGTTTTGGCGTATGCTGAAGAATCATGCAGAATGATGAAAAATCTATAAAAACAAATTTTTAAGGAAAGTGCTTATGCCTTAAAGCACATGTGTATATATACATTTTTTTCCTCTTTCCTTTTCCTCAGTAGGTTGTGAATATTGGGATAGTCACATGTTCTTGATTTGATGTATATGCAAGATTAACATCTGTATTTGTGCCTCTTAGATGCAAAGTGCATCATAGCTTTCCTCCTCTTCAGAAGGTAGTGGAAAAACTGGAATAGACTGAAGTAGTTATATTGATTAGTTATGCTTCTTATCACTTACAAAGAAAATAAAATATTACTGTTCTTATTTAATGCACTTTTGACTCTAAAATGCACTCTTTTTTCCAGAAAACTCTATGTGACTGCTTCTGTAATTGTATGTTTACTACTTTCTGGGCTGGCTGTGTTCTTCTTGTTTCCTCGCTCGATTGATGTTGAATACATTGGTGTGAAGTCAGTATACGTCACTTATGAACAGAGTAGACGTATAATATACTTAAATATTACGGTAAGATTGTAGACTTGTTTGCATGCTTATTATGGATAAAATGTTATAGTAATATCTCTCACTGCATGTGTATAGGTAGAAATTGTGGGCTGTTAAGCTTAACGTCTTAAGAAATTCAACCAGATACAATGACCAGTTTTAAAAAATGTAACTGGGCTTTCTGTGGCTGGTCCTTCTATGTACAGCTAGCAGAGGTGTAGCTGTAGGCTACTATTACATTTTTTTTTCAAGGGAAAGTGTGATTTGGAGTTTCACGCATTATTTGGGGAATAAGGTAAAAGGTAGTATGTATAAAAATGTTACTAAATACAGACTTGGTATTATGCAACTGTCAGAATTGGTCTTCAGGAAAAATGATTTCTCACATTTCTCACCCACCTTAAAGCTTCAGGGAATTCTTTCCACATGTGTTTCCTGGTAAGCAGTTAATACAGGATTGCCAAAAGACTTTTGGCAGAGTTCCTTATTAATGTCCTTAAAGGAAACTAAGCCACCACAGCAGAAGAGGAAAGGTCCTGGAATGGGTACATTTCCCAAAAAGAATAATTGAGGATATGAAGAAATGGTCAGTACTCACAGTGGAGGATGGTCACCAGTGAAATGGTAGCGGAGTCTATGCTGCTCAGCATATTCCCAAACAAACCTGGGAAAGGGGATGAGTGGTGAGGTGATAACGTAATTTCAGAGTACTAAGGACGCGGGCTAGCTGAAGAATAGCAGAAAGACTGTATGTCACTGAGAGATTCAATTCTGTTTGCCTTCCTCTTATCCAGTGTAAATGTAAAGTGAAATGCACAGGAAATGTGCATTTATCTATCGGGCCACTGAATGGTAGTGCCTTGTGGGTGGGAGGTACCCTTGCAGCTTTTGAGCACTGGATTAAGGATGAAATAAAGTCAGCTACTAGCTTCAGGGTAGAAACGACTGTGCTTCTGTCATCTCCTAGTTTCCTTCATCTGAGTAAGAAAAGCTTAAAGGGAGGGCAACAGCAATACTTGGAAGCATGGAACAGCTTCCATGTGAAGAAATTGAGTAGACCTGTCAGTTTGGGAAAGAGATGATTTAGGGTTGAAGGAGAGAGAGGAAGGGTTAGTGGTTGATGCTCCCAACAACTCTGAATGGCATGAAGAGTATAAAATGCTCAGTTTCCTGTCTCATGTGGCTACTACTATGGGGGAACATGAACAAGAAGCTACAAATTTTTTTTTTTTTCTACACAGCAGGTAAAAAAAACCTATATAGCTCCTTGCCAAAGAATGTTGTTATTGCAAGAAGCTTACACAGGTTTAAGATGAGACTGGACAAGCAGTTGTCTGTTCAGTACCCCTTCAACAGACAAGTAACATCAAACTCGGGTTGGAGTCTTCTCTGTTAGAAATAACACAGAATCTGGGAGAGTGCTTGGGGGAAGTTAAACATGACTTGTTTTTGTATCCTTTGCATGCTTAGTTCTAGCCCTTTTCTATATTCCTGCTTGCAGCCAGCTGTTGGAAACAAAATGTTGGGCTGCACCCCAGTACCCTTGGTCTGAACCATTATGGTTGTTCTTAGGAAATGCAAAATACATAAAACTTGAGCTATTGCAGTCTCAAGAGGCAGCTGGTCCAGTATCTTTTTAACTTCTGAAATATACTTAGTATATTTTCTTCTCAAACCTTCCTCTTCTTTCCCTCCCTTCGCCATCTCTGACTGCCAAATTAAAAAAAAAAAAAAAACTAGAAAGCGAGAAAATACATTTGTGTAATTTTAGGAATTACACAGAATTTTCAAAATATATACTTGCCAGGATACACAGGATGGATATTTGTTAAAGTGTTGTGCTTTTTGTTTTTTTTCAGAACACACTAAATATAACAAACAACAACTATTATTCGGTTGAAGTGGCAAATATCACAGCCCAAGTTCAGTTTTCAAAAACAGTTATTGGCAAAGCACGGCTAAACAACATCACCCACATTGGCCCTCTGGATATGAAACAGGTAAATAGGGATGGGCTTTCAAAGTTGCATGTATGTTAATCTTGTATGTCTAAATCTACTCAGGTTTTTTTGTTGTTTCTTTTAGATCGACTATATGGTGCCCACAGTCATACAAGATGAAATGAGCTACATGTTGTAAGTGTGCTGGCCTCTAAATATTGCCTGTATTTATTAAAAATAATGATGGTGCTAATAAAAACTGCTTTCTCCAGATCAGCTGAAACGTAGTCACAGAGACAGTGTGGTATCTTCTGTGTTGTGGGTTTAGTAGTACTTAAAAATACTTTAACTACAGTTGTTTCAGTAACTTTGTATAGTGGCTTACTGAACCTGGCTCTCAGTGCTTTGAGTGGTATCTGTCTCCCAGTGTTTCATGCCTCCGCAACAGCTAGTGCCAGCTCCTTCTGGGAAAGAGTGCAGGTGTGTTGCTCTAATGCAATTCTCTAGTAACTCATAAACTTTTCTGATGGTAGATGAAATCAGTTTATTTGTATGTCTTTTCTTCAGACTGTTTGTATATGATGGTAAGCAGCATTCACAACCAGACCTTATTTAAGCTGTTTTGTTCATAGCTTCTGGAAGGTTTTGGCCCACAGAGTATTCACTGAGTATATCTTGGTAACATAAGCAAATGTTAGCTGTCTTACTCTGAAAAGTAAGACTTAAAAGTTCAGACTTAAAAGTTCAGTCTGAACTTTTAACTATTGAAACTTAAGATCTGCATGCAGTTCCAGTGGATGCCGGGCCCTTTGGGGTGGGAGAGAAGCTTATAGCTTTGAAGTGCTGGAATAAATTGAAATAAGTACAAAATAACAAAATTAGCTGCTAACTTAAAAAAAAAAAAAAAAAAAAAGTAGAAAGTGGTGTATTTCTGTTACATCCTAAAGACTTGTAGGTCTGGTTTATGTAAATACTAAATCCTGTGATCCTGCTCACTCTTTTGATGCATGAAAAATAATTAGGGCTTCATAGAACTTATGCTGATACTTACTTGGTCATACTTCTCAACACCTGGTGTAGAAACCTCTTTAATGATCAGTGCCACAGTCTCAAAGTTTCAGTAGTGCTATGAGTCTGTTGCCCACAATATTTGAAACTTTTAACTGCAAGCTATTTGCTAACCTTAAATAAACGTAAGATAACTTTGGGTGTGTAAGGGCATGCAGGCAGGCAAAAACTGTCTGTGGCCTGAACTGATGGGATTTTAGGCTGGTTAGCTTGAGAGCTGCAGTCTTGGCAATAGTGTGGAGCCATGATGTACTCACTGGTCAAGCTTGGAGGTAGATCACGCTGTCTTGGAGCAGAGGCAGGTAAACTGTCCTCTCTCTGTGCTGGTAGTCTGTAATACGGACTTTATCTCCTTCAAGAAAGCAAGAGGGCCTATGAACATTACTGAAAAAGACTAATGCACAATGACTTGTATGCGTATGAAGGTACTTTTCCCTTCAGCAAAGTGACACTAAGCGTAGATAACTGGTAAGAAGAGACCCATTCCTATGGAAGTTTGTGTCAGTTAAAGATTTACTTTCTTGCAGAGACTGATGCAGTAAGATCCTAGTGATTGTGAGAAGCGCTAATTAACTGTGATATATTTAAAATGTTTGGTGTCTCATTCCTAATTCTGTGTAGTGCTTTAGTTTCTTATTTTTTTCCAGATTTCCTGCATGTTAAACATTTGGTATTAGTTGACACCCTTGACCTGTTGACAGTTAATCTTGCTGGCAGGCTTCTGCCCTTTCTCACTGTATTGTAAGTCTCGGAGGACTGGTTTTACAACATAGAACAACCCTGGAGACAGCCAGTGAGCTTCTTTAGTCTAAATATCCAGCCAACATAGCTTTGGTTACTCTTACCAAGTTTTGTTGTTGTTGTTGTTGTTGTTGTGTTTGGTTTTTCTTCCCCCCTCACTACTATTTAACTTTCCAGTATCTGGAATTAAATAGAGGGAAGGTGCTGGATTAATCTGTTTTCTGGGTCGTACAGTGGATCACAATACTGTAGGTATTTGTGTTTCCCCAGCTAGTCAGCTTAAGCCTTGTGTTAGGCATATGCAGATAGTTATGCGGATTCTGGAGAGAAGGTGTCCTGTAAAATCAGCTCAGGTCAAGCACAGGAGATCTTGCAGAGATCCTATATGCCAACATCTGGGTTCAGCAGACCTGTATGATGAAACCAGGATCATACAGTGCACTTCCATCCATTTGTTTTTGGAGAGCTGATTCTATGCAGAAGTTTCTTTGTTTAATGCACTTTCCTAGCTATGGTTTTGTACTGTATAAAAACAGCTTTATTTCCAGATAATCTGGACTTGAAAACTGGCATGCTAGTACCATATGTCTCTGCTAGTTGGCCAATATGTGCTGTTTGATCCAAGCTAGCTTTACTTTATCATGCAGGTGGCCAATATTTTGGATTATAAAACTACAGTAACTGAGAATATTTCACATTATGGTCCAAATAAATCCTATTTCATGGCTAGCAGTGAAAGATTCAAAACATATTGCTGGACTTCTCTATAATAATGACAGAAATCAAACAACTTTTATTACAGTACCATTTTACTTGTATTTTCATATAAATCCTGGTCACCTGTGTAGATTCACTGCTAAATTCTTCACTGTCTTCTTGGTTTTGCTGGTGGGGAAAAGAATGATAATGGCATGCATATGTTGGGGGTGGCTGACTCATGCTCTTGTTGCACTTGAAATGCCTTTCATTCCAGAGCTGATAAACTTGTGATCAAGAGCAATTGATTTAAATAAACACATACTGTACACTTACATAGTGCTTGGTGTCCAAATGGTATACAGCTGCATGTCAGAAAATGTAGCATTTGGAGAAACAGAAGTCTGAAAAACACATCTTGCAAGAAAAGAGTAACTCTGAATTTGAACTTTCTGCAGATGGATTAATAGTCACTTTGCTGTAATATGGAAGTGGATCAGTGCAAAAAAATGGGGCTTTCCTGAGTTCCTTATATTTTTGAAGCAAAAGTAGCAAGCATTCAAGACTTCTTTTTGATAGAAAGGACTCATTTTTACATGAAAGGATGCTGCAGTTGGCATAATGCTGATATTTTGTGAGAAAGTTTCCTTTCCATATTTGAATTTGATAACATAAAATGAATTATGGCTATGTCTTTATAGTAAAATTCATTATCAGCGAAGAAGTGATATTGAAGTGTTTTAATATAGTTCTTCAGGTTAACTTCTTTTGGTTAGCTTCTGAAAGACTGAGTGAATATTGTTTCACAGTACATTTTTACTGGTGACCATTAAATGCAAGCAAGCGCATGTGATTGTTATTATAAAAAGACTTTGTGTGTAAAAGTAGACCTAGACAAGTATAGTTATGAGAAGTGTTTTTCAACAAGTTGCCATCGCTAGCAACTCTAGTCTGTAAATACACAGATAGCAGAATTTCCAGTTGAAGTAACATTACTTGTTCTTTTTAGCTTATTACATATTAAAATGTGATTCAAATCTAACAGCTATTTTCTTTTTTTTTTCCAGCGACTTCTGTACTTTATTATCTATCAAAGTGCATAACATAGTAGTGATGATGCAGTAAGTATGGAAACTGGGAAGTTTAACATTTTTAAAACCATATAATTTTGATTGAAGACTTACTCGTAGATATTTAATCCTGGAGTCTCTGTATCCTAGATAATATGAAATCAACTTACTTACTAGTTTGGTAGCTTCGTAGTTCTTGGAACTGAACTGCGTAAAGAAAACTTCTTTTGTCAGATTCTGGTACTGTGAATAAACTTGAACCGATGAAACCATTATTATTGTATGTGCTCTGTAGTTAGGCTGTGACATGGGAGCTATTAAGATCTCCAGGTGCTCTAAAATGAGTTTGTCTTTATGTGTGCATCAGCCACTGTTTAAAAATAGGTCACACTCTCATGATCCTGAAGCAGTAACAGGCTTCTGGTACTTTACCAGATTCCATTTCGTGACTGAATTCACAAATGGCAGCCTGTGGGGGTTTTTTCCTTTTTGCTTTGTTGTTGTTGTTGATGATTCGTTTTGTTTTTGGTGGGTGGGGAAACAGCAGCAGCATGGTCAAACCATGCTGTAGCTTCTGGAAACATTTGCATTTCCATTGCAAAGCTAAGCGTTAATGAGTAAACCTGGGCTTAAACTTTACTGTTTTCTTTAGAAAAATCCACTCAGGTGGCCAAATGTCTGTCATGGACAAGATCTACAAGATCTGTAGATGATATAAACTGATATTGTTGTGGTGGTTTGTGGGGTTTTGTTTTTCTGTGTGTGTGTTTGGTTTTTTTTCCTGTTGTCATCTGGGTGTTGAGTTTAAAATACTACTGTTACAGCTAATTAAAGCTTTGTTTTTAATGATGTTACGCACTTTGTTTTAAAGCTTGTGTCTTAAAAAAACCATAGTAATCTAATAAAAACACTGATTTCTAGAATAGGAAGTTCAAAGCACCTTACAAAACAAATGTTTCTTCTGCTCTGTGTTTTTAAGAGTCACAGTGACAACATCTTACTTTGGCCACTCTGAA
This sequence comes from Dromaius novaehollandiae, assembly GCF_036370855.1. Lineage (NCBI taxonomy): Eukaryota > Metazoa > Chordata > Aves > Casuariiformes > Dromaiidae > Dromaius > Dromaius novaehollandiae. The sequence goes on along the minus strand of NC_088099.1, from coordinate 44,659,593 downwards.
CAAATATCCCAGGAGAGATACCAGTATGTGGACTGTGGAGGAAACACAACCTACCAGCTGGGCCAGTCAGAATATTTAAATGTACTTCAGCCTCCACAATAAAAGCAGCTTTTGGCTAATGTGGAATGACTGCTGTTGATGCTGCCAGAGATCATTTAAACAGAACTGGTACTATGTAAAGGGGGAAGTATGTGCATGTAAAATATAGCGAATCTGGTGATCTGCTCACTTTGAATGCAAGGAGGGAAAAGGTACAAAATGTATATAGATGTACTTGCTAAATATTGTGTTTCCCCTTCTGTTTGCTTTTTGTTACATGTAGACACTTCTGTCGAGTTGTGTGGTGGGAGGGAGAGGAGGGATATCAGATTCTTGAATTGAGTTGGGACCTTTCCTTAAATGTACCTGTGTGGTACATCAGTTTAAAGTGAATGTGTATGTGTATGTCTGTTTAGGTGAAATGTGTCACTAATGAGCATTTTAGAAAAACAGATACTCACAGATTTAAGTTTATACTTCAGTTCTTTTTGGCTCTTGAAACTTGCAATACTGCTACTTAATTAACAAGACTCCTTTGAGGTAACTGGGTGTAAAAGTTTTATTATCAGTGGCGATAGTTCTTTGTTTCAGGATTTTAGTTTTTGTTTGCTATACTTGATTAGAGGTGATGTGATCTGTGTAAGCCAACAAAGCTCTCATGGATGACAGTATACTTGAAAGTGCAGCTTCTAGAATCTGACACCTTTTTGCTTCTATCCCTCCTGCTACCTCTGGGTTATTATAAGGAGAATGTATGTTTAAGGACATACATTCCTAACAAACCTAACATTAAGGAGAATGTTAGGTTTAAAAGTTGTGTTTAAGAAAAAAAAAAAAAAAAAAAGCTACAATCCCCGAAATCACTACTGACAAAGGAAAAGTTCAAGACTGTAGAAAATGAATTGGTAAAGACACTGTCATTCCATTTTTTTTTTTTTGTAAACTTCCAAGCACAGCTATTAAACTGAAGATAGTGTAGTCAGGAACTAAGTGGGAAGCTGTTTGAGCATGAGTTTTGGCAGCTTGATGTAAATTTACCGCATTTTTAGTGTTTTGATACACTGTTTAAACTGCTTGTCAGTATTAATATGTTGGGATATGTGTATTCAGTGTGCAGGCTCAGTAAGCAGTACCTGTCTGAATCTCCTAAGCCCTCACAGTTCACATCAAAGCTGCGTAAGTGCGAATAAAGCAATTCTTTTTGTAGGAATAAATGCTGATGTAATCATGAGACTGACAACTGAACTACTGCAAATAGTTTCAGTAGGGTAGTTTGCACAGTGGGAATTTCTGGGGCTCTTATCAAACGTGATCATAAATTTGGGGTCTGAAATTCTTTGATTTCTGGAGGCTGACTGTTTTTCTAAGGGTTAGGTACAAAATGTTTTAATGAAGTAGGCCGGGACTGTTTTATTTCTAAATTAGGTAAGATGCAGCTGTAAGAAGATACTGTTGAGACTAACGGATAATATTTTTTTAAATGGATGTTGCAGTTTTTATGCTGCCCATCTCCTTGAAATAAGCTGTATAAAATGAATTAGCAATAAACACTATGAAAAAAGCTGCTGAGTAACTTCTTGCAACTATCAATCTTTTATGCCCCAGTACTTCACTGAAGGTATATATCTATATTACTCTTCTTCATCAATTTTTTTTTAGATGAACCTAATTTAAAAAAAAAAAAGACCCTTATCTATCACATAAGACTGATTTACAAGAAACAAAACAACCAAACAAAAAGCCTAGACTCTTTCTATCTAACTGCTGTGAGCTCTGATCCTGAACTTCTAACAAATATCTGTCTTTGCATATTGGACTCTAAACCATTAGTTTTGTTTAAGTTTCACTGATAGGATGAAGATGTTAGCATATGGCTTTGGAGAACTACTAGTACTGGAATAGTTGGTTTTAATTACTCACTGCAGCTATGTTTTAAAAATTATTCTTGGATCTGGGCACTTAAGTGTTCTTTACTGTGGCTTATGATCATAAGGAAAAAGAGTAGTTTACCACTGACTCTCTTCTGATCTTCCTGGCAGGTAGATTAGGTTCAGTTCTGTGGCTGACGAAACACATACAGGCCTGATCCAATGGTCTGATGGCTCTGATGGAGCTGAGTAGAAGCAGAGAAATAAAATCTACCTGATTAACTGACGTAAGTTTCATTTACGTTGAAAGGTAGGGAGAGAATTCCGGTTTAGACCATGTGAGATCTGAAGTCAACCAACAAGTGGTATGAGGTTTTTCTCTAGACCTAAATGTTTAAACCTCAAGTTTTTCTTTAATATAAGAAAAGAGTTGTAGGCAGATATGTTGTATAAGTTTAAACTAAAATTTTCTTCAAAGGAATAAACAATCTAAAGTAACTGGAATGGCAAAATGCTATAGTTTTTGGGGGGACAGTAGTGAATGCTGCTTGAACAGGTGTTGGGGGGAAGCTTTACATTGCTTATGCAGTATTGTGAGACTTAAACTGACCTTTGGAAGTTTGGCAAACATGTTGAGTGAAAGGCATACTACTTATGTTGCATAAAATGCTTAGTATCAACTAGTTTGAAAACAAAACTTCTGAGTGAATTATTTTTTCCATGTATATGGAAAGAATGATACAACTGCTACTTTTTTTAATGTCTGGTATTATCTGGGATAATCTAACAGATGTGAATTTTAATGTCATCAATTTGTGGTAGACTTACTGAATGGCTAAGATTTTTCACCTGAAAAATAGAAGCAGGAGTAAAGATCCTATTGATGAATCCTTAAATCAGTTACAGGAGAATCAAAGCTGTACAGCTGTGTGTGTGAGCTTGTCCTTGCAAAACAGTCAGCTTGTGACTAACCAAACAAGGCAAGAGTTTGATAAACTTTACTAATTCTTACTTACCATCTCTTCATATAAGCAATTAAGGCATCTGCTGCAACACTTAACTTGGAATTGATTTCTGTGGCTGAGCTTGGAAACATTTTGCTAAGGGAGCACAGGAAGTGAATATAGCTTGTAAACAAGCTATGAGAACTGATAGAGTGATAGACCCATAGCTGCTATTTCACATTTATTTTTATCTTGATTAAAAAAAAAAAAAAGGCAAGCCTTATGGTTCACTGTAAATCAATAAGTACAATTTTCCTCTAGAAGGTCAGATTAAAGAACTATCATCTTTTTCTGGTTTGCTTTTTTGTGTATAAGATGCTTTCTTAAGGTTTCGTCTGAGGTGGCGAATATTTTACATGCAACTTCCCCTTAATTTTAATGTACTGTCAAATAGTGGTGTTGTGTTATTGTGTTGTAAGGGATTTATTTCTGGTATAGTTCTTTTCACTTGAATTTTTGTAGCAATTCTGTAGCTAACCTATTGCACTTTAAAATGGAAGCTCTGTTAGCTATTTTAAAATAGTGGTGTGCTATACTAGCACAAAAAAACCCAAAACTTAATGTAGTCTATCTAGATTGATTGTAAAATTCCAAAATTAAGGTAACTCATGTGAAGCACTGGAAGTAAATGAAAAAATATCTGTTTGGCCCTTTTGACCTGGCAAATAAAATTCTTTTTCATTATGATGCATTAGATCAATGAATAAACTCAGCAAACTTAAAAGCCCAAGGATCTGACCTTCAAACATCTGTTTGGAAAGATTAAAAGGGAAGCTCTTGTCCGAAAGGTGCAATTCCTGAGACTTTTGAATTTCTGATGTGGGGGAAAGCCTCTAGAAACTCATTCATATAACTCATTTCCTCATCTTGGTATTTAGGGGGCTGTTGCTTAACCCTTAAACTTGTGTGAAGACAAGCGTAAGTGTCTTTTCCTCTCTGGGACAGCTTTGGAATTCTTAACGCATTTCTGATGCGTGCATGACCTTTGTATTAACATTGTCGTGTTACATCTTGCAACCTTATGTTGGTAGGCTTAAGTACATGCTTTAGTTAACTTTGGAACAAGCTGTCCTTGAAGTTCTCCAAGTGAGTAAATCTCTTCATAATAATACATTTTAAACATGACTCTGAGCTTTATTTTAGCATGTGGTGTGTGAAGCTAACTAAGCATGGAAGCTTTGCATCTTGCATTCAACTGTTAAGGTTGGCAACCATCTGACTGAGGCATTGTGCCCTCATGGTGAAACAGGGCGCTTAGAGTGGCATGAGAGATGTCTAGATTCAAATAATTAAAAACTGAAAAACATGGTATGATTTCTTATTCGGCATATTAGGCTGTCTGTTGCTGTGGTGATGGGGTGGGATTTTTCTTGGAGGTGGTGATGTGTTTTTGCATCTAATGAGACATCTAACTGTTCCCAGACAGAATCTTATGAAATGGGTAAATTGTTTTGAGTCGGGCACCTATGTAAAACTTATTGTCAGTGGGACTAGACTTCTGGAGTTAGGAGATAAATCAGACTAGCAGTAATTCTGCTGAGAATTAAATTTTTAGCTTGCCCCTCTAACAAAATGCCACAACCTGGAAGAGCAATGCTTCCAGGCTTACTGTTAGTTCTGAAAAGGAAGCAGAAGTTAAATAAGCACAGCCCAATGTATTTCAATAGTGGGCTTCTTAAGCCAGCAGAACACTTGTTAGTGTTGGCCCTGATCACCCCAAAAATCTAGATTGTTTTTGTGACTTTGTCAAAACATAAATGAATTAAAAAAATAACCAGAACATCTTGGAAACAATAATTTGGATATGGCAAAAACATTTAGTATTTGTCCACTTGAGAAGCCAGCTTCCTATTTTATCTTTAGTCAGTGATTGTGGTAACGAAGGGGTAGCTTGTTCTGCTGCTTCTATGATTTTTGTTATACAAACCTGCTTTCCCATCCGCAGGTAGGGCAGGTATAGTTCTTTTGTAGGGAATCTGTCAAGTTAAAGTTAATGAGTTGGGCTCGACGGTGTAGTGCCAGACCGTTAGGTGGCAGTAACATACTGATACTCGTACTGTCCTGGTCCATCAACTGTCGTAAGGGTCTTACAACCTGGATGCATGTGTCTTTTGGACACAGAAACTGCTTTTGATATGTCTGGATAGGGATATTTAGTGTCAGACATGCAAGCATATTATGGTACATGAATATTTTGGATCTGTCAGTGATTTAGTTCTCTAATCTTTTTGCTTTAAAGAAACAAACAACCACTGTTGACATCCATTGTACAGAGTATGCATTTAATAGCTTAAGATATGTATAGAAATACTAATGAGTGATAACTATTTTTGTAACTTAAGAATTGTAAACTGTTGCTCTTGTAACTGTGTAGCAAACAATCTGTATCAATTTAAGCATGATAAATAAACACTGTAAGTCAAGGTGTATTTGGAAATGACTTGTAGGACCCAGAGGCTGTCTTAAAATGTAAATTAAATGGGACAACAAATCTTGTCATTTAGAGGCTAAAAATCTGGAGTTAACTTCATTATGGAAACCAGATGTATGTTTCTAGACAGGATTGTTTCACTCTTAAGGAAGAATGGTATTAAATTTTCTATTTAAAAAAAAAAAAAGCACCCTTGGGTCATTTTTTTTTTAACTGACTTTAAAATCTTTCTCTCTTTCTTCCCCATCTTCATGTGCTTTCCAAAAAGTTTTCATGTATTTTCAATGGTATAGTTTCAATTTTTGTAACTGCTGGCATTCCAAGATGCCACTTTGGATCCTACTTTTTCTTTCTTGAAATTATGTTTTTTTATGCCAAGTCTGTCATAGTGAACTGGTGTATCATAAAGCTAAGCACCATACATGAATAACTGTTGTCTGACTCTGGACTATTGAAGTAATTGAGGTAAAAAACAAGGCTATTTATGAAGTTATTTGAAGAACCATCGTTATCTAAAAGCTTTAGAAGCTGGATAACAGATAATGTGTTCAGTTGTTACAGGTACTCTGTTGCAGGTGCTTTGAAACATTTTTCTGTTTCTCCCCCCCCCCCCCTTTTTTTTTTGCTTGGTCAGGAACAAACTTATTTGTTGTATCTTCACAACCACTACATTGCTTTTATTGTATGACTTTTAATGGATCATTTATGGGGGTGTAAAAACTGTATGTAGATAGTAAGCTTAGATGAGAATGAACAAGTACAATCACACTTGCTCTTTTCCCCATAGTCCTTTTTCCTTCCCAGAGTCGTTATGATGGTTGCACTGACTTTCCTGCTTGGACAAACCCTCTACAGAACACTATAAATTGGGGCATAGCCTTTAAGCAGAATTTCACTATGTATGAGTAAAAACTTGGAGTCACGGGAAGACCTTCTTTTGTCCTGTCTGCGGAAAGGTAGGTAAAAGAATTTCTCAAACAGTGAACAGTTATTTGACCCAAATACTTAGAACTGTAACACAATTTGGATTCTTCTGTTTTCGTCTGTCTTCTCTCTGTCTTTCTTATCTTTCACTTCTCATACCATATATAACTCTTCCTTTCCCTAACTCAAGGCAGGCGCCTGAGATTCTGATCTCTCTCCAGCCTGGTAACTCAAGGCAACACAGGTAATGCTTGAACAACACATTAAATGTGCTTGTTACTCCTGTAGTTACTTTTACCTGTCCCGGAACTGAGTGAACTGTTCAGTGTTTAATGGAGATTGCTTTTACATCTGTCATGTATATAATAGCTTGATAAATTAGCATCTCTTTCCTCTGAAAATACAGAACTATCCATATAAACACTTCACATTTACCCTTTAGGGATACCTGACATAAATATTACCCTGATAGGAGCAGTTACGCTGTTTGGACTAGTGAATCTTGTAGGGCAATATATCTAACTTTAAACTCTTCCTCAGCTTCACCTTAGCAGTTAAACTTCGACTATTCTTTCTTACTTTTGGGAGGCTGCCTGACCTGATGATGAGTCTTCGTCATACTGCTGTTTCAAATCCTGGGCAATGTGACTGGAGGAAGGGAGAAGCTCTTGCCTTCTTCTGTGAAAACTGTTCTTTATTGGTAAAACCCTTCCTAGCTTCAGGTTATATGCTTTGACTACAATTAAACTTGACTGTTGAAATGCAGAAGTGGAAGAGTATTATAGGAAACAGTGTATTTTGTGGTCAGGTAGAGAAAGTAGACAGAAGTAAATCAGTAAGTTCCATTTCTGGCTTTTTGAAACCATTTTGTGAGAGTCTTTTGTGGGTGGTGGTTTGTTTGTTTGCTTGTTTTTTGGGGGGGGGGGTCTAGTTTTTCTAGCTAATGGAGAATGTTATTTGTTTATTCAATCTTCATAGTAGAAAAACCTCTACTTTTCAAGTCCCCCCTCCCCTTTATCAGTTAGACTAGATAGAAGAAAATGAGACCTGCTAAACCTAAGGTGTAAAGACCAGGCAGTTAGATTTACTAAAACCAGATTGCATTACAGAACTTTGAAAAAGTATATTAGATTATAAAGTTCAACTTTCCTTAATTCAGTAGCTATTGTTAAATACTTATCAGTTAGCTATTACATGTTCTGGTTTCATTTTATATTTGGGTCTTTCAAATAATCCTGTCCTATGCTTCCAAATTATAATGACTATAGATTTAAGAAAAATACCTGCCCTCTTGTAGTATGCTCTCGTTTGCTCGCGCGTGCTCTCTCTGTAATATAAAATAAATTTTACTTAAGGGTGTATAGGTGTCACCTAACAAGAAATACTGAAGTTAAATTTAAGATTATATTTTCATTATACTAATTAGTATATCTTGATTTGCATTCTTACTATGTTTTTTCCCCAAAAGAAAAGTTGTTTCATCTTGTTGTCTGTGCTGATCTTAACAAATGTCCAAAATAGTATTGAAAACAAGCACCTGATCAGAAGGTATGAAGTTCTTTTTGTTGTGGGTATTTTTTTTTTTTTTTTTTTTTTTTTTTTTTTTTTTTTGCCTAATGGCAAAAGATCCAATACAAGTTGCAACAGGACAGGTAGCTTAAAAGTAAGAATTTGAATAAAGGACAGTTTTACTTCCATCTTTCTGAGGATGGAGCAGTCTTAGAATTCGTTGTGGGGGTGGGGGAAACTTGATGTTCACATCCAGCTGGAGGAGGTACGGGGGGGTGCAAAGGCAAGTTCCTACCAGGCAAGCTTCAAACACCAGCTTCTCTCTTTGGAGAGTATAAAGACGATTGAATGGGAATACACCGACAAGTGCAAATAGGTAACCAAATATGCATTTGGACAAGTTTAAAGATTCAAAAATTTCTATTCCAGAACTTCATCCAGAAAGTAAATGTTTTGGTGTACAGCTGTTGAAAGGTCTGACGCTTTTCATCAACCAAGTTCCCAATATCTGACGATGACAAACTTCTGAAATGTTTTGGAGATTTCCTTGCCTGTCTAGAAGTTGCTCTCTTTATTTCTCAATTTCATACATAACTGTGTAATTGAGCACATACTTGAGATATGTTATTGTGCTGATATGTTCACCTGAGAGGACTCCAGCTACGCTGGTGATGAGTGACACTAATTGCCTTCCAGTGTGAAAATGATGCTGTTTGGCAATGTAAAGAATACCAAATCACATGTGTGAGTTTGCTAGAAGTCTCTTGATGTCACATGAGGTATAGATCCCTCTGTGGTTTTGGGGTTTTTTTCCAGAAATTCCTGCTGCTTAAGCCTGAGAGCTGAGGTGACTCGCTCATGTTTCCTTTGTATGGGTAGCAGGTGCCACACAGTTTAATGAGCTGTCACAGGCACTGTAGAGCTGACACTACTCCATAATGTGGCGGCTTTTCCATGAGCCAATGAATTGCCTAATGCAATCAAACTAGAGCTTGATTAAGGAGCTTCAACATCACTATGAGGTAACATTTCACTGACTATAGTTATGAATATCTGAAAGGTAATGATGTATATCATTCTTAAGAGTTTTTAGGAAGCAATAATACTTCTAGCAGCCCTAGCAGTATGGTCAAGGTGGTGAAATGAACACAGTTTGCCTTTATTTTCCTCTATTACAGCTGTGATGCAATTCCACAATGCTGTTGCTCTGGTAATGGTCAGACGAGTGAAAAAAGGGTTAGCTCAGTAGAAGGTAATACCTAGAAAAACAATAGGCAAGGACCTGCTGACTGTTTTTGTAACAGTTTTGGAGGCTTACTTATTTCTCAAATGCTAAGTCTGTCTTAACAAATCAGTTTATATTTTGGGAAAGTTACCTGTTGAATGGAGATCCGCTCAAGTGAACTCATTCACCATGAAATTGTGAGCAACTTTTATATTCAGTCTGTTTAAGCATGCTGACACAACCAGTGCTATTATGAATTAAAGAGGTATTTCGACCCCCACATTGACACTAAATTTGTGATTTTTTTCTTATAATCTTTAAGTGAAAAACAAAAATACAAGAAAAAAATTTCAAAATAACATTTTGGACTTCTAAAGTTTATGTACATTCAACTGCCATGAAATTCATGCCATCTGCAACCACTTTTACTTGCCACTGGGGCTGGCCCAAAGGTGGGGCAGAACTGCTATTTCCATGCCACTTCTAACATGCAGTGACCTGGCTTGCCTGATGTTCTTGTTATCCACTGTGATTAGGAGTGGCTACTTTGCCACCTCTGCCACCCAGCATGGAGTGCCAGGATCCAGATCTTCAGCAGTGATGAGTGTTTTCAGAGGTCAGAACTGAAGCGTCGGCTTGGAGACTTCAGGAGAGCTGGCAGTGTTTGGGGAGGGACCCCATTGCTTTAAGCCACTCTTGGACTTTGGAGAGTGAATTAAGCTGTTGCACAGACGTAGCTGCTGTCTTGCTCATGAAGATGGCTAGCAAGCTTGCCCTTGGTTTGTTCACATTATAAATACAAAACAGTAGGAAGGAAGTTGGGACTTAAAATGAAATGTGCTATTCTTACGTCTTGTTCTGACAACTACACTGTTTGATATGCTAATATTTGAAAAATCCTATTTAAAATGAAAGATGGGCTTCTCAAGCATGGCAGGGATTCAATTTCCCTCTTAAAAGAGAAGCAGAAATGCTGAATACAACTCAAGGTTACTTAGTGACCTTGCTAAGAACAGCTAAGCCCAGAGTCAGGGCTTGGTGGGAGGGGAAGGGAAGACTATGCCGAAGTGCCCTTTACTTAAACATAAAAACTGTTAATTCCCATTTCTTCGTGGTTACTATTGATGTATTGCAGTCTAAGGCACCATAACTTCCATTCTGGAGCTATTAAATATTTTTTGTAAATGTAAAACTAATATGGAAATGTAAGCATATGCTGCTGCCTTCCCTCAGTAGGTGGTGCCATATACTTGCTATATGTGCCAGTGCCTACAGTGTCATTAACAAAGGGGTAGGTCACATTATGCTTGAAGAACTGAAGAGCATTGCTTGAAAAGACGAACCTGATTAAAAGTATGTGATTTTTGCTTCTAATCCCTTTCTTCTACCAATAACACCCCTTCCTCCCCACCTCCTCAATTAGTATTTAAATGCAACCAGAAGCAAAAACAACCTTTCAGAGAGGATCAGTGCTTTTTCCACTTGAACCATTCAGGTGGAATGGAGTTTTAATCTAACAAATCCAGTACATGACATATTCTTATGTGTCAAGTGCTCCCATTCAGAGGTCCCTTCACAAAATCTGTTTTCCTTCCTCTTGCTCTTTCTATGAGTGCCTGGTAACAAAGTCTACTTTAACACTCAAACTGAATTTGTGTGTGTGTGTGGGGGGGGGGGGGGTTTGTTTCCCCCCCCCCCTTTGTTTTGGGGCTTGGTTTTGCGTGCCTAAATTCGGTAGGTTTGAATTGTTCTTGAACTGTGCAAGCTCACTGTCAGTGGGAGGGGAGGCTACTGGCACAGTTATCAATATCACAACAATTATGTTAACATGAACATTGCAAAATCAAGTATATTTTAAATGGAGTAGAGATCCTTACATGGAATACTCAATTCAAGCTTGTGGATTAAAAGTGTTTTTAAAGTCGTCATTGTTAAAAACAATAGCTGTGGACTCTGTCCCAGGGGCACTTATGCTATCACTGAGGCAGCTCAAAGATTTCATGACTTATGCATGTTTCCTTTAACATGTCAGAATGATAGCTTTAAATATATATTGTGTTCCAGATTATAGAGTACTAATATATACCACTTGAGACTACAAAGGCAATGGAATGAATAATGTATTTCAAAGAAATGAGTGGAAAGTTTTATAAATATAGCTCTTCTAGCAATGGTATTTCATGTGGTTCTAATCCAAGACAGCTGCATACCTTTGGGAAACATATTGAAAAGTTTTGCATTGTGCAAGTGTATCTATTTTTGTATCAATTTCTGACCCTACTCTCCACTAACTGTCTTGATCAATATTTTAAAATACATAAAATAATTGCAAAATACTTAACCTTGAAGATACTTTTTGCTGCTACCAGGGAGTAGAATATAGAGCTTAGGTGTTCGTATTTTTGTGAGTTTTACTGTACCTTCATCCTCAGATAGTGAATTAATTTAGTACGTTGGCAAACCTGCCCGAAATTCAGTCTCTAAAATATGCCTGGGAGAATCACTTATTTCTCAGACACATCTCTCTATGCAGTTCTTACTACACTCACATAGTAGACTTGTGATTTTAGATTACTAGATGCAAACCTCATGTGTTGCTTGATGGTTTGAACCCAATATTAGAAGACAGAAATTTCTAAATTAATTCCCTGGATCTCAAATTGTAATGTTCAGAGAGTGAACTGCCTTATCTAGTTTGAAAATAGGTGTTCTTACCCATTTACTGCAGAGAGACTTCTTAAGGTATAACAATGTCTGCAAGATATGTATGTTAAAGATCATGATGCAAGGCAGATTTTTAAAAGAAACTTTGTACCTGTTTTCTGTACCAGTATACCAAAAAAAGGTTGCTTGCACCAGTAGAGCAGCAGTTGCATCTATTAATGTTTCAGCCCCTCTTTGGGGGTTATGCATAGTGTTAAACTTTTACAGCCTAAATAATACTGAGATGACACTCATTTTGGCTGATTTGCACTTCTACAGCTAAATTTCTCTAGGCTCCCTTTACAGACAGTGGAGAGAAGCAGATGTTTTGGGGGACTTTGTTCATGTGGTTGATATCGAACATCTACTGTACTGTAGACATTCAGCTTTGTGGTAAATGGTTATCTGATCAATAAAAGTAGTCTGGGGTGACAGAGTTGACTTCAAATACCTGGGAGAGGGGAAGTTCATTGGGAGAGAGTGAATGTGTAATATAATATCAAATACAATGAGCAGACACTTCAGTGCTTCATTCACGGCTGTAAGGCAGTGAGGAACGATACCAAGAACATTTTCTGCAGTGTCAGAGTCCACGCAACAGACAGCCTGGTCAAGGATTTTAGGCTAGAGAGGATGGGGTATTGCTTGAGCTTTTTCAGTCTCCTGAACTATTTGAATAATAGATACTCTTCATGGTATTTATTATCTAGCAGGGTAATCAGTGTGAAAAGCTATAGCCTTGGTCTGTCAATGAACTGGTTTCTCATTAAGCTTCGATAAATAAACTCTTGGATGTAACTCTTACCTACTGTGTTCTAGAAGAGTGATCTGGGTGGCCTGTAGGTACTATTAATATTGTGATACTAGTTGATAGTAAGTGGATGGACTCTCAGATGCATTAATACTTCTGGATAATCATTCGATGCGTGAGTACAACTAACCATTATTAGAAGGCCAGAATTTCTGTCATGTCTTCAGAAAATTTGAATCTAGTTTGGCAGCTGTTATTGTAAGACTACAGCATTTGTGGTCACGCTGCTAGACACTGAGACTGTGATCTGTGAGGAATTACTATGGTGCAGCAGGTTGGGGTGGTGCTTTTGGTTTGTTTTGTGTTTTGGTGGTGTGGTGTTGTTTTGTGTGGGTGTGTTAAATACCTGATCATTTCAATTAATTACCTAAGAGACTTTCAAACAGATACATCTAGGCTCCTGGGTTTGGGGTTCCTGCTGTGCCGCAGGGGAAGTGCACCACAAATAGTGTCACTGCTTTGCAGCGGTGGCTTCATCAAAGCAGCTGATTGATCGTGGAGGTTGTGCGAAGCATGGAGGTTTGCAAGTAACTGCCAGGAGATATGAGCTGGGACTGTACAGAAGGCAAGTCTGAATCTGACCCAAATCTCATCTGAGTGCCAGGAAGAGCAATTACTTTATTCTGAAGCTATATGAGATGATTGGTGATCCAGCCTGCGTGTGTGTGTGCACATGCAGGCTTTCCTGTGCGGGCTACTGATCCAATGCATTTGCAGTCTGTGCAAGGCTGTGAGTACTGTGCTGAGAATTAATGGTCAGAAAACTTATTAAAATAATACTGCTCAAAAATAAAACACTTTGGGGTTCTGTCATTTGAAGGCTGAACACTACTTTTCATTTTTCTCTGTGACTATTTCTTAGTTGAGGTAAACAAACCTTGCTCTGCAAAATCGATTCAAACTGCAGCAATGCTAAATAGTGCTGACATCAAGTGCAGTTAGAGCTGACTTCGCAAGTGATGATGGTAGTGAAAGTGTAGATTTTTGTTTCTTCTAATCGTTACTGCTTACTAGTGCTAGAACTTTAACTTGAGATCAGTGAACACTTTCACTGAATAGCACTGAGTATCTCCAGGAAAAAAAAAACAGAAAATGGCAAATATTGGATCTTTGGCTGGCAAAGCATAGTTGCAGTTCATGAAAGACCTGAATATGCAAGTACATACAATGTCACTGAAATAATAAGAAAGTTTCTATAAATGAACAAAAACCTAACTCACCTCAGAGTTAATGTTGCCATTGTAATAAGGAGTTAAGTGTGTTTTATTCCAGGAAAACAAAATATCAGCTGTAGACACACTCACTCACTCACTCATGCACACAGTATCCCAATGGAAACTAAAGAAAGGAAGAAAAGACATTGATTATGTTGCTTCTAGTAATTTCCACTGAGGTGCTGGATATATATTGACAAGGTGGAACAGTTGTGGGTTTTTTGTTTTGTTTTTGTTTTTTTAATATTTGCTGGAAAGCTAATGATACTCACTGCTGTGTAGTATTTTTGGAAATCAAAAATAAAAATAAAAAAGTATGTGTATATGTCTGACCCAACTTCTGGCCTGTGTGTTTTATTCTTGGCCAAGAATATTACTACTTATTTACAGATTTAAATGTTCTACTTTTACATTTGGCAGGTAATAATAGGAAAAATTACAACCTGGACAAATTAAATAATGCAAATAATCGCTGCCAGTGACTGACTAAACTAACTAACTGACTAGAAAATCGGGAAGTAAAATGAGCTTCTGCATAACGGTAACAACAGGATGTAGGTGTCAGAAGTAGAATTATAAAGTAGATGCAAAAATCAACCATACAGCTTTGTTTAGCAAAGCAGCTGGTCTAATTCTCTGTTCACATTTTAACTGTGGATTGTTTTGATATTTTTTCCATAGAAAGAAGACTCATGTCATTTTTTTCTCAGTTACAATTCCCTGGATGTTTTCCTTTGTCAACTTAATCATTTAATTAGAAGTATAAAACAAATGATTTTAAGTCACCTTGAAAAATTGAAGGTCCTGCTAATGAAATCTTAAATGTGCTATGCATGAGAAAAGCAATCATTTAAATACAGCAAAAAGTAGAAGGCAATTAAGATAATTGTAATGGAATTTCGAGTAGTTGGGTACAAAGATACATAACCCTTATCCATGGGGGGGGGATGATAGTTTATGAATTTTTGTCTCCCAAATTCTATCAAAAAATAGAAAATAATCAGGATACCAGAGAAGCAGTGCCCTGTATTTTGCAAATGTGTTTTGAACAGTTCAAGGCTTAAAGCAACCCAAACTGTATGATTTTGTTGGAAAAATTGTTCTTTTAAGTGCTGTTTTACTGGTGCACTGCAAAACTCAAAATCCAACACAATTTTCAGAGGCTTATCTGGCTTTTGTCACTAATATCTTGCTCTTTCATTTATAGGCTTATTTATCCTTTATTTTTCCTTTATGTAGACATTTATGGATTACTGCTCAAATGCCTAACACTTAGCATAGAATTATCAGTGCTGGCTAAAAGTTAGTGTTCCTGGAAATATTTAGGTTTTATTTGGAAGCAGGAAGAAAACTAGAAGCTTTCCGGGAAGCAGAATTCTGCTAATATGTTGATAATTTGGAAATAAAGTGCGATTCCCTGAGCAGAGGCCTGAGACCATCCCCAGAGGAAGGCACAGGGAAGCTGAGGCAGGCAGGGCCCCTTGGCTGCCTTGTGGGAAGGCTCAGGAGGTTGCATGGGAGCTGCTCTGTCTTTCAGTGGGCATTTGGGGAAGTATCTTATCCTCCAAGTTTCACATTTCTCATGAATGGTGGGTATGGCACAAGGCTGAATGTGATTTTTACTGCTTGTTACTGGATTACTTAGAGGTACTGAGCCTGGGGCAATTGACCACTTTAAGCAGACAATCCAGTGAGACTAGACACTAAGTCTCTACATCACTGAAGAACAAGGACACCAGTAGTTTTGATATTCTGGCAACTTTCTCCTGTAGATTTTTATTTCTTTGTATTCAGCATGTAAACATGCATTGTAATTTTGAGCTCTTGTGGCTTCTGTAAAACTGTATGTATGCACATACATAAACACACATTTAGTTACTAAGCACTGAAAACTCACGGTAGAAGAAGCTTATTAATATGTATTGGTATCTTATGGATTATTCTGGGTTTTGCTGATGAATAAACTGTTAGGCTTTAATATCTCCTTATTTAGATCATATTCTTGCATGTGATCTGAATCTAGCTTAGGAAATAATTATAGTATAATGACTGTGTGCGCCTTCTGGTCCTGACATATACTTATGGTCCTGACAGATTTTTCAGAAGATGCTTGGGACTCATTTGTTAACAATCCCAGGAGGCATGTCATGATCATAAATAAGGACTGTATCAACCCGCATTCTCTCTAACATGATGTTCCCTCTGGAAAGCTGGTGACTGGGGAAAAAAATTGCTAATGGCCCCATCTGAACTGATATGCAGGTGGAAGTTTTCATATGACAGCATAACAAGCTAAGGTAGGGTCCTGAATTTTGATATACGTCATCTCTCGTTAGTGAATTGCTGTCCAAATCATTTTCCAGTGTAGTTTATTCTACAGCTTTCCCATTTTCCTCTCACCTCATTCTGGGCTAGGAATGGTGCAGTACCTGCTCAGAACACATGTGATGGAAATAGCTGACTTGGACCGTATCTGAAAGCATAGTAGGTAAAAGCACAATAATCCCTGGGGGAGATAACTGTGGATATGTCAGCTGGAGGATGCTGGAAATACTGTTTCTAGTATAAGTGTCACTTAAGTTGCATTAAAAGTAAACAGTAAAGTTGACATTTATATAAGTACCCCATGTATTTTCCTGGGACATCCAGAAGAAAACTTCCCTTGCGTCTGTATATGAAATACATCTTACAATAAAGCAGACCTTACTCCTTCACATGCAGGTAGACTTTTGTGCCTAGTTCACAAAGATCAAGAACCTGGTAGTTTCAGATGAGCAGTAATGGCTATCCAGGCATGCAGCTAGAGCAAGACTATGTAGGAAAGAACAAACATAAAGGATATCTAGGTTCTGGGAATTAATACTTGATATCCACAAACTTGCAAGAGAAAATGAGATTTGAAAAAAGATGTTCCTAACCTCCTGGTTTACCTCCGTGCTGTGGTGTTTTCTGACAGAGCAGTTGCAGGATTGGTTTTCTTGCATTAAGCATACAGTATGTCATTTCCATATTTTGCTGGCAGAAAATTGCTTAAAACATTTTGCTTCCCATATTATGTCTGTTTCCATTTATTCTTGTGAATATATATGCCTGTGCATATATTTGGAATACACAAGTTATGCACAAGATTGTGGATGGATCTGCAACAGCAAACAAATACACAATATCACATCAATAATATGTATAAATGATCTGTTAACAAAATTTATTCCTTGCATCTCTGGTAAATGTGCAGCATTCAGTCAACAATAACCTTTTGTATCGCATTCTGCATAACACCTGCTTAAACAGCAGATAGAGAATAAAATGTTTATGGCTTTACTACAAACTAACTGTGGAGTACATCCAAGCCTCAATATGGAAAAGACTTCCACTGAAGTGGGGTTTTGGAGTAGACTGTATTTCAATTTAGGAAATTCTTTTTGTTACAATTAATGCTCTTAATCTTAAGATAAATTTTAGAGAAAATGACTAGTTTTGTGAGCTTTATAAAGTTTTTTCAGATCTTTGGTCAAAAGGTGTTATGTAAAAATACTGCTGAAAGTTTTTAATATTATAGAAAAAAGTTGCTCTTTTGAAGCCAAAATGAACATAAGCAGATCTATCTAATTTGTAATTTAATTTTTTTGGCAATCTTCATAACTCTGCCAATGATTTTAATATGATCTGGAAAGGCTGACATCTCTAGGGCCGCAATAACATTTGCTTTCTGTTCAGAAGACACTCAGGAGCCCCAGTGGAACTGGGGAGGAGGGGGATCCTCCTATGTCCTTTTTTAAAAAGGAGATGCTGCTTGAGCTAAATTATCCGCAGAGGTTGTAATGTAATGTGAAGTACTGTCTGGCCACTCGGACCCATTCCATTTGATCTTGTACTGGATGTGACAGTCCTGTTGGACAATTTGAAAATAGCCCTTAGCTTTGCAGTTGTTTGAAGGACCTTCAAGCCTGCTCATCTGGTGAACCTGTCAGTCAGCTGTAGCACTGCACCATTGGAAACAGGGGGATTGAAGGTAAAGGGCATGCCGTAGTGTGTTTTTGGAGTGGCCGTTCAGCTTTAGGTACACACAGCACCCAGCGGGAGTGTCTTAAGACACATCTTACAATGCTTTGTACTGCCTTCCTGAGCATCTATGACTTTTTGCATGCTTCTGCTTGTCCCCGACAGTGCTTGGAGCCTGCCTGCAGATATGCCACCTCTGCGGGGTGGTGCTGGGGACATGTTCTCCTAGGTGCCTTGCGTACAGAGTGCGGGAAAGACCTTCAAGCCTTTCCCCGGGAGTCTGCCATACTCTGTATAACAAACCCCACTCGTCAGGTCCAGTCAGTTTTGGGAGTTGATGTCCCTGGAGGGTTGTTATTCATTTGTTTAATAAATCTTAATTCCATTCCTGGATTCAAGACAGTGACTTTGTGCATGTGTTAGCTCACTTAAACATGCATGCTCACGTTCTTGTACCCTTGGGTCACTGTACATTTAGCTGGAAAAATATATGTATGCTTAATACGCTGTTAATATTTGACCAAACTCCCTAGTAAGATTCCTACAAAGCTAATGTTCAAGAACCTGGAGAAAAGACAAATGACTAAAAGAAAAATCCTGAAATGACAACCCTAATAAATGGGATTATTTTCTTTATTTGTAGACCTCCCAAGTGAATTAGGTTTGCGCACTGTTAGATACAGTGGGGAAAATACTGTAGAAAATATATCATTCTTTGTCATATACCTGCGTTTTCATAAACGACAAATGACCCAGATTTGCGGGAGCTCACTGTGAGAATACAATTCCCACTCTATTTTATGTTGCTAATGGTATATGCTTGGATGAGTTAGTGTCCCATCATAAATTCAAGCCTTCAGGTAAATTCTGACAAATTGTAAATGTAATTTCATTTCATTAGGAGGAAAAACAAAGATGTTTCTTTGACTAAGAGATTGTAGAGATCCATTGTTCCACCACATAGGTTCTACCCCTTCATTTGGCTATCTTTATGCCATGTGCTATCTACAACCAGCTTAAGGTGAACCAAGTCCTAGTGTTGTTTGTATATATGTGTCGATGAGCTTTGTTTTTCCTCAGGTCTTTTGTTGAATTTTCTGAAAGTTACTTTTCTTGTTGTTATGCTTCCAATACCATGACTGAACTGGGAACTAACATTACAAAAGACCTGCCACCATCTCTCGTTCTTGACTGTACAAGTATACTTTGCACAAAGCTTCATCTGAACTGTCGAGCCATAGAATAGCATTTTAAGTCTAGTCAGTGTTTGAATTAAAAAAAAATTGCTATTTCTAATTTAGTGCAAGCAAACATCTTGAAGCACTTTAGAAAGGTTCTTGAGTACAGCTGACAGATGGCAACAATGAATATTTTCTCACGTGAACCAGTTTATATGTCATGAGAATGACAACACTGACAGAATTTAAGATATCCTCTTTTTAGTCCTGCCTTCAGCCTCTCAGGCCACAGATTTCTCCAGACAAGACTTGGCCACGGAGTTAAGCTTAACATGCAAGTTGAACTGCCACACTTGTTAACACCTTCTGGGAAGAAATGAGTTTGTTCTGTCTCCAGTTTCCCACGACTCATCGTGTTTTCTGTAGAACTGCTTGGAGTTGCACCATAGACACTGTGACCAGTTCACTGCTTGGCTCGTGGGCTCCGCACGAGGCATATGGTCTCTGCAAAAAGAATTGCAGTGAGATCAACCTGTCTCTGAGGCCTCCCCAGCAACTGTGCTCCCCACGCAAGGTTAGCAACCAGCCAGGGCTGTGCCCAGCTCCCAAGTTTTTCCCCATGGGAAGCTGTCTAGACAACTGTGTTTGTTTATCCTTTTGCAGAAAGACATTTATCTTGCAGTTCCCCTGTGCCATAATGACCATACCATTTCTTTCATGTTCACCACTGCTGCTTCCAGAATACTATATATTCCAATGGCTAAAACAGATCATTGAAATATTGGTTTTAGTGTTTATAGTTCAGATTAGAGGATGTGGTTCTGATAAGACATCTGTTGTGTGCACCACTTCTGTTTAATCAGAAGGCCGTGCCCATATCCTCCTAATCTCTTCCAACTCTCATGGCAAAAATAATCGAACCGGTAATCTCAGAAACATATGCTCTTATGGGAATATTTATGGAACTGACTGATTTTGGGTTTATCTCTTAGAAGGCTACTGGTTTGGAAATCTAGGCACTGCTCTTTCTCCTTCCTTTAAAACTTCTGTAATTCTGTCAGGAACTTTCTGTTTTCCATCTTTTTTAAAAAAAAAATAATTACTCTGTCACAAAAAATAAATCAGCAAATCTGTTAAATTATTTAGCAGTGGAACATATACAGATTTGTATCTCCAAGGCCATTTCTATGTAGATTCTTCAGTCTTCCATAAGAGGAGCGATATTTTCTACAGTGGGGGCTCTTTTCAGATCTCCCTCTTTTACACGACATCGATTTGTGCATAACTTGAAAAAAACTGATATATCAGAAGACTCTTCCCACCTTCTTACTTTTGGTTGATGTTGTGGGTTGAGGGGCGATAGGCAGGTTGACGTCAGACAGACAGGAGCAGAAAGTGTATACGTAAGCCTTGTTTCTCTAGAACTGAGCTAAAAGCCAATAGCCCCTGATGTTTTGTCAACATCATACTGTATTAGTTTCCTTCTCCCATAGCTTTGATTCACACGATGTGGAAGTGGAGGAGCCTTGAAAATCTCCTGCAGAACGAGGCCCTGCTTGATCCCCCTTTCCCTGCCGCAGCCCAGCCTTGCAATCTCTCCTCTCTTTTGTGATCTCACATGTGAGATGCAGCATGACAGATCCTAGCATGCAAGGTCCAAAATTAGGAAAAGGAGCCATGGTGATGAGCTTTAAACCCCTGAGCAAGACGTGCAGCAGCTGAAGAGCATGAAGCAGGAGTCAAGTGATGGAGTACCATACGAATGTGTGAAACTTGATAATCTCTCTGTGCTGCGCCCCACAGGTGCAGGACATGATAATAAAGGGAGCATAAATGAACAAATTTACTCTTAAGATACATAGACATCTTCAATTAGAGTTTGTGTGACTTTGATGAACCTGGTTTGGACCTGGTTTGTGGAACTGGCTTCACCACTGAGTTGCTATGCATTGGCAGAGGAGGGTGGTACAAATGAGCCCCAGTTCCAGGGATCTGCATTCTAGAGCCGCCTCCACTTGTGCCTCAAGACTAACCAGCAAAGTCATTTGCTCTCCCTGTATTTCAATCTTCTCATGCATGAAACAGGGAGAGGTAAGGGTGAACTTTTAGCCATCTTTGCTGGTGTCTGGACACTTGTGAAGAGCCTAATGTAAGTGCAACATACGACCACCCTTTCCTCTGCAGTGCCCCAATCAACTTGTCTCTCGTGGAAACTGGTGAAAGTCCTGTTCTCTTTATGACTTTTTGGAGCTGCAGAGCACAAAGTATTGTTAATGACATCATTTATGAGAGCAGACAGTCATACAAATAAACACAATTAAAATTCATCTGTATTTGTCACCATAGTATGGAAGTATGTATGTGCTGTACTACTTCTGGCTCTTAGATGAGGAGGAGACTGGCATTTTGCCAGACTGGGGGAGGAAAGGGCAAGGTAGAGAGTCAACAACTGGCAGGATATGAAATCTTCTTCTCTGCCTTCGAGATGTGTTATTGGCAATGGAAAGTAGGGAAAGAACATTGCGACTGTACAAGGAGCATGATTAGTGACCCCAAAAATATTTCTTTTGGAATGGTTGCACACCCCGCTGGTTTCAGCAAACCTGAGCTCCCCGACCTCCTGAGTATACCCCACCGTGGCAGGGCAGCCACAGGGAGGCAGCTCCCAGCTCTTGGGGTCACATCACTGGGCATCTCAGCATAGAGCCTCACTGCGATACCCTATGGTTTTCTTTTCTTTATGCCAGCTCTGCTTCCACTACGCATATGTCACTGCTGGTCACAGCTGCAGCGGTTGAAGCCTACTCCTCCATCCAGATCACATGAAGTGGAATTAATGCTGGTCCTGGCATTGCTTTTCTCTTCTGGCCTTTGTAGCAGAAATACCAGCAGCTTGTCATTCACCCAAAGGGGAATATGCCATAGAAGAGCGACTGCTTGCTGCCTCCGCTGTGAGACTGCCCAGAGCACTACTTCATGGGGTAACGAGGAGAAGGTGATCGGGACTTGTGGACATAGTATTGGCATTGGGCTTTGCCTCTGCTCCCAGTTCTGTGGCTTCTGCCTTCTCAGGGTTAGAAGGAAAAAGGAGATACCTAGTCTTTTTTTCGTATTCTATGACAGAATTATAGTTTGTGAAGGGGAGAATGGGAATAGCCCTCAACTTCTGAAGGGCTCTTACCTCACGGAAAGAGTCTGGTGAAATGCCCCAAGTGCAAAGCGTTCGTCTGTATTTTTGTATCACTTATGCAGACATATGGGTTCCAAACTATTCCTGCTGCTGAAAGGCTTCACTTATTACTTCACATAAGTGTGGCATCCTAATTTCTGGTTTTATCTGAAGACCATTTCAAATATGGGTCCTTTAGGAAAAGGAAATGAAAGTTGCTTCAACAGCTTTTTGTATGAACATGCTTCAGTTTTGTGAATCCCTAGTTTCCGTTCAGGGAAGCATGTTCGTGTCAAAAATGGATAAAAACTACAAGGGTTCATTCAGGAATGTAACATCCATTTAACTGATCTATTCACAAATTGCAAAATAAAAGACAAGATTTATTAGGCTTTGACATATGGATTAAGTATGCTCCTTTTGTTTCTAGACGACATTTTCCTCCTCTCAAATTTAGTTAAAAATGTAATAGCCCCTCAATTGAGCACAGATTCACAAACCTCCTTTGTCCCTTCTTGGTCATCCATTGACTCTTTGTAAAGCCCAACAAGGAATCACAGTCTTAATGGATTGTCTCACTATGCTGTGGAGTAAGAAAAAAAAAAAAGGAGTATCATGAATTACTTATAAAGTTCACTGAGATACAGCCACTGACAAAAAGACTAATGACTAGCTCCTAGGCTTAACTACTTTTTTCTTCACATTGACTTTCATTACCAAGCTACAGAGGTGTAAATGGGCTGAAAGTGTTTCCTGTATTCATAGAATGATGGAAAAGCTATCAAGTAATGTGGAACATTCACATTTTTCATGGCATCATATTTTATTTTTAAGTTCAAAAATATCAGCTGCTTCAGAAAAAGAAACCCACAGTCTCCCTAAAACACGAAAGATACTGCCTGCTTCCTCCTCAGCCTTCAAGCCACAGTTCCTGGACCAGTTCTGAACCACTGAAATGAGGGAAAAAATCCACCAGGAGCTGCTTAATCAGGTCTCATCTTCATTTTAGTATTAAAAGGGGAACACTAAGTAGGTTCCTGGGGACGTGTGGGTGAGATTCAGTGCTGCACCTTTGAAGGAACATAATTTGCACCCAAGGGAAGGTGGGCTATGGTGGCCTTAAGGCATATATGTGCTTTCCCAAGTCTCTACTATGCTAGGGAGGAAGCAGCCCTGAGTGAAATGTAATCAGATTTCTAGAATATTTCTAGAATATGCCATACCACCTTGCTGCTGCTTGAACAGTGCTGTAGGATTACAAGTACTCCGCATTTCTGCAGAGTCAGGAGTTGCCAGATGTACTGGTAGCTATGAACTACACCAGCCAAACCATGGAACATGAACAAACAAAAACATTATTCATTTCCCTGTTTTAAATTTCAGCAGACACAAAAATCCCACTATTTCCCCAATTTGCATGTGTCTAATTCTCTTCATATCCCTTAGGATAGTCAAGTCCCTCAGGCTAAGACAGCTGCTTACATGGTGCAGACCTGCGGGCTATAACACTGAAAAGCCTTGTGTGAAACATCCTCCCAGGGTGACAGAGAGCTCCTCGTGACCGCTCAGTGTGGTTGGGGGTCTCACCTCCTCTGGCATGTTTCCTTTGTCTCCTGGCAATGATGCTATGTGTGACAGTATCAAAGGCCTTACAAAAGTCACAGGGCTGGTTAGGATCTGATCCTAAAGTTAAAATGCTAGTGATAGGCAAGATAAATCTTGTTCCTCTACAGTTAACTGTGGGAAACTTCTGTTTCCTAGTCTTGCTCTCAGGTTTGCATGGCCCTTTCATTATATCATGCCAGCTTAGAACAAATAAGGACAAGACGTGTGTTGTGTTCAGCCCTTCCCTTCCCTGTGTAGTCAAGAGGAGGTATAGCCGTTTCACAGATGCTATCGTTGTTCAGGGTTAACACCTCAGTTTCTGCTGGCTTCCTAAACAGCAAAGGAGGGCTTTAATCACTGGTCAAGGGACAGCTCTCTGTTCCCTTTCCCTCTTGCTTTTGGTACAACAGCTACCTGTGTAGTGTACAGAAGTTGTACATTTTCCTGGCTGAACCTTCATTGTATTGAAGGTTTTTTTCAATAGAGCTAGGCCAAGGAATTTTTAGTTCTTGTTCTTTAGCTGGTTATCAGGGTAGGGTTACTTTTGTGCACGTGGAGAGCTGTGGGAAAAGGGAATGTAAGATTTTCAGATCTGTATTCTGATCTACTCTGACTTCTACCATAATCCATGCCTTAAAGTTTATTGGATTATTTCATGCAGGGCTCTAAACTTTTTGCTTAATTAACATCATGTCTTTTAAAAACAGGAAAAATGCAGCTCTGTTCACTGGGTCATATGCCCCACCTTTAAACTCTCTCTATATACCACCTGGGTAGGGGCTTTGCCCAGGTCTACACTTTCTAGCCATCATATCAATACAAACCCAGAATTTGTTTGGCTTTATTTTGCCTGGAAGAAGGTCTCCAAAAGATCTGACAAGGAGATATTCAAGATATTCAGTAAAAGTAAGGTGCAAAATTCTACCTGTGAAGTTAATTGGCAACTGAAATAATTTGCCAAGGGAAAAGCAGGTTTTTCCATCTCTTGAAGCACTAAAGGTGAGTGATGGCGTGACAGCTTTTCTAGAGAGTGGAACTTTTTAGGAAATGGGAAAACATATTTTCACAACTTAAAAGTGATTCAGCCTGTCACTACTTTACCCTCTGATCCTGTTAATTTAGTATGGCTTATAAATAACTTTGGCTGGCCTCATTCAGAGGTGCTTGTGGAGAGGCACTAACCAACCACTGCTTGCTTGGCACTGGTAGATGGAAAGGCTTGAAGGTCTCAGGTCTGCTCTGGGTGTAAATGGGGCTAAGCAAACTACTCTGCTGAGATCAGAAGGATGAACTTCACTCTGTAACAGGTACTTGTTATGTATATTAAAGGTGAATCCAAGTTTGCCTGTTTGCTTCAGAATAGTTGTATGGCCTTATTCTGTGAAACAGCAAGAACTATTGATCTGAGTTTTTTGTTAATGTTGGATATTTTACACTGAGTCAGAGGTGGCACCAGAATTCTTTCTGAACACTTAGCAGGATTGCACTCAAACTGAGATCTAGAACATTTTCTTTTCAGGTCTTGTTGGAATAAGTAAGAAAGTGCTTTGAAAAGTATTCATTTTGTTTACAGTCTACTTCAAATTACAGGCTCCTAGGTAGGAGCATTAGCCTGCCTTTGTCTTCAGTGAGACACATGCTAAGATTCTCTAAATCAGTGAATAATAGAAAGTACGGTTAGAGCTTTACATTGTTTTCTATGTGAATTAAATAGATGTGTGAACACTGAGATGCATGCAATTTAGAGATCCAGTTACTTCCACCAAAAAGGTATTAAATTGTTTGACATTATTCCCAACTATCTTGGTTATAAACAGCTCTCACCATGTTTTGTTTTGTTTTCTCTTTTTTGGTACTTTTTACCCATATTGAATCTGCTGGGGAAACAGGTTTCTTTGTTTGTTTGCTTTCTAACTACTATCATTTGCACTGATGACTTGTCACCAATAAAACATAGGACAGTTGATTAATATTGTGAGTAGCAATTAGTATTCTTCTGTGAAGGTTACAGCTCTAATCTGAGCTGTTTATATGTTAGGCTGCAGATTGTAAACCTGATTTTAGGTGAAAAGCATAAGTAGAATACATGTTACTGTGTGAATGCACTGGGAATTGAGAGGAGGGAGAGACAGTCCAGCAGAGCTTTCCTCCTGCCTTTCTTACTGAGTTTATAACCAGTAGAGCAGAGGTCCCTCATTCTTCATCGATCTAGAAGACCCCCTCTCTCTTTCCCAAATCATGTCAAAACATGGAGTCCTTCTCAGATTGTCATGGTATTAAAGGAAAATGTACTTGGAACATTTTTCTTACTATCTAATTTGAAATAGACAGACCAACAGAAGTAGAATATTTTTAGCTAAAAAAATTTGAGAAGAGAATATTGCCTGCAATGATATTAAAGTGAATATCCACATAGATGCTACATTTAATATAAATTATTCCAAATAGTTGTCTATTAATCTGCTTGTAGCATTTTCTCTAGCACTTTTTGTCATATTAATCTTTTAACTTTAATATTCTATCAAACATTTTGGTATCTGAAATGCTGAGCAATAATTTCTTGACAATATAATGTGGAGTTAGTACTTCATGCACCTAAATGAACCCAGTATTGTGCCTATGTATTTAAAGATAAAAATATAATTATACTATCTAATATATAATTACCTGCTGGCTGCCATTTCA
The DNA here is from genome assembly GCF_036370855.1 of Dromaius novaehollandiae. Taxonomy (NCBI): domain Eukaryota; kingdom Metazoa; phylum Chordata; class Aves; order Casuariiformes; family Dromaiidae; genus Dromaius; species Dromaius novaehollandiae. The sequence goes on along the minus strand of NC_088099.1, from coordinate 44,633,226 downwards.
CTGAATTAAAAGGCTGTTTTGGTCAGAGGTGCACCAGAACTGGGAACTGTCTCTGTTCCCAAATCCCGGTATGGTGGTATAGCAGATAACAATGAATCCACTTGGCCTTGGTCATAGGGCAGATGCACCCTACAGTACGGTAGGGGAATGACAGGACTGTGGGGCTGTATCTACGCTAGGGCATTAAAAGCAACCAGCTCCATTGTCTGACACACCATAACCTGCCCCTGTGTTAGTAAACTGTCTTACCTTGCAAAACAACATGGTTAGGTACCAACCACCCGCTGCAAGCAGTCCTTGGGGAATCCAAACTTTGTAAGCTTGCTTACAGAGCCAAAAGCAGGCCACAGATCACGTGGACAACTTACCAACATAGAGTTTATGAATTGCCCAGTCCCTAGCACTATTTAATTCAGAAATACAAGTTTAGCATGATTTCCTGGATCTGGGAGCTGGTCAGAGCCCACTGCTCCCTATCTGGAAGAGAGCCCTTAGGGGAAAGGGAGATGATGTGAGGCCTGTTCTCCTCTTGTTACAGAGCTGGGGCTTGCTCAGGGAGCCTATCTCTCTGATTTTACTCCTGCAAATAGAAACAAAAAAGTGAGGGGTGAACTTCAGCTGGTTTTAATTTTGTCTTATTCCAAGCATGTTAAATGAAACCTTCATTCTTCTTCATAAAACAGAATAAACCCCCCCTGCTAGCCCTGTTCACACCATTACTGTGTATATGATAATATGGAGTTGTATTTCAGAATTCAAGACTATAAGCCAAGCTGATCACAAGAAATAAGTCACAAGACACAAGGCTTGCTTCTCAATTTTATTTTTTGTCTATTTTGGACAACATATTATAAACTCCTTGGATTTAGTGCTTTGAAAATACCTCTTAATTACACTGTAGAAGTTTAATTGTTGCCCAGTTATTCTCGTACCCAAGCTGCTGGATGTGAACAGAACCTAAGGAAACTGATGACTATAGTGACAATGAAGAATAATTATACATCTGGCCAGCAAATAATTTAGTACATCAGGGGGAGGGGAACCAGCCTCTTGGGGGAAAGACAGCTAGTCACATTAGCAAGCAAATGGCAGGAAGTCATACTTCACAGGGAACTAGAAGAACATGAATGACATCATAGTGAAACAAAAGCTAATAACTGTGCAGCCATTCTGCTGGAGGCAAGTAATTGCGAGACATGGGAGGCACTTTAAGGAATGCCAAAAAATACATCACTATTGGCTATTTGATGGGACTTGCCAAAATGCCACAGTCAGCTAAAAGCTAAGACACATGTTCAGTAGATATATCTGTAGAAGCCTGGATGATATTTCACAGATGTAGAGCTAATGCTCAGGGATGATGTGCACAAGGAAGGCATTTAGGTGTTTATGCTCCAGTTTAGCTCTATTGTATATATAAACTGTGAATAGTGCAGCTCTGAAAGCTCATCGAGTCCCAGGGAGACAATGTGATGTACTATACGGGCTGTTCAGTCTGCTGGTTCACCTTCCTCTATTGCAAATCTATAGTGGTCAATACTGAATGTTAGACTTGCAAAAGAGACAAAAATTCTTACTGTCTCATAAAAACTCCATTCACTGTGCTAGACTGCATTGTGTATTGACTCCCACTTTCTGCTCACTTATAGATAATAGCAGTGGAAGGAAAATACATACGAATATGGTGTTATTTCACAGAGATGTGCTTAGGAAATATATATATTTTTTCTTTTTTAAGACCAGTAGTAGCGTATTTTTAGTCTTACTATGAAATAGGACAAACAAACAAACAAACACCCCCCCAAACCCTCAAGCTTTCACAATTGCAATTTTCACAGCTCTCCTTATTTTGCTGCTACTTCAGAATCAGTCTTATCTGGTTTTGACTGTGTGCTGGTTGTTTTATAGCTATGATTACCTCTGCTGCCATTGTCACAAAGAAAGTGAATTATAAAAGTTACAGATATACCTAGGAATTGCAGTGTTAGCCTATTATTAGCTAGTACGCAGCTAACAGTGCTGTATTTGCACTGTGTAGATTTCAGTGGGTTGATCTGGTGTGGTTGAAATGAATGGTATATGGCTTTGACTGTGCTACTTATGAGAAGCTTGTGTCCTTCTTATCTTCTCCCAGATTGGACTGGCAGGGAGCCACCGGTGTTTTTTCTTTGCATTACAGGAAATGTTTCCATCTTGGGCTTATTTGGCTTATCTAAGTTTTCACTAAGAAAATTCCTTGCTAAGGTAAGCAGCTATGGCTTTGGCAATGTTTTACATATCTTCTGCCTCCTCTCTGAGGAGCAATGTACTTCTCTTCAGCCCATCTGCTCCTCAGAGCACCCCGAGAAAGGAAGTGAGATGGAAAGACGTACGATGCGCAGAAAAGAGCATGGCTGTTCTGTCACCTTTGTGCTTGCAAATACGTATTGATTGGCACTTGCAGGGCAGCCTTATTTTAAGTTACCAGGGGCAGTAGGATGCCAAGTTTATAAATGCAAGTGATTCATTTTAGAGATTCTGGTGGAGAGCAGAAACAGAAAGTTTTCTTCTTTATTTCATAAACTATGCTGTTTGGTTTTTAGCTCATAAATTAATGTCAGTACAAAGCATGAAAATATCAGCCCTGAAAGAATTAAATCAATCACCTTTTAACAATGATTCTTCCTAAAATAGCACCCTTCAATCTTTTATGTTAACAGGCCATTTTTATAATATCTTTGCTGAGCAACATTTGACATCTTCTGCCGGAGTATTTTTGTAAACTGCTGTAGTTAATCAGTATAGGGTCTTAAAATGGAAACATACATCTCCAGACATGAACAACTGAATATGAGAGAGAGAGAGATGGCAAAATTGTATATGATATGATACTTTGTGAAAGATTTTACTGCTAAATATTATCAATGGCATGTTTGTTACTAGTTGTCACTGTGGTGAAATATAATTATTGATTAGAAATTATTTTTTATAAATTGAATCTCCTGTCACTAGGCATAATTCTAAAGGTGGGCTGTGCTATAATCTGACAGCATTAATTAAGTCATATTTCTGTTGCTTCCATCCATTTTGCCTTTTGAAAAATTTCTAAGACTCTTAATGAAAGTCTGACCAAAAAACTGTGTTAAAAAGGGGAAGACCTCTTCTGGCATTCTGTAGCCTTCTCCTTTAAGGCTAAGGAGATGCTAAGCAATGCAGGACTGGTCATTTCATTACAGAAACCAGTAAAAAATGAAAAATATCAGCATTAATGTTAACAACTGTATAGAGGAAGTCTTACAATCTGTTCGTAGCATTAAGGCTGACTTTCAGATTTTCTTTTTTTAATTTTTTTTGTTCTTTTCTTAAAATATGACATAGTGCGTATATTCAGTCTACCTATAAATCTGCAGCCAGTAACATTAAATTTGGAAGCAAAAAGCCATCTCTCAGATAAGTAGCATGAGCTGAGAGTGTAAAGTCTTAAGCAGCTGGGCTTTTATTATGCTTGTTTTTATCAAGTGACCTCAGTCAAATTTACACAGTCAACATTTTGTTTTGAATTGTCTGAAACATCCTTTGCTGAGCTTCTTTACAGCGTGTTGTAAGCCAGAGAGGCATGCTCTGCACTCCTCTGTGCAGTACCTAAGTACTATATAGGTGGTACAGCATTCATTACGCTATAGTTAGGACCAGCATATACAACGTGTTCAGCGAAGCGTTGTCTATGTGCTCGTACGCGTCTCACAGAATCATCGCAGTAGAGCAGAGCTCCCTGATGGGATTACTCTGTGCCTACAGGGCATGTTTCACCTGAGGACCTCTGAGTTTTGCTCAAATCTCACCATGGTTGACAGTCAGGTGCAGAAAGACACCATTTTTATTTACATTTGATTGCCAGTTGTGGTGGTCAGGACATTGAAACTTCAATAACTGCCAGTTTTGTCAGTGCCATATTTAAATTGGCTCTGGATAATTAGGTGATACAATGAGAAACAGTGAGCATCCTCAAGCCATGCTTGTGATGCAGCTAACTTGTAACTGTTGTTTTGTAAATGGGAGAAAAGCAGCTTTCCCGCACAGTCACAGCCTGAGAAAGTGACGAGATTGTCTTAGCCAATTTTGACGTTTTTTAATCTAAGGGATTGAATTGGTAACACTTGCAGATGTGACAACTAAGGTAACAAATGAAAATTATCTTTGTTTTGGAAATTTGAGTTTTAGGATTTTGGACTGGCATTATGTTAGAACACAAGGTAGCCTTAGTCTCTGTTTCTCATGTACAGGTGTTCGAAGGTGTGCATATGTGTATAAAGTTATCGTTTTACATTTATAGAAAGTGAAATTAAGGACAGTATTACCTACCTTCAAGAGCTCAAAAGATAGACACAAGAAACACTAGCTAAAAAATTAAATATTTTTTAAAAGTTGGAATCTTATCTGCTTGAGTTTTCTAGGATCACATTTTTAAGTTCTTTTTCACAGCTATTAGGAATTAGAAACATTTTTAAAATTCAAGCTGAGATTTAGACCTACTCACAGTCTTCCAGAATCTGAAAAAAAAGTCTGTGAAAACCTTTCACAAGCTGGCAGTGCTGTAAATATACAAATATGATAGTTACTACTGAATACAGGGTGGTAAATCTTCACAGTACAGATGGAAGCATCTGTCGGGATTAGTGCCCCTCAAAGGGTTAAGTTTAAATGGAAGCATAGAATATAAATGGCAGATTTGAGAGCTGAACTGATCCACTGGAGATGGGCTATTTAAACAGAGACAGATTACTATAACAAAGATGCTCCTTTTTCTGAAAATGTTAAAATTTCGTGTATTCCTGGATATGTTCATTTCCTCCACCTGGTATCCACATAATACACGAGTCGGAGGGTCTGCTGATCAAACTGGGGTCTGTCTGCCAAATAATGCTTTTACTGTGCTTGCGCATTTGTGATTCTGGAGCCTGTGAAGTCCCTAATTCTATATTATATTCAAGGAGCCATATTTCAGTTCCACAGTTTCACCAGGCTATAGTACTACTGGCGTTCATCTGGTCATGTAGATCATTACTTTCACATTAATTTATTTTCATTGAAACTGAAGACTGTTTTCACTTTTTTTTTCCTTGCTTAACATGAATTTTAATTCAATATCAACCTATTTGCCTTGTTGTTAAGGCTTAGGTTAGTAACTGCTACTTTTTAACTTTCTTGGACCCAGATTCCAGGTCTATCTAAATCAGACGTGTGATCCCTCGTCGTGATCCCTCAATGTGATCATATCTATGTGGTTTAGAAAAATGATGTCTACAGGTGGTTGTTAAAATAAATGTTCTTCTTTAGAAATAAACTATAACCTGGCTTCTTTTTTCTTTTTTCTTCTTTTTTTTTTTTTTTTTTTTACATTCATTTACTGGACAGACTTGCACAGATCATATGAAGATATGTTTGTATTAGACATGCTGTCATGATTTGAAATTTGGATCAAAAAATGAATATGACGTATACTCCAGTTTTGCTACTATTTCTAAATGCGCATTGCCTACCAACTTTCTGCTGCCCTATTTGTAAATATATTTTTTTGTTATTTAATTCTCCCTCGGGAGTCAGTCAGTTGTCAACACAATTAGCACAACCAGGCAACATTTATAATGAACTTTAAATTTGTAAAGTGCTGCTAAACTTCTAAGTATTATCTACTATTTATTTGAGTTACTACCTTCTTTGCTCAGAGGCAGATTAGAGATATTATGACTTAATAAACATAAGAAATGTAATGAAAAACACAGAAATATGTATAAAATCAGATTTTCTAACCATCAGCTGCCAAACTAAAGTCTTCTCTGCTTGTGGACAGTAAAGAACTGATTGTACTTTTTTTATAAGGAAGCATTCACAGTGCTGATGTATTGAATGAATTCCAGCATGAGTAATTATGTCCTACCATATCTAAATATCAATTAGACGTGGTCTTTTTTTATTCATTTCCTGTTCCACATTGCTGGGTTGTGTTGCTGTGCACTGTTGAACAGTGGCCACATTCACCCTGAAGTTGGCAACACTTTTATGGCAGACAAAGTCATTTCTTTATGTCCCAAGGATGAGTCTATGGATACATCCACAGACACTGGCTTTGCTTTGGAGCAGCTCAAGTGGGGCTATTTTGGCTCAGATCCACATAAGTGTGTGTGTGGATTCTGGTACAATGACAACTATATAAAAATAAAATCATTAAGAATGTTTGATACTTGCTGTAGTACAACTGCTGGAAATAAAGCTGAATCTTGTAAAGCAGAGATTTAACTACTGGAACAATGTAAAATTCACTACTTGATCCTGAAAAAAACATGTATTAGAAGTGAGTTCACCAGGATAGATTGTGTGAATATGCACTGTCCACTTTTCCATTTACAGACCATTAGAGCCATGGTATTTATACTGTGTTCAGTGCTATGGTGTCAGAGTTTTCTTCAGTAGTTGCACCAAGTTCTATTAACTTATTCTTTTCATTGTTTATTATGCCAAATATCTCTGAGGATAAAGATAAGATTCAGTGACCAAAAAAATGGTTTATTTATGAGGGACATAGTTGAGAGCCCATGAGTAGTGAGGAAATCAAATTCTTTTCTTATGCCTGCAAGCCCACTTCACCAACTCAGCAGGGTGTAATACATTAAACAAAAAAAAAAGGCAGAGGGATGATAGGAGAACTATTTCTCAGTTTGGATGGCACTGTGAGACACAGAGTGCTTTAAAATCCACACCAAATCAAAGTTCAAGGTACCTTGCAACTTGCAAAATCATTTCCTTTACTTGCTGGGATGTAGGGCCAGATACCACAGCTCAGGACAATAGGGAAGTTTCCTCGAGACTCCAATGGAAGCTGGGTATGATACTTAAGAGCATTTAGGAGTCTCTGTTCATCTGGACTTCAGTCCTTAGGAGTCATTTCAGTATATGAATCACAGATTTTGTTCCCACTGAATCTGATGGGTATGTAGTCTGCTCAGCATTTTTCAGATGGTGCTTAGGATGTTTATGGGCTGATCTAAGTTCTATGCTATCAGTAGAAAACTCTTTCTGATTATAATGAGACTGCCCTCAGCTGTTAAAAAGAGTTAGATCAGGCAATATTTGTGTTAACATTTGGTCCAAGAAGAAACTAGGGTTGTAGTTCAAAGCTAGGCTGTTTGCTAGGGAGTAACACAGATGTCGATCAGTAATCTTTCAATGGGTAAAACAAACATTGTTTCTTTTCCTGTCATGTAATTTACATGCTACACCACCTCTCACCCAGTAGATCAACTCGATTAATGAGCTAATGCCATTTTATTAGATTTTTGTACATCACTGCCATGCAAGTACCCTCTAAAACCTCCTATCCTGCTTATCATCTTCTTACAAGTCAGTACTTCTGAGAGCAGGCTGTGCTGCATTATGGCTGGCAAAATATTAAAATCCTGTGGTGTGTGAAGTTCTAAGTTTGTATTTCTTAAATACTTTTCAGGCTGTAATGAAACAGAAGTCTTTGAAACAGGCAAGAGACACATGCACACACTCCAGGATCAGTCAATAGCCCCCAAATGGGGTACTGCAGTGAAGCTGTGGGAGAGCCCCGTCCTTGTAGATTGCCAAGGGTCTAAACTCAGATTATAGTGCAGGTTTCACCTCTCCCCTGTCATTTGCTCCAGAATGGAGGGCAGTGCCATCAAGAGGCTATTAAATATTGCTACCTATGATACAGATAGCCAGTAGAAGAAAAGGATGTTGATACTCCTTTCTCCACTGTTCAAATAGGCAAGCGATTAGCCTGTGCATGTCCTAGTTCTAAAACTGATTTATTTTGTTTCTAGTTTGACACTAAGTCTCAAATACAACTATTTGAACCTAAATGAATGAATCAGGATTTTCTTTAACTCTTTACAATATCCATTAACTATCCTCTTTTTTTTTTTTTTTTTAATCAGACTGCTTTTAAGACTTCTTTGATGCACAGAAGCATTTCTGTTTTCAATGAGAACCTCTGTTAATGTGACACAAACCCTTTAAAATGCAGACGTGCACTCAGCAAATTTGATAAGCCCTGGGACGGATTTAGATGCACAACGATGGTGAAGCAGCCTAATCCCTCCTACAAAAGATAATGTTTAAACAAATTTATTTCATTCAATGAAACACCTGGGCAAGCTTATTTAATACAGTCTTTGCATTTAATTAGCTCCACTAAAGGGACACTTGCCATATTTCAAACTATGGTTATTTTCTTTTGTATTAATTATTTTAAGATCCTCAAAGGAAACCTGAAAAGAACTAATAAGATTAAAAAAACCCAGCTCTTAATTAACCTGAGGCACCAGAAGTCATCTTTTGGGGAACAAGAAAGATGACATATGGAGCTGAAAATAGACAGTAGTTTAAAAAACAGACTCTCTACATGAATACATGAATAATGAAGAATAGCCATTAAAACCTGAAAAGAATTCTGTATGAAGGAATTGTTGCAAGGCATTAATATCAGAAAAACACACTTACACACTAAACTGTCATATAGAGGAAAAAGAAAACAAAAAAGAATGAAAAATAATTCAGTAAAGAATTCAATATTGTCAAAATTTTTGCCAGAAATCAAGGAACTGTAAAATTGTGATGTACCCTGAGAATAATATAGTCCAGCTTCAGTTTGGCAGTTCTCTTTTGCTCTCATTTGCTCTTTGTAGGGTTGTCATAAACGAAGCTATTCCTTTTGGAGAGAACTTCTTCCCCAGTACATTTCTAGCAAGCAATTCCAAGAGTGCTCTCACTGCACAATCCAATTACCCTTGTACCTGCAGGAGGGAATACTGGATATGAAAATAGGAGACCCTGTTCTCTTTACCACAACTGGAACTGCAGTATGAACAGGACTCAGACATTTTTATTCTAGATAGCAAATCTCTGCAAGAAAGTAAATTACTGGGTTTTTTGCAGCATCAACACTACATGAAAGGATATGTGCAACTTGGGGTTGCATAGGATGAATGTAGTTGTATTGGTATTGGTATCTTACAAAAGCTTCTGCTATGGTCGCTCAGGTAGAAGCAAGAGGAGAATTGTGCTCATTTTTGGTAATTTAGCATTGCACATCCAGAATTTTCTTGCTTAATCATATAACATACTGTGATGATTAAGAGGTTACCTTCCTCCTTTAAAGGCTAAACACAGTCTTGCAAAGATCACATTACATGCACCCTAATCTTTACAAAAAGCCACATAGTACCCTTCTACTAATAGTAACAGATTTGCCCTGTATTTTAATCCCTCTAGGAACTGTATGTTCTACCCTGTGCAGGTATAAAAAGGGATCGAAGCTAGTTTTCAGGCAGAAAAAGTATTTTTGCCTCTTATTCCTTCAAGCACTTAAGCAAACTTTAATTTCTAGTTAAAGTGAATTCAGTTATCAGATCATGCTACTGCTTAGTCTAGACAACAAATTAAGATTTGTTTCATGCCACTTGGAAAACTAATTCCAAATCAAATCTTGTCATTAAAGTTGTTTTTTTCTCCTAGTTTTGCAAGTAGCATGAAGTTTATTTCACTCTTCTGTAGAAAATTTGTGTAAGTATATTTACCATCCTTTTATCACTATGAGTCAATAAAACTCATCTGAAAAAACTCCCGTGGACTCAGTTTTGGCACGGAAAGTGTGAGCTTGTTCTGGAAGATATTTCAAATTGTCATTTGAAATTCGTCATGAAAGATGGGATATAATGAGGGGAAAACGTTTTATGATAACCTGTTTTTGTGTTCTTGCAACTGAAAGTATTTTCACATTTGAACTGAACTGTATTGCTATTTGCCGTACAGTTTTATTGTGAACGTAGATTCGGGAGAGGGAAAAGTGGGCCAGGAGGCAGCACAAAACTCGCACTATTTCAGTTTTCATGTTTGCAAAGCAGCAATGATAACACCCTGTTAAGTGTCAGTATTCAGTGTGGATTACAAAGCAGTTTAATACTTACTCCTCTTTCTCAAATCGCCTTTCAAATACCATGTCACAGTATTTACATCTGATTCTTAGAGTGACTTTAAATTGAAGTGAATGGAAAGTAGGGATCTTGAAAGATCACAGAGGCAGGCAGATGAGTTAAAATGCGAGTCATGGGTTAGCTCTACCAATGTCACTGCGAAAACACGCGGAAAGGTCAGCAAAAGCAGGGCCTGGTGAAGACACCAGGAGAGCCAAGGACTCACTCGACTTGCTAACAGTTCACTCCTGCTGAATGACTACCTAGCAATTCCCCGTCGTTAAACTCCTTACGCTGTGACTGTGTATCTTTCTCCAAATATATACACTTTTTCCAGTTAGCACTGGTCGAGCGGATTCACAACTACCAGGTGAAATTCTGCTGCCAGCTCGATGCTTTAAATACTCCTGCCTTTAAAAAAATGTAACCCCGCGATGGATCCATCGATCCGTGAGTGCAGAGGGCCCCCGACAGCGCCTTGCTGCCACTGCGGCGCCCCGGGCCGGGCTGGGCCGACCCCCCCGCCGCCCGGGGGGCTGGGCAGCGGCGGGCAGGGCCGGGGGGCGGCCGGCCGCCGCCCGGGGCCGCTAAAACGGGGGTGAGGAGAGGGAGGCGGAGTAGAGCGGGCCCGCGGGGGGGAAGCCGCGGGCGTGGGTGAGCGCGGGGAAGACAGCGGCGCGGCGCGGCGCTGCGCGGCCGGCGCGAGCTGCGTGCGCGGAGGCGAGGCGCCGGGGCCATGGCGCGGGACGGCGGCGGCGGGGCGCCGCGGCTGCTGCTGTGGCTGGCGCTGTGCGGGCTGTGGCGCGGCGGCGGCGCCGGCGCCGGCGCCCTTCCCGCCCGCGGGGCAGCCCTGCCCTTCGGCCTCGACCCGCCGGCGGCCTGCAGCCCCCGCTGCCAGCACGGGGGCCTCTGCGTCGGCAACGGCACCTGCCTCTGCTCCAAGGGCTACGAGGGCGAGCTCTGCCAGCACGGTAACGGCCCCCGCGCGGCGGGGGGGCTCCCCGGGCAGGAGGGTGCCGGGCGGTGGCGGCGCGGGAAGCGCCGGGAGCCTTCCAGAAGGTTCGGGCAGCCGGGCGAGGCGGTCGCGGGCGGCCGTGGCTCCCTGCAGCGAGCTCGCCTGCGAGGCGGTCACCCGGGGCAAGGAGCCCGGAGGCCTGGCGGCCATGGCGGCACCTCGCGTTTTACCGTTTGAACTTGGCGTAAATGCCCTGCTGCTGGATAGGCTTTCTCGCCAGCCTCCTTTTTTATTGTTTCCTCGGTGTGTTTTTTTTAAGTGCTTCCCCTGAGTAAGGAAAGTGATGCTTTTAGAGGCTCGACTGCTTTTCAGACTTCGGGATCCTTAACTGATATTTCTGGATGGGATTAGTGGGAGTGGTACTAATGCAAAGATCAAAACTGTGCAGAGAGGGTAGGCTATTTTCTGTATCCCTTGTTCACAATATTTCATGCTCGTTTAAAAAAAAGAAAAAAAAAAAAAGCATTTGCTACCTAGGTGTTAAAGTGACCCACAAAACTGTACATCCCTCTTTCCTGGCAGGAGGCATAAAAGCTCAGGTGGATTGAAAAGCCTGCTATTGACTTCCAACTGAGTAGTTTTGAAAACATCATCCTGTGTGTGACAGAAAGATATGAGGAGAAAAATTTTAATATAAATCTTGTTTAGCATACCAGATTTCTAAGTGATTTCTTCAAAATTTGGCTGTAGAGCACTGTGGCTAATAATTGCTAAAAATCACTCAGTACCAGGAGAAATTCTTTTGCCGTATATCCTGTGCTGTGTGATGAGGTAATATAATTTGTACAGTATTGTTACCGTTCTCAATATACTTCATCTAAAACAAGATTCCTTTAAACTTCAGAATGAGCTGCTGAAAACTTCATTCAGCACCTTAATCATTCATGGAGTGTTACTTTATTTAGAAACTGAGGCTTGACCATATGCGGTGACCAATGATGTATGGTAATGTTTTGCATAGTGGAAAAGAGTAACGACACAGCATCCCCTGTTCCAAACTATTGACTTCTAGACTTTTGGGGGTTTAGAGGAGATGTGAAAGATCTTCAGAGATGCATATCCATTCACGAACTAGATAGGTAACTAGGATATTCTTTATACACCTGTTCCTTTGGATCAGTACTGCCTGGTTTTGTTAAGGAAGCTGATGAATGCTTTCTCTGAGAAGGTCATCAGCGCAGAAGAAATTCTGGATAAATGAAACCTTTCATCTCTTGTCTTGTCCAGAAGAGTCATTGAGATAAGTTAATTTCCCACCCACACCCACCCACGCACACACACGCATACAGTTGAAGGACGAAACATGTCTGTATAACTGTGTGTGAGGGTGTTTTTTGTTTTGTGCAGCGGTTTTTACCTGAAGCATCGTAGTCTTGAAATAGAGAAAAGAGCTTGTGCTGTCTCTAGTGTTTTCTGGCTATTTAGAAGGCTGAGAAAGTGAAAGTGGAAGATCTATTCTGTAATTTAAAAAAGGTGAAGTGAGCTTCACTACAGTCACAGGCAGTTTGGAAAAAAAATATTGTGTATTATGTGTTATTTGCTGTGATTTTATGTAGATGACCTTCAAACTTGTTTAAATTTGTGGTGGAAAGCTAAATGGATCTAATAATATGGTCAGTAGAGCTTTTGGAATAACCTGAGGTCTGCAATAGAAAGAACTTTGCTTCTATTGTCACCACTTCTGGGATTGCGAAACATGGATGAAACTGAGGGAGAGAGTTGGAGGATGCTTTTTTTTTTTCCTATGAGTAATTCTGTCTGATTGAGTGGGTTACTTAGAAAAGAGTTTTTCCTGCTTTGTCTTGTTGCTCAAAATGGGGTCACGATGACTTGTGCGTCAAGTGTATAGTAGTTTAATGAACTGTACTGTTCTGCCTGTGAGCAATCCAAAGAGATCTCTGGACACAGGTGTATTGTAAAATACTTCAGGGTGTTTCAGCATAAGCTTTATTAGTGCGAGACCAGTGTTGGCGTGTTTGTGCTGTGAAGTTGCAGATCGGATTCCTCCTGCTCACTGGAGATGCAGTCTTGCTTACTCTTAAAAGTCTGGGAAGAGTTGCAGGTATTTTGGCAAAGAGTAAAATGGGCATAAGAAAAGAAAGTGTAGTTTGTAGGCTTTGGATTTCAGGACACCATTTAATTCTTTCATTATCTGTCTCCCTTCTCCCCCCCATCACCCCCTCCCCCATTGGATCACTCTATTTTAAAAGGTGTTTGCCTTACAAGAAGGCTTCAGCTGTTTCCTGTAAATCCGCGTTTTGTGTAGGAAACTAACCAAATGGTAATAATTGGACTCAGCAGCTGAGAAAAGCACATGCTATGTATTTCTTTCTTTCTTTCTTTCTTTTTTTTTTTTTTTTTAAAGGCTATAATGCTTTTAGGATTCCAGTACTGCATAATGCACACAGCTGACCTTCTGGGATCTCATGGCTCTTCTCCAGTTTTCTTTCCTGTTTCACTCCAATGATTCCCATTTTCTGTGCTTTCTTCATGCAACTGGTGTCAAATTTAACTGTTAGGTTTTCAAGGTAGAGCCGCTCTCTTATTCTGTACAGACTATTAGTATTCTGGTAGCACTGCCATATTGATAATTTTTAGCATAAATAGGTAAAAACTTATAAAACTATATGAAATCACATGGAAATAGAATTTCTCTTAAGCTGAGAGCTCCTGTGAATAAATAAATGTTTTCTCAGAAACCAGGACTGATTCAGGAATGATTTATGAGTAGCAAGGAGGGCTATATGTTAGGTAACTTATTTGCAGTCTGATCAGCTTTACCCAAAATTTTGCAAAATGAAGCCTTTTATTTCTGCCTTATGCAGCATGTCTAAGCTGTCAGCAGTGAAAGAGCTGTATAATCCATGAAGAATCTATATGCTTTTGTCCTCACAGATAAGTATGGTTATAATAAAAATTACTTTTACCTTAGATTATTTCTTTAGAAAGGCCCTCTGAGAGGCCAGTTGAGCAAATATAGAGGATGGAGAAGAAAGAAGCACTGATGTATTTTTAGAGAGATTTAGAGAAGAGATGAGGAAATGAGGATGTAGTTTATGTCTGGAGAGGGATATAGGAATCTAATAAAGAGTTATGTTTGATAATACATCTTAAGAATCAGAAGTTGCCCCTAAAGTCACAGAATTTTTTGTCTCTTCTTGTAACTGCTTTTTTTACCTGCTTTTGGCCATTTCTTGACTGAAATTATCGAAAGTTCCTGTGGCAGTCCACCTGTGTTCCTCTTTAATCTACCCTAGTTTGAACGTTTAAAATCTTAAAATGGTGGAGTGCTGTCTATGTAGGGAAACTCTTCCATCTGTTTGGCAATGTGGGATGGCAGGACAATCATCTCATGGGAAGTATGATGACAAACAGTGTTCAAAGAGACTAAAATAATACACATACCTTATGTAGTTAAGAAATAGTTTTGGTAAGCTTCACCAATAGTTACCCAAGCTTTGTTGTCTTACAGCAACTTGTTATCCAAAATGCAAAAATGATGGGGAGTGTCTCAGACCCGGAAAATGCAGATGTCCGCCTGGCTATGGGGGTAGATACTGTCATAAAGGTGAGTGAAACCCAAGCAGATGACAGCTTAGAAAAAATAGGAAGTTTGAAAACAGACAAAATATATTTGGGAGTCCTCAAGTTTATGATCTAATGCCCCTCGGAATAATGACTAATTCCTTTGACCTCTGACCTTACTGTCAGAAGGTGCATGGCCTGGAGGATCTACATGCTTGCAGGAGAATGGGATGGAATGCAGGAACTGAAGTTTGCTGTGAGCTATAGTCCCCTGGAAAAGGCAGCTATGTGTTAAGTAAATTTTCTGTAGTTTAAATGCTCTTTAGCTGTATAGAAGTAGTATCTGTAAGAATGGTAATATTAAGGGCAAACTGATATGCTGATAGCTAATGAGAAAGCATGAAGATGGGGAGTAAAAAAAGACCAATTTTTTTTTTATGTAAAGCCTATTGTATATATGTATGGAATGGAAAAAATAATCCAAGAAAAACCTTTAACATTGTTATGAACTGAACAGACTCCCAATGATAACTCTTGAGTTCTGGGATAAAAGAGGAAGCAAAATTAAAATAGGTTGAGGGGAAAATCTGGATGAGAGTAAAGAAAAAGAAAGCACTGTATTTTTCTTGCAGAAGAAATATCTCAGCCTGATGCTTAAACTTTCTAGAAGTGCTTGAAAAGACGCTGTAAGTTAGTTGGGCAGTCATCACCATGCTGAGACAGAGAATTTCTTAACGCATTTAAAGGGCTCTAGCTGTTACTTAATAAGCATTCTTTTCAACTCTGGTCAGTGACCAGCTAGCCACGCCTCATGGGATTCTCAATTTAATGTTTATTCTGTTTGTGAATAACTTTATTTCCTTTTCTATGTGAAATATCTGTAAGGGTTTAATTGGCGTGTAGCCTAATGGGGACTTGCAGGAGGAGCTTGGGTAGCTTCTGCAGTTCTTTAGAGTTTTGGGTGTTTTTTTTGTTTTGTTTTCTTCTGTTTTTTTTATGAAGTTGCATCTGGTATTTTATGAAGAAGACATGATCTGAGTGTTATTAACATGGTAACATCTGTTCAAGGTTGCAGAAGCTTGAACCAAAGCCCTGGGATGTTAGTTAGACTGTTTCAAATAGTGTGAATTCAAATGCCAGTGGTAATACTTTGATATCAAAATTGTTAACATTAAAGAAGAATGAGAAATGTTAAGAAATGTCTTCTAATGAAGATCTCTTGTATAGCACAGTACCATTGTATAATTCATTTGGAAATAACTGTTTCAAGCAGACATTGACAGAATTGACAGCAATGAGGTAAAATGGAGCATGGTCAGCTTCATTTTCCAGCATAAGAATTTATTTATTTCTTAAAAGCCAACTGAAGATGTAGATTGGTGGAGTGCTCTATATAATGGGGAACTTGATCCTCCCAGAAGAGCCCACATCAGAAACAAGGTGAGAGGTACCATTTGAATGGGAAAAGCAGAACGAAGATTCAGTCTATGGTAATGCTGTAGTCCAGACTTGGACTGGCATCTGAGCACATGTGCTAGGTATATTTGTTTATAATGCAAGTACAATGTGTGTATATATACATATTTATAATGTATAATGTTACCATGTAAGGTTGTGTCTACCCTTCAGGTGGGGTACTGTGGCATATGAAGCCTGGAGGTGCAAACTTGATGTGTAGTGCAGTATGCTATTTAAATACATCAACATAAACTGTCATATAAAGAAATATGTAAACTACTCTGAAGAAGTTGTGCATCAGTGTTCATGTTGGTTGTTGAGAGAAGTAAAATAGCCTATATTTAGCACTACACTTTTTGTAGCTATCCTAGAGTCAACTCAGGTGTCCCTGCGCATTCAGCTTTGTGCCATAAATCTGTTACCTGAAATCATGCTGAAAACTTGTGTTACGGTAGAGATTTGGACTTTGATCTCCCAAGTATCAAGCTGACATCTCGATTGTCTATCATTATAATAAAGGATAGTTGTTTCTCTTCCAGAAGGTGAATCTGTTATGTACATTGACATTCATGCTTGTGAAATGATGCATTTTATTGTATAGAACAGTGGTTATGCCATGTTTCAAAGATGGTGCACACCACAGTCAGTGCCAGTCACATGTCTGGCATAAATAATGCTTCATTAATGAGGCCTTCAGGGCTTTAAAGCATAGAACAATTCTGCAGTGAGGAGGCTGACTTAGACCATTTACCTTTGGAAAAGCACCACTCGGCTGGGTTCTAAAAGTAGGTTCATTTGCCAAAATAATATCCCCTTCTCTTCCTCATGTTATATGTGGTTACTGTGAGGTAAGGAAAGATGTGAGTCCTCCGCTGGATGTTAAATACTTACCAGTTGTGATTTGGCAAGATTGATAAGAATATACATGTTAGCAGTTACTGCAATGTGGCCTATGAGCAATTCTTTTTTTTTTTTCTTTCTTTTTTTTGAGGAGGGGTGCTGTAGCAATAACCGTGTTTGGTGTTTCTAAGCTAAATGCTTACCAAGCTCTTAAGCACACGTTTAATTTTAAGAGCATTTTGAGCCAATATTTTAGAGACACAGTTCTGTCACCTTGACTCTCTCCATATGGAACTGTGCCTTACTCTGAATGATTGAAATTGTATTCTTTGCGGATGTGATAAAATAAGTAGTTGATGGTAGACAAGCTGTTTAAAGATAACTTACAGTTTTGTGCTGTTCCTGAAGTGTACTACGTATACTGTTCTTTTACAGTAAGCTGTGAAGGAGGCTGTCAAAATGGTGGGGAGTGCATCTCTGTCAATGGAGTTGTCAAGTGCCTTTGTGCTTCTGGCTGGACAGGATCAAGATGCCAAGAAGGTGGGTGTCTAAATTCACACACTTTTTTACCACAGGTAATTCAAATGCTGACCGTGCCTGTGGCCTGTAAACAAGTCCAGATGGTAGCCTTAGGAGAGATCAGGGGAAATGGAAATAATTTTCCAGATAAATTACTGGTTGTCTCAGTATTTTTCACTGCATTCTGAAGAGCAAAATTCTTACTCATGTGATATGTGTTTAAAAAAAAAAACCAAAAAAACAAAAAAACCCCCACTAAGCCCAGTCTTTTTTTCCAGGAGAAAAGTTTGAAGAAACTCTTCTCCCAGTTAAAATGTCTGTATTACTTTGGTGTAAGGATGATAAAATGGAAATACACAGTGCATTGTATATTTAAATAATGAAAATGTTTTACGTTGATTAAAAAATATAACTGCAATAACAAAAGTATTTTAAAAACTTAGTGGGCTAATAACTATGGAAATGTCATTGTATCACTATAGAAGTGGAGGACCTGCACTACTAGTAAATACGCAGATAAAAAAGTATCAAATTATTTTGCATTAATGTATATGCCTGTTAAGATTTAACCCAAAATTCTTAGCATACTCTTTTTTAATATTTCATGGTCCTGGAAATGCTTTTCGTGTTATACCAGTTGAGTATCTGGCCTTGGGGGGAGGGGGGAAGAGTAAGTGTTCTTCCATTTTGATTTGTATCATCCTGAATATTTTGTTCTGTCAGGATTCTTTTATATCAGATTTATAAATCCCCCTGGTTTATCCATGCTTTTCTTCTAGCAATTTGTCCTCAAGGTTGTCGGAATAATGGAGCTTGTGTGG
The DNA here is from genome assembly GCF_036370855.1 of Dromaius novaehollandiae. Taxonomy (NCBI): domain Eukaryota; kingdom Metazoa; phylum Chordata; class Aves; order Casuariiformes; family Dromaiidae; genus Dromaius; species Dromaius novaehollandiae. Next base: position 44,615,071 of record NC_088099.1, on the reverse strand, counting down.
CTCCTGGGATTTGTAGCTGTCCAGCTGGATGGGTCGGTGGAGCATGTCATTTAGGTAAATGACTTCTGACATTTTTTTTTTTCTTGTATCTCTTTCTGTACTTGTTTGAATTACCAGCATAGTTTTAAAATCTTCAGGCCCTAACAAAGCTGCTAGGGTGGTATCTTAGAACAGTACACAAGAGCTGCTTCTGCATACTGAGGGCCCTAAATACGTGAGTAAGGACTAGATAGCTTGTCAGTTTGGTCAGAAAGCTAGAACTTCTCCAGTTTGAATCACTGTTGCAGATCCAAGTTTTGGCTGTCACGGAATTCTTTATAAGGTATCTTTTTGTGAGTCTGAAATATTTTCTATAAACCAAGACCCAAATGTAAAGAACTAAAAATGGCTGTTACAAAAACACTGTTGCTACTGATGCTGGTTAGAGGCTTCATTACATGTTATAGATATGGAAAACAAACTCCTTTCTCATGTTGAAGATAGCTTTCTCCCAGTCTTTTAAGAGTGTGGGAGAATCAGCTCCAGGTGCTATCTGTAACCAGGATTAGACATTCCTGCCAAACAGCCGTTTGTATTTCCCAGGCAATGGTTCACAAAGGCAGATGAAGTTTATAAAAACTTTAATCCACCCAGAGCTGCTGCTTTCTTAGATTGCAGCCCTGTGTGTCCTGTAACAATACTGACCTGATGCTAAAGGCATTCCTGAGACTAGAAGAAGGAAGGCTTTTTTGTTTGCGCTCTGGAGACTGAGAGAACTCTGATTTAAACATTGCCTTTGAATAGGGTACAAGGTCTCTGGATTAAGTCCTCTGCATTTGAAATATCATTGGCGTGATCTTCGGAATCTAAATCAACTGTGTTCGTTTTTCTGCAGATTATCGTCAAGCAACCATCAACAAATAAATGCTTTAGTGCTCCCATTTGTATCAGGAAAATGCTTATCCTTTGTACTCTTCCATGTATCGAGATAGAGGAAAGATAAGCATGGAAAGATAAGCATGGGAGCTGTAGAGACATTTGGTACACAAAATGTTTGGACTGCAGAGTTCCCTTCCCTATATCATCAATAGTGTTACTGTTCAGGTCTCTAATATTAAAATAATCATTGTGTCTGAACTAACTAGATCTTTATCCAGTTTGACCTCTCTCCAAGCAGATCTCATAAGCAAATTGCTGCCCCTCACTTGTTATGTTTACTGGTGTGTAGCTAGGGGAGAGCTAAGGCTCTGCCTGCTTGGTGCCCCTCTGCCACTCTTCTTTCGGCAGAGTGGGGGACAGAAAGGCAATGCATAAGCAACAGCTAGTGAGTGCATAGTAACTGTTTCCCCATGGATGCCTACATCCAAGAACTGCCTTGAAGAAGTTTCAACAGGAATTTTTATTTTCCCTCACTACCATGGTGGCATCCATCTCAAAAACAGTCTGTCCCTTAAAGAGCAACAGAAATGATAGTATTTTAAAAGGGGAATGGAGCATAAATAAGTCTAGACATACTGTCACTGTATTCCAGTGAAGGCCATGAGGCCATAAATTGAGAGGCATTGCTTTTCAGTTCTTCCATTGTCCTTTTATTTATACTGTCCCAGTGCTGTCACTGGGGAACAATTCTGCTTGTACAGTGAGACAAAGAAGAAAAATGATCCTGTGTTGTGTGGAAGACACAGTATGTATCTGGTGTCTCATTTCAGCTGTGTGTAAACTACCTTGTCAACATGGAGGAAAATGCGTAGCTCCAAATGTGTGCAGATGTCGATTGCCGTATTCTGGTCTACAGTGTACAAAGAAAAGGAAGGAATGAAATGGCCTCAGCAAAGATAAGCTGCATTTTCTTCGTGTAACTCTTGGTATAGAGATGATGTCCAGTGTGAGGTTGGGGGGGACAGATTTAACATGGTAACTGATTTCAGATATATTTCTGTTTCACGTAGATTAAATAAATTGTTTTTGTATGAAAGAAAATTATTCCAGATTGTAACAAAGGTGTTGTGAATATCCAAGTACCTCCTGTGTACATAGTGTATTGCACAGGTTTTCTTCTTTCTCATTTTTCTTCATAAGCAGAAGTATTTTAAGTCATGGTTCATACAGTTGACCTTGAAGTAAAATTTGCTCTTTGAATAAAGTACTTCAGAATGGATCTATGCTCTTCTGTCTGATTTCCCCCCCCCCGTTAGAATTATCTTCATATATTAATGATGTGTTTTTAAAAAACACATGTAAAAAAAAAAAAAAAACGCCCTTCATTCAAATCGTCAGAAGTGGGTGTTAGTTCAAATGTTATTTACCTTCAGTAAAATTACACAGTCGCAAGAACAAACCTGCAGAGTTTGCATCTTTCTGGAACGCTAGCAAACTGCAAAGCATCTTATTAAAAGATCCTGCTTATCGCTATGTGTATACCTCTCCCCTCAGCCCTCTTAATCAGATTTGGAGCTTGATCAGCTATGCCTTATAACATACTTGTTCAGACAGTTTTACTATTGTAGTATCTGATCATCTCTCAACTTCTAATTTATTTCTTTCTTATCCCTGTAAGATAGGGAAATGTGTTTAGTCCCCTTCCATAGATGCAGACATTGATGATTCATTCCTTTTCGAGACTGTCTTTGCAGTAGCAGTATAATGGGAGGCGGCAGACTGGCAGTGAAGAAAAGCCTGTGTCTATCATGAATCACCTCTGTGGAAGATCAGAGGCTTGCCATCTGGACATGTTCCAATTAGGCCTCATTTGGGTTTTGCAGCCTTCTGAATGGGCGGCAGATCTGACCAAGGTTCCTGTGTTCATTGAAGGCTGCAACTTGAGGAAGGTGTTGCCAAAACGTCAAAGTTGAACCAGTCAACTTTCTAAATGTTGCCCAGATCAATTTTTTGAGTGATTTTCATTGTCTCATAGGTGAAACTGTTCAGTAGGAGAATTTTACCTATGTGTTATTCTGATCTTTTGTGTCTATGTATAAACTATGTTACCAGAACATGTAGCTTTCGGAGGCAGAGCCTGGTTGATATTTCTCTAGAGATTAAGTGCTACCAAGCATTGAGGAGAAACAAATGAAATGGAGTATTCTTATTTACCAGCTTTCTCTAAAGGCAAGAAGCCAAGCATGCTAAGGGCAAAAGAAAGCTGCACTGTATTGTAATAAATTATTTTGTATTGTCTGTAGGATTCGTATTCTCTATTGTGAAGCAATTGCTGTGTAATTGAGGAACCTTCCTCTGCCCTTGCTTGGAAGGCTATTGCATTTGGTTCAGATGAAACCTGTCACAGACATGTCTTCTGTAAGCTTTGCTGCCAGGGATAGGGGAGAGAGTAAGAGAGGTGTATTTTTTTGTGCTGCTTTTGCTATGATACATTAGACGTTTCAGATGTTCTGGTGAAAAATGTGGTTTTGATGCAAGAAACAAGATCATTTCATCAGTAGTTCTGGAGTAGGCTTTATGGTGATGAAATTCTGTGTCTGTATCACAGCTCACTACAGAGATCAGGCCATTATTTACAAATTCAGGAGTTACATTGAATACCTTAGATGAAATACTGGTTGCAGGTAAGAGAATGACAAAGTTTGTTAATTGCATCAGACCCGAGATTTCAGAATAAATGAACAAAAGTAAGTAAATACAAAGAGGCATAATATCTCAGCATTGTTCCTGAGAAGACTGAGTTGTCAAAGCCAAAAGTGCTAATAGTGGTGATTAGAAACCTAAAAGAGATAATAGCATCGTTAGAAGTATGAGAGCAGGAACAGTGAGTGAGACCCGTAATTGGTATTTCTGATCAGGCCACAGAAAATGCTGATTTAAGTAGTTTGATGTTTAGAAACAGCAGGTGAAAAATTAAAGTGAAGTAAGCAGCAATTTGATGGCACACACACAACGTGATGACGGATTTTAGAAATACTGCTTGAATACAGCACCATCTACTGGCTGAAGCTTTTTTGTTAAGAAAAATAATTATTTAAAGTCTGTACAATATTTTGACTGGATTTAAAAGTGAATTTTCTAGTAGTTATTTCAAGGTAGAACAGAATCAAAGTGCATTATAAATGACAGTCCATGTCCCCAAATGATTGTTTTCCCAGTTCTGCATATATATCTATTAAAAGAGTGGTCAGTATTCATTTTCTTTTGTTTGTTTCTCAAAATAAGTTTGTTTTTTTTGTTGTTCCTGCTCACTAGAAGACTGAACATGCTTAGTAGATCCAGCATGTAACACTTGGAACTAGGTGTATCTTCCTGTGAAAAGATAGTTACGCATACAGCTCAAACTTTTTGAGATATGGCAAGAAAAATGATATAGAACAGAGTACATCCCTTACTTATTAGAGCTAATGGTAACAACTTACATAAATGCTCTGATATTCAGTAAAATTCATTGCTAAGGTTTGTAGTATTTTCTGTGATACAGGTCACTCCCTTCTTCAGCAAACATTCATTATACTGTATTTTAAAAATCTTTTCAAGATCACAAGCAAAATCCAATCTGTAATTATGTGGTGAATTACTGCTGGCCTGCAGAGCAATTTTAGTGCAGCCAGATAAAGAATGTATGATGTACTGTATCTTCCAATCACAATTTTAAATTTAAGGAAATCATGTAAGAAAATTTGGTGAAGACAGCAGTATTTGTGTATGCCATATTATTTTAGCTCCTGCTTGCTTTCCTCTTTTTCTCTAGGTACCAGTTAATAGCATTTGACCTCAAATCCATTTTTACTGATGGAAAGACCTTGACTTACGCAGACCAGCAAGGATTTACTTCTACAAAAACACTTTCCTGTTGCTGCAACCTGTCCATTGAGCTAAGACTCATTGTAAGATCTTTAGTTTGGCACAAATTATCCTTCAATCCAACAGACTGAAACTGCAGCAGCTCCTGCAATATGCTACCCTTGCCTCTGCCACCCAAAAGCCCGAAACTTTTTGGCCTAATTTCAGATTGCATTATGCAATTTTAGAACAATTTTGTTAACCTGTGCAAACAAGCTCTCCATGTGCCTCTCCTGTCTGATAAAGCACTTCCTGAACTGACCAATTTTACTGTGTTGTAGGAATGTGCTTTCTAATTACAATAAACAGATTCTATTTCATGTGTACGATGGACAAGCTAGTAACAAAATAGTTTAAATAATCACATAATTACCAGGCAGTTCCAAAGCGTTTGTCTTTATGTGTGTACTAGTAATTTTTCTGCTTCATGTTGTGCTCGCTGGAACATAGCACAGCTTCTCACTGAGCACTTAAGTTTTAACCAGTCTAGCAAAACTCTGGATATATTTTCACACAGCTTGCATTTGGAAAAATAGAAAAAAAATTGTTGCCTTTAGAAATACTGGAAATAAATAAGAAATACTAAAAGTTACGATTTAAAAAAATCTTTTATTCAGCCTGAAATCCTGGAAAGGCATACAGATTCACTCAATTTGTGAGTGGAGGGCTGCACAAACTGATTAGCCAGAATATTATTAACAATGTTCCTGGTAGCCAGCACATCTCTACTTAGTATAACATCCCTGTAACTAAATGCCACTTGGACTAGAATTAGTGCAAGATGTAATATTGCTGCGTCTACGTTTCAGAAACATTTTCAGGGCCCTGTGATTATGTATTCAAGGCATCATCATGAGGCATCAGTTCCAACAGCTACCCCTGGTCAGAAGAGCAGTCAGCTTTTGTTCATATAGATCTTGTGAGTTCAGGGGAGTAGACTTTAAATAATAAAGAACAGTTCCCAGCAGATCTGGGATGCTGCTGGATTTAAAAAAAAAGAAAAAAAGAAAAAAAAAAAGACTGAAACACTGGCTCATCTGAAACTTAAAATGCAAATGGGAAATTGAAAATATTTTTGAAATGCACTCAGACACTTAGAACTCCAGCAGGTATTATTCTAGAATGATGCTGAGCTCTAAAAGTGCCAGCCTCACAAAATTATTTATGAGGACTATCAAGGTGAAGAGAAATCTAGACTCAGAGCCTAGATTTGCCAGCAAGCATCCCACAGTGGCAGTAAATGGAAAAATTAGCTTGATGTGTGTACGTAAATTGGGTATTGCTCAGGAACCGCCCCCCCCCCCCCCCCCAAACCTCTGAACTCCAGTGGCTTAGCTAAAGGGAAGGAAGTATCTATTAATGGAGGCTCAGTGAGTTGCTAGAGGAACTGAAACAGCTTTCACACCTCCAGGGTAAGGGAAGAAAAGAAGACAGTCTTCCACAGGAACTTCAGAAACAATCTGCCTGCTGGTAGCTGCTAACAATTGGTTGGAGCAGTAAGTAACAGAAGGAGGAACTTGTGTATGATGTTTTTACAGTGACTTGTCTAATTTGATCCAACACAGATAGCATGATACACAGCAAAATTCCTCCTATTAATTCCTATTTCAAAATTCAGTGTGGGACCTCTCTGGCTAACCATTGTCATATTTCTCTGAGAGACTTGGGAACTAAATTTCCTCATCTTTCCAAATGCCATTTCAAAGTAGTGGGATAAAAGAGATGTTCTTACAGACACAGAAAACATTCAGTAGCTGGTTGCTCAGCTTTGTGAGTGTAAGCAATGGCAAAAGTTGAAAAGAAGTGTCAGAATCTGGCTACTGGCTACAAAGGCTTGCCATGGATAAACTAGAATTAGTCTGTATCTAGTTGTGACTGTTGCTGAGACATGTGGCCTTGCCTGTGTTGTTAGTACCCAACTGTTGTTTTAAATTCCCCCCTTTCCTCCTCACTGCTAGCTAGCCCTTATAACACAGACTGATGCAAATCCAAGACCAAGAGAAGCATGAATAGTTCTGCTCTTCCTTCTGTATGCAGCCAAAGAATGTCAATGTAGGCAATGCTTAAAACCAGAAGGTACCATTCGCAAGTGATGACATGCTGCCAGCTTCTTTCCTCAAGCTACTCAGCAGCTATTTGAATCTTGCTCCCACAAAGGAAAGGGCATGATGCAGTTGACTACATCAACGTTTGTCATATCTGTGAGCCCAGTGAGGAATCAGCAGCTGTGGCTTTTGTGCATGAAGCAGCAAAAAATAAGAGAATATACATACTTAATGACTACAAGATGTTGTATGGAAGCTTTTCAAAAATTCAGGGCTGTAATACGACTTTTTACAAGAATGCTGCTGGATACCCATTTTGTTTAAATAAACGTTCTGCCTTCAACTGCTTCTTGCCATTTTCAAGTGTCTCATAAGTCCATGCAGCATTGTAATTTAATCGATATACTTGCTTTTCTTCAGCCATGACGCCTTTGTACCTTGGAAGGAAAAATAAATAAATGTAAAGAGAGAGACTTTAATTACTCTGCCCATTTTTTACCATAAAGTTTAAGAAGCAATTTTAATGAATTTCAATGAAATTGATGATGCAGACAAGAGTAAAATACCACCTACTTCAGACTTCAGAAAAGAAAGTTGTAACTACATGTTTAACTAAACAAATCATTTCTCTGACAAATCAGAGAAATGGTCATCATTCACTATTAAGCAAAAAAAGTAAGGTTATTCCCAGTGTTACTCCTGGAAATAAGAAATGTGGTAAAAACAGAGATGAACTGAGTGACTGTATAGCTGATGCGAGCTGAGAAAGTCAGCAGTGGGATACTCTGCCCAAGAATCAGGTCAGACTCTGGAAAAGAGAAGAATGGTTGTTAATGAAGAGGTTAGTTATCAGTTGCTACTGCAGCCACTGAGGAAAGAAGAGAGAATGTTTAATTTGCAACAAAAGAAATAATTGAATTTAAGTATTAGAAACAATTTTGTTAAGTAGCAGAGCTGATTAACTATTGGACTAGCTTTTAGGAATTTTATGAACTGGAGACTGGACAAAATTGGACAAAAATGTTTGGTATATTTGGTACTGCTTCTTGGAACATGGGTGGACTAGATAATGACTCACAAAGTGCCTGTCTATGACTCTGCCTTGACACTACAATTACCTGAATTTTCTTCCCACAGAGGACTCCAGTGTAACCAGGACGACAAGAGCATACATTAGGCAACACACACTTGCCTCCAAATAGACATTTCTGATTGCACACAGCTAAAAGAGAGCCAGAGATATGTGGCTTTATTCATAAAAACAACTTGGTAAAGAAAAGTGGCTGATTGTGGTACAAACTCTATACATGTACTCTGCTTGCATATAGGAACTGAAAAGTTGGTAGATATTTTCGCAGGGCAATACCCTCAGTGTAAGGGGAAATTCACAGTGATGTGGAGCCAATGAGGCTCTTATGCTTACCCACCACTGCCCCCCTCCCCGCCCCAAAAAGATGCAGATTTACTAGGGGGACATGCTGAGGGCATAAAAAAGAGGGAGCAGGGGACACAAGTAATGTGTTTTTCAAAGAATCCTGTTAGTCTGTGCTATTGCAATGGCCTTTCAGGGCTCTTTCAGCAGCATACACTGTTAGAGCAAGCCATTACATACTGCCAAGGTCTCAGACTACCTCTGTATTCTGGAGGGCTTCAGAAGGGCACACAGGAATCTCAACTCTTTATCCTATCATCTCCTTTGACACAGATTTGGGTTAAAAGATCTAAAACTCCCAGGTACCATGTATTTTTGAAGCATCCTTAATTGTGTTGCAGCAAAAAAGTTTATTAAAAAGGTCACATCAGTCTTACGTGTCTGACACTGGACTCCTTCCCACTGCGGAGGGCAATGACATGCACTTGGTCCAATACATTCCCCACCATTCCTACATTCCTGAAGACAGATTGCTGCACAAATATCATCACAAAGTTTGGTTATATCGCAAGTGATTACTTATTATTTACATTACAGGAGGGCCTCTAGATGTTGAGGGCTTTCCATACAAGAGAGTCACATGTTCTTCATTGAAAACTTGTCTAAGATCAACAGGATATTAAAGAAGACAGGAAAATATAAGACAGTATTTGCCCTACAGCCAAACTGCACATTGAGATATTCTGATGCATTACAGGTAAAAGTGTAAAATATTGGATAAAGTCAACATCACTAATCAGTTTCTTTTTTCTTTTTTTTTTTCAAATTTACCTTTCTAAAATCCAAAGCTTAGTAACTGATCTTCTTTTGTCTGTCACACAATTTAATATGCATATCAATCATCATGAATTGATCCAAGGTTATTTACTATGACCCTTTTTATGTACATTCTTGCCTGCTTTCTAAACCATAATCTAAAGCACTATTTTTTCTTACTAGTTAATTGACTATTTGATGATGAAACCTCTCTTCCACAAGGTCCAAGAATATCTAAGCCCTGTCAATATCGGTGACATTTTTTTCAATAAAACTTCCAATAATTACAGAAAGTAACACAGGGAAAATGGTGGGGGGGGGGGGGGGGTTTCCATCCATGCCATTAGAGGGCTCACTAGCCATATCAATACCTGAGCCTTGGGTGAGATATTATGAGAGACACCAACACTTTTTCTTTTGTACTTCTACTATCCATCCTCATGATGATTTTCACCCATGCAGCTTGTGCTTTGTCCACACTGCCATGTTTTATTTATGCACCATCACTAGCTTCCTTGGCATACAACGTGACCCACAGCTGTGCTACCACCACAATCCTACTTCTAGCTTTCCTAAAGAACTTAGGCCCTTCACATCTTCTATTCCAGACATTTTCCACCATGTTTCCACAGTTTCCCAGTGTTCCACTGTAATTCTCTTTTTCTGTTATCTGATTATAATGTCCTGTAGCACAAATTGAAATGCTTTCCTTTTGTTACTCAGGCCTTTGCAGTTGTATGGGATCAGAAATACAGGTGCCTCTTATTTAGACAAGAATTAAGAAAGAAACAAAAATATATGCTATGTAAGAGTTTAAAAGATATTTCAGTCTCATAATTTAGCCTGAGAGTTGCACAGTATTAGTTCCCCATCCTTATTTCTTTTTCTGCCAAGTTACAGAGGGGAAAAGATCATTATTTTTGAGTGTGTGTATATTTTAGAGCTCTTTGGTACTAGCTTCATATAATTTGTGTAGACCAAGTTGCCCTTTAGCCATATATCATTTTAAGATATGATTCTCCTTTTAACTATAACATACTCACGTGTGTTACACCTTTTTCCTCTCCATCCTGAGGGACAAGAGCAAACATTTGGCCCTACACACCTTCCTCCATTCATGCATATTGGTTCACAGACACCTTAAATCAAAAAGTATTTGCTGTTTAATAAATGTAATTATTTACATAAAGTTTAGTAGTTAAATTTGGATCCTGGAAGGATATTAATGTTAGCTTACTTTTTTCACATCTTCTGCCTGTGTACCCATCAGGACAAGTACAAACATTGTTTCTCATGCAATGACCACCATTCTTACAAGGCGGGCGGCAGACAGCTAAAAAAATAAAAAACATGAGAACAATACTGTAGCTTGCATTTTGCTTCCCCTTTGGCATACACCTCTAGAACCAGGACTGCAGTATTAGAATTCTGTTAGTATATATAGACATTCAGCACAGTAACACCTGTCTAGTAAAAATTGCATTAATGTAGATTGGTGCCTATATAAGCAGTAAATATAGAACCAGATGGGAATGGGTCTGGGCTGGTAACTGCACATGGACACTAGTAACCAGACTACATAATATCTGGCTAGGAGCTTAGACAGGCACCAGTGTGCAAGTGTGGTTGAACACTGCTCAGGAGTGAGTGGAAGACAAAAAAGGCAAACTTCCAGTATCTTTTCTCCCTGGACATTTACTGAACCATGCAAAGCAAGAAAATCTAAAGGAAATGGAATCTCTGTTTTGCATCTCCTCTCACATATGTGACTTGGTTAGGAATTTTTAAAACACTGAGTTTTATGTCTTAAGATAACAATGTTTTCCCACAGATGTCCTCATAATAGCACCTAAGAGAAAAAAAAAATATTACCATTCTGACACTGGGCACCAAAGAATCCACGTGGACAGAGGCAAACATCTGGCTTAGTACAGGAACCTCCATTGAGACACACAGGATCACAAAATGCTGCAGAAGTAGTGTGATGAAAAGAATGGGAAGCCATGACAATCAAATCAAATCCATAAAATATCTGCTTCTGTTGCAAGGACAGGAACTGAGCATCTAAGACAGCTGCAGGTAACACTATTCACTTAAAACTTGTATCTTTTATCTAGTTCTGGGATCAGTACTGGACTTTCTAGAACTGGTACCAGCAGCAGAACCAATGTGGAGACCAGAGGGTTTATGGGGGCCCCATGGCAGTAAGCAGCCACCCATAGCTCCTGTCTGAGCCACATGGTTCCAAATTTTAACCTGTGGGAGATCTCACCTACACACCTCTGGGAACGTGAGCTTGCAAGAGTGTACAATGGGGCCTGTCCCATTTTACCTGTACTGCATGTAGGTCCATACCATCCAGGTTTACACTGGCAGACATCTGGAGTAAGACATTCACCACCATTTTCGCAGTGTCTGTTGCAAACCACTACCATTCAAGAAGTCAGGGAAAAACAATATAAAAAAAAATTAAGAGTTAAAAATTAATTTGTTACAGTTTTATGCTTCATTCATTTTTCAGTTCTTTCCCAGATTTGAACACTGGAAATTATATACAATTTCACTAGCTGAAGAGGAATTGCTGAAGAGCTCAATCCAGTCTCAAGGCTATAACAAGCTAGCACCAGACTGTAAAGGTACATAAAAGGTCTTTCCATGTAATTATCCATGTTTTTATTCATGTTTTTTTCCATGGTTTTATTCAGTGTTAGAAATCTAGAAAATTTCAAATATATTCTAAGAAAAGCAAAAGTTCAAGACCAAGATAAAAAAAAAAGGAACATTCATATTATGGGATGGATTCGATGGACTCCAAAAAAGTTCACTCAGGTGTTCTTTATCACTTCAAAGAGCGCAGCTGAATGCACAGAGAGACATGAGACTATCACAGCTGTGGAAAATCATGAATCAGTTCTTCAGGACAACATCCCATCATCTTTAGTCCTGCCTAATGAAGAACATCAATTTTTTTATGTCACAACTGAAATCAAAACAGTAAGTGAGAATGCAGAAGGACCTTTTCAATTCAGGGCCAAAGGCAACGACACACTCAGATTAATGATATAAACAATATGCCTAAATTTGGTTTCTCTGAGTAATAAAAGTTACCAATATGAAATCTACTCAATATTTGGAATTGCCAAAATGCAGCATCTAGAATTTGATATATAAAAGAGCATTTATGTGAGACGACTATTCCAATTTTTCAGGTATGATCACAAAAAGCTTTCTATTTTTCACGCCAGGCTAAGAAAAAGGCCTCATGAATGTGCTTTTGAATTCATTTTTCCTTTATATCTGTTTTTCTGACCTGCTGTTTACTGAGATCGCTTCTGAATGCACCTCTGCAATCAACCAACTGAATATGACAGAATTTAAGAAGCCATAATGACATATTAAACATGTGCATTCTCATGCTCAGCAGTACCTCCATGTTACTGAATGATAATTAACTATTTGCAATTTTTATAGCATGCTATATTTTCAAAATTACATGCAAATGCAATCTAGTTAATGTTTGCAAAACCCGGCTCTGTGAGCCTGGAAAGAGACATCAGTATTTTGTCATTTGTGAGCATTAGACAAAGTGCATCGGAAATGTTAGCCATCATTTGTTTTATTACATCTGAAGATCAGGATTTTTTTTTTCTTTTTTTTTGCTTACTTGTGTCACATCTTGGTCCCACAAAACCGTATGGGCAGGTGCAGAGATTCCTGGCCAAGCATGTGCCTCCATTTTGACAGGGTGGTTTACAGTGTGCTGCAGAGAGAGAATTATGTTGTTCAAGAAATCACCTCTAAAAAGATGCATGGATTGGTGATACTTTAGCAAAAGGGAAGTGTTAATGACTGACAAAGCAACCAAAGAACTGGAAATAAAATAAAGAGATATATGTAATGGCTTTTCACAAGAAAAAACAGCAAGAAGAGCCAAATTCCAACAACCACACAGTCATGACAGTGGTGGTCACTCTAGAGAGCAGAAATCTGAGCCGGGTTCCAAGCAGGGCTCTGATCTCCCCACTCTTCAGGGGTGCTTAGCTTACAGGCACCCACATTCACTAGTGCACACCTCTACTTGTTGCAAAAATTTCCCTGGCCAGTCTTTACATAATCACACAGTATCAGAAATATGGAAGGAAAATGTATGTTTATCTCCCACTGAGACCCTTATTACAATGCAGGTTAAAGGAAACATACACCATAAATCCACCCAAAATGTGGGAGAAGCTCAGAAGTTAGGTGTGGTCAGAATTACAGTTAAAATGGTCAGACAGTCATTTTAGATCAGATCATAAACAGACCAACTAACCCTGCAAGAACAGTCCTGACAGCAGGGTCTGGAACCCAGCTCTATCTCCTGCCAACCAGCAGCACCTTGCTAGACTAGACTTGGGTTCTGTCTTGCTTTTCTGCTCCCTTCAGGAAAACAGCTCACATTCAGCAGAAGAATTGGTAAGTGCTCTTACCAGGAATATCCTAATGCATAGTGCTGAGGAAGCTGTTCTGGGATGATCTGTCCCTCTCAGCTGATACGGGCCTACAATCCAGAGCTCTTTTTGCAAGTGAATATTGCAGCCATAACTATGATGCAGAGATGGGTATCAACATCACACTCCATCAGGAACTCCTCCTAAAAAGACTTGATACCTCTGCTGTTTCCTGTACTTACAGTGAGGTAAACCACAAATAAACAAAGTGGATCACCATATAGGGCAACCTGAGTTCTCTATACAGTCGATGGAGAGAAGAAAGTGTTTATATTATTTGGAGACTTTCCTTCACTGAATTATAGAGCGTTCAAAGGGTTGTTTGAGATAGATCCTTTCTTAACGTTATCCTCATCTTCAAAGGGACACACAGTAAGATGTGCCAATTTGGGCACAGTAATGCCCAAATCAAGGCACCAAAGTTGGATGGACTGGATTCCAGCCATGGTTCAATGTCTGCAGGGGAGGCATGTGCATGCATGTGAAAGCAAAATGTAATTCACTGTCCTTCATTTTATTGAAAGGTACAAAAAGGGTAAGTGGAGAACGGCAGCTGTAAAAAAATGTCCAATGAAGAAAGGTGACAAAAGCATAAGAAATCTCCTTGTTCACAAGCAAATGAGAAAGACCCTTTTCGCTGATTTTTAGATTAGCATCAAGTGTATTGATGGTGCCACAGATTTGAAAAAAATGAAACTTTGCTGTTGTAACTTATTAAATTTAGGAGTATCTGATCACAAGAAACATTTATGGTAGATGTTAAAAAGGTAGAGTTTATGTCAACATCTTACAGAGTTTTGTAAAATATAACACAACTCTTTCCTGTCAGAATGAACCTTCATGAAAGTCATTTATAGCACCCTTTGGGTATTTTTGGATTCAAAAGTAAAAAAATACCCTATTTACCTTCCTCACAAGTGGAGCCACTGTATCCTGGTAGACATTCACAGACATTTGGCTTAATGCACTTCCCATGGTTTTTACAATCAGGTCTGCATAAAGCTGCACAAAATCAACAGTGATGTTCAGATCATGAACTCATTGGTATGAGTTACGATGGACTAAATCAAAATGCCATACTCACCAGCTTGACAGTTATAACCAGAGTAACCAGGCTTGCATTTGCAAATATTGGGTGCCACACACTCCATATTTTTACCACACGTTTGTCTACATATTGCTAAAAGGCAATGAAGAAAACAATGAAAGGAATAAGGAAAGTGCCACTGTCATTTCAGCATAACTGTGTCTTGCCTAACATAATAAACACATCACATGGAATCAGCTGAGCCTCTGCCCTTAAGCAGCAAAGCTGAGATACATTAGAAATATATTTTAAAGTGCATCCATGCAACTGAAAGCTGTACCAGTGTTAATAATGAAAATAAGAAAATTCAATATGCATTTCACTGATCACACAGTAACAACATACTTTCAAGTTATAAAGATATCACAAGATTCTTCTTCGCAAAGCATTTGTAATAGTTATTTGTAATACCTCTGCAAGTGATACCATCTCCATAATAACCATAAGGACAACGACCACATTTGACACGTCCGTCCTGACTTGGTTCACAAGGTACTCCAGGAAAACAGGCTAAATCAGAACAGGTTACTGCTTTAGGCATCACTGTTTCATCTGATGTTACAGTAAGTGTTTTTGGTGGGACAGTGATTTCAACAAGAACAGATGGCAAAGGACTAGCTTTACGCTTGGCTAACAGCTGCTGAACTCTGCGAGCACGTCCTCCTTTGAACACTCTGCTCAGCAAAGAAGGCCCTTTGCTTATATTTTTTCTGCTGCTGAGAGAAGCCTTCCTGCTAGTCTCAAAATAACTGTGGGCCTCAGCTTGTGTCCTTGTTTTTCTCTCAGGTAATACAGCTTGGCTCCCTGATGATGCAGCCACCACAGTGCTCACTGATGAGCCCTCTTCCGCATTAGCAAGGTGACCACTGCTGATGCCGAGAGCACGGCCGATGTCTCCAGGAACAGCAGACTGCACAGAAGCACTTCTTTGAGAATTAAATGACTTCCAAGTGGTGAGTGTTATTACTGTGGAGGCTGGTGCAGTGTTGCTACTGGCCGCTTCTGTAGAAATAAATCTTTCAGGGACGTCTGTAGAACGAGGAATATAGCTTGAGACACTTACAGCCTTGTCAAAGAATGATCGTTGAAAAGCTACAGTATGTTAGAATGAAAGGGGAAAAAAGCACAAAAATATTACATGACTTTTTTTCTTCTGTGAGGGTGGGGAAAGTCTTCTGATCAGAAAAAAAGTATGTCCCATCCATTCTGTGCTTCAGGAAGTCTCTTCTTCCATATGCTATGTCAGAATTTATATATTCAGTAGAATCTGGCCCCCAACTAGCAGAATCAGAACAGCTTACCACCACCCCCACCACTTCTTCATGGCTGGAAGATAAGCAGAAAGCACCATGTCTATGAGACAGCCAGCCAGGGATCTTCCCCATACTAGGTCAATGAAGAACTGTTCTGCTAGAGCAAATTACCAGCTCCAACTGGCACCATCTTGTTACCAAGTAGGTAACTAAAGCAGGGTTTAAACTGAAGATATTGCTTATGGTGCAACAGTGTGTCAGTAAGTGCCAATAACAAGTCTAGAAGTAGGTATTTAGTCACAAGTATGTATGCACTTAAACTTACTGATACATCATATGATGTATTTCATGTGAGTAATCCATCCAGAGCTTTCCATGTTTTACATTACTTAATTCTTTTACTTAGATAATTCTTAGAACTCTCAAAACTGTTTTGGTCAACTTACAAGCTTCTGCATGGATTTTATTAATGGAATATTACATGTGTTTTATATATATAAAAAAAGACAGACTAAACCTCCTCTTTGAAAAGAGTGCAAAGTGAATAAAAAGTTCTTATATTCTGCCTAGGAAAGTGGGTATTATGGTGGATTGTGGAATGGAGTGCAATGCTAATCTCAGAATGGCAGAATGCCTTATATGGGCTTTAGCAGGAATGAAATAGGAGGAAATTATTCTACCCGACTTAAGATTTGTCTCTAATCTCATTTGGGATTGTACTAGACAGCTATCTACAAAAGGTTAAACTTTCCTGAATCTTATTACAAAGTGCTATGTCTCCCACCGCTGAAAAGCAAACCATTTTGCAGCTGATGAAGAATTATCCAGCACTGGCAGTTGACAGAGAGTATTCCTCCTCCTCTACTAACAATTCAGAGATAAATGAGAAAAGACATTCAAGGAGAATTTCCTGTGAACAAAGCCCCAGCAGGCACAGACTTGCAAATGCCAGCAATAGTATTTACAGAGTTTTGGAATTAAGAACGTTTGTTTGCCATATCCTTCACCTTTCTTTTAAGTTAAAGCATTAAAATGGCATTCAACATAATGCCATAAACTTTTGCTTATCTCATGTAACAGATGTCCCTGTCCCCATGTTACCTACTTTATATCAGTGGTTAGTCACAAAAACAAAAGGCAACAGGAAGAATGTCGTAAATCACAGGGTCAATAAAATGACTTGACGAACCTAAGGGATTTGCTGATATTGACATTTTGATGTCATTTTTCAAATTGAAAATAGGAATACAACCAGAACAATGAATTAAACTGACTTAAATTGAAAAACTAAAGAGAGTAACATAAAACTGACTAGAACCTTTATTTGCCAGCTATATTCTTATCAGTATGTGAATCAGAAATCCCACTCTCTTCATGAAAAATCACCTTTATTCCCTCCAATTTCTCCTGTGGAATCCTCTCCTTTAACATTAATGTCTTCAAAGCTTTCTAAAAGCAAAAGATATGAAGGCACATTAGTACTTTTTTTTCCAACTGCAAATAAATTACAAATAGAGTTAAAATTTTAGTAAATAAAAATAACTCAAAATTCTGAGAGAGCAGATGAAGAGTAAAATAGTTTCTTAAAATACAGTATATAAAATTCAATTGAGTATATAAAAAATGCAAGTTACTCAGGAATTTCATAATAGGACAGTAAAAATAAATGTTTAGGCACCTTTTTAAGCAAGTGTTTTGTTTTGAATAGTTCTCTTAAGGAAAGCATTTTGTCAATATTTGCACACATCCGGAAAATAATGCAGAAAAAATACACCTCACTGTATCCTTTTTTATATAAAAGAATTAGGGTATTTTGTAGGTAATATTTTTTAATCACATCAGTGTTCTACAGCTATGTGACCCAGTGTATGCTGATGCTGTTGCCAACTGAGATTCTGTTTCAGCAGTCAGAGAAAACAGTCCTTTTTTGCTAACTACTGAAGAGAGTTCTTCTAAGTTAGTTAGAAACATGTAACACAACCATAGAATAAGATAACAGCATTCTTATGAAAAATAGATGATTTTGTATATTTTATCATACCATAACATGACTTCCCATCTCCTCGTAGATTAGTTGGGCATGGACCACAATGGTAAGAACCAAAAGTATTGAAGCAAAATACTCCAGGGAAGCAAGGACTGGATTCACACTCATCTATGTCATCTTGACAATTTTTACCTGAATTGAAACACAGGTTTTTATAATACTGTGTCGCTAGACTTTGACAGTATGTTTATAAAATATAAAAGTAGAGTGTATGTAGGTGCTGAAATACAAAAAGTACATCTGTCAAGTAGAACAAAGTATTTTGGTATGTCCACTAAGTACAGTTGGCTAGGTTTGCTATTCACATATTTCCACATATAGCAAGTATTTTGCTCACTGCAGAATATACAGAGGACGGGCTCTGTGGACTACATGATTATTTGCAGGCATGGAAGCAATCACTCTGTAAGCAGACTCAGTACTCCTAGGTTTTACTATGTTGCTGAATTTACCTCTGGGGAGGAAAACGTGGAAATTTGCTTTCCTAATTGCTTCTTCTTACAATGTAATCAGCCATTGTATTAATCAGATGTTAAAATAGTTTGAACAAGAATTATTAGTCTTTACTTATCACTTAAAAACATAAACAAAAAATCTCTCCTCTGGCAGTATTTACAAGCTCGAACACAGGATTAGAAATGGCTGATGACTCTAGTTAGATGCATGGCCAAACTTGCTCAAATCCTCCCAGGTTAAGCACTGGGAGGTCCAGGTTTCTCATTACATCCTCTTGAAATCCATATACACACGGAAATTCAACTTTTCTATTGATTCAGCATAGCCCTTTCCACATAGGGGAAAAAAAAGTCAAGTCTAGTATTTACTAACTTTATTAAACCATCGTTTTCAGTTTGAAGTAGCCAGTGAAGAAAAAATATGATTGAGTCACAGATCACCGTTAACAGTTTGCCTCATAGTTTACCCATTCTTCTGACACATTTGTGTTATGACACATGCAAGACAAATCTTGAAGTGTATCATATATAACTTCATCAAAAGACCACAGTATTTCTTCTTCTTACTGTAACAGTAAGCTATTTTGAGATTTTTTAACTTTTATTGGCTGTAGAAATAAAATTAGAAACTGGTATTTGTCACTGCATGTATAAAGTAGTAACTTACCTTGAAGTTCAGGTGGACATTCACAGTAATAGCTGTTTATTCCATCCATACATCTGCCTGCACCACATTGGTTAGGTTTACATTCATCAGTATTCACTTGGCAGAGATCACCTTCAAATCCAGCTGCACACACACAAAGGTATCTTCCACTTCCAGGTGGGAAATTAACATTTGTCACACATGAGCCATAATTTAGGCAATTGCACGATTTTACACTGACCTACAAGACAAGCCCAATAGAAAAGATTTTTTTTTTTAACAAACTAGCAATCAATTTTGTAAATAAATATCTTAAAAATCTTACTGGTATGTCATTTGACTGTAATATTCATTACCTCTACTTCTACCTTTGTCTCTGCATTGCAGTCATCTGTCAAAGAAAATGTTAACTTATGGGGATTCTTTGACATTGCTTTCCATAAAAGGAGACCTGATGGGGAAAGACTGGCACCTTCAGGACCAGACTCCAATGTAAAAAGAATAGCAGAGCCCTCTGGATCTGAAGCCAAAAACTGATATACGAAATTTTCTCCATAGAAAGTCTGTAGCATACCCTGAGAACTTTGAAGCACTGGAGGTTGGTTGTCTGTAACAAAGGAGATATTTTCTCTTTTAAGCAAGAGTTGCAATGTTCTTATAGAAATTAAAAAGGAATATGTCTTTCTACTAAGGAAGTCGCATGTAGTTATTTCTTTTAAAATTTAATGTTATTTGAATGGCACAGCAAAAACACTAGACGCTTTCATTGTAGCTATAACAAAATTAACAAGAAATTACTTATGCCATGCAAGAGCTTGTTAAGCTGCATTGCATCTGTATACATTCAAAATTTACTGAATTTAAACTGTAATTTAGCTAAGTGGAATTACAGTTTGCAGATGAAAATACAGATATATAAAACTCAGATATGATTGCTACTTCCTTTAAGAAAGGAACAGACATTGTTAAGCAATACCTGGGACTGGGCTGCAGTGATTGTCTTGGCATATGTGAGCACAAGGTGATGGAAGAGGTAATACACTCACTGTTCCTTGGAGGATTTCAAGCACATGGCAACTTACTCATTGATCTGACACCATGCTCCTTGTGTCCTGCCTTTGAGTATTTGTTTAGGCCATGTACCTATGCCATCGATGTGAATCATGTCTGAATATTAACTGTTAACAAATATGACCTGTCACTTAATCCAGTTGCTTGCATTTCCCTCTTGTCTGGTGTCAGAGTCAAAGAACCCTCAGAGCAAAACATTACATAAAACATTGCTAGTAGGTCTAAGAGCTGTTACTTTTATTTATGCAAGGCTCTTAACACAACTATCAATGCAAAGGCTGCATACAGAAAGGCTACTCGTTGTTGTCTTACGTGGAACTACAATGCTGCCATCATTCTTTAGATATCTCTGGAGAATATAAAATTTTACAACTGCATTTTCTGTTATGTTCTCTAATGTCCTGCTTGCAATTTTGGACCCAAAGGTAGCTGAACCCACTGTTTTTGACCCACATGAGGGCAATGTGAAAAAGAGTGGCAGCTTATATATTACTACTTACACCCTAAGTGAATTGGTCTGACCTCACAGCTGACCCTGCTTTGAGCAAGAGGTTGAATTAAATAGCTTCCTGAGATCCCTTCCAATCTGAATTTTCCTATGTTCCTATGATGAAATTCTTTGTATGTAGACTATCCAATATATTTCTCTTTCCAAATAATGAAACAACTTGCCTAAGAACATCTATCTGATTGTTAGAAAATATCTTTTATTCCTAAAAGCTGAAGACAAACATTTGTGGGTATAGTGCCAAAAATCAGAAGACTGCAAGCTGCTAATTAACTGATGATTGATCATTTCATTACAGTTATTTGTGATGGTTACTATGCGGGGGAGGGGGAAAGCCCATTTACATGTCTGATCTAAAAAAAAAAAGAAACATCCTTTTCAAAATGTAAGATGAAAAACAAGACCAACTTACAAACTAAAAACACTTACATAGTTAAAACTTCACTACATCCATACATTTTGAAAACTTAGGAGATTTTCAAGTTCTTGCTATTAAAAAAAAAACATTTAGAACTTACTTTCAACAACTGACCAAGTTAACTTTGATATGTCAGGTCTGCAGAGTAAGCAAGGGCTGCTTGGATTTGTATCACCTTCACCATAACAGAGTCCATCTATGTTGCATGTTTTCTCCTTTAGAGAAATAACAATGGTGTGATTCATTAATTTTCTGTTGTCAAACAATACATCCATATGTATCTGTAAAGTGCCAAATAAAATCTAATCTATCCTACAGGTCAACTGTTTTTAAAAATACACCACTAAAAACATGTTCATTTTTATTTGGTAATTATATGAAGGTTGACTTCTTTCCAAAGTTGCTTCATCCCAGCTTCAATATTTGTGCTTATCATTTCAGTGCATGGAAAATCCCTGCTGGAAACAAGAACTGGGTTTGTATATAGCGATTTAGTCTGCTGATTTTTATAGATTTTTTCCATCTGCTTATTTTCATAATAAACATAGATAGTAATGAAATAGATACCTTTAATGTACATAATCCTGATTCCTGTGGTTCACATGTTTGACAGGCTCCATCATATAATATCACTGTTTTAGGGTTGCTATAAGTGAATCCATCATTAGAAATCTGCAAAATGTAGATTAGAAATGGATTAACTCATATAGGCATCACCATATCCCCAGCATGGACTACTAGCATGGGATTTAACTCATACATAAACACCTACATTGAGCTGTTTAAACTCCTAAAATAGTCAGCAGAAATCTAGCCAATCCTGCCAGTAAGTCTAGACAGATATTTGACCGACTAGATGTAAGTATCTACTTTAAGGTAAACTCAATAGCTTTCTAGGCTCTATTGACCTTATTGAGTCAGTCTCTATGAGATCTCAGGTGTCTACCTCACTTACAGATTCATGCATGTAGACTAGAGTCAACTTGATTTTCCCATAAATGTGTCTAATGTCATTTGAAATGCTGTAGGGTAACCACCTGGCCTTTAACTTCTACTCTTGAAGGATATGCGTCTCTGTAGGTCCTAGGTCATATCTAGCAGTACCCTTGCAGGGGAGCAGTCTCAAATGGCACTCAACACTTACATTCAGGTGATGAAACTGAGACCCTAAGTTAAGCAAGTTGAGTTCTACACTTAGTACCATTAAAAAAAGGATAATATCTACATAATATATTTTATTCTTAACAGGAATATCTTAAAGTGAATATTTGAAATTTCTGAGAGTACCTTAATTTGCCACCTGGCAATGGGTTTATCATCAACGAGATCCATGACATCAGACTGCTGGCCATCACTTGGTAACTGACAGTCAACAGTCCCGGCATTTTGGAAGGCAGCTGGCATAATTAGAGGTTCTCCAAGAATCCATTGGCTATCATTATACTAAATGTTAAGACAGAGAGTCTGTTTTTCAGTGCAATGCATTACAAAAATATTTTTATCTCACAAAAAACATGGATTGCACTGTGTTTGAACACATCTAATGTCTCTGGATTAAAGTGCTACGTGAAATATTAATTTACCATTATTTACACAGGAGTAGATTTCTACCTAATCTGATAGTTAGGATACTGGCAGTTAGCCATTAAACTCTTGCACAAGCCAATAAATTGCACAAGCCAAAAAATACACCACTGCCCCTGTAGACTTCTCTCCTAAACTGTAGTAAGGGCAAGTCATCCAAAGATCTATCTTCAGAGTTCAAGATAAAAAAACAGGGATGATAATTTCTGACCAAAGTCTTAATATTAACAGGAATTCTTCCTGTAGAAAGTAGAAAGCAGGGTTAAAAAAGCATTACTGAAAATCAAGTTAGATGGAAATAAGAATCCAGGCAGACCATGAATCTACAGAAGAGCAAGATCAAAAGTCATTTTGAGTTTGACTAGGTTTTACTGAGCTGTCCCTCATTACTTGCTTCAGCTACAGAAGCCAATCAAGCCACCTTTATTTAATCCCAGTTCTGACATCAGGAGTCATCTGCTGATAAGGCCTTTTTTTTTTTTTTAATGAACAGAAAAATAACCTCACATAAAAGCTTCTGCTGAATGGACATACAAACTACTTTTGTTCAAACAAAACACTTCGGCTTTTTTAGTTCTTACAACTTTGAAAGGAATTCACAGCAAGAGTGAGTAAAAAGAGTGAGTAGCTAAATACTTCTAAATATGTAATTCTGAGAGCATTTGTTACATAACCTTTGACATGTGATGGAGTCTCTCTCTCCAGAAACCTTTCATCATTAGCTGAAGGCATGTTCAGATATTTCTTTCAGAAACATACTGACATTTCAAAAAATCAATTAAAAATTCTTCAGATCTACTAGAGTAAAATTTCTAGAAAAACTAACTTCTGCTGTTTAATATAAATAAAAGGGAACTGAGACTGTACTTTGGTTTTTTTGGACTAAACCCACTCTCATCCTCTACAAAATCTAAGTAAATTCTGGATCTGTGTAACCATAGGCTCCTTGGCCATGTCCTACCCAAACCTCTACCAAGAGAGATTTACTAGTCTTGCATCTGTGATTCAACACAGATTTCTCCAAATTACCTCTTTTAGTATCATGCATGAAACCTACATTCTTCCCAGCATAGTAGGACAGCCCCTGGACAATGGATCTGATTTAGGCTTTCACAAGTGAAAAGATGAAAAATGAGAAATTCACTTGGTACTTTGTATTAACTCTAAATTCTGCCAAAGCAACTCCACGAGATATTGATCTGTCAAGTTTATCTTAAAATACGTGGACTTGTATACTATTGCAACTCTATAGACATTTGCGTAAAGCCACTATTACTCCAGCCTGGGGTGAGAAGAAAAAAACAAAAAAAAATCCTTTCTTTGGTATTTTCAGGGAAAAACCACCAACTTCCTCCTGAACTTCAGATAAAAGCAGTGGTTTTCTTTTTCTAACCTGGATCTTGTCAGTGAGAAGATCATCAATAAAACTGATTTAACAGAAAGTTTTTGTAGTTGGGAGCCAAGTATACTACCACAGAGAGCACTGTTCAGAAAATCTTGCCCTGAGTTAAGAGTGAGACATTTCAAACTGTGATAAGTGAGCTCCCAATAATTGTCTCACTGTGAGCTTGGTCTTAAAGTCTTTTAACCTAATGAAGTGTAAATTTACACTCCAGTGCAAAGACTTTCTCATTTCAAGCCAACCTGCAGATGAGTGGATATATGTGCTCAAGAAAAACCTACAGCCCACATTGCTTAATCTGTCAAAATCATCTTAGCATCTGCTGGCACTAGCTAAGCAAAACTTCTGCCTCAAGAATGAAAATCTCCCATTTAACATTTCCCCTTTTGCCCCCCCCCCAACCGCACCCCCATCATCACATCAATAAAACCCCATTTTACTTTGGAGCTTTTTTAATTTTCATGTCCAAGATAAAGAAAAACCTCAAACCTGCAGATTATTTGAGGCTGACACTTTGCTTAAACCTTTTGGGCAAATTCCAGGTTTGGATAACAACATTCTGTTTATACTGATTCCTCCTAAAATTGTATTAGTTTGCAGTACAGTAGTTTTAATCTCTTGTTCAAGCCTGGGATAGAGGGCTTGACAACACATCAAAAATGCCTTTCTGCTTTTGTAACAGATTAATTTTATTTATAAAAGGGCTATTTCAAGCAGTAGATTGGGACAGAAATCTAGAAACGTCTTTAACCTTGCTGCCCTTTTTCAAAGAAGTGGTTCTTTATTTCCACTCTATAAGCACTTAAATAAAAGAAAAACAATGTACTGGTTGCTACTAATAGGGTTGCCCTTGCCCTTTCCTGAAGCTGCTGCATGCTGTTATCTTCCTCTCGCTGCTGAACATTCCCATTATGTTTTGTATTCCTTTTATCATTGAGGGAATGGCAATCTTGCAAAGACTTGAGTGTCTACTGCAAAGTGCTGAGTGCCTTTGCTTTTAGCTTCTGCTAAAGCATTGGACTGTGTCCACATAAATGACTAATAACAGGCTCGGCTAATTAGACATTTTTTTCGCATTCTCTGAGAAGCTTAAAGGTAACATGACTATACATATACCTGTAATTTGCTAATTTCACATTTCAGACTTGATGACTCCCTGAAGCCATGTCCAAAAGCTCTCACCGATGTGCAGTCATACTGTCGAATATCGCATAACCCAGCATTCTCCAGCTCTGTAATTTCTAGAACCTGGTCTTTGAAGCAGAGATTAGACAGTGAAAGTTGATATATTAAGTGATTCATATGCATTTACATTAATATGTTTATTTCTCTATCCAACTAAGAAAACTGTATAAATGGCATTATCCAGTATTTTTTGCTTCACCATTTGAAATCTTCATTCTCTCTAATACAAAGGCTTGTGAGACAATTCCAGCACAAGTTTAAAAAGCTTATTATCATTTTACCTCTTCCTCCATTTGTTTTTAAATAAGTCACTAAAATAAAAATGCCATTTCAAAAAAAAATTAAAATATTTTGTTTGAAAGGATTTTTCCTAATACTTCTCATACCTTCCCTGCGTGTCTGCTTACCTGTATTTTCTTTTTACTGAAAAAACCTGCCCAGCAACATTTGCTATAGCTCTTTTTTCTTCACCATTAATTGTGTTTCCACTGTGTTTAACAGTTTGCTTACAGAGATGTAATATCACCAAAATGAAAAGCAGTCCGCTTGCAGTTAATAAACAGGACCATACGGACTATAAACAATAGGGAACAGATAGAAATGGCAGATCTTCCCTGCTGAAGACAGGGAAGAACATGAAAATGTGCTAATCTCTTGGGATAGCACTGTGGATTGCAGCCTCACCGAGTGGTACGTTTAAGAAATATGACATACCATAAACTAAGCCCATGTTTTGCCCTACGGAAACAAGAAGGCTGAAAAGAAAGCAATTTTAAATTGCAACTAAGTTGTTGGATAACAAACAGCCCCAATGTAGGGAACCTCTGTCACTGTACCAAACCAAGAGAGAAAGGCAGTAAAATAAACTTATGGTGCACAAATATTGAAAATGCTATTTAAGTAAATCTCACTGTTTTGTTCCACTTACCAGACAGTACGCTGCAGTCATACGAGCTATAGCCTTGAAAACATGCACAACCCCATTCTATACATTCTCCATTACCACTGCAGAGATTGGGACATTTTAACGCAATAAGTAGGTTCTCAACTGACCCTTGAAGTTCCTGTCGGTTGTAATTTATTTCTTCTAAAACTCTCCTCTCACATTCATTCTCTAGAAGAGGTAAGAAAGCTTCTGCCCAGCTGAGGTCATCTTTCAGCAGCAAATCTTTAACGCACATATCTACCGCATCTTCTACTCGCCTGCCAAGAAGGCCACCACAAGATCTTCCTATACTAGAATTAACTATTGCCTGCTGGCACAATACCAAAGCACTAGACTCAGTCAGTCCTGAAGGGGTGGGCCAGGAAGGAAGGAACTTTTGGTGCATGTCAGTGGCATGGTCCTCTGGGAAAAAATAGCTATACCCTTCTAGGTCTGTTTGGCTAAGGCTTTGGAATGGAAATACTGGATGATATTCATAATAACTTTGGCGCTTCCCTCTACTTGTAACAGACTGGCCTTTGAGAAGATGAGTACCATAATTGTGAGGATTTCTTTTAATGCCTGAGCTTGAAATTCCTTGTCTTTCTATCCAAGTATTTTCTACTGAACTTGTGTTTACCAGCGATATTTTGTGAAGTTTGGTTTGCTTATCAGATTGATTCTTCCTCTGCAGAAGTGAAGAAGAATCCATTTCATGTGCAGATGAACGTTTCTTTAAGCCTCTGACAAGATCAACAGGACTGAGATACTCAGCAGTGACATCCAGTCCTGGTATCAAAGAAGAAAATCTACCATTTTCACTTTCTTTGCAAGAAGGAGGAAATTCTGATTTAGAAACTGACTCTAGTTTATTCTCTGATTGATATAGCCCAGCATCTTCAAGTGTGCAGTCACAGAAGGCTCTTTTTGTAGAGGATGTTAAAGAAGCAGGTGTCTTGTCAAACAAACTATCTCCTGGTGAAATTCTAGAGAAAAAAGAAAAAAAGAAGCTGTCTCTCAAATGCCTTGTCTATTTTCTTTGTTTTAGTAAGAATGTGGCATTTGTTTTGTTTTTTATTGTTTCATACTTCTATACCATAAATGACAAAATCTGCAGCATTCAGCTAAATTTAAGGACCCCATCTTAATTACAAAACTACGAGAGTAATTTATAACAAAGGGATTGAGTGACTCTTCTGTACACCTTGGTATTTTGTTCAAAACTTATTCAAACTAATCTTATGTCATAATTACTACGTGAACACTAATCTGGCACTTCAGTTTCAATTTACACCAAAATTAATCACAGAAAGTAACGATGGCATTTTAACATCAACTTAAAAAGTTAGGAAGATTTTTTTATTTAGACAAGTTGTTAGAAGTGCAAAGGAAAGGTTGAACCAAAAATGATGACATTTGATTGAAACAGAAGTATTTTGTTACCTCCATTCGTTAATAAAAGAAAAAGGAACATTAGAATTGTTTGGGATTTCCATCCCCCTTGCAGTGTGATAGTCATTCTCTGCACTTCCGTCAAAGGTGCCACAGAGTCCCAGTGTATTTTTGAAATCTGAACTGGGTGCCCTAAGCGTTATGCTCATTCCCCATTCACTCACATCAGCACGAACGAAAGCTCCAGAAGAAAACAATACCTAAAAAGAGATTGGCGATATCATCATGAGAAACAGTTCTGATAAAATTAGGTATGTTTGTTGGAACGGAACAATTGACAAAGGCCAGGTGTACAAAAACATTCCATTAAACTCTGGCTCTGACTAATCTGGATCAGAAAAATTTTGTTATTTCTTCTTTCGGCAAAGCCTTGTAGAAAAGTCCTGTACATCTCAACCTTAGCAAGTATGATGGTCAGCTAGGTGGTGCGCTGTAGGTCAACAAATTTCACTGATCATTAGCAGATATTCTGTGGAAGGTCAATGACCTCAAAACCACAAAGAATCAAAGATCAGCTGGGCAAAGAAAAAGAGGCCACTCACTTGTCATATGCTGGCACTGGGCAAGGGATAATTCTGGCCCTAGGAATTGATTCTTTGGTGACACCTTTCTCAACTATCTTTTTGTGAAATACATGATTTTCTGTGTGAGTAGCTTAATATAGAGTCATTTTCTACCTACAAAGATGATCCTAAATATTCAGAGTAGTTCAAAATAATCTCAAACATTTACTATTTTATTTTAGGCAACTCCATAATCTCTTGAAAGAAACTTATGAGTTTCAAGAGCAAAACCCTCTCCATGGATAGAATTACTTCAATAGGCTATGGTATTTCAATAGCTATCAATATATTATTCATAAGTTCTGCAATGCTCATCTATTGATCAAGCAGAAATGTTATTCTAAAAATATACTGAGTGGAATTAACACTTTCTAATTTACTAATCTGAAGAATTAACACAATCCAACTGCATGTTTTTCCTCGCACAAAACACAAACAAATTGCACTGCGGTGATGTGCCAAAGGAGAAAAACAGACTCATGTGCACATAAAAGAGAAATAAACAATAACCATTCATGGGAATCCATGAGACATGTATAGTTGAAGTGAGGACAAAAGATTTTATGACTTCTAAGTGTAAACACTGTTTCTGTTATTAACTTGCTGCACAAATCTGAGCAAATCACTTAATTTTTCCATTTTTCTGTACCCTTACCTATAAAAGGGAGGGACTTCATCTCTCTATTGCCTACAGATGTCTTGATATTTAATATCTTAAGTCTTCAAATGAACTGCTTCAGATAAAAGCTAAATATTTAAAGTATTCTTATACCGATAGCTAAACCCAACTTGAAAAGGCATATCGTTTTTTATGGCTTGCCTTACAGACCAACAGAGTGATGAGAGAGAAGCAGAGTGTTTCATTTTTACATTCTGCTTCATTTCAGGTTCACTGGAGCCCTACAGCAATGTCATTTATGAAAGAAAAGGGATAGCAAATTATACAAACAAAACAAAATGTGAATATTGTATTTGAGGGCCACATTCTCTAGAGAAGCCACTGATACTTTTAATTCTGTGCATGTCATTTGGCATACTCAATTATTTGCATACACAGGCTTTTCTGTATGACACTGGCATGAGCAAAACACTGTGCATGCAGAACGGAGATCCCATCTTGGAAAATTAGTCCTGCTAAATAAGTGCATATTGATTCATAAAACTGCAAAATCCATACTATGATTGTATGCCAACACAGTTCCAGGAAGGTGTCCATGCTGACACATTGTAGTTTTCAAGGATAACACCCCTCACTTACATGCAAAACACTGGCCAACAGCTCTATAATTGGTGTGAACTGACAAAAATAATTGCTGAGATAAATATTGCCTCAGCAAGTAATATTTACCACTTACTGTTAATTTTCTTCCGAGGTAGGACTCAGTGATCCTGACATTGCTTCCAGTTGTGTCTCTACTTATTACAGATAAGTGTGGCTGTGACTCACGTAGCTGACCGCTGCACATGTCAAATGCAATTATATCACTTCCTTCTTTGGCAACAAAGCCACAGTTACAGGAGGCTGGATAGTGAAGACTCCCGCAGTCCCACTGGCGAACATGAACTTCAAAATCTCGAGACGTACTCTTATAGAGAACAAACGTTCCTGTTTCGAAATTGTCGTAGAGCCTGGAATCAGAAGAAAAACATATTCTATTACTTTGGTTAAAAAATAGCTGTATCACTATATGTCAGCAACTTCATCTTAATATAGATTTCAAATATTTTATGAGCTTTGATTCTACAAATTTTGTCCACGCATCAGGAAAGCCAAATGGCACAGCACACAAACAAACACACAACTTTTTTTTTTTCCTGGATAATCAACATCATATCTTCTTGTATGCAGCTATGAATCAAAAATTTAAAACTCAGCTACATCAGAAAAAGCAGCAAAAAAGGTTAATGAATGGAGTATATGTAGACAATGTTTCTGAATGGGTACATAACCATAACACCACTGCCATTCTCTGATATTACCCAGTTGTGCTCATACATACGCTGATGTGGAAGCAGAAGGTACTTCTCGCTTTTGTGTTTCTACAGCAATGCACCTGTGCAGCAAGAGCAAGAGGCTTAATTCTGTGCATGTGCGGGGCAGGTGTGTTGAAGTTTGTATAAGTACCCTTCACAAAATGGTTTAGCAAGTTACATCCTTTAAGAAAGGTCTGTTTTACTACAGATGAGATAGAGAGTGCTTATCCTGAAGGTTTGAAAATGATTTAAAATGAAAACCGTAAATAGTGGCCTTTTTTCCTTAGGGTTAGCCATCTGCTCCCTAAAGCAAGGTTAAAATAGCCAATTTAATGATGGGGTGGGGAGGGGAGAAAAAAACCACTCCCACTGTTAAGTTTAACAACCTCTTAGCCATAAATGGCATTTGACAGCTAACTGCAGAACAGTCATTTGCTCTGTGAATTTCTGCCCAACAGAAAAACTGCAGATGGCTGCCCTACTGGGACTGCACAGGACTACCTGTGATTCATTATAGACAGCTCCCTTTCCCCAGTTTGTAAAATAAAAGTAGCAACACTGTTTATCCTTAAAAATAATTTTTCCCCCTCAGCATCATGTTTCCAGCAAGAACATATCACAGTAAATCACACAGTTTCATAAAGAGGTTGATGGCAATACATCGATGCTTAAGATGCCCTGTGGAGCCATCCCTATGATTTCCACTGAAGGAGGAAATGCAAGATAATCACTGTGACTTTTTATTATTATGAATATCATTATTACTAGTCACAGTGCTGTCAGAGTAGCCATTACAAGTTGTCTTTCCCCTTCCTTTATCAGCTTCACAAGATCCAGGTTGTGAGTTGCACACCCTTATTTGGAGGCAAGGCATCCTCTTCCTCTCACTCTGTCACTTGAAGAAATGTGCTTTTGCTGAGCAGAGAATATACGCTTCCCATGCGTGGAATCTGGACTTGTTTTGGCCCCTTCCATGAATTAGAAACACTTGGAAGACAGAAGCATACCAAAAGCATGCCATTGGTGGACAAGGAAGCAGACTTTTTTGGAAAGAAATTTTTGTAACGTGCAAGGGACAGCAGCGAATAAACAGCTTTCAAAGCGATGAATGAACTCAGCACAACGTCATGTAGACAACAGCTAGCTTCTAGTGACTTGATCCTTACAGGGATTCAGATACTTATTCCCAAGGTCTCTGAGAGAAGCTACGTTGTAGACTGGAAAGTCTTTTGAATTAAAATAGTTTTGCTTAACTGATCAGTTAGTCATTATAAATATTTAATTATATTTCCATCTTCCGTATCCAATAGGCTGTATGGCCACTGTTCCTCCCTTGCACACTCCTCAAAGAAGGAAAACAGTCTATTTTCTTTACTCTTTCGCCACAACCCAAAACTTGCATTTGGAAATATAAATATTACAAACATCACCAACAGTGGCATGAAGCTTTTGATAACTGAAGAATATTTATCCTTATTGTCCAGGAAGGAGTATAAAATACAGAGGGCAATTGTGGAAAAGTATAGTTAAATTATATCATTAGCATAGATAGCATGATATGAAATCACTCAAAATTAAGAGCAGCAGTCTAGTGATTACCTTCCATCAAACGTAATTATATGAGGATCAGTAAATGAGTAGCAGTAAGCAGTGGGTAGATCCTTTACGGTAATCTTCAAAACAAAGAAACACATAATAATTCAAGTGGGTTAAGAATAAACAGACTCAGGCAAATTATTTATCTTGAGATACTAGTTTACTTTTCAATCAGTATGTTATATTATACTTTTTAACCAACCCAAGTAATTATAAAAAACTTCACTCAAATAAAAATGCAGGATTTGAATGAAAATAAAACAATGGATATTGAACACTTAGAAATCTTGGTGTGACTCAGTATGTCACACCTGAACCAGGAGCTTCATTTACATCAGCCACATTTTTGGCCTGTTGGTTTTATAGAGTTAGAAGATTTCCAACCTGTGTGCTTTCTGGAGCATAGCCATTCCACAAGAAATTATCACTGGATATAGGTTCCACCACAATCCTGGTAACTCTGTCTCCATCCTGCATAAAGTCTGTCACAGCAGTGAAATAAATTACAGCTTGACTACAAATTCCATTATTGCAGGGTTTCTGGAGAAGATCCACACGACAAGAAGAAAGAGCCAAGTTTAAACCTAACTGTTCTTTACCTGTTTTAATGAAAACACATCATTAGTGAGTGTTCCTCTAAACAAGTCACATATTTCTATAATACTGTCAATATAATTACTAAGTTATTTACAAATAAGAAAGATTTTTCTGTCCATAAATGAAAATAATTATGTATTTTACCGGGTTTTGGTCATGCAAAACCCCCTCTCTAAATACACACACACACACACACACACACACACACACACACACACACACACAGAAATGGTTCAGAATTTTTCACAGGGTGTCGAATGAAAATCACAATAGTCTTGCTAATAAGACAAAAATGGTTGTCTGAATAGGCAAGGCTCCTCCTGGGGTTCACAGGACTTGTTTTTGACAAGGGACTATAGAAGACAATAATAATAGTAAAAAAATGAGGATCTCATGACTGCATATACAATACTTGCAATGAATACAACTGGGCAATAACTGAACAAAATTCTAAACTTTGCAAGTATTACACTATTCAGTTTTGTCTATTCAATTCAATAAAAAATGGTTCTGATAATCCATAGCTCCCAAACACACGTGCTAATTTCAGGTACTGAAATTATGTACATACTGCTAAGTAACAGATTATGGATGTGTTCCCCAGTACTGTCAACAGCAGTATATTCAGCCTCTGAATATTTTGTTCTAATGTTTTCTTAAATATTTTATAATGTCAGCCTTAGCTGACCAAAGAGAATATTTAGAAAAACATATTAAATATATAAAATGTAATAAACCCCAGGATAATACTTACCTTGGTCAACAGTATTTAATGTTAGTGAAATTCTGCAGTCATTTTCAAGCTGTGCAAATTCAGGACAAGGAAGAGGAATTCTACTTTCTATTGCCAGTCTGTATTCTTTCCCATCTTCTGATACACTATACGTTTCTGGATATATCTAGCACAGAAGAAATAATACTTAAATTACAAACTTTTGGGTGAACCACAGTACTGCTTACTAACCAGCAAGACACATCAGGAGTGAAGTACAGAAAACTGAAGACATGGAATGGCATGGTGCATGGCCCACTCTACCTGATGAGGTAGATTAGGATGGGCTGAAGAGCAGAGGCACACTGGGGAGAAGATGAGGACACTGTGGCCAGTGTCTTGGAAGGGTGAGAATATGGGACAAGGAGAAGGAAAAGGCAATTGCACAGGCTTGCTAGAAATTATCAAACCACATTAACACAAAATGTGTTCTCTGGATAACTCCTGGAGAATAAAATACAGTACAGCAAATTGCTGTATTGTCTGCAAAAAATAAATAAGCTACCTATGAACAACAATGTCCTGAAAGAATTTAAAAGCACAGTATTTTCTCTGGAAACCCTCTCTCTAAATTTACAATAGATATATAATCAGAACTGCAATGAGGAAACAAAATACCTGTACATTGGGCAAAACTCTCAACACAGCCTCACCACGTGAAAAGGAAAACAACGCAGTCAGGTGTTGTACTGCAGAATTCTGCAGAACTTCACATACATGAGACTAATTTGGGCCTTGATCTTGCAGAAACATAAGCTCACACTTAACTTTATGAATGGTGAATCATCAGTCAAGTCAACAGTATAACTCCCAATATGTAGTCGCATGCATGTATCTTTCTGGGATTGAGGGCCTCTTCCTGGCTGTTAAATTGGCCCATAGAGCTACATCCACAGTAGGAATTAAAATGAGTTTGGACCTGTTCTCTGACCAAACATCATGGCACAGCTCATGTCTACATGATTCAACTTTTCCCAGTTCCACTGCCTAATCCCAAAACAGGTTGGCCTCAGCCTTCCCTCATCCCCATGGTCAGCTGGGAATACTCCCTGGCCAAGGCTATCCTCCAATCCAGGCCCGAGCATTTTCTGGGAACACCAGCAGGCATGGGCCAAAATCATGCCAGAAAGGCAGAAGCCATTAAATGTACTGAACAATTAGCTTGCCAGGGCCCAAGTCTGAGCTGTGGCCTTCCTTAGTTTATGAATGCAGAATGTAGTCCAGCTTCTGGAGGTCAGGGCACTCACTGTGCTGCTATGATTTGTGTGCGCTGATGATTCAGTCTTCCTGCACCTTGAGTAGATGGGGGAAACACAGAAATACTTTTGACTCCCCCAATACTTGACATATCTAAGTTCACTACAGCCAAGCATATGCTCTATTAATTCACAATACAGCTTAAGTGCCTTCCAGTCAGAGGCCCAGCTGTTTTCTGTAGCTGTTATGATGCCAGCTTACTTTCCTTCAGCAACCTACATGATTTTATCACTGTGGAACACATAAGAATTACAAAATGTTTACTGATATAAGTATTTTAATGCATCAACCAAAAATGTATTAATATTTACATGTTAGTTGCAGTAATACTCAGAAAGATTCTTGTTACAATAAAGTAAGATATTGTTTTCTTTTCAAATTACCTTAATTCCAGCAAAAAATTCCTCACTCTCAACAGGAGAGCTTTGTATATCTGGTTTCTCCAACAGAAAAGCAGAACTGCTACAGTAAACCTGTAGAACAAAAGCAACACAATAGAATATATTTTTGGCTTGGAGTCCTTATGGGAATACAAAACTCAGCCATAATGGGTCAGCCTAAGGGATTCATCAAGCCCAGTCTTCACTAGAAGTTACCAATTGCCAGTGGTGGTGCTTAAGGAAAATACAGAAATGGATCAAGCATGCAAAGACCTTTTCCTGGCATACTCTGTCAGTGCTTCAGAGCCTTCTTGAACTAAAGGCTGCACACAGACCATCATGTTTAGCAAGCACCCAGACCTGAATGGATTTGACTAATCTCTCCTGAACCATTTCTGGGCCCTAACATCTTCTGGAAATGTATTCTATTCTTTAATCACGTTATATACTTATTTTTGTCTGTTTTATGTCTGTTGCCTTTTAATTTTGTCGAGTGCCTTTTAGAACTTAGATCATACAAAACAACCAGCCCTACTCCTCCTCTTCTTATTATACCTTTTCCTGGTATTATGGGCTTGGACGATCTCTTTTTCAAGCTGAGGAAGTTTACTGTAATCTCCTTTCACATTGAGCCAGTCACATGCCACTAGTCACTCCTTCTTCCATTTCTTTTGCTATACCTTTTTCGAGATACAGTGATGATACATGCGATATTTGAGATTCTGAGCAAATCAAGAATCGATAGCAGCAGCATGTAGTTCATGGCTTCATTCTCTGCTTCTTTCTTTTTGACAGTCACTAAGCTAACATTGTCAGACAATATTCACAAATGCTCTACAGGATTTTTGAGGAACAGCAGTTACTACTGCTGTCTATAAGCCACCCAGGCAGCCTGCCTTTGCCCCGAACCCCAGTGCATTATCAAGATAAACTAACTCAGGAAAACAGTAGCAAACTGGCTATTAAAAATAAAACTCTCTCTCTATATATATTTTTTTCTGCCAGGAAATATTAACCTGCACTTTGGTATATACAGGTAGAAAGCCTATCAGTTTTTTCAGTGCTTAAGCTTCTCAGCATTACCACGTGATCCTAGATCTCGAGTCTGCTACCACTTAAATTAATGGAATTACTCCCATTGCTTTTAGTGGTGGAGATTAAACTATTTAAATATTATTCAAGAGAACTTAAACCTCTGAACATCATGGTCAAGCAGCAGTTCACTATTGATTCAGAGGAAGAGTTATTTACTGGATCAACAACACAGCTTCTTACAACAGCTAGCTCTTATAAGCTCTCACCTAGATGCAGTTGCATCCAAAGTCTTCTTAATTTACAGTATCAAACGAAAGCAGAGTAGAAGGTGAAGATGATGCAACTTGAATAAACATTTATGTACTGGAGGCACGCTACACTGTACCGAGACTGAGAGTCTCAAAACTTTAATAGCAGTGGTAACTACTGATACATTCTGTGATGTTTCCACGTTCGTACGGGCACTGTTGAGGTAAACACCTAGAGGCATAATTTTTCTGCCAAGAAATATTATGTGGAAAGGTTCTGGGACCCTGTCTCTAACAACTGTTAATATCTACTTAGCATTACGAAAACATATGTCAATAGATAAAATGCCTATGGAGGGAAAATAACATATTTACAAAGATACAAAGAGATTATAATTATTTTTAACATACTCTGTCTCCAAGTTTGAGGTTTATGCCATCTAGTTCTAAAAGTGAGAACGTATGAACTGCTGTCTCACGTTTCAGTTCTTCTTTGACACCTTCAGGAGAAAGTCTGGACCAAGCTACAACAAATCCAACTGAGCTGTTTGCAAAAGGAATGCCAAAGGTACACCTTAGGTATATGCTGCCTTTGATTGACTCTGCTACAACTTCCGGGGTAGCTGGTAGTGGTGGTGACACAAATGCAGACGATGAAGGAGCCAGCTTACCTAGTCAAACAAAAGTGTAGTTTGTGCTTTTTATTTTGTGCAAAAACATTACTGGATGAAATAACATTGATATATACTTTGTCAGTTAATAAGCTAATAATTTTTACCTTTTCGATATAGTTCTTATGTAATTGTTAAGCGAATCAGTGAAAAAGTGTAAAGCAACATGTAAAGGAATTTGTACGACAGAAGAGTATTTTCTCCACTTATAAAGAAAAGGAAAAGAACTGGCAACAGTACGATTCTGTGGGAATCGAATATAAAATGAATCTGCAAATCAAAGTAATCTGCAAATCAGCATTATTAAAATTACATTTTAACATTTATTCTGAGCATTATGCTCAGAAACAACATTTGTAATCCCACATTGGAAATTATTTCTAAACTGCTCATCCTGCACAAGATCAAACAATAGTTTTGATAACATGACCATTTTTTATTCAAGACAAAATACGACTAAATGTTGAAGTCATTGGGTCATGGATACAAAGAGAATCCTGAAAAATCAAAAGAAAATACTTACTGCTACAGATGCCTCGAATTTCCACTCCCCCAGGAACACAGGTCTGTGGTTTTGCATATACAACAAGTGTAAATTGGTCTTAAGTGGTATGTTCATATACATACAGATTAATTACATACCAAGGCAAGATTTACATGTGTTTCCCTTTCATTGTTTTCAATTGGAAAAAGAAAATTGGCTCTGAGTTTAGCCGAACACAGGAAATACTTTCCAATATTTAATAACAAAAATACAGAGTACATTATGCTTATACATCCTTACAAATTTGGACAGTGAGACCAGATAAAAAAACTTAACTAGCAGAACTGACTAAGTTTTCAATAACTTATTTTTTTCTTCTTAAAAAAAAAAGTTCATTATAACAGTTAATTCATTTTGTGAATCAATGTATCCAATTTTTTTAACATGCAAAAGGTGTATGTTTTAATAAAAAAAGATTTACATACATTCTAATTAGCTTTAAGAAAACACTGTTTTAGGAAAACAACCGTCCATCTGTGTAATTTCAATTCTAGTAAATATGCTTTAATTAAAGGAAAAGTTATTTTATTATGGTTGAGAGAAACAAATTAAATTTACAAGTAGTCACTAAAAAAGAAGATGACTTAGCGTAACAGGAGTTTCTCACTAGCCCATATAACACACTACTGGTGGAAATGCTTGCGATACTTCCACGCATGATACACTATATTGCTCTGCTTTGTCACCTTTTAATAATTATAATTGTAAGAGTTTAATAGTGCCTTCCCTAAGTTATCTAAAATATGCAGCATGAGTAATAAAACCCCGAAGTATTGGGCCGTGAATAGCAACATGCTTTTACAGCACACAGGGCCAAGACATCCAAAGGCATCGTAACAGAATTCTCCTGCAGTTCTTTCCCATAGCGCTAATAAAATGTGCATCAGTAGAGTGTTTCCACTTTGCATTTTCTACTAGCAACACTGTGTGTACTCTCCAAAAAGAAGATAAAAGAGTTACAGTAAGAAAGATAGTCATAATGATGCTAAACAATAATTGATAAGCATTTAGTTTGGTCAAGTTCTTAAATAAAATTTACTCTGACACATAATTATATCTCACTAATGAATATTCACAGAGTCTGAGTGCCAGCCTGAAGTACTCTGAATTTTCATTTCTAAATCTTCTATCCCTACCTGATTATGTCAGAAATTTAAATTCCTGTGTTCCTGGGCTTTGAACAGTACTTGAGTGCCAAATATAAACCAGAAGTGGGTGGTGTGAATACACCCTTCCACATCAAGTTATTGTTGTATCATATCAATATTAGAAGTAGGAATTACAGAAAATTTTAGTACATATAGCTATTTTCAAATGTTCATGTTCAGCACAATGTCTTACAAAATGTAACTCAGAATATATACATTATAGATTTTATGCTGTTGTTTTTAACTATTTTTGAATAACTTTAAAATGAGCAAACATCAGAGAGCACCTACCAGGAATGTAATAGACTCTTTTTAAGAAGCTTAACATGTAAGAACATCAGAAAACTTGACAAACACACTTCCTCATAAACAGACATTTCATTGAGTTGGTGCATGCATCCTCTCACCTTCGGCACAATAGCCCATGCATCCTTGGGTGGGCTGTAGTAGGTAAACAAAGAAATCTCCACAGTTTCTCACACTCACAGGGATTTGGAAAAGACAGCAGTCTCTTGAAGTGCTGAAGAAAAACTGCCATGTCGCACAAGCTGTTAACTGCTTGATCTCACCAGGCCGAGGCATGGATTCTGGCTCCCTCAGGGACAACCAGACAGGCGCCTGAGTACCACAGTGGTTCACCTAAAGCACCAGAGAAAAACATCAGAAAACGGTTAGTGCTGTATCAAGCTGTTGTTGTGCTCTGTCCTTCCAGCTATGTCATCTAGAGTCTTTTGTATTTGGATGGTAGACTATGTTAATCAGGTAAGCTACTAAACACTTAGTACTTAGGTCAGATTTTCAAAACTTTCCTGGATGATCTGAATGCATACGTTGTTAGTCCGACCTGTGTTTTGGGAAACATCTGGTGAAAATGTCACATTATTCTCTAGTCGACCTCTCTGGTTCTTTGCATATATAGTCTCCATTCTGAGAAAATAAAAGTAGGTAGGTAGTTTGCTTGTATTAAACCTAACTGAAAGTCCTTCAGGAAATACACTGTTCTCTATAGATTTTTACAGTATAATAGCCTGGATAATAGGACTTGAAAAGCTCTTGTTTTCAAATAAGAAATTACGAAGACATATCTCCTTAAAATATAGCTATTACAGAGATGTTGAAGTTGCTCCAAAAATCAAGCATTACAAATCAAAGGTATTAAATATTCCAAGTAATTTTTGAGTCTTAAGGGATTCGCAAATGACAAGAAAACTAATTTTCAGCTAGCTCTGTGAGTTCAGGTCATTTCAGGATTAATCTCTTCTCTCTTATATGATCACTTTAAAAGCGCCACAATTATTGGCATCACGTGGCTACAAGTCTCTGTACTGCTTTTGCATGTCCTTAGTAACAGACTAACTGACCATCATACAGTTGTGGTTTTAGAGCATGCTATTGCTGCTATGCTGGCACTGAGAAAAATCATCTTTAGCAGTGACTACAAATGACAGTTTTTGAATGCTCTAAAATCAATATAATTTATTATTCTCTGCTCTAGCCCATTCAGTTAAAAAAATTTCAGCCCATAACATGTAAGACTTTATTGTCCAGTTAACATATCTTTAATAGTTGTGTATTTACAGAGATAAAGAAGCTTTGCATCCCTCCATGTCAGTCTCCATAATTCTTTCTTTTGTTATACCTATCTTACTGAGACTTTATTAAGAAAAATATGTGTTATTTCTCATAAACAAATGGGGTTTAACAATACCTCCACACACTTGGTTGGCATTTCAGCAGGCTTATCAAAAATCATAAAGCGGTACCATCCTGGTGTTAGGGAATGGTCACATATTAAATCCTGAATAGCTGATTGCTGCAGGTGAGATGAATCAAAATCAACACTTCGATAAGGGCTCTTCAGGATATGATGTCCACCAGGATGGCATTCAAGAACTGTGAAATAAGAATATTAAGATGAAATGTCTAACAAACATGTTAGAAAAGTTTTTAAATATTTCTTGCGGGAAAATTTGAAGATACCGCAATATTACATGAGACCTCTTTTACTTATGAATATATTCGAGTCTGCCTTAGTTACAAAAAGAACTAGATATGTTAATGCTCTATAAATTTAACAGAATTCTCATGTGGTAACTTTTTTCTTGTTTAAGTGGACAATAAATGCAAATTGATAACCACGCATTTACCCCAGACAAACACAGTGGGAAGGCATATGCTTATACTTACTCTCCAGATTTTGACTTTATAGTTCCACTAATGTTTATGAAACATAAGAATGGAGTGTCAATATAGAGGAGGATCAAACATCTTACTTCAGCAGGAGTAAGGATCATCTAAAGGTCTTCTGCAAATAGGCTACTACTTTATAGGGAACCTATCCATTAAATGAAGAATTTCCTCAAATGGATGAGGTAGGTATGTGTAAGTGGCATGTATAAATGCAGATCATAACACAAATGAATATGGAAATAGGTAGCTAATTAGTTACTACATGTTAAGTCATTATCTGCCTGAATAACATGCCTAATTGTAGTAAGTGTAAATACAACTGACATAAACACATTTTTGGACATCAAAGTAGCCTTCATAGTTTCAAAATCACAAAACTGCTGGTAGATTAAATCAGTGATCTGAATCTGAAAAAAGCCTTAACAATAGTTTTTTAAAAAGCAGACTCATTCAGAAATAGAGCAGAACATCAGAATCCCCAAGACTGACCCTGAGAAATGAAGATGACTAGTGCTGTGTTAAAGACAGTAACAGTAAAAGTTCTGGCTAATGGAACATTTGCAGACAGTGTCAAATGTAATGAATGGCCATTCTCTGTCAAGAATGTGCTTGGGAAGTGAGAGTTGGGCAAATAAAATGGTAGGATGTGTGTAAATAAATAAATAATCTGTGTGTGTGTGTGTGTGTGTGTGTGTGTGTGTGTGTGTGTCTGTGTACATCTGACTTTTTAAAATGCTTACAGGGATACCAAGTGATGCTATAAATGGAATTTCATGCTACACTGAATGATACATCTAACTTTAATTCTTGCCTGTACCATGCCACTAATTAATTTTTAAAACAGCGTAAGCAAAGCACTATAATCTGACATTTTGAATATTATTAGTGTAATCCTAAATTACTGCTTCCATTTTTTTTTATATTTGTCCCATATTTTGCATGGTGTAACTATGTCACCGATTACTGTTACTATGTCACTGATTTTGGTTAAAGTAGTGTAATAATGTGATATCTACTAAATTCTTTCATATCATTGTTCTGATAGCCGTAATTACAAGATGGTTTCAAAATCAGATAATTCCCCTCCTTTAAATGGAGAAGATGCCCTAGCAGAACAACAAACTTCATCTCTTTCAAGCAAAGTATGACAATCCTATAGTCTTTCAAAGACTGAAGATTTAATCCGATATGGCTTTAGGCAACTCAAGCAGGTAACAACAGCTTTATCTTCTGTCCTCTAAGTGTAGATGGAAGTCAGTGTGATTGCCTACACCACCACTGTGCTTCTGAGTTGCTTGCAATAGCCCGTAGGCTATTCATGTCCATACAAGTTGACCTTAGTGAGAATGTATCCCTTATGGGAATTTGAAGAAAAGCTCTTGAAGAATCAAAGGTCAACCACGTGTGCTATTGAAATGTTTTCCAAGCAAGCTTCAGCACAAGCAGTTTACGAACCATGGTGAAAGTTTATTCCTGTCTTCTGTTTTTCACTGGAATTCTTTCTTTCATACAGCATCCTTATTAGGTTTTTTTTTCCTCTGTAACTGAACCACTCCTGAAACAATTAGTACCTCTTACCTTTTCTATTAATAAATCAAGCCAGACATGAGACAAGTCTTTATTTTCTTTTCCTCTACAGTTTAATTAAAACATCATTTGATAGAGCTCTAAAATAGCTGACTGTACTCACTTGTAATAGGGTTATAAATCCTAACAACGATCAGATTATACATTTCTGATTATTACGCACATTGCTTTTAAATGTCACCCAGCTCTTCATTTATTTTTCTTCTTTAGAAGCAGGCTAGTATTTCCATAGCTATTACTTTGAAATCTCATGTTCATTGAAAAAAAAATCACTATTTTTTTCCTTACCCATTCAACAGAACAACCGAAATTAACTGCCATCATCAGTAATATCAGTTAAAATGTTCTTACCTGAACGTGTGACTGATGTGTTGTCTAACTTTAGTGACAGTGGAAAACAAATATATCTAACAGTTTTACGAAAACATACACAGCAAGTGTATGTTGTGTTTTTTGTTAGAAAGTTACCCCTGCAGAACAAACCCTCTCAAATCAAATGCATTAAAGAGAAAAGCCACTAAATTTTCCACTGAAATTAGGATTTTCTTGTCCAGAACTTACATATTAAAAAAAAAAAAATGCTGACATAAGCAGTTCTTTCCAACTTCAGTCTCAAAATGGCTAGCACCAACCGTGTTGAAATGCTGCAAGAGAATTTTGCCAGAGTCTAACACCGGCAATTTTCAGCCCAGTGAGATGAGTTTGGCAGAATAATAAGCAACTGAAAACAGGGTCTGACACTTGAATGCATTAAGGAAGCTTACTTACCAGGCAAGCTTACCTATCAGCTCTGCCTATCATGGGAGGTACATTAAAGTATGGAAAGACATATAGTAAGAATACACTGAAACAAGCTACTACTGGCTTGCAACTTCTTCATCCACTGCAGTCACAAAATATTCCAACAAAATGGAAAACTCAGGTTAGTTTGTTACAAGAGAATTTAGCATTTATCTGAAGTGGTAATTCTAACGGTTTGTGGAGGCTTGTCTTTGGAGGGGCATGGTTGGTTAAGGTGTACCTGTACAAAAAAATTTAAACTCGTTTAGGCAGATCATAGGGCCATATGTCAGAGAACTGCACTTTTGCACTTAGTGGCACTTATCTCCGGGGAAGATACATTGGGATTTGTATAATGCAACTGCCACAAATTGGTCAGGTAACAGGTACTCAGAACATAGAAATTGTTAAAAAACACAGGAACCTGTTGTCAGTGAAGAGTTTTTCCACAAAGCAACACGTAATTGGTTCCTGCTGGCTGCCTGAGCTCCCGCTGAGCTCCACCAAGGAAGGACTTTGCCATCGCCTGTTCATATTCCTGTTCCCACCCATCTGCAGAGATGGGCTGCAAAATGATTTTCCACCCGTTCTTGGGCAAGGCCAGCATTATAGATCAGTCAAGGATCAATGAGGACTTCGGGGGCAAGCTGGAGTGGAGAAGGGAGAAGGAGCCACCCAAACAAGGGCAGAGTGGCAGGACTGGCAACTCAATTAATTCCTCAGGCACAGATAATTTACTGGGTTGTATCTTCTGTCATCTAAAGGCCAGGATCTGGCAAATGACTACAGATAAACAAATACTTGCTAGTAAGTGCTCACTCTGATCTTGAACATGTTTTTTCCTGTATCTACTGACTGCAAATGCTGCACCATATCAGCATCCCAGGGCAGATACTAGAACTGGGATTGCTGTTTTTAAACAGAAAAGTGATCAGAGGTATTTGTGGATTTGAAGTCTTACAAAATACTAAAACAGAAGTTTACTTTTTGGAAGAATTTATCCTGAAATAATCATTCAGGGTAACATATTTAAAGCAAAATAAATAAACTAATGTAACTATTTATCTAGAAGATACCATTTGCTTGGATGAGGCATACAAAAGAAGATTATTACAA
Organism: Dromaius novaehollandiae; assembly: GCF_036370855.1. Classification (NCBI taxonomy): domain Eukaryota; kingdom Metazoa; phylum Chordata; class Aves; order Casuariiformes; family Dromaiidae; genus Dromaius; species Dromaius novaehollandiae. The sequence continues at coordinate 44,571,093 of NC_088099.1, read as the reverse complement.
GTTTCGTGGCAATAATAATATTATAATGCAATGGAACTGGAACACGAACACTCCTGTACAAGAAACAATTACAAAAAAAAATCAACATGCACACATTAATATGTATTTATATATAGCACAGGCTGAGTGGGTGTTAAAACACTTTCTGCCACTCATGTCCACACCTAGAAGGGTCCTCCATAAAGTTAGTAAATACTTGCATAGCCATTTTAAAAAAAATGCAAATACATACTTACAGAATATACTCTAACAATTCACTCTGTGATACACTATTGTATCTACCCATAACGTGGGTTTTCTCTGAGATGTGAAATAATACAGATGTCTGCTTTTTCTGCTGGGCTTTCTGCAGCACGCTTTGCAGAGGCCCCAGGCGCGGGTGTGACAAGATGAACGGCCCCCCCCTCGGAGACGCTCACGCAGCCCCAGCGAGCCCCGGGGCGGGGGCAGCCGCCTTCCGAGGGGGCCGCCAGGCAGCCCCCAACCGCGGGCAGCGGCGGCGGCGCCCCGCGCCCGCTCCCTCCCTCGCGGCGCTGCGCGGCGGCGTTACCTGCGCGGCGGCGTTACCTGCGCGGCGGGGCGGCGCGGCCGCCAGGCAGCCCAGCAGCGCCGCGCACAGCCAGAGGCGCCGCATGGCGCCTCCCGCCGGGCCGGGCCGGGCCGCGGCCGCCTCCCGAGCGGAGAGGAGCGAAGCCGGGCCGCCTCTGCGCGCTGCTCTGGCTGCGCCGCCGCCGGCCCCGGGCCTTTTGGCCTGCCCGGCCTCGGCGGGGCCTCGGCGGCGGGGCGGGGGGCAGCCGGCCCGGCCCGGCCCGGCCCGGCCCTCAGCCCGCCTCCCGTCGCCCTCCGGCCCGGCCCCGCTGCGCCCCAGCCCGCGGGGCCCCCCTGCTTCGTTCTCCGCGGCCGTTCCCCGGCAGCAAGCGATCCGAAAGGGGGTTTCCCACCTGAATACATCACGTCGGGGGGCTTTGTGAATAGAGGCTTTTCTGAATCCCGGGCACACCCAAAGCTGGTCAGCTTCATGAAGGAGCAGTGTCCGGAATTGTATTTGTGTTCGAATGTGCAGTAAAATGCTGAAAAGAGCCAGTTTTGGTTCATTTATATTTACTCCCAATGCTTTGGACATTCCCTAGATCACCAGAGCATTTTATACTACTGCATTTCTTTAGATAGCCAGTGAGTTTTATACTATCGCTTTAGTTATAATTACAAACTAATATGTCACCGTTTAAGGCAGAAAAAGTAAATATTCAAGGGTTTTGAGGAGCCAAGTTTCAAGGATTTCTGGGAGAGTTTCTTCAGAAATGTTTATCAGAGGTCAAAGAAGTGGCTCTGTTTAAGATTTGGTAGAGCTTTCTGGTATTTTTCTTTCTAGGCCTGGAGTTGTGTGGGCACCGAGCCGTTTTGCACGCACGAGGGCATACATCAGTCCACAGCAGTGTTTCACATGCCCTTTAAGATATGTAGCCTTAACTCAAACACATAACGTTACTGGCATGGGTATGACACCCAGCACTGCCCACCGAAAACACGGCTTCCTGCGAGCTGCTAAACATCAGCAAGGAAAAACGCTCCGTGAGGGCGACTTCCGGGAGGAACTGGAGTTTGTGGGCTTTGCAGGTCAGGCTTCCCTGCAGAAAGAGGTATTAGGGCCGAGTCGATGCGGAGACACAGAGCCTTGGCGCAGGTCACAGCAGTCTCCCGCATGTGTATCCCGAGCTGCTTCAGCGGAGGGCGCAATGACCGCGGCAAATGTTTAAAAGTGCTGCCAGCGGTACAGCTTGAGCCTTGAATTTGGGGTCTTGGATTGCTCTCAGTTCTGTGAGGCAAGTACACAGCCCCTAAGCCTTAAGGCAAATGCTGAGGTTTTTTTAATTGTTTGGGCAGCTTTCTGGGTTACTTGTTACTAGACATGATAAAACCTTTGAAAGCTGCATATATCTGATGTGACAGTGCGGCTCCCCCACCCTGAAATGTGTATTTGCAGAGAAGACAAAAGGAAGAAAAGAGATATTTTACAAATACCGCTACAAATAAGGAGCTAGAAAGACAGATACTGAAAAGCTTTATCAAAACTTAAACATTGAGCTACTTCTTTGACCTCTGCTAATCATGAGGGACTGGTATTTGCAGAAGGATTAACACCTTTCCTCATGAATCACAGAGGAGACTAACAAGCGGTGGTAATAAAGGCTGTTGGAGTGAAGATACCTTTCAACTTTTCTGCATTGTTTTTCGGTTCTAGCTCCCTCTGCTACTATCAGCCTAGGAGTCTCTTACAGCAACGGCACTGCAAGATCATACTGTGGTTAAAGCAGCTGACAGCTTGTCAAAAGTAGTGCTCTGCTCTCACGGTGAGAAGGAATTGCATCAGTGACACTGAATCTATGAAAACAGTTAAAATAATTGTAGGGTAGAATTATGCTCAGATATAGGTCTTTCCAGCAGGTTGCAGTTTCAAAAAGTTGTAGACACTAATTTACATTGTTCTAATTAAGAAAATTGTAGGCTATGTAAAACAGTTTGGCCTGCTGAAAATACCCTTCACTCAAGATGGCACCTGAAGTCAAACTATAATTTTGTATGTGTATCTTATTAAGTAACAGGATGTTCTGGAGAAAAAACAAGATTGTAGAATGAAGGAAAAATTTAAGGTTCTATAAATGATTACATAGTCCAAATCATCACTGCTGTAAACAGTAAAAGCACAATGCAAGGAGCAGTGGCATCAATGGTAAGGAGAATTTAGACATTGCAATGCAGAGTAGTATTTCACAGAAATGGATTTTATGAATGAATACAAAGGAAGAGAGATGTAAGGTTGGCTCTGAAAATTATTGCGCCTAACTTCCAGTTTAGTAATCTAACTCTATGCAGTAAAGCTTTTAAATACATATTTAATTTAAGGTATATTCTTAAGTACCCTTTGTGAAGGAAGTAAATTATTTGCTTAGAACAGAGCCTGAGGAGAAATGCTTTTGCTGGCTAAGGACTGGCTTATTAAGGAGAGCATAAGAGAAAAACAAGAATAGTGATAGATCAGAGAAAACAGACTTGTTGGATGACACAGAACAGGGATTTAGACAATGTTGAAAACAGAGGCACTGCAGAAGTTTAAAGGTTCAGATAAAAAAGGTGGCTCTGCTGATACTAGGTCTTAGATGATGTAGCTAGATTGTACTGTTTTACTGGTTATCTGCACATGTAGGTGACTGAGCAGCTCCTGTGTGCATGCGTGTGTGTGTATGTGTGTGTTTGTGTGAGAGAGTTTAACAGGAATCCTAGAAAAAAACATGAAAGAGAAAAAAGGAAACTTTTTCTCATAAAAGCAACCAACAGCAGCTTCACTGTACCTGTCACTTATATGGACAGCATGCCAGTGTGATCTCTCTAATAGTGCGCCTAAATCATAAACTTAATATATATGAAATATGTCTTACACACAAGATTATATTAGCTCTAGCTGCATCTTGGGGGACAGTCCAGGCAGTGGCAGGTGGATAACAGGCTGACTAAAGATAAAGGGTACCAGCCTTGAGCATTTTAGGTCAATAGGTCAGGAAGAGCAATCACCGATATCTGCCCATATTTACATATTCTCAAATATGTGTGCATAGCTGTTTGGGTGTGAATTGGAAATGAGACATCACCTTTGAGTTTTAAAAGTATTTGGCTCCAGACAAAGGCATGGAGGGTATTTGTATCCAAGCCCTAATTTCAAAGGTAAATAAGGGGATCGGCTAGAACAAAGGCAACACTTGTGGCGGGCTATTTGGAGTAAGAAGTAGTTAGTATGTTTGTGGGTACACAACAGTGGAGGTTCAGAGCTGGGGGGAACAGCTGGGTCCATGGATGTTGCCCTGAACAATGAATTCCTGTCTCTGACACTTAGAGGGTCTTAGAGACAGTGTGTAATTAAAGCTAAACAATTAGAGAGAAATCGGATTAAGTTTAAGCTAAAATTGCCCACTGTATCGGATTTATTATAACCCTTTTCTTTCAAAATGTGCAGTTAAAAGCGTGAATGGAAGTCTTTCTTAAATGAGTCTTCTTTGCTATACCACTAAGTCTGTCAGGTATTGTAGGCAAGGTAAATTTGAATAAGCCCTTTAAAGCTCAGTTGCTGTATTCGTTATCCCTACGGAGATAGAACATGGATAATAACTCCAAATAAAGCAGTGAGAAGAACTTCGAAGCTAGGAGAGATTTTTCCTGCAAATCTTCAAAGGGTCATTGTAGTGATGCCAAATGCTAAATGTTTGGAAAGAGTTCCCTTCAGCAGATAACATCCCCCCTTTAAGCAGCAGATGGCTGAGAGATATCTCACAACTCTGGGCAAATCTAAAAGCATCAGAGAGTGATGAGTCCTCTTGCACTTGGGCTTTCATGTTTTTCAGTCTTTCTGTTTGTAAAAATCATTTCTTTTTAAATTGTGTGAAAGGGTATATGTCAATGGTGAGTGAACTTGTCCTTTCTGAAAAAATAAATAGTTAACATTCTTTTTCTAATCTAATCAATTCTGTCCTTGAAGTCAAATTCCAACCTTCCTTTCAAATTGTGCATCTGTGGCTTTTAATTTAAGTAAGGTTCATTTGACTTAGAAACATGGTTTAACAGCTCTGAAGCTAATGTTCTCAAACACCACTAAGACACATGAATTACAGCAGTTCCAGTTCAGAACTGAGAGAGTTGGTTCTATTTTTGGCACCAAATAAGAAGAAACAAAGAGTCAGTAATGGTTGTATGCATTTATTTATTTCAGTCATTATGTGGCTAATTTTAAATCATTTCAAGAGGTTAAATTTGCTCATGTTTGTTCTGCTGGCAGCTTTTTCTGAAAACTACATGGCTTTTGAGTGGCATTTGTTTTTTCAAAATGCTTTTAAGATTTGTAGAGAGGATTTTTAAAACTGCTGTGTAAATGTACTCAGTGTTGGCAGTCTGTTTAACTTTCAGAAGTAATGATATCTTTAGTGTATTTTGGCTCCTAATTCTCTTTCATATGTGGCCTCTTGTATATACTAGATTTGACTTAGTAGTTAAAGATGTCAGTATAGAAATTTATTGTAATTTGGTTTGGATAAGCAGTATGAGGTTTAATATAAATTGTAGGAAATCTATTTCCAGTACTTAGGGGGTTACTGAGAGCCAAATAAAATCAGTGGTAGGCTTTCTATCTACTTCAACTGTCTTTGGATCAGCCCATTACTGTTTTATGGCTCTCAAGTATTTTTATATTGTTTATTATATAGTGGCTTGAGGCTTAACTCAAAGGTCTATCAGCTGTATTTGCTCAGAACATGCCAGTATATTCTGAAGTCTGTGAAGTTCCTTGCCTGGTGGAAAACTAATGGAATTAATCTTTGTTGTACACATACCGTCACTGCTGTTTTAGTAGCAACATGTAATTATACTGATCACTTACACATGACAGACTCTTAACTATTAATACTTCTCTTTCTGTCTCCCATGGTGTTTGTCTTCGTGTGTGTACAACTTACTAAGCTGCAATTTTTCAAAGGTACAAAAAAATACAGAATTCATTCTATAGCTTATATAGAATCAGTGCTACTTGGGTAAGGTCAATAACATTGGTCTTGCAGGTAACCATGTAATCCGTACTCTTAGTCTTACTGGCTTCAGCATGTTTGTGTTATTTTTGATATTTGTCCAAGAAAAATTAATATTACTGGATGAAAGTCGTGACTAAATTATAATGTCTTCTACTGCAGGTGAGATGCAGGTGAGAAAAAATACTGTTAAAATATGTAACCTATTGAGGTGATGAACAAATATCTTTTATCAAATTCAGAAATTACCTTTGTTAGTATCAAAGACTTTGATCCTATATACTAAAATGTGTTTTAGTGAAATCACAGAATCACAGAACGGTTGAGGTTGGAAGGGACCTCTGGAGACCATCTAGTACAACCTCCCTGCTCAAGCAGGGTCACCTACAGCACATTGCGCAGGATCGTGTCCAGGCGGCTTTTGAATATCTCCAAGGAAGGAGACTCCGCAACCTCTCTGGGCAACCTGTTCCAGTGCTTCTTGTCATCCTCACAGTAAAGAAGTTTTTCCTCATATTCAGATGGAACTGCCTGTGTTTCAGTTTGTGCCCGTTGCCTCTTGCCATATCGCTGGGCACCAGTGAAAAGAGTCTGGCCCCATGCTGTCTACACCCTCCCTTCAGATACTTATACACTTTGGTAAGATCCCCCCCGAGCCTTCTCTTCTCCAGGCTGAACAGTCCCAGCTCTCTCAGCCTTTCTTCATGCAAGAGATGCTCCAGTCCCTTCATCAGCTTAGTGGCCCTTTGCTGGACTCGCTGCAGTAGAATCCCTCAAAAAGAAGGAGGATTTAAACTCCGGCCTCCCACACTGTAGTGTTAACACCACTTGCTTTCTTTCTGGACCTATTATTACTTCTCCTGGTTTTTACTTTATGATATATGTGACTGGCTGTCTAGGTTCTAAGTCAGTAAGATCACTGAGCAGCCAACTTCAGCTGTGTCCAAATACCCTCACTTCTGGTAAGTGTGTCCTATCCAAACCCAGTGGTTATCTGCTGACACTGAATATACAAATAAGTAAGTTGTTTCTAGCTCAGCAAGGAAAAGACAGGTTCAGTAAAGCAGAAAAAAGAACGTTATTTGGCTTTGTTTTATGAAAAGGTCTGATCCTGATCAAGTCCCTGACTCAAGGAGAGAGTTCACAGCTGAGAATCACAAAAGGAAGGAAGCACATAAATCCTGGGGCATTAGGTTTCCTCAGCTTTTGCTACTCCACTAAGTTAGGCTGTGTCTTTTCTTAAGCCTGCTTTGTAGAGAAAGCCAATATGCCTCCTGAAGGATCAAGCACATTTGTAAGACTAGAAATGAAAATAAGTGAAGAAATTCCCTCTTAGATCTACATTGAAACTCATATATTTCTCATAGGTATTTGAGTTTCAACAAACCGCTATATTCTAGTTTTTAAAAGATGCTATTGGAAAATTTCTCAGCACTTCTGATTAGAGTGTATGTCATGCATTTATTAAAGCCAGTGGGACTGTGTAAATCCAGCAAGAAGTAGGGTGGTAAGAACAGATGCGCTCTGAAGGAGCAAAAGCCCAGATCATCAGTTAGTTTAAGCTGGGTGGGTTTGCACTGATTTAAACGTGCCTACAATTTCAGCCAGAATTCCTGTCTTCCTGTAAATCTGTATACAGAGGTAAAAAACTGAGAAATATTTAAAAGTCCTCACAAAGAGACACAGACATGACCTTTCCCCCCAGTTTTCCATTTGGCTTTGTTGAGACTTTAAACAAGAATTTAGAGGGACACAGGTTATCCCTACCTCACAGTAACAGAAAATATTTTCTGTAGGTTCCCCAGATAAAATGATTTATTTTTCTTGGATAGGATTAAGACATATGGCTGCAAGTAGCACTTTCTCGGCACAGAAATTTTGGAAAGGTTTTTTTTTAACATCTGTAGTTTGAAGGTGCTAGAAGGATAGTCTCTGGCTATTGCCCTGTTAACTTCCCTCTCTGGTGGTTTGGTCATCTAAAATTTTAGGTTAACATTGTTGGTCTTTAAAATGCTTAAAAGAACATAACATGACTCAAACTAATTGAAGTCTATTGACACAAGAAAAAAGCACAGAGTTCATTTTGAAGTAGTAATAAATAAAATGCTCAAAAATTACTTTACAGTAGTGTGCAAGATAATGTTACTACTTGTATTGCTAAAAATTTGTACAGTGTGAAAATCCAGTGTGAAAATCCATTACAATATTATTTCAGTACTATCCTGGATTTAAAAGCCTGGTGCTAAATTAATTGCCCTAGACTATTTTGAGGGCTATTAGTTTCAAGGCCTGTTAAACACAATGATGCAGCTACAGTGTCTGCTTCAGGATGCCCTAAGCATCAGACTGTAGAAAACTGAGCAGCTATGCTAGGACAAGGAATTCCATAACTTTTCTGTTCTTACACTGTTTTCTCTAAACAATATGATGTTGGTGACCCTGAGGCACTGTTACTGAGCTATATGGTCTGACTTTTCTTATTTTCTTAATTTCTATAGGTGGACCTGCAGACAAAAGGATACACCAAATAACAAGGCAGCAACAGCTACCTAACCACTGCTGGATTTGTTTGGGAATCCTTAGATGGCTTGTGAATCTAACTCTTTCTTTCTCTTTTTGCCCTTATCTTGTAAACATGTTCATGGTTTAGTTGAAAAATAAGTAATTTAGCTCACCTCAGGCTGACACTGATTTTAAGATTAAACGTGCATATGGATTTTCTGGGCAGGACCATTATTATTTAGGTGATATAAAAATGTGTCTTAAAATGAAAAGGGAACATCAGTGTAAGGCTGGATGAAGACATGATCTAGATAGGACAGGAAGAGAAATCTGCCTAGTTAATACTGTTTCATGTGCGCTAAAGCATGTGTGCCACACTGGTAAGTGTTGTAGGGGGCAAGAGAGAGGAGGAATTGCAAGCCCACCTCAGCTGAGGTGAGGGTCAGCCTGAAAATTTCAAGTGAATTTTTCTGAATCAAATCAGCCGTGGGCATCTGAAAACAGAAAGAGAAAACCAAGGCAAAGCCAACCAACCAAAAACCCAAATAAACCAAAGCATGTTGGGATCAACATTTGTGGTCCTATGGCCCGTTTCGGTGCCCTGGGAAAGATGACTGTCTTTGCATAGTCTTCGTCAGAGACTGGATTTGGTGCTAACATCCAGATCTTGCTGAAGTGTATGCATCTACATGTTCACACTTCTGTATCCAGGCAAAGAGGGACTGTCCAACTGCTGGGCACTGAAATCACAGCAAAGCCTCTGTAGAATTGGGTCTGTTACTTTCTCCAAGTTTGTCACCCACTTATCATTTTAGTAGTTTGTCAGATTTATACTTTATTTACTTTTCTAACTTTTTTCTGATTAAATATTGGATAGGTCTCCCAGTGCAAAGAGTTTCCTAATTCAAAAGTCTTACACTGTGTAGATTCCATACACATTCCTGACAGAAAATTTACTGACTAGAGTCTCTGTAGGAACTTATGATGAAGAGGCAAAATGGTACTAATCTCTCTGAAATCTGACTTGGAGTGTTTTGCTCACACTCTCAAGATTCAACAAATCACAACATTTGGAGTCAGGAAAGATTTGTCTTCGAGTCCCACTGTCAATGAGATACTCTAGGACATAGACATGACCCACATAACAGAAATAAAAGAATAATGGTCTCTACCAAATCCCCTACTACTGAAGGAGTCATGGGCATTGACAATGTCCTTGATTTTTCTCTCTTTCTGTCTTATTCCTTTCCAATGGTACATTATAGTTTATGTTGTTTGTACAGATCATGTTTTTTAGTGGGAGCTGGAAAGCATCCCTGCAGTGTTTGATGGATCCTTCTAGACTAAAATGCCATTGCATGGTTGCCTGACCTTCCTGTTGGCAGTTTTGTTCAGGGCTGTGACTTCAGTTTTTGTACATCCAATTCACTGATTTAAGTCAATAGATCTGAGGTTGCAGTGTGCATTTAACATTATATTTCAAAAGAACCTTATGTTCCAAAGCTAACAATAGAAAGTAACAGAAAAATTGAGAAAGGAAAATTTTAAGAAGACATCCTGAAAAGGAGAGCTAATAAAGTCTGGAAAATTTTTCTTCTGACAGTAGAAGCAAAAGCCTCATCTAAGTTGTGTAAATGAAGGCCTGAAACTGCAGCCCTGAATCTGTTTCAAGGAAAATCTTATTTTGGCAAAAAATAGAAACAATTATGTGGTTTTCCCATATGATGGAATCTTAAAGAAGTTTCATAAATAAAATTTTAAAAATAGCTTTCCTTGATGAGGTTTCAACCTTTGTATGAATTAAGTGCCAGAAAGTAATCTGCTTTATAATAATGGACCAAATCTTAAACCTGTGCAAATCAGCATAGCCATATTGATAACATTAGAGAGATGTCAGCTTCTGTGAAAATTGGAAATGGGAGAAAATAATCTAATGCAATTAGATTTGCGTAAAGGATTAACTGGTTTAACTGTTAGTATAAGGAACTGTGGCACATTGCATGCAATCTTTTTAAATTGAATGTCTGTCTGAGATATTGTTCACCAAATACTGCCTTTAGTTACACCATAATTTGAGGTTTCTGTTCTATTGCCTTTATCTATGGTTAGGAATTCTGACAGTAACTCCATGAGACGGTGAGATGGTTCATGGAGATGGAGATCTGAGCAAGGATGAAGAGACCATAATTGCTGTATACTGACATGTATTACTGATAATCTCAGTTTTGTCATTTCAGAAATAGATCCTAAGTAGGTCTGAGAATGAAAGTCAGATTGTCTGTGAGGAAAAATAAATTTTTGTGGCATCTTTCTTAGTGATACACGTTTTGTTCCAATGACTACCTAGGTCAAGAATGGATAAAATGATAACTTCAGCAATAAAGTTTAGACAGAGATAGTATTACTACTAAGAAAAGCCAGCTACTTTATTCCTCCAGCAAAAACAAGGCTGTACTCTATCAGCGTCTCTCAAGTTGCTTCTCCTACACAGACTTTCTCCAGACGTTTGTCTCTGTCTTAATCCTTCCCTAAGATCTGTGATTATAGTACAATTTTTTTTGAGTTAAGAACACACCCTTTCTGTAAAACACAGCTCTGGTTTCAGAGCTGCTATGCCTGTATCTATCATCTAGAGAAAGGGAAAACATGCTTAATTTGTTATGTTTGGTCTGTGTTTGAAAAAACAAGCGGAGAAGTGAGTTAACTCCTTCCTCAAGTTCCTCAAGCAATGACTCACTATTCCAACCTGTTGGGACAATTTATCTCCTCTGCAATGAAGAAGACACTGTCTTCAATCTGACTTCAAGAAAGTACAGCATAGGTGTTATTTTTATAGTATTAGCACCAAATATTTTACAAGAGTGTATAAAACTTTGGTTTCTATCTTGAAATAACAATATATCAGTTAAATGAAACTAACTATTAAATAAATGGATATATTAAACAACATGTATGTGTATATATAATTGATAAAGAGAGAGATGACGATTGCCATTGCTATATTTGTAAGACACTATTTTATACTATAGAGCTCCCTGATGTAACTACTAGCTTCATGTCCTCATTTAGTTGATACTGTACTGTACTGCTTTCTTTACAAATCTGGAAATGTTCAGAAGACCTGTCAACAGCTCATGCTCTTTTAGATCAATAAACATGGTTTTGACAAATATCTGAAGGTTTTGACAGCTGAACAGAACAAAGTGATGAACTGCCGTGTGTTTTCTATCAGCAATAGAAAGGATAGTGCTGGTAAAACACAGTCCTATTTCCTCTGTACCTCAGATTTTCAACTAAGTGAAATTCTTCAGCTGGAACAGCTTTGAGCTGCTGTGCTCTAAGGATTACAGAAATACTGTGCTACTCTCAGTGCTAGAGCATCTGGCTAATATCAGTATTCTACATGTTTCCTGCTCTTTTTTATGAGCCTGAGCTATGAAAATATGAAACTAAATACATTTATCTCATTATTAATAATCTCCTGTTAGGCCTATTTGTCTATAGTTCAGTTTTCAGTTGCTTTGCTGACCACCCATGGGCTTGGAGGATGCTTCAGCAAGTTATTGCTGAAACTGTCAGCTGAAATCAGCATAAAAGTTACCAGAAAAGCTGTAAAAAGCAGAGCCGAGCTGTATTACAGCAATGTCTGAATGCAAGCTGGGAAAAGAAAGTTGGGAAATGTAGTTTGTTGTAATAGTCCCAGTTACACTGGTGTAGCCCCACTGAAGTATATGACTTTGTACTGGTACAAGTTGGTAGTATGGTAGGATTTTTAGAAAGGTTGGGCATTTTCTTTGGGAGGGCTAATGGAAAGTTTTAGCTCTGATTAATTAAAACAGAATGTTGGAATTTTGAATGAGTTCTGCGAGAGGAAAAAGCAATGGGGTTAGCAATTTTATTGCTAACTTCTGTTCAGCAGAACAGCCTGCGATGTCAAGTCATGGGAGAATCTAACACTGCTTTGGGGTTTTGATTTCTTTTAAATGCAGTTACAGAAGTTAGAGAGAGGCATAAGAAGACTGTAAAGTCATTTTCAACAGCTGCAAGTAAATCCTGTACACAAGCACAAAAAGACCAAGTGACATTTAATTGAGATTTCTTACAGACCTGCATGTGTGTTTTTAGTTCTCCGTTAAATATAGCACATTCCTATTCCAGGATCTACTGTCATCCATTCAAAGTATAATCCACAGGTATAAAAACAGGATCTAATGAAAAACACTGGGTAATAAAACTTCCCATATCTTCAAGAGTCCCCAGACATCTGTTACAAATTTGTTTTGTAGCCTGTCCTGAAATGTGTTGGAGATTAATGCATATGAGTCCCTTGTGATAGTGCAAAATATCACAGTTTAAAGCCTCACCCATAGGTCAATAGATAGCATAAATCCCAAACGTGTCTACTGTGTCCAGCTAAGAATATTCCAAGCTGACGCATTGTCCATTCAGGTGAAAAGAGTATTTATCCTAGTCAGCGCTGTTCTTTAACTATCTAAAAGCAAATGTAATCAGATTAGTTACTAACCTAAAGCAACCTCAAATGCGAAGATTTCTAGAACTAAAATTCATCAAAATGGTCAGCCATTTCCTTCTACTGAATCTTTCTTTCTGCTGTATTTTAGCTAGACTGAGTTTACATATGTTACAAAGGAACAGGTTATTTAAAGTCTGTTCATTTTTATCTGCATTGTAATATAGACTTCTGCATAGGAAAAGGGACTCTCAGTCAAGAGAAATGAAGAGAATGGAGGGGAGGCAAAAAGAGATTATTTGCCTTTTGTGTAAATGTGGTCTAAGAATTAAAAACATCTTTTAGGGAGACAGCCTTTTTAAGCAGGAGCTGTCTTCTGTTAGCACTTTCTCCCAGTCGGTCTTACTGACCTCCTTGGCTTTTCTTCTCAGAGCATCACCATTTACATAGAAGGCAGCTCAACTATATTTTGAGGGTGAAGGGTCATTTTAAACTCCACAACCCATTAATAGCAGGTTTATTGAAGTTATAACATTCAACCTCTAAGCCCTCTGGAAAGACAATATAATCAGACAGTCCTTATTTCACATCTTTCCCCTTTCATGATACAGATTTAATCTATATTTATTACTTGCATTTGCTTATTTGTAAAACTATGAATTCCTCTTCTATAGATCTTTGGCTCTTGGTGATACTCTTACTTTTCTATTTCCTGACTTGCTGCCATGCTAAGAACAGACCTCCTGCTGTTTGACTGCAGCATTTGCATTGTGTATTTGAAGATAATCCCTAGACCACCAGCATCTTTTCAGCATCTGTGGACATAAAGATTGTGACGGTTGTCTCTTCTGAGTGTAATTCTGTTACAAGAATTTTGCTAAAAGATTTTTGAGCCGTGAATATCTCTTTCTGCTTTTTGTAGTATTGCTAAGGGAAAAAAAATACTGGAAGTTTTAAAAACAATACATTCTGTAGCATTTTAAGACTCTACATTTACAACCAAATTACGTTCTTAGCTTGACACACTTGACTTCTTTGGACTATTTATCAGCTTACATTCCGGTTTGCAGGATTAAGAGCCGCATACTCTCTGCACTTTTAAATGTTTTGCAATTGAAGAGTGGTTAGATTCCCCAAGGGGTTGTCTTTTATGTATAACTGCAGAACATCCACAGCTTGCATCTGGGATTTCTCATCTCGCTGAGTGATTTAATCTCATTAGTGTTTATGTGTGTACTCCTGCAGTTAAATACGTAGACATGGTAATGACCAGAATAAGCTGGTCACGGGAAAAAAAAATGTCAGGAGAAAGAATTGCCAAATATTCTTTAAAACATTTCCCTCTATTTTCTGGAATTTTTAAATTATTTTGTTTTCTGTCTGACTCTATAAATTACGCACAATCTACTGCTTCCCTGCTTCCTGGATAGCTCTGCAAGTATTGTCACAGTATTTTACTCCTCTCCCTTATCACAGAATGGAGATAGCACCATGGAACTGGTTCAGTCTTCCTCTCTGTGTCTACCTGCAGTTCATCAGTGTCAGCTCTGGAGGGATCAACATGTCTGTGGGTTTGGAAGGGATAATGGTCAGCTGAGTGCCTCTGCAGAAACCAAAGACAAGACCCATGCTACTTGAGATGAGGTCCATCTTGCCTGACTGAAGGTGGCTGGAGACATACTTCTGATGTAGCAACATTTAGCACCTTCTGAGTCAATGGAGAGAAATAGGTACTTCAACACTGCAAGCTTTCCAGTCTCCTGTAGGCATGTATGTTAGGATGAGATGCATAACAGACTAGAAGTGCCTCTATTTACCTATTGATTATAAACAATTTAGATAAATGTTTCCTATAGAGATACATATATTGTAGCTATCTAAAGTTGTTAAGATGCATCCCCTCTTATTGTCACTCCTTTTTCTTTGCTTGGTGTTGATGTGAACATTTAAGCAATGAGAACTAGATTAAAGCAATGAAAATAATCTAACCAGGTAGCCTATCAAATAGCTTAGAGAACTAATTTAGAATAGACTAGAATAGAATTGCTCCGGCTCCAAGGCACCTCTGGAGATCCTCCAACCTCCCTGCTCAAAGCAGGATCAACTAGAGCAAGTTGCTCAGGTCTATGTTCAGTCGGGTTTTGAATATCTCCAAGGATGGAGACTTCACAACCTCTCTGGGCAACCTGTTCCAGAGTTCAATCATCCTCAGAGTGAAGAAGTGTTTTCTTACGTTCAGATGGAATTTCCTGTGTTTCAATTTGTGCCTATTGCCTCTTGTCCTGTGTCTTGGCACCACTGAGAAAAGTCTGGTTCTGTCTTCCTTACTGTCCCCCATCAGATATTTATTCACATTGGTAAGATCCCCCCTGAGCCTTCTCTTCTCCAGGCTAAACAGTCTCAGCTCTCTCAGCTTCTCCTTATATGTCGGATTCTCCAGTTCCTTAATCATTTTTATGGACCTTTGCTGGACTTGCTTCCATATGTCCATGTCTGGGAGCCCAGACCTGGACACAGCGCTCCAGATATATCTCACCAATGCTGAGTAGAGGGGAAGGATCACCTTCCTTGACCTGCTGGCTGCACTCTGCCTAATGCAGCCCAGGAAAGCCTTGTTAAAATTGGGATAAACATGCACTGCTCTCCCCTTGTCCATCAAATGAGTCATTTTCTAGCAGCTCCTTAAAGATCTGTTGCAAACCTAGAACAATATCAGCATATTTGTCCTCCCTTGGTATTTAAATTATGTCAGTATAAAGCAATCATGAAAAGTATTGCAATCTTTTAAAGAATGGACCACTTGGAAGAATCTTGAAAGTTAAAAATCCCATTCAATTAAAATCCCACCTGAAATATGAGATAGGAGACAACACAGTATTTTTTTTTTTGATTTTATGAATCAGAATTTAGAGAAATTTTTTTATGCCATTCAAATAAGACCTTGTTTATGATATACATAGGAATATTTCTGATTTTGTGAGACTTTCTATATGAAAGCAATGACTTCGTAAGGATGTCACCCCATGAAAGTGAATTCATTTTCCCAGAAAGCAAAAACTTAATGTGCTGAATACTATAGCTGGATTGACTTTAATTAAAGTCTGAATACTTGGTCAATGTGAAAGCCATTCCTTACACATTATAGCACCGTTTTACTTAGATGTCATTATCTAATCAGTTTAGGACCTTTTGCTTAAAAAAAAAAAAAAAAAAAAAAAAAAAAAAAAAAAAAGCGCTGCAACAACTTTTCACATATCTCCAAAGCTCTTTCTAAATAGGAACAAGCAGAAATACAGAACGCACAAAGAATGCTGTGAGGATTTGAAGCACAAGTGCCTTCCTGTAAAGGCTGTCACTTAAAACAGCAGCATTAATGATGATTTTTAGACAATAAAGATGGCTTTGAAAGCAGCTTGTTTTTCAGACCAAGTCAAAAGCAGAATGTTCCTCCAGGGTATGTATTTTCCTGGTCATCTTTCCTTTCTGCCATGAGCAAGGACTGCCTGTGTGGCAGCTTGTTTCCAGCACTGATGAAAAACAGTGTGCTGATGAAGGAATCTAACATAAGGCTCTGCATATGGGCAAACCTATTCACTGACTTAAGCAACGTGACACTTTGAAGCTTATCTTGCCATTTGGCTGTTACTACCCAAAAGGAAGTGCGTATGCTAGTCACTGCTCTTCTTTATGACAGTCCTGCCAAGAATAAAATTTACCAGGGAATTTTTTTTTTCAGGCTTTAGTGCCTCTCTAAAAGGATTTTACATATTGTGTTGACTTTTGGCTCTACTTTTTATAGAGCCCCTTATAAAAGAAAACTGTTATTCTGTTGTGTCATTTATGGACATGATAGGCTCGATGTGAATACTGCTGCAAATATAAATTTTGAAAGATCAGTGGAGAAGTTCTTCATCTGCTATATATGAGTCTAAGAATATCTTGTACAAATATGTATGAGAAACAAACAGTTACATACAAGACAAGACAAAGCTTGCACAAAAAGCCTGTTCATACTTCTTATATATACAAGAAATGGCTTTGCAATGAAATCGGGAAATAGCTAAAGGGTTCACTATCTCCTTGGTATATAGGTACAGCCGACCAACATATATATGAGTTGCACTAAAATATCTTTCAGGAAGGACTGCCTCCACCTATTATCTTTAACTTTTTAATTTGGCTTGGTTTGTCTCTTCCTAAAGAATTGTGATCTGGAAGGATCATCACTAGCATGGGCTAGTATATTCCAACATTTAAGGTTGGCTCCTTGATGGAGGCAGTCACCAGAAGTGGGCATGAACACCAAGATATGTGATGATAGTTGATTATTATATAATCACTTCTCACTAATAACTGCATAGATTACAAGTATAATATCTGCCAAGACCATCACTCAGGAGCTGGTCAGTATCCTAGTTTACGAGACTGTTTGAATGCAGACATGATGGAAAAATGCATCTTTGCCAAAATGTCTGCAGCCTTCATGTTCTCTTTTCTGAGCAGCTCCTGATTATACTTTTGGTGGGGAACTGATCATACTTTCCATACTACAAAAAATGCTAATTACCAGCAGAAGATCTTTACAATGAATGAGCAGACGGTGGGTAGGCCAAACAACATTAAGTAGGTTGCAGCATACACAGCTGGTATGGGGAGAGCTGTGTGAGAGTGCTCACACAATTTTGTAAAGTTCTGTGCAAATATATATATATATATTTTTTAGCCAAGTACTGCAATGCTTGTCTTCACTAGGAAATAAGGCAGATTATCTGGGTCCAGTTCACTATCCCTGCAATCCCATTGTACATCTCCTTTTCCCCCTCTCTTTTGCACTCCTAGATTCTACTCTTCCACTATTGCTGGAGGTTAATGTGATGTGAAATGAAGGCTAGTAGGCAAAGAAAGCTCCGACATACCACTTCTGGGGAAATGACTGAGAGACTGGAGGAGCTGCATGCAGAATTCGTTGTGTATGATTGTCATTCCTGAGAAAAGACACCACGTCATAGAAGAGAGCACAATCTCAGGCATCTTACACTTGTGCTAGGACCAGGAATAGAGAGCGAGTTAGGAAATTAGAATTAGCTGTCTGGCATTTTCTCCCTTCCCTAAGAGAAACTCAGCAGAATGCATGTAGATGTTGTCACTATCAGATTATCTTTTAAGAAAAATAAGTTCATATACTTTTGCGCACCTAATTTACTTTTCTATTGTGGCTATGGGGAAGTTTCGCACTGAGCAGTTTCATTATAGAGGTTTCGGTTTCACTTTTCACTTGGACTTTTGGGGAAAATTTATAAAAAAAGTAACATAGATTAAGCATTCACAATTAGTTTTGAAAATTCTTAAATGTTCTGATGTTACAGAAAATATTTGCAATTCTCCAGTTGTTGTATGAAAGTGAAAAATTTTAAAGGATTGTTCTTGGTGAAGAGAACCTAAACTTACTGTGTTTATGCACTTTTATGTTTAGTTTGACATTCTTATTTATGAAGGAATTATTTTAAACTGAGCAACAAAAATTTAATAGCATACAAGATTTGTAAACTGTTGCTTCTTTTTATAATTTGATTATAATTCTTTTAGTGTCTTAGTCGAGCCATACTCTGAATGCTCCCCTGAGTTCTCTGTTTCTTAAAACTTCCTCCTGTCCACACTAACATTAGTGGTAATTTTGACATTACCTTCATTGAGAGCAAAAATAGGTTTTTACCCACTTAAAAATATTAGGAAGAGAAATGAAAATGTTCACAGATAGGTAGATTTATACATATTTATATGCTTTCTTACAAGCCAAATTGCTTGTAAGCCACACAAACATTAATGCAAGAATTTGTCTCCCCAGCAAACCCTGAGGTTACAGTCCCCATTTATTGCCTCAGACATAACCATAATTTTTATACCTATAAGATGGCACCTCTAGTTACAGTTTTCAGCACTGTTAAAAACTGTGGGGAAAGACAGTAACACAGACTTCCTCATAATGTCATAGTCTGAATATATATTCCAGGTCTATATGGAAATGTTTATAACTGTCTTTGCTGCTTTTGTTTCTCCATGCAAGCTAGTTTAAAGCGAGTGAAAGTGTTCCCATGCATCACAACCACGTTTTTCCTAAAAGCCAAAATAGTGAGATCCAAAGTTATATAGAAGGATGGCAGCTCTAAAAGCAGATCTCAAATCTTCTGATGAGTAGTACTACATCTGAAGTGCTTTTGAGCTAGAAGTAACTGTCAAGCTTTATGTTATCTCTAGACAGTCATAACTCATCTCTCTGATTTTGAGTTCTGCAGTAGAATAAAATGTCTATAATGAAATCATAGCTTTATATGTAGATAGATGTGTACTTCTTCTTTATGGAATCTTTTGGTTATATCCATGATTTCAACTTTGAATATCCATATTCAAATTCCACTCAATCATCTTAAATATGCATTTGTTGCCAGGTTCATTGGTAATGAATGCATATTCTCATTACGCATGTATTTTTGAAAAGGAACTTCACTAATTGTTCCTGCGTGTGATTCATGAAGAGGAGATGCATAATGTCTCGTGACTCCTTTATTAGAATTGTTATTGCCTTTCATATACAGAAATGTGTGGAAGGGGAAAAATTAGACTGCAGAACACTGCTGTTTGCTCCTTCATATCTAGAGATGTGTGGTGGGACTGGCAGTGGGCTCAGGATTTTTTTAGCCAAAAAGCCAGATTAAATACTCTGAGGGAATGATGTAGAACTCCAGTGAGGTACAGATAACTGCTGCATTTATCTAAGTTTCCCTCAAATATGAACATGGACAGATCTGTAATTGTTCTGTAACTTGGTCCCCATTTCTGCTATTTTCAGCTCTCTCTCTTTTCTATGAGGAAGTCTCTGAATATGTGGTTGAAGAAAAAGACTAGTCCAAATCAGAGCAGGTTAGCCAAACTTCCAACAAAGCACAGTTTCAACTCAATTAGTGTCAATTAATAGACTCAATTAGTGTCCTGATGAAAAATATCTTCCTTTCTTTGAAATTTAACTGAAATAATAGCAGGGTTCTTTGTCTGGCAGGCTGCTCAGGAGACTAGGTTTCCTATGTCTGCAGTCATAACTTCTCCTTCTCATGCATGTTTCCCAAAGAAAGGAGAAGTTTTGAAAAGGATTCTACCTTACAAGTTTTAGATTTTCAAGATGTTGTACACTATTCACTATCTTTCCCCTGCCTGAGTTTCCAAAACCAATTTTTGCATATTTGATATGTATCTGCGTGACTTGGTAGTGCAGAGAGAGAAGGAATGCAGCGTGAGAGTTGTTTCTGCAGGAGAAGTCAGCATGAGGCTTGTGAATCATTCAAGTTACAGTTTGAGGGTTTAATGGGACTTAAATGATGAATTGGCTTTGCACTGACTTTCATTCAGTATTGGACTGTGGGCCAGACTATTACAGTTATTGTGTCTCTAGCTATATGCCTACCTGTTCACTGGGAGCTAAACAGCTTTTGGGGGTGTTAGTATCTTTTCTTTTTTTTTTTTTTTGGATATCTTTAACATCTGTTCCTATGTGAATTTCAGAATTGGGATGTTAAGACTGTTATTCTTAACTTAAAGAAGAATCAATCCCATCTCGAAATCTGCTGAGGGTGGTAATGCTTATATCTAACTTGTAGTTCATTGTCCCATAGGGTTGGTCCTTAAAAGTTCTTTTATTTTTCTAAAGTAGGGGTTAGGTACATACAGATAAAGTATTTTGTTAGGAGTATATTCATGGGGTTTTTTTAAAGCTTGTTTTGGTAGAGAAATGAAGTTTATACAAGATGCATGTGTGTAAGTCTTTCACAGTCTCTGTCCACTCCGGTGACTTGTTAACCAAAGTTCAAGCAAATCTGGCAGAGGATTAGAGACCTGAAAGATTCTCAAAAAAGATCCAAATTAATACTTCACTGAGGTACTGATAGTCATTATTTAGTTTCATATACATTTTGGGAGGAGTAGCTAGCTATGCATTGCCAATTGCCTGGGTGAGTGGCCAACGATATGGGAGGAGCTCGCGGTCAGTGAAGGGGTTTTAGTTGTTTGCTTCCTCACACAACAGCTTAGATCGTTGCTCTCTTTATAATTATATAAGAGATCACATTATACAAGCAATCAGGCTCAGGGGAACTTCTTTTATTTATTATCTGAATAAAGTACATTGACATTAAATAGCTATCATAAAGAAGTAAGTCATTGTCTCCCACCAGAAAGCTGTTCTTTTATCTTGTCTTGGAGATTGATAACTTTGGAGCCACAGACAGCTCTCATCTTCTTTCCCGTGTTTTTCCATTTACATATGCTAATGGCTATTCTGTGTGTGGATGGTGCCAGTTTCCTAAAGCCATTGTTACAGAAAATTAAATTCCTCAGAATTGATTGATGATGCAATTAAAAATTTAACTTAATTAAAAAGTGTAATTAGTAGTGTATGAGCTAACCTTGACAGAAAAAACACAGCATGAGGAGTAGACTTAACAAGTACTATCACAAAAAAAAGCTAATATAATACACATAATGGCATTTATTATGATCCCTTAGATCCTATACCAGATGATCAGAACTCTGGAACTCTATAAATGATATCAGTATTCTCCTCAAGAAACATTACATCACTTCTTGATTTTCATAAGTCAAAACATAGCTGTCTATTTCAAATTTTACAAGAGTATTTTAAGTCTACGAGTGTACTGGTCATAGATGCCTGTGCAGTTCATGGTATTGAATGAGTAGGAAGGAAAGACACGACACAGAAATGCCTCCTTCACTATGGCAAAATGTCTGGTGTCCTTTCTGTTATCTGCAGAAGGTGCTGTACCTTTGGGTCTAGTCTTCTCATGTACACAGCTCAGGGGAGGCTGGAGGAAGAGTAAAGCGGGACCTTGCTCTTGCAAGGGATTCTGTGTATGCACAACTGAATCTTCCGCTATGGAAGCTGGTATTCTAAATATTTGAATTAGCAGGGTCCTAAGGAGATGTTGACATGGAGCTTTATACCAATGCTTTCTACGGTTCTTGTATTCGAAATTAGGAACTTGGCCAGCTCTAGAGTTGAGCGAACAAGGGGGTCAGTAAAAGATTCAGAAAAGTTCCTGTGTTGACTTTGTCTTGATCGCCAGCTCAGTGGCTAGCCACAATCTGATTTTGTTTCTGTACAGAAGCTTAGGCGACATTTCAAAACAGGCTACCAAATCAGCTCAAGACACAGGGAAGAAGATAGGGTTCTACTTCAACAATTAGATAGCACTATGTATGATGTCTGCAGTGTGGCAGTAGGAAGAAGGGCCACGTTTTATCTTATGGCTATGGCTCCCACCAATCTAACATTGGATCTACATGTGAATGGCATAAACACATTCGAATTAATCAGTCTTCAGATGGAGTCTCCCAGACCAGGTTCTTAACGAGTCTTCGTCATATTCCAAAGGAGCATGTCTGCAGTTTTACTAGAGCAATCCATATCCTCTCTTTGACTGTGTACCTAATAGATGTGATGTATCTATTTTGGGTGTTTGAAGAAATATGAAAACAATTTTTATGGATTTGAAATGAGGACACTCTTGATATCTCAACCAAATATAACTGAATTCCACTTGATTATGATCTACTGACTTACAGTATTTAGAACGCACAGGTTTTAGGCCTTAAAGAGTGGGCTCCTGTCTTTAGAACGGAGTTCTTTCACAAGACTAATTGGTGCAGGAAAAGTATTGTTTAAATACTTCATTGGGTTGCCAAACTAGAACTAAAACAATTCCATACTTAAGCAGAAAACTCAGCAGTGTCCATAGCAGTCTTGGGCTTTTTCTTCACTGCTGATTTATCCTAGATCTTCAAAAGAAAACTGAATCCACAAATCTCAAGGTCCCACCTTCCACTTTTTATTAAAAACAAGATTTTAAATAATGCTCCTCTGTGTCTATGTCTTCAAGTGTATCTTTCTATTAAAACTGCTGTATTTCAATGTCCTGCAGGAAGAAACTGGGAGCAAAAAACCTATTCCTCAGCAGCTGAACTTTAGAGTCTGATATCAAATATTGTAGAGAAGCTGTTAAATGGGACATTTGAGGGGCCAAATTCTAACAGTACTTCTTCAGAACCTAATTTTTCCCAACAGCTTTGCTCATGTAACCTGCGGCAATTAAAACTCCAACCCTTAAGCTCATGACAGATTTCCTTTTTATTATAGCTAAGCAGGATCATATCCAAGAGGCTGACTGTAGTATTTTCTGGTTGCTGTGTTTTCCGCCTTCATGGAAAAGCAGCTGCTTTGATTTCAATAACTAAGTAATGTTTGCTCAAGCCTTCATCTCTGCTGTGATTGCCTTCAGAGTGAACCTAACAAAGCTGTGCATGTGAAATTTCCCTTATCCAGTCTGAATCTAATTTGAGAGTAAATGTCAGAGTACAGTGACAGTCAGAACAGGCACCTTGTTCATGCTTCAGGCAGGCCAGGTTTTAAAGGCAGAAGGACACTTGAACAGAGCCTATCAAGACACTGATATTTTCAGGTGGTGGGTGTTGATAGGTCAAGCTTATCTTTAGAGCTTAAGGCAGCTTTTTTGCCAGTAATGCCTTTAACTCTGTTAGTGACATAGCCGTCAGTAGCTGGGGCAGTGAGGGATGCTAGCTTTTAACTTCATTTTACACAGTGGTATTTTTGTATTGTTTTCTTCAAATATTTTGAAAAATGAGGGTCAGGAGCCCTAAGATTTGATAATGCAATAACATTGTTTTCATTGTTCAATGAGATTGAGTCACAACATTTGACAAAATGAGTCAAGGTTATTCAACTCACCGTAATATACCCTGCTCTAGGACAATAAGTGCATTTTAAGTGAAAATATAGAAGACACAATTTTACATCAGCATATCCAAAATATTATACTCTGTACAGTCTCAATTCTAGTGTGTTCATGCCAATTGGGTAACTATGCTGATGCTCAACAAATAATATACCAGATCTAAAAGCTCACAATAAACAATAACTTGGTTATCCTAGAGTGGGTCCACACATTTTGTAGCCATGTTGAAAACTGCATGAAAACTGTGGTTCTTTCCACTGTTCAGTAGTCTTTCCCCATTCTGGTGAGGTTGATACAATTAAAGCTGAGTGCCATCACTAAAAGAAGTTTAATACTTTTCCTGCATTGTAGTCATATGGTAGATTTTTATAGCTATCACCACTGCTGCTTAATTTCCTATCCCAGCAGTGTATGGCTGAGATGTAACAATATTGCAGAGCAGGGTTGTCTTATTTCACAAAACATTTCATTGAGGGCTTTTGGGCCATCTTCTGCTAATCAGATTTTTCACTAAGGTGCACACCCACCCAAATCAAGTGCGGTCAGTGGACCTAGTAGGTTACAATCTTCCAAACAGTTTGATGAATATTTACCCATTTAATTTTGCTTAAGAAGAACCAGCAGGGTGGCTGCACAGATTATTGCCTCTGAATCCTGTTATTCTCAACTGTGTATTTAATTCCTGCTTCTACAATATGAGCTGGTAATTGTAATCCCAGATAGCACATTTGATCTTGCTGCTTCTGGCAATGGAATCCCATTGAGCTACCTATTCCAATGCAATGTGTGAGGGGTTCTTGTAAACCTAAATATTGGCTGACATAAAATAGCATATCTAACAGTAGGGCAACAGCTGGCATGCTGGGGATATATTCACTTGCACCCTTCTGCACTGCCTCAGGCAGGTATGGCTATACATAGAAGAATAGGGAAAATGGCATTAAAAATATTATTCTTAGAGAGGATGTTTGTTTCCACAGCTGTTTTCCATCCTCTTTCCTTATTCCTAGTGTTTTACCATTTTCTCTTATTTTTGTTTCTTTGGTGGTACCTGTAATGAAATATTGAGGCTCTAATATGCAATTTCCTTGCAGAAGCTTGCAGCAGAAATTGTCATCTGTTCTATACCTGTTGCAATATAGATCATTGCTTACTTCATAGGCATATTATCAGACAGCTTTCTAGTCCAAGGAATTAAAAAATTAGATCAAACGAAAACCAGGTGAAGATAGAATAGCAGACTATTTGGATAGGATCTCAAATATCCTTTACTTTGTTGTGTAGTTTATGTCTTACACGGTACAAGGCAGCCCAGAATTCAGTCTCAGTGCTGTATCTTTCTGCAGTCACTTACTTATGAACAAAATTCTCATTCATGTCCCTGAATATGCATTCAGATTACAGGAGGCAAAAATTGTTCTGTGGAAATATGATTGTGAAAATAGCTATAAATAAGTAGGGCTGCTAAAAGTGCTATAGAAAGGAAGACACTTAGCATGCAGGTTTTCACCTAATCCCAGATTCCTGGAAGAGTGCCAAATACATTTTCTCTAAACCAAATTCTAATTCTAAGACAGAAAATTAAATCCTGATTAGTTTTTTTTTCTTTTCTTTCCAATCTATACAGTTCAATTACATTTCTTCTACCTCCTACTGTGGTGGAATTTACAGAACTTTGTGGCTAAATGATTATATGAAACTTTTCGATGTGTCTGTCCTGAGACAGGGTCTTGGACTTTTCAGAATGGCAAAGTGGTTTAAACAGTGTGGTCAAAAAATAAAAGATGCTGTTGATGAGATACTAATTTAGCAACTTCGGAACTGCAATAAACATTTGCCTCTGGAAATACCAGCAAGCAAACCTGAAGCTTTGAAGCAAGAAGCAGTGAATAATGTGTCAGACACACAGAGAAGAAATCTATTATCCAAATTAATTATGCAATTAAATAAGATTTAATAAGTCATTAATATTTTGTTATTCTAATAACCAAAAATACATGGTAGTCATGTTAAAGAGTGGCATTTAGTACACCCAGACTAGATCACATTTATTATCCTCTGGAAAGATTCCAAGAACTTGCTGGATTCTCTCCTCTTTATGCTGGAGAGATGTCTCTGCTTTTGTTTTACAGCAAGTCTAAGTGTATTAGCTAGAAAAGGCAAACTTGATGGGATGTCAGATATGTATTCTCCATCCGTTATGCTCTTTAAGCTTTATTTGTCCTCTACAAGCAAATCTGCAGCTGAACATGCTCCCTGCAAACTGCTGGGCAGTCTGTCGCCACCACTCAGAGAATCATGCTGTAAGTGTTTGAATTTATCGCAGTTTTGTAGCAGTATTCACAGAATCACAGAACTGCTGAGGTTGGGTGGGTCCCTGGACCCCTCTGATCTAGAGATTGTCTAGTCCAACCCCCCTGCTCAAAGCAGGGTCAGATAGAGCAGGTTGCTCAGGGCTGTGTCCAGCTGGGTTTTGAAAATCTGTGGGGATGGAGACTCCACAACCTCTGTTGGCTACTTTTTCCAGTGTTTGACCACCCTCACAGTAAAAAAGTTTTTTTAATGTTTAACTGGAATTTTCGGTATTTCAGATTGTGCCTATTGCCTCTTTTCCTTTCACTGGCCGCCACCAAGAAGAGTCTGCCTCAGTCGTCTTTACTTCCTCCATCAGGCATTTATACACATTGGTGAGATCCCCCTGAGCCTTCTCTTCTCCAGGCTGAACAGCCCCAGCTCTCTCAGCCTCTCTTCATATGTCAGATGCTCCTATCCTTAAATCGTCTTTGGGGACCTTTGCCAGATTTGCTCCATTGTATCCATGTCTCTCCTGAATTGGGGAGCCCAGAACTGGACACTGGACACTGTGTAGCATTACATTGCTGCTACCCAGAAGGCAGATGAGAAGGATGATATAGCACTTATAGAAACTCCAAAGCAGCATTTCAAAATGATCATGTGTGACCACCAGAATTAATGCACTGGAGCTGTGGGTTTCAAGGGCTGCAAGAGCTACAAAAAAGTGACTGTTAGAAGATGCAGAATAACTGTATTCTTTAATAAAAGTCAGTTCAAACCATATATCAGCATTGGGAATTTTGGATTATCTTTGAAGCAGAAAGGTTTGGAAGTGATATTAGACTGTTCTGCTGCTGCTGCTGCAAAAAAAAAAAAAATAGTCAATCTTTTTACTCAATATTTTCCCCTCTCCAGATAGACTGGCAGGGGAAGGAGACAGTGGCTAACTTACTGTACTCCAGGAAGCAAAACCTGAGAGAGGAATAAAATTGAGTTATTGAACTAGTTAATGAGTGTGCTGAAAGCATTTGTCTTTTCATTCTGTTCATTATTTTTCAAAAGAATGCTAATATGTTTTGACATGGCAGAATAAATGGATAGGAAAAATAACAACACTAGTGCACTGGAAAGAAGGAAACTAAAATCTCAAGAGGAATGGGAAATGGAAAATTTTCATGTCCTTCTATAAAGAGAATCACTCTTTATCTAAATTCCTAAATCCCTGTTTGAAAAGCATGAAGTAGTGCATTCAATTTCCTGGCACTAGGTAGTTGCTTAAAGCAGACCATCTTGGGGTATATTTCCTGTTAACGTAAATGCTGAACTTCTGGAACAAATCAATAATATTTTGTCCCTCCTCTCAGGACCATTTTCAAAGGATACTATTAAGAGATGCTGTCAAATCTGAATGTTTGGTTTCTTAGAACTTAAAAATGAAATTCTTTATAATTGAATATATCATCAGAGGGTTAAAGGTAATGAATAGCAACATTTTTCTCCTTCTTTTGCTTAAGAAGCAAGACTGAATCTTTCCTAAGTCCAGAAGCTTTATAGCTAAATGCCGTATGTTCTGTTCAGCATCAAGGCAAATTCCCAAGTTAAGCTATCAGAGCCAAAGAACAGCAATACTGTCTCCTTATCTGAAGCTTTCCTTCAGAGGATTCAAAAACATTCAATAAACATTAGCAAATTTAAGTAATTCTCTGTGAAGCAGATGGTCAGAATTTTCAAAAGCCTGTAAGTGCCAGGAAATCCATTAGCTCTCTATTATCAAAGGGCATCCCATAGAGTAAGCCAATGAAAAATAAAGTATGTTAGAAGAAAATCAGTCACAGATTACACAGACTCTTACTGTCAAAAGAGTATAACTTGAGAAAGAGCTGATGTATAAAGTTAGTTTCCTTTTCTTTCAGCTTCCAGTTAAATGCTCTTTGGTGCTGATAGGAATTGCCTCATTAATTTTTGTGGGACTTGACTCCCACATTCAGAAAGAGTTCTGAAATTTGGCCTGATCTGTAATAAAAGCATCTGAGATGGTGATGTGTTTTGTATCTAGGACTGGAATCTCACCCTTGGTCATGTACAGTGGAATAGTGGTTGTGAAGTAAAAGCCTTCCAAAATTTTAAGGTGTCTGGATCATGTGCCGAGCTTCTGCTGAGCTCTGGTCCTTACATCATGATCAGATACTGGTTAAGAAAGAGAATAAAAGATCAAATGCCCATCATATCTTACTGTTTATGTAAAATTAATAAGCATCTTTTTAGTGGCAATAAGCCAGGAAGCTAAACGGAGGTCTCAGGTCTTACAACTTTTTGTTATTACTCCACACTTCCTTGGTGGGTGGCATTTGAAATTCAGCATCTGAAATCATTTGACATGGCATAAATAACCTCTCTAGTGAGCTGTCATTAGACATATTGGTTTACTCCCCCTCTATACCTGGCTGGTATAAAATAACACCATCAATCTTGTAAAAAGGACCCCTGGCTTTTCCTCCTCCAGCCCAGTTACCATCTCTCTCTCTCCATAAGTCATGAATTCTCCTAGCACAGCAGGAACACATTAATGATTTATTTTTTCTAAGGAATATCCATATTGCAAATGATTTTGTTACCTTGCTGGTTACTCTCACTGCAGGACGTTGTTGCTAATAGATCCCCTTGAGCATTTGAACTCTGCATTCCTCATTTAACTGGATCCCAGGCGCTATGCATGTTAAATACCTCATCTATAATTTCTTTAAGCATGAGATTTCTGTCACAATCTCTTTTGTTGGCTAAGCAATTTCCTGTATCAACAGTAAAAGCAGCACAAGGCTTTACTAGAATCCATGGGCGAAGTTGCTAGTTGTAGTTATTCAGTGTCACATGCAGCAATGGTCTCATGTTTTGGGAGAACATCAGTTCCAACATCCTTTACCCCGCCACTCTGTATGACCTCCCAGTTTTCTGAAATGCTGGATCACTTTCAGATCTTCACATTATTTTCATATAAACCTCTCCAACTGTGGCACAGAAGTTTGGAAGCACTAAAGTCAAAGTGAGTTTTACCATAGACTACAGTGAGGGCAGGACTGCTTGCCAAGACTGAATGTTTTTAAAGATCTCACTCTTCATATCTTCTGCAAGATTTTGTTAATGGAGTCCTACTGACCCACAGAGGAAGTCCTTAATTAGCAGAGGAGATGGTTTCGGAGGCAAAAGGACAGAGAGAAGGGATTTTTCCACTTTGTCCCCAAAGAAAAAGCCCATTTATTTTTTCCTGTTTAATAGTGCTGTATGTCTGGGTTGTGGGGCCAGGGCTCTTTGCTCTGAGTAGCATCAAGCTTTGTGGGGCACCGGGGAACTTGGCTGGCACCTGGAAGAGAAATACTGAAGCCTGCAGGATGCAGATAGTCAGCCCTGAGCACCAACACTTACAAGCACAAAATGTAGTTCCCGTGCTGGGACAAGACCGCAGGAGATGCCAGGAGATGGCCGAGTAACCCTGGTGCTACCTAGGGGAGGAAGGATGCTGCGGGTGGTGAGAGCACCATCACAGGGCCTTTAGTCAGGGGGCTGCATGCCCCCGAGGCTCTGCAGCCTCTGCTCCCGATTTGGCCGCAGGGCCTCAGGGCAGCATCGAGGGGCAGTGCCAAGCCCTCGGGGTGGCCCCAGCGCCCGCAGCGGTCCCGGTGCAGCTCCACAATGGAGCCAGGGAGCACGGGGTAGCTGGGACTGCCGCTTGCCTGGGGCTGTTCCCAGTGGTCTTGGGGCCTTCAGTCATAGATGGGCTTCCTCAGAGGGTCAGGGAGGTGAATAATCCTTGATATAAGGGGGATGGCAGGGCTTATGGGGTTAGCACAGTCTTACCAGTGTGGTGGGTGCCACGCTGGGCAAGATGGAGACTGTGGTGTTGGAGGGGAAAGAGCCAAAAGGCAGGAGATGTCCTTTGGCCTGGGAGGGAGGATGGGATCGGCTGGGGGGAGCGCTTCTAGCATGGCAGCGGAGAGGCTCAGCGCTGCCCAGTGGACAGGGAAGCTGTTGTATCTGTTGCTTATTATATAGCTGTGTGAAGAGCATATCTAACCAGTACTGAACTGGCTGGGAGAATGCAAGCCCTGGCTACGGATGTGCTCGGACAACTGGTTTCTAGGGGTGCTAGTAGATAAAACATTGCAAATACCACTAACAAGCTAAAAATGACAACACCAGCACTAAACAGTATACATCAGTGATGGTGGTGTTCTATAATACCATCTATTTGTTTGTTTTTTCAAAAATCTCATCTGTATTG
The DNA here is from genome assembly GCF_036370855.1 of Dromaius novaehollandiae. Classification (NCBI taxonomy): domain Eukaryota; kingdom Metazoa; phylum Chordata; class Aves; order Casuariiformes; family Dromaiidae; genus Dromaius; species Dromaius novaehollandiae. The sequence continues at coordinate 44,541,165 of NC_088099.1, read as the reverse complement.
CAAACCCAAAGCACAGTAATGTTGAGAAAAGTCTGTGCTTCATCATATCACCTTTGTTCTCTTAAATAAATACATACGATGCAGATTTTATTTGGAGATGCTTAGGACTTATTTTATAATTTTTTTTCTGGGGTGTTTTTTCTTTCCCATTTCCTTTCTTGCTTTTGCAGATACTCTGTCCTTGCTGGTTGTTTGTAACAGGTACATGCATGTGATTAATCAGTCATGAATAGCTAAGTTCAACTATTTTTCTTATGTACATTCTCCCAAAATAAGATATGTCTAAATCTAAGTAAAAGTGTTTGAATATGGCTCTAAACTGTTGCATACGTGCCATGCTTTTGCACTTCTTACTCCTCTTTGCAAGGAATCAGAAAATGTAATGATAAGACTAATTCAAAAGACTTATAGGAGGGGAGAAACAAACAAGGAAATACAGCCTGACACCATACTGGCACTATTTATAAACAGAAACTGAATGATAGGCCTTCAGTTTTTCCAAGTAAATGTTGATTCATCTAAGTGACTTATAGTGGTGCTTAAATTATGGTAACACATCTGTTCGTATGTGGAGAAGAAAACACAAAGCACTATATTTCATCTACAGTGTAAACATGAAATGTTATAAAGAAGGTTCCTCAGTTTTGCAGTTCCCTCTGAGAAATTGCTTGCAAAGTTCTCTAGACATTTTACTCTGCTTTTGAACTTAAGCACTTAGAAGTTTTGCCTTAGAAAAAGACAGGAAAGAATGGAAAACCGAATGGATCATGAAATTATGGAAAGCTGCCTAGAAGGATTTTTTTGTTGTTGTTTGTATGCATAATTCATATTTTTATGCATTCCTTTAGAAGACACTGTAGAGTGTGGCAGATAGGCCTCATAAGTCCTGCTAATCATTCCCTTCCAGCTCCTGCTCCGAGCAGCAGTGTAAGTAGGAATGGACAGTGAGAGAATGTGCTGCTGCCCAGTCAGACAGCATGCAACTGGGCAAGCTGGGACCAGATGGGAGGGCAGCGGGTAGTCAGCCATGGGTCGTGTCTGCTGGCTCTGGCTCTGCTTTTGGACTTTGTGGCGAGGTTGCCTCTGCAGGTGAAGAGGCAATGGGAAGGGAGGGAGGCACACATCTACATAGTGTAGATGGTCTGAGTATTTTGTTGAAAAAAAGGGATAGGTGACAAGGTGAAAAGGAGGTACTGCAGTAAGGATGGTGGCTGGAGACGTGGGAAAGAAACCCCATCAAATTACTACATCAGTTCACTGCTGGACTGCAGAGTAGCGGCTGATCAGAGCCTGATCAGTCACTGTTCATCTGAGTTCTGAACTCTTCAACCGGAATATTTTCCTTTACAGTTCAATTTCTGAAGTCATTACCTGTCCAGCTTGCTTTTCCACCAAACAATATTCTCCTAGAGCATTTATATAGTTCCTATTTTTTCCTATATTTTTCCTGTTTTCCTATATTTCCTATAGTAAAACTAATATACAGTCTATTTACTTGATGCATCCAAATATGTAGTTTCTGAAATGCAGCATTACCACATGCTATCCCAAGCTGTAACCACAGAGAAGCTGTAATATGATTTATGCATCACCTTTACAAACAAAAAGCTAGACTCTGACTCAAGATGTGGCACTGACCATTGCTGCTGTTGGGAGCACAGTAACTCAGAAGCGGTACTAAGTCATGAGAGATGCTTGCTGTCTTCCCCTTTCCAGAGATAAGTAGTATATCGCTGGCCTGCTTTCAAGAGAGCACTAGTCAGTCAGAAAGGAGCAGCAGCTGACTCTGCCCCTTCTCTGCTACCTGCTAAAGAGGGAAAAAACCCCACATTTGTTCCTCTCACAGGGATCCAAGGTCTTGGCAGGTTGAACAGAGGTACTCGTTTGCTCCTAGTCTCCCTAATCTTTCACCTAGCACCTAATCTTCAAATCTTTGGTTAGTTTTGGACTGATCTATAAATTCTCTAAAGCTTCTGTAATATTTGTTAGTTCTTCCCTATTTAAGAAAAGACGATTTACAAACTGCATATATTGTCCACAAATTGAAGAGTTTCAGCAGTGCATTAGTTGTATAGCACAGCTTGGCTCCCCAACTCTGACTCAGTTTAGTTGGAAGACTTTTACTGAAATAAGACTTACAAAATTACCTCAGAATTTGGCTCGTCTTCTGGATCTCTTTTTCTACGTCTTTTCCATCTACCTGAGTGAATTTTTAAAATATTTATGCTATCCTAATGAAGCCATTAATGGTATAATTACTTACTATTATACATAATTACAGCACGTGACCTCCTAATTGCCCTTTTCAGTCTCTTTTTTTGAGATGAGAGTGGTGTGGACATTTTCCTCTGTCAGAACAATGTAGTTTTGCATGGCTTCTAAGTATATAATATGAATAACTTGTGAAATTATGCATCACCATTATCAGCTACTAATGATGATTATATTACAAATAAGAACACATTATTTAAGCAATTTGCCTCATTTAGTTTTTCTAAATTTTTGATGGAGAAAAATCTTCCTTGTTTTCTCTTGTCATTCTAAGATGCAGCATAAGCTTCTTTTAGGAGCTGCCAAATTCTCTGTGCTTATTGAAAACATTTCTGTAATTCTGCATGTACCCAATATAAAAGTAAAATTTAAACTTTATGTAGCCAAAACAGCCATTGACACCAGTGTCAGGAGGGAACTGGACAGAGTAAGAATGTTTGCTTTGGATTAAGAGGTTTTCTCTTTTTTATGACCTCTCTCCCAAAGAAAAGGCTCTTTCTTTGAATGGGTAGTGTGTGCTGAGAGAAAATCATTCTCCTTGCTCAAAGACAAAAGAATGAGGGATTAGTAAGGTAGATAGACCCCATGGTTCACAGATAATAGGTCTGTTCTACCAGAACACTTTATAAGAAAAATTTACATCCTGTTAGACAGACGTTGTTCTTCTGAGTCAGGCTCATCTCATGCAAAATGTAAACATTTGAAATGGAAATGTGATTTTTGAACATTTTTTGAATATTTAATAAAAAACAGCCCCTTGAAACTCTGACTATCTCTTGTCACTTCAATACTGGTTTCATGTTTCATTTAGTGTGATGCCAGCAGGAAAGCAATCTTTTGGCTGGACATATCTCCACTTCTATCAAAAATATATCCAGATACAGATATAATACAGATATAGATAGAGAGTACTGTAGGCTCAGATATGTGGAAATTAATGGAGTTATTCAGAGGTAACCCTGGAATGCTGCTGAACAGTGGAAATCAGTGCTGGCTGTAGAGCTGTCCCTAAAATACCTAAAAACGAAAAAGGCATATTTATGACTCTTCTACATGGGAGAGCTGCAGTGTGCTTATATGAACATTCATATGAAAGTGTCATGAGTCATGAATCCTGGTCCTTTCACTCAAAACCATTTCTGTATTTTATCCAATGGCATACATCTAAGCCACATATTCAGCGAATAAAAAGAAAAGTGCTAGAATATCTTCATCTCTTCCTTTGGCCACATGCTAAAGGAAAGTGGAAGCTGCTACTGAATTTTGTAGGGAACGATATCTTAGAAGCTTGTTAGGCATGTGGGGAGAGTATCCAGAAGATAAAGCCCCCTTAAATGTTCTGTGCTTCTGGGCTCTGATGATGTGATTTGGATACCTAACTGTTCATTCCCCAAAGGACTGAGAAAGTACTGAGACATAATTTTACTTGAAGTTCCTCAGGCCCCTGAAAGTACGTGGCAAGTGAGCGGGGGTTATTGTGACTAGTGTTCTGGTCTTAGCTCCAGATGTGTCTGCAGAAATGGAGTTGTTATGCGATAATAACTGGTTAAAATATTTGAAACAACACTGGATAGAAATGAGCAGTTATTATGAGAGGGAGAGGTTATCACTGGGAAACACAGAAATCTGCACCTGTGTCGCACACACACATAAATGAGCTGGGAAAAAAAGGAAAAAAAAGGGGGGGGGGGAATAGGAAGATGACAGTTTGCTGATGATCCAAATTATTCAGGGTAGTCAAAATGAAATGGACCATGAAGAGGCATGGGGAATGTCTGGGTGGTAAACTGGCAAATGAAATTCCATTTTGATAGGTGCAAATAATGTATATGGGGCAAGGCAATAATCTCAACTGCTCTAGTTAGTTATAGCTACTCAGAAAAGAGAACTTGACATCACTGTGGACAGTTTCCTGAAAACATCTGTTTAATGCTCAGCTGCAAGCAGAATGGTTAGCTTTATTGGGAAAGGAGCGGAGAACCCTACTATGACACTGTGTAAGTCTGTGGGGTGCCTACACCTGAGATTCTCTGTGCATTCATATGCAGAGAAGGGTGACAAAGATGCTCACAGTATGAAGCAGCTTCTATGTAAGGAGAAAGTCCATGTGAAGCTGGGACTCTTCTGCTTGGAAAAGAAATGATGCAGGTATCATTTGATACGGTAGGGGTTTATAAAACTTGAATGAAATAAAGAAAATGCATAGGATTTTTTTCATATATATTTCTTGTGGCACAAGGTCTAGGGAGCATTTAATAATCAAGTCTCAAGTTTAAAACAAAGTCTGTTTTTTCAGATTGCATAATTGAAGTGAGGAATGTTTGGAATACCAGAAGTGTAAATGGTATAAAAAATCAAGTTTAGAGACTTATGGAAGAAAGACCTATCTGAGCACTATTAAAGTTAGGGATTTGAAAGACACTTGCAGCACAAGAAACACAAATGCCAGGACTGCCAAAGACTGGGAGGATATACCAAGGAAAGTGCTGGCTGAGACTCACCCCATTCTTTTATTCCTTTTCTTTTTTAATGTACAGCTTCTGACTACTGCCAGAAACAAAATTTTTCTGCATATATGCCTGATTTTGCTGAAACCTCAGTTCAGACTTCTAATTATATTATCTGATCAAGACTTTCTGTGCCTCAAATGCCTTTCTGTAAAATGTAGATAGTTACATTCTCCATCTTTGAGATGCACTGGAACAATAGGGAATAAGACAGCCAGATACTTCAGATGGAAACATGAAGGAGTGAATGAGCTGCAACATATGGTTACTGCTACAGTTTTAGGATAATACAAATGGAGAGCTGCTACTGCTTCTGGATCCAGGTTTTGCTTGAGATAGACTTTGGTGAGAAAGTTCAGATTTCAATCTCAACACCATTTGATGCTAGACATCTTACTGAGGTGCTAGCAACGTCCATATGCTGTGATACTAGAGAGAGCTGAAAATGAGTGAGCCTGGGATTTGGAAACCCTACTGTGGCACTAGCGTGATGCTCTGCTTGATCTAATATTTGTGCTGGGAAGTCAGGCAGTTTGGCCAGCAGAGAACTGCACTGATGTGGCCATACTGCTTCCAGAAACTGTATTAGTTCATTGCTTCCCATGAATATGTGCTCTGAAGTGATGACTCCAGGGCACCCATGCTCCCTCTGTGATGTGCTATTTATTCCTAAAAGCAAACCGCTACTTTTATCTTGAAAGTCATTCAGCTACATCTAAATTTCCCAGTTCTTTCTCAGACTTGTTACATGGATTTATATTAGTCTAATCTGTATTTTATTTACACAATTTATAAAAGAGGCAACTAAGTTTGTAAGGTTCATTTACCTTACAGCAAACAGCAAAAATCTCTTACGGAGAATTGCAAACTGTGTAAAGTAATTTTATTAATCCTATTGTTTAATAAGGGGTAAGAAAATAGAGAAGTCCTTATGACCTATTTATGTAATAGGTGAGATCACAGTGGCTTCTCCTTGTTTTAAAAATGTGCATGTGTAAATTTTGTAAACAAAGTTGGAAAAATAGCTATTATAAAAAGCAAAGTATTTTGTTACACTACATAATTAGGATAGAATTAGAGGTGAATCAGAGTATTTTTAAGTGAATTAATAATTCTTTTATAGAAAACTAAGTATGACTATTTGATATCTTAAACCTTATTTATATTGACATACTATATGTTTGCAACTTTGTTAAAAAATCAAAAAATGGCCTCAGGAAGTTAAAAAAAAAGCAAGTCATTGATACAACACGACCATCACAAACTAAATTGATTTTCACAGGTGTTCCAGGTCAAAACAGGCAGGGGTGTTGGTTACTGAGAGCTAATATTTGAAGTGCCCTTTGCCAGGGAGCTGTAGAAAGCTTTCTGATGTTCACAAGGCTTAGTTATGTGGGTTTCAGCTATGTACACAGATATGCAAGAACAGGAACTATTCAGCTGTGAACTGAAGTCAGTTGTGAACCAGTGACCTGTCATAAATCTTTTAACAAAATTAATTAATTTTAAGGCCTTTGACATATGGAAGCTTTGACTATTCCACTGATCATGATACTGATAGAAAACTTTCTAACTTTGAAAGGGAAAAGGATAGTTTCAAAATGTTTGGTTAAAATTACATAGTGTAAAGCCTGTAGTGAATTTAAAAACAATCTGAAGATTATATTGTGATTTCCTGTCTGATTAACATATCTTTCAGGACTCGTGTTTTGCCACAGAACTGAAAGCAGAATCCTACCCAGCTGTATGTGTGTATCTTTTCCATGTGAGTACTCAAGTGAAATACATTCTGTGTGAAATTCTATATTTATTAAAGTCGATGGAAAGGAAGCTGCAAGCCCTGTGTGAGAGGAAACGAGTGATGCTTTTTTAGAGTAATCCTATTAATTCCTGACATGGTGAAACCATAATTTCATGATATGTTGACTTAAGAGGTTCCTGTCTCCAACTGTGTCAAGACAAGGGCTGTATTCTAGCTGGGTTACCAGGCTGATGCTGGTCTGTTAAAATAATATTTCAAAACAATATTTCAGTAATTCTTTTCTGATAAAACAGGGTCGGGTGGGTTTTTTTGGTACTGAAATGTCACTTGATTAGAACAGAAACAGATGTACTATAAAACTACATTCTGACACATGAATAATAAGGTGTAGAAAATGCTGCGGATATCCAGCAGTACTTGTACGAAAGTATGCTAAAAAGGCATAGGTTGGTCCTATAGGTTTGTATTAAATCTCGTATCATTCAGGTGGTAAGTGACTTCATTAATGCTTCTAATCAATTAAAATATAAAAATGGCTATAGGAAGGTCCATTAAGCTGGTGTCTTGTCTTCAGTAGTGGATAAGTGGAAGCCTCAGGGAGAGTAAGAGTAAGGCAAACATATACAATAATCTCTTGCCTAAACCCTGCACAGTCTTCTAGCTAATTTTCCAGCTGAGCCAGCTCTGACTTCTGTGTATTTTGGGTTTCTTAGTGGGTTTTTCTACCATGAACTTATAGAATTTCCTTGAAATTGTGTAAACTTTTACATTCACAGTATCCTTGGGCAAGGAGTCCCACAGGTTTGCTACCTGTTGTTCCTAGAGCTATTTTTTTTTGGTCTCAGTCTGGCTTCCACCAATTTCAGTTACTTGTATTGCAAGAGTCAGAGAGCAGTCAACATGTATTCACTGCTACCCCACCGCTCCTGACTTTTTAGACCACTGTCATGTTTAGCCTGAATCATCCTTATTTTCAGACTGAAGAATCCAAGTTCACCTGGTGGTTCCTCCTATGGAAGTCACTCCATGTAGCTAGCATTCCTTACTGTCTGAAAAAACTTCCCATGTGTCTCTCTCAAGTTAGCTGGCTCGGTGGCAGCTTACGGTAAGAACTTCTTGAAGTACTCCAGAGTATATGGAGGCATGCTGCAGGCAGCATGTGTTTTTCTGGAGTATGCACATAAATTTGGATGTCTTCAGACCATACAATAGTGTAAGAAAGTCATGCAGAAAGACTTAACTGAGCAAATACGAGCAGTCACTTCATAGAAGGGGTAGTAGAAGCTTGTAGTGAGATAACAGATGTGCTAGGCCAGCACTCACTGCAGTTTGATAATGAATCTCCTTAGAGCTCTCTTAAATGTTATGGAAAAAATCCACTTACAATAATAGTCCGCAGCAATCATTTGGACAGTGTAATTTGTTGAAATATAGCAGACATTCATATTGGCTTGTGTACAAGAGCTAGTAAAGAAGAGGCCAAAAGGTACCTTTCATCTCTTGCGTCATTCAAAAAAGTAAGATATTCCCTTAGTTCAGTCAGCATCTCCATTGATAGTCTGTGATTTCTGTCATTCTGATGTTTAATTACCTAACCTCTCAAAAATGAGAGATTACTAACAGCATGAAATAGCTGTTTGACACAGATAAAATATCTCGAGTGGGAACAGTGAGGTAACTGAATGGTAGCTTCACCCTCCAGATCCCACTGCATCCAGGGATCAAACTGCTGCTGTCAAGCCATTCACTCTGGTTCAGCAAAGGAGTGAAAGTATCCCTCAGATATCTGCATCCATGAGAGGGCAACTTGTGATGCTGCTAGCGCTGCACTTGTGACGAGTTAAAACAACTGCCTGCCTGTGTCTCCAGTGCTTCAGGAATGTTAATAAATTGTTCAGACGCCCATAATCATTGTTCAGCTTTGATGTAGATAGATGGTGGCTTAAGATAAATGCATGCATGGCATGTCACATGACAGCTTGACGTGGCCAGATCTAGAGAAGTGACCTAAGCTGAGACAATGAAGTATATGTCTAGAAAACATGGAGGCAAAAAGAGTTACCACTTGCTCAGCTGGAGATCCAGTCATGGAAAGGGGAAGGAGTTATCTGGTATGTGCTGTTTTGAGTATTGTATGTGCTGATTTGTAGTTTGATAGATATGTTGGTGCAATATTTGGATAAAATTTCCATACTGCTTATGTGTTTAAACTACTTCCGTACCTGTCACAGGTTTCCTCCAGCTCAGATTAAATGAGCTTCCATAAAAAGTCTTTGAAAAGATAAACAAATATATATTTGAATGCATTCAGATAATGTAGAGACTGAGAGACTTAATCAAGATACGATCCAGATTTCAGCAGATCACATAGTCAAGTAGCCTGACTGATATAATGTCAAAATGAAATGCAAACCCCATAATTCACTGGTCATCTGTTCCTCTGCTATATAATTAGGAAGGTAATTCCTTATAGCAATCATTATCCAGCCAGAAATCAGAAAAATTTGATTTGTCCTTCTTGCAGTCTGCAGAGAAGTGAAGAAAAAGACACAAACCACTATTTGAGGATCTCTACAGGATTTTCCTATAATGCCATACCATAGAAGGCTACTCATAGCTACTCTGCTTATACTTCCTGGTGTTCCTAGAAAGGACTTTCCTCTTGGCTGGGGCTTGTTGACCTGGATCTATCTGGATTGTTCTTTTCTACCTGCCAGTTCATCAGACAGGTGAAATCATTCGTCATTCTTTTCTCAGACTCCTCACTGAGCCTTGATTTATTTTTGTATTTCAAAAACAGAATAAATAAGACTATACAAGTAAGTATCAGCCAGGAAAATATGATTTCAATGTTTAATGATTCCATGTGGAACCTCTATCTATATGCAAAGGCATGTAAAAATCCAACTGTCATTCCATATTTACTGACTAGTCATTAATTGTGTTGGGTTTTCCACAAAAAATCATAATTAAATCCCAGTTTCTATTCAAATTAGTAAGAATTGAATAGCTGAAATCCCCAGCAGACTCTGAAAATCTCAGTAGTGTTTTTTTTCCTTGAAAGCTTACATAAACTCAAGACATAATCCAAAATCGATTGACATCATTGGAAAGTTTCTGACTTGGATCAAACTGTCAGAGTTGTCCTGTTGGTAGGGTAGTTGTGGGACAAGAAGGGGACTGGTAGAAGATTACTCATTGTACATTATCTTATGTGAAGTAAATTTAGCCTGCTACAATGTCGTTCAGTTCCTCTGGACTACCTTTGTAAATGCTAAACATATAACTTATGCTCATCAGTAAGTTCTGATTCGCTCTGACTACCATATTTAGCTCTGCCATTGCCGGTTTCCTTCTCAAGAAGTAGCAATATATGTTGGATTTTTTTTTAAGTAAGATACAGTTTGTATAAGGTCAAAATAGCCCATGCTGGGTAACAGATGAAAAGTGAAGAGGAAAACTGCTTAAAACTCATACCTAGAAAATGCCAAACCAAATGCTGATGAAATGGTGAAAAAGTGAAGCTGATTTTTCATTTGTCACATTTCAGTTGTGATGAATGAGCCTCAACTGAGTTGGACCAAGCTCGTTTGGACTATATGCAAATTCTGGAAGTTTGGTTACTTGCCTCATATGCTGCCAACACCAGTCAGATGTGGCTGGTGAATGCGAGATGATCCACATTCATTCTGCCGTTGCGTTTGAGATGTTGCTAACTCCTGAGTGGGACAGAAAGCTGACAGTGGTGCCAAACCAGAAACATCATTACTTAGCTTGCAGAGGGATATATCCATCTCTTTACCTCAAAGGGACTGATAAACTATCTTTTCTGATTCTTGTCTGTCACGGAGTAATTTTGTGGGGAACACATTGGTTTCAGATATAATATAGTCTTAAGCCTCAGACTCTATCCAGGAATAAGGTACTTCTGGTTAATCACAAATCTGTAAAGAGATTCTGTTACTTACCCATCCTTTTGACTGCACTTGCATGCCTTTTGGGGACAGACAGAACAAGAAGAGCACAGGGTAAGCTGTTACACCTCTAGTTAGGCTAAGGAACAGATGCAGCAAAAAGGTGCAGCTTTTTCCTGTGCAGTGGCCAGATAGTGAGAACGCCTCATCCCCGAAGTGAGTAACCAGGTTTCCAGGCCTTCCTCAGCCTGAAAGGGTTGGATCCCAAAGCTCTTATCTTACCCAAAGCTCTTATCTCTTCAAAAAATATGTCCTAGCTATCGGATTAAAAAACAGCCTGGGAGAACAGGAGAAAATGGATTTTTTACATCTCTTCCTATTGAAGTTGTTTTTTATACAGAAGAAAAGGCCAGGGACAGATTCATAGGGCCAGGGAGATAATATGGAAGAGGGACCCTGACTTTCTAGTCCAGTGTGAAAGGTGCTTTGCTGTGGGGGTAAACTGCAGGCTTAGATGCCACTATAGACTGTTCACATGTGTCATCCAGAGACTCCAGTGATTCATACTGAGAAACTGTCTCCACAAGAGGACCCAGAACAATGACCTTGACCAAGTTATGGAGTCAGTCTCCTACTTTTTCACTCTCTAGTTCCTGAAACTTCCACTCCTGATTTCTCTGTGGTCCAACTTCACTAGGAGAAGCAAAGGGCTTTCCTGCCACCTTCCCATAAAAATACTTCTCTGAGAATCAGGAGCTCTGGCTTCAGTCCTGACCTTCTTCCCTCCCTTCCAAATGGAGAGGGCACATAGCAAGTTTTTCACTGGATGCTGCATTTGCTTTTACGTAAATGTCAGTGTCACAGCTGCAGTTGCGCTTGTGTGTTGATCTGAACGTAGCACAGAGCTAGGTGTGAATGAGATGACTTAAGCACGGTCAGTGGTCCTGACCTTTCCAGGTTAACTCAGGCAGAGTTTTACAAGCCTCTTCACATATCTCAGCACCTCGGTAAAATATGCCTCCAAACCTGGGTATTCTGCAGCACACTTGAGGTGGGGAAGTGAGAAGATTCTCTTACCCAAAAGTGGAGTAATAGCTCTCTTGAATCTGTTGATTTTTCAGTTTTGCTAGAGGCCAGAATGATGAGACTTAGGTGCCAAACCTGGATATCGAGCAGAAAGTAGGTATTTTTACTGTCTCAACAAATTGAGATGGGAAGAGATTACAAGCATTTTTTGATGCCTGTCTTGAAATGGTAGCAGAGGATAGACTGGGAAACAATCCATCTGCAGTTTGCTTTTCAGTATCTACAGATGAGGAAAAACATTTCTGTTTTTTTCCTATAGCAGAAATACAAGCAGTAACTCTAGGCAGCAGCTGGAGGCAGACTGATACTACACAGAGCTAAGTCTGTTGCAGTCAGCCTAAATTAGATCCTCAGACATTTCACAGTGAAAAAACAGAAACAGGCACTTTCTGAGGTAGAAATATAATCTATCTGACCATCCTTAAATTAAATACATCTTGGGTATGTCAGCAAATGAATTCATTGTCAGCATTAATTATGTGGATTAGCTTAGGACCCAGAAAAGGTTTTCTTATGACTTTTATCCTGGCCATTCTAAGGCTATCTGAATTTTTCCAGAATGGTGTCATGATGGCAGATGATTTAGGAAACACATTCCTTGTGGATGTGTGTAGTATGTCTGTGTCCTCCAAAGTTATGTTATTAATGTGGACCATTCTGTGTCCTTCAGACCTCTGGCACATAACCTACCTCTGTATTGTGTATCATTAAGATTGCTAGTTTCTAGCTCTCTGGTGTTTCTACTGCTCTCCAGCATCAGTGCCCTCTGATTATGCATGTTATTTTTCATTTCAGACAAAAAACATCAATATTCTTAGGAAAGTGAATTGAAAATATAAATGACACTTTGAGGTACTAGTATTCATTCTGGCAACACTTATCCACGTGGTCATATTTACAGCCTTTTTAGCTCTCTCTCGCTGTGCAGACATACAGATGGAGGGTTGTTCATCCAGTGGCAGAAACCTCAACAAAGAAGCCCATAAAGGAGCATTTTAATCTTTGCTGTGTTCCATCCTCTTTTTTATTTTATGACAGTGATAGTGAGTGTTTCCACTTCATTTTGAGAAGGAAGCACTGAGCTATTTTTTCTTCAAAGCTGTGGCAATAGTTTATCTATTTGTACATTCAATTATCCTGATTCAAACCCATTTGAACTCAGAGAAGCTTTGAGCAGCTTTGCTGTGCAGCACAAAATACTGTCCAAGAAGTTCTTCATAAAGCTGGTTATAAATTTCCAATGATTATCAATAACTAGTGACTTCGTCCTTTGCTGGTTTTACCACATATTTTTCAAGGTACAGCACTGGGGAAATATTCCAGGATATCTGTCCATATATCTGCTAAATTGGGAACATCATCGAAGGCTACTGGAACAGAATTATTTGTCTTTTAAAGTGAGGCATGTTTGTAGCTGATCACTTGCTTAAAGAGCAGCAGCTCAAATTATATCTAGTGAGGGATATACACCCGGAAAAACCTTGCCTGCCAGATGACGCATCCCAGTCTGGATTTAGGGCTTACTGTGGTCCCATTCCTAAGCTTTCACTGAACTTTGCCATGCTGCCCTGGCTTTTAACATCTAACCCTCTACATCAGCCCTTATTAAAGGGAGTCTGTAAGTCAGCCCGGTGTTTAAGGTGTAAACCTTCTTGCTACAAAAGAATCTTAATTTTTGTTTGATCTCTTTTAATATGAGCACATATCATACATTTAATTTTCATTGGAAGATTTTAATTTTTCTTCTTGCAGGAAAAATAGGACAATGTCCTGTTTTATTTTGTTAGTTTTCATAAAATTCTAGAAATAAAGTTGCTCACTGGATAGCTCTCCTTTTGAATCTTTCACTGCCTTTGAGCCAAAACAATTAAGACTCAAACCCTGATTGTTGCATTTGCATAAATAGAGTTACACCTGGAACTAGAGCATGTACAGAGATACTGCACAGAGATTGCTCTATCAGATTTGGCATACTGAATAGTAGGCACTGTTTTAATTTGGTACCATGCAGGTTTATGTTTTAGAGCAAGCAACCCGATTCAGAAGAGCACTTAACTATGTAATTAAACTTACATTTATTCAGTAAATGTCTTAAATACGTGGTTAAATTTCACCAAGTCAATGGAGCTGATATCTTCTTTCTCAAATTAGTGACTAATTGCTGAATCAGCCCTAGGTAAAATAGTGGATAGCAAGCAACAAAGTCTCTTTGAGTGTTTTGCTGCTATAACCAAATTACAGATATGAGATGTCACTTTTAGTATAGTATAGTCCTTCTAACTCACTTGTAACAAGTGGCACCTCCTTTCAGTGAGAACTGTGTAGCTAATGTGTAACATTGGAAAGAGCAAAGTCAGGAGGACCGAAATGCAGCATGGATGTGTAGCAAATGCAGTTTTCTGTACACAAAGCAGGGAGTCCCAGCTCTGTGTGACAGCAAACCATCTTTGAGATAAGACAAGAAAGGATCAGAACTGAACACTTTTAGACAAAGTACACTTGGGAGAACTGAAGATATTGGACTTTAAAAAAATGTGTTGAAAAGGACAAAGTACAAGTGCGTTATGAAGGGCAGCTTCCTGAAACTCACTCTCCTCTCCTGCATCTGCAACTGTCCCTGTACAGTGGGCCATAAAGGGGAAGGCTCAGAGGCAGTTCACTCACCCATGCCATACATCTCATTTCTCAATGTCCAGCTTAGCCATGAAAAAGGTGCCCAGCCTCTGCAGAGTGACTAACTGGTACTACACCATTGTACCAGCCTTGTGGTGGGAGAAAAAAAGAAACTATAAGGAGCTAGAAAGCAGGGGTCTAAAGCTAAGATAGAGGGAGAAAGAAAAACATAAAAAATGAATGAAGAAACAGAAGTCAAATCTCTACAGGATGGTAGAGGCTGTCTGTATTCACTGTTATGCCACAAGGGAGCTCCAATACAAAGCTCTAGGTCATAGCTGTGGGAGTGTTTTCACCAAACATTCTTTTCATAGACAAAAGGATTGAGAGTATAAGCCAGAGATATTCAAGAGAACAAATGATACTTGAGTGTTGTTAGGTAAGTATTTTCTTTTTTCATTTCTTTTATTGTTAAATAAGTAAAAGCCAGGCTTCTTCATGAACTGATCTACCTATACCAGTCCAACCCGTTGTTATCATTTTCCATTTAGTTTTTTGGGGTAATCATATTGAATAATGAAAGCAAATTCCATCCACCCTAATATGAATATACTGGAAGTCCTACTCATGTTACAGTGTGACACATTATTGTAATATAGTGGTTGAATTAATGATTTCAATTTATAAATGAATCAGTGATTTAGTACTGTGCATGCACACAATTTATATGAGTTGATATCAAGCTTTTGGAAGTAATGTTTATTTATTAGCACCTTTGTAGTAATGTACGTTATACTTGATTTAGCATATGAAACACTGAACAAAGAATCTTGGGAATTCAGAACTTTTAACTCCTTATTATACAGTTTATCACTGAGTGTGTTAGAAAATAATTAGTCTGTTTGCCTGAAAGAGTGCTGGCTGACTGAAATAATATCCAGACTCTAATGGTACAATTTTGTATTTAGAATATAAAGTATTCAGGATTGCAGATCTTCATTACAAAGACAATGCTCATTTGGCTGTTTCATAAGGCTATGCTTAGCTAAAGGAATGTAATGACTTAAGGTTATTCAACAGAGCCAAGATAATTATTCTCATCTGTTAGAGAAATATGGGGATTACTGGAAAATTAATTTGAAAGAGGAAAGACCCTAATATATAATTAAAGAATTGTCTTTATTAAGTGATTATTGAATTCTAGTAAGTTTTAACTGCTGCCTAAGAAATGAGTTCCCTACTAGGAAAAATATCCTGCAAGAAAATTACTCACATCTGTATTTAGCAAATGAGGATAAGGTAATGATTTGAAATGGTCTTTCAAAGACAATTTACAAAGAATATTTATTAGGACCCCGACCTCATTCACAGTGGACAAAACCAGGTTTTTACCTTGCTCACCTTCTGCATGAAGCCTGAGCACTGTGCCAGCCAATGCCGGTCTCAGTTCTGCCTCCTGTCACTGGCACCATTGAGAAGAATCTGGCTCTGTCTTCTTTACTCTCCCCCATCTGATATTTATTCACATTGATAAGATCCCCCATGAGCGTTCTCTTCCCCAGGCTAAACTGACCCAGCTTCCTCATCCTCTCCTCATATGGGAGAGGCTCCAGTCCCTTCGTCATCTTTGTGGACCTTTGCGGGACATGTATGTCCATGTCTTTCCTGTACGGGGGAGCCCAGCACTGGATATAGCATTCCAAATGTGTTCTCACCAGTGCTGAGTGGAGGGGGAGGATCACCTCCCTCAACTTGCTGGCTACACTCTGCCTACTGCAGTCCAGGAGGCTGTTGGCTTTCTTTGAAGCAAGCGCAAATTGCTGGCCCATGTTCAAATAGTTGTATACCAGGACCCCTCACAGCCTTTTCTGCAAAGCTGCTTTCTACCCAGTTGGCCACCAGCCTGTGCTTGGGATTATTTCTCCCCAGGGACAGGACTTCACATTTGCCTTTGTTGAACATGAGACTCTTGCTTGTTCATTTTTTTCTAAGCTGTCAAGGTCCCTCTGAATGGCATCATGACCGTCTTGTGTATCAGCCACTCCTGCCTGTTTTGTATCATCTGCAAACTTGCTGAGGGTGCACTGTCCCATCATCTAGCACATTTATGAAAATGTTAAGCAGTACTGGACCCAGTATTAACTCTTTGGCTTATACCACTTCCTGCTCTTCTTGAAGACACACAGGAGTGACATATGCTTTCTTCCAGGCCTCAGGAACTCTCCCAATCACCATGGCTCAAAGATAATCGAGTGGCCTCACAACAACCTCAGGCAGCTCCCTCAGCAGTTGTAGGTGTATCCCACCAGGTCCCATGGACTTGTGTATGTCCAGTTTCAGTGTTCCCTAAACTGATTCTCCTCCACTGAGGATAAGTCTTCCTTGCTCAGGACTTTCCACTGGTCTCAGGAATCTGGGATTCCTGATGGCAAATCTTACCAGCGAAGACTGAGGTGAAGAAGGCGTTGAGTAGGAGGTGTCCTACTGTAGTAGGAACTTCTGCGATGGAGAGTTTTTAGATGCTCAGAATGTATTTTAGAAGGAGTTACATAATTTTCTGATGAACTGACTGCCAGAAGTGTAGCAAAAATATAAAGAAGTTTTAGTTCTTAGTAAAAAAGGGGAAATATGAGGGGGAGAAAATTTGTGTCTGAATTAAAATGTTGATTTGGAAGGTAATAGCAAATCATAAGAGTGAGCTTTATGTTACTGTTACTACTGATTGCTCCTCTTTGCAGTGTATTTACTTTCTCTTCAGTTCCATGTAGTTTGAAAACACAGAAGAATAAAAGACAACGCTACCAGAATGGAGTAGAAAATAACAAAATAATTTTCTTATAAATTTGTGTAATCAGTCATATTCTAATTTTTCTTCAAAAATATTTCATTGCTTGGTAATTCACAGCAAAAACAAGTGAGGCTTTTAGTCTTGTGTCATACAGTATCTTAAGTTAAACTCTAATGGAGATGGCTGAAGGCATAACCAGGAAAAGGAGATATGTATAAGGACTGAAATTCCTGGGAATAGCTTGGGAGCTAGTTTGCAGATTTTGGTTTTGTGTTCCCCCCCCCCCCCCTCTGCTGTTCTAGCTTTCCCAGCAGATTTTCCTGTCTATTGCAGTTCTAAGAAGTAGCAATTGTTCCTCCCTAGCCTTCGGCACTTTTCTTTTCCTTTTCCTTCCATCTCTGTGGAAGGATCGATGATGAGGAATTATCCTCAAGACTCCCTGTCTACTGCAAAAAACCCTAAAATAGCTCTGAGCTGGCTTATATTTCTTAACTCCAGCACCAGAATGCAATGGAGTTATGTTTGCATAATGCTGAACATGAAGGGTAAATCACTGAGGTGCATGTTTCACCCTGACCTGGACCTGTAGGCTTTGATTCTGGAGTGAGCTGGGATATTTCAGAGTTGCACTGCATAGCATAGATGTGCCTCTAATTCCTGGGCTTAATGAACAACTACTTAGAATACGGGAAATGAAACAGTTATTTTGGTGTAAACCAGGATTTATTCTCCTCAGTCACTAATAAGATTTCAGAAGTAAGAAATGGATTTATGAAATCTGTAGGCTTGTTCATTACTTACATGAGTTGTACCACGGGGACACTAAGCCACAGTATGCCCTCAAGCACCATTCTGTATCCTAGTTGAGGAAAAAGGAAATATTTCCCTGTTATGAAATACTGATCAGCATTTTGCACAGTAATGCGAACCTATGTAGTTTACTCTCTTGCTGTTGCTTCAGCAGTAGTTCTAAATACTTGTGATTTCACATTACTTTTACACTGACTTCAGTGGGCATAGTCAGATTTTGTGTAAATGTAAGAACTAAATCAGTAATATAAATACCTGGTGAAAACTTCCTGATATTTTTGAGTTATCGCTGGAGCATTGCTGCAGTACCCAGACAGGGGCTCTGAACCCAGTGTGCTCAGCTGCCATAGAAATACAGGGAGAAAAGTAGGTCACTGTCCCAAAGAGCTTACAGCCTAAGGGAATAAAGGCTCTATTTCTGACGTAGGCTGGAGACTGGTGATAAGAATTGTTTGTCCATTTTCAAAATCAAGACTAAATCTCCTTTGTATCTTTTTGACTCTTGGGAACCAATACAGCATAGAACATTTCAAGTTTAAAAAGAACCATACAAAACACTAAAGAGCGCCATGTGTTCAAAAGGTCATACTAATGGTTCAAATACCAAATCATGCACTTTGCCAGGTGTTTTCCAAGACAATTTTTTTCCCCAAAAACAGTCCAGGTTTGGCTGATGATAATTTTTCATGATATGATGAGTGGACAGACAATGGCAAAAGAAAATAATATGAAAAAAGTAGTAGATTGGTAGTTTGTGGGGTTTTTTTTCTTTTTGGAAATGTTTTTCCTTCCTTCAAGGTAGAAAGTATAGTTAGTGTTGGTTATGGTTTTCAAGGTTAAATCTTGGTGCGCTATTCCATCTGCGCTTACTCGTCCCTAAGAAGATTCCACAGCTCAGCCTGGGATCCCGACTAGCTTTACTTCTTTTTCTAGCTTGTACTCTTAAGGTTTCCTTAATCTTATTTAAGTCTAGAAAGGACTTATATTTAGTTGAAAACGGGGTGGTTTTGTGCAGGAAAAGTTCAAGCCCTCTTGCTATGCAGCTGCAGGGCAAAGAGATTTTACTCCTTAGCTTTCCTGGGTTTTACAAATTTCTTTACCTTGCAAAACAGGTAACATACTGCCATCTAGTGGCAATACAATCTGATTTTATTTCTTAAAGTTATTTTAAGGATTTATGATTAATGGCATTTTCCCTTCATTAAAACTGTACATATCTCAGCAGCATGAACTTGCAAGGATCATGCACATATATCTTATAGTTCACTTTAGGATTGTTGTGAGATATTTCTGCGTTTGAATAATTCTTTTGCCAATCATCTGAGCTACAACCTCCAGTTTCCTTTTCAGCTGAAAAATGCTATTCGTTTGCTTAAAAACAAATAAAAATATATCGTATCAGTGTAAACTCTAAAAAGTTTCTGAATGTCTTTCCCCCCCGCAAAAAAAGCAAAGGTATTTTTCCAGATACTTTTGTAGCCCAGATGCCGAGCAATTACAACAGTATAAATGCTGAAGGAACTGCATGGAATTGCTGCGAATTTAGACTCATTTAAGAAACAAACAAACGAAAAAGCTTTTTGTTTCCATTTTAGTTTGGAAATAGTATACTTAAGAAAAACAAGGAAAAAAGAAGAGGGAAACTGTTTGGGTAGCCCTAGCTGTTTTTTTACCATTGAATTCTGCTTCCTCCTTCCTCTGCAGTTAAACCTCTATGTACACAGTCATATCTCTTAGCTCAGGAATAGTTCTGCATGGTTTTCATTACAAAACCAAACAACTGAGCCATGTTTACTCAGCTGAAAATTATAACTCGGTTTAGGCTTGGCCTACTTTGTTGGAGTCCTGGCCAAAATTTCAGCTGTATAATGAAGTTCTGCAACTAGCACAGTTTTTTATAATAGCTAATTGAACCAGTGTAATTTCCAACAGCACATGGTCACTGTATGTTAAGGGTTGAAGGTTATTATAATCTATTTATAATTTTATACTTGTGTTCTTATTTATACTTTATTTGCACATAGGCAAATATACAAAACACTATACGTGATGTAGGCATATATGGTTAAGTAATTGCCCCCCATGTTATACAATCTATGACTTTTTAAGAGTGATCATTTCAAGGCATGTGTAGCAACCATTACATAATTCTTTTAGCAGAATGCTTGAAAACTGAAATACAGTTAAGACATTAAATCTGCTACCCTGACGCTAGTGTTGTCACTTATGCTGCGCAAGGTGAATATTCAGGAAATACTGGTGTAAATACTGATGCAAAAGGCAACCACACTGTTTTTGTATTTACTTGTTCTGGTAAATATCAACCTATACAAAATGCAGGGTAGCAATGTGTCAGATCTTATAGGTCATAAAAGTGTGTTTAGTAAAACATAGTTCCATTCCTGAGCATAATTGGTAATACAACAGCTCTGTTTTGTTTTCAAATTGCTGTTCTCTTTTCCTCGATCACATTTTCCCTCTAATGTCTTTGTTTTCTAACATGTGAAAGAATCACATTGAACTTGTGGCCTTGTTGCTAGGTTTCAAGCTGATTTTATGCAGTCTACTGAGGCACTATTTTCATTTCTGAATTCTGAATCAAGTCCCAAGGCAACAGGACCCTGTTTCTTAGCAACCCAGATGGGTTGATTATATATTCCAGCTCTTTTGCACAACAAAAGAATAAACAGCTCCCCGAATAAGGGTGTGCGGCAAGTTCACCTCTTAACTTCCCCTAGAAAAGAAGAAGGAAAAGTCTGCTTTCTGTCAGACAGCGCATGAAGTTGGTCAGGAAGTCAGACAGTGGTGAGTGGTGCCTCTCTTTTCTGCGAAATGCATGTCTCCGGTCCTTATTCACCACTGTGCGTATGGAATTGGGACTTTGGGACAGCGAGTTTCAGTGTCTAAGACACAAAAACATGCACGGAAAATCACAGGTAAGAAAGCTGATAGAGGAAGTGGGTGTGAAAATACACAGCTTTTCTGTGTGGTGAAATTAATGGAAAATCACATTGCTTTTGGGGGGGCAATTAAGGCTTGAAAAATAGATTTTAGTAACATACTCTGGCTGCAGAAGTTTGCTTTTAGGAAAAAAAATGGAACTGGAGGAAACAGGTGGAGCACTGAGAGGTAAAAAGGAAGGAAAGGGTATTCACAGGACTAGTGAATTAGTGGTTTACATTATCCAGTGTGTGAAAAAAAGGCAAGATATGCTTATGAAAAAGTCCCCGCAAAGGGTCGCATGGCTAACTTTGAGACTTCTTGGCCGTGCAGGCAAAATGTGTATTTTGCTGCCTCCTGAGCGTGCGACTGCGGTTGCCGTGGGGCATGAGGGGCGCTGGGGAGAGGAGAAGGACAGGGGAGGACATGCGGCGCAGCTCTCCAGGGCTCAGCCTTGCTGCTCCTGACACCCGCGACGGTGCAGGATACCTACCCTTCGCACGACGGCAACAGCAGCAGCAATGCTAGGACCAGGTTATCAGAGTTTTGGCTCTGCACAGACAAGCAGAAAGGCCCTTGCTGTTCATGCTCACAGCTGGCTGCTGACCTTGGCAACTGCCTGTTGTACCTACACCTGACGCCTGTCCCAGGGAGTCTGCCAGCATCTCTGGTTAGCCGCAACACAAGAAAAGGCTGTTTTAAGTATCTGAATGATCACCTTCGGTTTTTTTCCCCATTTATTGAATGATCAAATAACGGCAGCAGCTGGCCGAGGGGGGGAACGGCGGACTTGCTGGCAGGCTCTTCCCTTCCTGCGTGATGGGGAGCCAGGGCCGCCCTGGGAGGCGAAAGCGGAGCCTGCCCAGGCCTGCTCCCCGCCTCCCAAGCAGGAGGGGGAGAGGGGCCTCCTCTACAGCGGGGTACGTGAGGCTGATGAAGGGCAGGAGCGGAGACTGGGTCTCCCTGGATCCTCTTCCCATGTGCCTTACCGGGACATACCGGGTGACATACCAGGAAATTTGTAAGGCTTTTCTTCTAAAAAGAAAGAGATTCTGGGGGTAGCTTTAAGATGAGTGAGAGACAGAACTGAGATAAGGCAGTATTTAGCCCCGTGCATGGGGATGAACACTTCACTGCCTTGAGGGCATTAACGCTGCTCCAGTGGTCCCTTGCAGGAGCAATCTCGTCACCCTGCCCAGGTGCATCCTTGGCCGGGGTGCAGGGCCTGCCCCCAGCCCAGGGGAGAGGGTGAGGCTGCAGCCGCGCTGCTGCCTCCTGGGACAGCCTGCAGCAGCACATAACCCCTGCGCACACATTAGGATAGTGCTGGGGCAGCTCTAATTAATGTTTGGCCTGGGCGGCTCCAGGAACGCGGAGCAACATGAAAATGCATCAGGTGGGATGGAGACTCGAGTTTCGACTTTTTTTCCTGATTTGAGGTTTGTTTGGTTGCTCCTGCTTCTGCAAACTGAGACTAGCCTGTGTCCACCTCCGCCTAGCAAACACCAAATCCCCGCTGTGCTGGGGTGCGTACACACAGGCAATAACTTGGCTTTAGTCTCCCCTCAAGAATATACTATTTAACAAGATGAGAATAAAACTTGGGAGAGGAGGTATTTGTGTTTCTACTTAGTGGTGGGTATTTCAGGCAAAAGAAAAGCTGCAGGTCCTGTTCCCATAAGCTGGTGTGAATGGGTGGATTCCTGCACACCCACACTTTTGGCCTCATATGGGCTTTCTGTAGGGTTAGGAGTTTGCTTCTTCTGGTTACTTTGCAGAAACTGCAAACTGAGAGAAAGAAGCCACAGTTATTCATCTGAGCATAGGTACTAAATAATACCGAAGTACGAGTACATATTTATCCTCAATGAGTGGGCTAAGTTACACAGATAAGGTTAGCCAGACTGAAAGTAACCATCAGTAATAGAAGTGCTGTTTGCCTGGCTTTTTCTTTTTCTTTTTTGCCAGGGATTGCAATATCTGAGAAGGAAAAAATCCACAGACAGGCCATTGTGTTCACCCTTTGCAAAGATGATTGATGATTTACGCTTGAAAGTCAAATCAAATTTTCTGCAAACCTTGACCTGGACCTTAAGTCCGGGCTACTCCTTCCTCTTTCAGAGAAGAAAGAAAAAGGAGGTGCCTCAGCTTGTCGCTGGGTTTTTACGGACGAGCTCTTACGAGGCCAAGATACGGTTTGTGAAGAATGGTAAATATAAGGCTGGAGTGTTTCAAGACCCCAAACCGTGTGATTACAGACAGATAAAGTATGTTTTTCTGCTCCAATGCTTTTATAAAGCAAACACACTGAAAGGATCAAATGTTTGATTACCAATTAATTAAGCCACTAGGTGTCAGTCTCACTAGGAAAAAAAAGAAACCCCGGCCCTCAGTACAGCGGTGAGGACGCAACTTTGCTATGTAACTGTGTGGTAGGTATAAGTCATTTGCCAAAAAGACTTCAGTAGGAAAGGCTGATGAATCCACATTTCAGAGCTCTCTGTTTTAACGTGCCCTCTTGCTGACAAGATGGTTTTCAGTTTTGCAGAGCAGACTGAAATGCGGACAGGACTAGATCAGGGCTCACAGTTCATCTTTGCCATCCCCTCTGTGACAGGTCTGGCTGGAGCTTCTGTTTTCCCCAGATCAAGAGGTAGCAACTGAACTGCTTGACTAGCTGGATGGTATGATTTTAAGGTATTTTTTACATTTAGCAGTCCTAAGCGAGACCAGGACCTTGTTGTGCTTGTTGTGTTGTTTGAGCATTTCACATAGCAAGAAACTGTCCCCTTTTCACAACAGCTGAAAATGAAATTAAGTGCAGAAAACTTGCAAAGAAGATGAAAAAAATCCAAGATACAGCTTGGATCAGTGCATCCAAAACAAACAAACAAAAATTTGGTGCCTTTAACATTAAAATTGCTAAGGAAGAAAAACTTTAAATCAAAAGGATGTTTGTTCAGAGTTTTTGCATTTTTTTTCTTTCGCCCCTAAAAAAGCAATTCAGCAAACTTACTATTTCTAAAATTAGAAACAAAGCCCAAAAAGTAAACAAAAAGCCTTCTGTTCTCCAAAGCAAATATTTATACCTGGACATATGGTTTACTGGGAAAACACAGAAATGGCATATAGCTGGTGTTACATTGTTATGTAAAAGAATAAATATTTTTCCCTCATACTGTCTTTGTGAAAGTATAAGTCATGCCTTTATTTATTTACCAAGCTGCTTTAGCAAGAATTTTACTTCCCTGTTTTTGAGTTTACCAAAGTTAAATAAAACCAAACTTTCAGTTTGCCATTACTGCCAAAAGAAATTTGTCCAATAATATTCCATCTCAAGGAAAATTCTGCCTTATTTCAATATGTTCCTGCTTCTGTAATTCTAATTAAATGCTAACTTCTCTTAAAACCTGATGAATGAAACCTTCCTCTTTTAAGTAAATGTGTCTTCCCTCCCACCTCCCCAAGTCTTGACCTCTAATGCAAATTTACAACCAGTGGAAGGAAAAAAAAAAGAAAAAAACTTTGGCCTTGCATCTCTGATGTTGCATTCGCTAAGGTCAGCACTCAGGAGGTTCTGACTGTAGGAAAACAGTGCACCGAAATATTCAAAAATTTTTAGGAAATGTTCTCAAGATTTCAGAACTTTCTCAGTTCCATGTCAGGAGAAAAATAACACTTCAATAATTTGACTGGCTCCAAGAACTAATTCCAGAAAGTCCAGTAAATAAATGGGCAAGACATTTAGCAATGAGGTGTGAAATCTGGGTTCAGGTTCCTTTTCTGAACCAGGCACTGTTGGAGGAGTCCAGCGTGGCTGCTCGGTGCTTTTATCGCTGGCCAGATGGTTCCCTGTGTTTGGTGAAATTCCACCCTGAGTGAAACTGGTAATGAGTCAGCATATCTGAAAAGAAATAAGGAAAAAGCAAAAAAAAAGAAAGTGGCAACCATAAATTCCTGATTAAGTTCCTGATAATAGGTAAACATCCCCAGGCTGCCCTCGGGACTTGGCCTGGAGGTAGAGGAGAGCTTCACTCTGAAGTTTGGAGGAGAATAGTGTATGTCGTCAGATTGGTTGGTTAGGTATGTTATTAACATTTTAGGCAACTGAAAAATTAGGCTGCTTAGGGTTGTAGACAGAACAGTGATGCAAATTTGTTGAAATAAGGACTTGCCTATGCAGGAAATTTTACTGTTTTTTTTTTTTTTTTTCCACTAAAATTCCCCCCCGGGGGAGAACTCTTAATGATGTATCTTCAGGAGTTTAAAATGAAATAACCAATCTTAGTGCAAGTTCTCTAAATGAAAAACATACCTAAGGACTAGCTACACTGATGCAAAATTCAGTGTAGGCTTGATCTTATGCAAAAAGCAAGGTCCAAAATTCAGTAATTGGGGTGATAGTAATTGGTTTATTTTGGTGCAATTTGCCTATTGTAGAGTTCACTCAGATGGCTAGTCCTTTTTCCACCATTCAGGACAATGGAAAATGCTTCATGAAACGGAAATCAGAACTGAGCCACGGAAAGTTAGAAAGGTGGGCGTATTAAGAGAAAGGCAACACATGACAAATGTAAGTTAATAGTGTACAGTATTTCTTTCATCTGGTGTTGTTCCCTGTAAACTCTTGCTCCCTCCCATATGCTTCGGAAGTGTATTACACCAGAGAGTCTGTAGTTAAACATTTGTTATAATAAAGTTTCTAATGTAGCTTCATGCACCATTTATGCTACATTGGTGAGTTTATAGGGCAGTCATCCTGCTGCCTAGCACATACCATTTTGATGTTCTCTTGTTCAGCCATCCAAAGAAACATATCTTCCTATTCATGCAGGTGATACCTCTAAAACATCATAGTTTTCAGTTTTCTATCTATCTGGTAACTGATAAGAAAACAACTGTCTTGTGATACCAATTTGAACCTGAGAAGATTAGGGAAAACTGTGAGTCAAATCTGTGTTCCAAACAAAGCAGTGTAATATAAGTGATCTACATCAGGAAGATAATAGCTTTTCTAGAATGGGCTAATGGAGAAGCTCACTGTATTGAGATACCTGGTCTCAGAAGGGTTCGAAGCCTGATTTCTAGTGTTGTATCTTGTCCTACACTTGACTCACTCAGTCTGCAGAACACTGTTTAGTCAAGAAGAGCACTACCAGCAGCCACACTCACAGTTTCTTCTTGCAATTTGCAGAAAATGTTATTAGTTATTTAAAATTCTGTCCACTTTGCATGAAGAATCACTTATTCTTCCAAGCAAGGAAAATAAGGGTTTAAAAACAATATCTCATTGATGTTACATGACTACCTTGTTTAGGCATTGTTTCTAACCCTCTCAAAAGTTCTCCAGCAACAGAAATCTCTTAAACTTATTGTAGCGTAGCAGACCACAGAATACGTTAATGATTAATTAAGTTCACCACAAAGGTTTGAAAAGTGATGCAGCAAAGAACTCCATGAAGGAAAGAACTCAACATGTTTATTCCAGGAAACTTTGTCTCCTGTGTTTTCAGAATCATAGCCCCTTTCTCTAGAGTAATGTTCTTTTTCTGTTATTACTCCTTATCTGTACTGTAGTAGCAGGCCACTGGACTTGTCTGAGACCAGGACCATGGTGATAGGTGTTGTGTAAATAAAGAAGTTCAGGTTAATGAACAAATGTAATTCTTGTCAGCTCAACAGCTCAATGCTTGACTGATATAGGACAGTTAGTTAAATATATTACAGACTTATCCCTAAATCTTGCATTTTATAACCAAAAATACTAACTTGATAAATAGGCGTATTCTGTACTTTGCCTAATTCCAAACTGTAAGGCTTATTCTTCATTTCACTTCTATGGTCTTGGTTCTAGGCATGGTGGCTTATCTGATGTTACAATGTACTTTTCTCTTTAAATGCAGTATGAAACTAACTTACCAGATCTTGTCAAAGCAAACGGGATCCTAGGCTGCTACTACCAAAGAATCCCTGGCCACCAAAATTTGCTTCATTTATGGTTAGTTAGACTATAGGACAACTTCCTGCTTTTTTGTGCATCAAAAGCTTTAAAAAATCTGAGTTTTCTTGTTTGGTTGTTTTTTCTTACTTCTGAATTAGATTGATTTTTGGTGTTTTGGATCATGCGATACCTGAACTTCAGGGGACAACTGGGATGTTCTGAGCAAAGCACCAGTGTGCTGGAGAGCGACGAACATGAACTACCAATTTTCTTTAGCTCTTCAAGAATATAATTCTATTCCTTTGCTCTTCTTGACTTCGATGGAGTCTGGAAAGATAATCACTTGGGGAATATTTTCCCATTTTAGCCTTTAACAGAAAATTATACAGCCCTGCGCATGCCAGCTCATTTGTAGCAATTCAGATATCCATGTTAGACTGTTCAAAGATACAGACTGTTTTAGAATACGCATATATTAGGAGAAAACTTTAATTGTTTATAAACATAACAACAAACACTTGAACTTAAGGATTTCCAAAAAGAAACTGTCTCCATTCTCTTTACAAAACAGCTCCCATTAACATTACTGAAGGTTAATAAATGGTGGGTTGAGGGGAAAAGAAATTGTTTAAGGAACCGGTGTGGGGGATGATAGATGCTGAGTTGTGAGCATAATTCTACTAAGCAGTGGTATGTGATATTTGTAAAACCTGCACATACATATTTGTAAAATCAGATGGCTGAACACAAACGTCTCTAGGCATTTCAACGCATTGTGCTCTGATTCACTTATGAAAGCACGTCTGAGGGTGGGTTCTTTGATGAACCTGTCAAAGACCATTCTCATGACAGCCATTCCTGTTTTGTTTTGTAGCTCTACCTTTTTACTTTTCTACTCTCAGAGTCTCAGAAGGTGATGTGGTGTTCATACTGCACTCTTAGACCATATGGAGGAAAAGCTAGGCTGGCGACAGCAAGGAGAGGTCAGTGGTGGTGTTAGTTCTCATTCCGATAGAGCAGGGACACTGAATCCAGTCTGATCCAGAAGGCAGATGTCTTTTCGGTCTCCTGGGCTCTTAGATGAGGAAGGATTGATGGGTGCTGGCAGAAGCTCCATCAGTTTGGGAGGGCCTGGAGGCACTGACACCTGAATAAACTCAATAGACCCCTTTTTTGAGCTCAGAGCAAAAAGTGCAGTTTAGATTGCCTTTCCTCAGGCTGGCTTGCACTAGAGAAAGGTTACCACCAGCTGAGTTCCTGGTGGTATGCAGGATATCCTACAGAGGCTTCATGTGTCCATGCAGGCAATGCAGCTTTGCCTCAGAGTCTGTGCTGTGGCATGGGTTATATGAGTGAGCTGAAGCAATGCAAGTGTGCTGGTCACAACACTGACCTTCACTGGAATAACTCATCCTTCTTGGAAAAATACATGTGTCTGAACAGAGTTCTCTGCTGCCATAGCTAGGGTGCTCTATCACCCAGCTTGAGCTATTTAATGCTCCAGTCTTCAGTATAGATGTTCCCTATAGTCAGAAGCGAAGTTGTAGAAAGCAGTTCTGAGTAACTTGATGATCAAAGCAAAAGAAGTATTATTAAATAGCTTTGTCTTCCAGGTATAAATTCTTATTCTGCCAAATTCTATGCACTTGTTTTTAGCCAGTATAAGACTCAAAATAGCTGAACTAAGAGTGGGCACCATTCCTTTTGCTGACAGATTTGCATTTCATACTGACAGTTTCTATCAGACTAAGAAGTTGGCTAATTTGTATATCCTAAAATAATACATTTTTAATTAAGGGTATCTATTTATCTGAGGTTGTTTTATGTTCAGTTGAATGCATATCTGCTGGTTATGATTGAAATTCTCCTGTGCTGAGGACCTGCAAAGTCAGGGTATTCCTTGACATGATCTTGTTTGCCCTTCCAAGGAAAAGGAGCAAATTTCTTTTTCATGTCTGGAGGGGTAAAGCTTAGGGGAGGGGAGAGGGATTTTTTGCAGTCACCCTACAGCCTGGGCCACAACAGCTGAATGGTGTATGAGATAAGGAGTAAAATCCAAAGCTTGACCAGGACACTTGCTGATGGGTTGGTAAGGACAGACTGTGCAGTCCAGCCACGTCTCTCCTGGCATATCACAAGGTGCCCTCATCACACTCCTCTGTCAGTAAACATGCCTGTGGAAATGCCTATGGAAACTCTTGGTCCTGCCATTTGTTGCAGCTTTTGTGAAATAGTAATTATCTCCCTGCCAGATTGGCAGCAAAGGAAATGTGCTTTTCCCCATGTATAGAATCATAGATAATTTAGGCTGGAGGAGGCCTCTGGGGGTTGTATGGTCTAAACCCCACCCAAAGCAGGGCCATGGTGGGCTGCTTTCTAAAGTATGTTGAAAGTAGGACCACTATTTAATGTATTAGCAGACATTTTTCTTTTTTAGCTTCCAACACGCCTCTCCTTCAATGTTCCTGGGCTGCTGACACATTACAACAACCTCTAACACAGCCCCTATGTCTGGCTTCCAGAATCCTGGGAAGACAGAAAAATGGCCAGGATGTGTGCCATGTTATGCTTCCATCTGGTCTAAAACAAACTTCTCACAGGGAAATTCCTGATTTTTCAGCTGACAAAACCAGTTTGTTCTAAACTGCCTTTATTTCCGTGATATCTGATACTAGTCTGACGTCATTTTATATGATGATTGATGACTACATTTAAATGACAATGTCCTTCCTTTCACAGGAACCCGAGACTCAGCAGCACATCCATGATAGAAGGGATAGAAGTTCGGCAGAATTATCCAAGCTAAATACCAACCTTCTGATCTTATGAAATGGGTACATTTGCAGGTGCTCGGACAGATAATAGTGGTGCTGAGCAATGTGTATGTCTTTTGTCCCATTATTTCAGGTATCAGCTCTTTGAGAACCCTGGCCTGGTGTGAAAAGGAGGTCTAGGTCCTTCAAGCAGTGCAAACACTATGATAGAGTTTATCTTATGAATGACATTTAAATATTTTAGAAAATATCTCTTTGTTACTGTAAATAGCGGTATTGAACAGCAACATGGTAAACAAATTGTATCTGGTTTTATCAATGAGTATATGATCTCTTTCACTTAGTTCTTAATTTCTGAAATAACACAGAGGGCGGTATTATTTTCTCCTTAATAAATCCCTCTCTCTATGTATTTGTCTCTATATTGCTAAAAATTACTTACTAGCTCTTCCAATTTATTAATTCTTTTCCCTAACCAGTCCCTCAGCCATCTGGAGATAAAAGAAACGGCTCAACCCATCGTGCTCTTGAGGACTGACGAGGCCGAGTGCCATTATGAATTTATTTTGGAAACTCCCTGCTGTCTGCACCGAAGAGCTTGTGATTAGCAAACTGTACCAGACTGATCCCCCCCACTTCCTCTTGCTTTGATAGCAACAGCTGTTTTGCTCTTGACTCTAATTTCTATGGACCCTCAAAGCT
Source organism: Dromaius novaehollandiae (assembly GCF_036370855.1). Lineage (NCBI taxonomy): Eukaryota > Metazoa > Chordata > Aves > Casuariiformes > Dromaiidae > Dromaius > Dromaius novaehollandiae. Next base: position 44,511,057 of record NC_088099.1, on the reverse strand, counting down.
CAATATTATCAAGTAGTTTCAATTCCCTTTAAAAATGGTGTGTGGGGGTGTTGAATATAACAGAGGGAACCACTTCTTAAAGTCAGTGTGCATTGCTGAGGGCTTTGGAGCCATATCCAACAGCTAGATTTGGTCTCAGAGCTAGATTTAAACTGTAAGTAAGCTGCACAGTAAATATACCCCAGCTGGTGATTTAGCAAAAGAAAAATTGCACATTGGATTGTTTTGCCCTTTCCAAAAAATAGTGATTTACACACTATTGGGGGAAGTTTGAGGCGCTAATGAGAATCCCTTAAGCAATGATCTCATAGCTTTGTGTGTGCTGTTGTGGAGTTCGGCCTTTCTCCACGATTTCCCAGATGCAACCACAGGGGAAAAAATGTGTAATATGTTAACACTAGAAAAGGCATACTTAATGTTAAACACATCTTCCTACCAATCAGGGAGCAATCATGTTTTTTCTCCAGATACTTGTTTGGTTTGAAATTTGGTATTCTCTAAACTTGGATTTGGAAAGAATCAAGTCCCCATTCTGCCTGGAAATTGTGTGTTTTCTGAATGCCAGGTAAATCCAGCCCAGAAGACGGTGTTTTCTCTGTTCAGTCACACATGGCGGTGAAAGGGTTAGTAAAAATTGAATAGCTAGTGGACTTCAAAGGTTATTAGGATTTGACTTGTTGGTAGACATAATCAAAATATAATAGTACTGTATCAATGTGCAAATATTAGCTGAGCCTCCCCACAGCAGTAGGGGTGAGAGAGCGATGAAGTGGCACACGTGGCATTCCTCTGGAAGAATGCTGTTGAGGTTGTCTTTTTACAGATGAGAAAAATGAAGCACAGAGAAGCTGAATGACCTGCCCGAAAAGCATGTGGAAAGAGTCGGTTTCAGTCCAGCTCTCACAGGTAAACTTAATCTCTTATATCATAACAGATTTGGAGGCATTTCCAGTGTTTTTGAGCAGAAGAGGACTGAGCCTGCCCTTCCATTCCTGCATTACACTTCATCTTTAAAAAGTTGTATGGCAGAGGTGTATCTTCATCCTGACTCAGGAGAGGTGGGTAGCTCCCCTGTGCTTGGCTGTGACAGGGAGTGAGATGCATCAGCATGTTACAGACACACACGTCCTGGCTTGCGTAACTTCACTCTTGCTCTGGAGGAGCCAGAAAAAAGCCACAGAGCTGCTCTGCAGCCAAGAGAGTACAAGCTGCAAGAGCCTCTGGGGTACAGAGGCTATTAAGGAAGTTAAGGTACCTGCAATAATCCCATACCTGGATAATGCTTTTTACTTCCAAATATGTTATAACAGGTATCCTAAAAAACAAAACTGAGAGTTGTAAACCTAACATTTCTTTGAAAATGCCAGCTCAGTTTTTTTACCTACTGCTATGTAATTATTATAATACATATACTACATACAATACCATAAGAAAAAAAACCCCAACTGTTCCTATTAACAACACTACAACGAAGTATAAAATTTTCATTTGCTCCAACAGCACATCCTTGCTGGGAAGCAGCTTGAAGAGCATTATGGCTACTGACACAACAGATAACTTGCTTCCAGATTCCCACACTGGCTTGACAACAGTCAATAGCTCTTCTGAAATGCAGATTTTTTTTATTTACGCTGTGCAGCTAGGTGCACATGTTACCTCTCCGGGCTTACCAGTGTGTAATGCAGTGGCTTGGTGGAAAGGAGCTGCCGATACTATCATTCAACTTGCAAAGCAAACATTTAGGCGTTTGCTGGAAAGCAATTCTGCCTCTGTTACGTCAGCTTGGTACAACCTGGCGTTCAGCACAGCCCAACAGGAGTGTAGCTTCACCAGCCTTTTGCTGTGCCTCTGCAGGCGGTTGCCCACTCTTAGTAATTCATAGGCACATGCAGGAGAAGCCCTCATCTGAGCAGAGTGTGGTGTCAGCTAGTCATGCTGTCCCCGGCCGGGAGCATCCCTGGTTCCCTCCGCTGTGTGCCTGAGCCCTTGCAGGGCACTGAGGGCTCCTCTGGTTCTCCTGTTTGCCATTCAGGCTGACCTCCACCACCTCTGACAGCGGCATAAAGCTCTTAAACCTCAGAGACACTGGAGTACAGATTTCGTATCAAGACCTGGCTAAAGTCTTTTTCTTACGCCCAAGCAGTTGTTGATACTGGAGATTCATGCAAAATCTCATAAGCCTTTTTTATTTTTTCATTCTCACTGTGGCAGTGTAAATGCACTGTAAATCTTGCTGATGGTTATGTCACCCATTTGGGCATACAGTCAGCTGCAGGGTGAACACCACTTAGCCCCGTGTACGAGAAATGACCTGCATCCATTACCAAAAATGTCTCTGAACTAAAATCCTTTCCAGTCAATAGGTTTCATTGACTTCAGGGTACTTAGGAACATGCTTAAGGAGATGAATTCTGTTGTTTTGAACAGCACTGTTGGATTGTTTCTTTTAGAATCATTTTATAAAAACCTTTACAGCTTATATAGATGCAGAGAGAGAATGTGGATCCTTTCTGAAAGACTTAAAAAAAAGAAGCAGGCTTACGGGTTAATTGTAAATACTGTAATCTCAAGTGATCTGAAGAAATAAGGGAATTACACAAAAGTATGTTCAAAAATGCCACCCAAGCAGACCGACTCTATAAAGAAAAATCATTAGATTCCATAAGTTATTAATACTAATACTTTGCAGATATATGGAGCTTTTCCTTCAGAGCTTTATTATAAAACAGGAGAGCTGTGCAATACTCAATAAAGGAGTGAGGCCTGAATGACAAGGGTACTGGGTTTATTCTTTTCATTTACATAGAATTTCCTCTTTTTTTAAAATTTCGGTACCAATCTTTGTAACAGTTCAGGAAATACTGAGAATTTTCTGCTTAAATTTTGCACACAGGATTGCAAAGGGCAATAACAGTGATGAAAACTGGAGGGGGGGGGAAGAAGCTGTATGAAGAGGGACTCGGAGGAGGTAGCAGGAGGCCATCCACAGGAACGGCTGCTGTCACTGCAGAACGTCTGTAAATAGTTCTTTTAATAAAGAGCCAATTTGATTGTAGTAGTATGGGATTTCCTCATGTTACAGACCAACAGGCAGCACATGAAACACAGAAGGTCTATTCTGCAACTGTTTGAAACACAAAGATTTATAAACATTGAAGTGTTGCTTTTCCTCCATAGAGGCTTTTTCTTGGATGAAAAAATAAAACAAGGAAGTGCCTGTCATGTAGGTTGTACTAAAATTATACTCAGCGCAATAAACTTATCTGTAGTGTGTTCCTCAACTGATGCTTTTTACCAATCATCCTTTATTTTGTAAAGAAAAAAAACAAAACAAAAAACGGCTGCAGTTTATTTTCACTAGCATCCTACATCGCTGAAGAAGGTAGTACGTAAGTGGTAATGGTGTTCCTCAAATTTTCCTCACAAGAGATGGATAGGAGCACGGCAATCCCATGGCAGCCAGTGGAAAGTCAAAACACAGTGCAATAAACAGATGCATGTTAGTAAATGTTTTCCTAAGAGGGAAATTGTTCTTGTTGATGGCTATGAACTTCTCAAAGTAAAGAACAAACAATGTTACTAGTGAAAATAATGAGAACCAGATGAAAATCTGACAAAGCCAAAGAGTACTAAGGGAATCTCTTTTTCCTAACTGAGGAAATTTTCTGGCCTTGTGGAAAAGGCAAGGAAGGAAAGGGAATATAATGGCCTGGTCTATTTTAAAATAATATACTGATATGCACACTCCCCGCTGACCAAAGCTGGCTGGTATGCTCTGTGTGAAACCTTGCATTGAGTAAATAAACAAGTGTTTTCTTGAATCCAGTAAGAGATGGACAAAGCCTTAAGTGACTTTCTAGCACACACATGTTATCACAAGGGGAATGCTTGGGGTAGAGATAATGTTTACATTTGGTTTCTAGGCAAAGCTAGAGAAGAAAGCTCAGGAACAGAGCTTGTAAAGGTGGGGCAGGAGAAAGCAAGAGACCACAAAGCCTTACCCTTCATTGCAGTAGGGAGCTTAGCCTTCCCGGCATGGTAGGGTGGGAATTGCTCTAGCAGAATAAACTGAAGACCCAGGGAAAAGAGATACCTAAGCTACTGAGTGTGGGGGAGAAGCTAAGAGGTGCTTTGTAGCTGTTCAACTTTTGTTTAACCCTGAGAGGAGTGAATGCTGTAGCTCTGTTTGGGAGCACAAGTACACACTATACTATTGACAAGAGTGTGCTTTTGACACATATATTCTGTGTACAGCAAACTCTGTAATGTGAAACTGAAGGAAAAAATGAACATACGTAATCCCATTGTTCACATAGGGCTATAGAGTTCAGGAAAATATTTGGAATATGTGATGAAGAAGAAAAAAAGCTTTGCAGAAGGACACACTCAAGATGTTTTGAAAAAGCCTCTTTCCTCACTTCTCCTTTTCTTTCATTTAAATGTTCCTGTAACTGTAATTCAATGCAGGGCATTAGCCTTTGTCGCAGGGCGGGGATGGGTTATTATATTATGGTATTATTATCTCTGGGTTTATTGCAAACAGATTTATTGAAGATGGCTATACAGTGTAGTCATGGCAAGCAAATCTTACTGCGCATTTCTTATTGCCCAAGTCTGGCTTACCACGCCAACAATTTCTTGTCAGAGGTTCTCTTAATTCCTGGAAAGCAACCTTGAGAGTCCCCAGCTCAAGGGGAGATTCATCGCTGTGCAGCCCGCTGCCATGCAGGAGAGCCCTATGGGCTCCAGGCTGCAGTGCTACTTATGGGCACGGAGTTTGACTCATGGTCATACAATATTTGGTGTGGGGATGTACCTTTTTTGCTGATCTCATGCCTTGTTTGGGAAAATATACCCCTTTTTGCTGATCTCATGCCCATTTCTGGCCTCACCAGTTGCAACCAGTATCTCCTAGTTCCTGCTGGTCAGCCCTGGGCACTGTCAGTCATCCACGATCAGCTGGGGCTTAAGATAACAGGGGAAGGGAGGGGGAGTTGTGCTCCGCCACTCCCTTGTAGAAGGATGCAGGCTTAAAAAGTCAAGGTTGAAAGTTACTCCTACCGGGAAAGATGCTGGAGCTCAGTTTCTGGAAGCCCGTTTTGGGCCCTAGAATGTGTGTGTAACACCTGGAAACAAAACCGTGTTTTGTTGCGGTCCTGAGGGATCCTGATAAAAATCAGAGCTTGGTACATAACATGTTGTTTTTCATATGTGTATGCACACACACACACTCATGCACTGCTTATATGCAGTATATAATAACAATACCCTAAGGAAAAAAAAAGATCCCTTAATGAATACATATTAAAAAAAAATGGAAGTAAAACATAGCAAAATAAAATAGCGAAGTTTTTCATAAAGTTAGATTATGACCTTGAATTCCCTGGAATCACCACCAAAGCTGTAAGCTCAATACAAATCTGAATCTCTGCTGTTTTAAGGACTAGAAGAGGAGCAGGAAGACCTTCCAACACTCCTGCGTGACACATTAGGGCATTGCATTTGGGACTAGGAAAAAACAGGCATTTAAAGATTGCCATACTTCACACAGTGCAGTGAAGCTGGTAGAAATGTTCCATTTTCCCTCCACATCTGTGTTCCAGGTCTGAAGCAGCAGTCAGCTGCGATAGCCACCCTTCCCCTGGGAAAGGGTGTGAGCAAAATGCTTTCCCTTTAATGCTGCAGGGCTAAAACAGAGCTATGCCTTTGCTACGTTTATGACGAAGCTGTAATTCACCACCAAAACATAATCTTTATCTTTAGGAAATTAGAATGGAATTTTTTGAACTGTCTAAAGTAGTCTGAAACTGCATTATAGTGTGCTCTTATGCTCTTAGCTCTAACGAGCTAAGGAATCACGACTTGACCTGCGCCTTCTGGAACACTAAAGGGATGTTATTTTATAGTCTTCCCTACCTTGGTTACTATCTCAAACACCAGGGAAAAGCACATTAAATTTAATTTTAAATATTCTTTCTGAATGTATATAATTTACAAATCCTAGAATAGTTCTCATTTTTCTCTCCAAAATTTCACTTTGAAATAACTGCATGTTAGAAAGCTTTTGGTTGTTTAAAATGTTATGGAAAATCCCTGGAACGCTATCAATGTCAGTGCTCACTTTTGCTACAAGAATTCTGTGAATTAGATGGAAAGGGATCAAGACAAAAGACAGGACAACTTTCATAAAATGACAGACACACATGATAGGAGCCAGATTGCAAAAGAACCGCTGACCAGACAAAAAAAAGATTAAAAAAATTGAATAGTACAAACAAATATTCTGGCACTTACAATACAGACTGGAACCCAGGATTTCCTTTGTTAGTGGCCAGTAAGTGATTACATAGTACATAATCCTACTAAGACTTGTGTATGAGAAAACTTTGCCCTGTGTGCTTAAATCCTTTAATGTGTGAGCAGTTCTATAGACTTCACTCTGAGACAAACAGTTCAACTGTTCTGGTGTCTTTAACCTTTGCCCATTGGTGTGTGATACTGGGCACAGTCAATGCCGAACAAATAAGAGCACTAATGTGTATTTCATGACAACAACAGGGACAGCTGCGAGTAGCACTGAAAATTTAAAACTAGAATAGGGAGATGTAAATTTGACTTCAAATGTATTCTACTGGACTGTGCAATCTGTGCATAAACAGTCTTATCTTGGCAATAAAGGTAGAACAGGGAAGAGACATGAGGCTGGATTAGATTAGGCTGGTTTGAGCTCACATTTGGGCAAAACTCAGCACATTTGCAAAGCAGGAGCAACTTGCCAACTTCAGAAGAAATAATAAATCCATTCAGATAGAGAGTATATAGTAAGTTCTGCTCACAGTGACTAAAAAGAAAGCATGACATGAGAAAAAGAAAAACTGCTTGGTAAAAGAAAGTGACTAAAAGTGAAAAGAAGAACTGGCATATAGATGTGAAGGCAAGTTTAAGAAATCACTTACCAGTATTTCATAGCATCTGATACTGTATTGAAACTGAAACTACTGCAATTTTTTGGCTTGCTATTCCTCCAGTTTCCCTACTTCCTCTTCCCATGGTAACTGGTCTGGAGAAAAGCATTTCAGCTGGGTGACACGATGCTTTGCCAAGCAGGCTCTGCCTCAGCAAGTCCTCAGACCTGGCAGACTGAAGGCTAACGTGCCTGGCTGTGAGCTGATGGAGGTGAGCTGTGATGAACTCACCCGGACCTTGGACATGGCAGAGTACCTGCAGGTTGCTGTCCTTAGTAGCAGGGATAGAGCATAGGGTGCCTGTCCATCTCTGTCTGGCCAGATGACAGGACGCTCACTGGAAGGGACATGCTAGTAGGTACGCAGTGCATTACTGCATCTTTTCAAGCACTAGCTAAATTGCACACTAGACGGTATACAAAGAAAGCAGGGAAGATGGCTAAAAAGCATGTCCTAGGTGTGGTGCTACTTTTACCTTGTTGCCAGAGGAGATCTCCTCTAGGTACATTGCTGCATTTAGCAGCACTACCGGGGCAGCCCTGATCCACCGGCAGGTAGGTAGTTACCTCGTCCTGTAATAAATTGCTGAAGGAAGCCAGCAGGGAATCCACGAGCCTGCAAATTCAGCCGGATGGGTAAGATGATGGACCTAAACACAACCCTTTCAGAAATGTATAATTTCACCTACTGATAGCTTGAACTCTGCCTATCTGTATCCTGCCCAGATTAATCTACCATCTGTCAATGTCAGATGAAAACAGTCAACTTCTTATAATTTTCATGTCATAAAGACTTGGCAGCATGACAACCAACCATATATAGGGATAAGCAATGAGGAAATGAGTTTTAGCCTTTTGAGTTGCTGCTGCACGGTGAGGAAAAACACCAGAGTGATGCTTTCTGTTTCCTGAGAAACTGATACACAAATTCTGGACTTGTTCATTTGGAATCTTCAAAAACCATTTTTCTCCCCTGAAACAAGGTTCCTGGCAATTCTGAGCAAGCAAAATAAAATTATAGGATGGGGGAAGAGAATTGTGGTTCTGCCTTTCCATGCTGGGAAAAAACAGAGCCTGCCAGCAAGTGCAAGCTATAAAAACTCTTTGTACTTGGATGAGGGCAGCTTACAAAGACAAGGCAGATATGGCAATTATACAAGCGAACGGCACACCAGGATAACACCCGCAGTTAATGGGTTAGGCCAGTTGTGCTGCGCCTCGGTGACTTTTTTTTTCTCCTCCTCCTCCGTTTAATTTTAGAATAAAGTTGCCCGCTTGCAGCAATAGAGGCTCTAACTGGGCGGGTGACACGCTCTGCAATGTCTTGGTGGCACAGGAAGGTGTGACCGCTCCGATTTGCAGGCGTCTCCAAAAAAAGAAGAAAAAAAGGGGGAAAATCTGCTCCTCGCTCGGACAGCCAGCGCCAGCCAAGCCCTGCGCTTCAGCGCCAGGCGCGCACAGCCGGCCGCCGCGCCGCCCCGCCCGCTCCCGCGGAGCGAGCGCGGCCCGGCTCGGCCCGGCCCAGGTGCGCGGCGCCGGGCGGGGCGAGCGGGCGGGTCCGCCCCCGCCGCCGCCGCCGCCGCCGCCGCTGTAAAGGCGCGGGGGCCGGAGCGCGGTGCCGCTGTCGCCGCTCGCCATGGCCCCGGCTCCGTACCACAGGGAGTTCGCCCGGGCCGGGCAGCAGAGCGGGCTGCAGGTGTGGCGCATCGAGCGGCTGGACCTGGTGCCGGTGCCCGCCGGCTGCCACGGCGACTTCTTCGTGGGGGACGCGTACCTGGTGCTGCTCACCGCCCGCCGCGGCAGCGCCGTCGCCTACCGCCTGCACTACTGGCTCGGTACGGCCGGGGCGCGGGGCTGCGCCGCGGCGGCGGGGGAGCCGCTGCCTCCGGAGGCTCAGCCTCCTGCCCTTTCGGACGTTTCTTGCTGCTTTGCTGGGCTCCGGGGCATCGGGAGATGAACTCTTACTTTTCCTTTAAGTGCTGAACGTGTGATGCTTCTAAGTTGAGGCATTTAACTAACAGAAGTTGGCCTAAAGCCAGCTATTGGGCTGATGCTAAGCCTAATTGCTTCTGCTGCTGTGCTAAGGGACTCTGGGATGAAGAAATGGGGTGTGGAAGGAGGGTATGTATTTGCTTGCTTTGTGGTATTGGTTGAGAAAGTGGTGAAGGATTAAAGCCAAGTGCTGGCAGCATCCAACCAAGATTCAAGAGTGAATCTCTACCCGTATTCAGCTGAAGAAGAATTTTTTTTTCTTTTATTCCATTAGGATTAAAATTTCATTTTGGCATTCTCCCCTGTGATGATGTTATGCTGGCTGGTGCCTGGATGTTGACTTTTTTGGAAAGTGACAGCTAGGCTAACTTTGCTTTCTGATGATACAGCCTGAGAGGTTGGAGGTGAAGTCACCAGAGCTGTAAAAGCCCATTCTCTCTAATATTACATGTGATAGCCTAGCAAAGCCCCTCCTTGAGCAAAAGGGAACAGTGGTGTCTGGCTGATACAGCTCACTGTGACCCTTATCTAGCACAGTGTTTTGGTAGAATAGAACATAAAATGCATCCTCGTTAGTGCATCTTTAGCTGACTTCATCTTCTTGAGACTTTCTTATTTAGTCACTGAGTCATCTGACCTCAGTGGTTCACTATGTAGCAACCCGAGATCTGTTGCTATTGTCTTTTCTCATCATCCTGAGGTTTGTGTTTGTATGCAGTCATCTCTGTGAATGCACACTGACAGGCCAATATTTGTTAACATTAACGTGTTTGAAATGTTTGAGTTCCCATGGATCTCAGTGTGCTTTTGGATGTGTGGAAAAACAATAGCTGATAAAGCTGGGATTGCTTCTGCACAGAGGTTTGAAGCTTGTTTAGTTTCACTTGTGTCAATGAGAAATGAAAAGAGTTGCTGGATGGCATCTGTCTGTGATGAGTATAATCACAGATGGCAGCATAAATGCATTTCTGGCAGATGTTCTCATGTGAGTGGGCACTGGTAGTTATTAGCAGGGTTTGGCGATCTAGACCTTTGTTAATGATGCTAGTGCTTGTCAGTACTGTACTTATCTAGGTACTTATTATCTTTTCAGCATTTATGTAGTAGTTAAAGTACTGTAGATTCTCCTCAGAGAAAGTTGTGGAGAGCCCCTACCTCTGCAGGACTGAAATCAAAATGGCTAAAGACCTCCTAGTTGCACATGTTGATGTGCATTGCATGCTGATGTGGCAATATCCAGGTATTGCAAACAGCTGCAAGCAGCCTGGGTGCACTTCATTCTTTATGCAAAAGACTCTCAATAGCAGTGTGTTTGGTAGCTTGGAAATTGCTTCCTGCTCTCAAAGTCCTGCAGTAGAGGGCAGGGGATGCTGAAATGCTCCTGCAAAGTTTAATGGCAATGGGAAAGAGCAGTTGGATTTGGGCAGGAGTCTGAATGGCTGGTATCCCTGACTTTGTTTCTCACTAATCTTAGAGATGACAAATCTTTTTCTGATGAGCAAACACTTTTTAACCTGTGGACCAGAAAGATCTCAGTTTTTTTTCTGAAGGCTTCCTATAAGTCTCCAAGAAGTAACTGAAGTCAAATTAGCAGTCAGACTTTGGGATGGAAAGAATTCTTGCAAAATTAGCTTGGTGGAAACCTTCTGGATTTTTCACCTACTACAAATTGGCCTTCTGATCAGGACACTTCTGCATACTTAAGATTATTGAGTGCCTTGCTGTTTGATGTCATTGCCACTCCTGCCCTTCATCTGTGTGGGCCTCACATATGCTGGCTTTGAATCTGGATAGATTCTGACATATATATACCCTCCCAAACCCAGAATAAAAATAAAACATTGAGTTTCCATATCGTGCAGCAGCAAGCTGCCTCCTAATACTTTGGGCACACCTGAGGGAGTGGGAAGAGGTCTAGATCACGGGAGGAGGGTGGTCAGTGACCTTGATGCAACCTTGTGCTGTGAGTGCTGTCCTAGGGCAAAATGACCAAAACCTAAAGTCTCATGCCTGGGCATATTCAGTGTGATCAGCTGGGAGCTGAGGAAAGTGTGTTCCTGAGGCACCCCTTCACTCACAGGGTAGCTCTTTCTCTTCTGTTTTTTGTTGTGTATATTTTTAACAGCCCAAGGCCTGCTCTTTGGCCTAGAAGCCAAGTGGCAGAGCATAGTTCCATTGATACAGCTGAACTTTCTCCTTCTAGCATCTAGCAGGTGTGGGCATGCTTCCAAAAATTTCTTTAGAAAATTAAAACATAGATGTTACTAATATGCAGAATTTTCTGGTTACAACCTGTTGTAGCTTTGAGTTTGCACACTGTTCTTTGTCCTTTCACTTATTGCAAGTTAGGGTCTTTTTTAAGTGTCCTAGGATTAGTGTTGATTTCATAGAGTTAGGAAAAAATTAGAATCCAAGAGCTATCTTAGCATATTAAATTAGAGAATATGTTTATATTTGACTGGTTTAAGCTAAGCTAATGGAGAAGTTCCTCCCTTAATGAAACTGTTCATAGATGAGCTCTCTGATGTAACTCTCTGGTGACAGTTATTGCTAAAGAAATTAGCCTTCCACACCTACTTATAACAGTATATGAAAACAGAATGGGCTAACCTTATAAAAAGGGAAACCCAAATTTGTCAACCAGAGGAGATATGTTGGTTTAAAATGATTGTACTGTTAAAAGCATGAACCTGTAGGCTGAGACACTCCATTTTTTTCAGAGAAAAATGGTAATTTCCTTGTTAAGAATGGGACTGGTAGGACTACAGTACTTGGCAAAATTCATTTGACCAGCTTCCATGTTTTGCTTTGGAAAGTAAATCTGAATGACACAGCTGGAATATACCTTCAGGCTAGGAACTGAAAAATGCTCCTTGCCCCTGTGCAGACAACCTGTGTCCCACTTCTTTAGCTATATGGGGATAGTGTCCTTAGTTACATTTTTCCTTTGAATGTATACAGTGCCAGAGCTTTTTATTAGGACTGTGCAGGGCAGAGAGACACCTGATCTCTTTACTCCATGAGAAAGGTATAGTTAGGTCTGTTGAAGCAAGTTTAGTTTGAAACTTTTGTCTCAGCTGCAGAACTAAAGCTTGCATGCTAGTTTATCTCCTTACAGCTGTTGGATGTGCCTTTGCAAAAAAGGCTTTTGAGAACTTTTTTGAGAATTTAGTAATTGTTTAAGTTTCCAGAGAAAACAAATCAAGATTCTTTTCATCAAATGTGTCTGGCTACTGCCTCAGACTGGAGTCCTAAGTCCTCAAATCCTTATTCAATTTACTTTTCTTCATCTAACACCCTGAAAGCTTTTACTTAAGTCATTCAAGTGCTCCATCTCTTAACTAATGGGCTTCAGGCACAGGTGCCCAATGTGGTAGTAAAAGGGTTTGTTCTAGGAAAGGAAATGTCAAGTTATGTAACTCTTCTAACACTTCCCTTCACTGCTTATTGCCTAGTGAAACTTATGCCTGTGTACCCTAAAACTGTGACTGTGGGCAATAGTGCTTTTCTAGATAGCTAAGCTAATTCTCCTCAGTTAATTTGGGTTACTGGGCTTGCCCTTGTTTCCATTACAGAAGTGAAGTCCATAGTTGTGAAGGCTTCAAGCTTCTCTGGCCAAACAGCAGCCTGTGCAGATCTTGCCTACGGCAAGTGTATGGCTAATATCACAGCTAAGTGCAGTCCAGGCGGGATAACTTCTGAACAAGCTAACTCAGCTGCCGGAATGATGTTAGCATAGCAAGGCAGTCAAAGTGGGTTCACACTGTCTTGGTAGTGGTATCTGTTCTTAGCTTAGTGCTCCTGGTTTCGAGGTCTGCACAGGCATTGAGGGATGTCTTTCCAGCTACTAACTGACTCTTCTGCTCAGTGGAAAGACTACACTAGCTTTGCAAACAGACAGTCAGCTAGGTTTTGTGACAACCACTTTTGCAGACTAGCTCTGTTAGATACAGGATTTCAGGGATCTGCCAAGTCAAAACTTGACAATTATCAAGTTTATTAAAATGGTGCTGGTGGGGGGGGGGGGGGGGGTTGAACAGCATTATTACTGTTAACCCGCTGTTACAAATCTTTCCTTGAAGTGAGGTTGAGTGAGAATATTTGGTGATGAACAGGTACAAGCCCTACCTGAAGGGAGCTGTCTAGACTTAAAACTATCACAAGTAGAAATGGCACATACTATTCCAGGATGAGACTACTTGTGGGAATAAAAATGACTATGGCCTATTTATTTTCTTTAATAAAATTATGCCTGGTGTGTTTTTTAACTGTCCTTAATCCTTGTCCCCAGAGATGAATATTCAAGACCTATCCCTGTAAACCAGGATCAATCCTGGTCAAATTTATACTCCCTCCTCCTGCTTTGTACACTGTGACTTATTTAGAGCTGCCTGTACCTTAGCCTAGAAGGTAACCCTGATTTCCTTATGGCTTGAACACCGTACATTAGGTTTGATGCTCCCTTGTCTTTTTTAAATGGGTTTTCACTGACTACTTTATTGCACAGCAGCTGTGAGACTGAGCCATGGTAATGGTTCTGATCTCTAATGATGCACCCAAACCAGTTTTCTTGGGCCCTGAACCCTGTTGTATAATTACAAGCAATAAATCAAAAGGATCTAGTTCCAATGGAAATGAATAACCATATAAAAAACCCAATAACTTTATGTGGACTGAGGTCTGCAAAAGAAGAACTTGCAGTGTGGCAATATGAATCACTTGAGTGATGGGGATTTTTTTTAAGAGGTTCTTGGGTTGCATCCTGATCTCAGTAACTTTCTACCTCTTTTCAGCCACCCTCACTGCTTTCTCTTCCTTATGCCTGCATTCTTTGGTATCCCTTTGACATCTACTTCATCCTTGCTGCTTTCTTACTGCAGGTTTTCAGTGCCCCACAAAAGCCACAGTCGTGGTGTTACTGCTGCTGGCAGAAGCAGAGTAGTGTTATGAGGCTTGGGAAAGGGGTTGTGTGTGTGTGTGTGGGGGGGGGGGGGGGGGGTTACCTGTAGGATTTGTGCTGCTGAGCCACTGATAACTAGCTCCTCTCTTACAGAGAGCAAGGGAGAGACTCAGTGCACCCTATACCCCTCTGCCACACTTGCTCTTTCCTTGTATCCTGCTGATGGGCCTCCTGTGGCCCCAGCTCCTGGCTGGTGCACAATCAGCTTCTGATTGCCTATGCTTAAATCTAGTTCTAATATACAGCCTGCTTTGCAGAGTGGCTAGGCCATCAACACACTAGGTAAGGAAGACCATTTTGTCACAGCCTTGGGAACTGACTGATCTCAAAGGTACTTACTTCATCAGGGCATACTTTGTAGCTGAGCCCCAAAGCTGCTTTTCTTTCTCCCAGCTTTATCAGGTGATCTAATAAAAGATATATCTATGCAAAATATGCTTGCTTGTGCTATCATGTCAATAGGAACACTCAACATTATTTTAACTTTATTTATAGCTTAGGAAAAGGTGGTGAGTTGCTCTTACTCTTAATATGGCTTACTGTCTAACCAGTCCTATGATGTTATCTTCCTGGGCGTCTTCACACTTCAACTTGAGTGCAAAAATGGGTTACCACAGACATTTGTTTTGCTAAACTTGCTTCATTGAGATATATTATTATTTAAAGGGTTGAGAGGAGGGAAATTCAGCTTTTGCCTCCTGTTTTTAGCTTATGAAGTCTGTTTGCAGGTAGCTAAGAAATGGTCAAGATAATGTTGGTCACTGTCAAAAGCACTGTCATGTAGTGCTCTGTCACAGCACATGCAGACTGTACCAGGTGCAGAAGACTGGCTGTCACAGGAACTGTTTCTATAACAGAGTTCAAAGGTACATGCTGGTGCTTAATAGACATAATCTCACTTTGTTTCAGGGAAAGAATGTACCCAAGATGAAAGCACAGCTGCAGCTATCTTTGCTGTTCAGATGGACGACTACTTAGGAGGAAAGCCTGTACAGAGTAGAGAAATTCAAGGATATGAGTCTACTGAGTTTGTGGGATATTTCAAAGGAGGAATTAAGTACAAGGTAAAGAGCTAGCTGAGAAAATGTACTCTAAAATGTGACACTGTCCCCCAAAGTAGAAACAAATCTTTAATGGACTTGGAAAAAACCTGCATTGTATGCTATTGAATGTTTAAGAAACTGTTTCCTAATACTTAGTGGTATTAGATCTGTGCTACCTGTGCTAAACTATGAGTGCAGTACTTGTGCAGAGTATGTCAGCTTGTTTACCAGCCTTTGCTGTAACTGCAAACCTGGCCCAAGTGTTTCCCCAAAATTAAGCTATCCTGAGATTTTTGTACTTGTCACTAAGGGAGCTCACAGTTGGGACTTCTTGTATTTGGAAGGCAATAAATCTCAAAGAAGCCATTTCTATGCAGTAGACTGGATTGCTTTGTTCAAATTCAGAATCCAATATGCCTAAGTGATTAGACATGAACACCTTTTTTTGGTCAAAAAATTGTACTTATGTTGTATGGAATAACTTTTCCAGTAGTACTGCAGTTATCTTCATCTTTGAAATAGCTAACAAAAACAAAACCCCAAATACTTCTCATGAAACCTTTTATATTTTAAAAGTTGACATTCAGTCAGCTGCAATGTCAGCTGCCTTCTTGCTGTGCCACTTCCAGAGCAGTAACTTTAGGAAGGAACATCTGAGCCATCTATGTTATTGAAAGAATAATGTGTCTTCTGAGAGAAAACAGTATGTGCATTTTTCTGTGGCTGTGAACTTCAGTGACTGTATAGGCTGCTTAGATATACTAGATGTTCTGGGAGACTTGGTCATTATTTTTTTCATGTGTTACGGAGATTTTTAACCTGTCATTCTAAACAATCAAACTGAAGTTTTTAACCTTAGTTTGAGTAAGAGGGCTTGACAGTGACCTGCCTGCTCTTTCCCTGTTTTCCTTAAATATTTGAGTGGCAGATTGTTCCAACCCAGGGTCTGCATATCCTAGAGGAGTTGAGAATACTGCCTCATGGGAGCATGTAGCCCACCCAGTTTACAGGAATAAGTTAGACTTAAATTCATAGCTGTTAAAATCAATGTTTTATTTCTTTCACTACATTTGCTAAGTAGCAAATATTTCAGAGAATTCCAGAACTGCTATGGAATTACCCTTCCCTTTAGACATAACCAGACATTAAAACCACCTGAACTTCTGAGATTTAGGAAGTTGGGGAAATCCACCCAGGAACTGCATATTCCTTTGTTTTCCATCAGTCCCTATTCAGTAACCTACTTAGTTTTGTCCTATCAGTGCAGTTCAGCATTATCTGAACCTTAAGATGGTGCAGGAGAGAGTGCAGTAAATCCCACATTTTCTTTCTCACTCACCAAAAAAACCCTACTCACACTTAAAAGCAGAGTGATGTCTGAAGAAGGTTCACAACATGAGTGAGTTCAGCTGCAGAAGCATTCACCATGTCTATCTGATCTGTGGTCAATGTTGTTAAAACCATATACAATTTTGGTTCATCTCTCACTGCATAACTTGTTTTCAGCTAGTTTCTCAGCTGTAGCAAAAAGTTAAGCTTGCAGAAACAAGGCTGAAGTAAAGCTTGCTGCTTTGTGTTTTTATTCAGGCAGGTGGTGTTGCCTCTGGATTTAAACATGTTATTACTAATGATCTGAGTGCTCAGAGGCTTCTGCATATCAAGGGCCGGAGAGTAGTACGAGCCACCGAAGTTCCTCTTGCTTGGACCAGCTTCAACAAAGGAGATTGTTTCATTATCGACCTTGGAACTGTAAGTCTTTCACAGAGACATAAGTGCTGAAAATAAAGACCTACAGCATCTCTTCTAAGGCTTGAATTGTGCCTTAAAATAGACAATTAATTTGTTGCTTGCCCAAACCAATTGAAAGACTGCTTCAGAAATAAGTTTTAGTATTGCAACATGCTGCAGGTTCAAAATTGCCCCTTAATGGTTTATGAAGTACATGCATTCTGCTTTAGGAAACAATTCTCTTCCACACAAAGCATTAAGATCTTTTTTTAACACTGATGTTGATGTGAGAAGGATTTCATTCCTCTAAGCCTTAAGCTGTTCACATGAAGCCCTTTCTCACTTTGGTGATACCCAAAAGTGCAATGGGCAAAAGATTAGTGCTAAGGTTCAGAACTTAACACAGAAATTGGACTTTTTCAGAAGTTCAGTATGAAAAAGTGAAAATAGTTTGTGCAAGGTAGCAACTGCACCTGGTCTTAACTTTTCTCTGAAATCTTGAATTATCTGACCACTTCCTTTTGAAATGTAAGAGTTCCCTAAAACATTGAAAAAGGAGTTGTTCTGAACTCATGTTATAAATTTGACTTTTTCTCTGAAAAACTTTCGCTGGTGTGACATGGATTGTGAGGGGCTAGGCCTTCTAGAAGAAGTGTCAGTTCCTGTGTGCAAGTGGTTTTTGGTTTATACTTACGGCTTCTTCCCTTACCTACTTAAGGGAAGATACTGGTATTGGGCAGCTATATTGATTATGTTTGCCAGATTTCTATCATGCTCAGCAGTCTTCAGATTAGAAAATAATACTGGTTAACGCTGTTCTCCTAACGTCATTCAGCTCCTCCTGATCTGTGTGCTCTGACCATCTGAAACAGCAAGGAATCAATATCCAAACCATTACCTCTAAATGTGATGTCTATTAAGGATACATAGAAGATCCAAATCATCATATCCCATGGGAGATTTGTGAAAGGAAGGAGGGAATACTGGAGCTACATATTAGTGGAAAATGCAGCTTTTGAACTTGGGCTGTCACAGGGCTTGGTGTGTTTTCGTCCCTTTCCCTGTAGATACCTTCTAGAGCCAGGTGTATGCCATGACTTCCACTTGCCCTGGCCCTTACTGAGTTCTGGCTACTCAGTTTGCATAAAGTAGTTGCTAAAATCATGCTGCAGCCATGACAATGACACTCAAATGCCACATAGCTATTTAGTGGTGCTATGTATATATCTTAGGGTTCATTCCTTTTGGTGCATGCTATTTGAGGAGAGTATTGTTATTAAGCAATTTAAATGTAAAAACACATTAGTTTTTTGACTTCTAATACTGAATGTACATTGTGAGCCTTCTTTTTTAGTATAACTGACTCTGGCTTCTGACTGTTTGATAAGACAGATTAAGCAGTGATGTAATCCTCTAGGAAGAAAGATTAGATGGGAGCAACATCTATATCTTTTTACCATGCGTTATGGTATGGGGGGTGTTGGTCAAATCATATGACAAAATTTTGGTGTTGCTTTATTGGAGTTCTGAGTAGTAGATTTTTCTCAGTTGTGTAAACATGTCTAGGGCAGGGAACTGTTTCAGCACCCAGAAATCTGTACATCTTTGTTTTGTAAAAAATAGAATTTCCTTTCTTGAGAGTTGAAAAGCAAGTGTTGAAATAATTCAAGATCAATATGCGTAAGTCTAGCTGAAGTGTCCATGGAGAAACAGATGTCTAGAACTTGCTCATGGTTTCCACTGTGACACTATTTTCTGAAAGCTGTATTTTAGATTGATGTCTTTACAATGGCGTTCCAGTCCTGGGAAATTTCAAAGGAGCTCTTAATCAAATTTAGGGTGGTTCTTAAAAAAAATAAGGATTTTGGCTCAAGGAGATGTCTTTACTCTAATAACCAAAAGAAAATGACTGTTGAGTACGGTTGCTCTCAGCCTTGGAATTTATCACAGGGCACTACTGAACCATCAGCTGAGAATAATGGGCAGTAATGGCATGAAAAATACTGGCCATATCACTATTTAATAGCAAATTATTGTAGCATGTCAAGCAAGATGAATTTCTAAGGAGTACTTTTCCCAGTCCCTTAGCTAACCAGAGATGGTTTCCATGGCACTATAAAACTGCTTGTGCAGCCCATTTCCTGTTATCTGCATCAGAGCAGTCATCTAATATAATTAGAAATCGCTTATTTTTCTCATTGAGCTCAATTACTGCAGTATTTTAAACCTGTGGTCTGAACAGATAAGGGATAATTAAAAAAGGCTAATGATCAAGAACAAAACAATGATTGGCCACTAACACTTCCCTTGCTGGTGATACTTACGTAAGTATGAAAGCTTTTTGTGTGCATTTCCAGCTAGCTTCAGATAGTTTGGGTTCTGATGTTTACCTCATTGCTAGCATGTTGTTTACAAACCCAAATTTACAGTATTTTAAGCATCCTGCCCAAATCTTGTCAAACACTTGCCTGCTTTGAACTTCCTAGACTGGAGTAGAGAATTGCTGCAAATAGCAGGGAACACATTGGCTCTTGGGTGCTGATCTGAATCACTTGCTATCGGAAATGCATACAGACCTCTTATCCAAACGATCTTCTGTAAGCCGATGACATGAGCACTACAACCATGACAATTTCAATGGTTCAGCGCAATGAGTGATTCATGAGGATGTCTGCAGTGTCCGACCTTTTTTCTTCTCCCCTACAAGGCATTTACATTCCACCTCTGCATTTGAATCTGGGAATCTCCTTGTAAGGGTGACTTTTGGGGCAGGGCAGGCAACCTAAGTACAAGCAGTTGCCGAGAAGGCTTTGTACAAGACCTGGAGTAGAGAGACCAATGTTGGGTGCTGCTTAGCATGTCCTGTACTGGTATAGGTGGGCTAGAGCCCTCCCAGAAGCTGTGGTCTCCTCCTGTACTGCCCATCCCATCCTTTTGGCTGGAGGCAGGTTCAATGGAGGGTGCTGAGCTCTTCCTTGTGTCTCACCTGGGAGGCACCAGGACATGTTTGGCAGTTCTTGGCTGCTGTAAACTGTCTGGCTCTGTCCTGTGCTGTCCCCCTCTACCTCTGGAGGATGAGTGATGCAGAAACAACTGTGTCCTGTCACCTTCCCTTAGCCACATCCCTCTTTCTCCT
This sequence comes from Dromaius novaehollandiae, assembly GCF_036370855.1. Lineage (NCBI taxonomy): Eukaryota > Metazoa > Chordata > Aves > Casuariiformes > Dromaiidae > Dromaius > Dromaius novaehollandiae. The sequence continues at coordinate 44,491,234 of NC_088099.1, read as the reverse complement.
CTGTCAAGACAAATTTTGGGAACACAAAGCAGTGGGAGAAGGCATGGAGAATGGTTGGGGAGGGGAAGGAAATCACTGTGGCATTAGTGGATAATTTTTTTCTAAGCTATTTTAGTATTAGCCAAATGCATATTTTAATATTGCATATTTGATGTGATATGCTAGGTACTTTTGTCACTTTTCTTATTGGTTGGTTTAAAGAAGGAAGGAAAGTCCTCAGTATTGAGGTTCACCCTGGATATATTGGTCTATACTGGCAGTGCACAAAATGTGAGTGTTGGGGACACCAATAATACGGGAAGGACTGGAAGACCCCAATCAATGAGAGAAAGGGTAACTTTCAAAACATATGTGGCAGGAGCAATGGAAGTAGCAATATAATAAAACTGCTTGAAAAGTGATCAGCTGACTTTGAAAGTTCCTCAGCTCAGTCTGAGGAAACCCTCTGCAGTAGGAAGGCCATCTAAATTTATACCCTTGGTGACCTATAAAAATATTCCCTAGGCAGTTGTTCAGATAGAAATTTGTAAAGTGTAAGGTTTAATTCTGACTAGTTGACTTTCTTCTAGAGGGGAGGCAGCAACAGTGTTACTTGCCAAGAGACTGCAGAGGGCTGCATATCACTTAACCTCTGTAAGAAAATTGAGACAGTCCCTAAAAATAAGGTCATAGTGGGTGATAAATACTGAGCAGTTCTCTGAGCTTGGGACTGACCTATGCCAAAAAGTTTTCTCAGTACAAGCATAGGTCTGTTAAATCTTACTCCTGTCCCCAAAGGAATTGGATGTCAGGAATGCAGAAGGCTAGGTTGTAGGTATACCAAAAGTTAAGTAAACACTGAAGGCAAACTGCAGTCAGTTGTCCATCCTTCTCGTTTCAAGGGTGGTGCTTCTAAACTGTGGTCTGTAAGCAGCTAAGAGGCTGCTAGATTGAGATTTAAGAGCATGCAAAGTGTGTTTAAGAAAATCAGTTTGCTGTGCCATATAGCAATTGACATGCATGATTTCTCAAGGGCTCCATAAATCACAGGTGAAAATCATGATGTTAGACAGAGGCATGGGACTGAGTAAAGCTTTTGTGACCATGTATTCACTGGCATGCTCCTACCTGAGCTTCTCAATCTAGCAAAATTTCAAGTGGGGAAGAGATGGTGCTCTCTCAGACACTAGAAATACATCAAGCTGAAAGACAACTGTCTTTTTATCACTTATAAAAATTAACTTCCTATAGACTAAAATAGTTAATTTTCTTCTAAACATAATTTCCACTTTCTAACAGTAAAAGATCAAGAGGACAGATACCTGTTTTATGGTTATGACTATTGGATATGAGTCAATGTCATGTTGTAACCTTAAGTACAGCTGTAGTTTTGCTTGCTTCTGTCATCTCCCTTCTTGCTTGCACTACCTTTCCTATGTGGTCTTTCTGCTACTTTCAGGAAACCAGTTCATAACCAGCATATTAATCATTTTATAATAAAGTCACTGCCTGGGAGTAAACAGGACTGGAAGAACAGATTCTTGCACATGGGAGTCCCTCATTGTAAGATTCTAGTTCTGTTTTTCTGATGCAACCAACCAACCACTTTTTCTTGTTTTTTCATTCATGTTTCTCTACAGCTAGCTTCTTCCCCAGGCTCCCTCACCTGAGAGTTGGAATATTGGTCATGCTGTAACAGAGTTCCCAAACAAGCAGCAGAGCTTGCAGAACTAATAGCTTTAGTTCTTTATTAACTTAATGGATTATTAACAGCTGGGAAATATAGCTAATCTATGCATAGTATATCTTAGTAAACAGGCATCTTGTATTACTCTGTTGTTAGTAATCTGACTTTCCTGTGAACCAGTTATTTTTACAGTTTCAGTAGTGTAAACTTCAGCATTTTAGAAGTGTGTTCCTAGAGTCATCAGATAAACAACAACTGTAAAACTTCTCTCTTCCTTTCAGTTAAAGCTTCATGATTTGCAGTTTTCCTTCATACTCTATGAATAGGAAAGTTATTTTTTTCCTGTTTGCATGCAAAAAGGGGCTAAAACGGAGAGACTCAGTAACTGAGAACTTGTACTTTCTGATAGATAGGACATACATGTATGCGTGAGTGTTCAGTCAGATTAGTTTTCTTCCTGGTGGTGTAGGAAATCCAAATGCATTGCATTGCTCCTTGAACTGCTGTTACTTAGAATGGCTGTCCTACTGGTACTTGCCCTTTGGGGCACTGTGGTATAGCAACAAATATTCCCAGAATGCACTAACAAAACAGTTAGGTGCAAGAGGAAAAAAATGAATATAGTGTTTGTGACCCATCTGACTTCTTATCTTGACAATTTGTTCCAGTTGAATCAAATGAGATACTCCTAAACTGATTACAAAGATGCTATTGTAATTATACTAGGACCATTCATGGTGCCCTCAGACAGCATTCTGGCTGAATTAATTCAGTGTGGTTTGGATTATCAAAACTCTGCAACTTTCAAAGGCTCACTGTGTTACAGTTTCAACAAATGTAAAAGGCAGATTTGATGAATATGTGAAATAATCTTTTTTCCCCCTCTACCAAGAAGCCAACAGCTGAGACAGCAATAAACACTGAATAATTTTTGCTGAGAAAAATGGCTCCAGAAGCCCATATTAACCTTGTTCAGCCCAAACAGTCTTCTCAGTATATATGTCAGTTCCTGCAAAACTGAATTAGTTATTGAACTAACAAAGTTGCTATACTTGAGGCACTTATATTCAGTTTTATCACTCAGTTACTTTTCCTCACCATTTGGACTCTTTTCTTGGTTTAGCACACTTCTGGCTGAAAATGAAGCTATGCACCCTCTTGTTTTAGGGGTCTTCATTCAAAGCTTCCAGAAGCTAGTGTTTGAGAACCACTGAGATGTAATGTGCACTTGTTTTAAAAGTACCTTTAATGAAAATTGATAGCATTGGAAGCACTTCTGTTTGCAGTTCTCATAAAAGCTCACTTTTCAAGTCTTTTTGCAAGTTCACGTTTTGTATTGACATCATTCCTTTTAATCTGCACATTGACTTTAACTTAAAAGACTAGACTTTAACAATGAAGAACAGGTTTTTAACTAAAATGAGCTCTTGCCTTATCAAAACAACAGTTTAATGACCCTGAAGACAATGGAAGGAGTCCCACATGGATGTGTGCCAATTGCTTTGATATAAGAGGAGCATGATGAGATGCATATAAAAGCTTTGCGAATATTCATGCACATTTGATCTGCCTGTAGTTTTGCTAGGTCCTTCCACTCCTCTCAAGTGGGATTTTAGGTTCACTGATACATAGAAACATTTATTTTTAATAGGAGTAAGTCTTGGGGTGTGGGGGTTTTTAATCTATTTTCTGTGACTCTTATCTGGCCGGTTCCTTTGGGCATTCCTGCACTCCACTGCCCCTTGTCCTGACCCATCTACTTTCTGTGCAAGCCCAGTCAACAGAAACCAGTGCACCAGTAAAATGCTACAGTGGCTTTCTGTGATGTGGTTAATTGCCAAAGCTCTTATCTGCTCCTATATAATATAATAGAAGCAACTAAGCCCAAGAGAAGAGAGGCATTAAGGCAATAATAACCTTACAAATCTCCTTTTCCTGGCATCTATCCCTTTTGTGAGTTGTGGAGTTCATATGAGCAAGCAGCTTCAGCTGAAACTTCTCACTAAGCCTCTTTGCTTTGTGACTGTGCCTGCATACATAGCACTGGTGTACACCAACCAAAGACAACTTCCTGACATACACATTAAGTCAGCATAAGCTAAGTCATGCTGACACTTAATTAGAAGTGGTAACTTGTTAGGGCGAGTGGACATTACGTTCTGGAAGCATGTGGGCAAAGGTGCAGGGGTTTAGGTCCAACCAGGGCCTGCCAATGAAAAATGGAGAGGGGAATATTGTCTTATGATATTTGGCTTAATGTCTTTCCTTAATGAAAGACATTATTTTTTGATGCTTTAAGATGAAGGAAGCTTTAATATTTAAAATATTCTCCTCTTATTTTTTTAACAAATGAAATTTGACAAAAACTTGTTTCAAAGTAGAGTTTTGAAACCTATTGAACTTGTGTAGTTTTTAAATGCCTTTCTCAATTAGGATTAAGGAAATTATAGTGCAGTATAAGCCTGAAAGTTACTAGGATCTTGAACAAAGGTATAGGATTAAAACATTTGTATGTTCAGGGCACATTTGTAACTAGTATTAAATTGGGTCCTTCATGCTACTCTGCTTTGGCTTTCTTAGCCCTGGCTCAGATTCATAAAAAGGACACAGGGACACAGTATAACTTTTTTATTTGCCTCCCATCTGAGCAGGCTGCCAATTGAATACAGAGGTGGCTTGTGTCAGAAGGGAAAACTTGTTTTTATGTCACTCCTGAAATGAGCAGCTTCTGTTTTTGTTTTGCCTTCTCTTGCTCTACATCCAAGTCAGCTAGAACAGGAAAGCAGGAGGTATAGTGGAGAGGGATTGTGAAAGTTCAGGGAAAAGTGCCAAGGTATTTTTATAATCTCAGTTATACATAAGCCACACAATTATCCTGCAGCACACTTCTGCATCGAAGGCAAGTGTTGCACCACTCTAATGCACTGTAGTAAACACGTGAGACCTGGCTCAAGGTTGCTTTGCAAGCCTGTAACTATTGGGAGTAAAAGCTGAGATTCCTGATACCTGGAATCTGTTAGGTTCCTTGTAGCTTATGTGCAAGTGTTGAATGCCTCTTGTCCTAAACTTCCAGATCTCAGAAATGTGTGGAGAGGTCTGCTCTGTTCTTGTGTACAAGATTAATCTGGCTCTGGAGCAGCTGACCCACTTTCTCTTTAGCCCAAAACAAATTGGAAAGCAAAGAAGCCAACAACCAGAAAGAAACCTGACTTCTGCATATGAAGACCAGTCATGAATTTGAGATGACTTGAGCTAAACTTATTTGGATTTGTAGTCCTAAAATTCTGTTCTCCTTGTAATTCTAGCAATTATACAACTTTCTCTTCTATATATGGCAAGATTTCTTTTTTGGTGCCTTAATCTTCTTGCTAAACGCTCACAGGTGGTCACCAATTTATTGTAACATTTTCTTATGCTGAGCTGCTAATTGTCTCACTGATCCAATAGTGATATTGGTATCAAGAGCTATGAATATCAGGTACCAGAGCTTCCATATCTTCCATAGCTAGTCTATTTCTTTAAACTGTTAACTAGATTTTAAAAATTACTGCTGGTAAGACTTCCAAAAATAAACAGGGCTTGGCAAAGGAATTACTGATGAATGAAGTTCCTTTTTCTGAGGGGAGTGAATGCTTGAGGTCTATTTTCATTTTAATAGAAACATTTTTTGTCAGCTTGCCAATTCAAAATAAGGTTACCAAAGCAAGGCTAAACTTAGTGAAGGTGCAATAGAATTTCAGAATTGTGAAAGAACTGAGTGAACTAGAGCTAAGTGCCATATTATGGCCCTAGTTCAGCACTTAATTTTAGACACATATGCCTGCATAGTAAGTAAAATACAAGCCAAAGCTCAGTAGCTTGCTGGACATAGCTTGCTGATCCTGGATAGGTATGTCTGATAAATGCAAATATAAATATCAGCGTTGTCAAGCAGCTGTTTAACTTTTAATCCTTTCTCTGGATTTAAATACATAAAAATATGCCCAGAGACTGAAATGAATTGGTTGTATCAGGAAGACAAATTCAAAATATCTATCTGAACTTCTATCCTGAGGCCTCAGAATGAGTTATCTGAAAATATTTCAGTCCTAAAGTAAAATAAACTAACTAAATCTAAACTCCAGAAGCTTGTAAAACTCAGTATGTAGTTTAACACTCTTGTGCTCAATGTAATTAAAAGTATACACTTTCATGGCTCTTGGCTGCTTGCTGCCTTCTGTTAAATTACACATGTTGTACTTGAAGGTTTAACTTTTTGGGTTTTGATAAAGAATGCTGCCTTTATCTTCAAGGACTTGAAAACATTCAGATTCTTGTTTCTCCAACTTTCTTTAATCTTTTTTTAATAATCAGAGGATAGTACTTTAGGAATGATATTGCTCATCTGTGCATACTCTAGATCAAGAACACTTCAGATTGACTGCTTGTTCAAGCCAAGCTGCTTCTGCTGCAGGAGAGAACCTGGGTTCCATTTACTACATGCAGATTCTCAGGGTTAGAGCTGATAAAATTGCGATTTTACTTAGTTTGGGCCAAAAGTACTTGTTCCCCATTTTAACAAAATGTGTATGTAGTTTAAACTTTTGGTTTTTTCTTTCCATCATAAAAGTTGAAACAACCACATATGCAAAATGAAGTCTTGTGTGGTATTATTCATGCCAAATTTTGCAAAATTTAGCAATTTTCTGCAGAGTGAATTCTGAAAACTATTTGAGGAATTTCTTTTTTTGTGGTAGCTTATGACCTCTTGTGTACTAATTTTGGGGTCTGAAAGGAACAGATAATTGTAGGGCTAAGTTTATTGTATATTTTCCTGTAGAGATATGGATTCAATACAGAAAATGAGGTCTGCATATCAAAAATCTGAAATCCACTTCTGTACATCTTTAAAGCTTTTCCCCTTCCTCAAGCTGGTGGGCTTGTATGAGAACTCAGCTTAGTCACTTGCTTACTGAAGAAAAAATGGGAGACGATCCTGAGAATGGTGGCTGGCCAGGGCAGATCTTGCAGTGGGACTGCTAGGAGATGTTAAAGGAAAATGTGAATTTATTGCCTGAGAACTAAAGGTCTTTGTATTTTATGATGACTATTTAAGTTTCTTGTGGTCAGTACAATAAATATCATTCATTTTGTAGGTGAGAATGCTGGAAAGATTATGTAACCTGTTTGAGGTTGTACAGCCATTTACCAAAAGACCAAGAGAAGACTGCCACATACAACTGAAAGTGAACTTTTCACCTTTCTCAGTGACCTTCATGAGTTACAGCCTATACACCAGGATAATGCAGTATCTCCCTAGCCTCCTTGGCTAATTCTCTACATGTGTTTTCTTCCTCTTCCTTATTGCTTTTATTTCCCATGGGAAATTAGAGATCCAACAGCAATAAACAGGAATTCCTTATGATCCCTGGTTTTTTTGGATTGCTTCAAAAAAAGCTCAATTAATAGGCCAGGAATAGGCTTGAGTGCTGAAATTTTGTGACACAGGAGGAGTATGTGTTTTGGAAAGATGCCCAAAACTTGACAGAGGAAAGTTGGAAAAGTGCATATCAATAGTAACTATTGAAAAATCTGGTCAAACAGACTTGACTTTCTGCACGCACCAAGGCAATCTTTCATTAATGCTTCAGAAGATCCTGTTTCCCTGAGTATCCACAGATACTTTTAACATTTCCCCAAGAAAAGAAACTATCTAATCAGATTTAAAACAGGGTTCAGATATGAAGCCAAGTATGTGTTTCCAGATTCTGGATTAGAACCAGAATGTAGAAAATAGATTTTTGTTGTCTCGGATCTGCAGTCAAGTTTATAAAGGCAAGCTGAAATGCCCATTTCTTTTGTTGCATAAATCTAGAAGTTGAAAGAGATCCAGCCCTGGAAATCTGTCTAATCCCAAGATAAACTTAAAATGTCATCCTTGAAGGAAGCTCCCAAAAGGAAGGGGAGGGGACTTGGCTGTGAGATCAGTGAGTTTTGTTGTTTTATTTAAGCTGGTGTGAAATAAATACCAGAAATTGCTAGTGGACTGTTTTGCATGCAGATGGCATTAATATTAGCTGGATTCTAAAAGCTTGTATCTGCTAGTGCTGAGAAGCAGTACTTCATCATGCAGTTGTCTCAAGCCAGCACTTTAAGTACTATTAAATAATGATAGCAGAAATAGTGTAAACATACATTCAAAAATCTAAGCTGCATATAGGTGTATATACCCAGTAAAGCTTTTAGACCTCAGTAACTTATTTGGTGAAGACGCCAGTAAGTATTTTTCTTACCATTATTTGTACCATACATGGACATAAGCTAGTTTAACCTTTTCTAAAGATGAAAATGACTGTTTACCTCTTGTTCTTGCTACACTGTTTGGGCTACTTTTTAGAACTTTGGAAAAAAATCATGGGACTTTCCTCCAAAAGTTGGAAGGAGGGGAAAAAAGCAATCAAGAAAAGCTGATTCACTTCTGTTGGCTATCTCCTTCCAGTTTAGCCTCTAGTGATTTTGCATCTTATGTTCTGGCTTTTCTTAGTAACTTTCATCAAGACTGAAATCTGAATTCTTTGTCCTGAAACTTTCTGTATTCAAGATGAATAATGGGGCTTATCCAGACTTGGGGTGCTTGGCTTGTCTGTCTGGATTAGATGTCAATCTTAGGCCGATTCTGGTGGCTCTCCTTCCTGAGAGGCTGTGGGGAATAAGCTGTGCTCCAGATGAATTGCTTTCCTCCTTGTGTGAGGAGCATACCTATGCGACATCTATTCAGCTGTATGATAGGAAGGGCTGGAGGTGGTATCTAGGACTGGGCTGCTGCCACCAGAGCAGGCTTGCTGGTCAGCCTGAAGAGCTGTTGCTGCTGTGGCTGAGGCATTCCTGGTAAAGGGGGCAACCATGGTGGGGTGAATTGCTCCTGTAACAGCATCATCTTTTTAGCTGCTGTGTTTTCTGAATGTAGGCTTTTCTTAAGTCATTTATGAAGATTTGTGATTCCTAAAGTTAGGAAGGGCTCAGGCCAATGAATTCTCATGTGTATCACCAGCTGAACCCTGAAGGAAAAAATCTTCCAGTTGTGAAGACACCTACACTGTCCATTTTGGTTTGAGCTGGTTTCATGGTTTGATGCAGCACAGTGAGGGCCAAGTATCATTCTACAACAAAAAGTCATCAAGATAAAAGCTAGTTATAAAGATCTTGTTTTACTTCTGAGTAGCAATATGATCAGGACTTTCTTTAAGGTTTTTGAAATTACTTTTTTTTTTGCTAGAGATAAGAACCAGCACTGCTGAAGTAGCTTAGATGAGAAACTGCCAGATACAAAATAGAAACAATCTGCGATAGCAAACTTAAGATTTTCAGGTTCTTCAGATAGTTTAATTTAGCTGTATCCCAAATAAGGATAGAACTTCAGCTAATTCTGAGACTGAGCAATCTCTTATGTGGATGCTATAGTGAATTACACTATACTATATTACTACATGAATATCTCGCTTATTACCGATATATAAGTGGCTTAGAAATGCATCAACTTTCCCCAGATGTCTTCTGAAAAGTATTTCAGTTATGTTCTAGTGGTTCAGATCCAGTGAGACCAGATGGCTATTAATAAAATGCTGATTTTATGATTTTGCTCAGTGACTTATTGCTACCGCGTGTGCTTTTAATTATTATAGGAAATCTATCAGTGGTGTGGCTCAGCATGCAATAAATATGAGCGTCTGAAGGCTACTCAGGTTGCTGTTGGTATTCGGGACAATGAGCGGAATGGAAGGTCGCAGCTAATGCCTGTGGAAGAAGGAAGCGAACCGGACCGACTTATAGAGGTAAGGTAGATGCGGTTCATGCAATTGCTGATGCAGCTGTGATTAAAATGCTTTTGCAGCTCAGGACCTAAACAGGATTGGGCTCAATCCTTGCGTCCTTCAAGGAGGCCAGGAACTCAATTACCTTGTGGTAGGTCAGTTAATACTGCTTGGATTAGGAGGGAAAAGTGTAAAGATGCTGGGCACTGGAGTCTGAGATAATTAACCACCTGAATATACTCTTTGAGGACTAAGAATATTTGCTTTTTTTGGATTAGCCTACAAGTGACTGAATTAACAGCAGAGTTCTGTACTAGCAGAGTACCTGAACTATGCTATCTGTTCCATATGAGGAAGGAGCAGGATCAAGGTGGGACAATATCAAACAGCTGGAAGTACTGTGTTTTGGATGCCAAAAAGTGTAGCAAATTGCATGGGATCAAGCACACTGCTTTGCATCACCACCTCTATTACAGACTCTGCACCTAGCATCTAGTGAGCCCCTTCCTCTTATGTTTAGAAAGTTTAACTATTAAAAAATAAAAACAAATCATTTGGATTTCAGAAATGATCAAAATAGGGTGCAACCCCTCCCCTGCCAATTCATCTTATTTCCATATCTTGCAAAAACTAACGAGCACAGAGTTGTTGCTGTCCACATACTAACTTAGTAATAAAAGCGTTATCACTGGCATTTATGTACTAAATTTAGCTTTTTCCATTCCTCTAAAAAGAGGAAGGAAGAAACAGGGTCATAAAGCAGTCCTTCAGCAAAATGGAAAATGTACATTTGAGACAATATCTTCAGATTAACTTCAAGAAGCAATGTTAATGGTATAGGCAGGTATGCTATTATTTTTTGATGATTTTTATGCTGTTTTGTCACATGAACTAGTAACTGCCTAAGCACAAAGCATGACAGGTGCAGAGCCTCCAGCTCCATACTAGCCACGATGATGCCTTTGTATAATCTATTCGTCTGCTTGCAAAGATGTTTTGCCTGTGGGTGCCTGTGTACAGAGGCTGGGGAGGTGGTGTTCAGCTCACCTAAGTTCTGTGAAGGAAAAGAACCCCTAAACCTGTGTCTGGCTTTTGGTCTGCTTTCATAGACTTCTCAGATTGGCTCTTGTCCGGCATAGACTTCACACAAATAACTTATGAAAAGAACACGATTGGTTGAGACTTTGAGCCTAGCCTTCCTGCTCCTTGCCTGAAATTTGTGAGAGTTGCAGCCTGATGTGGGCTGTGGCTTGGTGGCAGGTGCCAGGTGGCATGATGGCACTGTGCTGACATAGTCCCTAGGCAGCAGCCTCCTACTGCCCAGCCCACCTTGGAGTTTACATTTGAGGCTCCGTATGGGGTTTCTGAATCTCATCTGTGAATTGGGAGTGCTGATCAGAACAGCTGCACTTTGCACCTCTTATCTGACTTAAAGTTGCAGATGCAAATTCAGGCTTTTGGGCAGCAGCAACAAGGACATGGGCCCACTGCAGAGCTGGCCTTCAGGAGGCTGGCTTTCTCCTTCCCCTTGAAGGATGTGAGTGGCAGGGGTATGGTGGCCTACCATGTTTGTTTATTTGCCAGAGTTGTGTTCAGCTGTGTGCAACTGTCTTGTAGCCACCTGGACATGTGATTAAGAGCAGGAAAAATGACAAGGTTGCTTTTTGATTCTGAAGCACGTTGTTACTTTATCAGGGAATAAATCTCTTCTTTGCTTGCCCAGTAGTGTATGATGAAAAGTTTCAACTTATTCTTTTGGGTTGTGAATATAGAGGGAGGATGAATGTTAGTTCAGTGCAAGTAGCTTCACTGCATTTGTTGCCAGCCATACAGTGAGTTTGACTCAAGTGACTTTGTCAGCAGCCAGGGCCTACTTTCCAGCTGGACACCCTCACTCTGGGAAGCCCACACTGTCTGTAGCTCTGCCTGGGCTGTCCCAATCACTGCACTCTGACGGAAATGTGCGGCAAAACAGCCAGGAAGACAGCCAAGCAAACATATGAAGCCCACTAATGCATATTCCTGCTTGAAGTGTATCCAATTCCTTGCCTTCATTTTCTCCTTGCTCCCACAAAATCATCTCTAACTTGCCTGTAGTGCTTGCCTAGGCTGACTCCGCTGAAAATACTATGCTTGCTTATTCCCTCAGGATCAAAGCGTGGGCAAGAGGAGGGGAGGTGCCATTCCTTTCCCTAGAGGATGCATGAGTAAAATGAGTGGTAAGGAACAGTAGTAGTTTCATGAGCCTGTGCCACAGTAAAACATCTGAGGGCATATTTACTCTTAAGAGGTCTATTGCTGATTGACTGTCCTGGCAGCCAAGCTTGTTCTGCAGATATCAAGCTATTATTATTCTTGCATTGCCAGCTGGATTTGAGAAACTCAAGAACTGTTCTCTTAGCTGTGGGAACTAGTTATCTTGGGTGTAACCACACTGTTTAATTGGATGTGCAGGCATCACTTGTCATTTGCAGTAATCCCTAAAGTTTAAGCTTCAGAACTGTCAGAAATTCCTTTTCTCTAATTCTAAAAGTGCTCAAATCTTTTTGGGGATCTGATGTCCCATATTGCTTTCTCTCCAAAAGCACGACAGTACACTAAGTTTTTCCAAAGCAAACTTCACAGGTTGTGCTGAAGGAAAAAACAGACTGAATAGTCTTTTACCTAGAAGTAAGAAAAACAAGTCAGCCACAAACTTCTAAATCCTGTTTAGGTACCCAACTCCTACTGAGATTTGATGTTTAACCTTTCAATTTCTGTGGTTTTGTGTAATTTATCCTTGTGCATCTTGGCTAATGTGACTTAGCTCATGGCTACTACTAAATATGAAAGACATACCACAAAAAGGAGCTTATGAGTCTGCACAACAAAAACCAGCTGGTTTAGCAAATTATTAACAGAATGTTTGAAGTGAGGAGGAAAACTTTGGTTTACTGATATCTGAATGCTATAGATGAAAAAATACATAGATGGTACTTATTGCCTCTTGCTCAATGCTTTCCAGTGTTAACTGACAAAAATGTTATTGTCAGTTTGATTCTGCTGCTTTTCTCACTGGTATTAAAAGAAACTAGCTTAATTCTAAAGGTAAGGTGAAGTTTATAGTCAGCATTTATAAAAGCAAATGACTTGACCTCATCATATGCCAAAAAGGAAAACAGATCTTTTGAAACTGGTGGAGGATCTGTGGAGAGCATGGATGGATCTGGGAAGTGACTCTCACAAGCTCACAAAGAAACTAGAAAGCGGATTTCAGTTTTAGCATGGTCTTTTCCCAAGAATCAGGACAGTTAGGCCTCCATTGCAGAAGTCATCAGACAGATCCTCAGGTATCATTTAAAAGAAAACCTTTTAAACTACTTTGGTTTCTGTCAAAAGCTGAACAGTGCCAGAACTGTCAAAGTAAGGCAAGCAGGAAGCATGTACTGTAGATTAATTTAGTAACCAAATAGTTTGGAAACCTAAAAATAAAGTGGGCCAAGATTGACATACACTTGAACTTTTGGTTATTCAGACTAGAAATGGATTTTTGCCCTCTATCTTTTGTGGGGGGCTAATTCTTTTTTCTAACAAAGAAGAAATCATGTACTTCAAATAGGTGGTTTTTTCTTCCTCCTCTCCCCTCATCTGTTGTCTAGCTGAAATCAGAATGAGGCTTTCCTAAAGTTATCTTCTGATAAGTGTCAGGAAAAATTCCCCCTCCCACAAGTTAGAAATCCATCTGCTTCCCCATGAGTGGTTTGAGTTCTTGCGCAATGCTGCTACAACAGCGTTCCTCAGGCAGAGATTGGCAAACATACCACACTACCACTGTAATGAGTTGATACTGATTTTTATCCATACTCCATTAACATGCCAACTAGTAAAGCAAGACTGCTGTGCTTACACCCCACCACTGAGGTGCAACATGGAGACTGATTGTCTGCTCTAACAAATCTTGCTGGATTTCTGCTAATCCCATGGGAAGGGGTAGAAGGCAGCAGAAGCAGTGCTGGGCTCCCTTTCCCTAACAGCTGGCTTCCCTGCTGGGAGCTGGCAGTGGGAGAGATGAACTACTTTGACAAGGGCAGTTGCCTGTTCTCATCTACTGCCTCTTTAGCTGGGACTTGTTCAAGTGGTGGCAGCCTGTTTCCAGTTTGTCTGTGGGAAAGGGAGCTGGCTGGAGCATGCCATGGGCTGGGTGAATTGCTGTGGCAGGCCAGCAAGATGTGGCTTGCTAGCCCTAGGAAAAGAGTGGCCAGAAGCTGTGCACAAGTGGCAACCCCTTTCTCATCTGCTGTTGTGGCCAGAGGCCACCTGGGAATACACAGTGACCATCTTGTGCTCACACTCGGGAAATCTGACACTTCCAGGAAGCTCAGGCCTGCAGTAGGTGTGCAGAACATCTTCTGAAATGCTACAGAACGGACTAATTCCACTGTGGAGATGAGCCTGAAATTTTCCCTATAAATACACTGAAGGTGTGTGGTTATCTGGTTGAACATCCCTGTTCGCATTTTATGTGAGGTGCTGACTGGGAGGTTTAAATAAGCACTGCTGTACAGGATTGCTGCCTTGGAAATTTTAAAAAATAAACTGACTACCTTGGACAAATTGCAGCTGTTCATGCTCAAACTGTGGTGGCTGCCCGCAGTCACAGCTGTCTGTAGTAAAACTAACCAGATGCCAACTCTATTTTGATTTTCACACACAAACAGCTGAACAGTTACTCATTCTTGCTGAATCTTGGGGCTGAATGTTGCAGTTGTGTTATGGAGAAATTTTTAGCCCCATGGGACCAATCCAAAAATAGGTCTTAGCAATGCTTGAGTCAGTTTGGTCACCCTAGAGTGACCACATTAGGGCTAAAGTTAACTTTTTTTTTTTTCTTTTTTAAGCAAGAGGAACACTAAAGATATAATTTAGAAAGCAACATAGGATTGAAATCCTCTAGGGTCTAGCCCTGTTGGCTATTTCCTTGGGTGTACTGCTTTGATACTAATTTCTGTCCTTCTGACTGTTTCTAATGGTAAGCAGATATCTCATGACATAGCAGTCGTATACACAACAGATCTCTGATATCATCTGAGGTCTGAGAGTGCAAGTACAGTAACAGCTAGCAGTGCTTAGAATTGACTTAAGGTGATAGCTTGAATGGCCTAGCATTAACTTAACGACTAATGCTTTTCAGGATGACTGTTGTTGTTTTTTCAGTCAAAACTGTCTGATTCTTTGGGCCACACTTTTGCTGTTTCTGTACAAATGATTGCCTAAAAACTCCAGCTCTTGGTAGCATGTGCTTGTTGAGGTTTTTACTGCTTAGGCTTTTGGCTTCTGTTTCATTTTTTGCTCAAGGTTTTTAATGTCAAGTTGAAAGCTGAGAAATGTGACTGCTTAGCTCTAAAACCAGAAGAAAATGAAGGACCATGTTAGTACACATTTGAAATTGCTCTTCTGTCTTTAAACAAAAAAGCAGGAGCTATTATTTGCAGTTGTCGTGTGCCTGGTTTTGTTAGAAATCTTGTGGCCTTGCAATAATGTTCAAATATAGTACAAACTCTCTTTTCATAAGAGTTATGTAAATATCTGAGCAGTAGAAGGAACCTTTTCTTCCTCCTGATAAAGGAGGGAGGAGAAAAGATTTTCTTCAAAGCTCCCAATAAATGCTTTGTTCTGAAAGTTCCTCAAGGTTATTGTGTTTAGTGATTGTTTTTGCCTGTGGTGTGAATAAATGTTACATAGAGGTATGGGGAATAGCTTGATCATATTGTAGCCGGGCACACCTTTCCACCTGTATAGCTGGTACCATTATACTGTGCCAAGTCAGTCACATGGATAAAAATCTCAAGGGCACCAAAACTGCCCATCATTAATGCTTGTTACAAAGGCTATTCTTCTAGACACTCAAAATATGCAAATACTGTTTTAATGCAAGGCTTTAGCAATCGTTAATTCAACTAGATAGGTGGCTGGGCATACAGACAGTGGAGCAGGAAGAGGAGGATGACCCTCCTTCATTGTTAAATTCAAGCCCCTAAAAATTGTTTGCTCCAAGCAAAGAAACATATCTGCTGAGGGCAGCACAGAGAGCAGCGAGGTAGCTGGAGAAACTAAGACTTGCTGTGACTTGTGGCTTGTGACTTACACCCGTGGGTTTGACGCTGCAAAGGCATGCTTCTCCACCAAACGAGACGAGCCGGTTTCTGCAGTCCCCAGTGCTGTCATGTGGATTATTGCAAAGGGCTCGAAGAGCAGCAGGTGCCTCAGCAATTCCTGCTTGTGCGTGACAAAACAAATGACCTTTGAGTAAAACCATATACAGGTTATACAGTATGCATTACCTAAGCTATAGTCCAGCCTGACCTCTTCACTTGCTCAAAATACAAATACCTTAATGCAGTCATATTATGTCAAGTTATATATGACTTCGGGAATATGTAAGCCAAAGTATCTATTATCTAAATTGAGACAGTTATAAAAATGGGCAAGCCTCCCAGGAATTTTGTGAAATAAATTCTAGAAATAAATTTGTCCAAGCAATCATGTATAAAGGAAAATGAATGTTTTAAGAGAGCAGTGGTGACGGGTGGAAACAGTACTACTGCCCTGTGTGAAGACTCAGTTATGCAAAGTCAGACACAGGTATAGGAGTGAGAGGTAAGCTTAGTTTTTCATGAGAATGTACAGATTTAAGAAAGTTAGGTGAGGGAAAATAACAAAACTAATGCCACTCAGCACCACAAACAATATTCTCAGGCTGCTTTGAAACTATGGGTCAAACTTATCTCTCAGGAAGGCCAAGTATGCTTTTTACTTCACTGGCACTACTCTGGATACATTCAGGTGCCAGCAAGAGCAAAAGTTGGGTCTTCATATTCAGAACAGTGCCTAAGAGGGTGTAGGATATGAACACAAAGTATGAACTCTGGGGAAAAATACTACATGTGTTTGCAGCTTTCACAGCAGCATCTACCTGCTCTGGGTAATGAAAGTCTAATCATTACATTGTTCAATTAAAATTTATGATGGGTTATGAATGTGTATATGAAGCACAGAAAAACCCCTTGCACTGCAGGCAGCCAGTTGTAGGCTGTCAAAACCACATGGCCTGTTTTCTTTCTAATTATTGACCATGTTTTCTTCATTAAAGGCAGTCTTGTTTTGGTGAAAATTTCCATTTAAAGGACTCAATTCTACAACCTGTACTCAGACAAAATGTGCATGGCTTGGATCCTCAGCTGAATTGACTTCAGTAGAGCTTGGCTCATTTGTACCAGTTGAGCACTTGGCCCAGTGTTTTCCCCAGGGCTAAATGGAAAATCAGTGGATGTTTTGCCTGAGAATGGAAGAGGCTTGTTTGTAGGACTGAGGCTCGCTTCTGTGATGTTGTGGGTTACCTGCAATGGTCTTCAGGCTGCAGTTTTCAATCTCGGCTGTCTCAGGCTGGGTACCTGAATGACAGTGAACTAATAGGAGCTGCAGGTGGCAAATACATCTGAAAATCAGGCCAAAGCTTTTCATCAAGTCACTAAATATGGACTTTAGTGCCTACATTAGGAATTACTACAGAAAATGTTCAGGCATATCATACTGCATAGCATGAACTAAATCATTCATGAACAGATCTAAATAGATGGTTGATAAGCCTGTAATTTCTTATGCTAGAAAAGATGCTTATGTACTAGGTATTTAAGTGGGTTTCTGAAGTCATTATGAATTTCTGGAAGTACTTGCAATTAAATTATAACATGTCTCATTTGCATTCTTCTAGGTGAGAAAACCACTCATCTTTGTGTGTTCTTCAGCAGCTATAGTGCTTGCAGGGTTACCATGTTAGTCAATTATAATCGTATAATTACATATTAGAATACTAATGCAGTTTGTAATTTTTTTTTCTTTTCTGTGATAAACTATCAAGAAATCTAGTGATGAAAAATGCTATAATTTTCAGTTATTAAATGAGCATAATTAAGAAGACAAGGCTGAAGAAAAGAGTGTAAACAGTTATTTCCATGCGCTTTCTAGCACCAGTGGATTTCCTGGAGAAGAACTTAAAGATTGGAGTTTCTTTCTGAATGTAAAAGCCTTGGAGATGCAGTGTTTTTGAATCCAGTGTCTCTCTGGGACGAATAAACCTTGAAAAGGAGATTCTGCACTTTTTTGCACTAGCAGTCATGTTTGGGTTCGTCTTATGGCTTCCAGATATCCCCAAACACACAGAGCAGCTCTCAAGGGATTTCTGCCAGTGTTGCATTTGAATTTACTTAAATGAAAGTTCTGCAATGCAGAAAGGGCTCAGGGAGGAAGGCTAGGTAGGTTTTTTTTTTTTTTCATAGAAATCTGTATGTGCACAGATTGGTATTTTCTATCCAGGCCTGACCTCTCTGTTCCTTTGGCGCAAGAGCATCAGCGCTCAGATACCTCCCAAAAGGAGTAACCAGTTTGATATAGCACCATAGCACAGGCCTTTTCACATCTAGGAAAGGGTGAAGAACAGCTCTACAAAAGAAGCTGTTCCACATGTTTTAGGATCATTTCATTGTTTCCACCACCACAGAATGAGTAACACTGCAGAAATTTGTAAATATTACTGTATTTACTATAAAGCAGGTTATCAGGGCCAGGTTCTTTGCTTACATAGCTGCCTTTGAATGTGATACTATGTGGCTTTACCTGTAAAAATAGGGGGTAGGTAGAATCACAAGAGGGATTTGAACATAGCAGTAATCAATGCTGCACAATCTAATTTTTAAGTGCTGTAAACCATAGCTGCCCTAGCAGGCTCCATTACACAAAGTTTGGGGAGACCCAGGAAAAAATACAGAAATCAGCTAATAGAGGGCACCTAAATTAGCAGGAGGAAATGATTTTTGAAGAGATTTAAGTAGGACTTGCATGTAATAAGGTGAAAGCAACATTCTTGCTTGTTCTCTTGCTCTCTATCCTAATACATATTTAATTTTGTAAAGCTTCAGCAGGAGTCATTAGAGAAACCCTAGCAACATACTCTCTGGTTTGCTCCCCTGAATATTATGGTCCTAAATCTGGGCTCTATTTTGGATGCAAGAGTCTGGGTGTTGCATCAGAGAGGATGCCCCGGCATACCCTGTCTGTTAAGCTGCATGGGACTGGCAGTGCCGAGTTTGTGAACTCAGACAACTGTATGCTAGGATGATATTTCAGTGCCCTGAGCAGCCTTTCCCACCTTCCTGTCTCGTGGGCTGAGTGACGAAGCGCCTTGCTGCTGGTCCCTGCCCTGCTGCTGCCGGCCAGCTGCTCGGCTTCCCCGGCACACGCAGGTCTTCCGGTGGGAGCGCGGGCGGCCGATCGTCTGCTGCTCCCTGCTGCCCCAAAGGGGATTTGCCGTGTTGCTCTTTTCCTCTGCTATTTTTATGGTCTGGCCTGCCACAGCTTGGGTGCCAGTCTGTGTGGTGGCATGGCGAATGCCCGGCTGCAAAACAACTCAGCTGGGAGGTTTGTGAGCTGTAGCAGCTACATATTCCTTGTGAGGCAAACTGCTGAAAAACATCGAAGTTGTACTCTCAAGACTGGTCTAGAGGCTCGTCCCATGAACATCTTATCCTGGACCTGTTTTACAGAGTGGAAAATTAATGTTGGAATGTCATTATCCTACCAGTAAAGGTTTTATATCCGAATTATTCTGGACAGACATGCAAAGCTGCAAATATTTTATGAAAAGCTGCCAAAGCCTAATGCCCTATTTTTAGGAAGTTAAGCACAGAGCTTTGAATAAAATTATGATTTGCATTTGAAATTCCTGAGACAACAGAAACTGGATAAAAACGTAGGCTATAATTTATGCATCAAAAGTGCCATGAGCAACTGATGTGTTTCACTATTTTACAGCATCCCAAATGCATACAGATCAGGTTTAAACCTTAATTCCATAAAGCCCTTTTGATAAATTACATGGATAAAACCAAACAAGCTGGCAAAATACCAGGACTGTTTGTTAACTTAAAAATATTTTTGTCTAATTCTCAATACATTGTGGTCTTTTCCATCTTATTCTTAATTTCTGTTAAGGCCGGTGAGAGGTTTTCTGTTCAAGGTGAATGTGTAGTGACCTCTGTTGTTGCTTGAACTGCTTGTGATAGGCAATTTCAGGCAGACATCCTGCTATCTACCTGGGAGTAGTTTAGTGAAAGGTTTTTTTCATGATAGAAGTGTAATTTTCCTGAAGATTATGAATATTTCCTCAGACTGATGAAAAGAGCTTCAAGTTACAATAACCAGTGAAATAAGCATATTCAGCTATTCATAATCTGACCGTCAAAAGTGATTTTTGCTCGGACCAGAATATCTGCTGGAGTGTTTGTGCTTGGGCGTGAGAACCAGTAAGCAAAAATGGTTAGAGATGAACGTGTGGTCAGGCATTTACGCAGCAAAGCCCTAGAGCCCCCTTTGCCCAGTGATACTCTGGGCAGTGTGTGTATGCCCATACTTAGGATCGGCCAGGAGGCTACCAGCCAGTGCTACATGTTTATCCCTTCCTTTCTTAATTGGATTTTTTTCCTTTTACTGGCTTGAGATTTTAGAATTGAGATTTGAGGCAATATTTATTTCAGGGAGACATTCTTTGTAATATTCTATTCTACTTTGAACGTTAATAAAAATCTAGGTCTTCATCTGCAGATGAGTTCAGCCAGTGCCTGCAGTTCAGACTTAATCATCCCGCACTAAGGATTTATTCTCTGTTGCAGCATACAAGTGTATCCTGAGTTGGCAGTAGCAGGATATACTTGTTCATGTCAGAGGGTGCAAAAAGGTAAATGTTGAACTGCTAATCCTGATTGTTTTCCAAAAGTATTAAGTAATAAAATATTTGAGGCCTCTAAGACATGGGAGGGGATTTCCATGAGATGTAAATATCTCACTTGCCTTTTTTTTCCCTCTTGCTCTCAGCATGTAAAGAGAGGAATTCTAATTTTTTGGAGATTTGACCACTTTGGATCACAGCCACAACAAATAGTTCAGTTTCAGACCCAGAAACCTAACCCAAGTTGTGTATAGTAAGAAGAAATGCAAACACGGTGCTAGTATACACAAGTTAAACTGTATGAAGCTGGTTTTCTCATGGCAGATTGCCTTAATTAACCTTCACCTGACATGTTCTTCAAGTGTTGTTTTCCTAGTCTGTCCTCCAGCCTCACCAAACTTCTTGCTCCCATTAAATCAATATCAACAGCAGCTACTTTATGATGCAGTGCTGGCTTTTCTGGTTATGAAGATGAAATTTGCTAAATTTCTTCTTTTGAGATGTGTTTATAATTGTTTACATTGTTGTATCCCTACAGATTAGACACTTTTTGTCTGTGATTTCTTCTATTCTTTTTGAGGGAAAGGGAGTTGAGTTTAACTTGTCAGGAGAAGCTTTGGCTCTGTTTTTGCATTTCTCTGAGAAGGGTGCAGATATGCACAGAGATGAGCTCGTGCGCACAGCAAGATGAAAGTGGATCATGGTTTTGGCACATGAGATAAGCTACTTTTCATTTACCACAAGAGCAAACTCAGGCAGTTATTGCAGAGGAACTGATGTTCTTTTGGTTATATCTGTGATATCCTTGCACTAAGCTAAGAGTGTCAACACAAAGTTTTAACAGAATTTATTAAGACAACTTTTAAAATTAATACAGATTAACTTCCTTAGGTATACCCCCCACAGACAAGGCGAAAGGTGTGGAGTTAATGAATGCTTTGGATAAAACACGCTAACTCCTCAGTCAGATGCTCGCATTCAGCAGTCAGGTGCTGCTGGGCTATAGCCATACAAGGCAAGCTGAGCTCTGCAGTAGCCATCTGTGGACATGTTTTATTCTGAAATAACTGTGAAGTAGCTTAACCCTCAGGGGGTTGGGGTTAAGCAACCTCGCATATACCATGGAGCTAGACTGTGCACACAGGCAGTTACAGCAGAATAGCTGAAGTAATGTTTATTTAGACCTTAGCTGAGCCCAGAGTTGCTCAGGGTTTTTTTTCAAGACTCTCATAAATCTGCTCAGCGGAAGCAGTGATCAGGAGAGGACAAGCATAATTCTGTGATGGAGCAGTAGAGGGTGAGGGGTGGTTTAATAGCTAATCAGTGAATAACATATAAGGTGAAGGGACACCTTCACTTTACATATATTTTTTAGATATATGTGTTTCTAGTGCAGTAAATAAAAAAGAAAAAGGCGGGGGGGGGGGGGGGTGTTGCAAAACCTGAGTGTTCACCTGTATATTTGCAAGAAGTACAGTCCGGAGTCACCTGCATGGTTGGAAGTCTGGGAGGAAATATCTAAGCCATTTTGTGTGCTGGAGAGAGATCATACCTGTTCTCAAGTTTGTGTAGGTTGGAACTGTAAGTCTGAATTTTTGGAAGGTAGTGCTACTCAGTGTCCTGCACCCTCCGGGCAGCCCAGGAGAGCCTAACCCAGGGCTGCCAGTACACATGGCCCAAAGAGAGGAAGACCCAAGAGAGCAGGCTGGCCAGCTGCCTGAGTAGGGAGAACTCTGCGGAGCAAGGTCCCATGTACCTAGCTGCCACAGGCTTTCAGTGAAACTGGGTGTATGTAGATAAATGATCATGACATGCAATGTCCTTGAAACTGTCCATTGACGTAAGTCATTTTATTGCGTAACCCTGCAGAAAAATCGGGCTTAGGTAGCCTTTAACTATAGCTTCAGCTTGCATGACTAATTTTCTTTTTGATACATCACGTGAGAATCAGCTATATAATCTGTAGAACTGCAGCTTAGCCAACCATATGCTCATGCAATTATATGACCCAATTCCAGCACAGCAGTTAAGAGTTCAGTATCCACTTTGTAATCTTATCGTTAAAACTATCAATTGTCATAAAATCCAGAACCCATGTGAGGGTATGTGTGGAAATAGCTAAACCATCTGAGCTTGCCTTAGAAGGCAGAAAGAGGACTTCTCTGGGAAGAAATTTCTTTAGGGAAGAACTTATTTTTTTTTCTCAGCAAAAATTGCCTTCTGTGTGAGCACAAAATTTTTATTTCTGTGATCTCTCCTATTTTTCAATCTGTGTGATGTACTATCTGGCCGAAATTAATCCACTTGGGGAATGACATAATTTATTCCTAGCAATATGAAAGCATAGTGACTATGTATCTCATACCATGTCATTTCATATATACAGTAAATACAGTTCACGCTTCACTGCTTCACACTATGACTGGTGTCTTCACTTGCCATAGGTTATTTTGATTTTGTGTCACCTTCAGATTTTGATACTGGCGCACATAGGTATATCTGTTAGTGATTCAGCTCAAGGCTTATTCTAACAGCTGAGTTGGGTCCTTGGTCCTCCTCAGAAGTCTTGGATTTCTTTACCTGTTAGGAAGAGAAGCGCATCTTGGCCCATCTTAACAAAGGTCACCAAAACGCTAGGGTCTACAAGCAACTCTGAATGCAGAAGGGGTACCCTCAAGGCCCTTGTCTGCTTCTTTTTGTGCTCCTCTAAGGAACTGTGGAAGAATTATAAAAATGAGCCTTCCAGTAACGCTCCTTTCATGCTTGCTTATGCTGAAGCATGGATTTGGCCAGAGAAGCCACTGCGCAAGCTGCTAGTTAGGAAACTGTTGTGGGGATTCGCCCAGAAGCTAGAATCTGCGATTTCCAGGGCAGTTCATTTCACAGCTGTAACTGAGTCTGCACAAGGGAGGCTTTGGCGCTTCTATCTGTGCTAGCACCCATGAGCTCTGACACGTCGTGTGCAGATAAGACTTAGGAAGTCTGACACTAATTCTCTACCTAGTTTAGAAAAACATTTTTAATTACAGTTTTAAGATACCAGTGGCCCAGGCCGGCAATCTAAAGTGTGCTGGCACCAATTTTAAAACCAAAATTTTAAATTACAGAGCCTGCTTGGGTAACTGCCAGTAAAGCGGAGCACTTAGACCATGCTGTGAATAGAGAGGCTGCTTCTGTCAATAGGTTTTCATAAAGACCATCTGTCACAATTTAGCCTCGTTTAAAAACGTTTACTGTAGCATAGTTTTCAAAGACCTGTATACAAGCAGAGAATGTTAAGAGCAGTTTATTTTATATTGCTTTAAGCTACATTTACAACACTACTGTAAAATAATTGTGGAGCCACAGGTATTCTATATACATGACGGGGTAAAACTCTGACTTCATCTGTGTCAGGAATCACACTTTGTCTGCGTGAATGGGATTTCTGCTTTTGTTGAAAGTACCTAATAAAGCAAAGAAAAAATGTTAGTGATTGCAGACTTTTGGAAGTTTTATTAATAAGCATCTTTTACCCTCTTGATCTTCACTGATATTTCGATGCTGTAAAAACTATATTCAGTGTCTGTTCAGTATGTGTTCAGGTAAAGAAATTGCCTGTTACTTGGCAGTTTTCTGTTCCATGCATTACAGAGGCAACAGACACAATTTCTTGGATGCTCTGCAGCTTGCATGTAGGCTACTGTTTAGTGTGAAAACCTAGTGGCGGAAACATTTCAGAAAACTTGTGACAATTTGCCACATATGCCCGCTATCTTTTGAGTTGCAGCTCTGAATTTCTGCTATGAAAATACAGCCCTGATTGGCCAATACATTAGTGAATCTGCAGCCGTGTAGTGTAAATCCATGAAATGCTGACTGATGGCTATTGAGGAGCTACTGATAACATCTTTCTCAAAGATTCAGAGCAGTACTTTTTTGGTTTCAACAAATCACAGGTAAAATATTTCAGATTAAACTGCAACAATTACATTCACCAAGGCCGTATATTTTTACTGGCTTACCAGGTTAGGATACTTTGTAAATGGCTGATTTATGTTAAATAATTATGCTGGGTTTTTTTCTTCCAAATTATTTGCAGCTGTATGCAATGACAGGCTTCCCTATTACCAAATATTTGCAATGTTTTTGCATGCAGCCCTGTTCTATATGCAAGTGTACTGTGTCAATAGGAAAGCTGTTACTTCTTTTGTATTAGAGGTTAATATTTATTTATTCAGACATATCACTTACTGCCACCTTCCCTCTGTGACATAGTCCCAGTGAAATCAGTGAAACTGTGTATGTAACATTTGGGTCTGGTCATATATGAATCAGTAAGGAAAGATCTTATTAATAGTGAGTAGCCAGTATCTAATAGTCACTACCTGACCATTACGTGTTTTTGATGAACTACTGTAAATTTCTTCTAATAAAAGTTGCTATAAGATCCATTGTGTAAAACTATGATGTAAAACTACCACAGTGTTACAACTGAGAGAGCAGTGGAGCAAGAAAATGTTTTTCTCACCCCATAAATTCTTTTCAAGGACTTACCTATTTTTTCCTCCTTAAAATGAGATTAAAAATCTGTAACTTTTTTGATTTTTGAGCTAATAGTCTGATCTTTTTTTAATTGTCAATGGAAATATTTTTAAAGATAATTTCAACCCATTTGTTTCACTTTGCTTTAATTTTAGTATGTTCAAACATTGTAAGAATAAAGTCATTCCAAAAATTGCAAGATGAAGCTTTGCTTACCAAAAGTGTAGAAGTTACTCAAAGAAAAATGGGAGAACAGGCACATAGACACACACATAGAATATCATCATATAAGCCTGTCTATTCCGTGTGTGTCCACTGAAGCTTTTCCCTATATAACGCAAGTCCAAGGAGATGCTTGCAGAAAAGACAGCACATAGATATAATGCTGTTGGCTATCTGACGTAGTTTTTTTAATTTACCGATATATTTTTGAACAAGGCATCCAAGAGTTTGGATTTAGATTTGATTATGAGTAGAGATGATCCAGACTGATTACTGGAAAAACACATGACAGTATTTAGGTATTTATACTACAGAAACTAGACTCTCTTTGCATTGAATTTATTATTCTCTGGCTTTACAGGTTTTAGGAAACAAGCCAGAGCTTCCTGAGTGTGGTGATGATGATGATGAGGCAGCTGATGTTATGAACAGGAGAAGTGCTAAACTGTATATGGTAAGTAGTTTTTTCTTTTCTTTTCTTTTTTTTTTTTTCTCTGAGTTAGGTGTACTCAATAATCATTCATATAGAACCCTTGCATATGAAGTTCTGGCTTCAGTTATAGAACTCTGGTTGACTTAATTGATTTGCAGCCAGTAGACAGGATTCTCAAAGACATCAATCAAAACAGCTCAGTTAGAGTAAAACAAAAAAATCCTTCTGTTTAATAGCAACTGGACTGAGTGGCTGATTACAGTCCTATTTACTCAGGAAACAAGCTAAATATGCTAGCATGAAGCTACATTTCCTGCCTTGGTTTTAAAAATGAGAGTTTCAGTAGTCATATATGATTTAGTTATTCTTAGCAGAATTTGAGAGAAGAACATTTATGTAATATTTTTCTAATAAAAATCCAGAAGAATTAGGATGCATGTGCCTTTCTTTTGCAGTGGCCTTTTCCTCCTTCCTCACCTGCAGTGGCTCGACAATAAGTAGGACAGTGCCAATGTCATAAAATTACCAATTAACAAAATCAGTACAATTTTTATTCCATTTAAATCAGTAAGTGTTTTATGATTGCATTCAGTGAAGTTATGATTTGTCCTCATATCATGTTAGGGATACTGCTCTTGCTTAGAAGGGGCACATAATTCATTCTTCTTGCTAACAGTACATTACATTAATTATATATGTCTATACAACTGTTTCTCTTTCTTTAAGTAATAGAGATAGGGAAGTAGTTAAAAATTATTGGTATTCTATTAGAAAGGATGTGAGGATAGCTTTTTCTTTACAAATATGGTCAAAGTATCTACATATCCCTTTAAGCTAGAAAAATGACAGCAATAACAATTTAAATAAATTATTGAGTATTATGATATTCATGCAATACGTTATTCAACAAATAGTCTGTGACTTATTTTAACAGACAACCATGAGTCTAAAGCATTTTCTTCGTTACCAGTGCCAAAGCAGACCCAGGTTTTTGTAGTTGATCCTTTTTCACAAAAAGGCCTGTTTTTAATTTGAAATGTGAATTGAAAATTTTTTTGATGTTTTTTACAAGAAGCCACAAAACTGAAACAACAAACTATTTCCAGCTCTGTGTTTTCTTTCACAGCCACCTTTTCTTTCGTATTGTCCCACTTGAGAAAAGGAGTAAAAACGTATTTAGAAGAGGGGGAATATTTTAATGAAAAGTTAGAAAAGCCTTTCCTCTGCCCCCCCTAGAAAAGATTATTTTCTTCTGAAGATTGCATGAAGAGTATTTTTTTACAAGCTCTCAACAGCATTGAGTTCTGAACCCCCATCTTCAGCATTTTGTGCTTTTGCTCATGCAAAGCGGATGCATTGCACGATACAAAAGGATCTTTCACTGACTGTTGTTTTCCTGTAATCTCATACGAGGAAAAAGAGTTTAGTCACAGTGTGGCAACATCCTGACAGCAGTAAGCATTCCTGGATCCTTCTGCCCAGGACCCTTCGGGTGCCATCTATAGTAGGTTGAGGCTGCTGTGAAGTGTGAGAGAGGGTGAATCGCCCCCTGTGCAGGTTCTGCACCCCGCAGACCGCAGCAGGGTGCTGCCACCTTCCCCACGGCCTGGTTCAGCAATCCTGAGCCTCCCCGTGTTTGTGGCTGTAGCTTACAAGAGACTTATATGAGGCCGTTCATGTTACAAGGCCAGTGTTAGTCCCTGTTGTCTATGTGCTGTGCGTAGTTCCCATTAATCATTCCATTCTTGCCAAAAAATCTGGCACAAATTTGTTATCTTTTATAGCAGGGGGTTTGGCTTATTTTGAGAAAAAAAAATAAAGAAGAGAAGTTTTGCATCAGATTAGGGCAGTTGTAATAAGACAGTAATTTAGAAATCTATTGTAAAGTGCCTGCAATGAATTTTGGGTCACAGGAAATCTCAGAAAATTTTGTGGATATCTAGTAAATTCCTTTAAGTTCACAGATCCTGCTAACAGAATTCTATTAACAAAATTCTGTATGTGCTGCAATATAACAGTGAGTGTCAAAGTCAGGAGAGAGGCTTACAGCAAGTCCTCAAAGTAGGTGTTTATTTTTATTTGCAATATGCAGTCGTAATTTCCATCTTGTGTTTCCATAATATACAATATAGGATAAAAAGACATATTTAAAATTAATATGAAAATTTAATTATGAAAGGAAATGAAGACTGCTAGAAAAATGAAAGCCATAATAGTAAAGAACTTCTTTTGCTGGCCTTCGAAGCCATACAGGAGTGAATTTTGAAGTTTGAAGTGAAGTTTATAAAGGTCTACATGAACTTACAGCTGTGAGAACAAACTGGGAGTTGTGGTGGTTAGAAAGCAGATTCTGCAACAGATCTCATATGAAGTTTCCTATTACAGAACTACAGATTGTGAATGTAGATATTTCAGTTGCAAAAGTCAGTGTAGGACTATTTTATCATAATTTGAAATGGTTTTGTTCTGCGTGTAAATGTACTTTTGGCTTCAGTTAGAGTTGCTTTGTAGAAGATAATGCCTAAGGGCTCCACTAGTTCAATAAAGTATATAGGGTGGGCCTAAGAAAATACAGATTTTTGACTGTGAGGTGTTCACTGAATGAGCAGTCGAATTGAGAGCTGAAAAAAGACTTATTTATTTTAAAAAGTTGTGAAACAGGGATCCAATAAAATCACTAAAATTAACACCACATCTCCCTCTATTGGATGTAAAATGAAAAGAAAAAAAAAGTAATTAGCTGTCATTACTTTCCAGCAACATACAAATTTTATATAGTCATTTGCATAGGAATAGTTACTGATTTCTGTAGTAATTTGGGGAGGAGAAATTAATTTGCTTATAAAAGGCAGAGCTGATCTGAAATTACTGCTTTTTTAGGTGTCAGATGCAAGTGGATCCATGAAGGTGTCAGTGATAGCAGAGGAAAACCCCTTCTCCATGTCTATGCTTTTGTCTGAAGAGTGCTTCATTTTGGACCATGGCGCTGCAAGGAAGATCTTTGTGTGGAAAGGTAAGAGATGACTTCTGTTGCAGATGTACAAGGAACACAGACGGCCCACTGGACACTAGCGAGAATTTCATACTGGCTGGACACAGTACCCTGCACTCAATTTCTTACTTAAGCAATTCTCCCTTGATGGTAGTCAGTGGACAGGGATTGCTCATGTGAGTAAGGGCCTCAAGACTGGGTCCTGTCTAAGCATCTTGAGTATTTTGGGGGTATCTGTAATTTTGGGTGCTTAAATGCTTAATGGAGTGGCAATTATGAAGCAACTATGAAGAATCCTACAAGTTTTATATATCGCCATTAAATCTCTGTCTTCTGGGAAAAAAATCTAGAAATTGAAGGCTTGATAATGGGTAGATATTTTATTTCCATATGCTGTTCAGAGGAGGTGTGAAATTTAAAGGTGAGTGGTTAATACAGTCTCAGTGTCTCATGCTTTAACTGAAAGTGTAAACTTAAAAATACTTTGATGCTTCTTTATTTCTTGCAAACATTTCTCTGTGCTATCCTCAATGCTTGTGGGAGCGTTCGCAATTGCTTTGGCTGAACATTTCCCAGGAGAAGACTGCTACTGAGGAATTAGGTTTGGACTCCTTGTAGCTGGAGTTACAGGGTTACCATTGCATCCAGTGCAGAGTATCTCCTCTTCTCTGACTGAAGCTGCTTATTAACTGTTCTGCAGCATTTGCATTTCTTTTTACCATGTGCACTAGCAAATAATTAATCAGTGCAGTTGTCAAACTTTTGAAGTCAATCCAGGAAGCACTGTAAGCATTTTGCCTGAATATTTCATTTGCAGTTAGGGAAGCCTCCTTTAAAAAAAGAGCATTCTTTGGGCACTGTGCTCAGGTGGCCTAAGTTCTTCCTAAGCCTCTGCCTCCTGCTTTCCAGTGCCCACCTGATGACTTCTAGAAGAATCAAGCCAAGACCAGGCATTAATATACAATTTAGGCCCTCTGAATATGGCCACACATGCTCCTCTGTGCATCCTCACTTTGCTGCTGTTGATAACAGTAAAGTGTGGAAATAGCCTGTGAATCTCACCTTGCACTGAGAGGCTGCAGTTACCATCTCTGCTGGAAATCTTCAGATCGCTAAGCTGAGGAGTGTGAATTACTTTGCTAATAGTCTTATTCAAAAGTGACTATGATGAATAGCTTATCAGAGGATCTTATTAGACTAAGAGGTCTCTGGAGTATAGTCATTGGCAGCCAGCTGGGACACAGAACTGATATACAAGATCATCTCACAGGCACTTTCAGAGATGTCTAATATCTTTGGCTGAAAAAGGAGCAATGAACAGGGGAAGGTGGTGATAAATTGTACAGCATGGCTGGATTAAATAGGGGCTTCATCTTCTCAGGCTGTAGAACCGTGGCGCTGCCTGATGAAAGGAAGGCAGTTCTGGACAGCAGCTTTATTTAACGCATTGCAGTCCAGCAAGGAAGGATTCAGAGAAGGCGGCCCAGGTGTTCTTGCTGGATGCATAGCTTCAACCAAGCAGATATCATAAGAAGTGGTTTTTGATAGAAACACGCACATTAAGCAAAAAGAAATTACTATTTTGTTTTCTTTTTAACCATGTTCAGAGCCACTAAGATGCTGTGTTTTGGCCACAAAGTTTTGACTTTGTGTGAATTTTATTACTCAGGCTGACCAGCATTTGTATTTGTGCAAGACTGAGGCAAGAGCACTGTGGAAGAGAACGTGGCTCAAGGACATCTTCTTCATTACGAGATTTTCCCTGTACACTTTCTTTTGCAGAATCTGTGGTCTTATTCCCCTTTCCCACCATATTATTATCTTTCTGTTTTAACCAGGCAAAGATGCTAACCCACAAGAGAGAAAGGCAGCCATGAAGAATGCTGAAGAATTCATACAGCAGATGAATTATCCTGCCAACACACAGGTGTGATCTATTTTTGAGATGATACCAGAAAAGAATAAGCTCTGTTAAAGGGTTTGTTTTTAAATCAGTGAAAATATATTTAAGGGCTTATAAGAAGCAATGTTTCACTAACACATGATTAAGAAAAGTTTGTTTGTTCAGGCAGTTTGAAGACTGGGAAAGTGTAGAAAAGATCAAGTGGTTGAACAAATCAATAACATACACATTATTTTTCATTCATTTAAATTAAGACTCTTTGTCCTTTGCTCCCAAATCAGTTCAAACACCTTGCTTTTCATATTACCAAATCCATGAATCATCCCATATGTAGAAACCAGCTAAGCAGATCATAGCTCTCTTCTAGCATGGTCTCCTGTCCCAAAGATGTATCTGGTATCACTATTCTGCTTTTCGGAGAGCTTCTCTGGGAGAAGGAGGTTGTGTGTTATGCTTTGGAAAGAGGCAGACCCAGATTAGACTGTGCCTGGACAGGACACTGCTACACAGCTGCAAGTCTCTCCCAAGACACCCTTACAAAACGGATAGCCACTGTGACCAGATGATAATTATACTGTCTCATTGCTCCTTGCAAGAACAGGAAGTTTTTGTAATAATCCAGGCCCAGCCTGTTACAGGCTTGATTTCTAAGTGAGTTTAGAAGCAGAAAAATGGCCAGTAGACAGAGGTACCAAATGATATCTTTCTCTTTGTTGAGTAGTCAATGTGTTGCTTGCTTCACGCAAAGTACAGCCTCTTTGGCTATTTCCAGATAGACAGGCCTGCCGTGCTTTAACCTACAGGTGACGTAAACTGACTGCACAAATTACATCATTTGACAGGCTCTCTAAATTATGAACATTTTACAAAATAAACCATCAGCCATCCAGAACACTCCATTCTTTGACATTTTAGCTCAAGCCACTGTCAGTTTTGTTTTCCTTCTGTTTCATGTGTCTTGTTTCATTTCAGATTCAAGTTCTTCCAGAAGGAGGGGAAACACCAATCTTCAAACAGTTTTTCAAAGACTGGAAAGATAAAGATCAAAGTGATGGCTTTGGAAAAGTTTATGTCACAGAGAGAGTGGCTAAAATTGAGCAGATTGAATTTGATGCTACCAAGTTACATGAGTCTCCACAGATGGCTGCCAAACATAGTATGGTGGATGATGGTTCAGGGAAAGTAGAGGTAATTTTTGTATTGTATTAAATTGTAATCCACCTGTAATTTCTTCTGTTTTGCAATTTAAACCGTTGTGTGCTGTTACTCCTACCATCAAAAAAGCTACTTTTAAGAGGAAAGGGAATCTCTGTCTGCTGGGTCATGTTATTTTGTGAAATGTTCTGATGCTCATGGATGATGGTGTAAGTCATCAGTACAAATCAAAGACCAGAAATAATTCCCCTTTTAAGTAATACATTTTCAAGAAGTACTTTAAAGGAACACTTCTACCTCACATCAGCTTGAAATCTGGCATGGTAAAACTTGACCCTGGAGTTAGAAACTCATTCTGGATCTTTCTGTCCCTCATATATCTGTCATATCTGCTTTCTAGAGGAACTCTCTGTCTCGAGTGGGTCTCTCAGCTATCCTGGATTTGGAGGGAAAAAGACGTGTAGCATCACATGTAGCATGTGATTCCAGCCATGACTGCACAGTTCTAAATCTATCAGTATCCCATTGCAGCGATGTCTTTGGACTACATGGGGCCAGGCTGGCAGTGCACCAGCACAGCCTGCTCAGGACAGGTTGGTCTGCGTGGTGGGGTGCCAGAAGTATGAGGAGGGACCAATACCCACAGTTTCATTGGCATATCCTTTGGGATTCTAACCTGATGTTTCAGATGGTACCTAGGCTTGACCACAGCAGCTGAGATCTGGATCATTCTTTTGATATAATTTTAGCAGTGTGTTTCTGGAGAGCAGATGGTAGCTGAACTGGACTGTACTGCATCAAATAGGAAGAAGTCTGCAGATGGCGTATTATCTGTCTGTGGTGTACCTTTCCCATATGATATGATAGTTCTATGATGAATGATAATGTTGTGCCATTCATGTCATAATATCATTTTAAGATGTTAAGAAAGTAAGTTGAATATGGCATTATGAGATGGTCATGTGGCATTTAAACATCAAGACAAAGGAAAGTGTTAAAGTGTTCTGCAGGGACTTGTTAATGATCACTATTCAGTCAGTGGGTGTAGGGTTTATCCACCTACTTCATGAAGAAACTTTCCTGGTTTTATTCCATAACCTTTCAGAACAAAACCAAATGTTGTTCAAGGGGTAACACAGTAAATTGCTTCTTTAAGCGTCTCAGGATGAAGTTCAACATTTTCTAGTGATTTCTCTGTTTTTCTAGATCTGGCGTGTGGAAGACACCGGCAGAGTTCCTGTGGAGCCTGAGACCTATGGGCAGTTCTATGGGGGTGACTGCTACATTATCCTCTATACTTACCCTAAAGGGCAGATTATCTACACATGGTATGTTTGGTCTGCTTTGCACAGATCTCCAGCATGTGAATATTATTCTATGTTGACTTTATGTCCCGTAGAAAACAACAGAATCATATGTAAATGCAAGATTAGATTTACTATGTGGGTTTTTTGTTGGTTTTTTTTTTCCTCTGTAAGATCTGGATCATTCTGAAACTGGTTTTAACCATTGTTTTTTTCCTTATCTTTCTCAGGCAAGGAGCTCAGACTACAAAAGATGAACTGACTGCATCTGCATTTCTGACTGTTCAGCTTGATCGGTTATTGAATGGTCAGGCCGTGCAGGTTAGTATCTTTCAGATGAAATTCAACAAATATAGTATACGATGTAGATGCAAAAATAATGGGAATTGAAAGGAGGAGGTAGCTTTTGAATATTGGGAGTATCAGCTGCTTATGGCAACTCCTGTGCATGCATTTGCCATGTAATAAGATATTTAACTTTCTTTCATCAGTGAATAAACTACCTGAAATTGCTTACATTTTACCACAGATTAATGGCATGGAAGTTAACATGGAGCACTGCAAATTTACCTCCTAGCTCACCTTGTGCAGGTGGCCATGCTATTAAATTTTCTTAGAAAATGGTATCCAGTCTTTAAACACTCCATGCCACTTAGCTTAATTGCAGAAAATGGATGCATCTGCTTTGTTAAAAGAAAACGCAAAGTTGCGTTCACACAATCTTCTTGCCATCCACCCATTTATTAGGTAAAACCAAACTGCCTGTTATTTGAGTTCACCTGGAATAAAAATAATTTATTTTCTACAGCTATTGTCTTTTCTTCATACAGCTAGTACTGTATTCTCCTCATATTTACCTTATAATGCTCTTCTTACTTGTAGGCAGTAATCTTTGGAAACCAAAAATTACTTTGCAAAGCACCATATATATAAATCTGCAACCTTAACCTGACAATTCTATATTTTCCTTAGCTATTATTATTAATAATCTTCACCATTATTTTCCTCACATATTAATGCAGACTAACTTCAAGGTACATTTTAGGATTTACCTAACTTGCTAGCCTTTTCTCTTTGGAAGACTTATCCCAGTTTTGCTCAAATTAATAAAAACTTGTTCATAGCCCTTCGTGAAAGGGTTTCTCTTCTATGCCTCTTAGTTTTCCCACTTGCCACAGTAGAGGTTGTTTTATGTCAGAAGAAAATCCTTTATAAAGTCAAGGAATTTTTCCTTTTTCCTTACCCCTGAAGCATGGTCATATTTGGGTATTTGAGTAATTGGCCAAGTGCAGATTTCTATAGAAGCCTGTATCAAGCTAAGCACCACGGGCTCCTTTTGTCAGCAGAGATTTCCCACTTGAATCATCCTATTTGAATGCAGATGTCTAAAAGAACACAGATATTTCACATTCCAAAACTGCCTTTCTTTTCTTTCTACTGTCTATAAATTGGGGTTTTAGCCCTTCCTAACTTTACAGAGGCTGCATGTAATTAGTGGAGACAAAAGGATAAGAACCTGCTGGAGCAATTCACTTTAAACCAGGTGTCTGATGGCAGAGTAGCCCTGTATAAGCCCCTCTGTCTCTACCCCTTTTGATTATGTAAGAAGCTGAAATGATTAGCCTAGACAAGCCTGACTTTTAGATAGTCAAAATGGAGAGAAATGAAAGCCACATGACATGCCAGAAAAGGAGAACCCACCAGAATTGTGCCTTAGGGTCTGTTCTGTCCCTTGTGTTTTCCCATCCCATAGCCTGTTCACCTCCAAGAAAGCAGGACACATATCCTTACTTTCAGAAACGTGGTGCACAAGGAAAGACATGACATTGGCATCTAAAATGTGTGACCAGATAAGAGGTACGAGGCATAGCTAGTCCTAGTATGACTATGATATGTGCTCTCTTTTGATCATTAACAAGGATTGATGGGTAGGTGGAGAGGTGGGAGGTCTCTTTTCACAGAAGGGCTAGAGCTAGAAGATGACTTGGGACAGGAGATTTTATAGGCAGTAGGAAAGAATTCTTTGCTTCTTATTTCTTAATTATCAAAGTAATGGCTTTCCCCATCCACCAAGGTACACTTAATTTAGATGGCAGACCATCTTCTAACTATTAATTAGTTATTGTTGATTATTGAAAACATATTAAGGAAGGAGTAGAATACCTCCAGGTAATTATTCTGTGAAATATTCACCAAATCACAGAATAGTTGGGGTTGGAAGGGACCTCTGGAGGTCTGGTCCAACCCCCCCTACTCAAGCAGGGTCACCTAGAGCACACTGCCCAGGACCTTGTCCAGTTAAGTTTTGAATATCTCCAAAGATGGAGATTCCACAACCTCTCTGGGCAGCCTGTTCCTGTGTTCAACCACTCTTGCAGTAAAAGTGTTTTCTTATGTTCAGATGGAATTTCCTGTGTTTCAATTTGTGCCCATTGCCTCTCGTCCCATCACTGGGCACCAATGGGAAGAGTCTGGCTCTGTCTTTTTTACTCTCCCCCATCAGATATTTATTCACATTGATAAGATTCCCCCTGAGCCTTCTCTTCTCCAGGCTGAACAGTCCCAGCTCTCTCAGCCTTGCCTCATATGAGAGATGCTCCACTCCCTTGATCATCTTTGTGGACCTTTGCTGGATTCGCTCTGGCTGGCCCACATCTTGGAGCCCAGACCTGGACTCAGCACTGCAGATGTGTCCTCACCAGTGCTGAGGAGATGGGAAGTATCACTTCCCTTGCCCTCCTGGCAACATTCTTCCTAATGCAGTCCAGGATATCACTAGCCTCCTCTGCCACAGGGATGCACAGCTGACCCATGTTCAACTTGTCCACTAGGACTCCCAGGTCCTTTGCTGCAAAGCTGCTCTCCAGCTGGTTGGCCTATACTGGTGCATGGAGTTATTCCTCCCCAAGTGCAGGACTCTGCACTTCACTCTGATGAACTTCATGAGGTTCCTCTCTGCCCATTTCTCCAGCCTGTTGAGGTCTGTCTGAATAGCAGCACAGCAACCATCTGGTATATCTGCCACTCCTCCCAGTTTTGTATCATCTTCAAATATGCTGAGGGTGCCTTTCATCCCATCATCCACATATTAATGAAGATGCTAAACAGTCCTGGACCCAGTATCAACTCCTGGGGGACACCACAAGTGACAGGCCTCCAGCTGGACTTTGTGTTGCTGATCACTTCCCTCTGACCCCAGCAGTTCAGCCAGTTTTCTGTCCACCTCACTGATCACTTATCTAGCCTGTACTTCATCAGCTTGTCTATGAGGTTGTTATGGGAGACAGTGTCAAAAGCCTTACTAAGGTCAAGGTAAACAACATCTACAGCTCTCCCCTCATCCCCTAAGCTAGTCATCTTATCATATAAGGCTATCAGATTGCATAAGCACAGTTTCACCTCCGTAAATCCACGCTGACTACTGCCAATCACTTTCTCATCCCCCATGTGTTTGGAAATGTTTTCCAGGATTACTTGCTCCATCAGCTTCCTAGGGATTGAGGTGAGGCTGACCAGCCTGTAGTTCCCTGGATCCTCCTTCTTGCTCTTCTTGAAGATAGGGGTGACACATTCTCTTTTCCAGTCCTCAGGAACCTCTCCTAACCACCAAGACCTTTCAAAGATAATTGAGAGTGGCCTCTCAATGCCACCAGCCAGCTCCCTCAGCAGTTGGGGGTGCATCCTGCCAGGGCCTGTGGACTTGTGTATATCCATTCCTAAAAAATTTTCTATATTTGGACAGAGCTGAGCACAATATGGTCCTGCCTCATACCTAAGGCCAATACTAACACTACAGTAATAATAATATTACTACTAACAGCTGTAATAATAATACACTTAAAATGTTTTTTTAAAGCTGAAGGAGATCCATCTCGCTGCAATGGATATATTTAAAAATATTCTTTTAATCTGAAATGAAGTTAAACAAATATATATATGTATATATGCATATTATGTGAATTTATATGCGTATACATGAATACTTAGAATGTATTACCTACACTTAACATCTGGATTACCCTTACTTAAGTTTTAAAATGTACTAATTAATTTAGTCACTAGATGGCACTACAGTACAAATTACTATAAAAAACAGTTTCAATATTTGTTTTGCAGAAAGATGTTTCCCTCAGTATTTTCTTCCCCGTATTAGATTTTTTTCCTTTTGCATTTGTAAAATCCTGCTGCAATTTGGCATGTGCGAATGTACATGTTCTAGGATATCCTGATCAGGTGATTTTATCAGTATATCCAGCTGTGAGATAACTAAAAGTATCTGCTTTTGCTGCCCAGCATGAACATCGTATTTCCCAGTCATCCTCAGTTGCACAGCTTTCCAGTGCAACACATGCACTCTTGCCAGCATCTCAGAGAGACGATGTGTCAGGCTCCCAAGCTGGAGCGACCTTGCCTTGGCTTTCATCCTGTCAGAAGGCACTGAGCAGCGTGAGGCTTTTCAACTGCTGCTGGGTAGTGACACTGGGCTGGGGTCAGGATCATCGAGCCCTCCTTTAGTGGATAAGCAGCATGCCTCTTTCCCCTTTTTTCCATTTCTTTCTGGGAGCGACACTTAGAAGGAGCTAAGAGAAGGCTGGGAGTCTCAGCCCTCAGTCTTGGCTTGTGCAGTGGGACCACAGGAGTCCAAGTCACCGGCGAGCTGGGTGGGAGCAAGGGCTCCGCGGCACATGTGGGAGATCACACTCGCACCCAGAGGCTCTGCAGTCTCTGGCTGAATTCAGCAGACCTGTCAGTGGCCAGACACTGCCAGCTAACCTACGTGTTTTGCATATAAAGGAGAGTTAGTAGGACACCTCAAAGCAGTACATGCTTTCTTCCTGCAGGAGTGCTTTCCCTGGCATTCCTGGTAGGCAATTTCCCATTTCCTTCCTTTCCCTTTTTTTTCTTCAGTTTTTCTCTTCTGTCCTTCTTCATTTTTCCTTCATCCCATGCACAATGTAAGTCAATTCTCTTTGTATAAAGCAAGGAGAAGTTGAATAGAAAAAAACCTGTATACAGTTTAGCCTTCAGCTGTCACCTTTTTGTTTCTTTCAGACTGAAAAAACAGAGGATACTGTTATAAGTGAAGAATAAATAGATATATACAACTTTTGTAGTAAATTAACCTGAAAATAGCAATTCTTCAGAGTTCAATGTTCTTTGAAATTTCCGTAATGTCTTTTGTATCTGTAATGGAAGTTCATTTTTATCATCTATGTTATCCACTGCAAGACAGATTTATGCTCATCTTTCTCATCCTCTTGCAGATAAATACACGCAGAAATAATGAATATGATAAATAACCATTCTCTTCTGCTTAAAAACTGAGCTCCGGAACTTCCAAACTAGTTTTTTAGGGGAATTAAGTGACTCTATAAAACTCTATGAAATTACAGTTCTTTTGAAAAAGAATAATTTTCTTATTATAGTAGATAGCAGCCATTTTAATCAGCTAAACATTATGTTACAAGTCTGAAAGATGTCTTTGTGTTAGCATGATTGACAAAAAAGCTCAGAAATGCCATAACTTTAATGTCTCTGGAACGGTATTCTTAAACCTTCTCATTTTGCCACTTCTGATTCTTGCTAGCATACTTACCATTATTGGCTAACACCCCCTGTGCTATTCAATGAAGACCAAAAATAATTCCCATGGTCCTTTTTGTTTCTTATATTGCATTTCTTCATGCATATACAGATCCGAGTCAGCCAAGGCAAAGAGCCTGCACATCTATTGAGCTTGTTCAAAAATAAACCACTCATTATCTACAAGGATGGGACATCAAAAAAGGAAGGTCAGAAACCTGCTTCCCCAACACGACTCTTCCAAATCCGCAGGAACCTGACATCCACTACCAGGATTGTGGAGGTAAGGACAAATATTCCCTTGGATAATGGTATAGCTGCCCCTAAACCTTCTTCCCCTCCAATTAGTCCTTTTGGGTAGTCAACATCTGGTTGGAACACAGAATTCCAGGTCAACTCAACTGCTCTGAGGACAACTAGGCTGTCTGATAAAGTGAAAGTGAATATGCCATAGCTGACTACGGCCAATCTACGTGTTTCAGAGAAAACTGTTAGAAAATGCTTAGTGGACAATCAGCTGACAAGGAATACACGAAAAATCAGTGACCCTTATGAGACAGTCATTCCTACTTCTAGATAGTTTCAGGTTTTCTCCTTCCAGTCAGTTCCCTATTTCAGGTTAAATCTCTACTTCATAACAGTATAAATTTAGGGACAAACTGCAGAAAAAATCACAGCCAATTAACATCTATCTACACATTTTATATAAGCATGCAAAATAGAGATCACATTATTTGAAAATATGAAGAATAAAATAATCTCATTCTTGATCTAGGTTGATGTTGATGCAATGTCACTGAACTCCAATGATGTCTTTGTTCTGAAACTGCCAAACAACTCTGGCTACACCTGGGTAGGAAAAGGGGCAAACAAAGAAGAGGAACAAGGAGCTCAATACATTGCCAGTGTTCTTAAATGCCAGGCTGCTAAGATTAATGAAGGCCAGGAACCAGGTTAGTATGAGGCCATGTGCTTGCTAATATGTAGCTGAGAATACACAGTGCTCTATGGAAATGAGGCCTAAATGTTTTTTGCAATCATGTATTTTGTACGCAGAACCATATGCTCACTCACTCCCTTTGAAATTCTAACCTGAGATTTTATTGTGAAGATCTGTCCAGATTTGGCTGATGCACAAACAGTGCAATCCCCTGAAAGTCTGCAGGGCTGTAGCAAGAACTGCAGTAGAATGGGGTCTTTTTTTCAACCCTGAGAGACTAGAAGGGGAGTAAGCATTGCTCTAGGTCCACATGTGATATCTTTATTGTTATTGATAAACTGCAGGAAGAACTGTAATAAAATGCACTCATCTTTGAGACAGCAAAGTCATCGTTTGGGGATTCTTGGAATAGCGTCTAACAAGCTAAAACATAAAATGTGAAAGCCACTGCTGAATAAATTATATATTGCATATTTCAGAGGAATTCTGGAAAACACTTGGAGGTAAAAAAACATATCAGACTTCATCACAGCTCTTGACAAAGGCCGAAGATCATCCACCTCGTCTTTATGGCTGTTCTAATAAGACTGGCAGATTTACTGTAAGTATATAATGGATACATTCCCTTCTGTTTAATTATATAGTTTCCAGTACAGTATATTTTAACTTGGGAATCAACAGACATTAAACGATTTTGGGGATCTGGCTTTTCTTTGTGTAGTTAGCAGTGCTTGGCAAGAGCTAGATAGTTAAGGTTTGGTGCTCTGAAATAATCTAAGTGTAAAGAACAGACAGAAGAATAAATACTGGAGGTGTTAGCAGGGAACGTCTGTTCCAGCAGGGGACTAGAGGCTTGCAGATGCAAAAAGGCAAGGCCCTTTCCCAGTCAAAAACAATTGTGTTCTTGCAGAGCACTGCCAGACTGCTATCATTTCTCTGAGAAAGTGCAGGTCAGTGCCTTGCCCCCTATGTGTTTGATAGTGGTAGTGAGGAAAAGAAATACCTCCTGAGACCTTGCCAGAAATCCCTAGCAGCCTGAAATTTTCCATAGAGATTTAAGGCCAGTTATTGTGCCTTCAAAGTATTGGCCTGTGATCAAGGAGGTAGGAAGGCTTATTTCTGTAGCAGAAATACCCAGAGCTGCATGAGTGAATCAGGCTTAATTGCTTACTGCACTTGGAAAGGCAAGACTGTGACACTGTTTGGCAAGGATGCCCTAGCCCTTAGGTAGGGAACATAGCTGGCTACCATCTCTGCAGTTTCCTTAAGGAATAGCCCATTCATTTGGAGAAGGATAAAACAAACAGGATCCTTTAATAAGGACTTTAAAATCTTATGAGAGTAGTAGAGAAGTGTGTTCCTCTAGCAAGCTTCTAAAACACTCCTGTAAAATACAATAATAGGAACCAACTTCTCTGTAATAGTCTGCTGGGAGCTATAGACTGTTTGTTTTTTGTTTCAGATTCCCTCCAAATTCTGTGAAACCTCCTGTCTCCCCTAGAATCTCCCCAGTAATAGAACCATCACCATTAGAGCTCACCTGAAGAATAGGCAGGTCAGATCACACTGAGCTTCTGGCCACCATAACAAGGCCAGGGGAGTGGGGAAAAGAACATGTTTTCTGCACCATCTGCTTACAGGCCCTTTAGGACTCTTACCTGACCAAGCATAGCCCAACCCTTGGACGCCCTTTAAAAGTAGCAGGCTGACCACTAGCTAAATTATCTCTCTTGCTGATACAGAAGATGATTAAACTGCTTTCCTACTTAACTGTAAATGACTAGAAGAAGTTAGCAACTTGCCTTTCCTTTGGGGACCAATCCTCAATGGCTCAGTCAAGTAGAATGTCCCATTTTCAAGTCAATGGAAGGTTTGCTTGGATATGTATTTCACCCCAGAGCTCATCCACTGCAAATGCAAGCAGTTTCTTTTCCTTATTAATGAATCTAAGTCTGTTTGTTTGTTTGGTACAAGTCACTCTATGGAAATTTCCCTGTCCCTTTCTTCTGGCAACTATAAGTTTTTTTTACAACATTTTTGTTTACAACAATTTACAACAGTCACAATTATAGTATAAACCTATGCCTCTCCTGAGGATATCCTATCAACTCTGACAAACTGAGAGTTGGTTTTATAGGACATGCGGTATGTGATTTGTTTCCTCTCAGTGTAATATTCTTCACACATATATCAAATCAATTTGGGCCTTGACCCTATAGGAGCAAAAAGAATTGCATGGCCCCTTCTAGACTTATCCCTTTAAAAAAAACTTTGCTCTTTCCAAAATCAGAATATCTTGACAGATCATTAAAAAAAAAATGTGACATCCCTTTTAGATTGAGGAAGTCCCAGGAGAATTCACACAGGACGATTTGGCTGAAGATGATGTCATGTTGCTGGATGCTTGGGAGCAGGTAAGCTATGCACTTTACCACTGCTTTTTGTGGCAATAAGAAGAATTTATTCTCAACAACCACCTGGAATGTAAGATGGCAGGAAAAAGTCACATTTGTAAGAATGGAAGAAGTCTTGTTTTCTTTAAATTATATCAGAGGGAGCTATATTTTATCTTGTGCTATATTATGTGCTAGTGTGAACATATACAGTTGAATTTCCAAGCAAAATGTGAGATCATAGCAGGCACTTCCCATTAAAACCAAAGAAGGCTGGAAGAGTATAAGCCCCAGCAGTGTTCTGAGAGGCTCACAATAATGTTCCTGACTTTATCACTAAAATTTATTAATTTTCAAAAAGAAAGTTATTTCACAAATGCTATTCAGAAGCCACAAAATCAATGTAGCAGCATCTAGGAAAAAGCTTACCAGAGGAGAGGCCAAACACTGGACCCTTACTCTGATTTCTTCAGAAGACCTGAGTGGAGAATGACAGAAGTTGTCTCTGTCATTTTCCCAGGTTCACTGAAAATTGAAAATGTTGAGAGCTTTTCAGATGACAGGAAAACTTGCTGGGAGTGTGGACAGCACGTTTGTTTCTAACAGTATAATCTTTCTCCCATTCTTCCACCCATTGGAGTGAAAGGGAGAGAAGGCCATGGGTCCCATGTTTTGCTTTTCTTCTTCAGCCTAAAGAAAAAAGGCTGAGATTTCTGCAAATGGGAAGGAATGTCCAAGTCCATGTGCAAAGAAGAGAAGGGGGAAGGTGGTATTAAGAGATGCATAGAAGTGGTTGGGACATCCTCGCTCAGGATGAAAGGAGCCCTGGAAATGTAGTTGATTTCTAAAAGGATTCTTTACAGAAAAAATTGTGGGGATTGGTGATTTAGACTCTGGATGTTGGGTTGCTCAGTGGGGAACGTAGCAGTTACCCTGGGTAGCACCTGCCACAGTGCACAAGTGTTAATGCCTATGCAGAATTCAAACCAGGGTCAGCTCCTGTTCTGCAGTTTTACCTGCACCTAAAGAGTAATTTCCTTGCCAATTTGTAAAAGACATCCATGGAAAAGGTAACCAGAGTTCCTTTCATCAGAATGCTTAAAGTCAGGCCTTGCAGTGTCAAGAGAGGAGTGAGATTTCAGAGTATGGAACTACTAGAGCAAGGGAAAAGAAATAAAGGTGGTATATGAGAGCTGTGTATCTCTTCACAGTGCATGTTCTTTCTCCTAATGGAATCAGCTATTTTGGGTTTTACCTGCTGTACATAAAATCCTCATAACAATTTATTTGCAGGTTTTTGTCTGGATTGGGAAAGATGCTAATGAAACAGAGCGACAGGAATCTGTTAAATCTGGTAAGAAAATCAATTTGACCTAATTCTGAGTGAAGTAGCATCAATAGTACTTAAATGAATGAAAAAGGTGATATAGAGAAAATAGTTACGTTTACAGTGCTGTTTAAAAGGGTTATTGAGCTTATTAGGATTTAACCCTGGAGAATATTATTTTCTCCTTTAAATGTGATTTAAAACTCATTCCGTGTTTCTTATCTGTAAGTTTATGAAGAGTAAAATTAATCTATATAGCATTACTAGACTGCAGGGCTTTTTAGAGAGTATATAGGAGAGCTCCATGAAAAGAAGCTGCACTGAAAAAGAGTAGGAATTTCAAATGGAGATATTTACTGAGCTGTACCCTACACTAATATTTAGAGTCAAAGGAATGCTGACAAATCTTCAAGTCCTTACATTGCTACCTTTTACTTAGCTAAGTTTAGAAGAAGAAATTCCTATCCCAGAACAAATCCAGGCAATTTATTTGGAATGCACCTCTTTGAAAAAATCATGGGTCATCTCAGGTGTGATTTCACCAAGCTGAATTGTCATGACAAAGTTCCTGCTAAAAATGCTTGCAGGCCTTTCCCTAGCACAGCTAAGGTTACCTAGTTCCTCTTCTGGTATGTACTGACTTCACATCGTGATGTTGAGGGAAACGATACTGAATGCAGCTGTGAGGGTCTCCCATGGGAGAAAGGGAAATGAAGCTCGTGTGTTTGCACAGCACCAGCAAATGCCTTCTGCTGCTCCAGAGCCAAAGCACTGCTCTATGGGAAGGAAATGATCAGAATAACGATCGCTCTGTTTTAATCTTGTGAAAATTCTTTCACTGGCAGCTGGAAGAAATCAGCAATTATTTGATCATTTCATTGCCTTTGAAATAATTTAATTGAATACTTTATTGTAACAGCCCTTGGTTCTTCTACTAGGGCTTTTAATGTATTTTTTATACCAAAGGAATGAACTAATATTTTACACGTTTTATTTCCTCTTTCTCTTTAGCCAAGCGCTATATTGAAACGGATCCTTCTGGAAGAGATAAGGGGACCCCCATTGTTATTGTGAAGCAAGGATACGAACCCCCTACGTTCACAGGCTGGTTCCTGGCTTGGGATTCGAATAAATGGAAAAATTGAACTATCCAAGAATGCCGCAGCTTCAAGCCAAAGAATGATCCGAGCACAGCTAGTTTCTAGTATTTTTAAGCATAGGCTTATGCAACACTATGTTGCATCTGTTGTTACTCTTTCTCGAGCTTTGACATATTTCTATGAATAACCTAGAAATTCTCAGTACTGGGAAGGCTAAATGATAGTGGCAAATGCGTCAAATGGGGTGGGTGGGGCTTTTCATGTAGTAAATACGCAAAGCACCACCAATGCTTCAGTTAATTTATGACTTCTTCAAACAAATACTGTAGACCATTTTATCTGAAGTTTTTGTGCTAAAATGGAAGTGTGCCTTCATTTAAAAAATCCGAACTAATGCCAAAGAAGTTACTTTAGATTAAGGTCAGCATACTTTTGCACAGAATTTGGCCCAATAAAGTACTAGTTCTGCATCTGTTGCAAGGGCAGGACTGGCCCATGACTGACTTAATAGGCCAAAATACTCATGCTCACTTACGTAAAATTTCAAAGGGTGCTTCATCCAGAATGAGAGCTTTGTCTTGCAGGGGGCTGCAGCTTATATGGGTGGGTATTTTGACAAAGCTACATTTATCGCGTTTGTTTGCTATACTTAGTCTAGCAAGTAGATGCTTGATTTTGAGCTTAGGACTGTATGATTGCAAGAATATGAAGTCAAAAAAGGCTTTTGTGAGACTGCAGTAATGGTTTTCTTT
The DNA here is from genome assembly GCF_036370855.1 of Dromaius novaehollandiae. Lineage (NCBI taxonomy): Eukaryota > Metazoa > Chordata > Aves > Casuariiformes > Dromaiidae > Dromaius > Dromaius novaehollandiae. The sequence continues at coordinate 44,446,391 of NC_088099.1, read as the reverse complement.
AGATTTTTAGCTGCTTTTGATTTCTCAGTGTGAACTGGCCTCCAGTTCCAGGCCTCTTAACCACAGCTCTTAAACATATACTAATCTGCTACTGCTTTTAAATGGTAGCAGAAGTAACACCTCTTTAAATACTTACTCTGCCTTTCCTGGATTGCAATGAAGCTATATTTTGTCTTGGTTGCCTTACTCTGCAGTGCTCAGTTCTTTTCCAGCGTATAGATTGCTCACATTGTCAGGTACAGGATGTGTTTCTACTCATTTTCTATATAGGTCTTGGACATACATCAAGAACCTCAACCGCTTTCTGTTTCAGTAGCATTCCACATCCTGGGAATCTGGAGTCTGAGTACATACCATAGAGTATTGCCCTCTCTTTCTCTCAGACACAGTTATTTTGGATTATTTTTATTCTGATGAATCTAAGAGTAGACTTTCAAAGTGTTTTTTATTGTAGTTTAGCCACACAAGTCTCTTTAAAGGCAGTGGGAATAATTCTGCTTTGAATCTTTAACATTGCTTTAAACACTTATCCCGTAATGCTTGTTTTAGAAAACAATTTGTACAGCTGTCTATCATGTTAATGTGGCTTTTTAATGAAGGCATTTTAATTGTTTTTTTTTGTACTTTTAATTTGGAAAATGAAATTTTAGACATTTTTGTATTTTCTTGATTAATTGTGATTTTGAATCTGAGTAATGCAAAAGGTGAATTTAGCCGGAGCTCATAATCAAAATAATTGAAAAAAAGAATTGAGAATCTAATAGATTAATTTTGGAAGTTTGTTAGCTTTAAACATTTTTATAAAACTCTGCTAATATAATTGGGCTGTATTTGAATGTCATTTCATTTAAAATAAAATCGCAAAAGAGTATTTTATATGCAGACCTTATCTTCCTACCTCCACCTATTTCTGACATATTGTTAGTCAGTGCTTCCATGAATGTCTGGCAAAATCTGCTAAAAGAAACCAGCAAATGCCTTCCTTTTTAGATGGACAATGCACTGAATATTTTACTGTGGTGTCATTTTAGCCAATAGAGACTTAACTATTCCGAACAACTTAAAGTTACAAATCTATGTGAACATCAAAGAACTGGGTGCTTATTAGCATATAATTTCATTTTTAAGAAAAATTAACATTGTCGTCAAACTCTTTGGCTTTATAATTTTCTGTTTGCAAAAATGATTGACTATAGGAATGATTATTTTATAAAATAGCAGGAAATTGGTATATGTTTGTTTTAAAGGATGCCTCTTGCTTTTATTTGTGAGCCTAGAAGAGATACCCTTCGCCTGCTGGAAGGAGCACAATGAAGGACTTTTCAATTACTCAGCTAGTGTGCTCCATAGAGTCACTGAAAAAACTGTAATTATCTGATGGTCTTCTTTGACATATAAATATGAATATATAATTATTTATTTTTTAAAAATAACAATTACATTAGCTCCTTAACCAGATCATAACAAGATTTGCCTTCCTTGTACGTAAATGTTTTAACTGTGTTCCAGAACACTGTTAGTGCTCTGGTGCTTATGGGGTTGTGTCAGCATACTCTGCAACATTGTGAAAGCCTGTTTTTAGTTCCCTTACAAAGGACAGAGGAACTTTTGTAGTCTCCTGGCCTGGACATTTCAGTATTACAATACATTTTCCTGGCACATTGATTATTAATGTTGAGAAGATCACCGAGAGCTCATAACTGAACAATGTTCTCAACTATATTTAAGCACAGTAGCTGCTAGCAACATTGTTCTTGGTTTTACTTGCCAGCAAGGATGCTTATTTTTCATATCCATATAGATATAGATATGCAATACACACATATATATATATCTTATAGTGAGCAAGGGAGAGTTGTAGATATATATAACTCCTAAGAGCTATAAGTCTTTAAGTGGGGCAAAGGGGTCTTTGTTCCCTTCCCTTAGTACTTGGTAACTTGTAGATATCAAACTCTAGATATCTAAATCTATGAATTACAGCTTTTTTCTTCTAATATCTCTAAAGTGCTAGGTGATGATTACAAATGCAGCATTCACTCCTAAAACAGGCAGATGCTTTGGAAAATTAACTGGGGTAAGCAGGGCCTGTGAAGGTGTGCATAATGTTCCTTTAGGAATAAATGTATTGGGAAACTAAGCAGTGAGGCTGGAAGAACCTGAGCAGTGTCCAACAGCAAAGCCCAGAGACAGGGCCATTTGCTTTAACAGTAATGAACAAAATATCTTGACTAATGCTAGAAGTAGCATTGCTAACTCTCCATGTCACTCTTTAAAGGATTTCACAGGTGCTGAAAATATTAACATCAAGGCTGAATGTGGTCAGGTGATTCTAACATCACTTACCTACCAGTCGACCATGCCTTGTCTTGTCCGATGTCCTTCCTAAGCTAGAAGCAGTTATAGCAATAACCCTGATTCCTCGGAGGAACCTAATACACATTTCCCTCTGGGCTCAGATTTGTACAGAGGTGGCTCAGAATGTCCCGAATTTCTTGTAACAAGCATAGCGGTATGGCTGATTCCACATTTAATCAGATGAAGTATGAGCAAGGCTGTAGTTCTTTGTTGGTGCTAAAGATTACTGTCTGTCTTTCCTTCTGCTAATTAGATGGTCTCCTATTGGACTTTAGGGAGAAGTTAGTTTTTGTATCAGGGAGAAGAGATAGGAGTAACAATGAATGTCTTATCAGCAAAGACAACAGGTAAGAAGCCCATTCCAATAATCCCCTGTGTTCTTCCTAGTGTTCACAGACATACTCCAGCATCTGCCACCTAAATACCCTACCTATACACTCCCTTCTTGCTCCAAGTGCTGTCCTGCACCATGTGCAGTTCTCCTTACTGCTTGAAGATAAAGGGATCTTACTATAAGCTGAAATATGTGCAGCCAATTCTCTTTTAACACTTTCTTTTTTTAAAACCAGTTGTTGGAAGGCACAAGCATGAGCTTTTAATGTATCCAAAGCCCCAGGTGATTTTTTTTAAGATTGTGTGAGGAAAGACAATAGAAAATTGTCCTGCATTTAAAGCAGCAGACAAGGATTCTGGTAATCTGCATTTTGTGTGGTCTGTGCAGCCTTCTGTAACCTGAGGTAGATTGCTGAATTTCTGTGCTGCTATCCTCCACCCATTAAGTGCAGATTTCTTACATCCTCTCTCTGCTTATTTAAGCTGCACTGTCATTTACTGTATGTTTGTACAATGCCTGACCTAGTGGAGTCACTTCTTGACGCTGCCATCCTATGCATACTGATCACCATCCAGACAGCTGCCACAGTTATCAGTGCCATGCTGTGTAGACTTGCTCAGAGCAAGGTTAGTAACAGGGCAACGATGATGCTAGCAGCTCCCTGAAGACATATCTGCACTACTCAAACACTGGTGCAGCTCCACTGATGGTAGCTCAGGGGCAGCAAAGAAAGGGCTGGAGCCAGCTTGGCAGACTAGTAAAGATTTCATGAGCCAACACAGTGCCAGTGAAAATAAAATCTGCAGAGCATAGTTCCAGGTTGCTTTGTCAGATCACTCTGTAATCATAATTGCATCTGTACTAGATCCATACGATTTTTTTCTCCAGCTCAGGAGCAGCTGCTCTGGGGATAACAAGTATTATCCCCAGGGAAGACAAGGTTCAGCTGTGTTTATGAACCAATAGTGAAATCCTCAGGTTCCTCTTTACTTTGACCATAGAGAGTGAGAATAGTTGCTTTTAGTTTGTCAACTCTTCTGATCTCTTCTGTCCTCAAATTTTCCTGATACTGCTGTTAAAGCCAAAAGGCCTCTCTGCACTACTGCTCACTCTGTTTCTGGCGAGTGAGCGTGCTGTCTTCTGGGCTACTCAAGGGCTGTGGTTACGGATAGTTTATTGCATCTTTGTTCTACTGCTACTGAATTATACTGGGTAACAGATATCCACTGTCTTCTGGCTGCTGCTTTTGGTTTCACATAAAAGGAAGAATGGTATAGTTTATTAACAGTAAAAGCTTGGAGTTAGGGAATGCATGGTCATTGCAAATAGTTATTGTTTTATCTGAACTCTGTTTTATCAGAGGTCTAAAAAGCTCAGAAAGTTGTGTGCTTTATGTGTTGGTCTGTTGGGCCCTCAATCAGTCCTCAAGGACTCAAAGATCAGTGATTTGAAGGGAGAGCGGTGTTGCTCCCCTAAAAGGCTCTGTGTGGATTTGTGCTGAAAGGAAACACCTTGCAGATGTCAGTATTCCTAAACAGAAGGGCTAGGCTCTGAAGTCAGACTCAGCAGGTAAAATCTCTAAGACTTAGCAATAAGCTTCAGCAGAGCGAGGAGGGTGGGATGCAAACATTGTCCTCTTTGAAGCTCTCTGATGCTTCCTTTGAAGATCCAGATTGGGGTTGTATGTGCTCATGTGCTGTGTACGTATCATATTATTCACCATTTGAGATCCTAAGACCTTATCATATGAAGAATTCCCTAAATAGTCCATTTCTGCTTATGGTATGTCCATGCTTATTTTTCTCCTTACATAGAGATGTATTACTGACTTTATTTTCCTTTTATATCCTAGCAAATTCCATAGTAGAGAGGTCTTGAATGTAATAAGTAAATTGGGGGGGGGGGGGGAAATTATAGCATCCTGCTGCCTTTTCTGCTTCCTACAATTCTACCTGGCATCTTCCTTAATTGTTCTTGTGTGTCCTATCGTGACAGAAGTGCAGAAGATCTGCAAAGATGAGAAGGCAACTGTGGAGCTCACCCTTGCAGAACACAGAATTACTGGCTGTTGCAACATTGTCTGTTGCAACATATCCACTGGAGTTAAGTGACATGATTAAAATTTCAGCCAACCAGACTATTCCTGCCTAAATGTGTATAACTGCCTTCCTTTGTTTAAACTCTGTTAGAAATACAAGTTGTGCTTAATAACATGGATCGCTACATGTGCCCATCAGAGCCAAAAGCGGAGAACCCCATATTCTGATTAAAAAAAGCTGAGATGTCAACAGAAGGCATAAAAATGTATGTATTTAAAAATTAATTTTTGGCAGGTTTTTACATAACTGGAGTTTACAACTTCAGTGGCAACAGCTGTCAGTTGCCAGATTCTCTGAAAGACTTACCAGTATTATGAAACTGGGATGTATATAATGTGGCTTGTTTGAATCATATTCTCTGTGAGATGAAAGAAAAAATGGTTTTGCACAGACAGCTATGTTATGTTCCTCAAAGTGAGTTTACTGTTGTTTCTATCCAGAACTGAAACCTATCAGTGCAACAGAAAGGTTTCTGCCTAGAACACTGATGATCAGCTTTCAGGTCAGTGTTTGATTTAGCTTTTAAACTTTAGCAAACAGCAGGCTCAATCTTGCATTCATTGAAGTAATCCTGAGATTTAGCCTTATCTTAAAAAGAAGAGATGGTGGGCTAATACAACTTAACAATTCTAGAATAGAGCTGAGCAATGAGCTGAAATTACTGCTCCCCACCCGTGCACTGTTTGTCTTCCCTGAAACCTAATCCTTTTATCCTCCTCTTTTCTTTTGTTTGTTTCCTCCTTTTTTAACGAACCATAGTAAAAGCTTCCCTATGATAAGGGCTGTTTTGCCTTTTGCTATGTTTATATAGCACACAGAATAATAGGCTCTGATTTCTCACTGGATCTTATGAACTCTAAGTATTGCAACTGAGAAGAATAATTACATATATCCCTGACGTTCTAGAAACTGCAACAAATATCCAGTACTTACAAAAGTATCATATGCCCACCTTGTGTCCATGTGAGAGATTGAGAACTTCATGCAGCAGTTTAGGTTAGCTGGTGAAACTTGCAATGACCCTAGGGGAAAAAAAAAAAAGGGAAATCCAGTCTAGGATACTTAGCTCTCGTTCATTTTCTGCTGACTGAAGTGCACTTTTAATGTCAGGAATCAAAGCAAGGGAGTATTTGCTCTCTCCTCTCCGTCCTGTAAAGCTGATTTTTAACACTTTTTTGATCCAAAAAAGAATTCTTTATGCTGGTCAAAATCCAAACTTGTTCAGAGGCTGGATGCAACTGCTGAACACCTGGAAAAGCTGTAGACCTGCATTGCTACTGCTAAGTAAGTGAAAAGGCAAAAAAGTCTTGGCTTACAACTCCTAGTCCTCTGTAAATCCACAGCTGAAAAGTCAGTAAGAAGTCTGCCCTTGCTTGGAATAGCAATGAATTGGGCCATATCTCATTCTGTCTGCAAATTTGTGTTTTGACATATTTCACTGAACCAGATGAAGTATTTTCCCCTGCATGCTTCAGATGCCTACTGACTAAGACAGATGTAGATCTGTCCAGTGATGCTGGTTTTGAAAAATTTGGTGCAAGTGCCTCACAACTTGGTAGGAAGTGAGGAAGGCACAGTGGAGGATGAGACTAGTGAACTGCAAACAGACACTCAATTGACTGTATCAGTTTAACCATGGTTCACAAAACACTGAGTTAATTCATCTGCTAATGCATATATTGTGCTGATTATCTTCAGGAACACTGTTAACCATTAATCACCTCATTAAAGAAATTACAACTACACTTGTGTTCAGTTATCTGACTAAAATTCATAATAAACTGTTGCCTCCTTAAAAAACAACAACAAAAAAACAAACTAAAAAAATAGTGTATCAGCTAAGGTGCCAGTAGATCTCTTTCTTATACTGTGGACTATCACCTAAGAAAAAGATGCTCTCAGAGAGCTTGCGCTTAACAAGACTCCATATATATTTGTTCTACAGATGTCCAGGAGGTATTATTAGGACCACTGGTAAATCACAGAACAGTAGTTGGAGAACATAAAATAAATCATTTGTGCTCTGTTTCACTGCCTCAGCAGTGATTTACATTAGCTGTTGCCTCTTAATACCATGCTCAAGAAGTTGTGACACTATCACTGCATTACCTACAACATTACACACACAGAAGCAAAGATGAGGTTTTTTTTTTTTCTTTTTTTTTTTTTTTTAAGCACTCATGGGAGTTTAGGCATATCTCCCATATTTTTATACAATGTAATCTATATGTACTCCTTTTCTATTCCTGCTATGCCTTTTTTAAGGAGAGATGAGCAACTGAATTTCCTCTTCAAGGTGTGCACTTAATTTGATTTACACAAAGTTATTACAGACTAACAGCCTGTTCATTTTCACAGTTGCTACTGTATATTGGACAGGCATCTTCATTCAGCTGTTGCCAAAAGGGTGAGAACTCGTCCAAGAGCTAGCTGTGCACACGAGATACAGACGTGTGTTCCTGCCCCTACCAGCTGCAGGCACCAGTGGGTCATTGCAAACTAACAGAGATGCAGTGGGGTTTTGTTGGTGATCTTTGATGTGATGTATTCTCCCATAGCATGTTTCAGTGCACTATACTTCTTATGTAAACATTATGTCACCTATATGCTAAGTCTCACTTTGTGAACCAAGTGCTATACACTTCTTCCTATCTTTGGATTTCCTTTTAGATGTATGCAGTGCCTGAAAGGCAAAGCATAGCTTTTAAGTGAATAACTTTTGTAGGTGGATAGATTATTACAGAATAACTGGTTTAAATTAATGTTTAATCCACCCACCAACTAGCAGTTAGTGAAACATACCCACAACATAAACCTTTATGTTTCTTTTTGGCTTGACTTTCCATGGAAATAAGATTATATAGAATACTAAATAGGATGTGTGTGTTTGTATATCTGACCCCAGATAATAATTTCTTAAAACTGTTGGCTAAACTGAACTTAGCAGAGGGGTAGAGGTCTTAAAGACAATTATGTTTCTATGTTTCTTTGTGAAACTTCATGGTCAGATCAAGGAAAGAGCATCTACAAGTGTCCTGTGCCTGTACTGTATATTAGACACTAGTGAATCCAGAACAATAAAGGCCTTTATTAGTATCACCATCTCAAAATATCTCATCTGCATCTCTTTTCCCACTACGGTCAATCAACTGAGATACAAATTTGTAGGAAAAGAAGCCTCCTTAGTTCTGATGTCCAAAGCCTATTTGTTTCTCCCACCTATTATAGTTTCAGCAAATCTCACCACCCTTATAAATGTTAAATACTTACAGAATGTTGAGAAAGTTCTTCAGAAAAGCAAAATTTAATTGCTTTTCCCGTTTAGTTTTCTTCATTATTACTCTGTGCTGGTAATATCACAAAACAAACAGCAGTACCTGATTTACTATTGATATTCCCATTATTATTTTGGACTGGGGAAAAGAGTTTCATGTATTAAATTCAGCTGTGTGGTTACAGAATAAAACAGATACTGCCCTTGTATTTGAAATTGTAGTACTTTTAATCAGTCTGCAAACAGCTTCTATTGTATTAAAGTGATATATTTAAAAATTGTGTAACCTTCTTCAAAGGAAGCATAGTAAAGAGATTGTAGCTTATCCTGAAATCTCAGCTTGATAGAATTTTAAAGTACTTTAGAGTAACTCTAGCACACAAACCAGCTTCAAAGTGCCCAGGGCTTTTCTCGGGAAACAAATACTGAGAAGAAATAAAGGTCTAGAAACTAGTGCTGTAACTGACAAGATGTTAGAATGGTAGCACTGTGTAGCCTAGGGTTCCCAGCAAAAGCACATGTTTGACTCAAGACAGTAAAAAACTGCTGGGGGAAAAAAAAAACACACAAAAATTGTGGCACAAACTTGTGTGTGTGGGGGGAATTGCTGTTGTGGTGTATATAAGCACAGATATTTTTTATCAGTAGAAAACTGTCAAAGAAAATATGCAAGCCAAAGTTATAGAGCTCGTATATAGTATCACACACAGAACAGCTTTTTGAATATTTTCTTGTTGTGGAAGTCTTACTTCACATACTGAAGGATTAAGGTGGGAGGTATTTTTCATTTATTAAATAAATATCTTTACTGTGTTTTAGAGCCAGATGCTTAGTGAAGTAGAGGCAAGGAGATTGGAAACCAGGAAAACCTGCAACAATTAATGTTTTCTTACACTCTTAAAAACTGCCCCATATACAATTATATGTCTGAATTTGGATTTTGAGATTATAATCATCGTATTATGCAAACACAGGATCTATGCTTAGCACTTATTGCTCGTGTGCTGCTATCAAGTGAAAAATCAATATGCTACAGAGTTTTGCAGTACTAGTCCTTAACATATAAATGCTGCCAGGGAAATTAGCTGTTGTGATGTATTCCATCTGATCTCAGGAAGGAGGTGACTATACACACATATCCACACATACAGTAAGTGTTCAGATTATTCACTATGCTCTGCAAACCTGGAGTCTTTGTCATTACAGCCATCCTGTTAAAAGGCAAAGCAACTAACGTCTGCAGAACTTGGAAGGTGGATATCACAGTTTCAGTCACCCGAGACAACACACTTCTTCACTATGACTAAGAAAAGTTATGAGTTAGTATCATAATTTTTTCCAGCTAACAGACCTCAGCAACATTCAAGATGCAACTCTGTCTGACTGTCATTATCAAAGAACAAGGCATTTTGTTTCTTAGTCAGCATAAGGTTTTTGCATGGAAGCAATAAAATGTAAATGTTAGACCTCATGTGCAGACACCTGTGAAATGAGAATAGGTTTAATTAACTAGTGTCATCACAGAAGTAAGTTTAACTGAAACAAACAGCAGTTCCATCTCCTGCTGCTCTAAGCTTTGTTATTTATTGTGAGAAAATAAATTAGATTTTCTACCACCAACTACTTTTTAATAATCAAAGGAAAATAATTCATGCAGCATGTAAGTTATCATAAAAGAATTCAGCAGACACAGCGAAGATGATAAAAGGCTTCTTTATGCAAAACATTTTGTATGTCAATTTAAGAGTCAGTCCTAAGAGCAAAATTTCATGTTTTGTGATTTGTCAGCAATTTCATTGTTACAGCTTATTTTCTGTTTTTTCTCAAAATCCATGGTAAAACTGTGCTAGTTTTTTAGATAAGAATGTGATCTTTTTTAAAAGCAAATGACTTCATCTCCTAGCAATACTTTTTAGTTATAATCTTAGATTTAGGGTATAATGGATCAGAAATAATTCCAATTTTCGAACACGCTCAACAAAGCTACAATTCTAAAATATTATCTTGTACCCTAGCCTAGGTCTGCCATATCATTATACCACAATGCAATCAAATTTCTTTTCTCTACACATTGAGTAATCTGCTCAGTTACCCCATGCAGCAGTAAGAATTGGTGCTGTGAGATCATTTCCCTGCATCTTCCGTGAACAGCAATGCATCGGGATCCCACCACTACATGCCAGCCACAGGTGGCTGGCAGTACATTGTCATTATTACAATTTCATTCTCCTCTTGACTTCATTCTTTTTTTTTTTTTTAATTAATTCAGCTCCATGAGGCAGCTGATTTCTTCCGTTCCCTCCATCTGCATTTGCTAATATTTGCTTCCATCCTTTACTATTCCTGGCTGTATCCCTCCACATCTGCAGTACATGGGATTTGGGCTGTTTGTCTTATGTTCTGCTTTTCATTCTATTTGCATGTTACTCACAACATATGGTGTATTAAAAAATAACTGCTGTGGTTATTAGCTATTGAACTGGATAATAAGTGTCATTAGCCTGTTCTATAGAATACTGGTATTCAGCTGAAACAAAAGGAATATTGGCCTTATCTGACCAAGCAATTTCAAGCCCACCATCTTTGCTTTGGAAAGAATTTATCATCTGCTGTGCCACTAGATGTGCTTGTATAACAAAGTCATAGCATTTGAATTGAAATAAGCATCTTGAAATAAGCAGCATTAAGCAGAAGTTCTGATTTAATGTCTTTATACAGTTAAACTCATATGAACTGTTAGCTTTTAATTTCCATGACTATTTCCACATGGAAGATCTCTTCTGAAGTACACATACAGCCTTGCAGGTGGACATTTGATGATCCTTTCAATTTTTGGTTGTTATCTAGGCACTGAGAGAGAGCTCCTGGAGCACGTGATGGGATATTTATCAGAAGATAAGCTAAGTCTGTGCTGGGTGGTAATATTAAAAGTTCCAAGAGTCTTCTCTTTCCGTTCTATACTGCTTCTTTCTTGGCAACATCTGGAAGCTCGCTCTCCCCACTATCAGGTCCACATTCCTACTACTAAGGACTGTTTAACTTTCATAGATACAATGGCTGGCTGCAGCTTTGGAGGCCTGGACCTCCCAAACTTGTCCTGATCCAAAATTTTCTCTAGACCAAACAGGAATAAAAGTCTACTTCTAGCACAATGAAAGGGTAGTATATCATGCAGGCACAGCTTCTTTTTCTTTAAACACAAAGATTTGTACCAGACTACATTTTCTGCATACACAAACCTTGATAAACACGTATCATACAATGAAAAAGTTTTTAAGCCCAGAGAAGATGAAGTTGCAATTGTTTTCCTGAGTTAAGCAATGTTTAGCAGGAAAGAACTCAGAGCTTTGGACAAGTTAGGAAGTGAGAGAAGTGTCAGTACCTGACATAGCCTCAACACAGAAATTAAACATCTCCCTATTTTGCATTACAGTCTTCACATAACTATAGCCCTTGCCATTCAGTTTCCTCACACATATTCCTATTGTACTTTGCAATTATGTTCACCTGTCATCTAATAAGTCTCCTCCCCCAATTAGCTACATACTTGAAAAGGCAGTAAGTATACTTTCAGCCATACACCTTCATTCAAGGCTTCTAAAGGATAATCTAAGCCTTGCTTCACCCTTACCTTCAATTATCACGGGTTGAATGTGTCAACTTTCTTACCCTCCCACTAATTTAGATGGTATTAGCCCATTCCTAACAACTGGAACACCTGCCCGGTCTGCACATTCAGCTTCTAAAGTAGCAGGAAGTATATGGGAGGAGTTGATCAGCTTGGATTGTTATTTAATAGTTGTTTTGCAGTAATGCCTACAGGTATTAATTAAGATCAAGGTGCTAAACACTAAGAAGACTTGCAATGGAAAATAGTTCCTGCCCCAGAGAATTCATAATTCAGTTTACAGCAAGTTACAGCAGGTAGATGAGATAAATTAAGTGTAGGGGCAGAAAGAGAAATATAACAATATACTTCTCCAATTATTTTCTAGAAAAAGTGTGGATCATTTTCATGTATACGTTTATAGGTATTGATATTCTCATTTTGTTGAAGATATTCATTTCTCTCTAATCTTAATCCTTTAATGATCCCCTCAATATCATAAAACTCTTCTTCCAAAGAAACACACAATCTACAAGATATTCCTTCTCCACTCATGGTGTCTGATATGCTATACTCTAGAAAATCAGCAGTTCTGTATCTCTCCCTTTGCAAGGGCATCAAAATCTATTCTTACGTATTGCTTGTTTTCCAACAGAGCAATAGACAAAGGCAATCTTTCTGTGTTTTACAATTAAAAATTAAAATACCTCCAATAAGACAGTAGCTGGCCCATATCCTCCTTGTGGAATTAATTTTAAAATAGATGGTTACTATAAAGCTGTATTAAAGTGGGAAGAGATCTTCGTAACAATCAGACATAAAAATTTGGAAGACTATAATATCTAATAGGCTTATTTTTTCATTAAAAAAAAGGAATTTGTACCGTAATTTGGTAGGTGGAGATAAAGGTCAGTTTGATTTATTTCGGCTTGTCGAGTTTTATGAATAAATTTATTATCTTGTTAAGGAATGTTACTACAGATATTTCTATCTGGTTTCCACCAGTTTTAAATTACTGAAGACCTTCCCTGAAATAATTAAGGCCCAACTGTCACTACAAATGCTTCTCTATTGCACTGAATGCTTTGCTTTTCTTTAAGCTATGCGAAGACAATGTAAAAGAGTGCCAAATCAGAAACCCTACTAGCCAACATTAGAGGCAGTAATTTACCCCATTTTTTCCATAGATGTAAAACCACCTTCTTACACAAACAGGCCACTTCCTCCAAAGAGAATCATCTGCAAGATCAGGATGTAAATAAGTAACGAAGATAAAAGCAGTGAAATATTAATCTCAGATCTAAGTAAATGAGAATTTTGCTATTTTTAGCAGGACAATAATAGCTGTCTTAACACTGTAATAACATGAAACCTTGCCTACAACATACTATGGAATTTCTGTTGCTATACAATACCCTTTTATTATTAAACTACTTCCGTATTACATAATTCTTTGTGACTTGGAATATAAAGTACAATGCTTCCACAGGAAAAAAAATAAGAAGTATAATTGACAGATTTTTTTAAAAAACATTTCTTTTCAGCAGTCACATCAAGAAATTTAAAAGTGCTCTAGAAAAAGTGGTAAGCTTAATATTGAAAATGACACTGTTCCACATCTGCTGGAACCTCAAAGGTCAAAGATTTAGCTATGAGAAGAATCTATAGATTCTCTTCTTTGTGCTAATTACGGTACAAAGTAGGGAAAGCACACACTCAGAACAGATTTCTGTAGCACAATAGTTAGTAGTTAAGCATATGCTTTTATCAATGACTTCTTGAATTTGTCTCTAATTAAGGGTCATATACTTAAGACTTTATTGCTATGCCCTGCTCTTAAGTCAGTGGATCTGATCCTTCTCTGTGCTATAGACACTTCACACTGAGCCTGTGTACATCCAGTACAGGCAAAAACCAACCACATTGTCACAGTTGTACAAAGACCGCAGTGGCAAAACATTAAGCAAATAGAGTGATGGAAAGAAACAGAATAGCAAAAATATCTGAAACAAAATACAGCTCTGGACCTTGTCTAATGCTCCATATACTATAAAAAACCAGTAATGTACTAAAATGGCTTATTAGAAACCAATAATTAGTTCTGACTTTCATTGCTCAACTCAGGCTTACAGATTAAAATGCAGAATTACTTAACATAGCTTTCTGCTGTGAAAACTCATCCTAGTAACTAGCCTAGGTGTAACCTCTGTGTACATTCAGACCTGGGTACTGCTCATACCTTTAACTATATGCATGTAAGAAACATGAACTACATCCACTCAGCTCCTCCCAGTCCCTTTGGCTCCGTATTTCACAGGAACACATGAAAGGCAAGAAGAGCAGCATTAGTACATATGGGCCTGGGGCCTAGCACCACTCACTCTGATTTACACAATAGCAGCAAGGGAGCCTGCTCACCCCCCTCAAAAGATTTCCCACCCCTTTATATTGTGCAACTGACTGTTTAACATAGCTAAGCTTAACAGCCCAGATGAGCATCTGCAGAGATCCCAGAGGGGGACTAGATGAGTTCCTGTGCTACACCAGGAGCTGTAAGGTATTTTACAGAGGCACCAGCAGCGCTCCCGACCGCGCCGCCACCGCTCCAGCCGCCCTGAACCCGAGCAGCGTGAGCCCCTCAAAACCGCGCCCGACGGCCATGACGGCCGCACCTCCCCCATCACGGCGGCGCCGCAGCCGCACTGGCCCAAAGGCTTGGCGGGGGGGCGGGGTGGGGGGCGCGGCTCGTCACGTGGCCCGCCCGCCCTGCAGGGCTGGGCGGGGCCGCAGCTCCGCCGGCGCAGTCGAGCAGCCGGTGCGTGGGGAAGGGCATGGCAGGTCACGTGCGCAGGCCAGCGCGGTCACCGCCGGGGAAAGCGGGCCCGCGGGCTGCGTTCGAAGCGCGTTGCTAGGCGACGGGAGGGCGCGCGCCGCCAATGGGAGAGGCCGGCGGGGGTGGGGGGCGATGACCCAACGGCTCGGCGAGTGGAGAAGCTGGGGCGGGGCCCGCTGCCCGCCCGAGGGGTGGCGGGGCTACAGCGCGGCGGCGCTTCCCGCTCGGGGAGGCGTTCCTGGGGCGGCTTGGGGCGGGCGAGGCTAGACAAGGGCGTCCGTGGTCCCTCGGGGGCGGGTAGGCGAGGAGGCCGCGGAGCATCCCCTCGCCAGCGGCGCAGGTGCGGTGTGCGGAACGGGAGAGGGGCAACCGCCCCCCTTCTACCCCGGGGAGCCGGGGGCGGGACACTCACTTGAGCGGCAGCCGGCGGACCCAATGAGCGCGCGCGCCTCAGGCGAAGGGGCGGAGCGCTAGGGCTGGGGGGGCGCCACCGCCCACCGCGGGGGGTGTGAGGCTGCCCCCGCCGTGGCCCGCCCGGCGGCTGCGGCACACCGAGGGCGAGGCGCCGCCTGGCAGGGGGCCGTGCTGCGCAGCGACTCCGCCCGCGGGGGCGGAAGGGAGGAACCGGTGCGCTCAGGTTGCGAAACCGCGGGGGCGGAGAGCGGCGACCCCTGCAGCTGTGAAGGTAGCGGCCCCCTCCCCCGCGCTGTCCGCGGCCTGAGGGTGGCGACTGGGGCCTCTGCGGTGCCGCCGGCCAATGGGCGCGGCGGGGCTGGCGCCACGCCCCGCCCCCGCCGCGCGGCGGGGCCAATGCGGCGCGCGGGGCGGGGCTTGCGGGGCTAGGCGCGGGCCGGGCGGCGCAGTGCTGCCAGATGCGGTGGAGTCACAGCGGCGTGGGGCGTGTGGGGCGGCGGCGCGCGGGCATGGGGGCGCGGGCTGCTCTCGCCGCCCCGCGCTGAGGGCCGGGCCGGGCCGGGCCGGGTCGTGGCCGGCGGCGCAGCGAAGCGGTAGGCAGCGGCGGCGGCGCGGGGCGCAGGTGCCCGCGGGGGAGGGCGCGGGTCGGGTGGCGGTCTCCGTCCGCGGCCGGGGCGCGGCGTCGGCTGCGTGCGGCCGCCGCGGAACCGCGGCCGGGCTCAGCCGGGGCTAACGTTGCTTTTGTCGCCGGCAGGGGCCGAGTGTGGCGTGGCCGCGGCTGTGGCTGCGGGGATCCTGCCTCTGCTCGTGGCAGCCTGCTGTCACCCTCCCGTCTGGCAATGGGGAATGGACTCTCGGACCAGACGCCGATCCTGTCCAGCCTGCCTTCCTTCCAGTGCTTTCACATCGTGATCCTGGGGCTCGACTCGGCTGGGAAGACGACCGTGCTCTACCGACTGCAGTTCAACGAGTTTGTCAACACCGTCCCCACTAAAGGATTTAACACGGAGAAGATCAAGGTGACGCTGGGTAACTCTAAGACGGTCACTTTCCACTTCTGGGATGTGGGCGGCCAGGAGAAGCTGAGGCCCCTGTGGAAGTCCTACACGAGGTGCACCGACGGCATTGTGTTTGTGGTGGACTCGGTCGATGTTGAGAGAATGGAGGAAGCCAAAACAGAACTTCATAAAATTACTAGGATATCGGAAAATCAAGGAGTGCCTGTGCTTATAATTGCTAACAAACAGGACTTGAGAAACTCTCTTTCCCTCACTGAAATTGAGAAAATGTTAGCAATGAGTGAGCTGAGTTCTTCTACTCCCTGGCATTTGCAGCCTACCTGTGCAATCATTGGAGATGGACTCAAAGAGGGACTGGAAAAATTATATGATATGATAATTAAGCGAAGGAAAATGTTGAGACAGCAGAAAAAGAAGAGATGAGTTCTATTTTGACCTTTTTCTTTTAGAGTAGTTACACGGTCAAAATTTGACATGAGACAGCTTCCAAACCCAGGCCTGCTTGTTTGGATGCCGTTAAGCTTAGTTATGTTAAACAATCGGTTGCACAACCTTGCTGTGTGGAAGGCTGTGCAGTTATGGAACTTTTTTTTTTTTTTCTTTCGATAGTCTCTTCTGAGTTTTAAGGCTCTGCATTATTTCAGAAGCCCTAATAGATAATGTAATACTATCAGGAAATGGATGGGTGGGTAAATGTGACATGGATGTCTAAATAGCCAAATAAAATGAGGGTTTTTGCTTAGTGTTGTATTCATATGTTTGAGGGTACCCTCTGCAAGCAGTTCGCATCGAAGGTGTTCTGTGTTTTTAAACTTCTAATGCTCGTAAGTGGAGTGTTTAGGTGAACATTATACAGCTTTAAAAAAATGTATGGAGCTAGTAACCCATTATTTCAAGAGGCTGTTTTTTATCTTATTTGGGGATTTCTATGAAAGCTTGGCTACATGTGTAGTTTTTTAATTTGGCACTTTTGAAATCGAATCATGTTCAGTTCAAATACTTGAAACTTCAGTGCTGTGGATCCTTCAGCTGATAAAGACTTGTTTGACAAGTAGAATATAAACAACACGCTGGAGCATGGAAAAGTGATTTCCCAACGTATAGCATGTTTTTGGTATGTAAGGCTTTTATTTCTTAGAAGTAGCCATTCATCACTATACAGTGCTAATCAGGTTTAAACTACTTGTATATCACTAAGAAATTTACTCAAAGTTCTTAATTTATTTTTGAATGATGAGTGTTATGTCCTCATGCTATCAACTTAAGAGTAAATTAATTGCGGTAAGGGAGTTACAAAGAACAACTTTGGCTGTTGTGGTTGTAACCAGTGCAGTATTTTTAGCTCTGTTGGTGATGTTTTTGGCAATAAAACTAAATCATAATGAAGTAAAGATGGAGTTAAACTTAGCAGAACACATCTTGTATCTCCCCAAAATACCCATTTTATTAAAGTGGTATTGCTCTGTCACTTTCAACGTATGCTTTTTTTTTTTTTTAATTGTGACTTTTAAAGTATTTTGTGGTTAGAAATGTATTAATGCTTTATACACTCAAAACATTTGACACTATGGGGGTGGGGAGCGGGGAAGAAGATTTTAAAGATGGGCCTGTGTTCTGCTTTAGTTATGCTTTAAGCTGTTCTTGTTTACAGAGTGTGCAAACAGTGTTAACTGGGCAGGATAGTGCTTGACAGAAAAGGGAGGATAGTTTTTTTTCTTACTGGTACAGAGCTTCAAGTGACTCTTTAGATACTTGGCTAGTGATTAAAAGGGCTAAAACAGAGCCTGTATTTTTAAGACTAACTTTAGTGGTGCTGTAAAAATTCATCAGAATGTTAGATTCTCTTCAGACTTTTGTTGGAAATACCAGATTAAAAAAAAATGAAAAACCTATTTCTTCCTCTTATTCAGCCAGCAAAGTAATACATTTTTCTTACCTGCTGTCATGTATCATGAGGATGACAGCTACAAACCTGAATGTCAATCAATGTAACTTAGATATGTTTAAAAAAAATTTTTTTTTAACCAGCAGCTGTTTGTCCAGGAGGTAACCAAAAATGCACTTTAGTGTCTTCAATAACTGAAAGTAACAGCTGTTTTTTTTTGTTTTTTTTTTTTACTTTTTTTTCTTTCTATGACATCTTGGTCCTTTTTGAATAAACTGAAGTAGCTTCCAGTGGAGCTTTTGTATGTTGGTTATATATGTACCTGCACTGGTGACATTGTAAGTCACTTACTCAAGTAATGTCTATATTTATAGAAATGTGGATGACTTCTTAAACCTCAATAAACAATTCAAAACAAGTCTGTAAGGAGAAGGTGTCTGACTTTTTGTAGTGCAGTGGTGTGTTCTCATCAGCCTCTGCACATATTGATGCCAGTAACAGTAAAATTATTTCTATTGAAAACAAAACTCAGTGTTATAAATTGCAGGTATCTCATTAAAGACTAAGTGAATGGCATGTGTGTATGTTCACAGAAGAAATGATTAACAGCAGTGACTGCTTTCTGAAGTGGTGCTGTGCATTAGAAACTTCTGACTTGGATACTACTATCTTTGCACCATTTGAAAAATCTTCCATGCAGCTGAATGTATTTTGAGTTATGTGCAACATCTAATAGATAAAACGTTGGGCATTTATCATGTGTACATGCAGGTGGTACTTAATTTAGCGTCAGCAGGCTCACATTTCTTAAGCTGGCTGAGGGATTCGCATGTACATAAGCCTTGGACGAATTTCCTCTTTGGTTCTTACGACAGGGAGAATGTGGCAAGAGATTTTAAAGATTCTAATTAGAGTTTTAGGCCTTTGACATAGGCAAAACAAATCTCATTTAGAAACCTACAAATCAAAATTGCTAGGTTTAAAGAAGAATTAAACAAGATAGGTTTAAACCTAGCTCTCTAAAACCTGATACTTAAGAGTTCTGTTCATGTAACTGATGGCACATCAAAATGTAGACTACTAACAGCCTTGTGAAAGAGATATATATCAGTAATGCTTAGCCCTGTGAATCTAGGGCATAATCAATATAATGTCTAACATTTTTCTTCCTGTTGCGTGCATAGTACTGCCAGGCTAAGGAAGTTACAGGTACTTGACAGTGGCAGGCTGGCTTCTACCTGGTAAACAAACTGTAGGATACTAAGTAAGTTCTTCAAGTATCCGTTAGGCTTCTCTTCGAAATACTTGAAAAGGCATATTGCCTCGAAAGGTCAACCGTATTCTGTTCTGCACATTAAACATGCTAGTGTTTAACTGGTGGCAGTCTCCCAGAACTCCTGTATCAGTTAAATTTCTTATGCATACAAAAACATAACTGGTCTGTAGTCCAGCACTCAACTTTGGAGGAAGAAGTGGAAGAAGGTAGAGAGCTGTGTTTCTAAAATGTCATAGTTGCTACTGTGTAATGTTTAATATTGACTCGGAATTATAAAATTTCAAATAGGGATGTGAATTCTGCATTCAAGCTATACCTTTGTCAGTATTAGATATTACAGTAACTGTTTTGAGTAAAATAATCACGTGGCTGTAGCCACATCTGCAAATCTGTGGGGTTTTCTTTGTTTTGCTTTATTTGTTTTTAATTAATATGACAAAGTGGCCAAGTACAAACATAATGGTACTTGCAATGGAGTGTTTGATATCTTAGTTGTTTGAGTTTCTGCTGGTGTAGTTCTGTCAACCTGGGATCACTCTTTTCCATAGGCTGAACTGACAGACCTAGCCTAAATAAATGCTAGTATGAATATCTTTAGAGGAGCTGAATAAGCAGATGTAATTTTGTTACAATGCTGGAGTTGCACAATTTAAACTTTAAAATAAATTTCACTAAAATATACTACAAGTGATACTCTGTTTTTCAAGATAGTAGCTATTTCATATTTCAGTAGCTATAGTTAAGTGTCTTAAACTGTTTCTACTTTAAGAAGGTGTGGAATTGCATTTTAAAACAGTGCAGCACTGTTAAAAATGAGCAAGCCACAAGTTCTTGTAGCCTTACCATTGCCGTCTTAGAGTTATCTTACAAAAGCAAGTATAGCATTGCCTCTGTTGTTTATGCGTATACAATCACTTAAAGTTAGCCAGCCCTCAGGATCTGATCTTTGTTTTCTGTAGCTGCATAGCTATGTTTTAATCTACAACTGCTTTAGCTAGCAAGCAGCACTGCAGAACTGTTAAGAGGTGCTTGAGTTCTTGACATCACTTTTGTGTTACATGTTGCACTGAATGTGCGTTTACATTTGAAAATTTTAAATATTGGATTTCAACAAGGCGAGGGGTGAAACCTTTCTCTCTTTAAGCTTTCATGTTTTATTGAGACACAGCTGATCCTTTCTGTGTGGAAAGCAGTACCTCCAGCCAGTCCACTTTCTGCTGCCCAGGATAAAGCAGTTGGGAGTAATCCAGATAAAACACTGCTGCTTGCAGGCCTGACCTATCTAGGCACTTGCTGTACTGTGTTACGCAGCACTTCCAGCTAATAAACTCTTGCAGCACTGGGTGCCAGGATCGCAGTGCTGGCGAGGAGCTGAGAGCAGCTGAGGTGTGCGGGGGCGAGTGGGCCCTTCTGGGCCTGAGTGGGCCTGCGAGAAGGCAGCTCTGGGTTTCTAAGGTGATTTACCAGGGTCTTGGGTAATTTGTTTACAGATAGCAGAAGGTTAACTAGCATCTAGTTGAAGCTTTGAAAAACAGTGCAGCTCGTGGCCTCTGAGAAGGATTTAGGTACTGCACTGATACTACGAAGAAGGGCTTGGTGAAGCAGAGCATGGAAAATGTAGGCGATCTGGATGTGCTGTATCCACCCTAACGTGCCATCCTAATTCAGCTGCGGGCAGATTGCTATCAGAGGAGATTTGTAGACCTGTGCTCAGACTGCTGTGTTCCTTAACTAAGTTATTTTGAGAGTGAAATCTAGGAATGAATCAGTGCTTTTTGGATTGGTATTTTCACTTTACTGTCCTATGACTCATCTTCAGAGAGGGTCATGGTTTACAGCCATCCCCATAGCTTCATCTCCTCGAGTCAAAAAGCAATACCCCCTGCCCCAAACCCTGTTGTTGTTGCTAGAAGGGATGTCTAGGGAGCTGTGTATGGGCATAGCCTCCTATTTTTAGCCTGGGAGATGAGGAAAGTACTCTCTCTCTTTTTTTTTTTTTTTTTTTTTTTTTTTTTTTTTTTTTTGATTAATGACTGATATATATGGGTGAAGGCCTGCTTTGCAGGCTGTGGTTATTTTTAGTAGCAGTACAATACTCAGAACTGTGTGGGTAAACTCTTGTGTGTGTTTTTAAACTGAAGGTAAATATACAGCCTAAAATTCCCAGCAATGGGGTGTGTAGAGTTGTGGCATGGTTTCACTCTGATTGGAGAACAAATTGAAGGGGTAATGAATAGCTGTTTACTGGCACTTCTTTAAAATGTTAGTCATCTTAAACTAGCTGTACAGAAGCAAAAATGCATTTTCAAAGGCCCAGCTGAAAAAAAAGAGCAAAAAATCCCAAGAAGCAAATTAGACTCCTGAGTCTCGTGTCAGTCTCCTGTTTTGCTGGTTCTTACTGTGTGTGATCTGAGGCATCTGTGCAGTGGTCAGGAAAAGCTGCCCTGTGACCTGTCTGTGCTGCAGGTGACCTGGTTCATAGCATATTTGCTCTATTTTCATATAGTGATTTTATTCAAAGGGAAAGCCAAAATCTAAGAAGACGAATCAGCTAGGGGAAGGCTAGACAGTGCTTCCAGACAAAATACCTGCTTGTGAACAGGTCAGGAAGGTAAGAGATAGTGATCCTGAGCCATTAACTGTGAGGATTGCCATTTCTTAGTTCCAGCTATGTTTACACAGCTGTTCTACCAAACCAAAGAGCTAAGGATGACTGAATACTACAGGCCAGAAAAAGAAAGGAAAAGGTAGAGGATAGTAGCTGGGGCTTTTGGGCCAGAGGATTTGAAACTCCTAGCTTTTTGAGAGGCGTTGAGCCCTGAGGGAAATGGATATGCTTTCAGGATTTTTAATTGGTTTTATATCTTTATTCTTTTATGCACTGTAGTTTTCCTATTGCTGAAATAAAACAATACCTCATTTAAGAAAGCCATCTAATCACTGTATTAATCTCTGATTACCTTGACAAAGGAGAAGATTAGGAGGGGTGTTGAGCCTTGTTAAATATGCTGAGGCCTCCTGGCTAGCACACAAGCTGCCGTATTTCAAGGGCTTTTCTAAGAATAGCAGGATCACAGAACTGTAGGTCAGGCGAGGTAAAGGTGCAAAGCCTCACACCTCGGACACCACCCACAGTCTAAAGGTGCCGCTCACCCTGCAACCAGGATGCTTATCTTCTGCAATAATTTTATGCACGATAAATAATAATGATTTCCTGTGGAGCATAATGTTTTCATCCCTTTCCTGCTTCAGTGTCATTTGCCCCAAAAGCTTTAACAGGTTTTGATGTTAGAATATTGTTGAGATAGATGCCATAAGAGTAAGGAGAGTTCATCAGGTCAGGAGTGAGCTTTAACCCTTGCTACAGTGACTTGTTTAGCTAGAAACAGTCTTTTTGCAAAGCTGGCTTAACATGGAAGACAACTACTTATACGAGGGAAACTTTCTAAAAATATCCTGTTTCCAAAATTAGCTGAACTCCACTGGTCTTATAATTATTGGATGCTATCATAGACGTGGGCTGCTGCTGCTGTTGTGGTTTTTTTTTTTTAATCACTGTCTGGTTACTTGATGAGCTCCAAAATGCCTTCAGCAGTTTGCAGATCCTCAGTGTAAGATCTCCACAGCTGCAAATGATAATATTGAGCTTACATATCGGTGATGCACATTTTTTTAGATGCCATCTGAAGGGCTTCTGCGGGTCATTTTGGGTTCTCAGGGAAACTTTGGATTCCCTGTGAGACATAGACTGATATAACAAGGTCTCTGCAAACACAGTCCATTCCTATTTGGTTCCTCTTATACCATAAGTGATATAGTAAAATGACAACCTATGAATTAATAGTAGCACAATTTCCATTGAACTCCACCTTTTGAATTTCCATTTGAGTCAGAGAGACGTATTCAATTTTTTCTTGATTATGCTGTATTTCATATAGGAGCTGAGTTGTAAAAACTTTAGAAATACTTACCCGCTCCATTTTAATTAGCTTAGAAATTTGACTTTTATATTTAAAGTCACTGTAATTCAGCTGTAATCAGCCATGTTACTCTGGAGCTAAATGGGACTGTCAGATCGTGCCACACTGATTCTTTTTGACAGGTCTCCTATCACCACATGAATACACTTCCTTCACCTCCTGCTTTGGTAGTATTGGTAGGAACACCAGCATAGCTCAGCAGCTGTATTTCTGCCACTGTGCTGCACAACTTGCTTGTCCGCAAGGTTAGTTTATGTCCTGCTATTGCTGTAATCAAGACAGGAGACTTTATGAAAAGATTGTCTACGAAGATTCGTCTGCAAACTGCAGCTATAAAACAAACAAACATCCAGCTACATAGTTTACTTTTAAAGTACTGGAGTTAATGCTGACGGCTGGAAGTCAAGGTTTTGGTCCTCCCAGCTGCTGACTAGCTCTGGTCATTTTATCCTTGAAGAGGCTTCATCTGTGTGTAAAGCTAGGCTCTTGTAGCAGCCCTTACATTTAAATTCATGTTTAAAAGTGCTGTGAGATACCAAGATGTTACAGAAATACAGTGTAGTAGAAAGTAATAGAAACAGAGTAATAGTAATTTTGATTTTGGATTGGCTTATGTCTGTGATCGAAAGTCAGGCATCAGGAAAGCATACCATTTTAAAAGCAATACTTTTGAGAGTTTAAAAATACAAGTTCAGCATACTGTATTATCACTGACTCCATGAGCTGCAGCTGCACAGAAAACAAACATTACTATAGTTGATAATAATGTATTTCATAATCACCAGTGAATAAATATTCATGAAGTTGATCACTTAAACCTGACTTTTGTTTGCATTTGACCACAGCTATTAAGCAATAGTAGTCAAAATTATTCAGTTTTATGTCTGCATTAAATTGTGATGAATATATGGTCTTCCAGACCAGGAATATGGAAATGTTCAAGTAAAGGTGATTTGCAAAGACCTGGAGTTAAAATACCATATTATCTTAAAATAAGGTTTTTTTCAGAATAGTCAATGACAAAAATGGCTGGTATTTTCTATGAAAGCCAGCTTTATATAGCATGATGAGAGAAGTATCTTAGAGTGGTTTCAAACGTCAGGATTCAGAGGGTCTCCTGTTCTCTGTCTTTCTTGGCTGTAATGAATCAGTCTGCACAGGATGTGGCTGCTAGCAGATGATAATGCAAAGTGAAGGGCTGGGCCACAAAAAGCCCCAGGGTGGCTCAGCATGGTGCTGAGTTCTCACGAAGAGCTGATTGCTTTCCAAAAATAAGACCGGGAACTAGGGCAGATAATCCATATAAAATGCACTTTCCACTGTTACACATTCACAACAATTTATTATTTTCAGCATTATGGGCTATTATATGTTGAGCATATGCATAATCTATCTATTCACATACACCTACACATACTTCTACTTCTGTAGTATTCCTATAAACGTTGTTTGCAATCATTTCTCGAGGATCCTGTTTTCTGGGTGTAACTTGAGAATATATAAATAGATTCATGTTTTCACATCATTTAAACCCAAATGTGATTGCAAATATGACAGCAGAAGAAATATGATTGTTTGAAATAATTTGCTCTGTTTAAAATCCTTCATTTTATTAGGCTAAACTAATCTGGGCTTTTCACACTGCATATGAACATGCAGTTCTGATGGCATTACCACTGCTCAGAGTTCAGGTTGTGTCAGCACTTCTCCTACAAATATAAATCCTTATTTCAGAAGCTTAATAACCTAATAAGCCTTGAAATTTCACACTTCCCTGAAACTTGGCACAGAGTGTTAACTTTGCTTTTTACCACATTAAATAAAAACATGTATTTGAGGGGAATGTAAATAAACAACAAAAAAAGCTTACTGAGCTTTGATGCCTTTCATATCTCAGCGTTAATTTTGCTTATTGAAATGAAAAGGCATGAGCTCATGGGTCCAAATGGAAACCTCTGCAAATTTCTTCTGACTTTAAAAGTTGCAGTCGTTTGAGTTATCGGTTCAGACTTCTACACATCACACAGACATGCAGATCTCACCCACAGAAGTTCTCACATCAGTTTTGGTAGAGATGTTCATGTGGAGTACCAGCTGCAGGCTGGACACAGAGAGAGCATAAACATGGCCATTTCCTTCCTTAGCTTCAAATCCTGTGAAGCTAAGTAGATTTTCTTAGCAGTGATGATGTGTAAAGTAAACCAAAATGCAGCGATTCTTCTGTCTCGTGGAAAAGCCAATGCTTATAAAAGTTTGAGGTTGTTTTATAAACAAAAGAAATATGGGGAAGACTGCAGCCTGAGTATAAGTGCTGAATCTCTTCACATTTGCTCAGCACTGTGTATACAACCTTGAGGTTATTCTGGGGGTCACTAGACATACAGCTTGCCTATGCATAGTATCTTTTCCTCTTTCATAGAGGAACATTTTTTTCTTAAAGGTAGAAGTAGCAAAGGAATCCCGTATTAATGATTGCTTTAGTTTGACCTAAATATCTTCTGTCTTTTTCCTTGTGTAGTCACTTAAGCCTCTGCACAGGGAGCATAGCATCCTCCTGTTTGAATCTGCAATGTTTTGTCCTCCCTTTGCATTCATTTTAGCTGTGCATATGTGACTGCATAAAGCAGCTCTTACACATCCGTTCCAGGGAACGTTTTTCCGCTCAAAGACTGGACACGCTCTTCTGCCCTTACTTTGCCCAGCCCATTTTGTGCAGAGCATAAACCCCACGTAGCTTTTTCCTTGACCTCCCTTTCAGATGGTATACTCCCACTTTCATTAGGAGGGCCAAAATTATGTATTTTATGTTGGAAAATCCTCACTCACTTTGACTACTTCAGGTGAAATTTAGAGTACCTTTTCAACCCATCTGACTTATTTTTGTTATTTGTGTCCCTAAGGAAGGTTTATCATACCTATAATGCCTTCATACCCATAATGCTCCTTCCCAGGAGCAGTGCTGTGGATTTACAGTATAACATGGGCACAACAATCAGGATTAATTTTACTCAACTTTAGCCTTCTAAAAATTAGGTGTCCTTGTCTAATATAGACATCTCCAGCTCCTTTTATAGTCCATGCAGAGAAATACGTTTGTCTAGGGCATGATTCATCTTAGTTCAGGAGTGGTGTCTAAGGTAGGTCAGATAGATACCCCTCTAAAGAGGCTTGTTTCTCTGTCAACTATAGAGACAGCATAAGCTGATTAACTTAAATAGACACCTGCCTTTTATACCTACTATCTATATTTATATCCTAAATGATAGCGCCAAATCCATGCCAGCTACTCTGCTGGAGTGTGCAGGTGCCTGCCATTGGAAATCTTTGTCTATCTATAACAGCTGAGAACCTGGTTACGCTTTTTTTTGCTTAATAAATTGACCACAGTGCTTCTGGGTGCTATAAAATGATCATACTTTACATAGAAAGGAAATATAAGGACTGATGTATTAGATAGGATGTATTAACAAAAACTGAAGTGGAAGCTTTTATTTACAGTGAACATCACATTGAACAGTTCAGATAGTTTCACTAGAAAATCAGTAAAAAAAATCAGTAAAAAAGAAATAACTTCCTCTTACAGTGTGTTATGATTCAGTCCAACTCCTAGTATATGCAAAGATAGCTTTTCCATTTAATTCAGTGGGAGTGAGATGAGGTGCTAGGATTGTGCAACAAAACTGTCATCTGCAGATCTTGCAGTTTTTGTTTCTTTTTTGAAACGTAAGTAAATCCCCACCTCTTACTTGATATTGTTATTGAGTCTAACAACACCTGTGCCTGCTTTCGCACATGTGGGGAGTTGCAGCCTCTCTCATGGGACTACAGAAAGGCTCCAAGTAATCAATCTGAAATTGTTAGAGAATGAAAAAGAGTAGTCTAAAGGAAGTTTTGTAGCTAATCCCTACGGCCATTTAGGGAGCTGGTATTTAGGGGCAACCTGAGAGGAAAGACAAGATGTAAGTAAGCAGCTCCATAGGTAAGGAAAGCATAAACTGACCCATTCTTTCCAGCTTTTCTTTCCCTTCTTTCTAATAAGGTATGAGTAAATGATGGCTTTTGAACTTGTGATGGGGGTATGAGAAAGGGTCTCCCTTGTCCCTGTGTTTCTGAAAAGTGTAAGAGTTTAACAGCTTCTTAGGTATCTAGTGTAGTCAAACTTTTTGTTGGCTAATGGTTCAAAAGCTATTACATGTACTGTGCTGAAATCACATATAGCTTATTTCTTTAGGAAACTGAACTAAAATGCTGGGAGGAGTAGTACAGGAAGGAAGAGGCTGAGGAACTAAAGATCTGGGGTATGGTGTTATAAGCCTTAGTGTTTAGTGAATGAATTAGCTGGGCATGTTCTGTACTCCTTCAGTCTAGTCTTAGAAGTGTGAGACTTACTCTTTTTGTTGTTGAGACTATTTGCTTAAGAAGGAAGCTGGTGTGCAGATGTACTGAGAGACCTGAATCCCCGAAATCACCATGTCCTCACATGAAAGCAAAGTAAGGGTGTCCCTCATGAAGGGCTGTTTGCTGTGATGTGAGACCAGGTGCTACAACTTAGTATTAGTTATCTCTAGTGAGAAAATATATGTATTCTAAATCAGATGTTATCTCCTTTCTTAAATATCCTGTTGACTGTGTATTGTACAGGTTAACCCACAGTCACAAAGGCACTTAAGTCTCTCTGGCAGAAAAGCTATGTTGTCTGTGATAGCTTGCTTTCTCTCTTCCACTGTGGGTGTGTGTAAAAAGCATTTGGCTATTGCTCCTCAAGCCTGTGGCAGTGAATTAATAATGCATAAAGTAGTATAACCATTTACTAGGGCTGAATTTGCGTGGAGTTCAGCTGATTTTCAGTTCTCCTGAGGATGAGGAGGATGCAATAGGAGTATGCTGCTGCAGAGAACAAGAGGAGCAAGTTGGCTATGTTTAGCACTTGGCTGTTCCAGGCAGGGAGACTAGGGGTTTTCACGCTCTTGTGACAGAAATCCAGCAAGTGTCTGACTCACTTCTGATGCTAGTAGTAGCATTGTTCATTGGCCATTGGTTCTGAGCATGCTGTGATTATTATTATGAAATAAAATGTAGAGACGTAAGAATGAAAATTAAAAAAAAAAAAAAAGAGAGAGAGCAGTCTCATGCAAAATTTCTTAAATTAGAACCTAGTCTCATCAAAAAAGCAAGTTATTGAACCTGGTTGTAAGCATTCGTTGGTAGGTGGCAAGGTAAACTGAATCGTAGAAAATCTCATGACAGATGTGTTTATTTGGGCCTAATTACTGCCCTTAGATAAACAAAGTTCAGTAAACAAATGACTCCAGGTTTTGTCTGTGAATAATACTTTATATGTATTTTTTTATATGTATGTGTGTGTATATATATATATATATATATATATATATATATATTTTTTTCCTCCTCTGTCTCTTCTTCTTGCAAAGGGGACTACAGTGGTACTTCTCCCACCAAGCCCTTCAGTTCAGCGGCCTGCAGCACTAAAGCTCCTCTAATGTCCTCTGGAACGGGACTGGTGAAGTAGGCAGCAAGCAGAGAGGAGAGCTGTTCTTACTCAACATGTGGCGTCTGTTTAGGTGTTAGGTTACTCTTGTCACAAAGCCAGGGTTTGTGTTGCTGGCAGCTGAGCACCTTCCTTTAGCCCTGCTCTAGCTCTGGCCCTTGTCCCGGGGAATCTGACTTGCCCAGCGCGACGGCAGGAACACCAAAGCCAGCGAGTTCCTGTGCAATGAGAGGACCTTACAGTGCCAACAGCAGTTCAGCCCTAACAAGGGTTCCATTTGTGGATTCCCCCCCGACCCCCCAATTCCTGTCCTTTCACTATGGTCTTAGACTCCAGCATGTTTACAGCTATGTCCTGTGCTGTGATTCTGAAAGGTTTCTTTAAATCCTGACCCAAATCAAATAATTCTGTACCCAAATAGGCTGCTGCATGTTCTCCTCACCTTTAAAAGGACTCGGACAGAACGCTGCAGTGTACTCCTCTTCGATAGGGAATGTAAAAACAGGGTATCTTAGGAAATATTTTGACAGGGAGACTAACGACTGTATTTGTTACCGTGTCTGAAGAGCCATTTGCTGTGTTTCATTGGTCAGTTGTTGGGGGCATCTGGAGCTAAACCCTGCGGGAGCCAGGAACTGTCAGTGCTGCTGTCTCAGGGCCTGCAGTGAAATGTCATCCGCATGGTCCCTTTCTGTCTGAGCTGCCAGCGGCTTTGTCTGACCTCTGAGGACTCTGCAATGGGCTGCACTTCTTGTAAAATCTCTCCCGGGAAAGTGATTAAAGTGACTTTGACACAGGCTATTGCATAACGGTAAGAGTTGGCTGGTGCAATATTTCAGTCTCCCTGAAGGACTAGTGGTGGTGGTGGGAGGTGGTCATCCCTGCTAGGGAGAGCTGGTGGTGCTTAACGTCCCCTGCACTGTAGTGCTCTGGTGAAGTCTGCGCCAATCTTACAAAACAACATATCTTGTGATGAATTTGGCAGTAGATATCTAAACAGGAGAAGCAAAAGGTATTTTCACTGCTGCCTATCAGGCTGCTTGGTATTTGGAGAGGCTCTGGGTTACAGAGGGCCTCAGCAGGGGCAAGGAGCAGAGCAGATGCAGGGGACCATTAGGAAGCCCCAGCTGGGTTGGGTTGAATGGGCAGCTCCGGGCTGGGGCATCCCTGTGAGGCCTCCATCAACTGCCTCTCCTGGCTTCCTCTTCCCCCAGCGAGGGTTCGGGTTGCCTGACCATGCCCATGCCAGTGTACTCAGCGCTCAGCCTCGTTGCTCACAGTCCCATACGGCTCTGTTCATGAAGGAAAATGCAATTTGAAGTACCCTGCTCCCATAGAGCAGTTGTTGCTTGTCGGCTCCCAGCCACTGCTCACCTACGCACCCTGCCCGTCGCATCTGTCGTGGGGCTGGTACAAGCGAGGGGCTGTAATAGGCTGGATGGCGGGTGTCTCCTGTGGCTGGGCTAACCCCAGCCCATGAGCATGGCTGGGGAGCTCTGCTCCGTGCAGGTTTTGCTCTGTGCGTGCATTTGTAAAGCAGAGTGAGTTGGTCCTGCTTTTGGAAGTGTTCAGATGGAGGCATCGGGCCTGTGCTTGCTGGGGATTGATGGGGAGCAGAGTGTGGCCTCTGGGGAGATCCAGGCTGGTCCTGAACCTGCGCTGTGCCGTGGGCCTGCGGCCATGTGCTGTCCCCGAGGTGCTGCCCCCCTCCTGGGGGTGCAGCTGGTGCAAAGTCACCGCAGGATCCCCCAGACGAGAGCGGGACACGGCCTTGCAGTGGCTGCCCAGAGCCTGCTGCCTGCCCAAAGAGCGCTGGGGTCCGGTCCATGCAGCACAAACCTGACTTCCTTTGGCATTTTCTCAAAACACTTAGTGCTGTTTCTGTGGCTAGTGGTGTGTGCCTAGTCTTGTTATAGCAAGCTCCTCCAGTGCGTTTTCTTAAACTTTTCTGTAGCTTCCGGTTATTAACAACTTCTGGACTGGTTTGTTGAGCTGAAGCGAGAGGGTTGTAACCAGGTGGAGTGCTGCTTTTCCTGGGAAATGCTGTCTGTGTGGAGACTTTCCTTTAGCCAAAGTTTACTGGCTTTGAAGAACATCATTTCCGGTCTTACCACTTCCTTATTAATAATTTATATGATCTTTAACAGTACATTGGAGTCTTCATCAACTTTTCTGGATTATGCCCCATCTGTTTGTTTTTTTGCCCCCCCCCCCCCCCAGCTCTTTTCCAATGTTAAAGTTGGACTTTTTTTTTCTTTTAAAAAGATATCTAAAAGATAAGGCAGAAGGTTTTTTAAGAAACTCTGAATTCTGTTAGGTTCTTAGGCCATAGCTTCATGGTGCAAAGTATTCAGTAAAAATGCTGCCATGCACCCTGCAGTTGTGCCGGCACCATTGTTTGTGCAGCTGTACTGGGGACCTTACAGTGAACTGATCTGCCTTCAGGAAAATTTCTAGATTATCTTCCAGCTTATGAGTTCGCAGTGCAGCTGTCTAAGCTCATATGCCTGCACAACTGGAGGGTGCTGTGCGGGCACGCAAAAGATGGGGCAGAGTGGTGGCAACACCTTAAACTAGTACTAGTTTAACTACCTTAAACTAGTTGCTGCCAAAGACTTTTGGATCATGAAAGCCTTGATGTTTTGCTAAGTAATAACAACATGTTCAAATTTTTTGTTTTGTTTTGAAATGTAGCAAAATATTACAGACTTGAAATGATTTCCAGACAAGCTTGATTGGTCTTGCTGGTTGCCAAGACCAAAATACATAACTGAAATTACTCTGGGAGAAACCAAAGTAGGAATTGAGGTGCAGCTCTTAACAATGTCTGCTTTAAAACTACAAAAAGAGTTTCTTGCATTTGCTGATATTCTTATACACTCTCACTTTTTTACATCATAGTACAATGTACTGGCAGCATTTTTTTTTTCAATCTGAAAGCAAGGAGTGTAACTTCTTAAATAACTCTCAATTTTTGTCAGTATGTAATTGCTATTTTTTTAATGGTATTTTGGTCTCTGATTTAATAAACCAAGCTCGTTTCTGCAGAACTACTGGGGAATTTTCCAGGTTATACTGTTTTAAGCCAGATAGTTGTCTGGACAGCAAAGAGAATGAAATCGGAAGGTGCAAACCGTTATTACATTTGATACTTTCTAGGGTATCAGGAAGTGTGAGATTAAATAGAAGAAGTGGTGACACTTGAAGAGTAGAAACATCTTTTTCTTCTTTTCAAAGAAAGAACAATGGGAAATTGTGGTCTAGCTTTGAAGGCTGGCAAATAAAGCCTGGAGTTGACACGGTGGCCGAGGGCAAGAAATCTGTCCTAAGGTATTAGATTACCTTGGTCTGCTTGACTCCTCCTTGATACTGTCTGTAACAAAGCCAGGCCTTCAGTTTAATGGCACCTTTGCTTCTTCCTTTCCCTCCTCTTGTCTTTCTCATCAGGAAGGAAAATCTCCCCATAATATTGTAGAAAAAATAAGCTTTACCTTAGGAATGTCATGCTTGCTGAGGTAATTGCTAGATGACTTGTTGATGACCTTTGTTCCCTCAGTTATAGGGTGGGGTTGTTCAATATACTCATTCACTGACTTAAGTGTTTAAACTGTATGGCTTCTTCAATTCTGACGCAAAACTCTTTGTCTTCAGACTTAATATTTGTCTCTTCAGGTGACCTTATCTGCTGGCAGGGGACAGCTTCCCCATTTGGCCTCCTCAACTTGGTTCTCAGCTAGACAGCTCTAGATTGTTTTGGAGCTTGTGATGATGATAATGAGACAAACTTCACTTTTACTTCCAGTTGCATTACATTTTGAATCCAACGTTTGAAGCAAGCCATCATTTGCTTGACTGAAATGGTCCTCTAAAACTAGAGCTTATTTGTCTTTCAGAAGGAGGGGAGCTGAAGCTTCTCTTCTTGAGAGATGTATATAATTTTAACTCTGTAGTGGCTGAATTGGTTACTGTCAGTCTGTCTAACTCTTAGATTAGCAATTGGATTTCCTAATAACCCTGGGGAGGAGGATGCTACTGATCTCCCCTGGCACATTACCCTTGCTGTTTCCTTGGTTTTCCTTTTGGTGAGGCAGCACCTGCTGCTTGCCAGGCAAGGGAATACTTGTGTTTGGAAAGGTTATCGCACTGTGGCTTCTGGAGAGGCCAGATAGCCGGCTTTAAGGGTGTCGTTTTCTGCAAGGTAACTTGTAGAGGTCAGGTGCTGCCCCCGCAGTGCAAGGAAATGATGTGGACGAGAGCAACTGTTTGCATTTTGCCGTCCACCTTTAGCCCTGGGAACCGACGACTCACTGCTGAGACCTTCCAGCTCTGGTGGCGGTATGAACTGGGACTTAGGCAGCCAAGCTCCCGCTTTCATCACATCACGCTTCCTGTGTGGGGACTTAGTAGGGTTTAAAGAGGCGTGTGTGTACTTAAGGAAGTTTCAGCCTCTTCTTCACTCCCTTCGAAATTAACACCTTGTTGCTACAGCTCTGGGAGCTTGTGCTGTCCCTGTTGGATGCTGTGGGCTCCCTGACCTCCCTGCTGGCTACCCCAGCAAGCTGGGGAGAAGCGCGGCAGCACCCACCATGTGTCTGCCCCCGGCCCAGCCCTGGCTCGGTGCTTGCCCTGCCGTCTCCTGGCGTGATGGCAGGTGTGGAAAGCTCATCCCTCCCCTTGCCTGGTCTACATCAGGGCTCAAACCTGAGCTTGTATGTGGAAAATAGCAATTGTGTGTGTGTGTGGTTTATTTATTTACTTATTTTTTATTTATATAAATGAAAACAGCCATAACTTAGACTTGGTCCTCCACAGCCTTTTGTTCAGTTTAGGGTTTATTATGTTTTTTAGACAAAAATAGATAGATCATGACATTCTGCTGCACAATGTAATCTAAAGTGAAAACAGTCTTAGCTGAAGGATGTGACTTGCCTTTAAATCTGACCAATTTTATTGTGGTCGCTTTGGTTTCTTTGTTTTGTTTTTGGGTAATGAAATGACAAAAGATCTTGAAATGACTGAAAGCAAGCCTGCTGAGACTGAAAGTATGATAATAAAAACTGGTATGATTCTCTTTATTATCCTAATTGCCTGTCTTGTGATGTACAGGCAAATATCTTGCAGTTCACTGGAGCTATGTTCTGCTTAGTCTACTATCATTTTACGTAATTGTTTTTTCTGTCACACTTTATAAATCAGGAAGTTATCCTCAATAGAACTGATTAATGGATGCCATAATCATATTACACATATGAGTAGCATGTCTTAAGCTCATCAATAGAAAGCATCACCATCTTTATGTCCCTCATTCATTATAAGGAATAAAGTGTTTAACAGTATAACACCATCTGTTAATTGTTTAGCAACTCCTTATAATAAAGATATATTCATAAGTACTTTGTAAAGCATGACCATTTTCTTCAATGCACTCAACTTCCTAAAGCAAAATGTATTAGTAGTAATAAAATGTATATAGACTGATGTAAATAGAATTTCTAGGAACACTTTAATTGCCAACAATTATATCCAGGTTTATCATGATTACGTGCTCTCTTGGTGCCTGCCCAGCCCTCTTTAAAAAAGATGCAGTACCTGTTTTAGGGTTTACAGACTACTTTTTTAGACTTTAAATTAGCAGGAGGGCACTGATGAAAAGCAGGCATAGTTGGAAGAAAGAACAAAGGCTACAATTGCATGGTTGTGTGGTTTACATCACGTCATTAGGTAAACAGGGTGGTTCTGCTAAGCTTTTTGACTTTATAGTTGTAAGGATACATGCCTCTTGTACCATCCCACTGATAGAAATGTTAACTTGTTTCCTTCCACCTGTCATCTTGTTTAAAAACAACGTGTGGATTCTGATGTGGTGATAAGATCAAATGTAAGGAATCAGTATTGCCTTTGGGAAAATTCCCTCATTCCTTCTCGTGGGAGACTTAACTTCTTGCTGTCCCCAGCTGTTAGTCTTATAGTTGCACTACATCTCTTAGTATTTTATACCCTCGTCTTTTATGTAATATTTTCTGCAGCTATTATCTCTTAGGAGGGGGTGGGGGAAATATTAAAAAGGCAGATACAACAATAGATACAAAGAGACATAACTACAACCTTCTTTCTTCTCTTATGTTTTCAGCTTAGCGTTTCTATCTCTGAAACTTTATCTGGCAAAACTTTGATGCAGGATGACTTCTTTGCAATGCTGTTACATATAGACTTACTGTAGACTTGATCACAACAATGTGTTTGTAGTGGTTTAATTATGCTGGTTAGGTAAGTGATATTAAAGTATTATATCACACCAAATGTTTTTGCTCATAATTTCAAGTTACAGATAAGGCAGGATCTTCCAGTTTGGCTAGTCTGTCTTGGGTATGTCTGTGAACTTAATGGGTCTTTCTCACCCTACCTAATCTGAATCCAATCATAGAAACTAAGGGTGATAAACAGTTATCAAAAATGAATTTCAAAGGAAAGATTGTAATTTCTGCTACTGACACAATGCTTATGTGGGAATCTCCTTTCTTCTGTAGCTCATGATGGCATATGGGACCAATGCATTTGCTAGCGTGGTTAGAGCCACTCACTCGTATGGAGAACTCCTTGCCGCTACCTAAACAGTTAACTTCTTTTCCAACATCCTTAATCTGTCATGTGCCATGATGCCTACAAAGATTTGGAGCCCTGAGCTGTCACTGTCTTGATGCTATTGCTCTACAGTGACTACTTGCCTCCCTGTCTGTGTTTGCAACGGCCTCGAAGCATGAGTCCAGGCACGATTTGTTGACTAGTTCTATTAATTACCTGCTGGAATGCTCCCTGGGCGGCTTTGGCACACCTACCTGAAACGTACCATCTACTTTATGGCACATGCCAGGGCACTGTGCAGTCAAAGTCCTTTCAGCAAAGTCACAGGACTGGCTTAGGCAGCTGTAATAGCCCAGGTCTCTCTAGAAAGGCCAAACAGTGCATGTTTCGAGGGCAAGCAGGACTGGTAGGAAGTCTGAATGAAATTAGGCAATGGAGCTGGCTTTTAAGAAGGCTGTGGGCTTCACACTATTCCTTAGAAAGTGCAGTTCAAGTAGTTAACTGTGGTCACAGTTTCCTCCAGACAAACAGATGAAACTGTATTCTTCCTTTGCTGCTTAACTTGGATTGAGTTCTGAGACTCCCCCCCCCACCCCCACCCCTTGACTGATGCCTTGGACTCCTGCTTGCTCTGCTTGATGCAAATAACTGCTAATGATGTCCAGCATGGTGTGGACAGGCATTTTTCAATGGAGGAAGTGATTCTGCAGCAGCTTGGCTGGCTAAACCTGACAGCTGGATTATACGAATCAGCATTCTTTGCTTAATGAAAACCCAAGTGAGTTACTGAAATATCAGTCACTATCTGATGCCACCTCAGTTAACGCAACCACTTCTTTTTGGATGTGATCTGAGAACTTTGCTTCAGCACTTGCCTGACAGTCAGCCTCTTTTTATTTTTCTTAGCTGGGATGAAGTAAAAGTATGTATTATTGTTATTGCAATAACACTGTAACTGAATGTAGTAAGAGCGTGTTTATATACTCTTCCTGAACAGTTTCAATTTAACTAAGT
Source organism: Dromaius novaehollandiae (assembly GCF_036370855.1). Taxonomy (NCBI): domain Eukaryota; kingdom Metazoa; phylum Chordata; class Aves; order Casuariiformes; family Dromaiidae; genus Dromaius; species Dromaius novaehollandiae. Next base: position 44,410,207 of record NC_088099.1, on the reverse strand, counting down.
CCCTTTAAAAGTTAGAGTTTAAATTTCTGTACTGGAAGATACTTTTCTGCAACAAACTCTGTCCTATATTATGAACAAATAACGTGTGGGAGGAAGAGTTGTTTAAAGAATGTTTTTTAAAAATGAGCTAGTTGTCCAAAAAACTTACACACAGTCAAGCAATAAAAATTAATAAACTGATTGTCTTCTTACTCTGGCTAAGAAAACAAAATCAATTAAACTGAAGAATCCAAAACTTAGTGAGACCAATTTAACATATGCATCCAAAAATAAAAATGGCCTTTTACTTATTCTGCATATGTTTGGATTAAGCCCTGAATCTGTAAGAGGAAAAAGAACGAGCAGAAATGAATGGGAGACTTTCCACTGATTTCAATACGTGTTGGATCTGATTCTTATTCCCTCCCTCTTGACAGAAAAACCTGCTTGTGTAAGCTAAGGAGAACCAGATCCTATCTCCTCCCTCTGCATCAGTACGAAGTGTTTGAGGCCTGCTACAGCATGAGTTCAAACTGTGAAAAATAAGCAATCCCACTGAAGCCTGTGAGCTATCTCCTAAGTAAATGCTACCTATCACAGATGGAGCTTTAGGCTATCAACCAGACCTGCCGAGCACTGGGAATACCTCTGTCAAGCAGCCATGGCTGATGCTGGTGGAGACAGTTGAGCTGAAGGGCTCTCAAGATAGTGAAGGGACTAAGCTAGCTTTCTCTAGAAGAGAATTTTGACTCTAGAATCTGTTCTCCTCCACTGACTGAATTGCTTAATTTTTCCAAGTCAGCTGTTTATTTAAACTTTCAGAGAGAAGAGTTCAGTTGTAGAATGTGGGAATAGTTTCGTTGTTGTAACATCATGTTAAGTTGCTGGTGACTTCATTCTTAGAATTGGGAGAGAGCAGGTGGATTAGTTTTATTTTACAATAAACTAGAATGACTGAAGCATTGAAGAAAGTATGTTAGTGCACTGTGGCTGTAAAGTCTGCTAACTGGTTTAACTTGTACGCTCACTGTGCTTTGGACCCTACTTATGGACACACACATTGTGCAAAGGGCTATGCAAGCACAGACCAAAAGGTCCCTACTTGGCCTCATAACCTAAATGAGATGAATCAGGAGTACACGATGATGGAAAGCAGGAGAAAATTAAGAGAATACTGACCAGGTGTTCATGTACTATGTGGCCTAGTGTAAGGCCAGCATCCTTCAGAACTAGGGTACAGCTGTAGCTTACAGGTAATGAAATAAAACATGGGCACATCCATGTTTTCTGGGCTCTTTAGTGCTGCTGTCTAAACAGGACATACTTCCAAGGGGCATACTGTTTTGCATACTATAGTGAAAGTCTTAAAATGCATTAGAAAACCATGCTGAAGCCTCTTTAGTCACAGTTCTTGCTGAGAAAACTTTTGTCCCTTGGAGACTGGAATGAGTAAGACAGTTGCAGAGGATGTACTGGAAGAAAGTAGGGGATGAATCTGCTTCTGTACACGAATGCTGGTGACTTTGGAACAAGGTTTTACTAGGCTGTGAGAATTCATACAGGTGCAATGGCTCCACTCTGTCCCATGGGAAATGATTTATCAGCAGCTTAAAGCAATGACTAACTAAAACTGCCACCTGCCTTATGCCACTGGCAGTTGGTAATAACGTTACTGTGTGAAGATTGTGATAGATGAAGAGAGCCATGGTCCTCTTCTGTCTTAAGTAGGAAAAAACTGCTTGGAAAGCAGACAGGGGAAAATGGAGACATCTACTCTCCTCCCCACAACCAAGCAGAGGTCACTTGGAATAAAACTAAAGTGTGTTTGCTTTTTAAAAAGATGAGGACTTCTTTGACTGACTGACTTTCTCTTAAATGGTGCTGAAACCATCTTGAAGTGATCTTATTGAAACGGTGAGGAGAAGGGATCTTGCTTCTCCTGCTATTATTGTTTGCTCAGGTGCATAGATATCTCCCACAAAGCTGACTCCACACAGCAACAAGAGCTGTGCCATGTAGACATTTTTGTAAAGCAGAAAAGCTAAAAGTTCAAGCTGCCCTGTAGTTTGTATAGTTTACTTTAAACTTGGCAGCTCACAATCTCTTATGCCTGTTGTAGATCCTACTCAGAATCTCCAAGAGATAAGAATTTTCCATCTTAAAAATAAATGGAAAGTAGGGGGAGCCAAGTGCCTCTGAAAATCCTGCTTCAAGTTATTTCTTCCCTCCTTTAGGGAAAAGAAATTTCATGTGTGGTTGCACCTGAGAATATGTTGTTGTTCCCTAAACCAGAATAGCCTGGACCTTGGTGCTCAAGATTAAAGAATCATAGCTGAATTTCAACTGGTAAGGACTCTTGCAGGATGCTTGGTCTAACTCCCCGCTCAAAGCAGGGACACCTTTGTAGATGACCAGGTTGCTCAGAGCCTTGCTCAGTCAACTTTTGAATATCTCTAAGGATGGAGACTTGACGGCCTCTGTGGGCAGCCTGTTCTAGTGTTTTGACCATTCCTTATTGCGATTCCCCCCCTTCCTTATTGCGATTCCCCCCCTTCCTTATTGCGATTCCCCCCCTCCCTTATATCTAATAATTTATCTTGCTGAAGCTTGTGTCCTTCAACTCTCATCCTTTCACTGTGCACCTCTGACCAAAAAAAATCTGTTTCTGTCTTCATTATAACCAGCCATTAAAGTAGGTGACAGGAACTACTTCTCCCCTCAGCCTTATCTTCAGTCTGAACAAATCCAGTTCTCCCAGCCTCTCCTCACAATGTGGGCTCAGCCCCAGGACTTTGACCCATGAGGAACACCACTTGCAGCTGGCTGCCAGGTGGACTTTGGATGACTGACTCTCTGAGCCTAATGGTCCAGTCAGTTCTCCATCCCCCTTATAGGTCACCCATCTGGTCCATACCTCTACAGTTTGGCTAACTGGATACTATAGGAGACCATATTGAAAGCTTTGCTAGACTTAGTGTAAATGACATCCAGTGCTCAGAGTCACTCATCTCATCATAGGAGGATATCAATTTAGTCAAGTGCTATTTCCTTTTGGTAGCTCTGTGCTGGCTGCTTCCAGTGACCTTCTTGGCCTTCATGTACTTGAAAGCAGCTTTGAAGATTTACTCTATAGTCTTTTCAGGGACTATGATCAAGTCTGCAGTTTACCCAGAACACCCTTCTTTTTACAGCTTTTGGGGCCTGCCCCCAGTTGCCATGACCTTTCAAAGGTGACGGAGAGTGGCTTCTCTGTGATGTTGGCCAGCTCTCTACGTACCCTCACTCATCACACAAGTCCATGGGGCGAGACAGGTATTCAGTTTGCTTAAATGGTCCCTAATTCAGTCTTTCTCTACTCTGGGTCTCAGTGTTCTAGACTCTGCTACTAGGCAGAGGAACCTGAAAGGCCTGAGAGCAAACCTTGACACTAAAAGCCAAGGAAAAAGGCACCAAGTATCTCAGCCTTTCCCACTTCTGTTGATACTAAGTCCCACAACCCATTCAGCATTAGATCCATGTTTTCTTTAATCGTCTCTGTGCTGACAACATGTCGGTAGAAGCCCTCCTTGCTGCCTCTTGCACCTCTTGACCATTTCAGCTCCAGACGAGCTCTGGCCTTCCTAGTTCCAACACTGTGTACCCAGGCAATGTTTCTCTTCCCTGCCTCCTTCCACCTTTTGCGTGCTTCCATGATATCTCATCCATTATCATGTTCAGGATTGTCTCATAATCTGTTCTTGACTAACAAGGTAGAATACCTGTTTTTCGATTGTTTTTAGATAAAGGCATTTTTTAAGACATTAAAGAATAATATGCCCTGACTAGCATATAAGAATATCCATGGATGAGGTAATCTGCAGAGCTGGAGACTAGTCTTGTGTGGACATTGGCTAAGGTATTCACAGATATGAAAAGGGACCTCTGAAGGTGATCTTAGTTTTCATGAGAAAACTTACGAATATTCACTCGTTTCCTTCTCAATTTTAGCAACTCCAATATGCAGCAGGCTGCAGTAGGAAGAATTGTTACATACATGTTCTACTCCCACTCTTCAAGTATTGGCAACCCTCGCAAGAAATCTCTTTCTAATTAAAGGAATTGCCTGACTATATTACTTGAATTCTTTCAGCCTTATTCATGTTAGCCTGAAAAAAATATGTAAACTTTAAGTGCTGCTCCAAGTCCAAAAGCCACACCACAGACAGTTCATACCAGTGTGGTACAGGACCGCACGAGGGCAGGTGTTATAGCCAAACTTCTAATGAGTAGTTAGGAGTCTAGGCACTGCTATAAGTGACTATGTTTCCATCAGCACTAATGAAGAGAATTTTTTAGCCTGCGAACTCCTTAGCACCCTGTTTCATTTGAGTTTAAAAATATATGTTTCAGGTTTTTTTTCCCCCACACTGATCCTCTGGATGTGCAGTCCCTTGCAAACAGATCACAATAGAAATATCAAACTTTGCAAACCTAGAATAAACATCAAATTAAGCAGCATGTTGCTTCACAGCCAGCTCCGTTCAAGTTGAATGGCTGAATGAGAGTCTGGAGCCATAATGTGGCTCTTACTGCCTGGACATACTTCCCTGGCATTGTTTTTTTGTTTGTTTGTTTGTGGCTTTTTTATTTTTATTTTTTACTCTATTTATTTTGGGAAAGCAAACTACTTTGATGTCCATTTTCTAAAGCTATTACTAAAATTATGATTTTCAGCTGCTGCTGCCTTCCAGACTGCTAGGAATCCACATGCTGAGGCCAGGAAGAACATACTCTGTTGAACTGTGATGCTGAAGCAGATTTGCAAACATCAAAAGTGAGGAAAATATTCTGCTTATAAAACATAAATCACTACAATCTCTGAAATAACCTACTGTGCTGAAATGGCAATGAATTTTTCATGAAGTACAGCAATAGCACCAGATGGCTACTGGGCCTGTGGGAGAATCTTCCCGTTTCATATTAACTCTGAAAAATGGTGAACTATAAATCGTATGCAGTAACTAACAGGTCACCCATAATTTAGTGACCACTCTTAGTTTGGCCCTAGAATAAATGCATGGAGTTAGACTTGTTCTAAACTGGCATAATTTCCATGATTTTTATCTGAGGTGTGGCTCCATGAGTTCTTGTCTACACAAGACTCTTCTCAATGTGTAGGTGGGTGTTCTTTGGCTTAAGATGCTTTACACTCACGCAGTTGACTTCCGTCTCTTTTTATCTTGTCACATCCTGCTATAATTAATCTACTTTCAAAGTGACATAATTCCAGCTTGGAATGGATGAGACTACTGTAAAAGTTCATGGGAACTTTACCCATGCCATATGAGCTGGAGTGCTTTAGGTAGTCGTCGCACTTGCAGGGCTTTGCTTGACATTTGGAAGCCTTGTTAGTTTAGCTTTGTACTTTCCACTGTTGAACCAACACCTTTATTAAATGCTGGCATGTTTCTAGCTGTACCTGTCTTCAATTTATGGCAAGTTCCAGCCAAGACTGTATTGTAGCTAGCACTTTCTGTGCTGCTTTTGGTCAAGGGTAGTGACCTACTATCTGTCATTCCTAGCAGGGTATTAGATGCCCTCATGTAAGAGCATAACTATCTGTTAGTGCAATAGATAGAGAAGGAATAATGCAAAGGTTCAACCTTGTGGTATGTCAAAAGCAAGGAGGACTGCTTGATTAAAGAGTTCTTAAAAAGAAAATTCATTTCCTAGAACATGCTCACTTTATGCAAATCTGGATCAGATTTTTGCCTTGGAAGATGCCACTGACCTTTTTTTTTTTTATCTACTTTTTGTTCTGTCTTATTGGTTTCATAGTGGCATCTTTGGTAGTTTAACAAAACCTAAACATGGCCTTCTCTGATTGTATTTCTGACCAAATGGTTAGAAATGTATTTGAGTAAAATTCTTGTACCCCCCCCTTAAGCCATTGCAGATTAAAATTTAATGTACATTAACTGAGGTGAAGTGCCTATCTGAGTTTAGAGATACCTATGTGTATATATAATTTGTATATAATACATGTGTATGTATAATACGTATTTTTTGGCATGTGACTTACAATATATACCTATACACACATAAAAGTGTGCGTGTATGTTTAAATATGCCCTCTAGAACTTATAACCCTAGAGCAAAAGCCTGATGGATACTAAAGCCTTTCTTTAGAGAGTTTAACAGCTTTGGTCTTCTACTTCAATGTACTTTGCCCTTGTCAATCAGCAAACAGGAATTCTGTGGAAACGCCTGGGTGTATCCACAGTTCGGAGTGAAGTTCAGAGTCTTTATTTAGATTTAAGGTGGCTGATATGTCCACATGGCACAGTACAAGCCCCACTAGCTTTATTGACAAGCAGCACAGCTCTGTTAGCTTGGTGTTATTCCTCAGCTAATATGTCCTGTCTCTTAGCAAAGCTAATTAGGCTGACCACTATTAGATTGGCTGACATAGTTCCTTAACTAGAGGTGCTCCAGCAAATCCAGATATATCTTCCCCAATATCTCTTTCAAGAACTATACATACTCATGAATACACACACAAAAAAACAAGGTATACCTTATGGTTTTCTTTTTAACGGGGACAGCATCTTGGAAAATAACAAGTGCATGTATCTATCTTTTGTTCTTCTGTTTAGATCCCTTTTATGTCTTGGTGGGACACCTCTGAATAATATGCTCTGATGTGAGACAGTTTGAAGGAGTTGAATCCAAATATTAACTTATAATTTGGGGAATATCCGAAGCATTACTTTGTTATTCAAACGATAGTGTACTCTGCTGAAATAGAAAATCACCATGTGTTGCTTGGCTGGTGGAAGTGCAGGGACAGAGGTGGCTGACCTCTGAGGAGCACCTCCCGACCACGTGGCATGTGCCTGGCATGGGGCTAGGGGTGGGAGGCTGGCATAGTCTGACAGACTGGCCACCCGTGGGGCATGCAGGCACTCGACCACAGAGCAGACGCTATCTCTCAGCACTGGTAGGTTGAAAAACTGCACTCTGGGCTGTTTCTGGCCACAGACTACATGTTTTTCAGGCCTCCTCTAGAGCATTGTACTGCAATATTATGGCAACTATTCTTTATAGGCATTTAAATATGCTGCAAACTGCAGAGCAAGTCAGGGTGAATTTCAAAGCTGAGACTATGGTGAGATGTGAGACTTCAGAAGAGCTGGATCACAGTAAGAGCACTGTGTGCTCCCTGCCTTCCAGGAATATAACAGAGTTCACTTGGAGAAATGTACTGTCAACTGAGCTGTAATTTGTTGTCATTCATTTCATGAAATAAGTCCTACCTGGAAACAACTGACCCATAACTCCTGTTTTTTGTTGTTTAAATTTAACCACCTCAAATATGAACATGAAACAAAATGAACAGGAAGGTTTAGGAGTGGACTTGAAAGAGCCTAGTCTGAATAAAAAAAAAGAGAATGGGGAGGAGAACTGAAAATGTGCCACGAAGTTGTGGACAGGTGAATGGACCAAAATAACAAAGAGGGGTTTGAAGGAGAGGAAGCTGGGCATTATGCAGAAGCAGACAGCTGAAGTCAGTAGCTTTACTGTAGTGCAAATACATGCAATGTGCAGCCTGAACCCTGCTCCATGAGATTCAGGTATGAATATAAGGTTCAGAGTACTGCCAAACGGTGATGTGCCTCAGTGCCCCCCCCCCCCCCGCCCCAACAAAACAAAACAAAACAAAATTCCTGTTACACTCTTCATGACCCCCATCTGTACATACATATTTATACTGGAGCTTCCCCACGAGCGCTATTTCAAAGATCTTGATGTGTGTGTAATAGTTCCCTTGAGCAAGATCTTACTGTTGTATTTAATTGTATTAAAAATTAGTAACAGTAAAACTGTTCTTCATTAAAGTCATTCTACCTGAAAAACAAAACAAACCATTCTTTTCCTCTGTCTACATTCTCAGGGTATAAACACAGTGCTGCTTTTGGTGGCCAGAGAACCTCTACGGCTATTCACAGCATCACAAAAATCTCTCCAGATCCTCTAGGTACTTATTAACAGAGCCTCTCGTTTTGATATGGGACAAAAAGATCACAGACATTTAGGATGAGACAGATATGGAAAGGTTAGCGGCTTCTGAGAGAGGTAGCATTTCTATTGTCCTTTTTGCTTTTCCACAGTTGCTCCAAAGTCATTCTGCTGATCTACAAGATACTCATGAGCAGTCCTCTTGTCCTTTCAAAATGTCCACAGAAAGGCTTCCTGATTCAGAGAAGAGGAGGATAAATGCCCCTAGGGTGCTGTGTGCTCCTTGATATCTTGTTTTACTGATGAGTGCTGATTAGCTGGACCGAAGTGGTACTGTATGAGCAGAACAGATGCAGGTAAAAGGAAATATATGCTTATATTGCTCTCTTATTTGATGATGTTGTTTTTCCAGCCCCTGCAATGCCTCTGCATCTGCTTATATAACATATGAAGAATACTGTACGTAAATGTAAAGAAAGCATAGCTGAACATCATCTTCCTGAGAGCAACTAAAAATTTGCCAGAAAGCGAAATAAGACTTTCCGGAATCACATGGGACAGAGAGGAAGTATTTTGACCCTGTATTCCGGAACTTAGGCAGCTTTTTAAAACATATACTGCAGTAATGAACCTGTGATTGGGGTGGCTTGGAGCTCTTCAGAAGCAATTTTCTAGTGGGAGTGTGTGTGTGCGTGTGTGTGTGTGTAAAAAAATTTTCATACATACGTGAACACACACATATATATGTATGAGTAGATATGTATATAATTTTTTTTCCTTCAGGCCGCATGTCCCAGGGCAGTTCAGAGCACCAAGGCTGAGCACGTTTGCAGTCCCAGCGATGGGTAACTGCGGCAGTGCCGTCTGCCCCTTGCTGGTGCTGGGGGAGGGAAGGTGTGTGGCTCCATTCGCTCCCAAGTTATACAAGATGGAGCATCAGCGTGAGCTCAAAGAAAGAGCTACGTGTATTGATGCCTCACAATGTTGTTTCTTCTAAGTGACTTTTTTTTCTCCTCCCTGATCTTTTCTAAATGCTTTTTTTCTTTCTTTCTTTTTCTCTCTCTCCCCCTTCCTAGCTGGTGGAGCCCCTTTCCTCTTGGCTACACCAGCAGGGCGCAGGGAGCGCGGCCTTGGCGGGTCCAGCTCTCTACGCGCGCGTTTCCTTTCCCACTGCTTTCCGCTGAGTCAGTGCGGCGCAGGGGTGTTCCTGACGGCCGGGCGCTGCCTTTCGAGCAGAGCAGCGTGCCTGGACCGCACCCGGCTGCCAGATAAACAGAGCACTTTGTCTGCTTATGAATTCTGTACTTTGGCCAGTTCGAGGCATTTTTCAAAGCTGTGCTATTGTTGCTTTTGCTTTGATGTGCAAAGCTGAGCGTGAGTACCGTGCCACGTGTTTCTGCAGCCAAGAGCTTGAGAGATAACAATGTTATCGGCGCATTAGATGAATATCCATGTAATGCTGTTAATATTCAGATAACGCTGACTTCCAAGAGATAATGGAAGACTTTGAGGCAGGCACTACTACTCGCAACACGTAGGCTGGGCTAGCCCACCTCAGAAAAAGGGGTGTCCATGGAATTTCTGATCTTTTTTTCAGGTAGCTGTTTTAATCAAAAAAGAAAAAAAAATCTGTCCTCCTTTATGTAATTAGGCAGGTAAAAGAATAGGAGGCTCCACGTCAAACTTGATGACTTATATCACTGCCTGCAACTGAGCAAAGCAAGTGCAAGCAGTAGGAATTTAGATAGTGCTGTTCTGTGAGGGTTTCTTCCTTGCAAACACAGAAGCTGAGAAAGCTGTGACTGGGATTAAGAGAGTCTTGAAAGGGTAAACAGTGATACTATTGTTTTAATTATAGCTGGGGGAGAGTGTATTTGTAAGCTTTTTGTCAATTGGATCTGGGTGGGGTGTGGGCATGACCCTAAGGAGCAATAGAGCCAGGTCACTAAATCTTTAGAGTAATCTACATGACCTCACACTTCCTGGCTGGACACAGTCCTTCAAAAGGAGATCTTTCAAACTAATAGGAGGTAGCTGGGAAAATCGGGTGACATGTTCGGAGCTTGTTCTTGGTACGAAGAATGTGAAACTCGACTCCCGGATGCCATCTCTGCTCCTGGAAACTACCCACAGCTCTGGCAGGAGTCTTCCCGATTTTACCTGGATGAAGCGTGCCCAATTTACTGGAGAGAGCTTCAGGATAATCTCTTTTCTGCTCTGTTAATATTGCTGTTCAGTTTTGGGTACAATTTGAGAGCTAGGCAAACATTTTCTTCTAGATGTAGAATAGGTAAGTTGTCTAGATTTTTTTCACTAATAACTGTCAGCAGCAGCTTAGGTTAACTGTGGGGCTAACTGAAACAACAAACTTACAGCTATGGAGTTATGTAGTGATTTATGAGGCTATTGGTGCCTTTGTAGTTCCCATGTCCTTTGCTGGTTCATAGAGCAATGAACTGGATTTGGGACCCAACCTACAATTTCCTGTGCAGGCAGCAGGTAATTCTGAGTCGTTCAAGACTCTCTCAAGTTTTTGGTGATCCTGAAAAATCTAATCCAAATCTACAGGATATTTAGTGTGTTAAGTGCACACAACAGTCTTGGTTTGACTTTTGCGAGGAAAAGGAGACATTAGGACTATGCAGTCAGTCTGTAACAGCCATTATCATTAATAATGTATTAAAAAGAAGGTTTATAGCCTCAGGGCTATCATCTCAATGATGCATAATCTCAAAAATGTCAAGGTGACTCAGGGTGATGTGATGGACCATGGCATCTCTGAACTGTTCTGAAACGTGCTGTTCAGAATACCACATGTTCCGGTGCTCAAACACAAAGCTTTTGTCGCCTTGTGAATCATAAACACTCCAGCTGGCAGGGATACAGAGACGTAGTAGTGTGTATTGTCTTTGCATTTTAAAACTGCGGGCTTGTTTTTGTAATCTGCAGCCAACTTGAGGTATGAAAAATTCTGCAGGCGAATGACTTAATTCCCACCTTTCTTGGGATAGAAATACCTTTTGCTTATTGGGGCAAGCTAAATATGGTTAAAAATTAGTGTGAATCTGATGTGGGACATATTTATCACACTGTAGAAGTTTAGCCAAAAGTTCTTACAATTAACAACAATGTCAGTTTGCTTTGTTGGTGTTAGTTTTGTGCTTTGTCACCTTAGTTCTCTCTCAGCCAACATTATCTTTGTGAGCCTAGCCTCTTTTGCAACCACTGCATATTCTCATTTATAGAATTGTATTTTAGCAGCTTCGAGCCCTTCCCCAGGGCTCAGTCAAGCACTGATCATAAAAGGTGGTTCCTTTCCTCCAAAACTTTATGCAGACCTACTTTTTGACCACTTTAAAAAAATTGCTTTGGCAGTGTTTTTTTGCTTTCGTTTGCTTGTTTTTACTGTGTATTTTAGTGATACAGTCCTACTCAACAACAAAAATGCCCTGAAGATGTAAAGGGAGAAGAAAAAGGGAAGGTGAAGAAAGGGAGATGTAAAGGAAGAAATGAATTTGCATTCTTTGGTCAGACTATACTGGAAAATCATCAACATAAAGGACAGTAAAGAATGTCTCTTTCAATTGGAATGGGTAGTTGTGTACGCTTAGGAAATAGCATTCCTAGTAGGGACCAGGTGGTGCAGCCACTCCTCCCACTCCCATGACCTGATGTTTTCACTTTATTTTTGTATGCTGTCTTTTAACAATAGGCTTTTATTATTTTTAGTGGATTTTTTTATAATGGGCTGGGCTTCCTGACTAGCAGCATGTCTATCTCCCTTGATAATTACCTAAGAGTTTGTCTCGGAAAACTCTCCTCTTAGAGTACATTATGTTTACTCAATTAATTTGCTCTGCACTTGGCATTCTGAGTGGGTTTTCCTATTTTGGCACCAGCTGGCTGTCTAAATTAAAATAGCTTTTTGCTACTATGACAGTGCAGATGCAAATCTGTGGTGCCTTGGACAAAACAAAGATGGACCCTAAGGTGAACTTTGCCACTTCCAATACGTAAGCTAGACCACAGACACCTAAATTACTCTTGGGCCCCTCTGTGGTCTAGGCTGTGCACTTGCAAAACTGCCTATTGCGTGCTGTACCATCAAAGTGGCTTTGACCAATGCCAATACAAGTCAGAGACCTGTGGTAAAATCCAGCTTTAGTCAAGGTAATAATCAAGCTCTCACTAACTTCAGTGGAGTCTGGCTTGCAGATCTTAATTTCTTGTCCCGCCTCTGACAGTGGCAGATATGAGTACACATCTGCCTGTATGTTTTGCTTTAAAACTAGGTGACCACATTCGCTGAGGTAGTGCCATGCTTGGCGCAAAGAACAGAGAAAGCCTTTCACCATGACTTCAGTTGGGCTTGATGCTGTCCTAGCATGTTCACATAGGTTTTTTTTCATCACGGCACATGAACTGAAAAACTTTCATCTGCTTGGCACATGCCCACAGTATACAGTGTAAACATATCCCTGTGTAACATCTAAGTGAATTATACCAAGTATGCCTACTTCAGTCTGTCTGTCTGTCAAATGAAGGTAACTTTTATTTACCTTTGTAAGATGCTTTGGATAAAAGGTGCTTAACTGGTGTAAAGTCTTGCTGTTAGGAATATACCTCATCTCTTCCAGCTGCTCATGCTGCTGATATGATTTTTTCCTCTCGGGCTTCAGTAGAAGCAAAGCACTACTACAGTGAGAGATAATGAATCCTGAATAGTCTTCATGTAATGATCACCCTGAGTTCCCAGCATTGCTGATGTTTTACCACCCTAATGATCAACTTCAATTGTACTTAATCTGAAACATTGTCTAGACTCTCTAGCTGGTCCCTTTTTAGTCATTGAGACTACTACTTGCTAAGGCCTGGGATGGCACCTTGCTCTACATATCATCAGTAATATCTCTCCTTGTCTTCAGTTGTAGCCAAAAAGCCTTTTTTTTTTTTTTTTTGAGCCATGTAAGCTTCTAGCCAAAAACAATCTTCCTGCGGGAAGTCAGGGGCTGCAAATACACTAAATAGCTCTCTACACACATACCCTCACCCTGATGGTACATTTTGAGGGTTGGTACCACAGCTTTAACTGCCAATCAGGTCTAATTAGTTGACTTTAGTCATTAGCATAGACAGCTTCAGGACCCTCTATTTCCTGTGTATTTCTTTCTCATTAAGAGAGAACTTTACCACTGACTGTAAAGTCAAAGGTCTTGGGGCTGGGAACTAAGGATTTTGCTTTCTTTCTAAAATAATTCTTGTGGACAGCCTTTTCCAGTTCCTCTCTTTTCCTTTCTCCTCTGGCCCTGTGGATGCATCCTGCTCTTGTGAGAGCCCAGTTAGGACTGCAAAGTAGCCGTTCATCCTTGGCAAGTCATTGAAGAGCTTGATGAGAGGAGTCATTCATTATCTGGTATCTGTTGAGCAGCTTCAGGAACAAAGAAATGGAATCTGGGTCTCCCTGAAGGTACCAGTATTAAGAGAAGTGCAGCCTTCAGCTGCTTATTATATGTAATCATTTAACCAAGGGTTAATTAGGAAAGCCCCTATGGTATTTCAGAGAGGTTTGAGGGAGCTCTGAAAGCAGAGCAAACCAGGCTTTGGGACAGAGATTGAAGCCTTAACAAACAGTCCTGCAGGGCTTTCGCAACCCTACATGACTCCCACTTTTGCTGGCTCAGCTTGCTATTTTATAAGCTGTGACGCAGATGTTGATGCAAGAATAAGTATTAATGCCTGATAAGCACTGTAGCAATTTGTGAAGTCACCAAGTAATTGAATCTGAGATAGAATATTCATAGTCTGAATGCTAGCACATATATGACCTTGTATAAATAGTTGTGCTAGTAGCTAATTTGTCATGCATTTGGCATAGGAGGTGCATTATTTTTTCACCAGTCTCAAACTGCAGGCTAGTTCTAACAGCAGAGGATGTATTAGAAAAATGACCCAGTTATCAAAGTCACAGAGGTAAAATCTTTAGGTGCCAATAATTCACCGTGTGTAGTCCATATGTAGCTGCTGTACCCTCTGCATCTGGTGCGTGTCAGTTTCTGAACTATAGCTTGAAAGCCATAGAAATTCTGGTTGTTATCCCTGAACAGTGTAGTGTCAAAGCGGCTGTGAAAGGACAAAAACTGTATATAAGGGAAAAGAGCCAGCCCACTTAGGAAAATGCTACAGCCAGTAGGGGAACTACTTGGGAAAAGCATTGCAAGGCTCTGTTGCAGAAAAAGTGTTTTTCATTTTCTTTTTTTTTTTTTTTGCATTCTTTTTCTGTTTGTTTGTTTTTACTTCTTTCCGTTAATTTTGCCAGAAAGTCCTCAATTTATTTGCCTAACATAGGATAATTCAGATAACCTAGGTGGCTGGTGCTGTCCCTGCTTTGCCTCTAGCTAGAAGGGTCCAAGTCTCTTGTAAGGTCTGATGATATTTGCAGCCTTAGGCAAATGTCTTGGATGCCCTAATGGGCTGAGTCCAAGGACTTTGAACAAGAATCTAAAGCTTCTGAGCCCTAGCTTCTTGCATTAATATTTTTCTAGGGTAAATTTTAAGGTTAAAAATTACATTTTAACTTGCTAAAATGCAAACGCTTATTTACTTCAGTAGCTAAAAGTTTCTCTTCATGAATAGTATAAAGGGCTCCAAAGTTGGAAAACACTTTATTTGTTTTCTGTTCAATACCAGAAGTAAAACACTTATACCCATTAATTATCTGCTTTTCTCTTCAGCATCTCCAATAGAAAATTTCTGACTATCTAGGATCTGATTAAAAAAAAAAAAAAAAGTAAAACCCCCAAACTTAGTTTGATCTGATTGTTTGTCTCGTAAGTTCTGATCAGTAACAAAAATAAAATTATTTTTGTTTCACTCACTTCCCATTTGAGATTTGTGTTTTAATAAAAATCAGCATCAGACTGCAGCCTTGGCTCCCTTCCAGAAATGTATTTATTGTGCAAGGTAGCAGCAGTAAGCAGCACGGAAAGCCTGTCTGCTTTGCTGAGGAAAGGGATCGTGTCGTTTCTTCCATTTCCTGCTACTGTAAAGATCGTAGTAGGACTCCGGCGTTGTGGGACGGGAAATCTGGGCAGTTGTTCTTTGACAACTTGTTGATGTTAAATACGATGAGAAAACTAGCTTAAAGTTGTATTCAAAGTCAATTGAACCTAGATCACACATTTAAACCTTCATTGTATTCTGGTTAATCTCCTTACTGTCTTCCCAACAGGAACTATTTTTAAAATGACTGAAGTGAGCAAGGGACTTTCCACTGACTTTGAGAGGGGCTGGACCAGAGCTTTACCATTGTTTTAATTTTTTTTTGTAGCTGTTTTAGCTTGACAGTGCCCATGGAGAGTCAAAGTTATTTTCAGAACTGCATCAATTATGACCAAATAAAGATCTGTCATCTATTAACATTAAATAAAAAGGATGCATTCAGCTTGCCACAATATCAAGATTCATCTTTGGGAGGCTTCACCAAAGAAAAATGAAGCAAAAATCCCTATTTGGCTACATATATAGTCTGCTTGTACCCAGTCCTGCTGACAATTAATAGCAGGGGAGCTCTGCAGGCAAATGTTCAGACCAGTTCTGGCTGGGGAAGATGGGGAGAGTTAGAGCGAGAAGGAAAGATGCTGAACTTGGACCCTGACAAAATCTTGCATCTTTGAAAAGTGAAGCTGTAGAGATTGACAGGTGTTAATCTGTAGAGTGAATTTTTGATCAAAAACAAAAATCAAGAGACAACTATTTACAGTCAGTTGTCTGTGAGCGGGATTTAGTTTGAGAAGGATCATTCTCACTCAGTGTAACTCGGCTTTCCTATATTTGTTATGTTACAGCTCTGTTAACTATCCTCACAAATTTGAAACTACACTCAATTATACTGTCATTCATCCAACATAAGCATATACTGCTGGTTGCGTAGTATGCTGTAAACAGTACACTGTACAACAGAAACGTGATTTCCATCTTTTGTAAAAGATTCCTTTAAAGAATGGAACAGTAACTGGATAAGAAAGTTTAAATCTGTCAGTCTTGACAATGGACTCTGCTCTGACAATGCTCAGACAGATGTCTGGTGATGGAAAATCTGCCCAGAGGGGAGGTTACAGCATTACAAAAGTGCTCTGTAGAACCATGCATATAATAAAAATGATCTCCCTTTCATTGTGGTGAAGAGTTGAAGTAACAAATAGAGCCCAAGGAGTTGGTAAGCCACCTTGGTAAAGTCCACAGTAGGTGTTTATGAGGAAAAGGATGCATGTTTTTCTCCCAGTAACTGTGTGGTGTGGCCCAAAGCGTCAGGTTGAGGGTAACGTTACATGATCAGGCAAAGTATTTCCAGAGGCGGCATGTTGCCATTAAACCCTTTTGTTTTGTTATTTGTTTGTTAATGAGGAGGTGACTGCAAATATCTCCACCAGTGCACAAGTATGTAGTGAGATCTAATGTCCAACTGGTGCAGGGTAGGCCTCGTCTCTGTTGGGAAGAGCTCGTGGTCCCTGATGCCTTCAGAAACTGTTAGGTGCTATTTACTAATGAAACGATTAGTTCTTCCCCCCGCCTCCCCTTTTTATTCTCTCCCCCACTTTTCCTCAAGTTTCCTCTTCAGAAAGCTGTGATCCTCAGGCTTTCCACCCCATGCAATTTTGTTGTTCCTATATTTGATCCACTGCTCCCAAGGGGTCTCTCTGTTTTGGGTGAGGGCTTATTATTAGGATATGTCTGTTTGCCTTTCTCCTAGGTGTTTTCTAGATGGACAGTAGCCAATGGCAGATAACTAACCAAGAATGTAGGAATATTGTAATACTCCCTCCAGTTCTAGAAGCAAAATGGTTGTTTTGCATGCAAAACTGCACTCGTTGGTCCCTTTTTCACTTTCCCCTGTTGCCCACTTTGCTTTCCTAAGGGCACTGCTTCCCACTTGATGCAGCTGTGGAGCAGGTGTTCCTTATGACGGGAGACAGTCTATTTGGGGTAAGCATGTGTCAGCCAAAGTCCCCATCTGCTTATGAAATGAATACATTCTTCGCTGTCTAATTCAAAAGATGGCTTCAAGGTCAAAAGGTTTTTTTGTTTTGTTTTTTCTTTTTGGTCACCTGGCCACTTCCTTAGTATAGTAACTACAAAAATAAAATTAGGGGAAGTTACAAATAGCTAGCTGTTGGCAATTAATATGATTTTAATGTTAATTTCTTTTGTGCATGTGTGTATGTATGTGTGTGATAAGTGTGTATATATATACACACGTGCACAACACATATAGAGAAAGAAAGAGGCACTTGCACGAAAAAAGAAAGAATGAGTCTGAGAGGTAAGGTATGTAGAGATTATCCTTAAGACCTCGTTTTCTTAATTAGTATCTGATAGCTGGACTTGGTGATATCTCATTCTCTTGTACTGGAGACCTTTTACCTAATATGCCTGCATTTTTCTGAAAAATTGATTTTTTTTTCCTCTTGTTGATTGTGAATGATAGCGATTGTGGCTTCTGAAACATCAAATTTGGGGGATGCTTTCATGAACAAGATGAACAGACATAACAATTCAGTGTATGTGTAAATATGTATGATAGGTGGGTTTTTTATCCTACTCTTCTCTGTCTGCCTCAAGCTGATTACAACACAGACACGTACAGTTCCTCTTATCTATTTCCAAACTCATCTGTTCCTATTTTTTGCAGGATCTCAGTATAATGCATTTCACATATATATATATCCACTGCATGCCTGGTTATTGCTACCAAGTGTGAACACATTGTACCTTTTGGTTAATTTGCTATAGGAAGTCAAGACCTCCGAAGAGAATTTATTAATAGACCTGTATGGAATTAGAAGCTTAACAATAGTGGTACTACAACAAGGATAAATTTATACCAAGGGCAGCTCCAAAATGATTTGCATAGTTTTAGTAGTTTTCTGCTACCTGGAAACCTCAAGAGAATGAATAATGTTCTTACCTATTACAGTTTACAAAAGCTATGGGTATTTCTAATTCACAGCTTTTCTCCTTATAGAGCTGTGTTTTTTGTTTTTCAGCTTGGGTCCCTGCAATATTTGCAGAGGTAGGTAGGGTATTTTTTTTTCCTACAATTTCTTTGGGTGTGCCTGAAAAATGCTGTCTTTTGATAAAGAATTCGGTTTTTCAGAACAGCCCTCACTGTATAAACCTGGTTTCAATTTAATACTGATAAGCTGTTTGTTTTTTAAAAGTTGTAAATTAGATCCTATTTATTTTTAAGCAAGCTTTATTATATCCCTCTCTCTTAGAAAGCTGAAACTGGAATTTTTACTTTCAGCAAAAACTCTGCTGCAGTGACAGCGGGTGCTATGAGAGGCGGTACGTGAAGAGAACTTGATAATCACCAAATCTTCAGTACTGTCACCCTAACTCTGTGGTCCTACTCAGGCAAGTCAGCTACAGAAAGTGCCCTGTGTTTTGGGCAAGCATCCTACTAATTCATTAGCGGTGGTGAGAAGCGCTGGTCTGACTGCCTGACCAAAACCCTCTGCAGATGGCACCTTCTGGGAAGTGTGGCTGTGCAGGCTTTGGGATACGGCCCCAATATTTCATCCTTTTCCTGCCTGCTTTGCGCTAAAAAAAGGGGAGGAATACACAGGGGAAAATCATGGCTGGAGGGTGCGAAGGGGCTGTGCTGCAGCATGGGCTTTCCGCTGTTCTGCACCAGAGCTCGCCTGCCCCACGCTGGTGCTGGTGCCGGTGCTGGGGCTGGCGACGTGGCTGGGCGACGGCATCGGCTGCCTCGGGGCACCCAGTGGCGTTACCGGGTCTGAGCCGTGTCTGGTCGTGCAGGTGCTCAGCTGCATGCCTGAACACGCGGGTTCTTTCTTTCTGATTCCTGTGTGAACAGCTTTCCGCAAAAACATGGCGTGTCCTCAAAGGTATTTTTTATGACCTTTGAGAAAAGGTCCTGGTCTGCTGCTGCTTCACCAGGCCTCTGATATTTGAAAGATGGGCTATTGTATCAGATACACAAATCACGTGGGTACCTGGTCAAAAGTGTTCAGTGTTAGATAACGCTGGTGGAAAATGCTGCTTTTTCTCTCTTTCTCCAACAGATCTGTTAATGTAGTATGTGCCTTCAGGTCTGGATTAGATAAATAAAAGAATCCCATACACTTCAGGTTTACCAAATCAAAATTTGCTTCTCATGAATAATCTTCCATGTTTGCTTTTAATTTACTCTGAACAATTCCCACTGGCATACTTACTCTGCAGCTTATAAATAAAATATGAATGAAAACAAACAAACCCCTTTGTTGCTTCCAACTGAAAAGTTTATGTAGGCTTTATTCAGCTGTGCTCAGTTTGTTTGCCTTATATTGGTTTATTCCCTCTTGTTAAGGAGCTGTGGCCAGCTCAGAGCATAATCATTTTTAATCTGCTGTGCAGCTCAAGAATACAGGAACTGTGACCAAAGAAATCAATTTTCTTTTGCTTGTGTCCAAATAAACTGAGTTACGGACTTTATGAAAATGTGCAAGGTGAGCTGTTTAGTACTTTCTCCCATTACAAGTACGCAGATGTGATCCATGGACTCCACTTGTACCTGCCCAGGCTTTCCAGATAACTTCAGTGAGACATTTGTTTGAGTAAGGTTTAAATGAATAAAGACCTCAGGATTTGGCTTTTAAACTGTTTTAGGAAAGAAAAAGCAAGACAGGTGTAATGAGAAGTTGGCTGCAAACAAATAACCTCACTTCTCAGTCTGGGCGGTTGGATAATTCCATATATATTAGCAAAACAAATTGCAAAGCAATTGTGCTCAGGCACTGCATCCAGAATGACTCCATTTTGCAGCTAATTTATTACTTGTTTTCATGTTAGTGGCCTGTCAAAAGAGTTACTAATCTCCTACATGAGGTGTTATCATTCTTGCTAGATGCTATTCAGGGGTAATGAGAATAATGTTTTCCTAGTTTTAAGAATGAGATACTGCGAAGCCTACAGAAATGAACAATCTAGCGCTGCACAAACACCATTTGTTTAGCAAACAAATTCATTCAAATTTTATTCCTTTTCATTTTATATTGCTTTTTGCTGGACTAAGCTTTTCCCTGACAGTTCCTAAGCAGAATATTTCAGCACTTCACATGAAGAGATGGGAATGCTTAAAACGCGGCTCGGTAACGAAGGCCAGCTCGCACAGCGGGCGCCACAGCAGGCCTGCGATGCGGTGTGAACGGCCTGATGGCTGGAGGAACAGGCATTGAGCCACGGCTGCTTTGGTTTCGTTCTTTAAGCTTTGGCTTTTGGAGTCATGTGAACATATAATTAGCACAAGGCTTGGCTTTTATTTATTTATTTATTTTGTAATTGTCCTATTAGAAAACTGGGAACCCTGAAAGCACAGTTTCGGTGCACTGCCGCTGGCTCAAAAACTGGGCAATAAACCTAAAACATGGTTTCTGAGCCTGAAGCAGGGTTTCTCGCATGTAGGAGCCGGGGTTTTAAGGGGAGTGCTATATGTGCCTCGACGGGTGCAGGGTGCGTGGTGGGATGGGGCCTCGTGTGCCCAGCCTCTCGCAGGACTGCAGCCGGGACCAAAGCAGGAGCCAGGCACCTGCTGCCGTACCCCGTGCCAGGGACGCAGCAGGCCTTTATTTCCGAAACGGGGTTTAGTTTTGCAGATGCTTATGTGGTTTATAAATGTTTCATCCTAAAACTTGCCTCTGTGGAAGGGGGTCTTGATTAAGAGATTCGTGTTCTCCTTTGTATGGAGACTGGATGGCTTGGCTGTATATTCAACATTCTTCATTCCCCTGCCATAAATTTTTTCGTCAATTAATTATTCACGGTATTTGTTTTCAACGCTTTTTGCACCAGATTCTTGGCCTCTCCACTTTAACACTGGAACAGCTGATGACTTTTTGGCCAGCGTCGAGGTAAAGCCATTCCTGTCAGAGCGCAAAGGCTCTCCTGGTGCTGATCACAGAGCCGGCCGGGTCGCAGGCACGCCAGCACGGAGCCTCTGACAGGCCCAGAAGCGGTTATCCCACATAAAGCTACAAATATTTTAGTATTATAGTAAGTTTGGGTGATTAACTTGTCTCGGCTATGGAAAATCTCTACCGTTAATATATTTCTTAGAACAGTAAGACTGGCAGTTGAGAATCCGAGCTTAAAAAAAAAAAGTTTCTCATTTTTGTCATTAGGGAGGGCATCCTAAAAAATATGCTGCTCGTGCTTAGATGACCAGAAACCGAGGCAATAAGTTTTGTTTTGTTTTGTTTTCTAAGAAGCTGTAAATGTTGGCATACTTAATGTACACTCCTAAAATGTAGGCGTAACCACATTGTTGTGATTTTGGGACTCATACAATTTGGAAATGCTAGGGTTGACAACGTTGTCTACCTGTGAACACAAGTCTTTTGTGTAGAGGTGGTTGATGACAATTGTCCTGAATCCCTGGTGGTGTTTTGACAAAAGCCCCTCCGACCCTGGTGCTCACAGCCATGCACAGGGGTTGCCCTCTGAAGGGAATGAGTTTATAAATCTAGCCTTGACGTGAACGCCAGTTAAGTTGGTGGTATTTCACCCACTCACCTGTGGGTGAGTTAATTAATCTGCAGATGCATTCCCTGGCGCGAGGAAAGCTTCTTCCCGTGTGTGTGTATAGCACTGTTTCCAGACCTGACGGAAAAATGCTCGACCACAGTGCAGACAGCAAGAGCACAGGCAGGACAAAGCCGGCGGCCGCACAGGAGCAGCAAGGGACGTCCCCGATGCTCAGCGCGAGGGGGAGGAAGAAGGAAGATTTTGTGCTTGCGGTGGAGAGGGCACAGGGGTCAGCTGAAACTGAAGTAAGACATGAAGGGTGGGAGACCCTTTCAGAGGGGCTGACTTCTAACATGGATGAATGAGGTGGCCTGGAGCTGAAATTACAAAGGAAGTGCGCATCAGCTGAGAGCGGCGGGGCAGGAGGTCAGGGGAGAAGGAAAATAGCAGGAAAAGGCACGAAACCAACTGGCAATATTTGAGTGTTATTGTTCAGCCGAGTGCTGGGAACTGCACTCTTTTTTTAAAAAAAAAAAAAGGCAAAGAGTGCACTTGGTGATCCTGACGTAAACAAGAAATGTGCAAGGAAAGGTGTGATGAATAGCTTCTTGCATGTGTGATCTTAAGTCCTTCTGTTTGGAGGGGTAATTTAAATGGCCTGGTCTGGGAGAGATATAAAATGGTTTTTGAGAATGGAATAGCTATTGTGAATGCTACGCAAACACTAGCCAAGGTCCACAGTTTACTTTTCTACATAGGCCAAAGTGTTTCAAAATGAAGTGTGTGAGGGAGAAAGAAAGGCACTTGCTTTACTACCTTTTCTGCTCACAAGTAAGGATCTCTATGTAAACACTGTTAGTTCAGCGTAGCAACAGACCTGAAAGCTTCCATTCTAATAGAATCAGTCAGAATAATATAAATTATTTCTGTTTCTCCTCCGTTGCTGTTTGTAGGAGAAGTTTTGTACTCCTTTGTAGAAGGAGTTTTGTCTATTTTATAGACTGTAGGTATGTGATAAGCTTCATGAGAGAAAGCTAAGATAAAATGATTTTATTATTTCTTTGTACTCCTCCGTCCCCCTGTTTAGGTCTGAAGGAGTCATCTTTGTGTCCCCAGAGAGGAAGCTCCAGTCTCAGGGCAGCAGCCGCTGTCAAAGCTTTTTATCCTGTGCTCACACAGCTCCCATCACAGGCCAGCATTCTTGCTCCTTTGGTGTCCCCCAGCCACTGCAGTGACAGCAGGCGCAGGGAATTACTGGTGCTGCGGGCCACATCCATGGGAGGCTTGGAGCTGAACACTGTGGAACCACTGTAGAAGTGTAGCAAAACAGTGGTGATGTCTTTGTCACCCACATTCATAGTGTCCACGATTGCTAAATCTACTTAAAATTCTTCCTGGGCATATTGCTTTGTTCTCCAACATAGGTTGCAATAATTAAATCAGGATGACACTAAACTCAGAGCCATACGGTCAGAAGCATGTGGTTGGACTGTCTTTTGGTATAACCATGGAAAATTGGTTGCCTCCACCATGCTGATGTTTCTCATGTCACACTCCATAGGAAAACTTCCTCTGTCACTTAATGTAAAATTTTCTTTTGGGTTACCCTAACACACAGGGGAGAAAGATTAAAATCCACTGATTCTTCAGAGCTTATAAATAACTTAAGACCATTTACTCAAAGCCTGGCTGAAGTTTCCCTGAAACCTTTGTGAACAATGAATTGAAGTTTAGAATAAGAAGCTCTTTCTTGGATTAACTAGTTAGGAGTGTCTGGTAGAGACACTCATAGTAGAATTGGCCATTCCCTTCCTCAGCTGTAATGCTGGGAATAGTCATAGTTTGGTGACTGCTTTAAAAGATATTTCCCATTGCAGAGAGAGGCATATTGTGTACCTTTTACGACAAAGGAAGAGAAGACATTTATATTGTTCCTCAGATGAAATTTCTGTTCTCTGCCTCCTTATGTCTTGAGCTGTGGGCTGGGAGGAAACCCAGAGATCAGCTAATCCATGCCTGTGTGCTGTGGCGAGGTCAGTATGCTCAGCCCCCCCTAAGAGATGTTCATCTAGTATTTGCTCTTAAAAACCTCCAAGGAAGATTTTCCAGTCTCCCTAGCTAGTCTAATTTTGCAGTTCATCTCTCTCTCAGTGCCTTCAGAATTTCCTCAGTAGTTAAGCTAAGTGTTAGTTATTGCAAATTAAGCCAAATTTCTTTTTTTCCTGTTCTCAGTGACCATGAAAAATAATTTGCTGTCGTCTTCCTAGTTTAGAGGCTGATATTATATCTGCCTTTGTCATTATCTTTTTCTAATCAAATCTGTTTTTTGGGGGGAGAGTGGAGCAGAGTTTCTTTTGTTTTTGTTTTTGTTTTCTGTATACCATTTATGTGGTTCCCTTCTACTTTCCCTGTGTGAAATTCTGTCATAATAAATATGAGGTCTAACAAATCAGATGGAGTTTTGGTGCAGTTTGATCTGAGCTGTGAACTGGAGATATATTATAATTATACTCCAGGCATATACACAGCTTCTATTCTGGATATCCAAATGCTATTTACTTTCATCCTAATTTTTCCAGAACTCTACTGCATATGTCTCACTTGGTATTCCTGTATCCCTTCCAAAGCTAAATTTTACTATAGTGTACTTGAGCTGATTTAGCACTAACAGCTGTTCAGCCAGGAAGGGGGAGGGCAAGGCTGCCAAACATTAAAGGGATACTAAATTCCTGAGCAGCTTTTTGATTCCTGCATAAAGCTAAACAAACAAAACTCCACGAGACTCTCCTTATGGGATGCAGTAATGGCTGGGAGATGCTGGACAGACCGTTGTGATCATCTAGAAAATGCCAGCCGGTATTTCCTACAGCCATCTCAGTTCTGGCTGAGGTAGGGCAAGAAAGTTTTTGTTAACACTAGATGTCTCTTTCTAAAGACTTCAAATGTATCGTGTTCCCTCGGTGGGTTATATAATCAAATACTACTATGAAAAGGGTAAACATTACCCCTAGTTTAGGTTTGCCCCCTAGTCCTTGCCTTTTGTTCAGCTTCTGTTGCCCTTCCCATTCCAATGTCCTGTGTTCCTTACAGACATTCAGCAGCAAACAGATTTGGGTTTTTTCCACCACAGGTAATATATTGTCAGCTACAAGGTCAGGAAATCCCCCAAGATATCTGAGGCCAAGGTTTATCATCAGGCTTTAACATTTATTGGCAATACACCTCGATAGATTTCAAGGGATGTCTGCTGTAAGTAGAGAAAATTGACTGAAACAATGTTATTTAAGTGGCTGTCTTTTCTGAACAGCATCTCTTGCCTGCTCATCGCTGCGTCACTGTAGCCTTGAATACTAGCTGTAGAGATAGGAGAATAATTTAAGAATTTTGTTTGTACGCCTAAGTACTGAACTGAAGAAAATATTTCATTTAAGCTCCATTTAAACTGGAGCAGCCAGTTTCTCTCGTAAGGAGAATAAGCACAAAACTGAACTGAAATTACTCATTGTTGGTTGCATTTGCATTCAGGAGGAGAGCCTGTGCATGGAGGGGCAATGTTGCTGAATCACTGACTGTGGTTTGCTTTCACAATAGTGAGAGGTGACGAGTATGAATAATGTTGAAGTCTAAATGTGTGTGATTCTTATACTGTCTTTATTCTCATGGATATGTGGGACCTTGCCCCCTCCTCTTCATCCCCAGCAGACATTTCTAAGGCTATTTGCATATGAATCCCTGTGGGTACCCCCATTGCAACACTGGGGCTGACCTGCTAAAAGTAGGTCTCCTAGGCTTTCAATCATCCTACCACACATAATAGCTAAGTAATCCTGCTTGCCTGCAAAAAAATGACCTGCACACTGCAGGCAGGGGCAGATGAAATTTCTTGTGTTGGTTAACTGCTCACACAGGCACACTGGAGTAGAGTGACAGATTACAGAAAAGCTACGAAATTGTTCCCCACTTCTGGCCACACAGATATGACCCAATAAAGCACTCAAGCTGTTGACACACTAATTGCATTAGGAAAGGATCCCTAGTGTCTGCGTCCCTGGAGACTCCTCCACATTCTCCTTCTTCTTAACACATAACCATATCTCTGCTGGCAATCGCAATTGTTTACTTTAATCAGATCAATTTTTAATATTAATAGACATCTTATTAGGTTTTGGACATTAGATAGCAGCACCTGACCCTATTGTGCTAAAGTATGGCTGCACAAACCTTGCCTGAAGGCTCAGGTGGTAGAACAGCATGCTGCAGCGTGGAGGAGGCAAGTTTCAGCTGGGTCACATCAGAGAGTATCACGCTAGACTGTCAGGGATTTGGAGCTTCTATTTTTGCAGCAAGTGAGCTTTAATCCACTATTTATCATAAGTATTCTACCACAGGTAGCAATTAGAAAGCAGTACTGCAGCATTTGTAAAGCTGCTGTGTTCACTTAGAGGATGGTGCTGTGACTACAGCTGTTGCTGGCAGGCAGGACAGCTTGGCCTTATGTTAGCCAAAATGGCATTCACACAAGGAGCAGGAAAACAACCTATGAAAAGCAGTTGTAGGGAATAATGTTTGGAAAAGTGTATTCAGATTCTTCAACATAAAACAAAATTAATACTGTGCTTATGATGAAGCACTTACTTCTGGTTATGTAATAAATATAGGCTTGCTTTGACAATATGTAGTGTTATTTCAGTAGGATGATAATTTGTGACAAGAAAAGTAGCTAAGGGAGAGCTGATAGTTTTATACACTGCTCTTATCAAACTTTCTAGGCATTGCATAATGCAACCCAGTTAAGAACATACAGTTAATAGCATAATGTTAGGAGCAGTAGCATTTCTTTTCAGTTTTAAGTATAGGTATAGTGTATATAGCTGTATGTAACTATAGTTTTATAGTATAGTGTGAGTTCTTGGAAGCTTTCAATCAGTGCAACATACACCTGGTCATCTTCCCGTTAAGCAATGAGATTCAACAGAACTTATTCGTCAAAGTTTTTGGACAAATGTAGTCTTGTTTGAAATGTCATGTCAGGATGCTCTAGAACTTCTCTATATGGGAGCCAATGATCACATGACGTGTGGGCAAAGAGAAGGGAAAATAATACTCTTTAGTCTGCCTAGACACATTTTCTCTTTATATTTTCATGGAGGAGCCTGTACAATTACAGAACTGTGCAAAGAGTAACTCTGTTTAAGCCTTGCTTGGCAAGCATCTAACCTTGGAGGTTACTAAACCTGCTATCATTACAACTCTTGATTTCAAGTTTTCCCATGTCCTGAAAATTGACTCCTTTCTCTTCTGACATCTCCTTTTCTGCTGGGATTTCCAGAGATTTTCCTGACATAATTTGGGGTGGGTAACTATCTGTTCTTTTTACCTCTTTTTCTCCCTGTTCTCCTATCCATCTAAAAATATCTTACAGGTTTTTAACCTTACTACATACCAAATAAATGTCTCTAAAGAGTCCTTAGGCTGGTTTTAGAGAGTATTTTACCTTTGCGACTTGGGAGTTCGTTGATGAATTGTTCACTCATTTCAACTTAGGCTCTGGAAGTGTTCTTACAGACTTATATCTACAGATGTCATTGGTTTCAGCAACAGAAAACCTCTGTAATTTTCTAGAGAATGAATATCCTCTGCCTGAAACCATTATGTTAGTATTTTTGAATGGGTATACTTATTTTTTTTAATGCTGTCATCTTAGGGGCACATTCATTTAAGTCCTAACATAAAGTTTCAGAGGCAAGAGGCTAGCTGTTCTGCTCTTCTCCATGTAGGACTTCTGAAAAATAAAATAAAGTAAAGTAAAATAAAATATAATGAAATAAAATAATTGGAGAAGATTAAGTTAGTAACAGAGCTGCTGGTTTTTGCTCCCTTCTTACACTGAATGAAACAAATCACAACACATTCAGGTAAGTAACTCATCACATTGTTTTTAAATAATTTGGATTGCTGATTTGCTGTTTTTTCTGATAATGTTTGGTCTTGGTTATATATATAATATATGTACATATATGTATATATTTTCTGTCTCTTCTAGTTTAGACATTGTTTGGGAGAGCAGTGACTATTAACTTAAGGATACTCAAACTTTCACATGCAGATATGCCTATTGACTTCAAAGGCAACACATGAAAGTTACACTTTTGTTTAAGTCCTCACAGACACAGAGCTATTGTTTGTATTCTTTGAAACCTAAAAAGATATAAATTCCACATCCTTCCTGGGCAAGCTATTTTAAAGCCTTACTATCCTTGCAGTTAAATGACAAAGCTTGCTTTATTGCAGCAATATTAGCCCCTTCTTTTTCTACTCACATCAGGTATGGCAAATAGATTGCTGTAACCTATAATGCATTTCAACAACATTACATTTTTTCCAATGCTCCTTTCCCCTCTTTTATTCCTGCTACTTAGTCTTACAGTGTTTTTAACATTAAAGAATAAGATGAATACCTGCTAGGCCTCAAGTACTTGATCCGACCTGGGACTAGAAGATATAATGGTTGATATCTTGAGTTTACTAGCAGCCCTTTCACTGTAATCAGAGTAGAGTGAACTTGACATCTCAGAAATTCAGTTTTGGGGTTTTGTTTATATGCTTAGAAGGTATGTCTTCGTCAACAGGGAACAGAGAAGCACATGATTGTTAATTGTTTCTAAGAAAGTAGCTGGTAAAAATTAGAATGAACTAACAGTGTGTTCCAACAACCAAGACTTAGATCTATCTCATCATACAGAAGAAAATAAAGGGAGACTTGATGCATTAGAAATAATTTTGAAAACAAAACAGTTCATAAATTCTATTTTTTGTGGTAAAAGGAAAAAATACACATTCCAAGAGATAAAGAATAAATAATGAAACAAAAAATTTGATATTCTTTAGTAGCCAGCTTGTCAGTTTCCTACTGGTCTTCTTTAAGGAAGAAGATACTACTTTAGAAAAGAGGGAATATATTTGTCTTGTTAAATGAGGTTAAGAAATTAAGTAAAAAATGCATTTTTATGTTTCCTGGATATTCTACTACTTAACATATAATGTCAATCTGGAACAGAGTGCCTAACAGGATGAAAAGACAGTTGAAAACATGAAGGACCTTTATGCTCCTCTGCTCTGAGAATTTTCTTTTCCTAACGCTAAGAGAATAAGGTAAAAATTGCTGATTGTTCTGTATTTCTTGGCAGAAAATAATGTTTATAATGTCAAAAAGTACAGGAAAAAAGTTCTACTCTTCCAGTAATACAGTGTTGCAGCCTTAAGGAAATAGAGTGCCAAGTCTTTGTAAGCTGTGATTTCCTTTGCAGAACCCGAAATCCTCTCTGCAGAATTTTTCATTCTCAGGTTGTATGGCACAATCCGTGTACGTTTTCGCAAATACACTATAAATGTAGAGACACTTTTCATTACGTACGGTGCCAAGACCTACCTAAATGGCAAAATAAAGTAAATCCTAGTCAGAACTTTTCAGGCTTTGCTTTTCTTTGGCCAGTGTCCCATTTCCTCTCATTGGAGAGACCTGATCTATGCAAAGCTTCAGTGATACAATTGAAGAGTGTAATAATCATAGGTGATAATATTCAATATTCTTATATTCTTATACAAATAATATAAATATTCTTAATTTAAAAATTCTTAAGATAAATATTCTTAAATTATTTTTGTTATGTAGTGATAGCTTGAGTTCTGCAGATATACTTTGTCTCTTATAGAGAAGCAAGGGTGATCTTTCAAGCAGCAAGTGGAGACTTTATCTAGCACAGGGCTATGATGGCAGAGGGTAGAGATGGTCAGTCTGGTATTGATGAGTAGCAACAGGGAGCTCACACTTTACCTGCTCATATCTTTTTTGATGACCAAAAAAACGAATTTGAAGCCGTGACATAAAAAAAAAAAATCTCCAAAAATGTGTAAATGATATTTCTAAAGTTAGCTCATGCACTAAATGTGAAATATGAAAAACTGATTTCCAGAGGTAGCCTGTCCAAAACAGAGTGGAAGACAGCTTGAGAAACATGCAGAAGCTTGCATAGCTGCTATCCTTGCTGAAATTGTCCTGCAGTTAAATAAAGCACTGTGCTCTGAATTGCTCTTAACTCTGAGTCCTTTGCCAGCACAGAAATGGAATGAATTGGAAAAATAAAAATGCAAATGCAGGATCAATTCTCAAATAGATACAATCTGTTACTATTGCTGTTTTTTCTGAAGAATTTTAATTCATTCAGTGCCTACATAGCTTATCTCTCCCATTGACAGAAAGTTGCTATTGCACTTTTAAAAGGCAAAAAATGTATCTGACATGCAGTAAATCAAATGTAAAAAAACTATTAAATAAATTAAGCTAAGTGATTTGAAAGGAAATGCTAATGAGGCATTATACTTAGAATTGAAAGTATTTATCCAGAGCTTTCGGATCTGAATAGTAATGAGACTTACACACCCAAAGATTCCTGTTGAAACCTGCCCTGAGTCTTTTACTTGTGGAAAGCTTTTCTTGTTGATAACTGTATTGATTTGGTTTACTTTAAACTAGACCAAAGAGAGAGAATATTGTTAACAGTCAGGCTTTGCTCTATGAAAGTACAATAAAAAGCACTTCTAAAATATTTAATAATAATAATAATAATAAAACATTGAATGAGAGAAATCTTAAAGTACTTCTGTTCTTTTGGAAAATCTATCTTTTCTAGTATATGCTGTCATCTAGTAAGAATGATCTTTAAGTGTCTCCCAACTTTAGATTACATGTGGATTGACACAGGTGATCCAGGTCAATGTGTTTCTTAAATTAGGTTTTATTTAGTAACTGTAGAAATTCAGAATCCAGGTAGAAATTTGGTCTGCATTCAGACAGATTCTTCAAAATGCAGGAGTTGGTTTGAGTATAGCTCTTTATGCAAGACTGCCACTGTTGTTTGCCTTTTTCTCCAGAGAAGAACTTACTTTTCTGTCCTTTCAAGAGCCAGTAAGTTACACAAAAACTTAAGGCATTATCCTCTTTATCAATGAAATGTTATTTATGCAGACCCTCCTCAAAAATGTATGTCCTAAAATAATTTTTCATTGTTCTTTCTTTATTTACCTCTGATCTGGAGCATGATTTGATATTTTCAAAGTTCGCTTCATAACCATAAAGGCTAAAAGTAATTCTTTTCAAATGAAAGCTGAAATGTTCTTGTGGAAAGCCTGCAAACAAAATTTCACCTCTCACCAAACTCCAGTTATCGTAAGATTCACTATGAAATGCTAGCAAGCAAAACTACCCATGAGTTTAAATATTGCTCAGGAGTGGGCGTCCAGGGGAGAAGTGGTGCTCTAGAATATCCTTCCAATAGATTTCTGTCATAAGTATAAGAATACAATGGATAAGCCTGACTTATTTTAAGGTAACAGTTGATATATCTACATGGCATGCTTGTCTTTGACAAATAGAGGCAGGACTTGATGATCTGGAAAGTCCCCTTTAATCCTGTAGTTTTTCAGTAGCTCTTGTCTAGTTCCCTAGCAAACAGTCGATGTCTTGTGTCAGTGTGTAGCACAATAGTAGATTGTGGCAGTGTCCTGAGGGTCTGTTTTCACTTGGGTAATGCTTTGGGATTGTGGTGGAGACAGGGTCATTTGAAGGCCAACAACTGAAAGGGAAACAGGGACAGTTAGCATACATTCCCTCACGTGAATACCCTAAGAAGGTGGTAAATTGTTGGCAAAAATCTGGTCAGAGGATCATGCTTCCTGGTGAGAGTAATGAACTGGATATTAGGAGGAGAACAGGGGTAGAAGAAGAATCTTCTATTGCTGTTGCAAATACAAAAAAATTGTTATTCTTTGGATTTTTAGAACTATAGTGAAAACAGATTCTTCTGCTCTTGAGTATCAGTTTTTTGCACGCAAAGCCTGACCCCAGTCTTCCATGTATTTTCCCAAATAAGAGGAAGGAGCAGGAAGTTTTATTTGATATAGAGCAACAAGCTTAGACCCATTTAAAAAATCATTTTCATTCAGCTTCAACCGCCTAGCTTATTTACCATTTCTATCCACCTGACTATAACGTGAGCTAATCAGTCTCTTCATGTAGAAAAATCAAACGGCAGGATAGGTCTCCTCCTTACTTGGCTCATTTAGCTGATACGGATTAGTTATATTGTTTCATTCAAGAAAAGTGGAAAGCAAGTAAATGCAATAAAATGGAAGCTACTACCCCAAAGATGTAGTGCATGTGTATTCCTCTCTCCTGTAGCGTAGTGTGCAGAGTGACGCACGTGTGGAAACCTTAGTGATGGGGCACAGCGTAAAACCTCAGGTTAATGGAAACCAGTTCTTCTATGCTAAATTAACAAAAGCAGGAGAAGGTCTTCGAAGGCAAACATCTTGGGCTGTGGTAGCAGAACTTGAAAGACTGGGCCTGCTTAATGACAGTCTGCAAGTCTTCACCGACTGAATTTGTACAAAGCACTAATGAAGACAAACAGTCTATTTAAGCGGAGCTGGAAAGATCCCATTCAGCCCGCAGCTGGCACCAAAGCTGTCAGTCAGGAGGGAGAAGCAAGCGACAAATAACTGAATATGCGGGAAAAAATGAGATGACAATGAGCTGATTTCTCATTAGCACTTCCTTTCTTCCTCTTTAGATATCAGAAACACATTATTCTGAGTTGGTTGCACTGGCCTTGCAAATGCCAAAAAGTCAGCAGGGAGGCAGCGTGCAGATGGGGCAGCTGTTCCCCGAGCGGGCGGCCGTCCGTCTCCCGCAGCACCAGGGTGCTTCCGCACCCCCAGGGATTCAGAGGTCCTCCTCCACCTCAAGTAACTGCCACAGGCCACAGGGAAAACAAATCCCGCAGGAAAGTGGCTGCTGTGGAGTGCTAACAGACTTCCCTTACTCCACGGGCAAGGACAGCCCTTGCCATGAACGCTAGAGGAAGGGTTGCTGTCAGTGGTGGGGCTGGCAGAGTGCTTTAAGGTACACTCTCAAATTAGAAAAGCCGATTTTTCCTCAGTCTTCACAGATTTTTTTCTGTTTGTGTGTGTGCGTGTTTTTTTTAATTCTTTGAAAATAATGGAAATGGTTAAATAACTGCAAGCTAGGTGTTGACCTGAGAGTGCAAGCAACCAAAGACGTTCTACAGCTGCGTGGCAAGGCCTTCTTCTGTGGACTAGGCCTAGACTGCAACGCTTTGGGTTCAGCTGCAGGTCCAGTGTGAAAGACAGGATTATTTGGGGACAATGGTGAATTTTGCCTTCTAGAAACTGGAATCCAGCATGAACAGGGCTTCTCTCTCAGCCAAAACTACGATGTCTCGATGTCTGCAAGTGGTTGAAAGCTGTCTGAGGTTTGGTACTTGTCCATTTTCTGATTTGTAGTAGGCCAGGGTTTTACCTGCACCCTTTATTTTATTTTATTTTATTTTATTTTATTTTATTTTATTTTATTTTATTTTATTTTATTTTTTCCTCTTCTTCTATGCAGATTTGCCACGAACAGTCACACTTTCTTTTCTTTCCAGTTTGGTCATTGTTATAAATTCAGGTGGGAAAAAAAAAATAAAAAAACAAACAAGTCCCACATTTACACTGTATTGAACTGATTGCAGGTTTTCTGGCTTCTTCACTAAAAAGAAAGCAAATGGATGGAGCTATGCTGGCCCAACAGCAGGCTGTTCTGTCCTTGGAGAAGAAGGTAAAGATTGCCACTTATCAATATTTGATGTCTGACTTTAATGAGAGTTTGACAGTTTAAATCCTACAGCAGAATTTGGGAGTTTCTGCTTTCTAAACTCAGGTCAGTCCAGTTGAACAGAATACTTCTTTCTAAAATGAAGTTTTTGCACGTTTTGCACATTTTTTCCCTACTCCTCTGAACAAAAGGTCTTGAAGCCTTTTCCATGATGTATTGTAGCTATTGTACACTATATTTAATAGGAAGGAAAGTATAGTATGTATACATATCGATATATTTATGTAACGAAAGT
Source organism: Dromaius novaehollandiae (assembly GCF_036370855.1). Classification (NCBI taxonomy): domain Eukaryota; kingdom Metazoa; phylum Chordata; class Aves; order Casuariiformes; family Dromaiidae; genus Dromaius; species Dromaius novaehollandiae. The sequence continues at coordinate 44,376,737 of NC_088099.1, read as the reverse complement.
GTGGCTTCTGTTTCTCTGAGGAGAGAATTATAATGGTCAACTGCTTTATCTGCTGCTTCTGCATGCTCCAAATCCACACCACAACTGATTCAAAATATTAGTCACCCAGGATTTATACTGCTGTTTTTTCCCTCCTTGCTTCCCTTCCCCACATAATTATCGAAATTTTAAGTACCTGCAGGCATTTGAAAATCCCACTTGGTGTTCTTATTTACTCTTTGAAATCTTGTTGGAAATATAGCCTTTAGCCTTTTCGCATTCATAAAAGATGATAATACTTTCTTGCCTTTCAGGGAGGAATTCAGTGCAGTCAGGAAATCCTGGGCTGCCCCAGTAATACCCAGTGTCAGGTTAAAAAACAAACAAGCAACCTATTTATTGGAGGCTCTTTTAATGTGTGAGTCCCTTTTGGGGGATGATTCCCTTCACCGTCTGCCTGAAGGTCCTTAATTTGGATGCCAAGCCATGCCGTGGAGGTGCTTGTATTTCTCTGACACCAAGGAGAAACTTAAAATGCAGTTTTATAAAATGGTACAGACAATGTAACTTCAGGCTGTTGCCAAGAGGTTTCCCTTGTTTGTCTCTTTCCCTGCGTTAGTTTGTGTTTTTGTCTGAGGCTGAGCCAGCTGTGCTCAGGCTGCGGCTCCGGGCTCGCTAATCCCTGGTGGTGCCTTTCTTCTGCCGCTGTCTGCACTGGCCCTGGTGCTTGTCATATTTCCTTATAATTGCAGAGAGGCTATAACCAGGAAGGAGAAAAGCAAATACACCTATTTGCTACTGCATTGCCACGGTCCTCTACTAGACACCGCCTACATTTGGACTGGTGCTGGTCCTGCTAGACCTGGTTATTGCAACTTCCCTTCCTCCTTTTCAAGTGGATTTTTTTTTTTCAGCATGTATGTCCTTATGGAGAACTGTCAGTAATACATAACCAAAAATCAAAAAAAATTTCCAAACCTCATAGATAATTTATTTGCCTGCTAATGAGCAATACAAAGAAGCCTAATATTCCTGAGAGCACAGTTAGCTATTCTAAGATCTTAACTGGTGCTCTGTTTTGCGCATGTTATGTGGGGATTCTGTGCTCTGCATATTTTAGCAGTGTATGTATCCATGAATGCACATAGAATCAGCCTACTTCTCATCTAAGTCAAAATACATGGTGACAGCTCACGAAAATAACATCTGCCAACAATAAGTATGTTAGGCAGTGAAAAATGCTAAACAGCCAGCACTAATTTGGATCTGGTTCAACCTTTGGTGCTCTCCAGTATGGCATTTAATCATAAATTTGTTTGCACAGTAAATGCATAAGATACTTTTATAATAAGTGATGGCAGTCTTGGTGTTACCCTTTCTTAAGGGTCCTCAGGTTGATTGGGCATTATTAGTAATAAAGAAGGCAGCTGACTGTCTTTACCAGTGAAAGAAAAGTGAGAAATGTTTGTATAAAAAAAAAATCTATTATTGTTTAGTATTTTAGTGCCTTGAAGTCCCAGTCATACTAGCACTGTAAAAACGTGCTCCTCAGATAACTTGTTAATCTCCAAAGACCATAGACCATGTTTTTCTATTTAAGCCTTTAGCTCCCCATTGATTCTGGAGCATTACACTTTGAACAGGAAACACACAGTTAGATAAATGTATGGGAATGAGTCTTTCAATATTAATTAAAAAACATACCAATGAAAGAAATAATGAGCAAGGGAGAATGAAGAAAGAGAAGGGTGGATGTGGAGTTAAATTGCTGCCTAGGTTCAAATTGGTTTGTTTCCTAGCCCTGCGGTAGGTTGCCTGTGTGTCTGCCTATTTAGCAAAAAAAATGAATTATGTTTTTTCTCTTTCTGTCTTGTTTATTCAGATTGCAAAGTTTTTTCAGCTACAGTATTGTACTATTAGTGTGTATGCCAGGCAGTAAACTCTGGGTCCTAATTTGGTTACAGCATCAAAATAATAATGTAATAGTGCTTAATGATGATGATCATGATGGGAAGATGCAACTTTAACACTACACATCTCAGATAAGTTTTGATAATGCTTCTTCTTTCAAGATATGTGTGATGCTAATGGCATCCATCAATCTCATTCTGACTGGCCATAGCCAATCCTATTTTTTCTTTTAAGGCACACTTTTCACATTCAGTCTTTCCCAAAGGAAAAATGGTTGTGAAAAGTCTTGGAGAAACACTGCAGGGGAAAAATATTTGAAGCTGGTCTCATCTGAAACAGGCCTACAACATCTTGAAATCTGTAGGTTCTGGCAGCATATGGCTGAAACCATCAGGAACTTCTCAGGGTAGACTTGCAATGTGAAAACAGTTTGAATGTTGATCCAGATGATTTTAATATCGCTAGGATAAAAACACTGGAATAGCATAACTGTGAGAACAAAAAGCATATAAGAAAAGAAAAATATATAGGTATAGACTAGCTGATTTTGGAGTGGACAAAGAGTTAAGATGTTGGGCATGTAAGCTTTTTATTAGGAATAAAACAGAAGCAAGAAAACTACAAGCTTCAAGGTATAAACTCATATAGCCTTTCAACAGGAAGAGTGCCATAAAGAATGAAAAAATAAATCTATTCTACTGTGAGAAGCCTGACTCTCTTTCTGTAATACACGCTATGTAATAAAGGAATTTTTTTTTTCCTCCGTGTGGTCTCATTTGATTACAATACTAGGAGTGCCTGGCTACATTCCATATATAATTAATTGCGGCTTTGGTTTCATTGCAGTGGGGCCCGTCTGCCTCTACACGTTGCACTTGTTCATGTCTTTAGATAGCTTTCTGCCATGCCAGCTGGTGAGTGAATGGAGCCTTTCACAGCAAGACTAATGGGCATGAATGGTTGAGTCATTGTCCTTGTTGGTTCTCTGGTTAATCTAGTGACAAACAAGGTTGGAGCTGCTGCAGTTGACACTCTCTTTATTGCCTGTGTTTTCAGGGTAAACACTATGTGTAAAGGGATTTCATCTTCTTGCCAGCTCATTGCTGCTTCTTGCTGGTTTCAGAAGGAAAAGGTTCCTTATGATGAGTTACTAGTAAAAACTGCTATGTACAATGTTCGTTTGTTTACTTTTCGTTTCCAGCAAAGTTGGTTGAATACCTCAAGTTTTGTGTTTAAGTAAGTTCGAAGTTTCATAATTTTTTATTCCTTCTAATGTTTAATTCTGCTCACATAAATGATTTCTGTATTGCATGTGAGGTTGTTATACCAAGCTATCACTTCACTTTTTGCCTGCATCGCAGGTATGTGTTCCTGAACTGTTGTTTTATTTATTTATATATATATATATATATATATATATATATACACACAAGCTTCAAAAATAGAGCCTTTTTTTCATGGGAAATGTTACAGAAATGAAAGCAGGCGCTTTTTTTTAAAATACTTTTGGACAGATGTGAGAATCAGCAGGAAAAGTTATTCTAACTATGGAATTTTATAACAATAGAAAATGTCCTTTCTATGAATATTTTTTCAATTCCATGTGTATAAAACAATATATTTTCCCTTATTAAATTCTAAAGGACAGAATAACTTTAGTATATGGTTAGAAGAGGAGTGGGAAAATACAGATAAATTCAATATAGTATTTGAAAATCGTGCGTGTTTTCATAAATGCTGTTGCTCAGTCAAGGAATCTAAAAGGTTGCTTTTTAATCCTTTTCTGAGCTCAAGAAGGAAAGAGGAACACATGCCAGCTTTAAATTTTCCTATTTTCTAATTCTTTCAAAATCAAAGAAGGGAAAAGTGAGTCAAAAGGGGAAGAACAACATCCACCAAAACTGCCTGCTGACAATCTAGTCATATATGTAGCCAGGATAAATAAAAATGCAGTTTTGGCAGTAGCTTTTCTTCTATAATGAATTTTATGTAGTCCAAAAATGCAAGTTAATGTCCACTTCCCACTCTTGCTACAGCAGAAAACCATTTCACAGCAAGAAATGTGAGTATTGCAGTAACGTTCTTGCATATGTTGCTGGCACCATACGGGCATGCAGTGGTGAGACGGGCGAGAGAGTAATAGTCGGTTGGTCTTCCTAGTATGGCCTGTACAAAAAAGCTAGCTGGAATTTCAAACCCTGGACTCTGATTAGTATGGAGACTTTAATGTCCCCAGTTTACTCACTGCCACCAACAGAGCTGCTGGGGCATGGTTTTGCCCTCTACCCTAGCTCAGCTTGCAGGAGCTGTGGAGGGAGGGAGGGGAGTATCCTCGATAAGAGCATGGTGATGGCTCTCTGTCTCCAGGGGCAAAACGCTTTCCTGAGCCTCTTCAAATTCAGAAGATCAGTGCTGTATGTATATCTATGCTTTATTCTAGGCTGTCCTGAGCATATGACAATGGTAAAGTTTTGCAGAGGAAGTTATCCTCTTTAACACTGTGTGAACTTCTTTCATACAGCAAAGAAAATGAGATTATCTCTAACAACAGCTCTCATAACTGTAATGCAGAGAAATTGGAAGCAAAACTATCGTTACTGTTAATGGGGAAGTTTGCCTAATTCCCTGCTAACCATGCTGAAAACCTTCCCCAAGAGGCATAATTTAATAGTCATAATTTAGTTTGATTTGTATTGGCCCTGTTTGCCTAATTAAAAATGTATATACAAAACAGAAGGCAGAAAAGAACTGTTAAACTCTTCAATATTTATTGCTCGTGATGATAGTCCACTAACAGAGCAAAGAGCAGAAAGAAAACAGTTCATCCTGTTGTAATTATGCTGTATCATATGACACTTACCTAGCTACAGTGGTGATCAATGGACAGTCTACGTTAACTGTCCTGTCTATTAATCTAGGGAATATGCTACCCATCTGCAAGGGTAGTGAGAAAAAAAATCTAACATATAGCACAGACATGTGCCTTGCTTTAATTAGATTAAAAGCAATATCCTTTTTTTTTGACCGTACTAGTATATTCTTTTTATAGTTGCCTTTTAAATTGAGAAATTTTCTTACTGTGATAATTCACATTGAAATAATCTCTGGGTTTGTTTGTTTTGTGTTTTGTTGTTGTTGTTGTTGTTGTTGTTGTTGTTGTTGCTGGTATAGCATTTTATTCTGTAGTGTTATTTATTTGAATAATTCCACCAATTTGAGTTACTAGAGTGAGTAAATGAAGCTACGTCGGGCCAGTTTTTGATGAGGTTTGGATATTTCAAGTTTTTTTGCATTACTCTCTCAGAATTGAGGACAGTTTAAAATAGTGTGTTTGATGATGCTTTATACAGTTTTCTTTTCTCAAGGATTTGTTTGAAGTTAAGTGCTTTGGAATAAAATGGGGGAAAAATAATAGCTTTGTGCTTCATTTTGGCTTATTGTATGTGGGAGCTTCCTCAAGAGCCACACACGTGATTTAGTCAGCGTGCTTCATTCTTGCTGTGTGACACTGATATTACGCTATCTATTCCGGGAGTCTCTGTGGCTCTGTGGCTGAATGCTATTTCAGCTCATATCGGAAAAGTACAGTCTAAAAAAAAAAATCTGAAGTCCAAACCTCATAGAGACTGCACAAACAGAGGATGGAATCTTATTGTATGAAAGCAAAATCTGTTGTAAGAAAATTCTGCCTTTTTTGCAAAAAATAGCTACTTGAGTAGGCGTTACATTCTGCACAGTAGTTTCCTGCAGGGGGTTCACTGCAGATTTGTTAGCATTAAGGAATACCTTAGAAGCATTAGGATAAGACTCTTAGCAGACTAAGTCTCCAGAGGACATTCTTGATAACATGTGACTGGCTTCTGGCTTTTGACCTTCCTCTTTAAAGTACTGACTTTACAATAATTATCACGAGACACTATAGAAAATCAAATGTGTAAATGACTGCTTCCAATTAACAGGTGTTCCTAATGTGTAAAGGAAATCTTACATATTGTTAAGAAGTCCCTATTGGTGGTGTTTTTTCATGATACTGCCGTAAAAATTTGTGATTCATGATTCTGCCATAAAAATTTGCTGTAATCAGGCAAAAAAATACAGGTGCTGAACTATAGTTTGATCCAGAGATTAATTTAATTTAATGGAAAGATTATTAATTAAAAAAGAACAACATGAAAACAGAAATTAACAGATTTCTGGGTCTGACTACTCATAGTTCTCTTCTGATTTCTGTAACTTTTATCTCACCCATTGGTCCATATTAAAAAGGGGCCTCAAACACAGTTGCCTTGCTCTCCTATTGCAAAATGTCCTTTTTCCTTCACTGCCAGCACTGATGCAGCTCCACTAGTACTAGCGTAGTCCACTGTGAGCACTTTGCTATCATTTTTGTGGAGAGGAGCTGAAAAGGTTACATCATGTTTTGGGTTAAAGTCTAGCAGCCACCTGACATTCTCCCACTTCTTTCAGTGTTTGAACTGTTCCTGAGTTAGCAACGGGGAATCATTTTAGGAGAAAGAAAATGCTAGTCATGCTACAACTTCCCTTATAAGCAGAACTTCAGATGTGAATAAAGAGCCACTCCACACTTAGTATTCCCACTGCTATTTTAAGAAAAAAAAACAGTAAGTTTTTGCTGGGCTTTGATCCTTTTCTTTTTTCACTCTGAGGACAATCACATTTGTTCTGCCTAAAGAGAAGATTTCAGTTAAATCTCCTTGTAAGCGGTCCCTGGTTTCTGTTTGTATTGCAGAATGTTTCTTCCTTCACGGCAGTGGTAGTTTGAGGGAGGAGGAAATCACTATGGCAGCAGGCAGCTTCCCAGACATATCGGAGAAACCTGCCAAGTTTCATAGGTTTACTGTATGTGGTGCACAGATTCTCTTTTGTGTTAATCACGTAATCAGGCAAAAAATACTGGTATTTGAACTAGGATTTCACATTCCCTTGTATTCTGTCCCTGGCAGAGTCACTTTGTGTTCCTTCCTCCATGTCAGTCTTGCACTTGTTCCTGAGAGGGTGGAAAGGAAATAGTGGGGTAAAAACCTTCTTTGCTTCTGAAAACAAAGGTCTCATCATGCCTATTATGCTGGAGCACTGGCATAAATCTAAGCAGCAGTCCCCTGAGAACTTTCAAATGTGATTTTCCAGGACTGTGTAGCATTTACTTTCTCAATGGAAAGTCATAAGGGCTATAACACAGCTCAGGAAAGTCATGTTGAGGGTCAACATCGCCAGCAGAGCAGTTATCACGGGTCAGCCAGCCAGTCCTACTTGGGAGCAGGGAAACGCTCAGTGAGAGACGTCCCTCCGGTCCGATGCATTACTGCCATTGGGAAAGTACTTTTACAGCTTTGGCGTGTGCTAACTTCAGTGTGCCAAATTAATTTCCTACCTCTGCTTCTAACTCATCTTTCAAATTACAATGGGAGATGCTGGGATACCATACCTGGTCATCAGATATATTTGCTTCTCTGCTGGTTGCCTTACAAATGTGTTCTTGTTGAAAGATCTACCCCTCTCCACTGCATATCTGCAAGGAACACCCCTGGGCCTGATTTTTTGTGACATCCCCACAGATATTCAGTTCTGCAGCGTAGACAAGTTCTGAGCCTGCAGCTACGTAAACTTGTTCTCATTGTAACAACAGCAGGCAAAAGACTTAGCACCCTTTCTTACAAGTGTATGGTGCTTCAATTTTGGGACCTTCTCTGGAGGATATATGTGGTGCCCCGTGCCCGTATGATAGACGCCACTTTATCAATCCCATATCAAATGGCCAAGTTCACTTTCACCTGTGTTTGGAGCCAAAGCTGCTGTAGTTAAACATTGAATTGATCTTCAGAGGAATTCATTTCTTTCTGGTGACTGTAGGAGAAACACAAATGGATAGCTGAACTGCTTTGAATCACTCTGTTGGTCTGTGTATCCTCACAGTACTGAAATAAGTCACTCAGATCCAGCCCATACTCTTTGAAATGACTGATTTAGAGCCTTTTTTGCTCCTTTGTTATTGTTTTTCTCCCTGTTGCATCAAGAACAATAAAAAACCCTATTTCAGTACAGTTGCATCAGTCATGTGTAGAAATACAGCAAATATCTAGAAAATCAGAATGGATCCCAAAAGGGCCTTGTGGCAAATTCTATTCTAACTTTAAAAGGTTCCATTTACATAGTACAGCATGTCCACAGGAATGAACAAACCTGATTTAATGCAAGACCTTTTGTCTCTTATACCTTACATTTAAATAATAGATGCATAAAAATTTAAATAAAACACCTGAAAGAGTGATGTTTGGTTGATGAAGCTATGAAATTGAAGTTTCTTTCTGATGCACACCATTAACAGGAGTTTCTCTTTTACTCTAGTGGGGAGTAAGAGGCAGGTTCAGATTAGCTGATCTGATCCAGTCCAGATAGCTTAATCCCAGTTGCTCCCCGTGCTGAGTTTCAATTTATTATTGGCAGGCTCCTCCTGCTCTCTTCTCCTGCTTCTCTTTGGCTGTTGTAGACATTGTAGACATGTTGTAGACAAGATCATAGACTGCCCAGGAAGAGTCCTTCTCTACCAGTACAAGCACAGGAATGAAAAGTAAACATCTGTCCATTTACACCCCACCCTTGCCTGCTAAGGACTTCTTTATCATCTCCAGCTTTTAGAAGAAAGCAATACTTTATTTCCCTCAAGAACAGTTTCTCATATGGTGAGATCCTTTGTAGGTTTTGGTTTTTTACTACAACTAGATAACTCTACATGAGAGGCAAGGCTCTCCCTCTGCTCTAACCAAAGTCTTTAACCACGCTGGAGATACTTCTCTGCACAGGATTTCTATATCTTGTCATGTCCTGTGGTCTTCTATCCTTATTCAGGTTTCTTATCCAATTTTCCTGCTTTTTCTTCTTTCCATGTTTTGTTTGAAGCTTCTGGGACAGCATTAGCCTCCAGTCCCTCTAAGCCTTCCTTGTCGGAAGGTTATTTTCTTTTTAAGGTACAAGTAGCCCAGAAAGGCACCTTTGAAGATTTTGCTGACTGTTGCACATACTGCCATGAACAGCTAGCTTAAAGGAAACCAACCGGAAAATGTTAGACATTAACAAAGCCCACCTAGCACATACTTGATACACTGACTGTCACAAATAGGAATGAGGCTGCAGTGGGGAAAGAACACACCGAGAAAGAGAATGACTGCTGTACTTTCTGCGTCTCTGCGTTCTGCATATCCCTCCATACCATCAGTTTTCCAACTACTCCAGATTGCCTTTGCAGATTTGATACTCAGCCTTTTTCAAAACATGCAGCCGGACTTCACACTGCATCTCAGGCCCTGGTCATCTGTATTATCCCTCTAACTGAAGGCATGGTGCTGACAAATGCTGGCTGCTCTTGGAACAGATAACATGAAGTCCCTCAAGGAAAAATAATATGTCTCTCTTACCTTTTCAAAGCTTGGTATGCTCTAATCTTCATGTATATCTTTCCAATTGTGAACTGATCCCCAAGTCATTTCAGTTTGATCTCAGTTTTCTTTGCCAGATGGTGAGCTGTGACTGTCCTCCATCACTCAATTCTACTTCCCATACCTTTTATACCCCAGCTGCAATAAATTTCAGGCTACGTTGTCCTCTGGGATCCAGGCCTATCATGTTGATGTAATCAAGAAGGTCAGAAAAATTGCAATGAGTCTAAGCCAGTCCTTTTTCTCACAGGTAAGTTCCTCTTTGGCTGTTGCAGTTACTGGCAGGTGAATATCCTGTAGCTTGAGCTCCTTTCCACTGAGTTCTCCTTTTCTCGGTGGGTATCTGCCTGCTGTGGTTTTGGGGGCAAAACGGCTGTCTGCTGCTTGAGTCCAAGCCTACACACCCACGTAGAGATGATGGGAACAAGGCTAATGACTCAGCAAGCGAGAGCCTCCATCCATCTTGTACATGGGCCAGCTGAAATCGCAAGCCAATTCTCCAGAGGCGACAGTCTCTCTGGTTAGCTATCAGGAATCTGGGTGTTTCTGCAAGGATTCACACCAAGTAGAAAGCCTGCACAGGACTAGTCCATAGGGGTGGAGCATTGCCCTTTGGGGGCCAGGCTGGCAGGGCTGCAATCTCAGTGTCACAGTACGTCCCTCTGCTCAGCCCAGGCAGAGAACGCGGGCTCTTTTTTTGTGGGCACATGCCTAATGGAGGAGAAAGTGGCCAGCTTTGACATGGGAAGCAAATGTTCAGATTCTGGGCACTGTTTCAGCCCAGATTCATTTCTTAAAATACAGGCAAGTGTCCCAAAGACTAAGCTATGAGCTCAAATGGGATGGGATCCTCCTTATGTCCTTTTGAGGCTTGGGGATAGGGCAGAATACTTCAAGATTACATAGTGATTTTCCACTTGCCTGACTCAAGAGTGTCAAGATGAGGTTTGTTGACAGGTTCCTCCGGTCTGTTATAGTCCATGTTATGCTCTTCTAAGGTACTTGTTACGGGATAAGCACTTCAAGGAAATGGCCTTTAAATCAAGGACATCCATCTCTCCGTGCCTTAGCTCCCCTATTCTCTAAGCATAGGCAATGGCAACAAAGGAAAAGGAGTTCTGTTAAATGAAAAGTGTCAAATGATGTACAGCCACATTGTGTGTTTTAACTAACTTGAGGACAAATGCTTAAAACATAAAAAGACTTACTTCATTATGCATAGCCTGACAAAATCTTGTAGTACAGGACCACTGCCCACACAGAGCTTGCTCTATGTATGTCACTAGTAATTCAGGAACCTCTGCTAGTGTTAAATGGCTTTCAGAGAGGTTAGATTAACTTTCTGAAGTTGAAAATCTGTAATCTGAGTTTTGGTTGGGGAAGTATCTTTTTTGTTTGTTTTTTGTTTTGTTTTGTTTTGTTAAGGTCACCTACTTAATATACATGCTAGAAGATGCTACTGAACCATGATAACAATGTGTATGACTACCTCAGACCTAGATTACAGCCAGCTTTCAGAGTGGTTTAGCAGTTAGGAATACTGCGTGCATAAGTCCTGAACATATGTACACAGCTACTTGCTGTTTCCACAATCACCAAGAGATTGGTGATTACCTTTAAAAGATAGTGAAACCACCTTTATCTGGATTCTAAATTACACTTTACCATAATTTGAGGGGCCTGCGGGCACACTGTTGGAAACACATTATTGTTAGTTATACCAAGTTTACCATAATGAATGAATAAGTGAGATGTAAATGAGATCAGAATCCAGGTCATGGCATATACTGCACGTAAGGGAAATTATTTTGCCTTCCTATCTAGTTACAGTAAGACTCTAATTCACCACTAATATTTTTGCCAAGGGAAATCCTTATGTCCGACACTTCATTTTAAGAGACCAGAGCTAAGTTAGCTCTTTACTTACTAAAATGCTGCTGAATCCCATTGACTCAGATACAGAGAAAAAAGATTTCAGTAGCATAACTGAATGTACTTCTGAAGGTTAAAGTGTGTAACGCTCTAGTTCAACACACCTGCAGAATCCCTAGAGGCTTCAACCCTTCATAGATTTCATGAAATAAATTACAGAGTAGCTCTGAATAAGGGAAAACTGGAAGAACATTGCTTCCTTTGTTTAAAATAGTGTTAAAGCAGACTATAAAAAGGAAAAAATAATTCATACCTATTCTTGTTTCTTTCTAGTATGTAACATAACCTGAAAGATTAATTTGTTTTTACCTGGTTTCTTCTTTTTCCTTGTCTCTTTTAAATATGAATTGTCTGTCCTGGAAGGGATTACTGTGGAACTGGAGAAATGAGTCTCAGAGGATAAAAATTCAGCAAGGAAAAGGGATATTTCATCAGGATGCTAAAACTTTAGATTGAATTCATTGCTCATTTACATGGCAAGTTTGGGCAATGTGTGAGACGCTGGGGCAGCAAGAGGAAAAAATGTAGTTACAGAATGATGGGAAGGAAAAGGAAAGGAGAGATCTATTAAACTGATTCTTTTCTGTGTGTTTGCTGCTTCTTTGTGGGTTAGAGGAGTCCTGTGTACTAGAGGAGCTGGGGGATGGGGAGGAGGAAAATGCCACCTAGAGAAGTCCCTGATTTTGTTTCCAAACTAGATCGCTAAGAAGGCCCTCCTGAACTGCGGAAATGCCAGAGTGTTCTTTCTCCATCCTATCCATCTCCCTAGCTGGTCTTCATATACTCAAATACTTAGTATTAATAGGTGGAAAAACACTTTCTCATTATCTTTTCCCTGAAATATTAACCTTAGCCATTGGAAAGGACTCATAAAAATAAATTGCATTTGCATCTCTCTTAGGGATCCACATATGGCAGCCAAAATAATGCCACTGTTTCAAAATTAAAAGACTACCAAGGTCTTGTCCCTGGGTTTGGAGGTTCAGATGTGATGTGGCTGCCATTGTGATGATAAGGCATAATGAAAAAAAGAAGACACATTTTTACATAAGACTTGAAACTGCTGTAGGGAACAATTATTCCTTGTTGTGTTAATATTTGTTTTTCATAAAAATGACAGCTATATCTAGACACATGCATTAAGTGAGTCACAAAATGGCAGTTTCTTATTTAACAGTTCCAGGGGTGAAGGTTTCCTGAGTGCCTGAGGAGAAGGTATATAGTGTTCCCACTTCTACAAGAGGTTTAACAGCACACCAATATCCTGTTCCTCCCAGAGCAGGAATAAATAAAAATTCTTCCTACAGGGAGGAAAAAAACAGCTATTACTAAGCCAAGTAGTTCCATGAGACACAGAATTTGGCTGTTGAACAATGGCTTCTTATGGTTTATGTCTCTTGATGGATTTTCTGACGTCTGAAATGGTTTGAGTTTTGAGGAAACCTTTTTCCGTCTTTGAGGCATTTATGTCTTCTTCATATAAGGATTTCTGGGTTTTACTTATATAGCCCCCTTCAGTTTAGGGGCTGATAAGTTTTTTTCTTTTCTTTCTTTGCCGGTAGATGCATAGGAACTAAATACCTTTGCTTTCTTTCTGGCACGTTTGGTTGTAATTGGCCAACAGGTTCTTGGGACACGGACATGTGGAAAAACAGACAGAATGAAATACATAAATCTTCCAGGCCAGTGACTTGAAAGGCAAAGTTTACTTTACATTTGATTTTGCCAGCCTTGAAACACACTGTCAAGATTTTCTGGTAGCTTTAGCATTCATTGAGGCAGCTGAGCAACTATATCTGAAGCAATTGCTATGGTTTTAGTGGGATCCGGCAAATAGGCAGTTCAATTCAGACTGCTTTATTGGCATGAGTAGAATTGCAGGCATTGCCAAAAGGCATGCTGCCATTGAGGATTTGAGAGATTCAACATGTCAAAATGATTTTGGTCTTAAAATAACCACCATTTGATACTTCTTTATTCTTCAATGATTAGAACTGGAGAAAGTTTTGATCTCTGATCCTAACGCTAGAGGTTGGGGTAAATGGTCTTGGTAATGCTCACGTAACACTGTGTCAAACTATGCAGCTGTGGAATAAGGAAAAGCTCAGTCTTTTCATCTAAAAACAGACAAAAGACAATAAGGCTCTTTCCAGTGTCTACAGAGAGTCTAGAAAATAGAAATTGGCTTTAGGACACAAGGCACAAATCCTCCCCACAGGGTCTTTTCTAAAACTGAAAGAAAAGCAAAATCCTTGCAAACAGGCTGTTAATTTGCAAGTAATTGCTGTAATACAAAAGTGCTCAGTTAGCTGAAATCTATGGACACTATTTAGAATGATAATGCAAAGAGTTAAATCCTGTTTTCCTTCAATTCAATATTAAAACAACATCAAACAATGCCCTAGAAAATGTATGTAAATTATAAACAGGCTGTTTTGTTCTTCTCAGAAAGATTTTAGTGTTGTGTACTGGAAATTTTTAAGTTGATAAGGACTAAAGGGCTGCACTATTTTAAGCTCTCTTATCCAGTTAGCTGACTAAAAGTATTTTATAGCTAGAACAGAGCATCTGGGCTGGTACACATAGCATTCATCAGTGACTGTAAATCTGTGAAAAAGAGCAGAGAAACAACAAGCTTGGAATAGACTCTGTCAAGCCCACAACAGCTGAAGAATTTGTAGCTAGAAAACCCCACTGCTGCTCAGAAAGGATAAATATCTGCCAGTCCTTCAAGATTTTTCTGTGTGAGCATGTGCTGTTTTTCAGAAGTTCCTATGTGCCTTCTAAAAAAAAGTGGAAGATGGAACATACTGTACTGAGCAGTAAAGCAAAGAAGCTAGCATTGAAAGGAGGAGAAAAACAATTCAGTCAGGGATACTTCTGTTATCTGCTAAATTGTCATAGTTTGCACATAGAAAGAACGTTAAGCACATTCATTTTCTTTATTTCTCTTGAAGGTTTAACATCAATACGAAGTGACTGATTACTATCCTATGCTCCCGTCTGAAACCTCAAAAAGGGTTGTGGAATTTATAAAGGACTGTCAGCCAGTACCAGGTGATCTACTAACAGATGTAGCTTTTAATTAACCTGGCCCATATCTTGCAGCCACTGTAAGAGGCTCACAGTGTGGTCATGTGTGCCTCACTTTCCAAATTCTGAATTAAGATGGTGGAAACTCCCAAATTTACCACTTCAGTATTCTTTTCCATAAAGAACCCCTATATAACACTTAAAAATATTACTCTTGCACTTCACAGAGGATTTTTAACAAGAATTGATATTTTACTAAACTAAATTGAAGAATTTGAAACAGATCTGCGCTCACAGAATAGGGATCTGAGTTAAAACAGACCTAATCTTAACTGAAAATACTTTTTTTCCCCACAAGTCCAACAAAATAAAATCATTTTTTTAAAATGTCAAAATGTATTATGAACTGCTCAGTTTTATTTATAACAAAAGTAGTGCAAAAATATAGAGAAAACAATATAAATCTCTGTTTTGGGATGCTTGTGAAATTCTGGACCCCAATTGTATGTGCTTTATTTTAAAATTCCAAGTACTTTTACAATTGAACTTGAGCAGAATATAGCACTCTTGAGCCCATAGAATCTAAATTTTCAGAGAAAGGTGTCCAGTGGAAGACTCTGAAATAAAAAAAGTGCTGTAAGCAATAATGCTGTAAGCTGAAAGTGCTGTAAAATCTCTGCTTTTGTCTCAAAAGCAATGGGACTTAAGCAGAAGTGAAACATGGTGTTGGATAGCAAGCATAAAAAACACCTTTGGGGGTACTTCTAATTTGCCTCCTTTTGTAGACGCCCCGCTGGAGACATCTGCTCTGGCCCCTGCTTGCTGGACACTTCAGTGTGCGAGTCTTTGGGGAAAACTCTTGCTTTCAAGAGTGTTTCCCCCCACCCTGGGCTCTTCCCAGGGCGCGGGGCGGAGAGGGTGGGATGGGGAGAGGCAGGAACACTGTGGCCTTGCCCTGCTCCGAACGGAGGGCAGCCCTGCTAGCCTTGCCCACACCACGTCCGTCGGCTAGGCTAGAGCGCCTCCAGAAATCGCTGCAATCTGTGGCTGGGGTTCACAGTAGCTCCTTGCAGCAGCCTGGGATTTGGGAGGTGCAGCTCAGCGCCTAACCCAGCCTCTGCAGTGGGAACAGCTGCAGACCATTTCTTTGGAGGCTTGCCATCCCCGCTTCTCCATCCGACCACAGGGTAGAGCTGAGCCCGGGGGGGGGGCTCCTCGTGTGTGTAAATGTAGACATATTAGGTTGCCTCCCACTCCCCTGCCCTGCATATGTAGTTTAGATTAGACAGTAGACTTTGGGAATGGGGGAACTGTTTTCTTCCAAATCTACACCCAAGCAAGCTTATAACTTTTTTTAAGGCTACATTTTATCAATGTGAACAGTACTATGGCAAGATCAGGCTACAGGTCCTCTCCCTGAGGAGAATGATGGAAGAATTATGTTATTTTAGATGCTAGAACTAGCAGGGATGGTCTAACAGTGGTAGTAGAAGTTTTCTATGGATTGGTACTTAAATCTTACTGAGTAAAGGCTAGAGTGTAATTAGCTTTTTGTAAAGGGTAGTGACTTTCTACCTTTCTGCTTCTGCCAGTCCTGCCCAGGAGCCAGCCCAGTTACAGGTTCTGCAAGGACCTTTTTTGGGCCTGTGCTTCTCTAGTCAAATGTGTAGCAAAAGCTCTTGGAGATGGCGGTGGTGGTTCTGCCTCAGCCTAATGAGCTGCTGAGCCCTGTGGGATAGGCTGGATCTGGGGGTATTTCTGAGTTTGCTGCTTTCTGCTGGGACACTTCAGTTCTGATGATTTCCCGATATAGGCTGGTATCAGCTGATACCAGCTTCTCTGTTTGCAGTTTTTCAATTGACTGTGATGTGCAGAAGCTTCTCTGTCAGACGTGTGTCCTGCAATGCTCCCACCCTTATCAGCCGAAGGGGCAGATACCTGAGCTTGGATCTCTCACAGGAGAGTAGCAGAGCAGGGTTAAAAATCACTTCTTTCCCAGTGCAAAACAGCCTGAGGGGGATGGCTGCACTGAGCTGTCAGGCTGCTAATGTGTGTGGGTTGGCTTTTCAACTTGGTAAGGGGGGTGGGAGGGGGAACATATCACAACAAAACTTCTCTAAGGCTTCAGAGCTTAGCCCTCGCACAGGACTGTTTCTTGTCGTGTTGTCCATATGCATATTCTGGGGTTGGAGAGAGAATTAGTCATTTTTTGGCAGTTTTCTTCTGATCTAAGTATTATGATAAGGAGTTACAGGCAATATCCTTTGTAAAATGCAGCCAGGGTAATAACGTACTACCAAGCAACATGAGATTGTTTTAGTCTGGTGTATCTGGAATGAATCCATCAGCTTTACAGTGCTGTCAGCACCACCCCACTTGCACTGAAGGGAGGTAGTCATGGCAGCACAGGTAAACAGAGAAGGGCAGAAGGAGCAGGCTGTCCTGTGATCAAAATCAGGGGCCAGGGCAAAATTGAAAGGGGCTCATTGTCTGCATGTTTACCCTAGGGTGTTTGCTTTTAAAGTTGGCATGCTGTTAGCGATCAAATTTTCCCCACCCAATTGTAGCAGTCCCTGCCAATCTCATTAAACACATATCTCCTATCTTTGGCCTGCTGTGGAGTGGGAGGGCTGACTCCCACTCTGTCTGATCTGGTTACTTAGTAATTCCAGTTCTTGCCTGATCTCTGCTCCTTATACAAATAACAGGCTTGGAGATCTTTTTATTAAAACTGCTTTTTATTCTTTTGGCATGCAGAATTAAATGTTACAAGTGAAGCAAACGTAGGCACATGAGAGAGACGGAAGACAGAGCTCCATTAGGTGATAAGAAAACTATTTGGGGAGTTGAGGTATGCACAAAATAGTTTGCTCTATGGCTGAGAGAGATGTGGGTGCTCCCAGCCCTGTTCTCTGAAGGACCTGTTTCTGTCAGCTGGAGATTTTGCTATTCACATATACTCCTGTCCAGATTTCATATCTGCCTGCTCCATAGACTTCTAAAACTTCTAAAAGGCTGTTCTTTGCTCAGCTTCTACAGATACACACGCTTGTTTAATGTCAGATTTGGGAAGAATTTATGCTTTCTACAGGCTATCTGAGACACCTTTTCCTAAACAATGGTCCCCATACTGTAGATTGTAGTCCGAGGCAGGATCAAAAAGCCTAGAAGGGGAAATGCAAGCAAAGCTGTGTTTGGGAACTACGATTTGAACGTAAACTGCAAGCTGGGCTAGAGAGGCTTGGAGAGTATCTGTTCCATTAAGGTTTCAAGCTGTTGCTATTTTATGGGCCTTCTATGAATATCAGATGCAAAATGCACTGATGTGTTACTTCTGTGTGTGTGTGTGTGTGCATGTTGAATGAAAGTAAGGCACAGGAAACAATGAAAAGACTGAACCAGCCTCATAACCAGCCTCCACTACTTGGTCAAGGGATAAACTTGTTCAGATGTTTTGTGTGTTGTTTTCTGCTCCAGCTCAACATACATTGCGGCACTGTGGTCCAGAATAACACACTGAGGTAGACAGTTAACAAGTTTCCTTTGTATGGAAATTGGAAAGTAATTTCTATTGTGTTTACAGGAAAGGGAATGAAGCTGCTTGTGAAATGGCTTGTGACACGGCTGTTAAATTCACTTTTTTGTCACTTGAGCTGTTTGTTATGGATTAATTGCTCCCGGCATCATCATAGCTTGGTAAGAGTTATGGAAAGCTGAAATTTTATAATTGAAAGTATCCAAAGTTATTTCATCAAAGCAATTCTTGCCAGCCAAACTCCATGTGAGTATGACTTTGTCTAGTTTTGCTCCTAAATAGCTAAGACCTTGGAGTCAATGTAATTCATTGTGCTCTATGTAAATGAGGCTGTAGTAAATGACTAATGCATGTTATCTGCATAGATCTGAGATGAGATGTCTGGGGGAAAATGATAGTATCTGACTGATAACAGCTACCCATCAGGGAACTCCCTGGCCTTCATTTCTATGAAGATACAAATACAAATGTATTATTACACTGCCACAAAGCCAGAGGAAGGAATTCTTCTCCCTGCTCTTTCTTAAGGGCACTCAGGTCTTTATCCTTTTTCTTCAAGCCAAGAGCAATTTTTGCAACAATCTGTCTTCTTGAGGGATTAAGCCAGTATCAGAGGCAAGGGAGGCAGAACTGTTAATTGCAGGCAAATCAGTTGGGGTAAAAATGCAATTAGAAGAGACATTGTGGCAATCTGCAAATCCCAGGCACAGCTTCTTTATACCAAGATTTTCTATGCTTTGATCCACATGTTCAGACCTGCCAAGCTGCCTGCTTGGTAAAACCTGTAACAAAAAGGGAACATATAAACAATATATGGTGAAGACATGGAAAACCTCTCGGGCATCTAATGTTGAACTGCACATTATCCACCTGCCAGTGCACTTGTTCAAGGTTCCTTTGTACACCTATGCCTGGATACTTTGTAAAGGTAAATACTTTCAGGCAGTTGACAAGAACTATTGTGTGAAAAAGGCTATATATAAACAAACTTTCAGACTTGTCTTCAGGACAGAAACAGTTAGATGGCAGAACTGGATTAATCATTTGTTCAGCTGAAAGAAAATCTGATGCCTGAAAGGATGGGATTCATTATTAGAATAGGAGTTCCATAAGTGGTATTTCTACATGAAAAACATGATTGAGAAAGGAGCCTATGTAACTCCATTAAAGGCAGGATTCCTACAGTTTTAGAGTTTATACTCAGATTTCGGCCTGTGCTCCTCAGGAAGTGTGCTCATCACCACAGCCATCCTTTAGAAATCATCTAATACAAAATAATAATAATAAAAAAATCGTAGAGAGAACTCTATCTGGAATAATATGTAGACAAAGAAATCTCTTAAAATACACTAGAATTAGCTCATACAGCCAAAGCAGTGAAGCTTTCATCTCTGTTAGACCCTTCTCCCCCTTTTCTAGTATTCACGAAGGTATTAACATTTTGTTACCTTGATCTGGAGAATGAATATAGACTTTCTGCTATGGAGAAACTGATGAAAAGAAAATTTGCCTGTATATATACTCCTTTCTGAGCTCTTGGGACTCTGGCTCCTTCAGATTCAAATACCTTAGAATTCAAGCTGTGAAGTACAAACAAAGTTTTGATGTTGAATTCAGTATGTATGTGACTAGAACTCTAGATCTAGTCTGAAGAGATACCAAAGTGTTCACAGGCTGTTCACGCCTGTCATGCTTCCACTGTTAGGAAATGTAAATGTCACAGCATTTGCCAGTTCATCTACCACCTCCGGCCATACTGTTTAGGCTTGTAACTAACCAGATCTGGGGCAAAAAAGTCAGCTGAAAGTCTATATAACCAAAGATGAAACATTTAATTTGGCTGGAACTTAATTAATGTTGTGGTATATGGGACAGAACACCTAAACAGAAGCTTTAGTTCTGATGCTCCTTCTCTCTCTAAGGCCTAGAACAAGATATTAACATGATGTCTGTCTCCTTTTGTATGAAATGACAGAGAACGATGCAGAGATTTTGTGGATAATCTGTACCTCTCCCTCTTTCTCTCTTCTACACATGTGCGCACAAACACATACATATTTAAAAAAACCTCAAAAATATAACTTGTGTGATTTCTGAATAGAACCTGCCCTAAACTAGAGTTTGTCATTTTTTGAAGTATTGCTGCAGGTGACATAGTATCTCTAGCCTAGGTAGGTTGAGCTGCATCTGCTTTGCCATATCCTTTTTCAGGAATATAGTCCATATTATAGTCAAAAAAATGATGGCAGCCCATCCAGATACATCTAAGCTAGTCTGCAAAAGGCCACACTAGCTTAAGAAATAGAGATGAGGCAGCATGAAGCATTTTTATCTTCCAGAAAGTTTACCCAGCTTTCTGCATAAATGCTGCTGTAGCTCAGCTGTTGCTGGTGCTTGTTGGTGAGATTTCATGCCTGGTTAACACTGATGGAAGTCCATGCTCCTAGGTGCCAGGAGTCCATTCTCTCACCACACAAAATCCTCTGTGCAGGCATTCCCATCGTTTTTCTTGAGCCAGTATTAGTGCCTGTGCAGGTGACTGATGAGCTGAACCTGCTTGCTGATCCAGCTGAAGATTGATTAAAAGTCTGGATTGGTTGGAAGGAGGGTGGTGTGCTCCTTCTTACAGCAAGGTGGTCTTAAAGCATCAGCGCAGTCATACCCTGAGCTAGTTTTAGGGTGACCCAGGCAATACTACCTTTGGCCTTTGTGTGTGCAAACCCAAGATGTTAGGGGTATCCTGGCATGGCAAGAATAAAATTCCAACTCCTGTGGCATAGATGATGCTGGGATTCTGGGCTGTGCTGTTTATGCAGTCATCTTGACTTACAGTAAAAAGAAGCAATAGATTTCTTTGGCTGGTGCTATAGTAACTAAGTTTTAGATGCCTCTCCCCTTGAATGTAATCCAGAACATTATGCATCATGTATCTAGGATTGATTTACAGAAGACAATGGGTGCTACAGATGATTTTGGAAAATCTAACTGTGGCAGTTTAAGAAGTTACTATTTCTAGCTGTCTGTTCTGCTCTTCTGTAGGAGTTTCTAGTCTCCAGGGCAGAGCTCACAAAGGCAAAACGTACTTGCATCAAAGCTGCCTCAGAACATAACCTGGTGTTGTAACTTAGACTCGTAATGGCTCTGACTCATGTTTGCAGCAGATTTAGCTGCTGCTGAAAGAAAAGGTGTCCACCACCATCTGTCCGTCCTGTTCTCAGACAAAAGGTTGGCAGGGAGAGCTGAAGAGGACGTTTATTCACTTCTGAACTGTCCCACTTGACACTGATAACAGCTGAAGACTCTGGCAGCCCCGGTGGCCTATTGCAGGGTTATTGCCATAGATGGAGGAAATGTTGGGTAACTGGGGATGTCCCTGTGACCTGGCCCAGCTGAACTGCCCTAAGAAAAAAAGCTAGAGCCTTGATGTATCAGATCATATGACATAGTGGCTAAGGTACAAGCACATGTTCCTGTCTGCTGACATTGCTTTGGGAAGACAACCTTTTGGCAGTGATGTAGAACAATCAGGGGTTGGGAGTGGGAGAGGGAAGACAAGAGGTAAATCCTCTATCTGCTACAGCAAGAGTCAGCAAAGGTTTGTCTGTGGCATCTCTAGGTGTCTCAGAGCAGCTCCAAAGTAGCTGGCATACGGAGCAGGTGCCTGCCTAAAATCGCCAGTGTCAAACTACCTAAAACCCACCATCAGGGAAATGCAGAGGAAGAAAAATCTGAACGCTGCCATTCTCATGTCTTACTTGGGCTAAGAGGTTTCAAGATGACAATTTGAGACCCCATAGCCTAATTTCTACCTAAGTCCTTTATTTTGGGATTGTTCCTTGCTTTTAATGCCCCAGGGGAGGACTACTTGTTTCACTCTGCTGCTCATGAATAATGTAATCAGACTCTTCAATGTTAGAGTAAAACCAAAGCAGTGTGGCTTGGTAGTATCTGGCAAAATACATATGGAAAATTTGATCCCTCTCTTTATTATCATTTTTACAGTAAAAAAAGGTCATAAACCATAAAAATAGTATTTAAATAAAGCATAAAACTTTTTATGCTAGTTCACACTGTTTATGTTGTGATATGTGGTGTATAAATTCTTATTAACTAACAACAGAAAAAGGTTTAGTTTGTATATATTAGAATGAAAGTAGCACAAGAGTTTCTGTGGTCAAGATTAAGAAAGCCAGTGACAGTGTATCTTTACCTCTCTGTTTCAAATTAATGGTTCTTTTGATTAGTATTTAATTTCACATCTGAACCTGACCCAACTGATTTCATGGAAAAACAGGAGCAATCAAATTCTTGTACTTTAAACCCCCCCCTCTGAACTGAAGATCTGTGAAATGGACTAGGCTGAATTCTACCCTGTGGCCTTTTATCTGTCAGAGGAAATAACACACAAGAGCAAATTTTGCAGTAAAAAGAAATAGATCAAGCTCATTTGTTTTAGAAATAACTATAAAGGCCAGACTATTTTTCTGAATTGAGACCATTTTGACATAAAATAACTTCTACTTTTCCCAACATGCATAAATATTTAAGTTTTTTAGCATGAAATATTAACAGTGGAAAGAAAAAAGATACTATCTTATTTTTGTTTTTGCCATAAATGAGAAGCAAAAAAGAGAGCTTGAATAATTTAGGTCATTCAATTAAAACAATTACAATTGTGTCTTAATTTCTCATAAATATCATGTGTATCCTTATGTATTGTATGTAGGGGAAAGAACTTTAAGCTGAGAAGGTTTTATTCTACCTTGTTGGCATCATTTGTGATGAAGGATTGCTGAACTGCCTTGCAATGGTCATTTCATGACTGATACCTGGCAACCCTGAGAGCTCCCTTTTATATGCTATGTATTATTTTAGGTGGTAACTTCTTTCCAATAAATTTACTCCTGTAACAGTTGCATGATGACTATTATGTCATGTGGCTGGGAACAAGGGCACAGCACCTGAAGGGGGCTTCAGGCTTCCCCACTTGACTATAAAAAAGAGAAACCTAATTCTGACTAATCTTGAGCTGAAAATTAGGAAATGCATTTTTCAGGGATGGTTCAATCATTTTATCTAATGACGGTGAAATGCATGCAAAATGCATATACTGTTCGAGAAACAAAGGTTAGCTAGGAGCCTCTGTTCTTCCATACGAGTGTCTGACAACAAGCTTGCGGAATTGTATTCTGCTGTATTCTGGCTCCTCTGGCTCCCATGAACGCTGCAGTCTTCTGAATATCTTCTGGATGGTTAGAAAATGTCCTTATCTCAGATGACCTTATATTCTAGTGAGGAAAGCACTCTTCTGAGAAAAGGGTATCTTGGTGTCAGCTCCTCTGATTATCTTCCAATTAGCAGGCAAATCACTGACCTCATGTGTGAAATGCAAGAACCACAAGGCTCCCTAAAGATAAAGCATCTGCAATTTTTGAGGGAAACTTGACCTTGCCAAAATGAAATAAGTATGCTCTGAGACTACCCATATGGCCAGCTGCTTTGGACCTTCTATGGAGAATGTCTAATTGCTGACTGATGACTGGTCTCTGTGGGAGCCTGGTGGTACCAGGCAGCTCAGACCAGAGCAGTCTTGAACCTGAGCAGGTGCAGCACCCTGGGCACCCAAAGAGTTCAGGCACCAGCCAAGCTGGGCATGTTCAGGGTTACAATTTTGGATTTTAGGTGCTTCCTTTTCACCTGGGATTTTCCTTGGATTTAGCCCAATAGCACTAAAGACCTTTGATAAAAGCATTTTGGAGTTTAAGGAGACAGCTATGTATTTAACTTCTAACCTTCTAAATTCATTTTGCTACCAGTCTTTCTTACATTTTCTTCAGTCCAAATTTTGGATCACTGTTCTTGAAAACTTCATTTATTCTGTTAATATATTTTATCTGACCTTTCAAAAACATTCAAATTCCACTTTTTCTAGTTCCCTCAATAGCAGAAGTAGAACTACTTATTCCAAATTTCTTGTAGAAACACTGCACTTCCACAGACTGACTAATTTTAAAGGCTCCCCAAGTACTTGTTGTTATTATTGTTATTATTGTTAATGAACTACACTTATTTTTATGCCTCAAGTGCTTTGATACTACTGTTTCCTAAATGCTACAAACTGCAACTGGCTGGATGAAAATCGGATACAGTTGTAAATCCCTTTGCGAATTATTTTGTCACATAAATGACAAGAATAAAGTGATCTGTAGTGGCAGTTTGTTTGTCAAATGGAATCTGCATTGAGGCTTTTTAGATAAACACAACAAGCAGTTGAAGACTGAACAATTATCCCTGGAGATCCTCTAGCTTTACGATACACAGGTCTAATAGCAATCCTCATGCTTGAAGGCCCTGGGTAACAAGTAGCATCTCTTTAATTGAAGAAACTCAAGTTCACCTTCTTTCAGGATCCTGGACTTGCAGATGTCAGATACCTGGTTATGCCTTTCCAGTCCCCTCCCCACCCTGCTAAGATGTTGGAGAAGAAAGTGATGACAAAACTCTAAAAGGGAAAGAACTACTAAGCCCTATCTTTAAAACTTTAGATAATGCAGTGTTTTTTTCATTATAAGGAAGAAGATCTAGGGATTGTATTATAAGAAAGTACTTCAGATTGAGTTATAATAAAGTGCTTAAGGATAGGTCCCTTTTCACATGATCAGTGATAAGGAATTTGTTTGTGGTACTTTCAGGATGAACTTTAGCTCCACTGCACTGAAACAGGCTGGAGTTATTTTAATGAAACTGGGAACAAGCTGCAGTGGCGTAATACCCAGGGACTATGTGCTGAGCCTCAGAAGTGCTCCTAGACTCCGCCAATGCTAGAGAAAGATTTCTTTGGGATATCTACTGGGATACATTGCAGTTGACTTTTTTTTTTCTGGAGAAGAATAGAATCCCTTTGGGAAAAAAACTCTAGCTGACATTTCATAGCTGTGGGAACTCCATGGGAAGCAGTGTCATATCAGTAAGATTATTTTGAAAAGAACAAGGAAGGCTAATTTTCCCCAAAATATTTTAACTACATCACACAGGAGAAAAAGAGCTGTTAAAAGAGGATGGTGGCTGGAGCTGTTTTCAGGTCTCTTACAGTGATCTTTTTTTCTTGTTTTATAGAAGCAGAAATGTTTTATTAAATTAATTGAAATTAAGCCTAAGACTCAAAGACTTGAACAGAAATCTGATCTGTTTGTTCTGAAAGATAGATCCTCTGAGCCAGCTCTATTTTCTGAAATTATTTGAAAACTTTTGTGTGGCATTTTCTGTGAGAAAGCAAAACAAAATTTGAAAGTTGTTATAAACCAGAGGCATTCTCAGGTAGGCTGTGACAGGAATGTACTACAGGTACTTCGCACAGATCTAAATTGTCAAAAAAGATGTGTGGCAATGGAGATTCATGCCCTCATGCCCTTTCAGATGACAACAGCAGTGCAAGCAGGTCCTGGCCCTTCCTACCTATCAACTTCCCGGCACCCAAACCTATTTCTCTGTCAGTTGTGCCAATACACCCAAATGTGAACCTTCGTGGTAAAGTGGATCAATCGAAAGATGTAGGCGGATATCCCCAGCCATCTCCCAGCCCCCATGAACATGGTGACCTGAGCGCTAGCGTGGCCTGGGCATGGGCTGGAGAGGAGCAGAGGGTGCAGCTCCCGTGAGGCCACTGGAGAGTCAAAGTGCTGCCGTAGACTAGCAAAATTTGAATGTCAGCTGAGGTAAATCATGCAGTGAAGCTGAAACTGGTAATACTATGCAGGCTTAGCTTTGCTGAGGATCTGGCTCATTGATTTTTATGATTCCTCCCAGCTGTTTATTTCCTATAGAAATAGTGTTCTGGGCATATGCTGGTGACTGGTACCCCTGTTCATCCACTGCTTCACAGGGCATGTGCTTTTCTTTTCTTTTCTTTTCTTTTTTCTTTTCTTTTCTTTTCTTTTCTTTTCTTTTCTTTTCTTTTCTTTTCTTTTTCTTTTCTTTCTCTTTTTCTTTTCTTTTTCTTTTTCTTTTCTTTTCTTTTCTTTTCTTTTCTTTTCTTTTCTTTTCTTTTCTTTTCTTTTCTTTTCTTTTCTTTTCTTTTCTTTTCTTTTCTTTTCTTTTCTTTTCTTTTCTTTTCTTTTCTCCCTGTTAAATCAGCTGCTGTTTTGTCTCCCAGCATTCCATGCTGTGTTCAAGCTGCTATTTGGTTTTCTGCCCCCTGGAAAATTTCAGCATTGAGGATGTTTATTTCAAAAGGCTTTTTCAGGTGCAGCAAGATGATTTTAAGTAAATGTGACCCTTAGAATGAAGGGAGCCTAGTTCAGCTCTGCTTAAAAACAACCAGAACAATCGTGCTTTGACATATGTTTCTCCTGGCCATGGAAATGGGAAGATAAGAAAATACTCAGCTAGTCTAGGAAACACCTTCAGTATGGTTGCTGGTGCATACGTGGATCTTACACATATTCATATCAAAGCAGGACTAGAAACAGTGGGCCATAACTAATTTTAACTGAAGGAGATGGCCTTATTTCCACTGTGATTTCTGTTCTAGCAGATTACCTTCGCTCCTGTCACAGAAACAGGGTGGCACACAAAAGGCTTTTGTCAGAGGAGTGTGAGTGTCTCTTTAAATATTTTAGAAGCATATCTCCAGGAAACATCTTGTAAATGAGCATCTATTTAATATTCGCCAGGGAGTCTATGTTGCAGGCACATGTACCCAAGCTTCTGATGGCACGTACATTAGCAAAGAGACTGTACTCCTTCCTGATAGTTGCCGTGAGTGTGGGGAGATGTTACCCACTAAGCCGGTTCAGTGTGGTCATTAAAAGCCAGCCTTGCTTTGCCTCTTCTCTGCTTGTCCCCAGGCACCCCTCCTCTCACCCTGCTTTGCACTGGCTCTAGTGCACACCAGATGGGTTGATGTTTCAGTTCACTAACCCGATAGAAAGCTATTCACTTTTTTTTATAAGCTTAGGCTTTTTGCTAGATTAGTGAGTTGAAGCAGTTTGTTGTATGGTCAGGTGCATTTGTTCCATAGCTGGTGCAAAGGAGACCAGGGGAACAGGCAGCTGGAAGTGAGGGGAAGGAGATGTGGAGGGAGGCAGCCTTGAGATGTTAGGCTTGTTCAGTCCATTATTATGTAACTACCATGTCATGCCCTAGGACAGAAAAAACAGAATAATGCTAATTTAGATTTGGCTCCTAACTTAGTTTCAGCTTTGGACAGAAAAAATGAGAAGACAATAGAAGGATCACCAATTATCTCTTGTTTCATGGGTCTAATTTCTTTGCTGTTTAAAATTCAGCCTCTGCTTTATATACAGTATTTGGTAGTTGCTACAGAAATCATTAGCAAATATATTTCATGTTAATTGAAATTGTTCCATACAGTGATCAGATTAGCTTTCAGTAGAATTTTTTTATTGAATAAAGCTTTGCCAATAAAATACAGGAAATTGGTTGTGGACATTCTCGTTAATATATTTTGGCATGCGAGTATTTGCACAAACCTATATACACACAAGCCCTTGGACTAAAATTGTTTATGTGGCATTTTTGAAAGCTTTTGAATGTGAAAGTCATCCCATTAGGAAACATAATAATGGTCTCTCTTATGGTCAATCAGGAGCTAATATGAAAAATAATATTCATGATGAATATTTAGTGAATAACTACTAGCTGAAACATGTTTGTAATTATTAAAATAATGGCTTAAGGAAAAAAGATAGAAGCAGCAGAAGGCTTGTAAATATGTCTGCGCTCTGAGAAGATTCCTGGCTTGGCTAAATCAGTGTCGCTTCATGTGTTTGAAGGGAGCTAAGCCAGTTTACATCAAGTGAATATCTTCCCTTTTCACTGGGGACTAATTTTTGACCAGCTGGAGCTCTAATAATCATATAACTCATTAACATTTTCCAAAATAATGTATTCAGATGGTATTTGACCAGTTTGATAAATAACATTAACGTGAGCAACTCAAAGTGCATTCATGGAATTCACATATGTTAGGGAAAAAAAGGCGCTTTCCACTGGGTTTTGATTTTAAGCCTTGCTTAGCTATATTAGGTAGTCTGCTTTTTGCTCAACAGTGTACAGACTGGTTTGGCCTTCCAGTTAAACCATTTGAATGTAGTCTTCGGGGTTTCTCAGTGAATTAGCACTATCCTTTCTTCCCTCACACCAAAAAGGCTTCTGTCTGAGATTGCTCACTGGCTCTCTACCTGTCCCATGTTTCCACTGCAAAAGAAAAAACAGGTTAAAACTTTGCCAAATAAGGGCTATGGAAGAATTTAGATGGGCATGGAGCTTTATTTGCTGACGTGGTTGAGGTAAGAAGCTATGATGTAGTGGAGGGTGGAGAGGGAGTTTCCCTGATCATCTTGATTTCATCTGACGCCTACAGAGAATTAATAAATATTGTTTAGTCCCATCTTAATCTCTAATAGCTTCTGTCTTTCAATCAACTGCTTCATAACATGGCACAGTTCTTCTAATCGGGGTCTCTGAGGCTGAGTCTCTGGTGGATTTACCTCCAGCAGTGTAAGGTGTTATCTGTCTCTTGGAGAAGGTTAACAGAGTGGGGAGAAGGGAGCAGGCACTGCTTCTGCAGCCTTCACCGTTCACTGTCAGTAGGTGACTGGGCTGCCAGTGAAGACAGGATTGCACCCAAGTAACAGGCTGTGAAGGGGTGTACAGGCACACGTCCTCTTCTGCCTATTCCCCCAAGCGTGTGACAAGCTCTGGAGAAAGGCTGCAGGCTGCTTCCCATCGTGTTCCCTTTCCCCTCTGGTTATTGGCTCAGATTAAGAGTAACAATTTAAGGCCTAGCAGAACAGACTTCCAGCAACATCTAATAACTCCGGGGTCCCATATTAACCACAAAATAAAAATGAAACATAGCTCGATATATAATCTTGCCAAGAAGTGATATATTGGAGAACCCTCAGAAAAAAACCCTGCTGTTTTTTCCTTCTCGGGTATTTGTTTCTTCTCCTTCACTGGGAGCATTTTTCCAGGTTTCATAGCTGGGAGGATGTCATTCATAGTCCAAGTCTGATTGAAGTATCACAATTTTAGAGTTTTACCACTAATTTCTTTTCCACTTAATTATCTGCTTTTCTGTGGAGAAGAAAGAGCAAAAATGTTCAAAATATTGAATTCATTCCAGTATTGAATTGTTTCTATTATATAAATGTTTAGTGTTAAATTGTGTGGGTTATTAGAAGGTAACACATAGCTCACCTATGTCTTTCTATTTGTGACAAGAATATCTTGCAAGCAGTGATTAACAATTTTTTTTAAATAGCATTCTTATGTAAAATACAAGCACCTGCTCTTGGAGCAATTGAACAAAACGAAAAGGTAAGAAATTCAGATTTGAGGGCAGAAAGTTTCCAGTGAGATTTGAAGCAAGTTTAATGCTGTTAATGTGAGTAGTGGAAGGCATATAGCCCTCTGAAGCAGTTAGAAGTGAGCAGTGCTGAAACAGGAAGCCATCTTACATTGACTTAGTATCAGCTCTTCCTCGTGCTCCGATTCCCCCAGTTCCTTATTAACAGTACAACCTTATTTGCAGTCCTGGCTAGCTGCTCATGCCATGTTCATACATTTGCTGTGTGTATACCTCCAGCTATCAGTATTTCAGAGGTGCTGGGGGCACACTAATCTCTCCCTACCAATAGCAACTCCATTTGTGAGATTGCCTTCTAGTTGAAATAGTAGCCCTTGGGTTTCTCCCGGAGAAATCTTAACAAGTACTTCATTGCATTTTGTTAATTAGTGTGGCTTAAAAAAAAATTCCCAAACTGCTCAGCAATAAAAATGAAAGATGCACAGCTGTGGGGACTTGGACTGATATGAATATGATTGGTTTGTTTGCTCTGCATTTTTGGTTGCACAAATAACTTTGAGCTGGAACGGCGGGGTCCAGGAACGGTTGGCTCCATGTAAGCCCGGCCTCCCGAGGTTAAGGGAATGCATTAAACCCACTTGTAAACTAGCCATGTGCATGAAGATAGGCACATTTAGAAAAATCTTTAAAAAACCCAGCCAGCCCCTGGAACATATCCACAGATAATAACCTCTCTCTCCTCAAAAATGGGAGTTAATAATCAGCCTGAGTGATGGGTGATGTTATAAATAGTCTATTTTTCAGAAAATGAAAGCATGTAATGTATTTGCTGCTTTTTTGTGCTTGGTCTCTGTGAGTATCAGAATCTCATTTTTTTTTCAGGAAAAGTACATTTTAAACCTGTGGTCTTGACTACTAGAGTCACAAGTTATGCCTTCTGTGTCATGAGAGTGCTTGGTATAGTAGAAAGATTCCTCAGAAGTCTTTTCCAGAGATTTGGTACAAATCCTATAAAACAATCCAAGCAATGTATTTTTCTTCACTTAGGCTGTGCATGGGAAGAAGATAATTAAACTATGCACTGAGATGATGGATTTTTCTGAAGAATAAACTTCTTAAAATTCTCTTTAGCTGTTATGTTGCCCTGCCATTTTTCTATACTAATCTCTTACAATGCATGTAGCTACTGTTTGTTTGTTGATGACGACTAAAAAAGGAGCTACCTGAGTAGTTTTATGTTTTAGCAGAATGACTGACATCCATGCAATATAAATGAATTGCCACTTATATCAGACATTCTTTGCTATTCTGTTGCAGGATAAATGTCTAAATGTGTATAAAACGTTGGCCCTGTCTATTGAAACACTTACTACCACATTCAGGCTGCCTACTTGAGCAACAAGTGCTGTTCTGCTTTCCTTTCTGCTGCTTCTTACTTCCCTCTGTGTTTTAGAGGAGGAATTGGTAAAGATCAAGAACTAAAAAACCTGTGGGTTAAAACTGCTTTTGAGCAGCTTATGGCTGGATTGCCCAGACCCCTGGTGTTGCTGTTCTGTAAGTGTTGCAGCGAGGTTCAGACCCTCCTGAGCTATCAAGCATGACTCAGATTATAGTAGTGCTGAGCACACAAGTTCTGCATCCAGACAACTGATGCAGTCAGTTCAGTGGCTATGGGATACCGTGCTAAACATATCCCAGCTCTGCCAAAACATCTTGTGCTTAGAGAGATTAGTCCATCTCTGTTTAATCCTCTGAGACAAAAATGAATGTCTTAGTAGTGACTGCTTTTTTTTTTTTTTTTTTTTTTTTTTTTTTTTTTTGGTCACACCTTTTTGCTACAGATGGATTCAGGTCACGGGAGCCTTACTCCTGCATAAAGTTGAATGTTCTGAACTTTCATTGACATTAGCAGTGATTTAAGCAGTATTTAAGCATTATTTCATTCTTTCTATTTTTCTAAATACGTTTTTAACAGGAAAAAACCCAAAAGAGTGAGTTTCCTAACATGGCTCTTTGCATGGCTGCCTGAATACTAGTGCTGGCAGAAGGGAATGCATAGGCAAAGGTATGGACAGCCAAGATAGCAAGGGTGGGACCACTGTTTCTGGCATCAGCCCGCAAATGCACTCTTTTAAAATAAGTATGGGGCTCAAGATACAGCTTTAGGATAGCGCTAAAGAGACCTGGCCACTGGCTGTTGCTGACAGAGGCAGTCCTGCTTCCCTTCTCATTCATGCCATGCCACGTGCTTGACTGCTTTGCTTGTGCCAGCAGTTTCCATGCACTTAGCTGGCCCCATAGCAAGCCCGTTCAGGGAGCTCACTCAGCAAAGACACAGCACCTGCAAGAAAATGAATGATCTTTTGCTTTGGTTTCCTGAACCAGTGTGTTGTGGGGTCACAGCAAGGGATGGAGTATGAACACATGACAGAGAACAGGTGGATTCATTTTGGACAGCAGAAAGCTGTTAGACTGATTTAGCTGAAGCGTAAAACTCGGGCAGAGGGGCTAGCTCTGTAGATTTGAGTCAAAGCAAGAATTTCAATTTGGGTATCCCACTTGCCCATGTGTTGAATTTTGGTATCCCACATTGCCATGTGTTGAATATAGCTATCTAACTATTGGCCGATTTGAAGAAGTTGGTGTGCATGTGGGTGTCAGCTAGGAAAAAATAACAATTTCTTTTTTATTGTGCCATATGTTTTGACAGAGACAGAATTTCTGTTATAGAAAATATCATAGCTAAGTGGTTTGGTGTTTTATTATTCATATCCCTCATTCTTGGTACAGTAGTTACTTTTTAGTGGACTTACATTTATGTAAACTGCACATGTAGGAACTCAGAAGGTGCTCACATGTATTATCTCAGTACATACTCTAATCTCAGATTGATTTGTATTTTTAAGAGTTTCCTAAATTTACTTTGCTTGCTATCCTTTTAGGTACTTCAGTTAAAAATGAAAAAATGTTATATTTGAGGACCACAATTTATAGTTCACAGTAGATCTGAACAGATTCTGAGAGAACTGAAGAATTCGGCTATTTTTACTACTACTAAACATGAAGACATTAGGGAGCTCATCATATCAACCTTGCTTTAGATTTCTGTTGTACAGACTTCTTGCTTTGGCTTGTTCCGTACAGTGGAGGTTTTTGCTGGACATTTGGTCTTCAGCATGTAGTGTAATATTTTCTCTTTAGAGAGTATTAGCACCTTTTTACACTGTGTCCAAATTAATGGAACAAGCAGATGGACAATTTTGTCCATTTTAATTGTCTTTAATTTAGCCTAAGTTTGGTTGCCAGCCAAGTGCTCATCACCTGTGGATCAGACTTGGCAGTCCTTTTGTTTCTGAGCCAGATATTTTGTTCATGGGATTATTTCCTTCGGAAAGGCCACCCCAAAGTGCAGCTGACAGCAAATAAAACATACTACTAGATCTCAAATAACAAAGAACTGCTGAAGACGTAAATTGTCTTGTTTTGGTTCTTTTAGAATTATTATTCAGTGCTTTTATTGGCATGGCTACCAAAGACTTTAGGACATAAACAGTTAGCTGGAAATCATCTCTTTTTTCTTCCCTGTATGCAGGAAGCTTAGCAAAGTACATCTAGTTCTTTTAGGATGGACCTCTGCTTTGTTTATTGTTCTTCATCTTCTTAAATTATAATAATTAATATTTTATAGGCTTGTGATGGTTGCATGAGACAAAAACTACATAAATACAAAAAATCAGCTGGTACTACTGACTGTAAAGTGCACTGGATTGGATCCAACTTCACTGTTTCTCACAGCAGTCCAATTTCATTGGACTGAAGCCTCCTATGTCTTGATTACAATCATTACAGCTGAGTGGGAGATCTCATATTTTCCAGTACCTTTGTCCTTGTAGGGTGTTTTGCTCCCCCTGCCTACCATAGAGCAATGTCAGTGTGTCTGGAAAAGATGATTAGGAAACAGGGACAACCCAACAGAGCGTTCACTCATTTAATCACAGTCGTGCTGACTGATATGACCGCTTTATGTCATCAGAAGATCACTCAGTGCTACTAGACTGAATCTCAAAGGTCCTGTCACACTTGCTTTAGATCACTCAGTCTGGGTGGTATAGTGCAAATTGACTGAAATGAAGAAAGGGATCTGGGCTTAACACTAGAAAGGCAATTAGTTATTAATATCTATTTGAATGCTGGGGCAAGCATGATATCTCTGTGTTATGCAGCAAGACATGAACAGAGAGTTAACCTGAAGAAGCCCTGAGTTCACTAAACCCAGTAACTGCCTTAGGTATCTGTCCTTACTATTTTTATTTTACTGAAACAGATCTCATGTAGGAACAGTTTAGACACATAAAGGATGCTCTGTTTTTTTTTTGTTTTTTTTTTTTTTTAACCTTCTGGCTTATAACTTAGAATGTTAAAAAAAAAAAAAAGTAAAAAGTTCCTCCAGATGTGACTCATAGTGGTAGTATTAGAGTCACTAAATGATCTTCTACCTGTTTTTCTTGGGAAGTCTTTTGTGGATATAAGCCATATGTCTGAAAAGTAAGAGGTCCCATTTAGCTGTTCCAGCAAACACTTCCTATATTTGCCACAGACACTGCTAAACAAACATTTCATCCAGGAATAGGTTTCATAAGGCTGCTTTTATACCTGTGGGAATGCTTCACCACAGTGATTTTGGTCTTTGGTCAGTGTATCCCAATCCTTTTTCAAGTGGACCTTAGCTGGAAAAAGTGGTTATGCTCTACATCTCACTGAAGTTCAACCTTTTTTACCTGTCATTGCTCCTTTACTTTGCCCCACTGGTTGAGGGCTCACTACCCCATTTTATTATACCCTGTGAGCCAGGGTCCCCCCTGCAGTTTACCTTTCTTCAGCCTGGCAGAAGCACTGCTGTTGCCTATCCTACCTGTGGGGGGGCTGGTTCCTCCTTGTTTTGTCTGGGTCTGACAACAGATTAGTAAAGCTTTTTTCTCATCTCTGAAGCAGTCCCCCCCCCCCCCAGTGCTCTGTGTTCTCACAGTCACAGTTGGTAGGAAGGGACCTCTGGAGGTCCAACCTTTCCCTCAAAGCAAGGTTATTGCCACTACTAGATCGGGTCGGCTGTGTCCGTGTCTGAGTCTTGAAAACTGCCAAGGATGGAGATTTCACAGTCCTTCTGGGTAACTTGTTCCAGTGCTGCACTACCGTCTTAGTGAAAAAGGTTTTCCTAGTGCCCAATCTACAGCTCTCGGCTGTTGTCCCTTGTTACCTTGTTTGCCACTACTTAAAAAAGCATGATTTTGTCATGTCTGAAACTGCTTTTCAAGTAGTTGTAGGAGCTCAATATGGAGTCATTGGCAATGGCTCTTCAGGGAGCATGAAAGGATTTAGGTAACCTTTTTTATTTGATTTCTGAGTTTCAGCTATGACATGTTCATGCCCCAATAGTGAGAATCAATCTTTTCTTTTCAGGATGCCTTTTCTGCATAATACAAAAAAGCCTTAACCATCTTCAATTTCTCTAGCTTGCTTGCAGCAGAATAACCTTGGACCACTCAAGGCCTGTCTTGACTATAGGAAACAAAGATTTCTGGCATTGCGATGTCAGTCAGGAGTATTTTGAGACAAAAATCTCTGACAAATATAGCTGCTTCAGCAGAAAGCTTCTGGGGCAGGTACACATATTCTGTCAAAACCCCAATTTTTACTGATACACTTGCCCAGGAAAGAAGTCTTGGAAAGGTAGCATTAGCCACCACAAAAAGCAGCCTGAGCTAGGATGCAGGTTTTGAATATCAGCTGCAAGTACACTGAGATACTTTCTTGGAGTTTTACAGCAATATCACCGGCAAAGTGGTTCTACTGTAGCCCTGATCTCAAGGTTTGTAAATCCTTCATTTCACTGACTTATGCATCTACTCTTTTCGAAAAAGTACCACTTTTTGAAAGGGTACACCTTACTTTGCTATAGTTCCTCTGCCAGTGGGGTCAATGAGTTGATATGGGAAACAGCAGGGTACTTTCAGTTCTGTCTTGAACCCCTTCCATTACAGAATCATCACTATATAGTAACTGCCATGAAAGCCCCTTGTAACTTTAAAAGCTTCTTTGTTTAGTCAATCTTATGTCCATTTACCCTGGAAGAGGGAATTAGCAAGCCACAATGGAAGAGAAAGCCTGAAATGGGTCTGTTATTTGCAGTGCATCCAGCTATTGTTTTGGTCTGAAAAGCCTTCTATTTAGCTTTTGTATGATTAAAAGAAAAGGCAGAGGAAACTGCCGGGGTAAGAGCCCAGGATTTAGGTAACTGCTTTTAGCGACATAAAAATAGTTTTGAAGGAAGACTACCAGATATTTAAGTCTTGCTGGAACAAACCCAATTTTAAAAGACATTTCTAACCTGTTTAATAGTCTACTCTTTCCCCAGATTCCTGTTTTCACACTTCCTTATTGACATAAGGATATGGCTAGGGTCAGCAGCAATTTGGGAAAGAAAGCAGAACAAATTTCCTGATTGCCACATGATAGTGCATCTGTCATTTCAATTTAAGCCAGCATCCAAAGCTACCACAATCGTAGACCTTTGGCCTGATTCTGATCTAACTTACATCAGTTTTAGACTTGGGCGACTACTTCGTAAATCAAGGTAACTCCAGTGGAGCCAGCCCTGTAAGAGGAGAATAAGGCCTGTTTTTATCAGGTCAACCTTTATGCAGAATGATTGCAGAGTGTGGGCAATTCAGCTCAGTCTCATTATTCTTTCTTATCTGCTCCAGTTAATCTCCCTGGAATCTTCCTCTGCAGTGTCCCAGATTTTCCAAATGTTGGACGTTAAAGATGGGACACTATCACTTGTGACTGTGTACCTTGAGGCAACCATTATAATCTGTTATCTTTCGAAAGCTGTCTTTGCTGGATTCAAGCAAAATATTAATATAAGGAGGTCCTGGTGCAAGTAGTTAGAAATTGTGGATGGAATGCACATATGCAGTGAAGCACGAGAAGGTTTCTAATATATGGCCCAACAGTGAGTCTAATTCAAGCAGGTAGTTGGGATGTATAATCCCCACAAGGCTGGCTAATTGATTATGATCCAGGATGTCTGTTCTGAGGAGGAATGACTGTGTCTGAGAGAGAGAGAGAAAGAGAGAGAAAAAAAGCAGTCTAGAGTTATCTGGTTCTAGGAGACCATGTGGTATAACATCGTTGACTTGGGTATAATCGCAACAAGAAAACCGACTAGAATCAAGCTTTCTTTAAAATTCAAAGTAAATCCAATTTGAGAGGAGGAACATAATACGGAAATGGCAGAAATAAAATAGATTCTGTCCTGATTACCAGTTGGGATAATTTACCCAATCCCAAAGAACTGGTTCAGTAGATTTAATAGGTTCATTTTTACTATGATTAATCCAATAAATAAGAAAACTTGACTCCTTTGGAGGTGAAATCGTTAAGAATAAATATGGTTGGAAGGCAGCAAAATGTCTCTAAGGGGCTAGTGCTCCAGCTTATTAGATTTCTCTGTGAGAATTTGGTTCATGCCCTGTTAGTGCTGCTGGTCAGGTCAGGACGTAGCATTGCTTGTGCTGATCAGTGCAGCACTTGCAACATTCCAGGCAGTCCTTAAATGGCACAAATGTTTGCATCTTAAATGTCAGAGGATTAAAAAATGGCAAAGCCTGATAACATGAACATTTCTGAAGGCACAAAACCATACATGAAAAAAAGCTGTCATGTCAGAAGATGGGAAATCACAGAGTGGTCCACTGCCATCTTTCCATGTGAGAACATTTCAACTAAATCTTTATTTAGGCAGTGCATTTCTTTTCAATGTATGCTTATTCTGCAGCCAGAATGTACTGTAGACCCATGTAAATCTCTGAGAGTTTTGGTAGGGCTCTGCGCAGGTGCGGTTCTGTGTTAATATGTTACTGGGAGTAGCAGAGATCACAGGGCTAATCATTTTCAATGATCGACACATTATCGCTTCACTGTGCGTTTTGCATTCAGCTATTTTATCATGCCTAAAAATACGTTTTGCAAGTTCTTAAAATAAGCACCATAGTTGCTAAGGTTAAAGGCACAAAGGAGACTTTCCATTAATTCAGTGAGATTTCTCTTTCAGTTTATTCTGTGAAGCAGCCTTGTGTGCAATTAGTGCTTTAAGGCTTTCTATATTCTACATAGTCTTCTGTACAGGGATAACCATAGCTTAGATTTAGTGTTTTAGTTTCTTTTTAAATAGGAAAGTCACCTTATTGATTGTTTTCATTACAACTGCTCCCACATATTAAAAAAATATTGAGATAGTTCTAATTGGTAAAGCTGTCTGGTTTTTTTCTTTTCTGTTTTTTGTTTTGTTGTTACTCTTGATTTTGAAGTTCTTATCTGCCTTCTAGTTTCTGAGCCTTTAGTAGTTCTCATCCTTAGTCTTTTCTTTGCAACCTCAGGAATTAGGTACGTATTTCTGAAAAGTGAATGCCAAGCTTTTCATATTATCTCCTCTGTCCAGGAGCTGGGATCCTAATGGAAATGTCAAATATTGAGACTCTCAGCTGCAGTTTCACATTTCTATGTAGTCAGTTTCACTTTTTGTTGTCTGAGATATGTCTTGATTTTCATTTAAACATGTACAATTAAAGACTACTCGCAGGAAAATTATATGCAGTTTTGAACATAGACAAATAAATAATCTTTTTAGTGCTGTATTCAGAAGGAGAACTGCTCTCTGCCCATTTAAACAGTCTTTTTTTTCTTTCCTCCTTCTGTCTTTGAACATTCCTCTGGCCAGATTACATTAATAGTTAGCTCCAAACAGTATACCAAAGATTATACCAGATAAAATTAAAAAGACGATTCTAAAGCTGTCATGATCTTGAAAATGCACACACATTGGAGGCTGCAATCACGTTTAGAGTAAAGGTGAGTGGTACTTGCAAGCAGAAAGTAGATGCATGTAGAAAATGTATTAATGACATTAAAAGTCTGTCTTTCAGAAGAGTAAGAGGCTGTATACAGCTATATCTCTTGTGATCACAAAGGGAATAGCCTGGATGTTTGCCCAAAACAGGGATCAACAATCAGTGTTGATAGCTAGGAGCCTTTTCGCTCCATGGTTCAAAGCTTATCCGATAAGGAATCAGAGGTTGTATCAATAGCAAATGTTAACCGGATATGCTTTTCCTGTATCCAGGGTCAGTTGCACACAGATCAGTTGCGAATCCAAGGTACTTCAGCAGGTTTTCTGAGTGTCTGTAGGGCAGAGCAAAGTAGTGCAGTCTGTGGACATCTACAGTGGGAAGATGGAAATATTCAGATGGATTCTAGGAGCTGAGTTTGCTTGACAGAGCAAAATCAAAGGGATGAGAACCAGTATGCTCTAGTCCCTCTAGTGACTCTGAGGACAGCAATAATATGAATGCACATGCAGGGCTTGGTACAGACCTGAAGAGAAAGGCAGTAGGGAGCATGACAAATGTTCACTGGTGTGTGATCAACAAAGCTAATAAAAAGGAATTGCAGAAAGTTGAGGGAAGATGGCAAAACAAGCATTATACAGTTATTCCAAGTACAGGCAGCATGCACTTGGATAAGAAAGCTTTTGGGTGACAGCTGTCTTAAAGATGTGAGAACAAAGAATGAATTTACTTTCCACCACTGTGGAAACAGATTTTTTTTTTTTTTTTTTACATTTTGTAAATAAAGACGATCGTATCAAATATATCTTTATTATTTGTTTTTTCTTTGGCTGAAACAACTATGGAATCCTGATTTTAGCTTTTTGCGTTTATAGAAAATTACACTTTTGTAGCAGAAAAACTAGAAATGAAAAAAGTTCCATGATATGAAAAAAAATCCACTTACTTTTAGGGAAAGTATCTTTTTTAAATGAAATTAACCAAAATTTCACTTCTGTGGGGCTAGCTGATATCTTTTCAGTGCTATCATTTTCCAGCTCTGTGATGTGTGACCAGAACATAAAAGTTCATTAAAACTCTAAGAAACACTGCTACCCATGATTGGAAATGCATTTGTCTAAAGCTCTGAAGCTGATAACTACAGACTACATGATAATGAATTTGGTAAAAGGCAGTAGAGAAGAACAAGCAATTTTTTCTCCCCTACTTTTTAAGTAACTCTGTTTTCTTTTTCTAACTTAAAATTAACTTTTTTTTTAATATTCATAATCAAGTCACTTCTATGTGACCAATGGTAGGAATAGTCTATGGTTGCTAAAAGTTAAGATGGTTAACAGTATCTTAGGCTATACTGTGTGACCACTAAATTGTCATCTTATCATTGTGGGTTAAATATGTGAGTATCAGTGTTTCGTTTTCATAAAAGCTTTATGGTCATAATATAGCTCAATGGACAGCAGTCTTTCGTTAGAGGATCTATAGTGCTAGATCATGGTGTTGTTCATGTCTCTGTTGATTGATAGATTTGAATTCCACAGAAACCTAGTCTAAAGCCTTGAAGCTAGAAGTCTTGTTAGTAGAGGTCTTGCAAAGGCCCCTTTCTCAGCCTGAAGCCTGTGCCTGGAGACACCTCCAGAGATGTTGTGCAGATGATGACAATGCTGGCTCTAGTTCTGCTGAAGAAAGGTAACAGCTGAATCTTGAAAAAAAAATTTTTTTCTCCGTAGTTCTTTCTTCAGACATTGCTAATGCTCCTGATCCAGAGGATTTTTCGCTTTTTGCATACTGACTTCTCTCATGTGCTAGAAGAGTTGATTCATATATTTGGAGTCTGTGCTGCCTGCACATGTGACAGCAGACAGCAAATGTGTTATATCTCTGTGATTTTTGTTTGGTGTTGGCTTTATTCTTCTTTGGAGTCAACCCTTTCTTGTGAGAATACAGATATTGTATAACAATAATGAAGTATTCAACACATTTAAAAACATTCAGGAGTGTTTCCTTTAGAGCTCTGTAATTCACACTTTTTCTCCAGCCTGGCAAGGTCCTTGCTATTGTGCAGCTTTGTAGATTCATTTATCCTGGGATGAAAACCTAATGCAGAAAATCCTCAGCGGTCATGACACATCATCCAGATGGTAGGAAGCTCAGCCTTATATAAGAATGAGGGCAAGTGAGTCTTGTTGAAATATCTGTGTCAATATCCTGAAAGTCACATTCAAGATTAATTCACAATCAGATTCTTAAGTATTAGGCTGGGTCAACAAAGAGCATGGCTAAATGTTCAGTTTGGTGTACAATGATTCATTCTTATGGAGAAATGTACTTCAAAAGATCTGAAGCTTGGATTCAGTTTAGATAACCATCACACAGTTTGTTTACCTAAAGGCTTTTACTGTCTCTGAGAATGCAAATTTAGTTAAAAATACCTAGAAATAGTCTTAGTACTATTGTAATTTCTGTTCTGATTCAGAAGGAACATAGAAGTGAAAAAGTTATTCTTTCAAATATTTCAGGCCAAAAAGTTTCAAAGGGATGACAAATATTTTGTATTTCATAAACTAATTTTGTTTTTCAAATTACTTCCATGAGAAAATAGGTTGTAAATTGAGATTTCCATTCTTCAGGCGATGTCAGCTTTAGTCTAAATCAGAACACAACACTGAAGTTTCAGATTTTCATTAGAATGCAACTTTAAAAGATATACACTTAAAGCAATGAAAAGAATCCTCTGAAAAGGTAGAAAGTTTTTTCTTTACAGTGTTGATAGGTCAGAACCAATCTTAACGTAATTAAATGTAATACGTTATTGTAACACATTTATACAGAAATTGCAGTAAAAATTAATTGTAAAGTAAAACCAAGTTATTTGTGTGGACATCTAGATTGATAGATTTTTATTAATCTTTTAGATACAAGATTAACTATATGCTTGTTTTACTATATTAATTAGGTCCAACCATTCGCATTTCCTCTATCAGTTGTGTTGAAATAGGTATCATTGTTTTAGGCTCCTTTACCTTACTAATTCCATCTTCTGACCGCTTTCTCTTGAGAATTCCAATCTTTTTTGCCTTCATCAGTGAAGAAAAAAATATTAGCAATACAACTAAGTCTGCTTTATTTTCATCTTTGCTGTAGTTCTGACTAACCTTAGTTTTCAAATCTATTTTGCCATGTTAGTGTCTTTCAGAGAGCAAATAGATATATTTTACATGGAACTTTGATTCGCCATTTGTCCTGCCTCTTGCTCAAGACTGCATGTTTTTTGTCATTGCTAGAATCCCTTGCACATTTCCCTGAGCACAGAATGAAACCCATTTCCATTAGATGAAATATTTTATTCCGGTTTATTTGTCCAGTCCCAATAATAAATGACTCATCATTATCTATCATATGTTTCGTATTGGGTTAGGACATAGTGACCTATCTGATTTCTGAGTGGAGCACATTGACTTATTAAAGTGAAATGCTTGTTCCTATTTTATTTGTATTCAGGTATTTAAACTGTTTTTTTGATATTTATTGTTTTTAAAAGGTAGTGAAAGCAGCTTACATCCAGTTATGTCCAATCTGGAAAGAAGGAGAATTCTTTCAGGACTTATCCACTGCTTTTTATAGTCACTGCTTCAGGCTGTGAATGAAAGTGTATGAAGTATAAAGTTGAAAGAATAGAGACAGGTGATATATAGGCAGTGTAATTTTTACCTTATAGGGAACAAACTTCAAATAAAAGAACAGTCTTTTCTGAGCACTTGCTCAAAACATGAACTCAAAGGTCAGAGAAATATTAGGTACTGTTTTCCTCATCTTTTCAATATTGTGAGTTTGAAAGATAAATAAACTTTAAAATACTAGAAAAAGATACCATGGGAAGGAAGGTTCTCAGGACATCTGTGGTTAGTGAAATGAAAACAACATTTATGCCTGTTTGGCAATTCTTGGAAAATGTGTTATTTAGCAGAATAAAACCTAAATTCAGACTCAATCAGTTACTCAAAATACATCTTAGACTCAGGAAAACAGAGAAAATATCAATGAGCAATGTTGAATTATCCAGGGGTATTAAGTGCAAACATCAGTGTATTAGACAGTTTCCTTTCCCTCTGAAGGACCTAATGCTGCATTTGCATGCAAGTTATACAATTAGGTTTTAATCTTGGCTTTATCATATTTGTTGATATTTGGATTAAATGAATTTGAAAATGTTTTGAATACTTCAGTTCTCCTGAGATTGCAGTCAAAATCTTAGGAGTCACTGAGTTTTGTATGTTTTCCATTCCAAATCATAAATAACCAAGGCTTATATGAAACTCTTTCCAGGTGGGGATCATGGCTGTTGTGACAAACTCAGACAGGTTATAAGTGAGGAGTGAAAACTCCAAGAAAGGTATTATACTGATTTTAATTGTTATGAACACTTTTGTCCTGACTATGCTTCACTTGAAATAACACCATAAAATGCACACATCTCCACTTTCTCAGTGAAAAATATAAAGAAAAATATTTTAATTTGAGATTTTCATAGCCTTTTTTTTCAAAGATTTTCCCTTTAAGTCATGATCCTGCCTCTCTTCTCCCTGTTTCTCAGTCCTGTTGGTCCCATCACTTTTCTTCCCCTAAGACAGCCAGTTCTTTCTAAGCTGCTTTCACTCAGCAAAAGAGCAGAACTTTTTTTTTCTGTCTGAGTGGTTTTCTACCTTTTAAGCAAAGGTATGGAACAATCTTTGTTCTTAAAGATTGCCTGATGAGCCAAACAAAGTAAGTGGTGGGAACACAGCTATGAAGGGGAAAGGAGAAAGATGGGAAGAGGGAGTACAAACTCTACCTTTTAGTGGTGGCAAGCTGTTAAATTGTATAATGTACCTGCCAGACTTCTGCATTTGAACTTCCATTAAATTAGGAGCATATTTTCAGCAGCTAAAGTATTGATATGTACTATATAGGGCTGCCAGGACCCTGGTTATGAATACAGCTGACAGCAAAGAGACAGTGAAGTCTGCGGCCTGCGTTTCAGTGCAGAGTGCCGGTACTAGTCAGATTAAGCTGCCTCTCCTATTGCTGCAATCACGCTTTGTACTGCATTGAAGATGTAACTTTGTTTGGTAGTGTCCAAAGACTTTTTAAATTATCAAAACCATGGCTTATGTAGCAGCTAATCTGAGTTAAAATGAGAGTGTATAGTAATCCATTTGTTACAATATGTGGTTCCATGCAATAATAGATAAGGACAGATTAGTAAAAAAGTTGTAATTTGGCTGAAGGGTTTTGATAATATCACAAACTTTGCGAGAAGCATGTGCACACTGAGATGTCTTTAGATAATACTCGGATTGAATTACAGCACTAGTGACCAATCATTCT
This sequence comes from Dromaius novaehollandiae, assembly GCF_036370855.1. Lineage (NCBI taxonomy): Eukaryota > Metazoa > Chordata > Aves > Casuariiformes > Dromaiidae > Dromaius > Dromaius novaehollandiae. Next base: position 44,333,291 of record NC_088099.1, on the reverse strand, counting down.
TGCAGCCTTTAGCCTGTATCCTTTAATAAATGGAAAAGCAAAGAGAGTTTCTTTATCCTGAAAAGTAATTTGGCAAGGACCCTGGCTTAAGAAGAAAACAACCCAACAGCAAAATGGAAATACATAAATACAGATACTTCAGAGTATGCAAATGATCTCACGTTGATGCTGATGTGCATGCTTTGTTTCGTTATCTCTTAGAATGCTTTACTTTCCACATCTGATGACTAAAGGGACAATTTTGTCTTTTTGCAACTTTTCCCACATGTTTCAATGACATGCCTGAGAAACCAACCATCACTCTAATAGATTTATTTTCATTAATGCTTTAATAAATACATTTACAGAAGAACAGCAGACCATTCTCAGCCTCTGCTCCAAAAAATAGCATTAGGTGTAAGATGCACTCTCTCACACCAGGCTGTATTCCTTTCCTGGCTTTCATTTTACCACTAATGTCATATGCAAGCACCTCAAGTAACCCTTGACTTCATAATTTTAATGAAAACAGTATAGATACAAAACAAATATACTATGTTGTTTGTGGAGTACTTTGAGATGCTATATTTGGATGAAAGCCAAGCACATAGACAAACTTCTTTATTGACAGGAGGAGATTAAATAACTTCATCCTTTTCTGCTTTCTGTTAGTTGAAATAAATTGAAGGGAATCTCAAAAGACATTATATATTATTGTTCAAATAAGCAGCCAAATGTTTGGCTGCCTATCAGCAGCTTAGATGAACCATCCAAACTTTTGTGTTGAAAGTTGGCTACAAATCTCACAAGAGCTGGCATGCTGTTGAGGTTTCTGGTGCTCTATCTTGGCAGGAAGATGGAAATAAAAGTAAAAGCTTATCCAAAAATGTCTGTCTTCCAAAAAATAATTCCATTTAGTTCTGTGAATTGTCCTTAGTTTTGAATATGCAAAATTCTGCTAATCATGGTCTTGCCAAACATTACTGGACTATAAGTTGTCTCACTGATTTTAGTAGATCCACTCCCAAAAAAGGCATTATTTATTCTAAGTGGGACTGAAAAAAATAACATCCATTTTCTAAAAGTAACTAGTGTACTGCTTCAGATCATTAAATATCTTGCAATACTGATGGCTTAACGCAACCTCAGTATTGAGTAATGTGGAGAAGCATGACTGCACCTGTCATGGACTATGGTATTTATCCTACACGGGATTTTGCCAACAAAAGGGCAAGTTCATTACAGCCATTTATAAGTTAAATAAAAATTATTTTGTAACATTAGCAACTTCTCTTCTTGCTCAGAAGAAGTCCAGATATTTATTTTAGTCAGTTGTAGGCTTGAAGAGTTTTTCCTTTCTCTGTGGATGAGAAACTCTTGAAAATGACTTTGAAATATCTGTGACAGCAGTAAGGTTCATTTTCTTGTGAAGATGTGACAGAAACTTTATTTGAATAATTTCAGAATCAGAAACAAAAGAACCAGATGAGAGAGCATATTTTTTTTAAGTATTTTTTTAAAAAAGTGATAAAATAACAATGTAAAAATCATTTGAGATAGGACATTTTAGAAAAGATAGTCCACAACTTGTCTCTCAGACGTATCTTAAACACCTGATGCCCTTCCAGAAGTGCTGGCATCCCACAGCTCCAATTTACATCTAGATCTTCAGGCACCTGAGAGGGCTTCTGAAATGCTGCTTTGTTTATTATTGCTACAAGATGCCAGACTTCGGTGAATCAGGCCCATCTTCTGTTTATATTTCCAAAATGCCTTAATGCTTGTGGAATTGTGTGTATTTAATGATATTTTCATTACCCACATCTGCGTATTACACCAAGAAACCATTCAGAAGGCAATAATCTAGGGAACCATTGTACCATTGCCCTGAATTATAAAGGTCAAGACCTAGTGCTGTCAGTCCACAGCACAACCAATTGCCACACAAATTGGGACAGATTGAGTGAGCTGAACTTTAGATGGCACCATTAATCTAGTCATCAAACTAATTAAGCATAATTGCTTTTTTTTCTTTGAGCATGGAACACCTCAGCCAAGCTAACCTTTAAAGAGTCTTTGCTCTTAACAAATATCGAAGTTATTTTTCTAAATAATTCCTTATTGCACTGGCAATGAAGGACAGATGAGAATATAACTGGGTGTCTTTCTCAGTTGGAAATGAAGATTATTATGGCCAAATGTAGGGAAAATCAGGACAATTCATTGTCTATCATGAAAGGCACTTGATGCCTTGATGGTTACTCAGTGAGGATGATTGACCTTATAGAAATGATCAGGTAGTTAATGTAGCAGCACTGCCTAGATTGCAGGACGTGAAACAATTACTGTCAGTACTGCTTGAAACAGTACAGTTCCACTTGCAGTACCGTGTCTGGGATGAAATGGCTCTGTCTACACAAACCTTTAATATGTATACCTTCAAATAGCTTCAATGGCTATGCTATGTTTGAAAGATTTAGGCATTACTATATAGATTGCAGAATTCAAAATGAAAACACAGAATTCTCAAGCTAGGCCTAAGCATCTGAAATGATCTTTTAAAAAGCCTGAAAATTTAAAATATATCAAGAGCTCATTGGAAGCTTGGGCTGGAGATGATATCTACAAGAAGTGTCGAAAGTCAACATTGCTCATGGTCTGATGAGTGAAAACGATTTTTGATCCTCTGTTATAGATATGCTTTTCTATAAACCTAAAAGTTCCATACACTGTAGGTTTATTTGTTTTTCTGTCTAAATTCCTTGAATATGTACACTGACCTCAAAAGGGACATCACTGGGACCTTTGAAAGGACCTGACAGAGTAGTTCGGCCATTATGTTCCAGTTGCTCTAACTAATACTGGACTCAAGACTAGAAGCTGGATTGCTTTAAGATTAAGAGTTTACCAAGGTAATTTAGAGCAACTTTGATCAAAATCTGTAGTATCCTGTTTCGCTCTCCAGAGCCCTTATCTAGGGGTGGCAGGAACTAGAGGCCAGGAGGCAAGAAACACCTTGTTTTTGTGTGTCACTGGTGTCAGTTGTTTGCATACACATCCACACTAGTAGCAGATTATTTGATATAGTGCACAGGATGTTTTTTAAGGATCTTTAAAGGCAGAATTCTTAAGAACAGTGTGCCAGATAAAATGTAGAGAAAATGCTAGCGTACTCTGAATTTTCTTACAAGGATGTTATTTAACTCAAACGGTTTCATCTACCCAGATTCCCAAAATCAAAACCTATATTCATTGAAGCAATAGGGAGCATAGACAATGTTTTAAATTATAGCATTTTTCCTCTAGAAAGTAGCCCAGAGGCCACAAGCCCTTCTTCATATCTTTCCTCTCATGTATCCAGACAGCCTTACAGCAGTGTAACATGGAGTCATTGCCTTAGACTGTAAATGGAAACATTGCTCAAAATTTGTATGAAATCAGGTTTGTCTGAGTTTGGCCTGGGATTCAGTAAGTGCCCAGAGAGCTGGCACGTAACAGGAGTGAGAAGGAAAATGAGGAAAAGAAGGTGTGAAAATGAAGTGTGGTAGCCCATCATTTTTTTATCAGCTTTGTTCCTTTAAAGCCTTAAATTAACAGCCTGGAGATCACATGGGGTTTTTTTGTTTCCTGGAGATGTTTCTCTAGCACAGAAGAAAATATGCTGGCAAAGTAGTGAGGGAAATGTACATTATTCATTTTCTGTGCTCTGTGGGTAAGTAGAAGATTCAAGTTAACAAGTCTCCACCCTGTGAGGATTCAATTCGTATAGAACTTACAGCTATTTCTTTTTTAAAACTTTTCTTCTGAAATGTGGCTGTGGATCGTAGGATGTATTTTAGTTGGCTGTACTTGATGTAGTTGATGTTACATATAATTATGAAAAGGTATATTCTTTGCAGTTGGACAAACATTTCATAGTGTTCCTGGGTGTAATCTCGTATTTCCACTGTCCAGTGCACTGAGATTCTACTACATGTATTCTTAAAGCATGTGGGAGACAGAGCAACATTTTACTGGAACTTGTTGCCTTCAGTAACTTTGTGGGCTGCTGCTTGATGGTATGTGCATATGGCCACAGGCGGACAGAAATGGACTGGCCCCAGCCTAAAAGCCCTGCATTTATGTTAGTACTCTCATATGCCTGAGGTGTTAAGCCCCGGTTTTCGGAGTTTAGCAGCCTGTCAGCAGGTGTTGTTACTTTGGTTGCAAGACTGGGCTAACAGCTCCTGAACAGAGTTGGCTGGTGTTTGGCCAGTATGGAGCATCAGAAGAGCATGTCTATATTTGCTTGCAACAATCCTTATAATATACCCTTAGCTTTTCTTAAGTTTTGCATTTTCTGGAAAACACAGTTATTTCTAGCTCTGATATATGAAGTATCCATCTATCCCAAATAAACATACACATAAATACATGTATTTATAAAACTACAAATATATGTGTGTGTGCGACAAATAAAATATGCAATAAGTTGCAAGATAGGAACATTATTTGTTGAATCACAAGTATGATGTATCATATGAAAACCTTACCGTTTTAATACTGAGCAGCTGCAGTGTTTTTATGCTAACAGGTGGTCTTCGTGCTAGTAGCAGTGCTTCCATCAAAATAATGGCTCAGAAGGAGGAAAGAAATGCACTGTCTGTGCTACCTGGCTTTTCTTAATTCCATTTACTAGGATTTAATTGAAGAAGTGCAGAAAAGCAACTTAAAGAGCTGTATACATGAGAGTAGCTTGTTCCCCAGAAGAAATTTCAGGAATAACTTTCTAGGTTTCTGTAGGTGTGTTATCTCTCTGGGTTCAAATCTAATGATAGAAATTAAAGTGATTTTGTTCAGTGAAGATTTGATCAGCATATTAGTGCTGCTACTTAAGCATATAAAGATCCCTGACTTCGGATATCAGTCAGCACTGTTCTTCAGATTAAATCCCCCAGAGCTGATTGCTTTTAAATTACTTCTAAAAATATTTAGGGGCTGTACAGTTGCTAGTACATCCATTATGGGCTATTTTCAAAAGGAAAGTCCTATCATTTAGGTTATTGTCTATTCTATACCTGTGTTAGCAATTAGTGTGGTACAACATATGGAGATCTGTACAGCAAACCAGCTGGTGCTGAGGAACTGATGTCCACACAATACACATTTTCAATGGTTTACGTTAGAGTAGCTCTAGCCTAGTCCCTTAGGCTGATCATCCAGTAGAAGATGGAGCATATCAGGTATGCTCTGGAAGAGCATCTTCCCGCTTATTTTCTCAGAAAGAAATCCAATTCATGAGCTTCACAATGCAAACGACAGCTTGAGAAAGGCATGATCAGGAGAGATGTGCTCCAGAAGTGTGCTCCTGATCTGAGTCAGGAATGTGGATGTATCTGCACCCCTATGCAGCTCTGTCTCCCTGTCACAAAATGGGTACTTCCCGTTCTGGTGATCCCAAGTACACAGTATGCAGATCTGCGTGATAATGGCTCTTGATAAGACTTGGTCTGGAAGAAGTTAGCATAGTACTTTCTAGCAGCATCATTCTTCATGAATTTCCAGATACCACCAGCAGTCCATACTACCTTTTCCCTTTCTGTAGCTGATTGTTTTTCTATGCAATATTTACTTGGGCACACCAGGATTGACTGCTGTGGTGGTACTTCTTCTAAAATATATTTTAAAAGCTGTAAAATACTAGAATAGCTGATTGTTTTAAGAGAGCACCCCATTATTAATATGTAACCACATTGCTGAAAAATCTGTGTGGGATTCTTGTTCATTCATGAATGCAGTTACAGACATTGCTGAAATTCTTCATGGTCCAGCATGGCTTGGGATCTACTTTATAAAGTCTACATTTCACCTTATATCCTGCCATGACAACTGAAATTCTCTGTTCTCTACACGGGAATAAACCTGGAAGATTCACATTTAGCTCTCTCAGTCCCTTCATGTGCTAGTCTCTCCCTTCAGAGTTTGAATCTAGTGACCTTCAGGCCAAGTGACAAGACACATTTATTCTTTGTCTATCAAATGATCCATTTTTTTAATTGTTTTCAGGACTTTTTGTTTTGATTTTTCTCTATTCAAAAAGCATCAGAGGAGCTAGGCTCTGGTTTCTGATTCTACACAGTATTTTGTGATTATGGTTTTCCTGTTTCATCACCAGAATAAAACTGGCATCTTTTACATCATTTTCATGAGGAAACTAGGTTAAGGGAGAGACACTGAAAACTGCTAGCAGAATGTTTTCTACTGAGGAAGGTTGCTCCCCTGAGAAAACTTTCGGTTCCAGAGAGTGAATTTTGCAATTTTTGGCAAAAATGCTTAATCAGTTCAACTTTCCATCACAGGTTAATGGTGTTGATAAATACACTTTGTGAACCAAGCTTCTTGAGTTTTTATTACAATTCTGACTCTTTCTTTGCAAATAAAATCCAGAGGAACACAAAATAGCTGGCATTAGGAGATTATCTCAGTAAGTACAGATGTAAAGATAGCCAATTGTCTACAATAGTCTGCTTAGCATTGTCTGGTGTTATACTCACAGAGCTGAAAATAGAAAGAAAAGAAGATGCATATGAAATACTAATGTAATTCCCACTTGTCTGCAATAAAACATGTTACTGAAATTTGTTAGCCATTGAAATAGTGTTAGTATTGACCTAACTTGCGTCAGCTATTGATTAAATATTTAACAATATAACTCTCATTGATGAATATGAAAATATTCATTGAGAAATGAGCGACTGTAAACAATGAGTTTGTCTATAAATTTTCTCCTAAAGAATATGCCATGAAAAAGAACCAGAGAGAATAGCTATACTATGTGGATGATCTCTGAAAAGGGATTTACTGTTTGTTCTTTTATATAAGTCATTATATCTTGTCTTGGTATAAGCAGAGTGCTTTACATTTGAAATGTGGAGTAAATGATAAGTCTTTAGCTCATTATATATGAGAATGAATAAAGCAGAGCTGAACGTATGTAATATGGATGTTAATTAAATATTGCTGGATCTTGCAGTTTGTCTTTTTGCTGTTTTGTTAGTGCTTTTTCCCCACTGAATTACTAACACTAATGATACCCATTGAATACAATTTGTTTAGTAATTTGATTACTCAAGACCTTTTCTAGAAATAAAAGTATTAATTCACAGTAATGACTTTCCCTTCTAGAGGAAAATTGGTGAAGAATTTATGGTTGGTATTTTACTATCACACAGGCTGGGCTTTACTCTTCTGTCTGAGCTTCCCATGGAGCTTACCAGAGACATCTCCTGATAAAGACTACTTCAAAGGAAGTGGGCATACCAGTGGTGGGCATACTACTTATATTTGAGCTCACAAACTGTGAGTGCAGATTTTCTGGACTGATCTTCCAGTTCTCAACCTATCTGTCCTGAAAAAAAAAAACCCTCTGTTCTTTTTAGGTGCTAATGAGTACCCTTGACCCTTCATTTCAGCAGTCATTTGTACCGTACAGGTGATGAAGAGATGATGTCCACACTGTTTCTTGTTAGTAGAGCATGTACCTCAAAAAATACAGTATTATTTAAACAGCATGGTCCTTAATCAACAAGTTGTTAAACCTAAGCTTTGAAATGCTTCACCACGCCAAGTTTACATACATGTGCTTCTGAATGTGTGAGGCTTTACTGAGGTCTCTAATATGACACAATTAAGGGATAGTCCCGATTTCTCATAAAACAGCAACACTGACCAAGATTGCTATATGACTAACTAGAATAAGAAGCCAGTGGCCCATACACACTGTCAGCCAGGATTATTCTCTTCTGAGTCTGATATCTTTTCTTTCAGGAATGGTTTGACCTTTCCAGAGCAGTTGTCCAGACGATGGTAGGAAGGAATGCCCTCAGATGTACTCTCTCTGAGCTAAAAAATGGCAACTTCTCCTTTCCCTGTGGATGTTGCAATGGCTGTGTATTTATAAAGGAGGAGTTTCAGTCCAACCGTTTTGTAATGACCCTGGACTGCTGAGGTGTTAAATGTGTGTGTGGGCATGCGCGAGTTTCTCACAAGTGTCTCCTCTGGGCTGCACAGCAGACAGTGGGTTAGTACAGACCAGAACTGAAAGATTCTGCTTATGTGCTTTATTTTAGGCAGTTTTATTGTGTTGGCCCTGGAGTGAAGCAATGAGAGACATGTCACAGTTCCTAACGTGTGAAGTGGTTTGGAATAAAAGTCCAGCTTAAACTAAACTGAGAAGATCTGACTCAGAGGGATTTGTGTGGTTTCCTTTGCTAATGAGGTCTGTGTACTCAGACAAGCCCCCTGATGTGTTTGGCACCTTAGGGTTTTTCTTTGGCCAAACCATTTGTAGCTGAACAAACTGAAATCAATCTCAGTACAGCAGGAAGGGCTGACAAGAGCACTGTAAGGAGGGTGTTGACTCAGTGAGCATCTTTGGGTGATAGCAAAATGGCCATCAGAACCCTCAGTTTCTTACTCATGGTCATCTTCAGGCAAATGTGGTTTGGAAGAAAATATTCTGTGTCTTTCTTCCCTTGGCTTACACTGCTTTATCAGCATACCTCCTACCCTTGCTGCCTTCATTAGCACCCATGCTGTGAAGCGATTGTGGTAGGTGAGGAGAATCTTGCTTGTTCGGTTTCAAGTGCATCCTCACACTTCAGAGATCTCTCTAATTAAAGCCTCCAAAAACTGTATTTACTCTTCAAATTCAACATTTAGCAGCTGTAGTGAGAAGTAGGCCCCTTCACTGGAGAACAGCTGAAGTACCTGAGACATAGCAAAGCTCTGAAAAGGTTACATATGCCCTAAGAGGACGACAGCTGATCTGTTACTGATGGAGCTTTCTAAAGCAGTACAGGCCGCTTCACCAGCTTTAATGTTAATCCATTAGCTGCATTAGTTTTAATAGACTTAATGTGACTAAGTCTCCTGTGCTGCTGTGGCCATGATCAAATAATAGTTGAGACTTCCAATGTCCTTGTTACAGAGCACTCCAGTGAGAAGACACTTCAGATATACTATGTGCTGTAGATCAGCTCTTGCATCAAGGTCATTATTTCCTGAAATATGTAACATCAAATTACCACCAAAAATACACTGGAAGGTCATGTTAGACCCTGTCTGAAGTTTCCATATTTAAGCCACAAGCATATGAATTGTACCAACTTGCATCCTTTATGGTGAGTAGATAAAATAGCTGTAATCTGCGGTTTACAAGGGGAAAGTTTTCTCTCTGTTCTAAGCTGAGATAGGTTGTACCAGGGCAAAAACCAGTTTATAGAAATCTTATATGTCTGTATCAAGGCTGCACATTAGCCATTGACTGCCACTCTACGCACATCCTTGCTATATTTTCCCCAGGTGTATCTAAAAGAAGACATTAACTTCCATGCTATTTTCCAGTATTATCCTATGTTAAGAATGGGGGTCACATTAGAGAGTGCTAGTTGATTGACAGCAAGTAGGGGAAGACAAGAGATTGCAGTGAAAATAATGTCACTCATAAGTATTTGTTCTCCTTCTTATCCTCCTCCACTGCTTTGTGTGCAGTGCTAAGACTTGTAGAGGCTCATACTGTGGTTTATGGTGTTTCAGTGATTGGGGCCCTCTATGAACAGTTTCTTAGTGTAGTGTGAAGAAATGTATCTGTTGTTTCAGGGATGCTTTGTGTAAATGGCATGAGCCAAATAACTTGGTAGGTAAATCAACTCCAGTGTGGCATATGGTGGACTGCTGCCTGGTATTTTAAGGATAGCATGCAACATGTAGAATTCAAATAAGGAGGCAGCTGGTGCAGTTTTTTATGGCTTAGGAAAGTCTTCACTGTTGTCTGCATTTATTGCAGCTGTTGTTATTTTTTAATTCTGAAGAATAAAAAGATGCTGCAATATGTCTCTGTTTTATTTATAAAAATAAAATAAAATAACTTTACTGTTTTTATTTGTGAAAGAACCAAGAACTCTGTGGCATTTCAATTTTTAAAAATAAATTAGCCCATTTACAAAAACTAATTTCCACCCTTTTCTTGCTGTAGTGTTTCAGCCTTTACTCTCTTCATAATCTCAACCAAACTGCCTTAGAAATTAATATTGTTTGTTAATTATTCTAATTTTAGGGAAAAAAAATCTGCTTACTTCCTTAAACTATGTTGCTCACAAATTAAAGCAAACAAAGCAGTTCTCTGAATTCTAATCTGTACTCTTACACAGAACAGAATATCCTTATATAAAATGAACACCTTCGGAATTGGTTGTCAGTGACAAAAGTAAAGCTACAATATATCTATTCTATATGACATTCAGAGAGCAGCTTCTTCTCACAGTTGCTGTCTTATAACCACACAGTTTCATATGCTTGCTGACACATCGTTAAAAATCTATCATTATTTGTAATCTGTCATCATCATAGAAATCGATAGATAGGCTTTGCTGATTCTATGTTTATCTCACAGTGGAAGATCATTTTCATAAAAAAAAATCTGTATTGTGCTGCATACTTATTAATTACAAAATGGAACAAAAATTGCAAGTTATAAATGAAGCTAGTAGAGTGTACAATCTGAACCCTGAAATGTTCTTGTTTTAAAGTGTTGGGCCAGAATCACATAGGAAATTGTCTCTGTCCATTTGAATAAGAGGTTTAGTTTTGGTGTCCTTATTTAAACAACGATATTCCAAATAATACTTATGGTCTGTGATTCGTTGGGAAGAAAATTCTCCTGGGAAAAAAGTGGTTTGGATATTATTGTGCAAATTTCTTTTGTTCCATGGCTTTGATTGAGCAAGAGTGTTTACCTTTCCATAAATAACTGGGTCCATCATAATTTATTGCACATGTGGACACTGCAAATAAATGTTTTCTGCCTTAAATCTTCTCAGTGTGAAGGCAAAGTAAGCAACAGTTCCACTAAACAAGTTTATATGTGTAAACTATTACAGCTGTAAGAGGAGGAAATGGAACAATGTGGTAAAATTTAGCAGCAGTTGTGAAGCTACCAAACATTTGCAGAGACAACCTGCTTTATACAGCAGGTAGTGCCAAGAACGCACATTGGCTCCTTGAGAAAAGGTCCTGTCGCTTTCCAAGAGCAAATAAGTTGAATACTGACTATCTTTTCCATACCATACTTGATCTGTTGTGCTTTGTTTCTAACTGTAATTATCCTAGAAATCAGAATCTGGTTAGTATCTAATTTAACAGTGTTAATTCTGGGCTCTTCGCTTGCTGCACTGCAAGAAAGTGTTTCTTTCAATAGCAAAGCAAAAGCAAGGGTCGAGCAGCAAGTCAGAGGTACACTGACGAAGGCCATCTTCGTTGTGAAGGGATGACTGGATCCTGCTGTGGCACTCTGGTGCTGTGGAGCTCCCAGTAACACACAAAAGATCAATGTACTGGGACTGGTTTCATTTCTGGAGTAGCAGTGTGATCTAAAGTATTTGTAAACACAATGCATTTTCTGCTAGGTTTAGACAACCCTATTATATGATGGTAAGTAGTAACTGAGCTGCTGTTTTCCTTTTGTCTTTTTAACAACAATTTAGGCTCCAGGACAAGAAACGTCTCGTATTTTGCTTGCCAAAGCTTACCGTATTGAGGGCCAGATACTACTCGGCTTCTCCAACAATTGCTCGGTTAAATGTAGTTCCTTACCTTGAGTACCACGCCATTAGCCTAGTGCAAAGAAAAGGGCTGGTTCCTCCTTTTTGGTCAGGCATCAAATCAGAACAAATTAGGCATTTCCTGACCAAGCTTCTGGAAATGGCAAGCCCAGATTTTCAAATATCTTGTGGTAGAGATCTTGCTTCAAAGGGTGGTGCAGAAATCTCAAATCTATTGGGAACCTAAAGGACCTGTAAGCTCATTCATTGCAGTGCTTTGGATATGGATGTACTGCTGTCCTCAATGCCTCCATGTTGAGAGTCAGCACAGCCAGCTCACACCTCTGCAGCAGCTGTGCAGTTGTGTCCTGTATGGCCTGAAGCACGACTCCCAGAGGTGCTCTCTATCTCTGTATCTGTGGCTTCTGTATTACCTGAAGATACAGGGCCTTAAGACTCCTTCAGACCAGGCACCAGGTATCTTGGTGGGGATCTGGCTGCCAAAATTGGCTTCCCAAATTTGAAAATGCTGATTGTCCTGTATAGCATCCATGTGATAACCTAGTTTGATTTCCACTTCAATATTTTAATTAAAGATGAAACAAAGCTGCCATGAAAGATAAATGAAGCATTTCTAATGCATTCTAATTTATGGGTTTACTTTAAAATATAACAACCTAAAGTAGCACTTTCTAATTAGAAAATGAATGCCAATCACCTAAAAAGATACATGAAGCAAGAGAGAAAACAAATATTTAACACAGTAATCAAAGACATGGACTAACTGTGTACATTAGCTGGATGTTAAGCTATTTGTGTTTCCATTTCTTCTGCTGCTTTCTTGAAAATATAAGAAATAAGAAGCCACTTACTCCTCAATAAAACTGCTGCACCTCCTTAAGAGTTAATGTGGGATAAGTAATCTTTCTTCAAATTGGAATTAATGAAGGAAACAAATAGGAGAAAAATGTAGAGCTGGGGGAGGGAAGAAAATACAGTAAACAAGCAAGGAACATGCACTGTGAAAGGAAAAAAATGGTGAGGATAGTGAGAAGGGTAAAGAAGGCAAGGAGAAGTAAGAATGTTAATGAAAGTTGAAAAGGGCCATACAAGACAATTGGAGACATAGAAATGTCTAGACAAGTGATAAAACCAATAAGGAAGTAAAAGAAAGGTATGCCCCAGTATGCCCCAAAGGTGAGATTTTCAAAGGGAAAATGTGTAATTAACTAGATTAATAAAAGTTGAACTATTAATTGTTTTTTGAATCTCTTAAAATCTCCCTCTCTTTTTATCATGGTGGTTCTTTTTACCATAAGAGAAGGAGCTTGTCAGCAATTCTCTGGTTAAAGTTTACGTTGTTGTTGACACATGTTAGTTTGTCAACACCAAATATTTCATTGAAAATTATAAAATCCGACAAAATTTTCTTTGGAATTTATGGTGGGAGGGAGAGAAAGAGAGTGGGCGATCTTAGAAAAGCCCTGACCCAAAGGTGTGCAGATGTGCCAGCTGGCACATCTGGATCTGTAGTCCAGGCTGGGAATTTAAAGCTGTCTCCCACATGCAGAGTGTGTCCCTGAGCTGCCGGGCTGCTGGGTATATTGGGGATGGCCCCTTCGTTTTGTTCTGTTTTTCCTTTTTCACAGAACATTTGGAAAGGTCAGACTGAGCTCCCAAATCTGTGGAGGTTTTTTTTTGTTGCTTTGGGGGATTTGTGCATGCATGAATTAGGACCCTTATTTTCTGACCAGTCCCACATAGAGCATAAATGGTTACATTTTTTTGGTACAGCTTCCTTGCCACAATTTAACTGTAGAGATGCTTTGTTCATCAGCTGTATTTGAAAACTCTGGGGTACGTAGCACACAGGAGAAGGTGGTTAGCACCTTAACGTTGGAAATAGCATTACAAAAACACTGTTTTTTCTCTCCTTTAAAGATAGCCCTTTGCTTTCAAGCCACATTATATTTATATGTAATTCATTATATTAGTCCTTTTCTAGTTTCTACCTCTCCTTAGATATTGAACTGTTTTTCACTTTATTTTTTCTTTTTTCCTCCAGTCTACACCCTTTCTCTACACCTTTATTTTGATTTTTTCACACACTGTAGATTAATTCTCCACCCTCTACAAGTGCCTGAAGGACAGGAGACTGGGAAAATGAATGTTTCTCGTTTTCCCTTTTGTGTGTTCGCCAGCCACCGTCTTTGACTGGTCACAGACTTTTTGTCTCAGTCTTTTGTTTGTTGTGTGAAAGGGCAAATTGTATATGTGTGTGTGTGTGTGTGCATAAATATATATATAATGTATATGTATATGCATGTATATATGTGTGTGTATGTAAACACACACACTCACCAGTATATAATCATATATATATTTGAATTTAAATATCTCCCTTGGTAATCCTCAGTTAATAGCCTGCAGTATTTGTTTTTTTCTGGAGGGTGAAGTGAACACTTTGAACTTGTTTTGCTTTCACTGGAGTTACTAGAAGGGATGCACAAGAATTTGGCTGGCCTTCAAAACATTACCCCAAGCCTTCTAATTGCTGACATTGTGTCAACACTTATGGGGTGCTGCCTTCTAGCAGGGCAGGTTGGCGTGGTTTACCTGTGTTTCAATGCTATTACTGGGGAAAGCGTTAAAGGAAGAGTATCCCAACATCAGACCCGTTGTTCCCCAAGCAGAACCATTTTTTTTATAACTGGATTAATGAGCATATTTGTTTTCAAAGATCCTTGTGGCCATGAGTGGGAAAATGTCAGGTGGGGAAGCCCTGCAAACTTCTGAACTAGGTTGCAGAAATCGAAACTCAAGGCCGCTGCATTGCATTGCTGCGTAACTAGGCGACAATGTTGCAAGGTGAAGTGGAAATACATGAGCAGAATGATATCTTGCTTCCAGGGAAATTGTGAGGAAAGGGGATGGCCAGTTTTAAGTAGGTGGATTGCTTCCTCTTACTATCATGGTTGAGGAGTCTGGTTTAACTCTGCTGTAATCACTTGCATATTTCTAATTTCTTTTATAACTTAGCTTCTTAAATGTTTCCTATTATTAGTGTTTTTCCTGGCTGAAGTACCCCACAGACTGAAACAGGTTTTTTTTTTTTTTTTTTTTTTTTTGGATTCATCCTGCTTGAATTCAGGTAGGGACATCGAGCAAGACAGAAAGTTCAGGAAGACAAAAGGCTGATAAATACAAAAGAAAAAGGCATGTGTGTCAGAGGTCCTGAACCAGCTAAAAACTTACAATGCATAAACAACGCCAGCTGCAATATGGGCTGTGAAGATTCTCACTGAAACATATAATTAGAGGTTACACAAGGGCAGGTAACATTTTAGAAACAGGTATGACATCTGACCTGACATGCCTGCTCACTAAAATGGAACAGCCTTGGGCTCTGCTGAGATCATCACAGGGCAACTCCCCAGATCTTGACTAAATGACTTTCCCTCACCTCAGTGCAGGTTTGTCTTTTAAGAAAAGGAAATATTTGCACAGCCCTCAAACTTCTGGTTTTCTGCAAGTGCAAAAGTCCCCCACATCATTTATAATCATTCAAAAAAACAGCAAAATCACTTCCCAGACTTGGACAAAAAAATTCCATGCCCCCAAGTGGCCTTTACTGGTTGATGTACTTATTAGCATTCTTGTTCTAACACCATGTTCTTTCAGTGACAGCACTTACCCCCCCTCAGCTGATAAAATTTACTTGCATGCTCCTTCTTTATGCTTTTCAACAGCTGTTGTACAGGCTTTAGAATCAGAGGCATGTGAAATCGCCTGCCAGCACTTTGCAGCGCTGGCTGTTAGATCAGGCTGATAGTAGAATACTTGCACTTTGCACCCCTTTAATGGCTCTGAGATCTCAGAGTGCTGCATGCAAATCTGAATTCAGCATCGCAGTGCCATCTCATAGAGGGGTAAGCTAACTTTCACATTTGTCCGGGTCACCTGCAGAATTCCTGACCTAACTTAACCTGATTGAAATGTACAGCATGCTTCTCACTCATTTCTATTTTTTTTGTTTTTTAGACTTTTTGTATGACTTGTGAACCCACCAGACCAGTTTGCTTTGCTGCTGACACCACTTTTCGTGCATGAGCAAAATGCAGACTTCTTTCAGCACTGGAGGAAGGGAGAGGAAGGCAGCTGTTTCTGATGCAGGCAGTTTGGGAGCTAGCTGCTCACCTCCTCCCTAGTGAAAGAGAAAAGAGGATTGTGCCAGTGGCATCCCAAATGACAGGGCGTAATGACAATAAGCTGGCACTGGGTAGAGCAGAGCTCCTTCCCTGGCTGCGTCCCATCTTGTCAATCCCATACATTTAAAGCTCACGCATCAAACTAGATGGAGAAAGATGAGGGGCCTGTATAAATGCCTTGGAGACAACATGGAAATGGGAATGCCAGGGGAGAAATTCTGCTTCTTTTTGATTTTTTTAAATAATACCTGCATTAATTGATAGAAATTGCAAGTGTATCAGAACTAGATGCTCAGGGTGAGATTTCACATGGTGCCTGCCCTGATGTAACACAAATCTGTCATTCTTTTTTGCTATGTAGTTTTCTGCTGGATTAATGAGCTAAACAATCTCCAGGGTACTGAAAACAGTGGGGCAGGGGAAGGAGGAGGGAGGTGCAACTCTGTTTGGCAGCAAGCAATTTGATCTGTGAAGTGTCACTCCCGGCTCCTGAGCTGTGGAAAGGAGGAAGAAGCAGTGTCTAGGAGTACACACATTTCTTGCAGTGACATAGCTTGGCTTAAGCAAATCCTGGGCACTCTGACAGTGTCCTCTATCCATAACCCCTAGCCGCATTACCACCTGCATGCCATCCCTCAAGCTGCGTCAGTACAACAATTTATGAAGCTGTGAAGTAAATGGACCAAGGAATTGACCAGGTTGGAAAATAATCCAGAGGAAAAAAATATGTATATGTTTAATCTTGATCAGTTCTGGGTTAAAAGTAGATTTACTGTAGCCACCTTTGTTATTCCAGCAAAACAATATTTTCATTTTCTGGACTCCTTTTGAGTCCTTCCTTTCCTCCCTTTCATGCAGCCAAAAGGGTACGATTATTTTTCCTGTGTTTAAATTAGTGAGAATTTTGTCAGGTTTTGTTTCCCAGGAAATAACAGGTCTAAACTCATTCAGCTCCCACTTCCAGATGTGTTCATTCAGAGTTGTATGGTTACTACCGTGGGGATAGACTGAGGCTATACGTGCCGTTCAGTAACTGTGAGAGAGAAATTTTCTGTGCAGTAGCTATTTAGAGTCATTCCTTTTCTGGGAAGCTTGCTATTTCCCCATCATCTGATGGCCATATCCAAAAGGAACACCTTACGTACTTTGGGAGAGAGGCTCAGAAATGTGTCTCTGATATGAATAATCCAGGTACTTTTTAATAGGAACAGTAATGCTGTAGGAAATAATCTATGGGTAACAGCAAGGACTGTGAATTTGGAGCCAAGTGCTTACATGAAAAATAATGCAGGATACTGACACTTGCGCACAAGTTAGTATCCCTCATACTGTATTTTCTGGATTTACTCCAGTCTGAATGAGACCACTTGTATTTTTTTAGGCACTACTTGATGGGTATATTTCAAAAGACAACAGTGTATGTCAGAGAAATTCTACCTTTTGTATCAAAACATGATGATGTTTGACACATTACAGTGACTTTGTACTAAAACTTCCATTTCACATCCATGGTTTTCATACCGTCATGTTTCACATCAACACAGATTCTACGATTTGTGAAAAGCAAGATTGTCCTAGTAGATGCATTCAGAGAAGTGACAATCTTTCTAGATGTGCTTCTTATCTTCTCCCCAGTGTAAATGCAACCCTGTTCTTATTTTATGCTCTTTATACTATTCTAGTAGAAGATGATCACATCTTCTTAAATCTATGCTGACTCTAAAATGGGAAAATTTTACAGCAGTTTTGCTAAACGTGCTGATTTAACTCCCAGGATAAAGCCAGTTTTAGATGATATCAAGCATGTTCCACACAGTATACTGTTAATCTGTGGAATACACTGCCATCAGCACTAATAGTGCTAACTAATTTTAAACATTATAGCAAAATTGTTTTTGACGCTTTACAGTGGACCAAACCTGAGATCTGTATTCCATGAAACATGAAAAGGGCCTTTGGGCTCATTATGAACTGTTTGTTAGAAGGAAAACTATTCTTTTTAAAAATCAAGTGACTGGTTGACTATTACGGCTCAGATTAGGTAACAGATATTAGCCAACATAGGAGAGGAAACTGGTAATCACATTGCAGATTTCTGGGTCTAGACGTAACATCAGAGCAGTCAGAGAAAATTTCTTTTCCAATGTTTATTTGTGGAACTGGTCAAAGATAGAAGCAGAATATCAGATTTTACAGGCTCACTGGTCTGATCCATTATGCAGAAGTAACACCTACATGTTTATACTCTTGTTGATCTAGGGATACCCATGGGTTTCTTTGCACTGTACTCTTTCTCCGTCAGGAATTTTTGATCAGGCAGAATTCCAGAATTTTGTGCATTGGCTGGAATTTCTAGATACCTGACTGGGCTACAGCCAGGCAGAAATACAAACGCACACAGTGTATGTGCCCAGAGAGCATTCATAGTATTCTTCTAACGAATCTGGTCCTTCTGTTTTGTGACAGATTTACTGTATGTGCATAATAAATTTTTAATTCAGAGGGCTCAGACTTGCACATATATACTATGCAGAGCATGGACACATGTTTAATTCTGGGAAATCTCAGAAAAAAATATGAAAATCCTATACTGACCGGAACTGCTGATGTGTATGAAGGGAAACGGAAATTTGACTTATGAGAGAAAGGTATGTTGAACACTGAATCCAGTCATCCAAAGGCTGAAGAGTTATCTGATATGCTGAAGTCTTGGGTTTTTTGCTATTACTCTTATTTGAAATAGATCTCTTTTGTTCCAGTATGCTGTATATCACAGTGACTGATCCAACTCAGTTACTTTGAAATGAGTATGTAATTATCCACACCCCTACTAAGAGTGGGATGAGTCTTTGACAGCCTTTTTTTTAACCATGTAACAATATCTAATTATTTCTCCAGCAATCTACTTGTAGTCTAAATTTAGGAATTGCTTCTCAAGCCAGCTGTTCTCAGTAAAATTGAAAAATAGAGCTGATCTAGTGGTTCAGTGAACAGTGTAAAGACTTCTTGAATCTTGAAATTTGCATTGCCTGAAACCCAAATTTAATCCCCCAACAGTCCAGTGTGGCTCAGAAATAAGAATAATAAAACATCCATAACTCTGAATGGCAAGAGTATAAGGCTGAATGCCATTTATCACAGGACAGTCAGAGTTAATTTTCAGAAATTTGGCTCTCAAACAGTGAGACTGCTTAGAAACAAGATTTTGAATCATTGTTCTGAAAAGCTATAATCGGTCTCTGAAGGTGATTATCCTTTAAAGAAGCTAGTCTTTATCATTTAAATGTTACAGGGCCATTGTGAAATGAGTTCTTGTTCAGACATGGTTTTCAGTGGATTACTTTGCCTGGGCAAGAGGAGAATATGAACATATGTGGCATATAAAACATCCAGAACTGAGTTACTGCTTGGTGTGTTTGCAAAAGACAAAGTCTTCTACAACATTTAGTATGTTAAAGAGAGATGTAAGCTACGATGATTTTATTCTCTGGAGACTCCGTATCATGTACTGCTATAATACAAAATCATAAAGCAAGGGTTTTCAAACTTAGTTTGCTAATGTACTGTCCCTGTAGTAATCAGCTAACTATCAAAAGAGATTTGTGCAAAGGAGGAGAACCAGCTGTTCAGGAAGCATTGTATACCAGTTTCAACTCCTTACACCAATTTTGTGACTGAGAAGGGCATAAAACTGTACTCAGATTCTCAGACCACAAGTCTACTGCTTGTAACAAATTGGAATAGCCTGAGACTTCTGCAGAAAGCACTCTTGGTTAGTGGGCTTCCAAATAGCTATATTTTTCTAAGAAGAGTTTTTTTAAGACCCCTACAGTCTTTGAAGGAGGGAGCATAGGTTTAGCGGGGGCAGACTTTACACCGCTGACATATTTCCCCACAAAGGGAAAATGCTCAGCTATGAAAGTCTAGCAAGCTTCTGACCCATCTGCAGCTATACGGAAAGGGGAGAATGGGGCAGGATATCTAAACCTGTGCCTTACAATAATACTGTTCTAGAGCATCGTTGTGAGGTGCATTTATTTTATTTGTGTTTTTATTTTTAATTAGGCCAGCTCTACAGCAGTATAAACACCTACGCAGGCTGTCCTGTTGCCTGGTATTTTCAGGCTTGGATTTGCTTTTGATGCAGTGAAATTAAAAGGAAAAACAGAAGTATTTGTAGGCCTATTTTCAAAGGACTTGCATATAATAACAAGGTATTTGTCCTCCTTACCATAGCAGTGCTAACAGAAAATTCAGTAAAAAGGACAGATTATTGAGTTTCTTTCTCTTTTTCTAAAGCTGTTTCTTAGCCCTATTTCCCTTTCAGCCATAATAACCTTGCAAAATGAACCTATATTGCATTATTGCATAGTTTTAAATGAATGTTCACCATCTTGTACTTCACAGTGATTTTCTTTTGTGTATTGAGGAGAGCACTAAGCCAAGTAAGAGCTCTGTCACTGGCAAGGCATTTTTAATACTGTAGTGTTAGTGAAGAGATGTTGAAATAACTGGAATCTATACAGCCAAAGTACTTGATATATTGAGGTCACCAGTCTTGTCCCTACCACTTATAACTACAATAAATATTAGAGATGCGGACTTTACAGACAAAAAGGTAATGAAAGATCTACAGCTGTACTTGAAAGAACTCTGGATGATAATTGCTGATAATCTACAGGTAAATAAAGAATCATTGGGAGTGGGTGTGTAATGTGGTCATGTTCCAGTTCTTTGTGTACTCACAGTATATCCCACAATAATAGCACACAATGCTGTAAGACACTGTAATCCCCTCTTAGGCCATATGGAGTCATTCTGCTTTGTGTTGAGACAGTGGATCTAATGCTAAACATGGATGGCCAGCTCCACAACATTCCTCCAAAGTAGTAGTTAGTAGACACGTGTTTTCCTAAGAATTTTTTTAATTTTTTTTAGCCAGTCTGGAGTCACTGATTGATGTAAATGAGGTATGGGTATATAAGACAACTTTTTTTTTTTTTTTTTTTTTTTTTTTTTTTTAAGTAATACTACTAAATGAAAAAGATGCTGGCTACCTCAATACTGCATTTCAAGGGCAATTTAAAGTCACCCAATGTGGGTTTCATCTCTCCTAATTTTAGGTGACTACACTGAAGGTGTCTGCAACTGAACAGAACACTTTGTCCCTGTTAGTGTCCATGTGATAGGTTTTATAAGCCCGTGCTCAGATTTAGGCTCAGGCAAGCACAATAGGGCACAATTGGTGAACTCAGTCTTACCTGCAGTCTGAGCACCCCTCATGTATCCCTTATGTCCTTCTGAGAAGAGCAGATGACATTGTCCTTGCGTGGCAGCATTGTCATCTGCTCTTAGGAGGGTAGAAGGTGTTGGCCAGTGTTGCCTTTGTATAGCAAGGACATTGTGCACTGAACAGCAGGCTGCCTATATCTTAATGATGTGGCTAGGCAGAGCCACTGTAGGCAAACACTCAGCACTACCTTGATCCCTGGCCTGGCCACTAATGATACAGTATAAATGTAAACTTTGATTCTAGTTTGCAGAATTCCGCTTCCTGAGTCTTGTCTGGTTATATCTAAAATCTCTCAGTGAAAGCTAAAGAAACATAAATTATGCTAGCTGATTGCAGCACCTGAAGGCCATAACTTCATCATCCTTTTCTTCCAGTAGCAACTTTTATTCTGGCTTAGAATATCAGTTGTGAAGGACATTCATTATTATACCTTCACTCTAATGAGCAGAATCCTCTGTTCTTGCACCAAATATTCTGCAAGATATCCATCCATCACAAAGTAGCCATGATATACTGAAGATCTGGTTTATTTTCTTTCCCACTTCCAAGAAACTTTCCTTAACTTTTGTTGCTGGGATACCATGGAATGTGGCTCCATAATTTACCTACATAATTCAGGTTTGAAAAAATGAGGTATTCTTTTTTCACTGAATGTTCACACTTTCTATATAGGCTTCTAGAAACTTGTAATGCTGCATTGCAAAAGCAGGAAGCAGAATAAATGCAATTATAGTATTTTTTCATAATCACTATCTGAAGTTCATAAGCTTGTGTAGTGAGCACTTTCTCTCTGCCTCTTCCTTAGTCTCTCCAGCACAAGAATTCTAGCTCCTTCCCCTCCACTCTTCCCTTGAAAAACATGTTACTATGGTGAGGAAAGCATGTAACATTTAGAGCTGCAGACTAAATATAGCTATTTTCATAATCCATTTTAAATATTATGCAAATAATTTACCAGAATAATTCATATTACAGCAAGCAAGGATCCATTTGTCTTAAACATACACACATACACAGGCTTAGTGAGCATCCCAGAAGCTCAAGAAAGGAAGCCAGAACCGGCTTTAAACCAGCTTACATTTCTCCTGAATCCAGAACTGGCCAAGTCTAAAATACCATCCTTTCCCATTCTGGAAGTGTTTTTCTGGTAAATGTAGGGGAAAGGAGACACATTTTTAGGCCTCCACAAATTTTTCCTTCTAGTCACTTCTTTTTTTCTCTCTCCACAGTGTGTATATACACGTAACCAGCATGACTTTCTGGGCAAAGGGTTATTGTTTGAAACAAAAGGTTTCAAACAAAAGGTTCAAACAAAAAAGCATAACATTGTGATATTGAAGAATTTGGAAAAACATGAAATTTGAAGCTTAATTGGTACTCTACAGGTGCAAAGTGCTGAATTGTGTATCATCACACTCTGACAACAACCTTTTATTGAAGGTCAGTCATTCACGCAGCTCCAAATTAAAATTTAAAATAGGCTTTTCATTCTTCCGACTTGTTTGTAGGGTTATATTAGAAGGTGTTAACCAGGTGAAACTGGTTAATTGTATTGGAACTATATTCTGATATCTATTTATAAACACTGGCAACAGTATACATACATTATTTGTATGGGTGACCCTTTAAGTTATAATCATATGCATAAATGAATTAACAAATAGCCTTGTCAGTTAATGGCCGCTAAAGATCTCAATACATTAAATAAGATCTCTGAAAAATACACCCCTTCTTAATTCCTAGTATGGATAATTGACACACTATGAGTTAAGAGATATTGTTTCCAAGGGAATGTGCAAGATGAGTCTCAGGGGGTTCAGCTGGTCTGCTTGCATGCTTGGTCAAGTACATTGAGAGCATCTGAAGGATGTGCATCTTAGATGGTGTGTAGTATCACTTAGGAAAGACCACAGAAATAATTCATGATTGTGTGACTACTGTTTGTGTGAAGATTTCCTGAGAAATTATCCTGTCAAAGGTCTGCAATAATGATGTAGTGAATCAAACCTTGAGTTTCCTGATGATTCTGGTGCAAAACACATGGTTTTCCTTAGTTTAGCATTGGCGCCTATTGAGTCTTGGGCACCCTTACCTCAGAGAGACATTTCAGGGTAGCATTAGTGTTGTCCTCCTGCTAGCGTGAGCAGAGACGGCTGCTGAAGAAGGGACACCTGCAAAGCTGCAGCCCCGGCCGGCAGTGACGAGACTGTAGCTCTCCAGCAGAGTGAAGCAGTCTGTGAGGGTCGGGGCCCAGAGCTGGGACCTGCACCTGCACCAGCTGGGCTGCAGTTCCCACTTCAGGCTCTGCTTCATTGGAATAGGATTTTCAGATGGAAAATACCTCCTCTTGGAAAACTTCTGTGTAGCTCCACTTGCCACATCAGCAACTCAAGCCAGGCACCTAGAAAATGAGGTGCATACAAGTAGTGACCATATTTGAGGAGCTGTCTTAATGACCTCTTTCTCATCACATATGAACTAGATGGTTGGGACAGAACTTTCTCAGTTCTCTGGATCTCATTGTCAGTCAGTCCCACAGCCACAAGACTATCCTTTTTCTGCTTTCCTTCCACCTCAGGCACAATACCTATTCCAACTCCAGTGTCAAATGAATCACAAGACCCATATACACCACAGCCTCCTGGACTCCACTGTCTTGATTTGTCCTCTAGCAAAAGGAACTCGAATGAAACTGCACCATTTATACCGGGGAGTGCAGTTTGACATTACACCTAAGTTGATCTAGTGCGCAAGTGACACTGGAAAGAGTTTGCCTGCTCGTCTTCCCTATGACAGGTTACTACTATCCATGGATGCATAGATACTGCTGTTCTTTGCCTGCAGGATTCACAGCATAATCAGAGATAAGACAACACTTTTTTTTCCCCCAACAGGGTTAATTTTCCGCTTAACTGATTTACTTTGTGTCTTCAGAGTCCCTTGATTTAATGGTAGAGAAGAGGCAGGAGTGCACATCCTGGCAGAGAGCGAGAGCTGAACAGCACTTCCAGCAGCACCTGCTTTGCATCAGCTCAGCTCTAATGTCAGGCTCTGCTTTGACTATAACCAGGATGCTCTGCAACCTTCTAACATGCTCTGTGATGTATTTACTAAATACCGACCAAATAAATAGGTATGATAGAGCTGGATTTCAGGAACTTTCTCATTAATCAAGAAGACTTGTGGCACAGCTTTGATGAGCTAAAATGGTGGTGCTGTAAATGCAGAACCATTTTCACTCAGCATACTCCAGTACTCTCCTTTGTGAGCCATCGTGTTTGCAGAATTTCACCCTAGCTGGATTTTTGATTGGCAGTTAAGCATTGTTCGTTTAATTTGATACATTTTTTGGAATGATATCTAGAATAGAAAACAGTGCGTTCTGCTTTAACTTACTGGTGACTTCTGAAATGTGTCTTTCTAGTTCTCCTATATTTAAACTGTGGGAAGGTTGCTGAATGTTGTGTTGATGAAAGCCACACAGACTAACAAAAGCCCAGAAACAAGTACAGATTGTATTCTTGGACAGCAGGCACTACAGTGAGATAACCCCAGGAAAAAGAAACAAGAATGACCTGCTTTTTTAAGAACTAGATTCTCCTGTTTTGCTTATCAACATGACTTGATCTGCACCTGTGATTTTGGCAGTGTAAAAGGAAGGAATAGTTAAAGGTTGCTTTAAAAAACTTAGATTTGATGAAGATTTTATCAAGAAAATACAATAGTCTGCCTAACTTTAGCGGGTGCTTTAAAACTCTAATTCTTCTAATATTTTTATAATTTTGTGACCATGGTTTTCAGTGAAATAAGAAAAAAAAATGTGTCTGGTTTCCAAGCTCTCTGAACTTCTCATTATTAATTATTGACTGTTTGTAGATGTTGCATTGGAGTTTCTTTATTTCATTTATTTTCTAGCTCACTGCTCTTAAATGTTTTGCAACAGTATTGTATCTACGGACAATACTAATATACTTATAAGCAAAATTTTAATTTCATTTTTCCCTTTCACAAATATGTAAACCTGGTGTCAAAACTGGGATATTCTAATTAATTATTTTGTAGCTATATGACATGAAAAATTGAGCTGATTTGTGTTCTAGTCCAAGTGGCTTGATACTTTCATTTGATCAAAACCACCAGGGATAATGATTTCATCAAGAATAACAATGAAATGAAAATATGCTAGCAATGCCTATCGAAGCAGCATTTTATTTGCTTATGAGATGTTTCTCCCCAGCAGATTCTGGCAGTATTTTTATGTTTGTAGACATGCTTATAAGAATAAATGATTACAGTACAATGGTAAAGTTCCAGACTTTGAACTTAATTTCACTAGAGTCGATTGAAATCTCTCAAAGGGATCTGACCCTTTAAGCCCATTATCTTTTTGAGTAATTGAAAACTGCTAAATAGGATCTCTCATGAAAGATAGTTTATATTTCCCAAACCAACTAAACTTTGTCAACCTGCTAAATGTGAACTACAAGCATTACCCGATATTTGTACAGGAAAAAAAAAACTGTTAAGGTTAGATGTAGGTTGTAGTTTCACAAGCAACTGAGCTGATTTAGTGTCGTATTTCTATTGCGAAGGGGTTGTGTTGCTCCACCTCTTCTCTCGCCTTTTTTTGCAGGTTGGCCCCTGTGACCCACTCCCTTGTGGCCCTGGCACTCACACTACACTTCCATAATGCCATTCAACTGAACAGCTCAGTACGAAAATATCCATTTGTTTTTGCTGGATTATTTTCCTGCCAGGTTAGCCAGCTGATTTAACCCACAAAAGGGATCTGAGAAACACCGGAAGGGGTGCAAACCAACCAGGGGCAGAGCGTGCAGACGTGAGTGAGGGGAAGCCCTATCCCCTTTGCTGGCTGCAAACCTTTAACTCAGTCCAAGCAAGCTAGAGAAACCTCACCCTTTAGCTAGCACTTGCTGGTTACGTCTGTGCTTGACCACTGCTCCCTGATTAGGACAAATCCTTTCAAGCCATGAGTTTTGGGGTTCTTATGACTGAAACATAGTTTGGGCAGCTGGAGGTGATGAGCGAAAGGCAGCCCAGGCACTTGCTCTTAACGAAAGGGTTTTAACACAGCTCTGGAAGAGCTGGAGTTGCTTTCCTGGGCCATTGCTGGCTGAGGGTGTAAACACAGCTGCTGTCGATAGTCCTGTGAGTTGTGAACTTTGCAGCTGTGTTTTCTGTCAAGTATTAGTCCATGCTTGAAGAGCCAGATGAAATCAGTTTTCATATCCACAGAAATTTTAGAGATTTAATTTTTTTTCTTTAGTTTTCATTGGGAAGAATCTATGCTTTTCTGCAGTCTTTCGTGGAGAGGAAAAAAAAAAAAAAAAGAAAAAGAGAGAGAGACAGATTCTCTCTTATATTGCCAAAAATAGAATCACCCTATGGTTAGAGGCCTCCCGTAGCGTGTTGGTCCCCAGACTCCAATATTTTTTGCTCTTTTCTGTTCCCTTTAAGTCCTTGTGTACATCAGGTGGAAGGACTTCATCTTATTTCCCTGTATTTTATACAGGAGCCCTAAATAACTGGAATATTGGTTAACTGAGTGTCAGAGGATGTCTTATGTTGTGGTTTTGGCCAAACAGTTCTACCTCAGGACTAGTAAATCTTCTTAGTGCCTTGAGATCTGTTACAAGCAGAAAAAACTGTCCTTAAGATGTTATTTGCCCCCTGCCTCCATTTTTCCTATTCCTTTTTTCCCCCATTTATGCTGAAAAAATCCCAACCATGCATAGCATTATCTTCCCTATTTGTACATTACCATGAAATGCAGATCTAAGGAAGAACATTCAGAAGTCATGCTTACTTTTTTCATTAGAGATGAGATATTTCTGGAGAACAGGTATCACTTTCACATACACCTGAGTAAATTGCTTTTAAATGTAATTTTGGGTTGATATGACCCCCACATCTTTGCTGATTTTTTGCAGCTGTGAAATAATTTTCTTATTTTCAGGATTACAAATTACTGCATTATTCCCAGATAATTTTCAGGTTTATTAGCATGTCTGAACAGTTTACCTTGGGATGATCTTAAGACTGAGATAAAGTCAAGAAATATGGGTACTGCCTTCCAGCTCTGCCATAGATTTCTTTTATAACTTGATTGCTTAATCTATATAGAAGGCTATCTTGACTTTTTATTTTCCCTGTGGAAATTTTCAACAAAAATAACCCACCACAGTCTTTGTTTTTTGTGCAATTATAATGGAAAGCTTCAAGTTTCATGAAGAACTTATATACTTGAAGGATTTCGGACAAAATATATCACAAATATCAGGCACATTTTGAATTTTTTTTTAATAAAAATCCAATTTTCACTGAAAAGCAATTAAGACAAGGCATCTTCAATAAACCCTATTCTTTGTGTCTTAAACTCCTAAGCTGCAAATCACTGTAATGCTGACTCAAAGGTTTCTCTGGGTGAGATGTGGCCAAGGGAGTCACACCACCCAAGGCCAGAGGCAGGAGATAAACAGAAGGGAGAAATTCGGTAAGAAAACTAGTTATGTATGAAGCTTTCCAGGAGCATCCCCCTTGCAGTGGGGATGTGGTAGCAGAGCTCTCAGATAATTATGTGGTGATCTGTAATATAGTTGAGATCACACTGTTGAGGTCAAAGAGAAAGTGGCAACATAGAGGATCATTAAACTTCACAAATTTGGGAGCTTGAGGAAAGACGCTGATTTTACAGTGCAGAACTTCATGGCTGAAAGCTGGAATAAAAAGGTAGATCAAGTTCCTGAAAATCCAGGTGAGGGTCCTGGGACCAATTAAAAGAATTTAGAGAGATGTTCTAGCCTAAAGCATGTAAAGTGCAGCTTAGGCCTTTTGTTAAGAGCTGGAGCCTGTTTTAATCAGGCAGAACAACTTAAATGTTACTTGGATCTTAAATTTTGGCCTGAGCTGTATTTTCTAATGCTTAGACATTTCTACCTGGGCTAAATGATTGGTGTTTGGTATGGAGAAGAGCTAAGGAATTTTAAATATCCAGCTACTCAAGAACTGCCCCTGTAATCTGCTTGATAACCTACTTCTCAAAGAAGTTTTGGAGATGTAACAGATCTATCATGTTTCTGAAATGTTTGAAGATCTTGGGAGAGATATGAAGTAAGAACATGTAGATATTGTCATTCCTTCATCCCACTATTTATTTTTATAATCAGAGTTAGTTTTGTTAAAATACTTTGTTTAGCTTCAAAGTACAGATATGTCTCCCCCTTGCTATAAAATTTTTGTCTGTGGGAAAGACAAGATTATAAGAAATTGATGCCAGAAGCAATACAAGATTCAATTCATAATTATGATTTCCCCCTTCCTCATGACATTTAAGCATAACTAGAAGACAAAATGTTTTCGAGGTTCATCAAAAGCAAGGGTATCTCAATATATACTTATAAAAAGTAGAAACACTTTGGAATAGAGGCTGGGATTCTCCTCACCCTCCTGGCCTAAGAATTCCTGTGTATCCTTGTAACATGATCAGAATGGTGATTATGCAGAGGTGGCCTGGAGAGATAAGAAGTTGGGTTGCTCATGCTGACATATGAGCATATGAGCTTAATGTATTTAGTGTCCTTAATACATCCTCTTTGTGTGCTGACTTGTGCATCCTTTTCATACACATTTAAAGATTAATGACTTCTGGTGGAGAGGGAAGTGGATATGCAAAGACAGATATTCTCATTAATTATCTGCATTTCTGTTTCTGACTCAGTAGCATCACAGAAAAGCTTTGTGCCTACTGTTTAATTTGTATCATTACATATTTCTTTTGGATACAATAGTATGGAATAGCATTTGGGGTTTTTTTAGAACCTCTAATTTTGTAGTTATTTCAGGAATGCATATAGTGACTAGAAAGACAAAGACATGGCCTTTAAACTCTCTGCAATGTCTCCAGTATAGAAATTTTATCTGCTGGAGAGCAAAAGAAGAGGAAAAATGTGCAGAAGTGGT
This sequence comes from Dromaius novaehollandiae, assembly GCF_036370855.1. Taxonomy (NCBI): domain Eukaryota; kingdom Metazoa; phylum Chordata; class Aves; order Casuariiformes; family Dromaiidae; genus Dromaius; species Dromaius novaehollandiae. Next base: position 44,304,252 of record NC_088099.1, on the reverse strand, counting down.
GCCACATTCAGCTTTCATTTTGACAGCCATCTTTCTAACATTGTTCTAGCTGTCATGTGTATGCTAGACCTATGCAATATTAAAATTCCTTGGGTGATAGTCACATTGACCAATATTGGCGCAGAACATAGAGAAATCACATCAGCAATACGTGTGAGGTGCAGATAAGAAATTCAGCTTGCAACTCATACACATAGTTGAGATCAAGGACATAAATGGATGCTGAAATGAGGCAGCTGAGCCAATAAGAGAGAGAGAGAGAAATTGTTGGATGCATACAATCTCATCAGTGCTTCTGCTTTGAAAACAGTAGCCTCTCCACACCCGAATTTGATGGCATATATTATGTATCACACAGCATTGCAAATCTGACTTTAACCAGGGATGTGAAAGTTAAGTTAAGGTCAGATCATATATCAAATAAAAGCTTTTAACAAGTGTATTCATAAAAGAAAAAAAGTGGGGATTTTTTCACCCCTGACCTTACTGATGGTTTCTCATACACAAGGTTAAGTTGCCCACTGTGATGGCTATTGCGGGACAGTAAATGTCAAAGTACAGTGTGTACAAATGTGCAGCTGAGAAAGAGAATAACTACCAGTTAAAGGAGGCCCTAATAAACTTCTGTATGTCTGGGTCATGAGCTGGGTAGTTGTACAGCACAGCTTCATTCTTATGAAATGACTCTCTACAACTCTCGTGTCTGTATTATCACCAGTGTTGTCATTTACGTAATATGCTTTCTTAGGAGTCTGCGCATGATCTGCAGAGTATTGAGCAGGAAAAAAAAGCAGAAAAAGAGGAAGGGGCCAAGTGCCAGAGACTGCTCGGTGCCCTTGTTTCATCTCTGAACAGAGATACTGTAACTCTTGCTGCCATGTCAACTTCTGCCTTCAGATGTTGGTGCCCCTCTCTCATTGTAGACAACAGAAGTGACACAAACAGCCAAGGGGAAGTCACAACTTCTGTCTTTTGCCTGTGAAAATCCAGGTGGGAAAGATCATTGGATCAAATCCTGCTTCCCCAGGAACCTAATGTGTTATGAGGCAAAGCACCTTTAAGTTTGGCAGGTGGCCATGCTGCTTGGTGGAGCACTGATGGCAGAGTTGTCTGATAGACGAAGGCATCACCCTCCTTGCTATATTATTTTTTTATAATGTACCACCACAGTTCTATGCCTATGTGTAAGTTTGCCATGCCACTGATTCCAGAAAAATACTGCCTTCCAGGACAAAGTGTAGAAAATAATCTCTGTTTCTATCGGAAAAAAGATCTTTGCAGGCCTGATACCTCTCAGCATGTCCCGCACAAGGACTTGTCCAAACAAGAGACCCACACTGTGAGGTCTACTGGTTGGGAGTTTTGCTCATTGTCTGTGAAGCAAAGAGCACATACACAGCTGCGTACAATTTGGCATATAAGAATAAATAAATAGAACAGAAACACATTTTTGGAGAGGATGAAATCCTGTCAGTGGCTGGCCAAACCTCACTGAAATGGTGAATGGTACAGGTGCCTTCTTTTGGCATCAGAGTAAAGAAAAGCAGCAGCTCTGAAGCTAAAGCACAGGCGTTCAGTGTGTTTGTTTAGGAGCTTGGATTACTTTTTGGATAGTGGCCTTTGGCTACTGGCTTGTGTAGGGAAGTTTGTGTGCGCACCAGGAAAAGGAAAGAAAAAAGATAGAGAAGCACAAGAGAGAGGGAGAGAGGGAACAGTGATGGTGTAAAGGGGAACGGGCTGCTCTGACAGATGCAGAACAGACTTGAAGGGGACCTTGCTTCCAGATATATGAGCTGATCAGCACGATTTTGTACTGTGAGTAAGTCCTGTGTGGATTTGAGTATGGCTGTGTTTGCTTGGGAGCCTCCATCTTTCCTCCCACCTTGAAAAAAGCAAAAAGGGAAAGGTTTTGGACCAGAAACAGCTTAAAACAAGCTTTTGGAAATTGCTGCTCATAAGCCTCCGTTCTCAGATTCTTCCTTTGTCTGTGGAAAGAGCATTTCATATGTTCTCTTCTGAGCAGACCTGCTTATTTGTGAAGACATGATTCCCATAGTTTCCTCTCCAAACAGGACCACACTGAAAAGATCACAGATCTTTCATTAATTGATTGGGTGAAAAGGGAAAATGACACTTCCTGATGAAATTTGTTTTGATATCTTTACTGCCACAAAAACACATATAATGAACTGGTTGTGCCGGCTGGGGACAAGCAGTTTCCTTCTTCAAGTGATCCCTAAAAAAATTGTAGCGTATGTTTCAAAAATGCCACATCTCTGAAGGTGATGGATCTTCTGTGAGAAGGGCTCTCACAGTGAACATGGGCATTACAGGAGAACATTTTAACATTCCTTTTATTTGAAAAGTGATTAGAAGTCCTTGACTCCTTCAAGTGTGTGCGTGCGTGCGTGTGTGTGTATGTCAGTTGTGTTTTACCTCATCTATCCATCCATACACTAACTCTTCTCTGGATGGTGGTCCGGACTTGTAAAAAAAGGTCTCTCGAGTATTCTGAAAGGATATTCAAAAAGCGCATTCTAGCATGTGCTCTCTTACTAATGGTGATGTCTGTATGGAGTCTATAAATAACTAAATGCTGCAATGTTTCAGTAATGAGTATTTTGTTTCTATTCACATGGCATCTGGATTTTGGATAATATTATTCAGCCCTTACTCATTCTTGTGACGCACAGTCTTATTCTCACACTGGGAAAGATGCAAAAATAAAAATGCAGTGTTTCTGTTCTTACTCTGACATAGGCAGAGAAAAATACTGCTTGAAAAATTAAATTGTAAAACCTTGGTTGTGGGTTTAGTGCATTAACTTCAGTTTAGTGATTTGGAGCAATTTGGGCCTTACTAAAAAAAAATTCCTTTGATGTTATTGGCAGCATTTTTTCTTCTCTTCGACTTGTGTTTTGGGGAGTAGGGGCTATTTACTGAAAAATATAACCAGGTGAATGAGCAGTAATGTTTTTTAATGGCCTAAACTTTCTTTTTCCTTTGTGCATAACTCTCAAAGTTTCTTGACTTGATTGATTTCTTTGTAATTCTTTGCACTAGAACACACGTGTACAGACATACTGATGTGTGTACTAACATCCATACACATATGTTTATGCTAAAGCACTGGACCCCAGAAATACCCTACTTTAACTGTGCATAATAGCGATCTGTGGTTGTAATGGAAAACATTCTAACTTGAAGGTGAGTGAAAGTTAACATAAGCTCACATGCACAGGTTCTTTTTATCTTTAAAATTCCTGCAGTTCCTGACATTTCTGTGAAAAGTGTGGCATTGATTTTTGCCAATGAAATAAATACAGAAAGATGCTGAAAATAAGGCAACAGGAATGTGTCTAGCTTTGCACTGTATTAAAATATTTATTGTTAAATATTTAATGCAGATATAAATGTTTAACACCAAATACACACTTATGGAGATTTCTGTGTTTCTTATTAAATTTTAGATAAAAGTTATCAGTTGATGGCAGATGAAGAGGAAGCCAAACATCATATTCTTTGGAGCTTTGACCCAATGTGTGGTTTATTCCGTAATGTAGAAAGGCAATCTCTTTTCTGATCCACAGAACTGACTATTGTCCAAATTAACTATTAGGTATGTGAGGTTTCTAGTGATCCTTACAAGAGTTTCGCAAATGGGTAAGTGCAAGATATGCACATGACAGCCACTCTGCAAAGTGGAGAGGAGGAATTTCTGTTCACCTTTTGATCTCTCAGAAATAAGTAAGTGACAGAGATGCATTTAGTTCTGGAAAGTCTTCAGGGAAGACTAAAAAGAAATTAACTACATTTAGTAAGCATCTCATTTGCAAATTGTCCCTGCAGATTTTATCTGGTGCTGTGAATTCATAATGAATAGTTATTATAGAAAAATTATCTGTATTATGCTGTATCAGACCTCTTACAGTATGCTACAGAAAGTGTGCTGATAAGCAGGTGCTTTTGAAAGATTGTGAAAGTCTGAAGGAAGGGTGAAACTTCCGAGACTGTCAAAACCTGTGCACTCCCTGACAGATTTCCTCATGTGCACTGCTGATTTATGTTGTGCTACTAGGGCTTATCTGTCAAACTTGGACATATTCTTTTCCTCTGTAAACATGTGCTTTTTAATACGAAGTAGAGAGAAATTCACCCTGGGAAAACTGTCATCACAGGCATGTGTTTGCACCCGGCACTTTGTGGAAAGATGTGTGATGCATGAAGGGGCACTGAACATGCTATGTTATGTGGTGACCCAGTGCTCTGAGTGCAGGTACCAGGCAACTGGGCTGGGTACTTTCACAGGTACAGAGTTGGGGTATTCATCAGAAGAACACATGAACACCTTTTGGTGCAGACCAGTGCTGTGCTGGGGTTTATTGAGTGTAATGGACACAGTATGGATATGCAGTGTTATCACTTATAGCTATGAACTGAACTGCTGGATGTTGCTGTGCACCTGATGCCACTTCCTCTAAGTCAGGCAGCAAATTGTTCCTTTGGAGATTTACAAAAGGATCCAAACCTGCTGCAAAGGCTTCATACAGTGAATTGTTGACAAGAATTGCATTTGTCTACATTAGTCTGATGAAATAAAGAGCTTTTAGTAGACAATCCTTAGATATGAAGGAAAATGAAGCACTTCATCATAAGCAATGCCAGTTTCTGCATTGCCTTGACAGCGTTGCCGTGACACCTGCACATGTACCCTTGTCTGTTTATAAGTGGATTATTTCAAAACGCTTTCGGATGACTATTCTAGTTTGAGAACTAGAAAACTCATTCTAAATCTGAGCTATAATCTAGAACATGAGAAACTCCTTATCTGCCTTACTTATGATCAATAGTTTTGTCAGACTTTGTGTATTTATAATGTAATTGTTTCGTTGTTTTTTAATCTAGAACTTGGTGTTGCTTTGTTTTTCAAGCTGCACCATTAAACTATGTTTTCTTGAAGGAAGAATTTCTGCTATACCAAGCTTGCAAAACTGATTTATTTTCATCCCCTTAGCTCAAACTGAGTTTCTAGCATGTAGTGGTATAGTATGCAGCAAATTCATGGCCTGTAGCACTTTTAAACTATCCATAGCATTGCCACTGGGAAAGAGAGACAGCTGGATTTTCCTTGTGTATTAGCAGGACTGTGCAAGTTTTCTACAGTCTTGCATCTCTTTTACTCACTTTCTCTAACGCCTTCAGGAATATAGCTTCTCCTCATGGATTAGAATGTTTTAATATGAAATCAAAGTCATTGTGAAATGCTTTGCTTGTAAAAAACAGTGGAGAGGAGAAACACCTATGCACAACAGTTACAAAGTTAAGGATTGGATAGATGCTTCTACCACATCTTGATCTCTGTGAATCTATAGCTACTGCCCATCGCCACTTACTCTTAATGGCTTGTTCTTAGACATAATCACACTTTTTTTCTTAAAAGTACAGTCAAATTAGGGAGTTTTTTTTTTTATAAATAATTCTCAACTAATTAAATGGAGGTGTTGTTAAGGAGGAACATTTGTTCACCATATACTTAAAACCTGGACTTTACCAGGAGCCCCAGGTAATGCTCAAAGTGATTTGGAAGCCAGGCCACATCCCAGAACCAAGCTAACAACTTGGGCATAGTCTGATTCGTGGCTCTTTCTTGGGAACGTATAATCTGCGCTGGTCCTGAAACAGGAACACCTGAATTTCCTGGCTTATCGGCCCAGCTCCATGGAATGAGCTAACGTCATGTGTGGGCAGGACTAGGCTGCAATGCTTTTTGCCATATGTTTCCATGGGACAGAATGGTTTGGGTGGTGATCTTCCCCCATGATGATCTTTATGCTTTTTGTGTTCTTGCCTTGGAATTATCCTGTACCTCAAAGAGGGCCATGTTTGAGGCAGTATGACTGCCCCCAGAAAACTCCATTCCCTGCCTCTTTTTCAAACTGGTGGCACATGGACAATGAGTAAGGCTCGTGCAGGGAGTAGGTCCTGCAGTTACTGATTTCTGTAGAGGAAGGAGCAGACTGAATGAAGGTTCAAAAGGTGATATAGCTTGACAAAATGTGCAAAAAAATACAGGTAAAATGTGAGAAAAGTAAATGGTTTATTACCTAATTACTCCCATTACAAAATGGGGGACAGAGGTATTCTGTGAGAAAGTGAAAGTAAATGCAAACATGAATGATTACCTGGAGTCTTAAATGTACTTAAATGTTAACTTGCACGTGGCAGCACAGGGGCTTCCCAACGTGGAACAGACATTTCAAACAACGCTGCTGAGCTAAGAGAGGGGCAGAGCACTGAAGGAAGTTCAGCTCGTGCTGTGTCTTTTGCATACAGAAGAGGCTTCTGCTAATTCTGGCATCTCATTAGGAAACATTGCCCTACTTTTCTGTAACCTGCAGCTCAAAATGCTCTCAAACTGACAGGCCTTCTGTGTGAAATCAGAGGACGAGCAGTGATAGTAGTCAAAGAGCCTATGTTTTGGAAATGAAACAATAACCCTACAGTACTGCAGCTCTTGAAAAGTGAATTCTGAGTATATAAACAGGAATTCTTACACAAGAACTTGTTGTCCAAGCACTTAACTTTGACCATTTGCAAACAGATACAAAGCACTAAGGTCTAATTCAAAGCATCCCTAATTTACAGTACCCTATAACAATGTCCTTTGTAATATCCTTGAAATGGTCTGCTTGACAATCTACAAATAGATTTCTTTTCTTTAGAAACCTGGCAAATAACTTCAAGTTGTGAATGACGGGTAGTTGTTATGATTCCAGTTATGCAAATTCATGAACATATATGGACCCTCAGGAGCTGGAAATTCCATCTGAACATAAGAAAACACTTCTTCGCTGTGAGGATGATTGAACACTGGAACAGAATTCCCAGAGAGGTTGCGGAATCTCCATCCTTGAAGATATTCAAAACCTGACTGGACAAGGTCCTGGACAAACTGCTCTAGCTGACCCTGCCTGAGCAGGGGAGTTGGACCACATGATCTCCAGAGGTCCCTTCTAACCTCAGCTATTCCGTGATTTTGTGAGTTGTGTGGATTTTGAATAAGACTCATTTCACTTAAATAAAAATAAAAATTGGCTTCCAGTTTTTAGACAGTCAAATTTATGTTTCTTCTCTAGTCAGTGAAGAGTAACAGTTTTCACTGCCATTGGAAAAAGGAGTAGTAGGCTCCATTCTACCGTGGTGATTCTTAGCTTCATTCTGCAGTGATCTGAAACAGGTGAATTGAAATCACCTCCAGAAAATGATATTGTCCTCCACTGACAGTAGAGAGAGATGATGTGACTAGCTTAGACTAGATGCCTAACTTTTGCACAACAAAAGTTATGCAAGATGACCCTTTGATTCAGTGGCTGCCTTCTTCCCTCTTTCCAATGGTGCTGCTCACAATGATGACCAAAAGTAGTGTACTTAAAAGAATTTACTCAAACATATTCAGGGAAGATGGCACCCTGTTGCGACTGTCTACAAACTTCACATTCCCAACAAGATAGCAGTGGTGATACTTCTTTCAAGTATCCCATGGAAAGAGTTCTCTGTGTTTTGGATATTTCTTTTCATAGACTGTATTAGAACTGGCTTTGTTTTTCTTCTTCTGACATGTATCAGTCATAGGAAAGACTAACATGAAAATAGCCAGGCTTGAGCAAAATAAAATCACATTGCTTTGTAGTTTTCTGACAGAAATTCTTCCTGGCATTGGAAAAGTGGGAAGAAAGAAGTTTGGATTTACTTCACTCAGCAGTCCAGCTTCAAAGGCTCACAAGGCAAAGAAAATCTGCATGACTCTAGCTGTCTGGCATAGAGCGAAGATCTTAAAGATTGATATAATAAAAGTGCTTTGTATAGCATCCTAGGAAGGGTGCATGGCAAAAAGGTTTTAAATGGTTCGGACATCTTCCTAGACTTCTGTAGTCATCTTCATATATTATGCAATATTTATTCTATCAGGCCCTCTGTATTAATTTTTCTCTCTCACAATTCAGTGTACATGCTTGGAAAGACTTCAAAGTATCCCCAGTGATAGTTATTCTTCAAGACAATGAGGATAGTTTGATTAAAGAGACATGGTTCTTCTCCCAGAGAAGAAAATAAGAAAAACCATCTCCCTTGCTATATTGCTGATCCACCCTTCTATTGGCCAGCATCTAATGATCACATATTTCCTGTCTGATCCCATTTCAAATTCTGTCCTTGGTCCTTTGTACACTGATCTGTAATTCATGAATATACTATCTGAGCTAAGCCGGCAATCATTTTGCTGTTAGGAGAGATATGTTACTTAATCTAATTTCACGATACACTTGTGGAGCATTATCATCAAAGCTAGGGAAGTTTAGAATCACCTTGAGATTCATCTTTGTCACTCTCCAATTATCCAAAAAAATTCTACTAGATAATCCACTTCTCCTATAGCCCCCAGTCCTATACTTACTGTATTTGAGAACAAATATCCCCAAACTTGAAACTTATAATACCAAGTAATTCTGAAAACAAATATAATTTTCACGTAAATAAAAATCTTGATTTGTTAGGTTAGGTTTATAAAGAATGTCTGAACATTCAGCGTGATTGCACCTGTTAGTTCACAAATAAATTTTATGTAAACTTCCTTCTTGTTCGGTGGGAATCTGAAAAGGCCCATTTACCTGCTGTACCTGAAAGGACTTTTTAAAATGCTACAGCTAATAAGTACATAAAAAGCACCCTGCAAGAGACCATAGCTGCTCCTTTTTGTTGTTCTTTGACAGGAGCTCCTAAAACAAATCACCAATGTCCAAATGGTAATTAGAGTTACGCTTCTTTGTTCTCAGTTAAAAGTGATTTGTCATTAAGCAGAGTCAAAGGCTGCCATTTAGTTCAAGTACAGACAAAATGTGCTTGTATAATAAGCTATACTCCCTCATATTTTAGGTTGTCTTTAATCATGTTGCAAAATCTAGATTAATAAATGCACACACATAATAGAGAATTGGAGTATTAGCACCCTTTGTTCTTAAATTTCAATTATATACTGTTGTTTTCTTTTCATTCACTAGAAGTAATGAAGTCTATCATAACTGGTGGTCAGTCACCAGTCCCAGCTTGTGCTTCTACTTACTTTAGAAATACATTTTGCAACAGATGTTAAAATATCCATAAAGAAACAAAAAAGTCACTCAATTATTACAACAGAAAAAATCTTCATGTAGGTGCACAAAGGGCTGAATTACATTCTCTGCTGCACAGATATAAATCCAGATAATGCCATTTTATTTGGCTGAATGAGTCTAGATTTTCATTGGTGGAACAGAAAGAAAAGATTAGCTCAATGGGACAAATTCACCAGTGGTTAAATTTGTTCTACATGTGGTCCAAGGAAACTAATTAACACCTTTAAGGTGAGAATAGGTACACTGTAGTTGCAATTTGCAAGCTCAAAGCAAATTGCATATCTCGTGTAACTTCAGAAGTCCTGACAATCCATAGTCCATCTGTACATGGATATACACAAATAAAATACATCTAGACTCTCATAGCTCTAGTAGTGCTTTCTGCTATGAACTTATCAAAAGCTTTCTCACACTGCTTCACTGCTATTTGAAAATAATGCTCAAAATTTATGTTTCAACTCAAATACTATGAATTGGTGTAGTTCTTTGACTTCAAAGGAACTGACTACCATTGCTTTCACATTTATGGACCACTAAGAAACCATGGACGGAATATTTTGTTTCCCAGGCATCCCATGTAAGTTGAATCTCCTGTGAATTCTTGCAAGAATGATTAGGGAAAATCAATATATGGGAAAAACATATGTACGTTTTTAAGAGTAAGTAGAGCTGTGATATTAAGGTGTACAAAATGTACAGCTCCCAGTTGGAAAGCTGTACATTTCAAGGCAATTTATCCAATGAATGAATGTATCATGCTGTTTGAAATGTTAGGTTCATAAGAAAATAGCCGCAGCCTCAGCTCAGCACTACATAACTGGCAGACATCCTACCTTGATTGTACTTCCTTTTTGCTTCACTAGTTCATAGACATGACTGCATCAGAAGCAGTTTTTGAAAGAAGGCCTTAAATTGCACAAAATTTTCAAGGGGACGGTTAGGCAGTAAATGAATACAAAACAAATAAAAATCCCTAAAAAGCTTGGCAGTTGTAAATGTTCCCTAGGCAACCAAGTATATGTGCTGATGGTAACTGGTAATGTGGTAGGTGTATGCAAATGGTATACACTTCTTGATTTTCTCCATCTGATCGCTGTATGAGTTAAAGGAACCAGTATTAAAATATCTTTGACCAAACTGAATTTGAACACCTGTGATAATGTTATTATAATGATGTGAAAATTTAAGAATGAATTATTCTGGTTGCAGAGTTTCTGCTATGTTGTTTTGATATTTTTTGGAATTGAACTACAGTAATATGAAACTTTAAAGTATTATTGTTGTCCTTGCATTCTGTGCATGCTCTGAGGTTCTTTATTGAATTTTTCTTCTTACTTAGACCTGGACTTCACAGTGTCTTGCAATAGGCCCTTTGTTAATATCATGGGGTAAACATGATTTAAATATGGCATATAATGTTATAATGTCTTAACATTATATTGTTATCCTATTCCTACTAAAATTATGTGGAAATAAATGATTAACAATTAAAATTCAGACAAAAATTTGATATAAAACTCAGCTGAAATCAAACCATTTTGAAATTGGTGTGTTATTTTTTACTACCATATTAGAATGAATTCTTTCAGGTTATCCAAGACTAAGCAAAGGGAGAAGGCATACTGTCCTAGTGTCTTTCACTTTGTTTATACTGTTTGTAGCCTATTTCACAGGAATAAAGCCATTTCAGAATGGATTCTTAAAGATATTTTTGAACCTAAAGGTAAAAGTAAGTCTCTAGTAGAACAGAACCTCTTAACTTCTATCTCAGCTCCCTTAGTGAATCATTTTCTGTGGGTTTGGGTTTTTTTGGTTCAGTTATTTGTTTCATTCCCTCCCCTCCTGCCCTAAACTATCCCTGGCCCTATTTCTTTCCTCTGTCCCCCGCATGTTTGGACAATAAGCTTTGGTGGCTATATTTCCTAGGTATTTGTATGAGACTTCATGTAACAGCATCATTTGATTGTGAAGAGTCTTCTGCATCATGCCACAATTCAAATAAGAAAGTCATATGAAGAAGGCTGTATTCTAGTCAGAATACAATCTGGAACTGCTGTAGCAAAGACAAAGACTTCTACTTAATGATTTTGTAGACCGGCATGTTATGTTGGCTGTAAACCATGATGTGTTTAAAGCAAAAGCAGATGTTCCTGGAGCCTGGCCTGTTCTAGGGATGCGGCCGATAATGCCAGCAGGAGCTTTTTTTGACAAGAACACCTGGTAGAGGCACATCATTACCTCCTCGTTTCCTCTGGTTTGTTTAGGCCTCTGAAAGAATAACTGCAGACTGACCTTATTCTTTTCAAAAAAGAGAAAGGGGAAGAACAGGCTTGTGTTGCAACATGGCGATTAGTGAAAGCTGGCACTGCTGCTAAAAATGGTGGTTCTGCTCTTCCCTCTTCGTGACTGCTCGTTTCCTCCTCCCTCTTTAGCCAGTGCTACACTTTATGTGGCTATGCCTCGAACCACACTGGGGAACTGCTCCTGAAATGGTTGCTACTCCCAGATTATTTTCCAGAAATGCAGGTTTGGTTCCTCGGTATGATTCACCATGCAAATGCGCAGCCCTTGTGCTGGCGCGGGTGGCAGGGCGGGAGCGCGGTGGGGACCGTGCGCCCGGGAGCCGCGGGAAGGCAGCACGGGCTCTTTCAGCCACGGTGGCAGCTCACGCTGGCTTAAACTGCTCTGGAGACCACGCTGTCAGAATAGCACTTCGGATTTGTTTGCATCCATTCAAAAAGTGGTTAGATTTAGGTGTTGAGGAGCACTTAAAAAGCTGTAATGCTCAATCAAACCCTGTTATACTAGAAAGTTTTTGCAGAGCTTGGCTTGTTGTCTTGCATTTAGTCATAAAATAAATAGCTCTAGTGAAGCAAATGAGAGCTGTGTTACAGGCTTGCAGGACTTTACCCCTTGTGACAGAAGTGTCTCTTGATGTGTTTATTTTTTTCTTTTATCCTCCCTTTACGTTAAGACCTTTCCTCCCCAGGAGGTGAAGCTTTCTGCTTCTTTTCAGGCTTTCTTTTCCCACCACTAGACTCATCTCTCCTTCCTTCAAGCCTTGAAAAAACATTAATTGGAGATTGATTGACTAGCTAAAGTTCAGCCATAAGTAGTAGGGAGAGACCAACTGTCGTTTTCCCTGACATCCATTTTTCAAAGCTGTGACAAATGGTTGCCAGAGCCCCAGCTGCACTTCCATGGGCTCAGGAGCTGTATCAACATGTACAAGCTGAAGAACTGTTTGTAAGAATTGGCGCAAAGCTATTTCACTATTGTAAAAATCTGTCTTTCATCATGGTTCAGTTTTTAAAATCCTCAAAGAAATAATTCAGTTCTTTACTAGATTATCTTCCAAAAGAAGGTTTCGTGAGGACAACTTAATTTTATAATGCTTTTTAAAGATGTTAATGTCACTAGCAGTTACATTGTCTACCCCAAAAAATTTATTAAAAAAAGATCAAAACAAGCAATTCAAACCCTACTCATAAATAAAATGTTCTCTGGAGCTGAAGAAGCTCTTAACTTCAACGAGTCTAGATTCTTTTCTCAGGACATTTTAAGCAGCCTTTAGGGAAGCTGAGTATACTCTTCTAGAGAAATAAATGATCACTACTTCTATCAACACCTCATTAATTTACATCCCTTGCATATTTGGGTTTCTGGTTTATGCTGACTACAGGGTAATGACCGTATTTGCAAATCAGAGCCATATATTATTTTTAATAGCCACACCAGAAAATACAGTACAAGGAAAAAAAAAAAAGAATAAACAATTCTTATGAACTTTGATATTATTAGATATCTTTACCAGGATTTTTTTCACCAGGATTTTTAAAAATATAGTATATACCAAACACTGGTCTCAATTCAGCTTTTGTTTTTCTTGTTAATAAATAGTAATAATCTCAGGACTGTTAGTGGTTTCTGAAAAGCCAAACAACCATATCATCCCTCTCAGTGTTGGCAGCACTGGACCTTTCACTGTCAGGGGTTTTTCCTCCAGTGGCAGAGGGTGGTGGTGGAATTTCACTGCTGGTTCTCCAGAATGCCAGTGCACAGTGCACTCAGGTTTGGGCTTTCTTACTATGAGAGTGTGTAAATCTATTGTCGGTTGTTTTTAATTTAAGTCAAGTAGTTGTAACCACTGTTAGAAATAATGGAAAATTATTTACCCCACGTAAAATGCTTTATACCCTTTGTGTAATGGACTGACTTAATTTCAATAAGCCTTTAATGAAAGAATTTAATTATGGCTATGAAACAATTTCTTCAACTTCGCAATGAAATTAAATTCTTTGGGGTAGGGGAAATGGCAAACTCAACAGACCCTTTCTATGCACTGTTCCCGGTGTGTTACACGATACAGGATGCTGTGCCTGCATTGTGCTTAGACTTTCAGTAATTTAAATAATAAGTGCAAGATCAGGACTACTGCTTCTCATTATTTCTATGTACTGTTATAAACAAAATAAATATCTGTCCCTGAGCTGGTAATGAATCCATCCTGCGGGGAAATTGCAGTGTCAAATGTATGAAATCCATTGTTTTGGTAAGACTTCAGTCATGCTCCTGTTGAAGCAATTAAAACATTTCCTAATGACTTGAAAGGGAGTGGAATAAAGTCTGTATTGTTCTGCTGTTTTTCTCTTACTTAGTCTTTCACTCACTCTCACAGCCACAATGTAGGAAATTTGCCCAAAGAGGAAAGTTGTGTCCGAGCAATGAGAGCCGTACTTTGAAAGGACTGTCATCCGCAACAGCGTGAAGAAAGGCTAACTGCCTGGTGAGAGTAACGCTGGATTCAGAAACACAGCTGTGGAGTAAGCTTGACTGGAATTCAGCAAACTTTTTTATTAAAGGTTTCTACAGCTGCTAGCTGGCTTCTAAAGCCAAAATATAAAAAAAGGAACACATGCTTAAGATCTAAATATATAAACAGCAGTGTTTGTTTTAGTATCTGCCTTGTAGAAAAAGAAGAGTGCTTTAGACGTCTTACCCCCACAAATGCAGGGTGGAATAGCCATAATTTCAATATTAAAACAGTGCCTCTAGTCTTTACACAAATCTAATAGACTTTATATGTGGAGTACTTGTCTGATTTCTTATGTAAATTGTTGTCTCCTTTTGCCTGTTTGTGCAAGCACAGGACAGTACAATGTTAGTAATGAGCTGTTCATGCAGGACAGGTTCTGCACCGAGCTCGGCTCATCAAAATTCTCCACGGCCTTTGCAAAAATACATGGGAAGCTGTTGTGCCTGCATTGAGCTGAATAGTTCTCGCATGGTGAGAGCCTTGAGGAGCTGTGTGCTTAAGGAAACTCAGTTATGTTTAACTTTCTTGGTCAAAGCTTCCAGTTAATAAGTAGCAGTCCAAAAGAGGTCATGCTCTCAATAGTCCTTACGTGCCAACAATAACTACATATATATTATATATATATATTACATATATATATTATGTATGTATTATATATTACATATACATATATATTATGTATATGTATATACATATACATATAATTGTATATTACATTTTTTAAAAATTAAAATACATACCAAACATTGGCCCTAATTCAGCTTTTGATGTTCTTGGTAATATATAGTAACAGTCCCAGGACTATTAATGGTTAAAAAAAAAATCATACCATCTTTCAAAATTAGGAACAGTCAACTTTTCAATTTGCATCTTCACTGCCATTGTGATTTACTTACTACCTTTATTAGCTGGACAGCTTAAGGAAAACTCACTGTTTAATACTGCAGAAAACCAAGAAGTACCCTCTACAGAAACATTTCTAGGAAGGATGACCTGCAGGTTAGATTTCAATCCTCAGCACATAAACCAGGCCTGTGATTCTTGCTTTATGCTGTCACACAGTGTAAAAATGCTCAGAAGAGATTCCTAGATATTGTTTCTTCTCATATAAGAAGTAATTCCCTCTGCTGTCTCTTGGCTCATTTTCTTTTTAACTGCATTGATCCTCTACCATCGAAATCCGTAGTACAGAGGACAGAATGTCATTCATTACACTGCCAGGTCAGATATTCTTGTCCCAAAGGATACTCTACAGCACTACTTCTTAGCATCTCTTTACATGAGAACTTAAAATGTAGTGCTTTGTCATGGCACACATGTATTTGTGTGTGCCTAGTCCTATATATATTTAAAGAGAGGAGGGAACAAATCAGCAAGTTTATGGTGCTGCCTCCTTTGAATACGTCATTGAAGGAGGCTGTCAGGGAATGGATGTAGGCTTTGTTAGGCATTAAGTTGCCATCTACACTTACCCAAACCCTCTATTTAGCTGCAATAAAAACTCATCTCTGAGTTCTGACTGCCTTTGTGCTTTCTAGTATGAAGGTTCTGCCCAGGTCTAGTTCAAGTCTAGAGCTAATTTCTGTGGGCACATCCTAGCAAATGTTGATGTGTTACTACCTAGTAGTTCACAGTAGATATTTAAAGCCTACTCTCCACACGTGCAGGTAACAGAGAGACAAGAGACTGGTGTTGTAGAAAGGTGAGGGCATGTAGCAGCAACCAGAAATACCATTTCCAGGCAGCCCCAGTGAAAAGTGGCATCTATCCTTAGGTGCCTCTCTGTTGACTTTAGGTCACTCAAGTTTTAAGTCACAGTGTACTTACACATCCCCAAAAAGCATGTCCTCCATGCTAAAAGCTGTGAATTTAAAAATTAACTGATTATGATTACACATTGGTTTGGAAAATATGTTTTAAAGTAGTGCTATTTCTGATGGCCACTATTAAGTGCAAATGCAAAAGAATGAATACTATTTGGAGGCTCCTTTTAAAATCAGAAACTTTCTGCCTTCATTTTGCTTATGACCTTCAAAAAAGCTATTAAATGATTGCAGGCATTCAGTCAGATGTGATCTTAACTTGCTTATATGCCAGACCGACCTTCCTTTTATATAACAGAATTAATAGTTGAAGTACAAGTGCTAACCAGGTCTTGCTTGATTTGAGCAGTTGTTCCCTTTTTTTCTTTCTAAAGAAGAGAAAAGCAAGAATGACTCACAAAACTCAATATCTTTGTCCAGGACACAGCAGGAACAAGCAACATCCTGTAATAGGTGAAATGCCAAGAGTAGAAATGTTCTCTCCCACTGACTAGTGCAGAGGAAGAGTTTTAGTTTGGTCTCACTCTACTGCTACTGTCAAAGAGACCAGTAATCACTTTACGCTCGCCTTGAGCAAATTCTGTATTTTTCTGTATATGGGCTGCAGTTTTTCTCAGCCCTTGCAAGGAGAATAAAGAGACAAAGTATTAGGGACTTTGGCGAATCCCTGTTTCATTGGGTATTTGCCCAGAAATCATGCATCAGTGACTGTAACACCCTCTCACCAGTGTGTCTTGAGTGCTTTATTTCTGAGGCCTCTAACCATCACCTTTCTCTTGATGTGAAATCATCTGACATCAGTCTTGCATCAGACTCTGTACATCAGCCATGAATATCATGGCCAATAAAAACTACGCCCAGCAAGTTTTTTTGTCTCCAGTGATAAAGCAGCTGCTACTTCATGACCAAGTGGCATTTGTAAAGCAAATTATTATTTATATGGACAGAAATATTTAAGAGAAAAATATCTCAAAACAGATAAAGCTGTTTCACAAATCAGGTATCTAATCATCTTCCAGATAAAAACCTGCTCTAAGTCTAACTTCCCATGGGTTCTGTAAGAGAATATCTTTTGGCTCAGCCTGTATCTCCTTTTTTAACAAATCTCTAAAGTTGATTACTGGTAATTTTTGTCCAGGAAAGGGTCTCCAACTGTTCAGGATTTATTTGGTCCCCACATTTCTAGACTTGGCAATTCAGATAATCCATTATGGTGGTTTTGTTCTTGTTGTTTTGTTGTTTTTTTGGAGGGGGCAAACAGATTGGATAGCTGAAGTTGCTTAATTTTTTTCCATGGTAAACTTTTTACTTCAGAAAGTACTAACTTTACATATTCAGCAGCTTCAGTGGGAATATACTGATTCTCAGTAAAATTCTTGACAGAATGCAGGTAATTTGGCCATGATATCTCTGATTTCTTACAAGCCTAGATTTTCTGCATATAGTTGACAAAACTGTAAGTATTTTTGTCTCTTTGTACTCCTTACATCTAGCTTCCCTTTCCACTCAAAATTCTGGGTCAGTCTTAGCTACTATGTAGGTATAGATTAAAGATCCTTGAGAATTATTTATTTGGTTGGATTTTAAGATTTTGGGGGCAGGAGTGGAAATTCCTCAATGACTCAAACTAAAATTTTTAAGTTTGAAAAAGAAAACCTTTTTTTATTATACTCTTTCAGTCAATGAACATCAAAAATGTGCACAAAAAAGAGACTTGGGGATTTTTGACCCATGCTAGTCAGGACTGCAGCACTGAACTCCTTGGCAGGTGCAGAAACATGCAGGGGCATGGTCAAGCTAATAGGGAGAGATCTAGGGGATTTTGTCTGTGTGAGCCTTGCGGTTGCAGCTGCTGCTGAAACATGTGGCAGACTTGCAATGTGCCGGCCGGGGGAGTGTTCCTGCCAGTGCAAAAAGTAGATGCTGCTGGAGCCCCTGCAGTTTGTAAGAGCCGAGTTCTTCCTAAATTAGGATGCCATTGCCTACGTATTTGTTTATGCTTCGGATTGTTTGTATGGCTGTGGAATAGCTCAGATGACAAAGATGCCACCAGTCTTACATATTTAGCATATTACTTTCTAGTTAAGATCTGTACCAAAGCAGTCTGCTGTCACAACAGAATGTGCTACAAAGTAAGCAACAAATGAATAGCTGGATATCATAATGCTTTACAGCTGAGGATTATTATATGCGGTTCTGGAAGGAAAGAGCAACTGCTGGTTAATGTATTTAGGTCTAATTGCTACAGGATAGACGAAGTCTGAAAATGCAAGGAACTATTATTATAATTTTATATTGTAGTAGCATTGGGAACCTTGTTGACATAGTTAGTCCTACTGAGCTAAACACCGTACAGGCGAAGAGAAAAGAAAGTGCCTGCCCCAAATATTTCCCAACCAAAAGATAGAGATGAGTTGGATACAACAGGCATGAAGTGGAAAGCTCAAGGTAATAGTGGCCTATTTATGCACTGGTTAGATATGCTGGTTGCCTAATCTAACTCTAATGTGAGATGCCAGCTTAGAGAAGCTGAGCCTTCTAGGCGACAGTAGAAGGAAGGCAATGAATGTTAGTATAGAGGGGGCTGTCCAGGGAAGAGGAGAGATGAGGGGAAGGGAAGGGGAAGCATGACAGTGCTTAAGGAAACATTTCTCTGGTGCACAAAAGCATCTGAGAGCTGCCATAGTGAGGGAGAAACAAGATCTGTCTGACTCTGTGTAATGTTTGCCAGCTTTCAGCAATCAGTGAATTAAGCATTTAATACTTATAATACTAAGTGAATGGAAACATACAAGTATATTTGATAATGAATAAGAAAAATATGTTACAGAGGGCTTGAAAAATGAAGATTGCAGGATGGAATAGAAAAGGAAGGATGCAAGGAAGTGAGTGACATGACTGCAATACTGTTGATGGCTGGTGAACAAAAATTGGACTCCAGAAATTGTAAGAAATCATAAGAACAGAGGGGTTTTTTGTAAATCCTTTTGTAGATTTTCACTTTCTGTAACATATTTTTGAATGTTTTTCTGCAACTAGAAAAACTTAAATTTTACCAGGTTTATAAGGTCAAGGGAAGACATGTTAAAAATTCACACCATGTGTGGGTGTGCTCACGTCAGTTTTGAGCTGTGTTGATTTCAGCTGGATTCAAAGGGGTTGTTGAGTTCTCAGCTATAATTTCAGTTCTTGGAAATTTTGGAAAAGTGGGTCTCGAGGAAGAATAGATAAATCATATGTCTCAGCCACAAGAGAAGCTTAATTGAGACTTGCGTCTTTCTTTAATAGCTGAGTTTTCTTAGCTATTAATAGCTAAGTCATCTGTGAGCTGCAAATCCATAGAGAATCAGTCTTCCTTGTAACTAGACTTCAGTTTAGTACTCACAGAACTTCTCATTTAACCAGATGACCTTATTTAGGGCTTCTGTTTTGGTTACGAGGAAAAATCAATGATGACAGGTATTTATTTTAAATAGACACTTTTAACTTGCAGAAAATTGTATTTGACTGAACACATCAGAAATCAAAAAGTAAAAGACTTCTTTTCTCACAGTTCTCACCCAGCCCAGTACTACTTTCCTCACTGCTTCTTAGACCACCTCCTTCCCTAGAACTTCGTGGCTGCTCTTACTGTAGCTCCCACGTTTTTTTCCACGGACACACAGTTCTGTCAGTGTTTTGTTCCACATGGTTTAAGCACATGCTCAACCTGCCTGTGTTTTGGGCCATTCTATTTTTTTTCTTTTCAGAAATATTGTTTCATGAAAAGAAACCTCCATGAACATTTGCAAGGCTCAGCCAAACCCATTGTAAACTGATAAGTTTATTAGCATAATAAATTGTGCTTAACTTGTTGGAAATGTACGGAATATTCCAGTCGCTGACAGAACTGAGGTGAGAGCTATTTCACTAATTACGAAAAAAGGAAAAACATTTTTTCAGATGCTTTATTAGTGCTTAGACTCTAACCATTAGTGGGTATATATTAAAATTACAGTGCAAATTCCATTGTGTTTAATTAACAGCTATCATCTTGCTTGACAGTTGAATTCTATCATCTGAAAATTTTCTTAGAGCCACAAGTTCTCTACAGTTCTCCTTTCTATGACTCTATTGTAATAAATAATACTTGTGCTGATATATAATCTTTTTCTTAAAGTAGCCTTTGTTGTGGCACCAAGATGAAAACAGAGTGAGACTTGAAGAGAACTAAGAGAATAATTAATGCAGATTATTCCCGCCTATCTATACCACATGTTCCCATCAGCTCTATATAGCTTACTCTGAAAGGATCACAGCAATTAGAGTAACAATAATACAGGTTTTAATTAAATACTTACTAGTGAACAATGGATCTTCTGGTGTTTATTAATTTGAAATGTTTCCTGAATCTGCAGTCGATTATGATTCTCTGCAGAGCTTTGGCAACCATATATTAATAAATGAATGGATTTACATATCTATGTGCATTTGCTAGAGACTTCTAAATCTAATAGTTTATATGTGTATTTCTTTGTCTTCTTTTAAAAGGGAGGAATATCAAATTGGAAAGAGGAGTTTAGGAGTATTCTTCCAGACCACATAAGAAAATGCATGCCTTTTCACTATATAGTGGTTCTCCTCTTAAACTGGCCAAATTTTCCATTTACCAAAAGCTATTAGGACATGTTCTGTAGCTTCAGTGGAAAATATACTGCCTTTGGGCCTAGGTGTAATCATATGTTCCAGACACAGGTTTCCTGGTTTGTATATAGTATAGAAATGGATACCGTATTTATGACCCAAGTGAAAAATGACACAATTTTTCAGAAAACATCAATATGTAACCACAGATCCAAGCAAAATCCTAACCAAACCTTCACTGGCATGAAAAATAGAGTCTGTCGTTAATTTTAAATCACAAATAGAAAGAAGTATGTCAAAAGTGTTTCATTATTATTTCACCTTTCTGCTTATGCTTTGGTGCAGGTAAGGAGTTTGTATATCTTTATAGGAGCTGCAACTGTGTGCTAAGAAGAGTGGACATTCTGTGGAACAGGACCCCATACAGGAATTCTCAGTCCTGCGAGTGCTTAAGTTTTCAGTAGTTTCCATTATTATTAGTGCTGTATTTCTGATTATTTACTCCTGACTTTTAAATACCTGAGACTGGTGTTTGAATTATATGCTGTGAACATGGTTCCCACCAATATATATTTTATCCTTCTAAAATTTTAGAATTATTTATAGTAGTTAGGGAACAATCAGAATTGCATTTATAAAATAGGTGTTTTTAAAAGGCTAAGGGAAATTCTGCTTGGTGTTAGTATGCAGGAGGAAATTAAAGACACTTAGAGAATTGAATTATATGACATTGTCACAGAAGTCAAGATTACAAAGTTTGAAGGGAGAAAGTATTGCTACTCGTCATCGTTCTGGAGACTTGAATTTTGGACAAATTTTGATGACCCAGATTTGGTCTCCTTCTGTTCATTGATTCAAATAATTAAAGCATTATAAAGAAGCAGGATTTATTGATCCAGAGCCTTATGAGGCTAAGCCTTTTGTGGATTTGAAGCAGTAGTTATTTATATTTTATAATTTGCTTGAGCTCAGAAAGTGAATGTTGTTCACGGTACAAGGGAGAAGTCAGGGGGAGGCCAATATATTGGACAGACAGACAATGAAAAATTAGGGATATTCATAACCACACCACTGAAATGTACTTCAGAGTCTCAACTGATTCCACTGATTACTAAATGAACTCAGGTATGCACTAAGGGGGTTGTCGCAAGATCTGCGTTACAAAGTTCTGTTGAACACAAAGCATGTGCTGGCAATGGTGTGCCTACAAAACGGGAGGTGTGCATGCTGCTGTGCTCCCAATGGGTTGTTTTGGTCAGTTTAACTTTCCCAGTCTGATTGAAGCAGCCCTGGATCTGCCTCATGGGCAGTCCAGTCATCTGCATTTACCTGGAGAGGAGAGGCTTTAAGTGTTGCTGCAGCAGTCAAGGAACTTCTCCTGCATTTGTCTGGGGCTAAGCATGTCTGGCTTGAGCTGCATCCAGTGCTGCATGTGTATGGAAGGATGGGGAGAGGCAGGCAACATGCTTCCAGTAGGGGACATCACTTTGGATGGGGGAGCCTGCACCCATTCAACACACCATGTGAAAGATGGATCCAGAACTAGTATTTACCCCCAGTACCCAACAAGGTTAGCTCATCTAGGCTCAAGCAGTAGGAAAAACATCCTAGCAGAGTAACTGTGGATATTCATGATATCTCCCTCCACTGGTTCATCAGGAAGAGATCCAGTAGAAACAAACCCTGTGCTTTCAGATGGTGGTGGGACAGGTAAAGTACGATGAAGTGCCTGGTCATTTTGTCTTTAGTCAGTTTATACAGAAATACTTCCTTATGAAGCTGACTCAATTTTTGCCAAGTTCTTAAAGTTATTTCATGGAACTATCCAACTTTTTTGCCTCATCACCTTTACCCTCCTCTGCAAAGGGTCCCTTATAATAACTGTGAACAAATCTGCTAAAAGTAAATGTCAGAATCCACATTTCCCCATCTGATGAGGGAAAGAGGAACCCTAAGTCAAAGGAATATGGAAGGATGGAGAATCCATACTCTCAGCTACTCGACTGCTTAAGGTCAGTTTTGGATATGGAGGCAGTAGATGAGTTTGACTTGAGGGGACAAAGGAGATTTTGTACTTGGCAAGTAGTACTTACTTTTAAAATGCAGCCAAAATGAGGATCTGGAGGACAAGCCTCAGATATTTCTTGCTTTATCTAAATTTGTCCATAGGCTTAAGTCTTGACATCTCTCTCTGCTTTCCCTTTATCTGGAAGATAAAGGCTGAATTCCAGCCCTTCTTTGGTCTCCTTCATCTTCCTTTTTTTCTGCACTTTTAACAGTGTTCAGGAATGGTGTCAAAAGTTCAGTTACTGGACTGGGCTGAAATGCCCTGCTTGCCATGGCTACATGGCCTGATGCAAAATGATACCCAAGCAGATACAGACCCAAGAAAAACACACAAATGTAAAGGGCTAGAAGAGGGAATGCCAGCACTAGCAGACAGTTGTCAGTGTAAGCAAAAGCATTGGCATCATATGATGTCATCTGGCCTATAGTCTGGCCAGCAATACCTTCTAGGCATGAAGGAAAGTCACTTAGTGTATCTAGTCTTTGTTTTTACTTTGCAATAAAGACCAACGGAGCAGCATCTCTGTCAGGCATTCTGCGCAGTAGATTTTGCATGGCAGCAATGTAATATTTTCACGTTTGGAAATGTCAGAATTGGAAAACAAGTTAAGCTGCCAAACCAAGGTGTTGAGTAACTGATCATGCTTATCATTGTTCTGATTTTATCCCTGTGATTTCTGAAGTGCCTGAGAAACAATCTGACATCAAATAATCTAGTCTTTCTCTCAAGTTCTTTGACAAAGACTACCTTTCCTGATGCACACAGTGGCTAACTCATTTTCTTGGCATTCAGAGTAACTAACCCTTTAAATCTTCAGGGTATTTTGTGATGAGCAGTTATGTATCCAATGGCTATTTTTGCACTTTGGGTTCTCTTCACAAAAGGGCCTTTTCAATAACACTGCTTTTATTCATATTTCCCACTTCTACACTCTGATCAGTGTGGTTCCACTGCTGCTAGAAACAGTAGCTGCTTAGCACTGTACTCTGTAGTTTTATGAAACTAAATCAGTTTTAACACAGTTGTGTGTTGATTTGATCTTAATGTGGGATGGGCCTACAATAATTAGGAAAGTCTAAGTCCTACTTGCAAGCTAAAATATCTTGAGAATAGCTCTCCCTAGAAATGTTAGCTGAACTACTGAGCTTTAAAAAGAGAGAAAGAAAAACTCTTAAACTCTTACTTAGCATCTAAATGCTAGACTTAGTCTTTGAAACAAGACTCCACCAACAAGTGGT
Organism: Dromaius novaehollandiae; assembly: GCF_036370855.1. Lineage (NCBI taxonomy): Eukaryota > Metazoa > Chordata > Aves > Casuariiformes > Dromaiidae > Dromaius > Dromaius novaehollandiae. Next base: position 44,280,514 of record NC_088099.1, on the reverse strand, counting down.
TGGTTTTGTGTGGGTGTACCATTTAGTCCTGGTCCATGTCTGGGGCTTCTAGGCGTTGCTGCAATATATATGACAAACCTTTAAAACATGAGAGCAATGCAGGCAGATGAGCGCACTGGGTTTACAAATGTTAAATCACACCCACAAGCCACTTTCCTTTGTGCACTACCTGACCCCTTGGCACATTCCAAATGAAAAAAAAAAAGAGTATGTCTGAGCTGACCTATCTCACACTGAAAGCATATTAGTCGTGCTGGGGAAAGAATAGCATATGTTGGACACTTTTGTTCAAGCCTATATGAGGCTGAATAATATATAGTTTGTGCAGTGGAAACAGAACTAGTGGGTGTTTGAATGTAAAAATAATTAGCAAAATAATTTGTAGCAAATATAATTTTAGGGCTAGCTTATGTTTAGCACCAAAGCAAAAGCATGCCCCATACCCTTTCTTAATGATACCTCAATGTGTGCTTTAGAAATATTGCCATAATTTTCTTCCAGCCCCTGGATGGTTCTGTGCTGTTATAGTATGTAAAATTCCCAGTGAACAAATAAAAACATAATTTCATGTAGCTGGCAGGTCTCTCTCTACTTTTTTTTCCTTTAATTTTACTAAGAGAGGAAGACTGAAGAAGCAGAATTCTGGCTCTTCAGTTCAATCTAATCATTAATGGGAGTGAAAAAGAAAGTTAAAAAACATCAAAGGCATTTCCTTGAAATGGCTTCCCCTCTAAGCTGGCAGCGAAATGGTTCATTCCTTGCAGCCTTATCGAAAGCAAAGGTCTAGTTTCATGTGAAGTCACTGCTCCGACACTGCACGTACTTTCATTATTCACGTAGCCATACATTCAGCCTGGACGCCCTTACGTTATCTGGCATGCACACAGCAGGCAAGTTCCCTCCAGCTGTGCATCTGAGCGAGCCATTCACCTCTAGGTCCACTGTGGCTGTAAATCCCACTGCCGCAGAGGAAGGACTGCGTGCCTACTAGTGGCTCACTCCGGGAGGGATAAACTGCAATTAACATCAAGGCTGTGGAGAACGTGGCTTTGCAGATAGAGGGCTGAGCAGATTTGTTTTGCACGGCCTTCCTGGGGATGAAGAGGGATCTTTTCCTTTAACCTGGAAGTTACATATATACAAAACTATTATAGAGTTCATTTTGCAGTTCTCTTGTGAGGGTTTTTTCAGAGACCCATCACTAAATAATAAAAAGTTAACATTTTTTTGTTAATTTTGGCATAGCACTCTGTCAAGATAAAAGCATCTGTGTATTATTCTGAACCACAGTTTCATTCAAGGCCATTAAAATGTGTCTGTCCTTTCAGAAATAACTTCCCTAAAATGCTTTTAAGACTGAGATCACAGAGAGGTCATTCATAGATGAAAATTATTAAAATAATGCTAAAATTAAAAAAGTCATCATTAAGGTCACAGTTGCAGGGAAATAAACATTTGAAAGCATAAACATAAGCAGTTTAAATATCCAGCTTGTTTTCAAGGGCCTAGTGAACCTTGCTGACATATGAGAAAGGATCAAAACCTCAGAGTAGCCACCAGAGTGTTCTCACTCTGGTTTAAGAGCCATCAAACTAGATTCATTCAGCACTAACAAATCATAAAGTTTCTAGTAAAGATAAGGTGACAGACTGTCTTGGCTGGAGTAGGTGGGGTCTGAATAAGCCTCCAGCTTCCAAGCTGCATGCATCGAGGAAAAGAACTACTGTGATTTAAGCTACTACCTCCTTTCCATTGAATGTTACCATCCTCTTTGCAAAATGCAACATGTCCCATGGCTTAGCCACTTATTTCCACAATCTGGTGGAAATTTCCAGCAGAGGGGTGGGATCAGTAGCAGGGGAGATAACTTCTTAAACCTTCCCAAAAAGATTTAGACCTAGGACTTGTTGGAGAAAGGATTTAACTAGTCTTCTGGAAAGGAACTTAAATAATAACTGCATTTTACAAAATAAAGATTGACATTCTGGTTTCAATTCCTTCAATATAGTTTAAATATATATAAGTTCACAGATCTGCTTGTAAAGCTGATTTATCATAACATACCATACATATGTTGATAGCAGGAGAATAAGTTATAAGAATAACCCCTAAGAAGTTATCATTTTTCAAAAGACCCCCATATGGCTATGTACACAACTCATATGCCCTCTGGGCACTAATTCTCTTGAGTCCTTTAGAGCTCCTAGGCTGTTTCTAGAACTGTGACCCAGCTGCTGGGTTGTTAACATAACATGATACAAACACAGATGTTTCCCTTTCTGTTGGGAAGAATTACATTCCTAATTGCAGCTGGAGAACCAGAAATATTGCCTATTATCAGCAGCTCTCAGAGAGGTAGAGATTAGAAGAACTAGAGCTTGTTGCTAAATAATTCCATCTGGCAAGGCGGGTGGAGGGGAAATCAATGTTTCATCCAGCGATACAATTATTCTTACTCAAATACTCTTTTAAATTTCTTTTTCATTTGAAGTATTTTTCTTCAAACACTGGCCTCATAATAATAAAAATGTCTTTTTTTTATTTCTGAGATAGAAACACTGGTCTAAAAATAAGATCTCACAAACAGTGCAAAACCTCCTTTGATACATTGAGGCTGTATATAACTCACTGCACGCTCTTTGCTTGGCATCAGTCAGCCACGGCAGCATTACCTCTAAACCTTTATTTTTCTCCACTAGTCCCTAGGCGTGGACAGGTGTGCTTGTGGTCTGCATAACACTGAACAGTTTTTTTTATCCTAAGGACCCCACTACCTTCTCAGTGAGGCTTACAATGAAACCTAAGATTTTTTCAAATTATTTTTCTGCTGAATTTTTGATTTAGTAACCAAGAACATAAAGAGGAAGTCAACACTGACTACACAGAATATGTTTCTATTTGGATGGTGAGCTGAGAGAAAATAGTACAGACGCAGCCTGAGATGCTTAAACAGACTTGCTGAGGCAGGTCTCTTCTTGCTTCTCTGTGTGGTACAGAACTGTTTCATTTATTTAAAACTTTTTTCTTGACTTTTTTTTCAATTTAAAGCCTTTAATTAAATGCTAAAGAAGACATTTTTACTCAGTTTAACTAACTAATGCATGTGAGTCATGCCAAGACAAGAAGACAAGATGCTTTAGTTACTCTGTGAGAGACGCTTTCTGAGGTCTATCCCAGGCAAAATTGCAGGTTGCAATTTACCTCACAGTAAAGTGACTTGTATTCACTGTGCTTTAAAGCTAGGATGGGTGTTACACATTGCTATCTTAAGCTAATTCTTACAGGACTCTTCTAAGGCCAAGCCCTTTTGTAATATCAGGAATATAGAGTTTGATCTCTTAATTCTGCCAAAGGATCTCCATGCAATTAAATGAGACACAGAGTGAGTACTTAATAATTGTATTTAAAGCATGAGAAAGCTGTCTCTTAAAAAATAATTATTTTTAAAAACCTCTGTTTAGGTTAGTTAATCATGGATAATGACTGAGTACCCTAGTCTAACTTCCAGATTAGATCCAGTTTCAAATTTGGCCTTGCTCTGAGTATGGGCCTGCTCCAGAGGTTCCTTCCAACCTAAATTATTCTAGGATTATATGAACAATCAAGCTGATTGAGTCATTTGATCAAAGATCAGAAAAAAACCATTTAAACAGTATGATAGAAAATGCTTTTCTTCCTTAGCAGAACTGTTATTTGCATTTTGCAATATTTCAGTTATCACAAGGCTTTTCTTTATCATAAAGTTCTCTAATAAACTTCTTGACAGCTAATCAGAAATACTTGAAATATTCAGTACTTCGTATTAGCAAAGGCTGATACCCACATTTCTTTCATTCTATCAACATCCGCTCTGTATGAGGGTTTGGACTCTGTGGATAGACACCCTCTTCCAGACCCTTCCCCAAAACCCTTCTCAGGGATTTCTGTTTTCTCTCTCAGATCTGTTTCTGGAGGTTCTTACACAAGCTCTCCCTAAGCCATTTCAGTTACAACTTATCCTTAATTTTAACAGTTTCAACATTAGATTGTGGCTAACTATTGTCCCTCTGAAGCTGAAGCCATTTAAGGGGAATCACCCAGGCAAGTCCTCTAGCAGATTTGTAGAGCAATGACAGTGTGTAGCTGGGCTTGGGAGAGTGATTGGTGTCTTATACCAACACAGCACTTCGGCAAGTCCTCTTCTGTCTTTATCCTTCCTCCTGCTGCTTTAGCTACTATTGTCTCAGCTGATGTTCTTGCACATCTGCTCAGTGTCACCACCTTGAGCAGCAGTGGCAAGATTGTGCTCAGATCTCAGCTGCTGCCATTCATGTACAAGCAGAAAACACCCACAAAGGTGGATTGGTGCTAATACTTTGAAATGGAGTGGCTGAGTTGTGGGCACATATTTTGCCTTTAGCAATCTCAAAGAGGTGGGGAGACTGCATTGGATGAAGCCACTGTGGCTGTGTGCTTCCATGTATGAGACTTTTAGGATGAATGGATGAATCCTGGGAAACAAACCACAGTGCTTTTAAGTACTTAAGTACTTTAACTTTTAAGATTTTTTTTTTCACGCTGGTCTAAATGCCAAAATGAGTATGCAACCTTTTATCTATACAACAACACTTCAAGGCAGGGGCTCCCTTTAGGAATGACTATAGCCATTGCTACAGACTACTAGGCACTGTAGGCCTTGTTAATCTTTTGTACGGAAATAAATAAGACAAGGTCTTTGCAGTCTGTGCATATCCACCAAGGGTGTAATTCATGTTATTTTTAGGAAAATAATTATATTGACATATCCTTTAGTGTGAATGAAATTGTATCAGTTTCAAGATGCCTTTTCTTCTTATAGTTGATTTCATTCCCATACAGAAGGAGGTATATCCATTCTAATTTTTATATAAACATATATTAATCTAGAGCACTTTTTAATGGGTAACTGTGTTCATAATTTAACAGCTAATATAATGACAGCCATGTAACTGTGAAAGTGATATAACCTTTGTAGTTAGACAACAGAGACTTAAGGCAAGCTTTATAAAGACAGTTAGGTATTTAATTTGCACAGAATTCAGTGAGATCTAGGTGGCTAAAACTTAAATAAAAAAATCTAGTCTTAAGTGACTTGTCAAGGTGATTAAAACCAAGGATGGGTCTCCTGAGTCCTGGTGAGCACAAGAGCATCTTTCCTTTCTTGTAAACCTGAGTAGTTGCTGAATCTAAACTGAGACTGCTGAGATTTCTGCACTTACTCTGGAAATCCTGTTCATCTACCTGGTTAACCCCTCATGAAGCCTTGTCTGAAATTACTTCATGAGCTTTCTGAGGTAGTGCTAACTCACTTAAATCATCGTAGAAGAGCTGGGACAGATAAGCAGAAAGGGTTGACAAGAAACCTTGAAGCTAAAGAACCAATAATTCTTCCTTCAAAAAGCAGCTGCTATTAGGTTCAGATAGGATATCCTCCATAAATTTTCCTTGATGAGGAAGGTTTGTACAACTATATACATCACGATGATGGGACTGTGGAGTACTTCCTAGTCCCTCAATCTGAGAGTGGATCATTTTCGTGCTGGAACTGAAATACCTGCCATTCCCCTCTCTGTGTCCTGGTTTCCATGAACAAAATTCAGACATGGACAAAAGGCATTGGTGGCATGCCCCAGAGGTTCCCCTCCCCCATCTTATAAAGTCAGGGAACAAGAACTGTGGGACATACTCTTGAGCAGACCTATCAAACAGACAAGCTATAGGTACCAATCTTCTTGTTCTGCCTTTCTTCACAAGATATTGCACTGCAAAACCTCGCATGTGGTTTAGATGTATTGCCGAAGTGCTTCAACATTTCCAGGTAGGAACACGCTGGCATCTGCATGCCATTGTCCCTTGAGAGTGGAAAAATACCAGAATGGCAAGCTCTGTTTTTTCCACAAATCTTGTCTTAACAAGAAAGATTTGATTCTGCAGCCTGATACAGGAGTCCCACAAAATGCAGCCTGCCAGGTGTTTACTTTAAGCTTGATGTACTCAGCAGATGAGACAGATCCAGGCTGGATACTCACTGAAGCACAAGACGAAACTCAGTTACCCATAGGCGTAAGTCAAAGAAAACAGTACTTTTCCATGAACAAGACCAATGAAAGAGATCTCCTCACGAGTCCTGCAGTGACTTTAAATCTTAAAGAACTGCCAGCACAATGGTTGCCACTCAGTCTGGGAAATGTGCCAGGGCAGCAAAGAGTGAAGGTCAGGAGTCACCTACCAGGCAGTGTGATGCTTCCAGGCTCCTCTTTGCAGCATTTTCTAGCAATGCTCGTGTTGACCCCAGAAAGCAGGGCTTTTATCTTGTCTCTTTAACTGGAGTTGGGCAGTTGCTTTTGAAAGTCCAGTTCTGAGAAAAGCTCTGTGTGTGCTTGTATTTACAATAGATTGAATAAAATCCCCAGATTTTGTTTTGTAGCATGTTTACTTGATCTAGATGTTGTTTTTGACCTGGAGCCAACTTTTCCATCTCCCGTTCACTGCCAAACTGATTGCCAAATTTTTCTTCAGAAAACTGTAAGCCTATCAGAAATAAGGTCAGACCTCAACATGCTGGAAATCATAGATGCCCCCGCCTCTCCCCCCTGCTAATGCTGGCCTTCTTTCTGCTGGGTGCTCTGCAGCACTTACTTTCCTTCTCTCTCCCTCCTCACACTGTACTAGCATCTCATGGGAAAAGCAAGTACTAACTATTTTGAAACATGATCTTAGCATTAATCTGCTCAGTCCAACAAATGAATAATTATAAGATAATTAATTATTTTTAAAAGTGCAAAAACAACAACTGTCGCAATCTGCAGATGGTAGAAGAATCATAAAAGAGATTTCTGACAGAGAACTTATTTTTGCATTCCATCACACTGCTCACCTTCATCTGTTCTGGCTGATTAGCTGTGGTTTCGATTAATATATCTATACAAGGGAGGGGGTGCCACAATAAAAAGCTGCCTCTAATATCAGTTGCCCTGTACATATACCAAAAAACTGTATTGGATCAGACTAAAGCATTCTGTTGGATTGAGTTTGTGTTGGGGGCCTGAAATTTTGAAAGTGAACAGGTGTCTCAGTATCTGGATGTTTTTGAAACGGGTTTTACAGGCTTGATCGACAAGTCTTTTGTGATCACTTTTCTCTCCTCAATATGGCAAATCCAGAGAGGCACATGCAATGTCTTTGTAGACTGCACACTGCATATTAAAGAATGATACAAAAGAAAAGGCATATGTTTCCAGTGAGTTTGGAAACCCCCCTTACTCTTTCTTATACACTTCCTTTTTTAGAGCAATATTACTGAAACCATTTTATTTCAGAGGATAGATAAATCATGAAGCTGAATCAAATATAGATGATGTAAAACTTTGTCAAGGTTACAGAGCAGGCCTTCACAGTGCTTCCTTTGTATTTCACTTGAATCGCTGATTGTCTTCCTGTTCCAATGTGATTCTCTTTCCTTCTATTCAGGAGTTTTCTATTACCTTCCAGGCTATTGTATGACTGTGCAAGTAACACAAAGTCCTTTTTATGGTAGAAATCAGGCACAAAATAAACACACCTTTATCCTGCACTCTGAAAACTGTCCCTCTTTTTGCACGTTACAGTTCCTATTAAAAAAATCAGAGCTGTATGAACTTAATGTTGCAGTGCTAGCCAACTGGCAAGCTCTTAAAAACACTGGGAGCTTTCTTTGGTGAAGTCCTTTGTCTCTGTGAAAAAGTTCTTCTACAGCTAACAATTGCCTAGTAATACGACTGTTCCAGTTTGCTATATTGACAGTCACGGTACTGACTTTAACCTCTGCAGAAGAAGGAAATGATATACAGACACATGAAGTGGGGAGTCTGGGCCTCTTAATGACACCAGGCTTTGGAATTTTATTCTTTGCACATGTTTACTCAGCCCTTTCCTATTCTTGTATCCTGTATAATAAAATCATTTATCCAAGTGCCATTTTCTCTCTTTTGGTTCTGCATAGCTATGCAAGGGAGGAAAAAGGAGAAAAGAGGTTTTTCTATTTGTGTGTGTTGTAGTCCTTCCAGTCTGATGTTACTAGAGACACTTAAAAAGGAAAAACGAGGAACTAGAATTTGTCTCAGAAGCTGTCAATAGCCACTGAGCGTGTGAAGAAGGAGCTGTGATTTCCCCTGTTCCCTTTGATTCATATCATCTGGGTTAGCGAAGAACAGCATGATCCTGCCACCAAGAACTGCTTAGAACAATAATCTGGCCTCAAACACATACAGGTTTTTTTGTTTTGTTTTGTTCTATTTCCTGGAACAGGATCCCCCCGACACACACACGCGCGCACACACACGCACATGCACACACACATGCATGCACACACACACACACACACACAATTTCCCACAGATTTATGAAGAACTTGTCCATGCTTGACATCATTTAACACACTAATGAGTCAGCATGGAATTAGGCTGTGTTTTTATATAGCTTGTCTCATCCTCTGTACCACTGGAGTACCCAGCATGGATGCCTTAAGGATCCCTGAGGGTGTCTTTCTCACAGGTTACAAAATGATTTGGGCTCAGGGGTTTTCCCACTGCAGCTGCCAGAAATGTCTTGTGGTCCTCAAACTGCTTGAGTCACCTCCACTTCTCTTATGCAGCCTCTGTCCTGACAAATACCTTGGGTCCTTCTCTGTGGCCTGTGTGGAGCCAAGTAGAAATAACACCACCAAAAAATTATCCATCGGTTACTCTAACACTGCTGGCCCACAATGGATACATGGCGGGGAACATGGATTTTTATTTTACATTAGTGATTAAATGCTGGTTTGACGGAAGTCTTTTGTCTTTCCTGGTTTTATTGGTGATTGTCTCAGGTCTGTAAGTAGTATTTGCTATTTAGATGCTTTGTTGGGAGATACAAAATGCTGCAGTTGAAGGACCCAGCATCAAGTGACATTTAGTATATTTGATTAGTACGTGTTCTTAAAGATTTGCATATGTTCTAAAGATATCAGTGTTCCTTTGTTAAGGAGAAGTTTACTTTGTGTGAAACCCCAGGATTTCAATTTAGGAGAGCTTACTTCAGGCTCCGTTGTACATTACAGTGGTAGAAAATTGTGAATTGATGACATGGGTAGGGATATATAGTCAAGAAAAATGTATCATTCTAAAATCAAAGTGAAATAGGAATGTGTTATTTTAAAAAGCAAATGAAAAGAGTTACCAAAGTGGATTTTGTAGTGTGTGTGAAGGGGTTATACCCTGAGGTATAACCTTGAGAGTTCGACGGAGTTCTGGGGAGTCCTGACGGCCGAGTGCATGATTGGAGCCACACTTTGTTTTTGCTTTGATCTCAAATGCAGTAGAAAATCTGAGTGTCATCTATTCCTAGTACCCATTCAATACAGTCCAGAATAAACAGCATTTATCTGAGATGTAAAATCACCTGACAATTAACCTTTGCACCAGCATACACATTCCTTTCACTTGTTCAAGTGTAAATTAATGTAGCTCAAGCAGAGATTTTTCAAAGGAGCTTTGGTAAATTAGTTATCCAAAACCCATAAAAAATCATTCTGGACAGTATTTAGTCATTGTGCAGTTCTCTGGACTGACTAAATAAAGTGCAATTTTGCAATTTTATTTTAGTTACAGCTCATGCTGACTGTGTAAAATGACTCAGACAATGAATCGGGGCAGTAACAACCTCTAATTGTTTTCCATAGTTTCCTTTCTCTCTCTTATTTTTCATTAAGATATCTGTCAGCTTCAGTGAACTATATTTTGTTGCTATGTTTCTGAAGTGAAAGCAGTATTCAGAACACTCCGCATGGACAACAGACTGAATCAGCAAAGAAAAAATAGATGATTTTACATCAGTTAAATCATCCAAGTAAGAGATAAGACTAAGATAATAACTAATTCATAGTGGAAAGACTAGCTGTTGAATTAATGCCTTTTAACAAATGAGATCCCAAGAAGTCTGTTTGTCAGTGACAGGCAATGTACACTTTATGTTGTTTTTTGCAGGAAGGTGTATGAGGTTGGAGTCCATTAGAATGTTGTGAAGATGGAGATGAAATTCACTGGAGGCATCATGAGGGATGTTTGGTTAGAGGCTACATCAGGGCCTGGCAGAACAGAGCAGGGAATTTTATGAAACAAGGTTATGCCAGCCAAAGATGGTTAATCATAAAAAAGAGGTCTTACTGTGCCCAGTGTCCATGGTTAGCGAGCCTTTGTGGGCTTAGAAAAGGAGCATGAGGAGGTTGTGATAACTGTGATATAAAGATGTTTCCGAAAAAAAAAATCTGAATTTAAAGTTCAGAATTATATTTGATTTTTGGTGCAAAGTTCACCTGGAAATATAATTTCTTCTTCCATACCAATGCCTGTATCATCTCTCTGTTGAGATAATAGCATATGTTTGGGATCTTTTAAGGCAGCTCCACAAACAGAGAAAACAAAAGTGTGGAACCTGAATATATTTTAAGAATAATATACTGTAAGCATACATTTACACTAGACTTGATACGAAGGAGGTCAAGCATCATGCAGACAGTCATTTCTTTCAATTTTTCTAGTCATAGTCTAGTTTCCAGAGAGCAGCCTCAGATATTGTGTCTGAATCAGAGACTAAGGAAAATATCAAAATCTCTGGGTTTTTTGTTCCTCTTTTTTTACAATTCTCCTTCTAGGGAATCTTGCAATAAAGCTACTAATGACAAAATATATTTTCCCAAGATTCAACACTTTTGCATGTTAAAAATATGATGATAGAAAATGTTCTTGTGACACTGACATCAGCCCTAATATTCTATTTGTAACTGGCTGAACTGAGACACTCAAAACTTGGAAATAATTCATATCCAGCTATTAAATCCTGAAGTCTGGATTTCACAATTGGGTTTGAAACATTCTGGGGAGATCGATTTGCTCAAAGGCAAGTCTCTTGAGTTTTGTTTTGACTTAACATATTTATCCAGACAGAGCCTGTAGACCTTTGGAATTTTGCCAGTCTCACTTTAAAGCCAGGAAAATGATATTTTATTGTGCATAACACTTGGTGTTGTTGTCATTTATTATTTGCTTAAAACTGGCAGTGTGTTCAGTGCTGTGCAATACATAGATATTATACTATTTAGTCTGGAGAGTTCATAATGTAGAGACCAAAATAAATGGCTCAGGGGATTTCTGGGCTATAAATTCAAAACCAGAACTGAACATTAGTTCAATTCAAAAGTTCTTCATGCCATAAGAAGTCATTTAAATTCACACATGCAGAGAGATAACTTCTACAATCTAGTGGTGTTTAGTTGCAAATATCACATTGTAAAATTGAATGGAGGAACACTGTTTGGCTTTTCATAAAAGCCTCCATTCTGTACAGCCCTCTCATTCCTTCTGTTACCCACAAAAACAAGGGTGAGAAAGGTTAGTGCAGCTCATCCAATGTTAAACTACATCCCCCAGTTTGGGTGAGAAAATAAGTGCTGTAGAAACTGTGTGCATTAATAATATCCTTAATTTATTACAAGAGTTTTAAACAGTGTGCCAGCATAGAAGTGAGAGCATGGAAGGAAAACAGTGGCTAATATAAACTCCAACTGCCTAAAGAGACAATTTTCCATTACTATAGTAGAAACACTGGAAGTGGGAAAATGTATGCAAACTTTATGTATTATGAAACCTTATAAACTATAAGGTCTTCAGATGTCAAACAATGTACATCCCTAAAATCATCTCGGGACCTATATCCAAACTGTGTTTGCAGTCTTTTTTGCATGTCTAGCAAAATAGCAAGGAGCAGAACAAGGTTTTGGGGAAAATGCATATTGCAGTACCTCTGTGATGGATATTTTCATTCTTAGTGTATCTCTGCCAGCTGAAAAAGGAATGTAATTTTTATTTAAAACCTGGAACCACCTGAACAGATGAGAATAAAATGGATAAACATCAAAAAATTCTTCACCATCAAATCTAAAAAATTCGTAAAAATACCAAATTCTTTCCCTGGGCTTACTCAGTACCTCCAGCGTGCTCTGCTTGAAAATTTGGGTGAAATCACCACACAGTGTAAAGGAGCAGGAAAGGATGCTGTGAGTCACAATACCTGTGGTCGCACATAGAAAGGATTCTGCCAGTGTGTGAATAGCAAAAAAAACAGGCTTTATTACAAGCATACATATCTCTCCCTCTTGCAGGAATACATGGAGGCATCCTCCCAGTGTGTATGAGTGTTACCTGTGTTCTTATCCACTAGGAGTGCCTGTCACCCAACAAGGAGTGTGTGACTGATCAGCCTCTCTAGTCATAGAGCAGTGACGCCTTGCCATAGGCTCCTGCCAACCCTGGAAGAGGGTATCGGCTTTGAGTGAAATTGGGGTCATGCATATGGAATCAGTCTGGGGAGGCCACCCATAGCTGGAAGGGCCTCAAGGAGGTAATTAAAAAATGTTAGGTGCCGTTCCTACCCCGGAAGCTGCTTGGGGTTGTCATGCATAGAGGTGGCTTCCAGAAGTTCCTCTATTCTAAAATATTTTTAGATGCAGAACTTCCTGCAGAGTCTTTTTGCTAGCACCATGGAATATTATTGCCAGAGAGAGGCAGAGTTGTTTTTTTCTGCTGGACTAGAAGTGTTTTCTTTTTCTATTTCCTTGAAAAGCAAATGTCAGGCTCTCAATGTTTCTTCTAGACAACAGAAGAGCATTACAGTCTATGATAATAAGCACTAACTAGTTCATGTTAAAACACCTGCTAACAATAATTGATTTGGCGATGGTCAGTAACTGAAGATGTCTGGTCTTGTTCATGTTGTTTGTTTCCATCAGTTTAATTTTCTTTTAATTGCGGGGAAGACAAGGATCTGATGAGTGTAGGGGCTGGGAATCAGGACTCTTGGGTTGTTTCCAGTTCTGCAACAGTCTTCATGAGTAGCCTTGCAGGAGGGTATTTGCAGGTACCAAATGCCTGCAGTTCCAATTTGGTGTGACCAGTGGGTGCTCAGCCTCTCAAAATGCAAGTGCTTGGTACTGGGAGAAACTCAGTTTCCTCAGCTGTATAATTTAGACCATAATGTTTTTTTGCCTCCCAGAACTGGGTAATTAATTAATGTTTGCAAAACATGCTGAGAGCCTCTGGTGAAAAATACTGGTAATGTATGAGCAAACCATTGCTAGTGCTTGTGTGCATTCTTTCTGAATTCCAGCTTCCTAACTGAGCAGTCTCCAGTATGAGAGAAAGTTACAGCAATTATCGAAGTGCACAAGCTCTGAGGACAAACATAAAAAGAGCCACTGGAAATATTACATCCGTATGGCAGCTGATTAGAGAAAGCTTTGCTAATGGAGCGCTTTTTGACCCTCGTATTTCTTTCTATACTGCAAACTACTCTTTGAAGGCAGCAGCCTTACTAAGCATAAACAGATCCATATCTTTCCATAGCTAAAGAATGCCAGAAACTGAAAAACAAAACAAAACAAAACAAAACCACATACCATCAGAATAGAGAAAAAATAACACCTGAAGCTCTATAGCTAATGGAAGGAGTGCTTCAGATGGCAAAGTGCTTAGCTGCAAGCCCAGGGGCATAGTGGGATTGTAGGATAGAGGCTCGCCATCTTGAGTTATAACATGTGGATCTTAGCTAATATATTGTTAACATAACGCTTATGGCCAAATTCACTCTCAGTAGTAAAGTCTGAGTCAAATAGCTCCCTGAGGACAAAGAGGTGGAAGGGGCAACAGCCCAGCACATTTCTGAAGTGTTATGGAAACAGGGGAGTGTTGCTCATGTTGGGAACTGCTCTCAGGAGAAGATTACACAAATACAAAAAATGAGACATAAAGCTCTCCTATACCAAATAATTGGAAACTGCAAATCATAACTGGCTCTTAAGAGTGTCTTTGTACTACAGATGATAGAAATATTTTTATAATGCAAGCATTATGTGAAATTCAGAAGACTCTTTCTCTGTTTTCTGCTCATATAAGGTCTGATCCAGGACTCAGTGAAGCAAATATACAGACTACTATAGATTCAAAGGGTTTTTGATTAAAATCTTAGTGCAGGAAGAATGCACAGAGGAAAACCTGTAAAAGCAGTGTACTTCAGCGCAGAAGTACTCTGTGGAAAAATGTGTTAGAGTAACATTGAACACTCTTTCTGGTAAATATCAGCATGCTTTTCCTGTTGTCATCCATTTTCACAGTGAGTTTCTGCTTTGTACAGCCTGCAGATTTGTTAATTAGATGCTCTTTGTTTTAACTCTTTTTGTAATTGTATTTTAAACCAGATAAAATTAGTCTGGAATTTTCAGTAAAACTCAGGCAATATTTACAATGCCTGACATTTTAGATTCAACAAAAAATATAAATCAGTTATTTTTTTCAGCTGGTTTATCAACTGCTAGGATCCAGAGAAACATTTCATTTTCTGTTTAATGATCTGTTAAAGTGCCTGAGAAAGGCTCTGCCTTTTTCCACCTACCTTCTACTCATCATGTATGAATGAAAAAGGTATCCTTTTTCCTCATCTGTTGTAAAAAACATCCTTATCAGGTACAAGAGCCAAAACAGCAGGAAGGAGGAGAGAAACGGCCAAAGAAGGCACATGAAAATTGGAACAGTGTCACATCTGCAGTCAGTTTACAGCACACAGAATAACCCACAGTAGGGCTGCACCCATTTTTTTGTCAGCAAAACCCAGCTCTGAACTAGCCCTTGCACAGGATGGAACCACGCCTCATCTAGAGCATATAGGAGGAGTTCTGCCTTGTATTCCTGCAGGGAACCCCCCCTTCCTGCAAACCAGAAGGGGTTCCAACAGCAACAAGGGCGAGCCCATGTCACTGTCTGGTGATCCCAACCTGCCCGGAGAGACCTAGGAAGATCAATATGATTCGTTTTTTCCAGGAGAGCTTTAAATGATGACTTGAGGAGAGTGTCAGCACAGGGTCAACTTTCTGGAAGTAGGTAGTTTGTGACATTTTAATCTAGTAATAAATAAATAAAGCAGTGCAGAAAGATCCGGTTTAAAGCTGAAGTCAGACAAACATAGAAAAGGATTCATGTTTTTAAAAGTTTAGGTAAACAATCAGTAGCATGACTTAGGTGCAGATGAATTTTCCATTACTGCGGAGTTTATATCAAGGATACAACCAACTTCAAACTGAACTAGGTGCAGCAATGAAGACCTATGTGCTTGTCTTACCTAAGAGCTCAGACATGAGAATTGTACTTATACTTTCTGGTTTTCAAATACATGAAACAATAAATAAAAACATTCTGTTTGTTTTGTGTGGAGTTATACAAAGCAAAATCTTGGCCATCGGTTCAACCCAGCTCAGGGCATGGTCATTTGTGGAACATTGTTTTAAAAAGAATTCTGCTCTGATTTACTGCTCCAGCTCAGCGAAATGTATTTATGTCAAGTTCATTAAAGACGTCTTCAACTGTTCATTAATGAAATGAACTTAAATCCAGAAACAATATGTCCCAGAAACGGAATTTACCCTTTCATCTGCAGTATTTCTCTAGAGTTTTATATACAAGGTTTTTTTGCTTTAAACAAAAAACAGATTTTCTGGCAGTGTTTTATGACAAAATTCCCAGAAGTTCACCTCTCAGAAGTTGATGGAAAACAAATCTTCTTATATATTTCTTTATAAAATGTATAATTTCCTTTCCCATTTGCCTGTTAACCTAGAGAAGAAGCGTAGGAGATTATTATAATGTATTGTAAAATTGAGAGGACATCCATCCAGATTTCTGGCAAGGACTTCAGAATGGTGACAGAGAGTTCATATAGAGACCCCATTAGAACCATCATGGGAATAAAAGAAGGAAAAAGTCATACAACCATTTACTGTTTTTTTTTAAATTTGATATTGAAAAAGCTCAGACAGCTTTCTAGAAAACGTATCTATTGAGCTGATTTGTCATTGCCTGCTATTTTGTCATCATTCATGCTAGTGCAAAGTTAGTCAAAATACTACTTGTCTTGTGGTAGCATGAACATAATGTAAATGTGAGCTTTGCACAACTGCAAAGCAGTGAAGAATCCAGCTTTAGGAATAAAGTTGTTATGCAGATGTTTATAAAGACTCGAAATGCAGAAAATAAACTTTAATTTAAGCTCTTTGTTTTTGAGACCTGTACTAAAGCCTCCCAAGGACTTAGTCTGAGGATAGCAGCAGTTAACTTTTAGGCTGCCTGTCACTTAGCATGAGCTCTCAGTTGTAAGTTAGTCTTCGAGTTCATATTCATGAAGTGCTTGGGAAAATGTAGATAATAGCAGGTATCAAGTCAGATACTAGTAAGGTAAGTGGAGAGTTGCTTAATCTAATTCTGAGCAGATCCCCAAAGTGATCACAGCTTTAAAGTGGATCTGCCTAGGACTTCACATTATAGAATACTCTCAGCAGTCTTTTGAAGAATAGAAGACATCTTAATACAAAACAAAAAAAAATTAATTCAAAGAAAACTAGCAGTGGAGCCTTTTAAATGTGAAAACTTCAGGTGGTTAGGAGAAAGAGCAGAGATGAAGGTTTTATACACTGTTTTTTTTCCCCATCAAAGGACCTTGCAGGAAGGCCCTTGTTTCCAGCCAGTTCAGTAGCTTTCTAAGTGGCAGCAAACTCTGCACTGTGTCCTATAACCAAATCTTGCCATTACTCTCGTTCCTGGCCCACCTTGCCGCCTGCGTCACCTTGAGCAGACAGGAATTATAGAAGAGCCCAACTGCCTTCCCAGAGCACTCTTACCCAGTCACTCTTTTAGGGAAGAGAGACATAATCTGGGGACAAAAAGGTAAAACAAACAAATAAACAAAAACCTCAAAGCAAGCAAATCCTATTACACAAATCAATAGAAGTAGGGTAAGGCCTTTTCTCTGCTCCTTGTAGTTAATTAGATGATGGCAGGAAATTTCATCCTTCAGCAGGGAGTCTGTAGCTGTGATTAGTCATCCAATTGTTCTCGCAAAAGAAATAAAAAGAAAAGCTGAGTTGTGATGCCTTTCCCTCCTAAATCCCAACAGCTATAGTTCAGTCATTTACCTCAAATAAGGGAGACCCACATCCTTACTCTTCTGCCTAATTAAGAGAAGTGGTATAAAAGCATGTTTCTCATCTTTCAGATAAGTCTATTCTTTTATGGTAAAGTACCTTGGGATTGGGTTATTTCAAGGTATTCTGGATTTAGGATTCTTGTAAAAACTCTTTCAAACATTCATGTTCAATGGCGGAGCGAAGTGTCCAAAGATCAGACCATAAAGTTTTCTTCTCTTTTACTCTCTCTGTTCTTAGCAGTAAAACAATAAAAGTGACTGTGAGCTTCTCTGTCTTTTGTGGGAGATAGTAAGAAGTGATGGGAATCAGATTCTGAATGTAAGAGAATCAGATTCTAGGTGCAGGAATGTCCAGTTTGAAAAGTTGCTGCCACTTCTTCTTTGTAGGATTTGGATGGTTTTAACAGCACCAAAGAGCAGAAATGAAGTTACCCATGGAACCTTCACTAAAATTAGGTAGCCTCTGTGTGAGCTCTTTAAAAAGCCCTCAATTTTACATTTGGACATGCGAATTTGTCATGCAGCTAGCTAGTAGGCAGAGTGGAGGAAAAATTGAAAGGAAGGCTGAAGCAAAATCTCTAACTTCTAGGGAAAGAAAAAAAGATTCAGATCTGATTCATACTTCAAATATAATACAGGCATGAACAAACTGGTGTAAACTGAGGTTGCTCCACTGATTTAAATAGAGGAAAGCAAGGACGTGTGTTATACTGTCTTTTTGAGTTCTTTGCTTCTTACAGGACCAGGCAGGCCTCATCTCTAATCTGCAGCTGCAGTGACAAAGTCATAGCAAGTGACATGGGAATGCAGGGTGTATTTGCAGTGCTACTGGGGCAGGATGCTGTTCATGAGGTGATCTGTTACCTCATATGTTATGGGCAGTGTGAAAAACTATGGAAGAAAAGTCTTGAGCATTTCTCACACTTCTGTAATCTACAGCCATTGATTCTAATTTTGCCAAATCAAAACTTCGCTTTGCTTTTGGCATTTCACAGTGCAAACTGAAAGATATTTTCAAGGGGAATTACTAATCCCAACAAGCTTGGCTGTAGTCCTAATGTAATGCTTTTGCTGAAGTCACTCAGCAGGAGAATCCCTTTAACAGATATTAAATGTCAGCCTAGGAGACAAGTAGCCCCTGCTGAAACCAATATCCACTAGCATAGCAGCCATTTAGTGGTTATTCATTAAAACAGCAGGCCACTTCTCAGGCAGAATTAAAGACAAAATCCTTATATGAAGTTGGTCGTTCTGTATTTTTTGCCTTGGAATTTTTGTGATATTAAGACAGGTTTAATAAAAATCTAACTTTCTTGGCAGAGGATGACTTTTACAGCCTGGATGGTTATAGAAGGCCATAGTAGGGGTATGCCTGGACAACATTATGAAAGTGTTTAAATCCATGAAAAGGCTTAGCATTCTCACATATTAATGAGCTGTGTTTGGAGCGAAAGAAAGTAGAAGATAACCATGAAATTCTTCCCATGTATAAAAATAACAACGGCCAACATTTCACGGTTTTGAGGGAAAATTAAATGATGTGTTCTGAAGGTTCCGGTTTTATATATGTGTTATTTTAATGCACTATGGGTTATTTCAATGCATATGGTGATTGGCTGTTTTATATGTAAGAATGACATATTAGTGTTGTTATTAAAAAGTAGAAGGTGAAAAGGTAACCATTCCTATTTTCATTAGCTCATATCAACACAGTAAGTTTGGACCAAGGAGAAATTACAAAGAAACTCATTAATATTTCTAGGTGAATTAACAGGAAAGAAAAGAAAAAATGCCTATACCTATCCCAGAATGGTTCCAGTTTTCCTTATTAGAATAGGAAATAATTTTATTTGGATGTTGGTAAGTGTGTGTGTATAAGTGACAACTCCTTTAATAAACACATAATTCATCCTTAGTCTGAAAAGGAACCAATGATGGGAGGCAGGCAGCAGAGACACTGTCAGGAAAAAAACCTACAGATTTCTTAACTGGGATCATGAACTCAGAAGGATTTCCTTTTAAGTTTATGAGTCTGACTGGACAGGAAAGATTTTTTTCCTTCCCAGAGAGTACCTTGTTTTAAATACTTCAAATGATGGAGAATCCAAAACACAATCCACACAAAACACAACAGTTAGTGTCCCTGTGTTTCATCTTTTTCTAGTGTGGACTCCTCTACTAATAATTAATTAGTAATCTGTATATTTTATTTTTTAATTATAACATTTCAAGTGGATTTAGGAAGTTCTGAACTATTTAGTTTAGCACGTTTTTCATTGTATCCTAAGTACAAAAGAAAAAAAAAACCCTGCTGTATGGTAGAACAAGACAGATAGAAATTGTTTGAGACAGTTTGCAGGCGTCAATCGTCCTGAAAGTTTTTAACTGGCTGCTGGTATGTGGTGGTTTTCTGGCTGCAATGGGGGTGGTACACAAAAGGCAGAGATATTATCTCAGCTTCTTTATATGATGCCTGTAGGGCACAGCATGACTCTCTCTCTAGCTGTATTTCTTTTTAAATGGAATTAGTATTTCTTGAACAAAAGAAAGGTAAGCCAAGCTAAGGCTGGGAAAATGCCCACTCTCCTCTCAGAGACACAGCCAAGTAGTTAAGCATCTAGTAAAGCCATTGCTTAGAAAGACCCAGGTAGGGATAAAGAAAAAAACAGTAGTGGCAGAGATAATCTTTATTCTCTATGGCCTCATTTTCAGAAATTCTAATCAAATGAAGTAGGAACTTGAAGTGGCCTCCCTTATATCTGACTTTTGGATGAAGTTCTGAAGGGGACTGGATTATCTCTGTGGGTTTTATTGCTCTTCTGTCAGCAAGGTCCTTTATTTTAACTGCAACAGTCCGTAACAACCGACTGGGAGGTGAACAGCTGGAGAGGAGCCTTGCAGAGAAGGCCCTGGGGGTCCTGGTGGACAAGCTGAACATGGGCCATCAATGTGCCCCCGTGGCAAAGAAGCCCAGTGGTATCCTGGGTTGCAGAAGTGTTGCCAGCAGGTTGAGGGAGGTGATTCTTCCCCTCTGTTCACCCTGATGAGGCCACATCAGGAGTGCTGTGTCCAATTCTGGGCTCCCCAGTACGAGAAAGATATGGATTTACTGGAGCAAGTCCAGCAAAGGGCTACAAAGATAATTAAGAGGTTAAAGCATCTCATATGAGCAGATGCTGAAAGAGATGGGACTGCTTAACCTGGAGAAGAGAAGGCTCATGGAGGATCTTTTCAATGTATCAGGGCCAAACTCTTCTCAGTGATGCTCAGTAACAGGACAAGAGGCAACGGGCACAAAGTGAAACAGAGGATATTACATGTGAACGTAAGCAAACACTTCTTTATTGTGAGGGTAGTTGAACAGGTTGCCCAGAGAGGTTGTGGAGTCTCCATCCTTGGAGATATGCAAAATGCAACTGGAGATATGGTCCTAGGCAACTTGCTCTTGGCAACTCTGCTTGAGCAGGGGGGTGTTGGACAAGATGATCTCCAGAGGTCCCTTCCAATCTCATCTATTCTGTGATTCTGTGAGCTGTAGCACTGTTTTAATGTTTCATGTAACACATTTGATATCTCAGTTGTGTAGGTGCCTTGTATGAGCCGTGTAATGCATGGTGTCTTAATAAAAGTGGCCTGATTTTCCTGAAACTCTTTCTAATCTAGGTAGGAGTCATGGATGTTCATCTTTATCAAAATTTAAGCCAATTTTGTGTTGAATCCTATATGTGGATATAGGTTGTATTTTGTAAGTCTGGAAAAATTGGCCTAATGGCCAAAATACACATCTTTCACCCTCCAGACCAATAAATATTACTTAATACTGACTATGCATGCAGAAAGTTTCTGTGAAACAACCAGGTATAGGAAGACTAAAAGAATGCTAACAGGAGAATCCTACAATGGATTACAAATCTGGGACAAAGTCAATTAAGAGTCCTTGTGTTCATGGGAGTAAATACTTATTTAAGTGATAACTTTACTTCCTTCAGCTCAATGAAACTGTGATTAGAAACCTTCTTTGGGTCCAGGCTTCTTTGCTGGCTGAAATTTTGAACAAAACTTTTAAAAAGAAAGTGATAGGGAAGTGTAATTTCACGCCTCTCCCTCTCCCACATCTTAGTTTAATTTTAAAGGAAAAGTGACTATGTTTAACTAATGAAAATACAGTGAAATTATTCTGGCTTACTACTTCAGATGATCCTTGGAAAAGTAATTAGAAGTCATTGAATGAGTGCGCACTATTCAATAGCTGCCTTAGCTGTGCAATTTGTAGTTTGAGATTAGAAAAGGGCACTAGAGTAAGACCTATCTGCCTGTCACATTGGTCTCATTAATACAAATCAATACCGCTTTTACTAAATTCTGAATATGAGACAATAAAAGAGCATACACACAACAGCAGCCAGAGAAATAATGCACAATTGTTAGAAGCATTTTGATGTAAAGAGATATTTAAAAACAACTGTTCCCTTCCTGAGTACATTCACAGGAATTCTCTGGTAATTCATTAAAAGTGATTCTAACTAATAAAATGCATCTAAGGATAGACTTATAACTGGTCACCAGGGAAGAATTAGAAGAAAAAAAATGTATGAGGAATATGGACCCAGATTTCAACTTTTTCTGGGAGAACTACCTTGGTTAAGACCAGGCTATATTCTGCTGAAATACAATGTTTGCTGTCAAAAGCCATTAGAGAGTTATTAGGATCTTACCATTTTTTGCCCAGTGGAGAAGTTCCTGCTACTGTTGTAATGTGTGAGAACATGATCATAGCATGCCAAGTGTCACTGTAAAGTAAGTGTGATACTTTTATACAGAGAGATTTCTAGGGGAAATGATGTCATACCTGTTCTTACAAGAAGAAATTCTTTATAAATTATTATTATTTTTTTTAATCAGGAAAGACCCCTGTTATTCAACATCTAACTCACTGTTGTTAGTCTAGTTGATCTTGCAAAACAGAGATTGTCTAATGATGGGATATTTCACTCCAAAATCAAAGATATCCAATGATAGAACATTGTATTGTGGCAAAAGGTGAAAAGTTTTGAAAGGTTCATTTGACAGGTCACTCTTCAGAACACCAAACCTACCTCCTAGTCACACAAAGTGGGAAAGATGCATAACAAAGCAGACATCAGATGAGACAAAAACAATTTCTTTCATTCTCTCAGCAATAACTAAAACTACCTTCTTTTTTCTTCTCAGGACAGGCCACCTACAGGAAGAAAAGGTAAAACATTTTATCCAGTAAGGTCAAACTTGCATAATGCCTGCCAAGCATTCGCCGAGAAACAAGTCACCGACAACCATTGGAGATAAAGACGGTAAGAGACGAAATGTTCTTACTGCTTGAATGCTTTGCTATTATTAAGGAGGAGAGAATGGGATC
Source organism: Dromaius novaehollandiae (assembly GCF_036370855.1). Taxonomy (NCBI): domain Eukaryota; kingdom Metazoa; phylum Chordata; class Aves; order Casuariiformes; family Dromaiidae; genus Dromaius; species Dromaius novaehollandiae. The sequence goes on along the minus strand of NC_088099.1, from coordinate 44,258,058 downwards.
AAAATAAGCATTATGCAGCATGCAACAAGAGCAAGATTAGAGGAAGAAGGACAGCAGAAATGGCATGCAGCAGAACTGCACTGGCAAGAATCTAAACGCAGAACTTAAGCTGACAAGCACACCCAAAAAGTTTGTGGTGGCCAGCACCACCTGCTCTCTGCTCTCTTCTTCCATCCCTCTGTGAAGTAAATTGATTGTTCAAAATTATGGAAGCAGAAGACATGAAACAAAATTCTTTATCCTGTTGGTTAGGGCAAGTGCTATGAATGTTCAGTCATTTTACATTTCAACAATCCTGCCAGCAAAGCTTCAGTAACTGTCTGCTGTGTTACAACAGCTGACCACACCTTGAATGAATGATTTGAGTGGAAGCCGGCCAGAGTGTGGGTACACCTTAATTCTGCATAAAACTTAAGCTCATCAAGAACTTAATGGCACAGCTGGTATACTAATGGTTCAATATCATGTAAAGAGTTCCTCCTGGACCACACACAGATTAACTGCGTAAGGTATTCCAGTGAATGGGGACTGCAAGCCAATTATCTGAGTTCTTTAAATCTAAATAAATACATCTGATGCATGTGCATGTGTGTGTGTGTGTGTGTGTGTGTAAAATATATAAACCTTTTTAAACAATGTATTAGGTTGTCACATGTAAAAAAGCCCCCAAAGCAAAAAGAGCCACTTCACTCCTCCTATTACTAGGAGGTGAGTATTCAACTAGATTGCTTTTTTTTTTTTTTTCCTTCCAATTGCATCTCTGATTCAGTGAGAGATTTTGACAACAAGAATTAGGACCAATTTCAGCCTTAGCTGATTCACATCCCTTCTGGATTTGGTCTCCAGTGCATAAAAATAGAAAATACAATCGGATTAGATTGCTGCACTCCCTTGTTTATTACCCATTATTTCTCATTGTACTGTTTGTCTGGTTTGTTTGTTTTGCCTTTTGTTTCCTGACAAGGCCATTGAAGACTGCCTACAGAGAAACCACTTACTCAAATTGCTCCTTGTGGAGGGAAGGCACTGTTCTAGAAATGAAGCTTGGAGACAGACGTAGGAGCAGATTCTGCTTTCTCTTCTAAGTGGAGGACTTTAATGCACCTCATTGCCAGTTCTGCAAGCAGCTGAGGATGGAGTCTGTACCCCGTTCAAATTTCAGAATGTGCACAGAGGGAAGATGATGGTTTTAACCTCAGGATTTTTAGATTATTAATGTTTATTTGAGCACAAGCCAGGCTTATCCTCATACAAGGTACAAATTATAACCTCTGTTCTGTTTTAAGTAGAATATTTGAGCAGTGGAAAATGCAGGAGGGCAGCAGAGGAGGCAGCTGTGGTGGCTGAGAGAGGACCAACAGGAGCAGCAGCTGAGTGCTGGTAATCTGATCACCACCTCGGTACCTAAGTGCAGTTTGACCAAGGCACGGAGGCTAAAGCTAGACTCCTGCAAAGTGACAGGCAAACAGGTTTACTCTTCACCTCTTGAAAGACCGTTATGTCCTCTTGATACACTCACTGTAAAAGCCTGAAACTTTAGTTTCCTAAGGTGTCTTGAGTGCCCAAGCAAGTTAGGCAAGGTTTCCTGAATTGCTCTCCTGAGCACTTAAATAGCATTTTAGGTTCCCAGGTGCTTGGCTGAGTGCCCACCTTTGAGCTGTGATTAAATTAGACCAAGAGGTTACAGAAAGCTTTGCTCTGCTAGTCAGCAAGGAGGAACCAGCAATTCAAAGACAAAAATGTTCACCAATACCTGAAAAAGGACTATGGCAAACTTCCATTGTTTTCCATGTGCTGTGAAGAGGCTGTATGTGTGGCCTTTTAATCCTTACTATGAAACCAAGTAGTAACCAGTGGAAGCATGCTTCCTGTTTCTCAACACTGTCAAATCTAGCTCCAAAAACTCCACGTGCCCATCCCTTATTTCCAGAAATAGCATTGTAATATCTCTGGATCCAAATTCCTGGCATTGAAACATCCTCTGTGGAAATGTTATAGGTGAAAAAAATAGATAGCTGAGTCTCAAAAGCATCTCCAAGCCAGGGTAATGCTAGGAAAGAAAAATTCTTCCTGTCTTTGTAGGTTAGAGAGCACCTCCTGTTGGGCTAATATGTACCATTTTATAGAACAACACAGTTATACAACTAAGAACAGATATGTACTTTACTTTTGACCACATTTTTATACATAGAACATTTGGCTTAATTAAAAGATAGAAATAATTTTGCTCGGTGTCTCTCACAACCTAAATTCTACATTTTAGCAGATCTATCTAAAAATCTTATTTTTATCATCTATGCCTTGTTTACATGCTCCCTGATCCTTCCAACTTGTATCGGAAGGGCTGCTTGCTCTGCATGCTTCTCCTCTCCTTGCTGTCAGGTAGAGTTTGAATGAACAGCATGAAGAATGCAAGATATCTAGGAAACTGAAAAACAGTAATTATAGGAAAGGGTTTATTTTTTTAATGAGGTAATCCTACATTCATTGAAAAGTTATATAAAAACGAAAAAACAGGTTTCATTATTTAGAGCTTAGGAAATGATTTAAGAAATCCAGTTTTGTCCATCACCTTTTTTAAATGTCTTTGCCTGTCAGTGGTTATGTATTAATTTTTTATTTTTCCTGAGGTAGTTGCTCATTAGGAGAAGGACACTATGTTATATGGCAACTCATAGCTGAGAAGAGGAAAAACTGCACTTCTGTGATGGAGAATCATTTTTAGTCTAGATCTAATTTTTACAGAAAAAGAAAGAAAGAATAATAATGCAGTTAAATTTGTTATATACACACTTAGTTCCTACCCCTTCCTGGTGTCAGGCTCACCCTTCCACTGCTCCTCTGGGCCCCGAGGTCTCTGGTTTCTCTCTGGTAGTGGTGGGAGTGTTACTGTGAGTTGCCAGTGTCTGGAGGCCTTCACTGGGGGAATATGATGTTTGTGTTGATGGTTTCTTTCTCCTCATTCTAGGATCTGCCTGGGGTCACTTTTATACATTTACTAACACACTTTTACACATCTGCTCTTTCTTCACTGGTCTGCACTTCACCTTATACTACATATGGTGCCTTTTACATGTTAGATGTTCTTTTAAAACTAATTTTGTCCGGCTTCAAGTCTACGTTTCTTTAACTGACCATGAGGGAGTTGTTTATAGGCATGGGATCGCCAGTGCCAGCCTGTGCCCCATGTCTTGCCCTCCTGTGCTTGTACTTCTCTGCACTGCATGCTGCCTTCACTTCCCAAGGCCTCTGCTATTGTACCAGGCCTGTATTTCTTTACACTGCACCGTTATGTTAAAGTCATAAATACCTCATTCTGCATAAAATAACTGCTTGTTACTGCTGTCTGTATAAAACTATGGTTGCACTCTACAAAGATAAACAGTAAAATAAATTAGCTCACAGACACCTAGTCAATTAGAGAAATTGCTGTTACAGCTAAACCAAGTCAAGCAAAGCTGGAGGCAGGTCCAGAAAAGTTCAGACTGAGCAATCCTGACAAGTCTCAGTCCTGAGGCCTTGCAAATTCTGTACAGAGCTTACAGCCTGCTACTAGCAATGGCAGTTCTCTATTACAGGGCTACATGGTTATACCATCATATCTGCATTTTAATTATTTCTCTTTTTGTTATGTCTTGCCTGAGAAACCACAAGGAAAACTGAACATTCATATAATGATATTATAAGATGTCGGGTCATTATTCTGTGCAGTAAGGTCTCAGCAATTCAGTTGCTGAGTAACAGCTCACGAAAAACCTACATTTGAAACTCATCACAAGCATAGCCTGCCTCTGGTTAGTCTGCATATTATTATTATTTTTCTTCCTGCTACATCACTATGGCCAGAACTTCTTTCTTTTTTTTTATAGCGTGTTATTTTCCCCCCTTCTAAGAGTGCCAAATGTCCTGTACAAATACTGGAACAGAGAGTACATACATAAATGCAGTAAGAATGGATGAAGCTAAAGTACATGCCAGTTAAACAGGTTAGCAATTGTGGAAAAAGCTGTATTTTTTTAAGTAATTCTCAGTGCAGTGCATACTGACACCAGCCTCCTGACTGGATTCAGACAGTAAACTGTGCATGAGAGCACGCTGGCATCCACATGATGTACTTCTTCCTCTGATGAACATGTCTTTTGGGAGCAAACGAACCAGTCTTTCTGTTTGCAAATATTTCAAAAGTAAACTTGGTTGCAAGAGACACGAAGATAATTTGATGTCAAATGCATGAAAGTGGGTAAAGGGATGAAAAACTTTAGTGATTGTAATGAAGTCACTTTTAACAGCGTCCAAATGCAACTAATTCTAGCCAGAGATGAATCAGCTGAGCTTTTGAATTGAGACGGTGTTGCCAAGGCAGCTGCATTCAGCGCTGAAGGGGGAACGGATTTTTGTCATTCCTCTACCTCAGTCAACAGGGAGTGCATCTAGTTTGGTCACTGTAATGAGCTATTTCAAACTTACTGTAAGAAAGACTAACCCAAACTACTTTAAACTAGGTGTCTTAAGTACTAATAGGAATGTAGTCACAGCTGCCCAGAGCTTAGCTCTGGTTGCAAAGTGTGCCTGAGCTCTTTTATTGCTATAGTAATGCTAGTATCTGAGTCAGCTAGGGGAATTCTAACTCATATGCATTAACACTGTGTTACAGGTACCGCACAGTACTGGAGAGGACACTGGAAAGGGATTTCTGAATTTTTCTGAATTCAGAAATTTGCCTGAATCCAAAGATTGCTGGCTTTACTTTGGGCTCTGTAAATAAGTGTTTCTAAGGGAGAAAAGACAGGAAAGAGTAAATTCAGGATTATTACCTGAATGAAGAAAAATCACTCTAGGATCCAGTGAATCATTTCCTGCAAAGCTTACACAGACCGAAATGAGGAGATGCTTAGGAGTTTGATGCATGTGGTGCATCAAGTTGCAGCTGCCTACTTTCACCTACTTAGGTGATTGTTTTCCTGATCAAGACCTGAACTACAAATGGCGTCTTTGGTTTCTTTCCAATGCAGCTTCATTTCTGGATGAGCCAAATTTTGTGAAAGAAAAGTCCATATTCCTTTTTGTCCAAGTAGATAGATAGGTGCATTATAGAAGACCTAGTAAATCCATGCCTTGCATATTCTTCATGTTTTGCACTGTTTTCTGGGGTGACATGTTTGGTTTGATATTTATGGCCTGTAGGAGATCTGAAAGCAATATTTATTTCCTGCTTTGGTAGAGAGGAGGAAAGATCTTCTTAGGCTTCTCCAGAGCTGTTACATAAATTTTTCAGTTGCTATACAGGGTTCCAAATTACCTGTATTAACTAAGGAAATGGGCTGGGCTGTTCTGGAGGATAGCTGGATGAAGAGTCTGGTTTAATGAGGAGCAGTTGTACAAAATGGAAACAAGTTGTTATGGCAATAAAGAATAGGATGGGGAGTAGTAAGGAATACATTGTAATTCTGCTATGCCAATAAATCAATGGTCCGATCTCTCAGCTCCAATACTGTGATCCTTACTCAGTCTCTAAAAGGATGTTGAAAGACTAGGGAGAGGTCAGAGAGTGGTGACAAGAAACAGGACAGGGAGAAATACTTTAACCTGAGAACAGTTTTAAAAGCTAGCAATGTTTGTGTTAGAAAAACTGCAAATGGAGTGAACTTAATAGTTGAATAGTTTAGTAATTTAGATTGTCTCTTTTTCCCCTTCTCATCACAGAAGTCGAAAGGAACTGTCACATTCAGTGTGATGAGTCCTTGAATCCATGGATTTAGCAAGGCTCAAGGAGGAACTGAACAAGTTTATTGTAGTAAACAGTACTAACAAGAAGATATTTGAAGGGATATAAAACTTTGTGAATCAGGATTTGACCCCTCCCCAGCAACTAAGGATTAACACAAGTTTATTTTGGAGATGAAATTATCCTCATCCCCATTCTTCAGCACTGGAACTGATCTCAGGGCAGGTCCAGGACTCTTTGTTCCTCTGGTATGGGAATTTAAGAAATGCTTATGCTGACAGTGTGCACACACTTGTAATGTCTCAAAAGAACTCCCATTTTTGTAATACCGGGCACTTTCAATACACACTCTAATAATTTCTTCTTTCATTACATGACCTCTTCTTTATCTGCTATATCTTTTTTGAGATAGTGCAAAATATGTGGACAAATTATTCTTTTTACCTCAATTTATATTACTACAAAATTTCAACATGATTTTCAAGTCTGGATTTAAAACATAATTTTTTAAAAACTTCTGCTGTATTATAATCATATGTTTTTTGCCGATTTGCCTACAATATGTTCATATCTTTTTCCTAAGTGTTTACAATTTTAGAATCCAGCAATATGTAGGAGTAATTCAAATTATTATGCCTCTTGCCTCCTTAAATCTGGTAGTTCTGTAGTACAGCTTGTTACTTAGCTGATGCTTCTGCTACTAATTAGAAACTGCAAATCAAAGCCTAATTATGCATCTCAGCGATGAAAACTGTGCAATACTAAGGAGTAGGTGGATTAAGCTGTTTAATACTTAACACAGCCTGTGGAATAAAAAATAGAACAGTGAAAGCATGTTAGAGGAATTGTGAAAATAAGGTTCAGATGGTACAGACTGGAAATTTTGTTATGCTATTCATGCAATGCTATCTTGCTTCTTTATGCTACCTTCTCCACAGCCTCCTTTTTAGACATAAAGGTTTCCATGGTTGGCTGTGTCACCTAGAAACTATATCAACAAAAGATGTGCTATTCTGCAACATACCACCATTTTTGCTACAACTATCAGCCTTGTCAGTGCACGCCACATTGAAGTTTTACCAGCGTAGTTTCATATTGGTTAAAAGTGATTTAAATAGTTAGTTCATCTATGAGGTTGCACTCAGTGCAATCTTGGCATGTGTTGATTTAACCTGAGAAGAAAATGACTTGAAAAATGTCTATGAAGTGCGAATTGAATTATAGAAGACAAACTTATCACATCTCTTGTTTTGTGGAGTTGCAATCGCACCTTTAATTAAACTAGAGCAGGTTTGAATAAGGAAAAGGCCTTTAACTTCAGATGTAGTATGTACCACCATACAATCTGTCACAGAGAACTAATGTGTGAGACCCAGTGGCTCCAAGCCGAATTAGTATAAATTTCACTATTAGCTTAAGAAAACATGACACATAGGCATTAAGATTTTCTCTGAGGCCATATTGCAGACTGTATTCAGTCAAACATTTATATGCAGATGATTTCCCAAGTAATAGTGTATTCAGATGGTACAGACTGGAAATTTTGTTATGTAAGGCAATGCTATCCTGCTTTTTTATGCTACCTTCTCCAGAAAAACGGTTCCTGATACAGAATCTTCTTTCTAAATTTCTTTGATTCTTAATTTTCCTTTTCAAAATTGCTTGAATTTGAAGAAATTGCTGAATTGCAGGATTTAGAACTGCTAACAATAGTTGAATGCCACGCAGCCTTTTACACAAATATGCAAAGTTTTGAAGTTTCACTTGCTTGATGAACTTTTTTTGCTAGTGCTTCCCACAGAGTAACAAATTTTAACTACTCTAAAATGTGAAAAGAAAATTTCAAATTTATATTCCTTGTTACTCATGCCAATAATATGATTCTGAGATTTCCAGCTTTGGCACATGAATTTATCACATTATTGTTGAATCCAATACAGACAGCTCCAATTACAAATATGAAAATCTCCAACTAACTGCTCATAAAATACCTTTCATCCAAGAAATTGTCCTATAAATACATAAATGCAACTATACTGGATAACAAACACAGCAAAGAAATTGTAACCTGTTTGTGAATCAAAGGCAAGAGTAAAACTCAACCAATTGTTTTTTATGATGTATTCATAGAAACCTTTCGGCCATTCTTGGGCAGAACTGTGCATTGATTTGTAGGTGTGGCAAATATGCATATATCATACTGATATATATGGCTGCCCTTCTGTCACAGAAGGGCCGTCAAATTTTCTGACAAAAGTAGGTGATTAGGAAAGCTAAAAATAACATACCACACAACCAGTAGGTTGTTCATTCACCTAGCTGACTCAAGGATATTTAGTAATACTGGATCTAATAATTATGGATGTACTATGGCTAGGAGGGATTAATCCTTCTCCTAAAAATAGCTGATGGAACTTGAGTTCATGTGCCATGTGTTGTGGACTCTGTTGAATGGTTATCGACATTCTCTATTACATCCCACTCTTCTGCCTCTATTTGTAGTGAGAGGTTGATATTTTAGAAGTTGTAAAAAAATTAAGTGAATCCTGAGGTTTTCTAAGAATTTGCCTTGTAAATTCTATATAAATGGAAAAGAGGAATACACCTGGAAGCGGAATTCAAACGTATAAAATTCATGTCTGTATGTCACTTCACTTATCAAAGGAAACTCAGAATTTGCATCAAAAGACGTTAGTCAGTTTGGCTTCACAGAGGTCAGGAGTGGATGAAGTCTACTAAGTAAAGATTGCTCTAAGAAGTGGTTCTGAGTTTTATATAATTACTGGTTAGTAGAAACAGAGTGGTGGGGATCCATAACTCCCTCTTTCCTGAAAAACATTTGACTCCTAGGTTACACTCATGCTCACTGGTGCTCTTTCTCTTGCCTCATTAAACTCTGATTTAGACTTTATATAGTAACTGTTTCAACAAGAAGGGTGGGCAGTGTCATTTTACTTTTCTCCTTCCCCTGTACATCCAAAATAACCTATGAACTGATGGTTAGGAAACTTTTCTAAATGGGAAACATGGGCTCAAATCCTTCAAGGTGAGGAAGAAAATTCACGCCTCTCTCATTTCCTGGTTAGGTCCTCTAACTACTTGGAAATTGTATAAAATTATAAAATATTCTAATGTACAAAATATACATTTTCTGTTTGGAAAATTTTAAGTAGCTGTATGTTGAATGTGCTGACTTTAGGTGATTCTTTGCTGTTTTGTATCCCCCTGAAAGCCTCTCTAAAGGCATTAGATAAGGAGCCAAGAAGCCTAATTTTGACTTTCATGCCAGGAACCAGTCAGCAACTGTACTGCCCAACTTTTATGCTACTAGAATGGAGCCGAAAAGATTTAGTATCTCTGTGAAACCACAAATGGTTCTTAGTTGATTTGTGTAATATGTCCTATGCTTTTATTTGCTCAAAGCATATACAGGAAGCAATATATGGTTTACGAAACAGCCAGGCCCCTGAGTTGAATGAAATTCAGAAAGAAGGTGGATATAACTAGTCTAATCAATGACAAGCAGTTACCAAATCTGAAGAATTATTTTGCTGCCCCTAGGAACAGAAACAATAACTTTTATCATCCCTCTGGCTCTATGACACGGAACACCAATGACATGTGCACTGGGAGAGACATTTATCATGCCATACAGAAATTTCAGCATCTCTATTCACAGATGGGGTCTATGCAATTTTGGTAGGGAATGCCAGGTGAAGAAAAACATTCTTGTCATGCACTAAAAATCGTAGATCTTTCCCATGCTGTTTCTAGGCGTATCAAGGGAATTTGTCTTTTCCAGTACACAGTTAAAAACAAATGTATTTTCACTTAGTACCTTTTTTATTTCTAATAGCATCACTGAAAGCTGCTCATGTTGAAAGGGTGCATACACTCAACAGTCAGATGGAAGATGAAGTAAGAAGATATATGTAACCACAATTAAATAGAAAGGAAGATAGTAACATCTGGTCTCTGTTCATTCTATTACAGTAACTAGTAAAATACGCTTCAGGCTTTCTATAAGTTAATTAGTAAGTACAATTATTACTTTAATGGGAAAAAAATCCTTTAAGAAGGACAAATTCTCTTTTGATCCTATTTCTATTAGAAAAGCCTTTCCAGGCCTTCACAGCTGACTTGCTCAATCTGAACAATATTCTTCCTCCCTAGTTTGAATGTGATCCAAAGAAATGTCTGTGTCTAGTGCTAATTAACTAACACTCCATCAATACGGACTTTGCACTTGAACTAAATAATATTTGATGGTTTGATAGCCTTATGCCTTCTGTTTTGATAACATCTAGTGAATATTTTCATTGGTATTTACTTTTATTCTCCCACCACTGAAAGTAAAAAAGAGAGCTCTAACTTTGGTTCACCACCAAATCTTTTAGTCTTTCTCACACTAAAAAAGTCCTCTTATATGATATGAGAAGAGATAAAAATTGCTGCTGATAACTCTGAGCAATAAGTAAAATGGTGTTTCCTGTGTATCAAGAAACTATTTTTACACCACTATTGGCTTTTCCTAAGTTACTTTCTAAATACATAATCCGGAATTGGTCTTTGAATGTGCTTTCTATTTCTGCTTCTCTGTTAAAACAGCAGAATCTTGTCTTTTTTAATGGTAAATGAGGTTGGTAGACTTCAATGTTTATCTTCGTTTAGTTCTTCCAGTGAAAGTTTCAGTCCTTTTCTTCTGAGCTTATTGGTTCCAGTAGCACAGTAACCCTGGCTCTTCTTTCATTTTCAGAATTCATGACTTCATCTCGGCCTGTGATAGACAATGCCATTTAGATCTTTACTCATGCTGTTATTGAAAATGCATCCTTACAGCACTTAAAATCACAGTATTATTAGAACTTTCAGGTAACAAGTGAGTTTCGGGGGCAACTGTAGTTTGGGGCTTACCCTCCTCTCTCTGATCCTCAGTCACTCTCATCTCCATAGGCTGAGTCCTTCACTCATGCTTGTGCTAGAAGCACTGAATGAATGCTCCTGTTGTTCAATCTCTGCCAAGGGGCGCAGAATTTCCTCAACCCTTCCCCTTCCCTATCCTCTCCAGGGGCACCTACCCATCTCCACAGTTCCCAGGTACTGGCAGTTTTGATCTGGTATTTTGTTGGACAATACCAGCTGTCTGTCACTTAGGCCTAAAACCTGGGGATGACGTTTGGCTCAGATCACTACCAGCTTATATCTTAAATCTTGCTGATCCATCTTGTAAAATATCTCTAGGACATTACTTATCTTTCCATAAAGTGAAATAATTTGTGATTTCTTATCTCTTCTACTATATCCTCCTGAGATCTGCCTAGTATGTGCTATACCACCTGACACCTCTGAGGCATTCAGTTCATCTGGTAACCTCAGAGTTCACGTAACAACAAACTGTACCAGCCTCCTTAGGGAGAGCACTTACCATTTTTTTCTATAATACAACTAGAGAAAAATGTATCCCTTTGTAGTCCAAGCCAGTAGTCAGAAAAACTCCTCAGTTCTGAATTCAGAAATGAGCCCAGGTGCCTTACTGTCCTGAAAATGTTCACACCCAAATCTCTCACGTCTCAGGAGCACCCTACCTATGAGGATATTGGCTAAGCTGATGATCTCTACTCCTTCAGCAGAAGTGTAACAGCAGTACAGAACAGAAAGCTAGTCCCATGGGCTGGAAAAAGAAAATAAAATGGAGCTTCATCAATACATTCAGTTAAGAGGTACTGTTAGTCTATTTAAAGTTGAACAGACACTTGATAAACTATAGAACTAATTCCTGGAACAAGTTCCAAAACCTAGGCCTCTACCACCTAATAACTACACTAACCACCAAACTATGCAATTATCTTCTTTTATATGGGAGTGAAAGTAAGGACTGAGTATAGGAGGAATACAGAAGCATCTCCCAGGCATGCTGGCATGGCATTGGGAAGGCCAAAGTTTAGCTGGAGCTGATAACAAGAAAGCCTTCTACAGGTACATTGGCAGCAAAAGGGGGACCAAAGAAAATGTAGGTTCACTGCTGTGTCATCAGCCTAAAAATGATGAAAAACATGGAAAAAAAAGAGGCACCTTTGCTTAGTGTCTTCTGTGCTTTAGTGGCATCTCCTCTCACGTCTCCCAGGTCTCAGTGCCTATTAGAAAAGTTTGGGGGAGAGAGGTGCTACCCATGGTAGAAAAGGACAAAATTAAGGACTACCTCAGTAAACTGGACATATACAAGTCTGGGACCAGATATGGTTCCTTCAGGTGTGCTGAGGGACCTAGCCAGTGTCATTGGTAAGGGCATTGGGTATTACCTTTGAAAGGTTGTGGCAAATGGGAGAGGTCCCCAATGGCTGAAGAAAGGCAGTGTTACACTCATCTTTAAAAAAGGCAAGAAAGAGGATCTGGGGATACAGGTGGGTCAGCATCACTTCGGTACCCAAGAAAATTACTGATCAAGTCCTCCTGGAAGCCTTTTGCAAGGTGAAGGAAGGACAAGAAGAAGGAACAGTCAGTGCACATCTACCAATACCAGAACTTGAATTCCTTCTATGACGAATATGACTAACCCGATGGATGTGGAGAGAGCAGTAGATATTATTTACCTTGATTTCGGCAAGACTCTTGTCATAGTTTCCTATAGTATCTTTTATCCATTTAGATGGGTAAAGTACAAGGTGGGTGGAGAACTAGCTGGACCAGCAAAGGTCCATTCCAACCAATCGCAAGTGGTATATCTCCGTGGTCAATAAGGGGGCCAATTGTGCTAAACATCTTCATTGACAGCCTGAATGGTGTGATTGCATCACCAAGTTTGCAAATGACACCAACTGGGGAAGTAGTTTGCACACTGGAAGAAAACGCTACCATTTGGAAGGATCTCAATAGACTGATAGAATGGATCAACACTTCAGGTTGAAGGGACCTCAGGAGGCTCTAATCCAGCCTCTTGCTTTAGCCTCTTGCTCCAAGCAGCATCAGCTGTGAGATACCAGGTATCTGTAACAGGCTATGGAATCTCCAACCTTGGAAATTTTCAAAACTTGTCTGGACAAGGCCTGAGCAACCTGATCTAACTATGATATTAGCCTTGCTTTGAACAGCAAGTTGTACTAGACAACCTCCAGAGGTCCTTTCCCACTTAAAATTTTGTATGATTCTAGGTTTTTTGTGTATGTAGGATCCTGAATTCTTTTCTGCATAGTGACAAAGCTTCAGTGGGTGGAGTGGAAAGTGGCCTCATTCAGCCTCCTGCAAAGTGGAAGAGGCGGGGTTGTAACTTTTCAGGCTTCCCAAGACCTGGGGCCTTCAAGAAGAGGAGTTCTAACCACCATCTCCTGTAGAAAAGCCATGTTACAAGAAAAGTGTGAGCCTTTCTGTAAAGGGATCTTTTGAAGAGCTCCTTTTATTTCAGGAGAGAATTTCAAGCTGTGGAACACAGGCAGATGAAGGTGCTTGTGCTCCTGTGCTTCATGTTCCCCACATGGCAATTTTAAGTAACTTTCTGCTTAGCATTAACCTTTTTCTGGGTTTTTACAGTGAGGTATTGGCTTGCCTTTGTGGTAGATCCAGCCTAGAGATCAGGCATCAATTAGGCCTGTCTTATGAAAGAAATCATTATTGGCTCTAGATTCAAGCCATTAAGCAGTGTAACATCAGTAAGAGAGTGAAAAGTGCAGGACATTCTTCTGAAGTTTATCTTGCATCCTTTATAATCTCTTTTGCTGGCAAAGTTTATGGTTAATTTTGTATCTTAGAATACATGGACTAGAGTCCTACTTGTATGCAAACTTTCTGCAAATAGCTTTCAACATAATTGGAGTACATTGCTTGTTAGTTTTGGCTGATTTAAATCCAAATGAAGACTGATAACGTTCTTCCTGCATTAATGAGTGAATTAACTGTTTGATCTATTAATTAAAGGACAGTGGCTCCTGAAGACACTTTGCCTGTTAAGAATGTGTTGGTAAAATTATTTATTTGACTTGAGTCTATTCCAAACTGTCTTAGTTTGTGACTTAGGCTTTAGTATTACAAGTGAAACATGTCTGTTACCTATCTCAACCAGGAATACATTATAGAAGTGTGAAATGAACTTTTCCCCCTCCAGTTTGCTGATGTGAGAGGGTAGGGTAGGAAATTCTCACAGCTGGCAGACAAAGAATTACTGTATTTGCAGAGTGGTTGGAAACACAAATGTTGATTATTTCAATGAAAGAATTTAATTAGGGTTCCCAAAGAACAGGATATTACTGACATCACCGATTGGCAAAATGAGCAAAGTAATACAGAATTTACCATTGCAGTAGTTCTCTCTTAATGATGCCATTATTAGAATTTGGCTGGCATCCTGAAATGCGTACAATAGCTTGGCAATAGAATAACGATTTGGAAATTGCAGATGTAAGGCAAAGATGTGAAAGCCAAAAGTTTACTGAAAAGAAGTCCAAATTAAGCATTTGCAGTGACTCACAAATTCATGGATCTGTAATGGACCGATTCTTCAAGACTGCAACATATAGCAAAATTAAAAAAAAAAAAAAATCACCAGACTTTCTCAGTCTCACTTTCCCACAGGCAAGCTTTGATTCCTTTCTAGCTTTACCTCCTTATATTACAAAAGTTTTATCTTGTGCTGTGCCTATGATCAAGTTAATACGTTTCTCTATTATATCCTGCACCAATGCCCCTGTAAGTAAAAGAAAGAAACAAGGGACAGGGAGTCTGCAAGAGTTTCTGTTATAGGGTCTTTTACAGATACTCAGTTCTCAATGGTGATCCATGCTCTGCCTTAGTGCAGTTTCAGGGCTGCTCTACATTGCATCACTCAAAAAATGTCCCTAGTAAAGCCACATCAGGGGAGACTCCTTCCTTGCTCTGATGCAATTCATTCTTCCCTGACACACTTGGCAGTCAGACCAGTGAGGGAGAAGCACAGGTGATTTAGCCATAAAACCTGGCTCTATTTGTACTTCTGATAATTAATTTGAGCCATTGCATATAGTCAGATCACATTTGTTCTGTGGCATTTGAGCAGTGTAAAAGTGCAGTAGGATCTAGTTCATATAATGTGAACTAGATTGTGCTTACTTAAAATAAGAATTGATCAAAAATGTATAGAATGGATGTTTTGTACACTGAATAATGCCAATTTGTTAAAGTTGTGTGAACTGGATTTTTTTTTTTTTTTTTTTGCCAGGAATTGTTGATTTCTTATTAAGAAAAAGTTTGGAAATTGGCAAAGCATCTTAATTTATAATAATATTTTAAAGAATATGTCAAACTCAAAATGGAACTTTCAAAATTCTGATTGGACCAAGCATTTTGCTGTTAATTGAATTACTGGCTTTTTAAACTCTTTGTCTGAATTCAGATAGGCAAATGAAACCCTAAACATTTTTATATTCAATTTTTGTTAAAATACTCAGGGAGCGCATCTAAAGGATTGAATTAAAAAGAAAATAGATATTTAGATGAACAACATGGAATGAAAGAAAGAAGAGAAGATATCTAATCTATAGTTGGAGCTTATAAATTCTAGCACACACATTCTCTCCTCGCACTCCCTTTCTTTCTCCTCTCCAACAGAGCAGATATGGGTTGGTATGCTGGTATTTGAAACAACAGCTTTTAACAGAAGCAGTTATAGGAGAGATTGAATTTGGATACTGTTTTAGGAAAAAATATTTGAAATGGAATTACATTTGATATTCGTATGAAGCTAATATTAGTCTTAGTAACTAGGAAAGGAGAAATGTTTTGAAGAACTTCTTGTGGTATGAATATCCCAGAATACTTTGGATTGTACTTCACATTGAATAGATCCCAGTGATTCTTTAAATTTAATTTCAGTCTAATAATAAATTGCAGTGAATTCCCCCTTGCCCTTCATCACTTAACATGAAGTAATAACAGATAACAAAGACCTCTCGATCCTATGTGCAGCTACTTTTAACTCCAAATTCCTTATCACATTTTCTGTTGCTGAGATTATCCAGACTCTGATTATGTTCTGACTTTGCTCTGCTCTGTTTGAGCCTGCAGTCTCTATTTTAGAAGTGGAACAGTACTGTTCCCTTCACTCATTTGCCTGCAGCATTTCCCTGTTCGCTGAATCTGAGCAAGGCTATGCTTTTGCTGGTTCCCCCTACCCTCACCTTTGGGTCTGAAGCAAATTAAAATAAATGCTCCCTTCAAGTGGATTCTGACTAACCTCTTCCCAATTCCCAGTTCAGGTGTACCATGCTAATTCCTGGTAAATCAGAGAAATACTAGAGGCTGGCTTTCCAAATATTTATAAACTAAAGACTTGTAAGACAACTAACCGTCTGTCAGTGAGGGTTGTCACAGTCACAGCAAGATTAGTTAAATAATATGTCATTTCTCAAATTTTATGCAAATAAACTCATTTTTTGCTTTCACAAGCAGCTATGCAGTTTTTGCTGAGAAGAAGATATGACATATAGAAGATAGAATTTGGGCCAACATTTGTTTAACCTCTGAACATATCTGAAATAAGACTAGAAGTCTTCATGACTTATTTCTTCATTCTGTGGAAGAAGTGGGTGGAGCTTGTACCTTGCCTTAGATCTGCGAGCAGCCAAATATGTTACATCCCAGTGGCCATTGCAGAAGTCTGTAGGACTCTCAGCAGCCAGATTGCACACAATACTGCATTGATGCTGGTTATATTGGTATCTCTTCAGGTGGGGCTTGCTTAGATTTCATTTGCCTGCCAGCTGATTGAGAAGTCTAATCAATATTACTACTTTCACCTATCAAGTGAGAATAATCTTTGAAGCTATTATGAAGCGAAACAGTTTCAGAAAACTTCAAAGGCCTGTTTAGCTATTTGGTGACACCACAGTGCTTTGCCATGAGGGATGCCAGATAGATTTAGGAGAACAAGCCCTGAGGATTTTATTAAGACGTAGCTGAATTACTATATGCATTATAGTTGCAATATCCAGAAATACAAAAAGAAAGTGGAAATGTACCTTAAGCTCAAATAAAGTAAATAAAATCTATTTTAATGTTTTTTTTCTTAAGAAAACAGTAAGGCCTCCAATCCTGACTTCTCCGTTGTTTTTATTTTGTGTCCAGCAAATCTCCTTGCATGATCATTATAGTTAATAGTTAAATGCTTGCTTATGACAAAAAGCGCTTGCCTCAGAAAGGCTCATTTTTGTAATGACTTCAGTTATTGCTTCTTATACCCTAAACTGTAACTACCCTTTTAGTATTGTTTTCTAGGAAAGCCCTGGTAGTATCTATGTACTTGATAGATGTGTAATAGCTGTGCAGATGGGCTACTAAAGAGACTCATTGTCAGTCCCTTAGTTTTAATACTCATTTCAGACACTTTTGTTGTCTACTCAGGGCAAATTTTCTTAATCATTTATGGCACCACTGTGACAACAGGGCAATAACTCAATGCTGCCATTATAAACCTCTGCTCCTTTTGTCTTTAAATTCTGATCAGGTTTTCAGATGATTCATTCATAACTCTTCTTGCCTGAGTTCCAAGGGTCCAAATCTATTTCTAAATTGGTTTCCTGAAGAAATATTTACCACAATTCTGATATCATTATCCATGTGAGTGATAGTCCTAAGGTATGCTGAGCAATTTATCCAAATGAATAAAGCTGTTTATATTGTATCAGTAGCCAACTGGTTTATGTGGAGGATGAGTGACTGTTCTTCAGGTGTGATAAAGCTTAAAATAAATAAAACTTTATGATACCTTTCACTCTGAGTCATATCTAAATGACTGAGTGGGGAATAGAAAATACTGATGTGACTATCCTTTGATGTATTGAAGAACTACTGATTTAAAGCAAGGTCTCTGAAGAAATCTTGTTACACAGCAAGTTTATGGACTTAGATTTTAATGCAGAGAGATTTTCAAACATGAATGAATGTGTATCAGATTAGATGAGACCCTACTTTAAAAGGACGTAATAACCTTTGAACAGCTCTTGTTTTCTAGAACTTGTTCTACACCCTAGGCTGTACCTGGAGACATACTTACCATTTTTGACAGTGATGATGCTAGAGGTTGTTGACTTAGAATGCAGACACAGCAGGAACAACAGCTGTTATCATTTACAAATGTTATTTTCTCTTTTGGATTGCAAGGCTAAGAAAAATAGAAAAATAGAGCTATTTCCGTGAGCTGTCATTCCACACCTGAGGCTCCATTGCCCCAAGGCTTCCCATGGAGTTTCAAACCTCTGCTTGGCTGGAAATGATTTGTGTGTAAGGTGAATTGATCCTGCCAAATGAGAAAAGGGCAAAGAGTTTAATCATAATTTAATGCATACAGCTTTCCAGTTACTCTCTCCTTGGTTCTAGTTTTCCACTACTCTCAGCCAGCCGATATTTGGCATGAAATATACATCAATATCTTCCTCCAGGGACTCCCTTTACGATCAGCCTGAGGCGCGCTAACTCGAGTAATTTGTAACCTCACCTTTCATTTGAATTCATGCAGATATTCAGTCAGAAACAAAACTGTCCCATCTTCTACTACAGTGCATCTCTGGATTTACAAACTGTTTGTAAGCATTATGGCAGCTGAATAGTCTTGAAGTAAATAAGATTGACCTGAGTAACTTCACTTGCTCAAATGTGTGTACTGGCTTAGATATGGGATGGAAGATCAGAACGTGTCTCCTGAGCAAGGAAGGATGGAAGTAGAGGGAAGAAAGAGATCTTAGCTTTACAGAGACTGTCCAGCCACTGTGGGGGCTGGTGGTTCCCTGGAGCCAGGCACTACTGTCAGTGGGGGCTCCCATGGCGGCAGGGCTGGGCCTTGCAGCCAGGGCTTGTCCCACCGCCCTGCAAAGGAGTAGGGCACCAGGGACAGCCAGGGGCAGCCCCAGCCCTGGGGAATCGGGCACCTCCACAGGGATGGGGCCGGCTCAGGCAAGGCTGGGCGGCCGGGCCGTGGTCAGGGTCTGGATCAGGCCTGGTGAGGGTAACCAGAGTCAGACACAGACCAGTGATGGCCAGGCAGGGCTGCAGGGCCGGGCTGAGGCTGGGCTGGGCCGTCAGCCTGCCATCCAGGGTCCACATCCATGTGGAAGTGGCTTTTAAACCACTCATAATTGCTTGTAAAGTGCATACTTTCAATGTTAAATAACATATTCTGTAATTTTCAGAGTTATTGACCAAGTCAGGATATATCATTGATAGTTGTCTGCTATGGAGAGATGACATGATGGTTAGCACTGAAGCCTGGCTCAAAAGTACCTGTGGCACTTGATCAGAAGATATCAAATAACATATAAATAATGGATGAGAACCTTTTTGTCAATAAAGAAGATTATGTATCTAACTTTTATGATTATATAACAAGTTCTTCTAACCACCACTGTATAAGTTTGGACATTATCCACTATGATGCAGACATCACTAAGACAGTAACTGATCTGACCTACTCTTTGTTAGTTCGTTAAGGGTAGAAAATATTGCATAACATGAATTATGTGACCCTCATTTTACCTTTATGTACATAATAAATCTAGAATTGCCTTTTAAGAAACACTTTAAAATTATTTTCTCTAGTTAGAATATCTGAAAAAGATTCCAGAAGTGCAGACTTGAACTTGAGTTACTATTTGAAATGTTTTTTAATCCATCAACTTTGCTTGTCACAATCCAATAGGTATTTTACAAATTAGCTTAATAACTTTGAGACTATGCTGTGTACTCTTTGCCATGAAAATTACTTTGTAGCGCTATGAGAAGATTGAATGCATTCTGTCAGGGCCTAATTAATATCTTTATTTACGGCAGCAGCGTGCAGCTTTTTTTTGCCTGAGGGCCCATTATGTAATTTCAGAAAGGTCAAGGGGCCACAATCAATATTCGAACTGTTTTTCCAGGCTCGTTCAGACTGAGTAAAATTTTGTTCCTTTTCTCCCTCAGGCTGTCTTAGTTCGGCTGCGAAGTGCAAGATGCCTTTTGGTGGCAGGAGTGCCCAGGGGGGCCGGGGAAGCTGTGCGACCCGCAGCAGGGAGGAGCGAGCAGCGGCCCGGCCTGCCTCTGCTGCTTCAGCAAACTCACCATTCATGAAACCAGTTCTTTGAAATTAAAACTGTGTCATCTCCTAGTAAAGTCTAAACAGGGATCGTTGCACGTACTTGTCGTATGCCCATTAGGACGCACGGTGATAAAGACCCTGATGGACATATCAGCTTTTACTTTAGATGTCACCATCTACTGAGGCACGTACATAAATCAGTTCATTATTTGTACTAGGAATCTCAGCATTCATGATGTAGAATTGGCTCGTGCATGTGTTTTAAGTCTAGAGCATCCTAAATTCCTCAGCCTTGCCGCCTACGTGTACGGGGCACAACTGGCAGGACGGGGCTGCAGGCACCCTGCGCAGTGAGGTCACGCGCCACCCTGCGCCAGTCGCAGCCGGTTCCAGCCGGCTCTGACAGGGTGTGAGTGCCCCGCGGGCGCCCAACCGCCACCGGCCAGAGGAGCATGCTGGGCCTCTGCTCGGGAGGGCGGGAGAGCGGCAGCTGCGAGGGGCAGCAGAGGCGAAAGGCGGCACGGAGAGGAGACGCGAGAGGAGCTGGCAAGCTGTGGGTGCCGCCTCGGAGGGGGATCCTGGCACCTGGCATGGGGGAAGCGAGGAGTTGGGCACACTAAAAACGGAGCCCTTCAGGTTGCCCCAGTTAGAGTGCAGCCAGGGTAGCAGAGCTGTGGAAGGGGGAGTACCTCTGGCCAGAGGGGCACTGCACACCAGTCCTTTATTCAGAGTGATATTAGAGAGGTGTGGGACACTTCCAGCTGCTGTCCTAGGGAGATGACTCTTGCAGTAGCTGTGGCGGTGCTGGGAACTGGAGCCGCTGGGACGCCCCTGACGGCTCAGGAGAGCATTGCCCTAGGGAGTTTGTGGCCTATGCCACCTGTAAACACTGCCCTAGGCAGAGGAGGGCTTTGAGATGAGCTGATGGAGGGATAAGTGGAGCAATGGCCTCATCCTGCTGTTCCCACAAAGGAGATCCCCCCCCCCCCCCCGTGGAATTTGTGGATGAATATTCAAATTGCTATAATGCTCAAGGCTACATGTTTTGTGAAGCGACAAGGCCTGAAGTTTTAATACATATGCAGACTGTTAAGATGTTAATCCCTACAGTGTGGTTCCCGGGGACAAGTGGTAGAGTTTGCAATAGGTAAAAGTTCAGACTGGGATCATGTTAACCCCTGTAGTCTGCTTCCCAGAAGCCAGGAGTGGAGTTTCAGTGTTCCTATGTACACAGTACATGTAAGTACACATTGTCACAATGTTAACCCCTATTGTCTAGTCCTCAGGGAAGAAAGGGTAGCATTAAGAATGCATATATATTAAGATGATTGTGATGATGTTGAAGGTAGTTACAGTGTATGTATGTTTGAACAATGGATGTATGTATGTTTTGCAGAGGTGAGAGGTAGAATCCCCATGCCAGGGCAGGGACGCCCTCGAGGGACTGTGGCTGTGGGTGACCTACTCCGAGGCAGGGGAAAACCAGTAAGAAGCATGGAGGAGGAGCGAACGACAGAAATCCAGAAATCGTTATGCAGGCAACCTCAACCTCTTGTGCTGCTCATTGTCTCACTGAAGGGCTTGGGACTGACTGTGTCACCCACAGTGAAAAGAAGAAATTGAGGCCAGGAAGGGGGAGGCACAGGTATGTGGCTTAAGCTGAGCTTGGAGAAAAGGGAGGAAAGGTGTTTACTTAAGCGTGTTTGGTTATGTACTTTCTTCTTCTGATACCTCGATCAGTGATCAGAAGTTGGTGTTAACAGGCAAAAAAATAAGTAAAAAGTCCCCTCATTGAGACTGCTTTCCCCACACCCTGTGTTCAGAATAAATGTATGTACCAGCTGGTACTGTAGTCTGGAAGATCTACCAAAATCAGATTCAATAATCAGATGGGACTTGTAGTTTCTTGTTGATGATAATTGTGTACCAGCAGCAAAAAATCATGAGATGGGATATTTTGCAGATGTGCAAATAATGGTTTTATTTGAGATTTCAGTTGAAGCACAATAATGCAATGCTGATTTTATGATTTTCATGAAGAAAATATAAAGCAACTGAAAAAATTAGAAACTGACATAGCTGTAATTTGTAACATATGCAAATCATCTCTCTCTGAAGCCATCTGGTCAGAATTAATCCAGACAAGAAAAATTATGATAGATCAATATCAAGCAAAAAGTCATGACCATGCAGAAATGTAACTGGCATGGAGTAAAATCACCTGTACGTGGGGTGTAAAGTCCATCTTTACTCATAAGCTGGTAAGCATGTAGTGTACTTGGTCTCTTATGAGACAGCTTACAGCAGACCAAATCTATGAAGCTGTGTATGTGTATGTACATCCTTACAAACCATTCTGATCTGTAACAGAATATTCCAGTAAACTTTTTTTTTTAACAAATTTTCCATACCTGTATTAGAGGATGTCATTAAATCATCCTGAAACACTTTTTTTGCCTTCATGGATGATGATACGGGAAAAAGACCATTCCCTGGGGAAGAAAAATTGTGAAAAGTATTTCTCTTAACTATGCAACTCTAACAAAGTGCAGTTCATGGGTTACAGCTATGACAATCCAATTTGACAAAGTTTTGTGGAAGTTTAACTTGTTTTTTAAGGGACATGATTTCTGGGCCCATAAAAAATGATGTCATGGGCATATCATTTTGAACTTTTCTATATATTTTATGTCTTTTTCTTAGGACTATGACAGCACTGTATACATGTAAAAGATCTGGAAGTCATGCTTAACCGAGTAGGCAGACAATGATCTTTTCTTGCTTGCTTCTGTGCTTCAGCTTTTGACATGTTTCTCCATGCTGTGGAAACTCATGCAGAGTTGTTATGCTGATCAGAAAGAATTCTTATAACCAGGATTAAGTCCATAATTTTATGTCCATCAGAATCCATTACAAGTCTAGAATCTTGGGTGTAGCTATCTTTCTGTAGCAATTTATTATAATCAAAAAAAAAAAAAAAAAAAAAAAAAAAAAGAAAAAGGAGTTAAAGCATCCAGTGCTTGAAATGGTTGCCTTCCTAGAGGTGGGTATTATCTCAAAACATAATTATTCTTCCTCTTCCATTGCCATCAAGAAACTGGAAGGATGCTGAGTTCCAGATCTTGTTTTCTTTGAATACTTATGTTCTTAGTATTTTGGTTCTTCACAGAGCCAAGGTCAACAAAGTTCTTAGCACATCTTCACTTTAATTTCTGTTGAACTGTCTATAATTAGCTATGTGCTTTAGAGCTCTACTGGACTGAATTTGAAGGAAAGATATAAAAAAAGTGCCTCATATATGTTAAGTGTGTTTGAATGAGATATTTCGCTCTTTCTGTGCAGTATATAAGAAAAACGCAACTTTTCACACACAGTCACAAAGTTCCAATTTCTAGTGTTTAAATGTGATAATAAGAGAGAAGACTGTATATACATACATACATACATACATACATAAAAAATAATAATACCCAAGAAAAGTTTTTGCTAAACAGGACAGCTGATGATAATGACTGAAATATTCTGGCATTTATTTATCATTTTCTGCAAAGTATGCTCATGTTGTCCATTGCTTCAGGGAGGCAATCAGCCTATTTTTATTTGCTAGTATTATTGACGTTACTCTGAAGCAGTGCTATTTAGTTTCTTTCGCTTTGCAGCTGTGTCTGGATGGCAAAAAAAAATGGATAGTCAGGTAGCAATAGCCTGGCTAATAATGATTTCATCTTGAGAGGTAACATGAGGTCATTGTGTAGGGCTAAGAACCAGCTAAGGAATTACAAGCTTCGCAGAATTCAATGAATTTTATCTTCAAAAGGTTGTACACTGAGCTATAATTATTTTAGCCAAGAGCTGATCTTCACTTTGCAATACTAAAAATATTGCAAAAGTAGGTCCTCATTTTCCTAATGTTTGAAAAATGTGTGAGAAAAGTCCTTAGCATTCATTGAAATATGCAAGATTGGTTGTTTATTCTTTGTATGGAAAAAGAGGGATTTTTTTAATCAACATGGCCATGATTTTTACAGAACTCATGGAAAAAATATGGAAGATGATAGTAAAGCTTTGTTAGCTTGACTTAAGGATACTTAGGGATACCAGGCTTCAAAGTACCATGATTTATGTTTGCGTGCAAAATATATTTAAGGGCTTTATGCTTGTTCCACTTCAGGATACTGGAATAAACTATTGATTTAATCACATACCACCTTACTTAAAGATGACCAGTGGAGGATGTGTGCAAGATACCATCCAAGTTAAGGTTAACTCTACCCAGACCTCTAAATGAAAGGATCATAAACGCAGAATTCACGATTGTGAATATTATTCCATGTTAAAAGATGCATAGCTTTTGAGAAGAGCTCCTTTTGCTTCATTGTTCACAAAGCACTTTACAGATAAAAGGAAAAGTCTCCAAGGCCAGCTCTCAGCCAGGCCCAAGAGCAGGCTGAATTTTGACATGCAGTCCAAGCTCATATTCTTGATTTTGAAGACACGAAGTCAGTATGAATTTAAGATACCTACAAGGCCCATATAGTCTTGGGACAGGCAGTGTTGAGCCCTTCTTGGGAGAGAGTGCAGGACATTTTGTCTGTCTGATGTTGATGAGTTTGTCACCTGACCAGTGATTGCCTAAGGCTGGATAAGATAAATTGAGGCAGCTGGGCAAGACAAAGAATACATTAACACCAAGTAGATTAATTTTTTTTTGAGTGCTCTAAAGAGCACAATGCATCTAAAATTTTTCTTCCTAAGAGCACTAGTTGGCTCATCAAAACTGTATCTTAAAGCACCCCAGCTGTACAGGGGCAGTGTATTTGGCCCAGAGCCTAGACTCAAGACTGCTTGCAAAGCACAGAATAGACATAATAAGCATTCTCAAACTGCTTTTGAGGAAAGTAGAATGATTACATTTGTACATGATAAACCTAAATCTTAGCACAAAGGACCAGATTTTCAGAAGTGAAATATACCCAGGGCTTTAACTTAAGTTATTGAGAGAACTGGATGTGAATAGGTTCAAAAATTTGGGCCTAGCTGTACGTTGAAATCAGGTCCTCTGATTTAGTTGCTCTGTAGTTGCACCAAAAATGGGTCTGAGTCACTGTAAACAAATTAGCTTGAGTGCTGGAAGTGATCAGATTAAGGCACTGTGCAGTCAGTATGGGCCAATATATTTTGATCGTTGTTTTTGGCTAGCTGAGGTGTCTGCCCTTCACTATGATTTGCCAATGAGTGACTGTAGCAGTCACAGGTCTGCTCTCAGATTAGAGCTGCATGGCTAAGTATCTCAACAAAACTAGTTTTCAAAATCATTGCCTGTTTGCTGTTCTGCTCAGCGAACGACAGATGAACACCCAATAAAGAGCTCAAAGTGTATGAAGAGCTTAAGATGTCAGTACACTAATGAGGTTTCCTTGTATCTGGGGAGAAAAAGGATCATTATTTTTTAAAATGTATTGATTTTCATGAGATGAAGTAGGAAGATGAGGACACCAGCAAATTAAAAGTCAGGTTGAAAGGTGCAGAAAGGTACTCAACTAGATGAAGAGAAAAATAGTCAAAAGTGGTCACTGCCACCAAGTGAATCTGCGTAATTTAAAAATAAAGAAGAAATCAAAGGGCTTCCTCATTGCTTTCATGTGTCCACAGTATTATTACTGGTTGCTAGAGAAATGCAACTCAAAGGATCAAGCCTGATTTAGGATTAATTTCTACAGTGGCCTTTCATTGATTTGACTTGCTATGTGAGTATCATATGTGTACTCTCCAAAATTGTAGAACAGTTCAGAGGGAGTTAATAAAGACTAAGCAAATCATTAACATAATCAGTAGAAGTCTTCCTCCTTAGTACTAACTCTTTGTCCTGTATGCTGATTACCTCCTTGTATAAATTAAAGTTGAATTAGGATTACTGATAGTCTGTGAAAATACAAATGTTTCTCATGAATGGAAAAGGAAAAGTGGTTTTCAGTGGGCCATCTATACATGTAAACAAGGGATACTCAACAAATGAGGTGCTGAAATGCTGTTGGGCATTAGCTAGTGCTTTACTGGGGCAGGGACTAGTTGAAATAACAGTACTCCATCTATTGTACCAAACACAATAGGGACTCCAGGCACTACTGTAATGTAAGTAATATATAATAACATAAGTAACTCTAGTCTTGCTAGTTGTTCCCCTGAGTTTAGCAGGACTATGGATTTGAGTAAGGTTTCTTTTGTTATAGTTACTACAAAGGAATTGAGCTTGTATAGGTTTGGATTTGTCTCAGTAACTCACAGTGCCTTAATGGGCAAGTCAGATTGGGCAAATTTTTAAAGTTGAGAGGTCTAATCCAGGGGAGGTATTCACTAAGCTGCTAGTTTAAGAATGCTTTTAGGATCAGCCCATCTCTGTATAATGCTCTAATCCTTTAAGAACAAGATTTTTGGTTGTCCTCTTCCTAAAGAAATATTACATAAGTAGGCATAGGGAGAACTGAGAGTTTATCTTGGCAGTCAAGATAGACATCTAAAAGGAAGTTGTTGCTGAAAGCAGGGAAGGAGCTTCAAAGAAACAAGGAGAAACCTGCAAAAAAAGCTGTCGGAAAGAAGTTTTAGGAGAAAGCTGATAAGCCAGTGTGAGAAGTGACCTAAATTGCATCCGAGTATTGCATGGCAGAGCATTCATAGTCGGGTTAGCATCCTGCATGATATTTAGGCAGAGGGAAGATCTGGGATTCCCTACAGGGAAGCTAGCGATACTTTTGCAGTCCCTCCAGATAGTATTTTTCTTTATTTTTCCTACTGTTATATGTAGAGGGAGCCTCAGTGTCTGGTTTACATGCGTACATTTCAGACAGGTGAAGTTAGGTGAGTTGATTCCCATTCTGAGTAAACAACCATGTATGATTCTTTGAGGAGAGAAAAGACAAACAATAAAGAGTAGTTTATAAGCTAGCTAAACACTTAATAGATTGTAGTGAGGGGAGAAAAGAGGTAGAAGATGTGGCTTTTATTTTATTACAACTCTTCCTTGGGCTTTTTTTTTTTTTTTTGATTCAAATATGTATTTTGGCAAAAAGATAAATTAAGAATGTACTAAATCATACTTCCAGCCTGAGACAGAGAAATTGAGGGAGTAGGCTTGCCATGTGTTAATAAAAACAAACAAATAAGAAAACCCACTCATAACTGTAACCAAGGGAAAGACCTACCCTTTAGGGCAATATACAGTACAACTTTCCCATTTGCAGAAAAATACTACATTAAGTTTCTGAAAAGTATCATGAGAATAACACAGGGACAAAGCACTGTTTAGGGGAGGATTGTATGAGAAACCTTAAAAAACTTCTGACTATCTCTTGTTGGTGAAATACTTAAGAGATTTGAGATGCTTGTGCTCTGTTTCAAAAAGCAAAACATTACTGCAGAAATGGTAAGATTATATTCCCTTACCTGCCCAGGGATGGGAAGGTAGAGCTATTTCAGCAATAACCAGGGGAAGGTTGATACTGTAAAGAGGAGGGGAAACAGAATTTCTCTCTTCAGTTTACTTCTAGAATCTTGCAATACACAGCTTCCTTTAGCACATCACGTCAGCAGCATCGGTACATTACTGTTTCTGGGAATTTCCTTGGCCTCTTATGTGCATATAACATTTGAAATGTAGTCTTATTTTTGAATGTATTGCTAAACAACAGAACAAATGTATGTTATGCTTTGTGTTGACCTACCAAGTTGAATAACATTAAGATCCGGCCAACCTGAAATAAAAAAAGAAAAGACTAATGGAGATTTTCAAGGACTTCTTATTCCACTCCAGTGATTCTTTAATTCTTCAAAGATTGCTAAAGTATTTTAGTGTTTAAAAGCATGTCTTAAGTGAAGTATGTGTGTACTAGAAATGTACTGTCAGTGTCAGATATATACGTCTTCCCCTCATCCTGATTTTTTTTTAAATGAAAGCATTTTCTTTGTACAATTGCACAGCATGCAAGAGAGAAAGGGAAAAAAAGAGTCAGTGCTGTCTTCTGAAAGCAGACTAATTTGTACCTATTTAAAGAAAACAAATCCTTCTTATCTTTGAAAAACAGCTGAACCTATCCAGAACAAATATTTTGGTGGCTTGTGTATGTGGGCAAGTACGAAGTCCTGCTGGCTTACAAAAAATAACAATTGGGACTATTTTCTGTAGGTTTATGTTCAGGAGCTTCTCCCCATCTCTCGCTCCCCAGCCATGTTTTGTAAAACAGGGAAGCCATATTCCAAGATTTTCATAGTACTGTTGCTTGGAGTCATCTCCTGAAAATAATGGATTTTTTTTTCTTCATATATATATTTTGTTTAACAGAATGATTCTGAACTCCTGGCAGTAAGATCAAAGAGATCTTTCATAATTCGGCTCTCTTGCTTAGCATGTAAGAAGCTCACAACAACTTCTGAAGGTTAACTCTTAGGTCTACCAAACTACAAGTACAAACATGGAGAAAAGGGGAATGATAGTGAGAAACTGTTTTTTTTTTATTATTATTTTCACTCTGAAAAGGAGCTGCTAACAAAGTTGGCAAAATATTCACCTTACCGGAAAGGATTAACTAAAAAATAAGTTTGCAAATTGGAAAGTTTATCTTTCTTTTCTATCTCTTCACTCCCCCTTTTATTTTTCTAGTTTTCTTTTTGTTAAATTCAACCCTGAAGTAGTTTGAGCTCTGAAGTGTTTCCCATCAGAGCAGATAATGTTTGACATCTTCTTCACTAGTTTCACATCTGAGGCTTTGCCAGTCTTTTCTTTTATTCTAGTTACATTTAAGAGCTGAATTTCTATTGTCCTCTGTGAGGTTCTCTGTTAAGTATTCTTTCTGATCAAATATGATGCACCTCTACTATCAGCTATATCAAATCTTCCTATAACCAATCCCATTAAATAATCTTAGATAATTAGGCAGGCCTATGTTACATGAAATCTGAGGGCTGGTGTTATAGGAAAGGAGTAGTATCCTAATGTGTCACTTTCATATTAGGTTCCACTTGTCCTGACTTTATATTGTATTGCTCCTTGGAAACTATTTGCACCTGTATGGAGTAGGTGCCAAATGCTGTCATATAGATGCAGTTGTATTTTTGGTGAGGCTGCTCTTTGTAAGTGTGCACTTCTTAGTCTCATTTTGCACTATAGTGTAGCCCATTGTGGCATAAATCCACGTCATATTCCATAGACCCTCTGGTCTTTTAAGCTACCAACGTATGCAGAAGATAGGCTATAACTGCACCTGTGTTTAGCAGTGTTTGCTTCTGATAATGATAGTAATTTGCTGTTAAGAAAATGCCCGTTATTAGCTCCTACTTGCAAATGACAAGACAAGTCTGAGCAGTAAATAAGAGCTGAGATAGTAGTTATAAATGTTCAAGGAAGCCTAGAAGTCTCTTGCTCCGCAATTCAATACCTAGTTCCCAAAGTGCTACCCACCAGATCTTTAGTTTGTATAAACTGTCTTAGCACTTGGATTTTTTTTAATGATTTTTTTTTTTCAGTTGAATTCTGATCCAGGGTGTATACACAGCTGAAAAAGCTGCCTCAATTAGGTTGAAAGGTCTATCATATGAAATGGCAGGACTTACATGAAAAATTATGATAAAGAACTAAAGGTCCCGATCTGTATCAAACTCTGCTCAAAAGCTCTATGGATGAATGTCCATGAATATTAGTATGCAGAACAAGTGGCAGGCATCTTCACAAAAGGTGAAATGTTGAGTAGATGGAATTCAAAGGCCCACTCAAATTGAAACGGCTCTCTGGACTAAAATGGTTAAAGCACTCAGATATCACTGTGGGAGGAGAACTTTGTCTCTCTGCTGAGCAACAGGTATGGCTTTTCTGCTGGATCAGCTGGGGCCTGTAGATCTTGCTTGAGCCTCAACCATAGCTTGTGAGCTTTATGAAGATGCTTCAGTGGCTCTGCCACTGTGTTCCCTATGTATTTATTATGGGTAAGAAATTCCTCTTTGCATTTATCTGTGTATTTTTATTATTATTATTGGGCAATTACTAGTTTAATTACTGTTTGCACATCCTGATTCAAAGGCTTTGATAAAATAAACTGCTATGATGGAATTGGCCTGAAGCTCTTCTTGCTCGCCGTACTCCAAATGATATTTTGGAGACACAGAAAGTGCAGCTGCCTAAGCTATTAGTGTGATAACCCACTTATCCTGTTACAGATAGAAAAAAACCCCACCCTATTGTAATTTGAAGCAGGCCTTCAGCCAGCAAAAATCAAAGCAGCATCACTGACTTCAATTAAGCTACATTGACATAGATCAGCTGAATGCTTGGTGCAGTATTTACAGCTTTTATAAATTAAATCCAGGCAATTCTATGGTCCTGGTATATTCAAGTAATTGTATAAAACCTTTGCAGCTTGCTAATGAACATCCATTATACCTATCCATTCTTTCTGCTTCAAAGCTTCCTAAGAAAATGAAAGATAGCTGGCAGAGTAGAATTCCTTGTGGTACTGTCCAGTTGCAACTGCTGAACCTCAAAAAACCTTCACAGTAAAGCAAACAAAATTGATATGCTACCTTTTAATCCAAGGAGGGTGGATGCTTTGTTTAAGAGCATTTAATCTTAGTAAAGAGATTATTAGAAAGGAGAAGCAGCTGCAACTAAGATCTCTGTATTTATTCTGCAGTCATACCCTAATGACAGGGAACAAAGTATCCAGCTCACTGTGCTAGTATTTAGAATGCTGTATTCTTCTAGTAGCAATGCTCTTGGGAGGCATGTATGTTAGTGTCCCTGAGAGGATGCACAAAATGTACCTCAAAAATACAGGTAATGCTGCAGTAGAATAGTATCTAACTAAACATTCCACTTATAGTCTGATAACTCCACAACCTTTGTTTTCACACATTTAATGTGTGTGATTGTCTTCAGAGACATCTACATTGTCTTGTTAGATCAGGACTTTATTGTTCGTTTTCCCTATGTGGTAGCTGTAGTCTGAATTTGCTTTCCTAGCAGGGAATTGCAGTCACAGAAAGGGTGGTGGATGAAAGGAGAAAGGATAACTCTTTTTCAAGTTCTGTCTCTCCAGGAAATATGGATGCAACGGGCTCTGCAGGCTTGGATGAGAACATGAGCGTAGCTACTAGAGCCATAGTGAGTCTTGCAGAATGATAGCTGTTAACTAGTCTTTCTTATGTTTGACTGGAATAATAATATTTTTCCCTTTACAGAATTTTTAAACAGTACATTCCTGCCTAAAAGTTATGATAATTATTACCTAGGTCTTTTTTATATGATAGTAATTTGGACAGTTAAAAATTCATAGAAATATGGATATAATTCAAAGGAATAGGGAGCCCTTTATAGAGAAGTTTTGTCACCAGTACAAGCATTAAATGAAAATTAGCAACTATCTTGTAATATGTTCAACTGGAGTAAAAACACAAAACCCAGAGAGAAAAGAAATAGCTAGATCTTTTTTTCTGAGATTGATTCAAACATTCTGATGGTAATAATTTGAGCCAGTACAATGAAGAAAAAAATTTCCTACCCTGGTCCATTTATGTTAATTAAAATATTCCAAAATACCATCACTGTTTTAGCACTGGATTTAACTGAAGAGTACTGGTCATATTATACTGTGTGACTATAAGGATTTTTTATTTGCTAGAGGGACAAATAGGAAAGTATTTAATTTTGATTTACTCAGAATGCATAGAGCTTCTGAACTACTCCAAGAAACTTTGGCCTCACTAAAAATGTGTACCACACCTTAAAATTATGATGAGGTTGTTCTGCTTAACCTGAAAGGTTATTCCTCTTAACTCATGACTTAGGACAAGATTTGAACCTACTTTAAAAGACTTTTCTTCCTGAATAGGCTAGGTTGAGAGGGGGTGCGGACAGAGAAAGGTTGGTAGGTAGAGTGGGAAATGAGTTCAAATTTTTTTGCCTGTTCTAAGGAAGGACAGTCACTGCTGGGTGAATAATTTAGCTACACCATGGATCTTTGGGTGATAAGGCTGTTTACCTTCCTCATTCATTTCAGTGTCTTTTATGCTGCCTCATACATCTCCACAGATCACAGATTAGTACCCTAATTCACTGTTCTGTAATACACTACTGTATTTCCTGACACCAAAACTAGTTTCATAAATACACATTGGGGCAAACAAGAAGGAGTGCTTGGATGCATGATGGAGACAGAAATGTGGTAATTGTGAAAGGTGGTGAAATAAAGCTCTTTGCAGTATTGCTCTGTGGAATAAGATAAGTATGATTCCTGACGGTTCAAGCTCACTTGGCAGACCCACTAGTTTGCCTAAAGATGCTTTCATGCGACCATATTTAATGACAATCTTTCTTGTTTCTTTTTTTCCCTTTTATTTTACTACTAGTTAATGATAGACTAGGAACATAGACATATTTAGCAGCTGTAAATATGCATCAATATATTTATGCTGAGAATACTTGTCCACTAAAAACTAAACTGAGTCTACCAAATTCAGTAAAGGACTTGAAACTCAGCATCAGAAATTCAGTCTTTCGACATTCTAGTATAGTTATTTCAATGCCATTGGTCTACAGAGGAAATGTTAGTAAAGAATTAAAATGAATAGTGAACAACAGAAAAGCCATTATTTCTATCACAATGGTTCAACACAGTGATGAAGAGATTCACCTCAAATACTGCTTTGTTTCTGACTTTTGTTCCTTTTGATCTCTGTATTATCAGAAGATAGGTTATGTGTTACTATGCTGTTAGTTTTATATTTTCATGTTTTCGTGAAGATGTTCAAAGATTCTTTAATGTCTGTTTTGTACATGTGCCTGAGAAAATGATGCAGAGGATATTATAATAATTTGTTCTGTTCTCTGAAGTTTCCTTTAAAGATTTCCAATCTTTCAAATATTTGCATCTTGTAAAATGTGAAGCAACTTAAGCCAGCAGGGGCTTTTCTGTTGAGTAAAAGCCTCATTTTATGCTTATTTTAGCTTCTGTCTCCTTCAGTCTAGCTGTTCTCTATCACTCCAACTAACCTCATGCACTTGGGTGTCTAGAAGAAAGAGAAAGCAAAATGGTAACAGCCAGATCTTCTAGAATTCCCTAGTTTCTGAACAGTGGATCACCCCATGGGAGAATCCATAAAGATCAATTCTGTATAGTTTTCAGTACAGTTACAGTATATACCACATGGCTGATTATTTATGACATTTTGCATTAACAGTTTTCAAATGTTATGGTAAAGGAATAAATTAAGTATGAAGACTTAGTTGTAGTCATAGTCTCTTGGTGAACAGTTTTCAGAATGTCACTGATAGCAAAAAAACTACTAAAAGCAAAAGACCTGATATTTCTCCTGGTTCAGGATTCGTTTGTAAGTGGTATTAGTCTAAACTCTGAAGTCTAGCCTTCATTTTTCGTAGGAAATAACCTATTTATTTTTCAATGTCTATCTTTCTTCATATCAGAAAATCTCAGCACTCAATCTGTTATCCATAGAGGACCACTGTATAGCTTGGATTAATTTCCATCTTCTGAGAATGTGTATGGCATAAACCCTGGTCTCCATTGGGTGAATCTGTGAAGCTAGGCACAGTGGTAAACAATTGGCATTGCCCATATTACAAACATAGCATGTCCAGTCTAGTGCTGTAACAGAAACACTGTTCGCATCCATAGAAAGGATCCAAGTGGGATGCTCTGCACTGCTTGTGTGGTATTCCACATAAAGGTTGGAAAGATTTTCAGGTTAGATAGATTCAGGTGGATATAGCTGGGTCAAGAGTTTATTTCAGTCTATAGTTCTTTTTTCCATGGTGTCCATCCATGAATTATAGACATCTATAGGTCAAAACTTAACTGAACCGTAAGTTCCAATTAAAGCTACTCCTGACTTTTCCTGACAGTCCCTTAAGGAGGCTAGATACACTCCATCAAATTTTACATATCTGAGTATTAGAAACTTAATCAAAGTTAGTAATCTGGGCTTACTCTGTAGTTGGTGGAGAGATCTGTTGTGGCGGTGTCTAACCAAAAATTGATGTTGCTCTGAAGGGGCCTGGGCCCTTGACCTCGTCTTTGTCTAAATTGGTGACCTGGTCAGAAGATGCTGTCTCTCCCTTTTGTCCCCCACACCTGGGAATTCTTTCTGTGGAAATAGAGCATACAAGATGTGATGCAGAGACAGACCTTATGCTGATAAAGAGTTAGGGCACAGAAGGGAGAGGCATTTGCTCATGTAGATTAGGTACTGCCAGTCTCCATTGTCTGTACTACTGTAATTTAGACTAGATGCTTGATTTTTAAACCTTTAAAGCTATGTGAGATGAATATCATTCCAAATAGTGTTTTCTTAGCACCTTCTTCTTCGGATTATGGTTAGAACATGGAATAATGGAGTATGTTTTACTCCTCCTGCCTTCCTGTCTGAGGAAAGCTTTCCTGAAGATCTGGGGCCCACATTTAGAGCTCTGTATAAGCAAGGTTCGTTCAGAACTCGTTATAGTTAGTTTCACCTTTGAGCTTCTGCAACTCTAATGCTTGGTCTCTGATTCAGCCATCTGATTCATTTTAAAATCACCTCATCACCTTTTAATCACCTCATCACCTTTAGCTTATGCAATGTTATGATTTTTATCTCTTATGTATTTAGCCTGTAAATATTTAGGTGTGGGGTGCTACTTCTGTGCAGGTGGGTAAGTTGATTAAGCGTGTTCCAAAGAAAACATCCACTGTTTCAGTTGGTCATTTCCTTACTTGAGAAACAACAGCTCTCAAAATCCTTCAAAGCCATAACTTGAAAAAGGGAAAGACAGAAATAATAAATCGCACCTTTTCCTGCCCTGATTTTTCTCTGTTCTCTATCTGCCAGTTCCTTTCTTTCCTGTCCCAAATTTTAGTATAATCATTTCAGATTTAATTTTCACCTGGTATATACAGACAAATTCTGACCTCTGTGTGCATTTCATGAAAGGATGTACTCTTTTATCCCCTGCATTTTTAAGAATGACTGTTCTACCATTTTTTTTCTCCAGCAAAAGAGAACACCTCTCTTACTAAGTTCTCCCATCACATTTTACCACATTTTTCTGTTGTGTGCTTACTGCTTCCCACAAGTTTCTGTCCATTTTTCATCATATTTGGCATCCTTCTCATGCCACATTAGCCCACATTTCCTTTCTGTCTGCTGGCTGTTGCAATTCGATGATCCCTTCTATCTCCTTTTCTCCAGGCACTCGACAGTTAGGTTGTATTTGATTTTTTTGCATTTGATTTTCCTGGGGGTATGGGCTCACATTTGTTCACAGAAGTCAAAAGCCACACGTACCAGCTTTGATGGAGTAGCCTACAGGTTTATTTGCTTTAGCAGTCGTAAAGGTTTGTGTCTGTTTGAGTGGCAAAGATAAAGCTTTGATATTGAAGGAATAAATCAGAAGTTTATAGGAGCCCCTAAACATGGATATCAAAGTTAGCAATAATACCCTATAGGTAGTTGAGGGGTTTTTTTTGTTTTTTTGGTTTTTTTTTTGTTAGCATAAGGAAAACCATAAACTGAAAATAAGTTGGTGGGGAAAGTAGATACTCTGTGTTCTATTACATATTTAACAAATATTTAACAAATACATCTCTTGTAGGGAAAAGCTAGGACCTGTACTATACTTTGCTTGTATCCTCTGGGGGAAATGGTAAGGAAAAACTTTATTCTTCCCTTTGTATATGCTTGTAATCTAACTTCCGATTCAAAGATGAAATGCAGTTGGACATTAAGATGGTGTCTCTTGCACAATCATGTGAAATCAGGTTAAAAAAAAAGAGATTGAAAAAAAAATCCATCCTATGCAGCTTCACTGTACCCTATTTCACCCACTGATTTTAAATAGCCAGTCCTTGTCCAATGTGACTCTGAGTTACTTTGAGCTGAATTTTCTTTTTATAAGTGGATCTTTTTATCCATCAAATACTTTTATACATAAAGCCTGAGCTCATGGGAGGAAGGTAGGGTAGGATACATAGACTGGGCTCAAGACTTTATCAGGAAAGCATGTAACAAGCAGGTGGTTTGCACTGTCTTTGTGAAGGTCTATCTAGGAAAATATTTTGTCTTTGGCAGGTTTTTTTGCTTTGGCACCCATACAGCAGCCTTTGCCTTTCCAAGACAATTTAAACAGTTTTAAAAAAATCCTCATCCTGTACTAGAAATAGAACTCCATGAGAATTACTGTGTAAAATTTGAGCTGGGATCATTGAAATCTAAGGTGAAATCCAAGGCCATTGTTGTGATGCTGTGAGTGTGAATCAAGGTCTTGGATGTTCACACCGTACAAACCCATCCTGAAACAGAAAAATGAGAAATCACCTTGTACATGCCCTCCTTTTCTCTGTTATCCTCTAATGACTTGGCTTAGGATCCTGTCACCCTCTTCTACGTTGAATTTGCCAAGTAGTCACTGTACCCTAGTTAAGAAATGAACGCAGCACAAAGTGATAGGCATAAAACCAGTTCTGCACACACCTTGCCATCTGTCAAGAAACAGCAACGTTGTGTCTTAACTAATAGGTAGTCCTAGAATTTCTGACAGAAGCCCAAGTAAGTACCTTCTCATTATCCTGGCTTTGCTGCTCTCTTCTTGGAATCAAGCTTGCACTGTTTGGGCACTTGGTCCAAGACATCCCACAGGTGTTTATTCAGCTAACTCCCATTCTCATCAGTGCTGTCACTGTAAGTGTGGAAAGCACAGGAATAAAATGACTTTTTACAGGCGACAGAAAACTGTCCTGTGTGCATTACTAGAGCTGGTTTAAATCTGCTTTTTAAGCACAACTCAGAAATTGCAATTACACCTGGCACTCGTGGAGGTAAGAGGAATTTGCTTATATTATGCAGCCTTCCTGCTGTATTGTGTATAGCTAAGCCAAAATGAGGAAAGGGGATACATTTTAAGAAAATAAGATTGATTTCTTTGAAATGGAGAGTCTCTTGTATAAATAGCTGTTTCACTGTTTTATTTAGACACCCATAATGAGAGAGAAGGATAAGGAACAATTCTCACACAAGGATGAGTTTCATTCACCCCATCTCCCAAAACAAAAGGAAAATCACAGTTCCAAAACAGCTTGGAAGGGAAGATGTTCCTTGATTGTCTTCTGCCAAGCAGCAAGATCAGGTATTCATTCAACTAAAAAGTGAGTTAAAAGCTCATATAAAAAGCTGCAAAAACCTGCCCAGTAGCAATTGCAATTATTCAGCACATGGGGGGACAGCAAAACATGACACCTGGAAACAGATTAAAGCTTTTGATTCATCGGTTCTTTATGAATTCTTCTAAAATGTAAGCTGTGATGAGAGCAGGGTTTTAGCAAAGAAAACCTCTAAGCAGGTGAATTATTATTCTGGCCATATCCCAAACCATCTTCCTATGTGGTGAATTTCTGTAGGAAGCATTCAAAATATGTATAGGAGTGATATAAGTGTGAGGGGACATGTTTATATGTGTACCATCTGTCTCTCTCTCTTTCTTCCTACTTAACCATCTATCTATCCATATAAACTCTTGCACATATTTTCAAATATACTGACAACTAAGCACTGAACGTCAACGTGCATTTGTGTGATGTAAGTCATCATGTAAAATGATACCCATACAAGCAATTTCTAATGAGGATAGAACTACAGCCTGGTTTCTAGACATGCTTTTCTGTAACAATGAACAGTTTTAAGTGTATCCTGGGCTCACCTAAAACCCCATCTTTTTCACTCCAGAGATCAGCCTTGCTTCTAGGTACTGAGCTGATCTACATTGCATCTCGCTACTCCACAGTGCCAGCAGCTCTCTAATCTGTACAATATGAGACAGGTGGCTTGATGTAAGGGGAGACATGCTGTGTTTGTAGTCAGCTTTGTCAGCCCCCTTTCACTTAAGGCAGCTGACATCCTGCCTGTGCAGATCTCAAGAGCATGATTTGGCCTTGGGTACTGATATTATAGTATTGCAAGAATTAAGCTAAACTGAAGTTATATTTAAAAATGCTTTAGCAAGAAATATTGGGCAGGTAGAACTCTTCATATTACTTTTATTCAGGAGGTTGAGATTTTCATGTTTTAGGTAAGTGATATCATGCTTTTCATTGTGGGAGTTAGCTGACAGGGAGAACTTAAGGGATGGATAAACAGGCAGGAGGAATGTACCTCAATTTTCCATTGCAGTTATTTTGAGAAACCAGAAGATGAATAAGATTAAATGTATAAGGTATTTCAGAAGGAAGATAGTCATTGTTCTTATTACCTGTACTCTTTGGTCACATAATGTACTAAAATGTCTGTCAAAAAGCTTAATGCTTTTTGTGAAAAACACACACATACTTAAATGTTACACATGGTTTTTCATACTCAGGTATTATAAAAACTCTTGTAATATTCTGATGATGCATATTTGTTGAATTATGTTTAGAGTTGGTAAGCATTTTACAGAACCCAGAAATTGTGTAAAGTTCCCACGACTTTATCTCCCCTATAAATCATGTCCAGCAGTTTTTTAAAAAGTACTTACTGAAGTGAATCAAGTACTTTTTAAATACACATTTTGGTGCCATCATAGTAGTACCAAGATAAGCCACACCAAAGCCCTTACTACTTCTAGAAATCTGGCTTTTACTTTTTTTTGTTCCCTTACAAGTGAAACAAATCAGGTTTTCTGCAGACCAGAGATTTATTTTTTTTCCTGCTTCAGACTGATCCAGGCAAAAGATTATTTTGTACCTTCCCTGTACCTAAGCCATTGCAGGGACTAGTGTCCTTTACATTCACGGTGGAGCCATGTGACAATTACAGCAAATGGGAAACAGCATGGGACAATGACAGCATGTGAAAACAATACCATGAACATAGCGAATGTAGTCTTGTAATGAAACTTAATAGCTAAAAACACACAATGCTCTATCTGTGTGACTAGCTGGCTCTGTTATGATTGCCACCTATTGCTGTTCAAAGTCCCAAATGCCATGATGACACAGAGCTTTTCTCTCCCATACAATAAAACTTGCTCCTCCTGCATACACACCTACTGTAGAATTTAATTTCAGCAATTATATTTGTACATAGTAAGCAGCACTGTGATGGTGAATACACAATGGAATTAATTTTCTGCATTTTGCTAATGCTCCTGAGCTATCTTCCAGTGGTCTGTTATGCTCAGTGAATCCCTACAATGGATTCAAAGCTTCCCATTCCTTTCTGCTGTCTACTACACAGTTACATGTTGAAGAGAAAGCAAAGACAATATGGTTATTTTGTGTAAACCTCCTACATTTTCTTTCTCCATATAATTCTGTGCTCTTGTCTGTCTGAAGATGGATTTGAGCTTTGCTTCTGAATTAGAGACACAACCCCCCAGTCCTAAATCAGAGCCTTGCCAATGCCTGCTGTGTTTGTGCAGAACTCTACAGAAATTTAGCAGTTCCCTAAAGTGTCAATACTTGAATTCAGGAAAGCCTGCAACATTCTCTTTCTCATTTCTTTGTTTCATTTCTAGCATCTTTAAGGGGAAAGGACAAGCTCCTTATTCTCCATAATCCCTTTAGAGGCAATTTCTCACGCTTGATAGGCTAGCACTTGATTATAATGTCTGTTACTATTTTTTTTTTTAAAGTTCTCCAAATCTCTTTCTTCCCTCTCTCTTAAGTGATTTTGCTATTTCTTTTAAAAGTCCTATATTATGTCCCAGAAATATGTATTGTTTACCACAGTATACTCAGAAAAGTAATAGTTTTTTGTTCCCAAATCAAGAATTATGAGCAGTAAGCAACCACTGCTTCTTGGTCAGTCTGTTGGGATTCAGCCATAGTATTGTCCACCTCCTTTGCAGTACTCTGGTGAATGAAGTCACTCAGTTCTGTGTATCGGATACATGGGATATTAGCTAAAGGAATTTGAAGAAGTCATGTGCTCACTATGTGGATCCTTGTCCACACACTTTCCCTGTGTTAAAGCAGTGTAAGGTTAAAAAGATTTGAGAGCCTCTAAAAGAATGTGAATAATCTGAATCAGACAAACAATCCTGCTTTAGTGCTTTACTAAATACTCCTCAAAGATGATGCAGTCTAATAAAGAACTGTATTGTTGTGCTGTTCTTTAAGAAACATTAACACCCTGAGTTAACTGGCTAGCCAGTCAAGTTATAGTAGTCAATAATACCTACTTAGCCAGTACTGAGCATTTTTTGATTTAAACTTGAAACTTCCAGAAAGCTGTTAGGCCATTAAAGCTATGAAGCCTGCAGGCAAAGCCAAATCTTTGATTACATTTGAATTAACTTCCCCTAGAAGTTAATTTTTCTTAATTTCACCATTCCTACATGCATGAAATTGATGCAATTTATGGCATGCAGTTTAGAGGCATTGCTCCCTACGTTTTCACTCAACCGATAGGTGAGATAGATACTTAAATTCAGCACAGCTTGAATGTTTTGGGTGAGTTTATAAACAGCTGTCACCAGCTATCTGCCTTTGTTTTAAAGGATCAAAGCAAAAAATATCTTTCAAATCTCTTCTGTGCATTAAGATGAGTCTGCTTAATGAAAAAGAGGAGGATTTGTGTTTTAGATGTGGATAGCTTTCCCTAAATTTCCTGTTTCACTATAAAATAAACATGCCATGTTAAAATGTCTGAATGAGTATGTGGGGTTCATGCTATACCAACTCATGTTTGCAATGTTAAAAATATACTGAAGTGTTGAAATGATGAGATTGCACCAAAATTATTTGAAAAGCAGGATAATAGTTTGTCAAATATGATATTGTACAGTCTGAAATACTGTAGCATTTTTCATTTCATAGTAAAATTGTAGAAGATCAGAAGTCCTATCTGCATAGAAACTTTGCAGAACTGTTGAAGGGGAAAGGAAGTTTATCCCATTTCTTTTCAATAACATCAGACCAGTTTAGAATGAAATTTTAAAAATGTAGTTTTGACATGAGTAATGTTTGTATCAAAACAAGCAAATTTGATGTATAAATTGTGCTGATGGGAAAATCAGGGTATTTTTACATCTTTAATTAAAGATTTTAATGTTCAATTAGGGTGCTGGCTCACTCAATGTATTTTCAAATGATACGGAGTCAAATCCACCTACTTTTTCTTGTTCTTCCTTATTTATCTCACCTGCTTTGCCTTTTCATGACTGGAAAGATGTTTTTAAAAAAAGGTTTTTTTTATTCAAGAGAGCAGTTATGACTCTGAATGCAGGAAAGAATGGGGAAGAGTCCAACTCAAATTTGAAAAGGAACAGTAAAAATGCTGGTGTTAATACTTCTAATTCATAGGAGAAATAGTTGCATGAAATACAGTGCTCAATGCACTATTCTGCTGCAAAGCTCAAGTAACTTTTCTTCCAGCTAGGGAAAGGCAACACTTGCCAGCAATTCCTTACATACATGATAGCATTGCAAATGCTATGGTTCGTTTTTACTACAGAAATCTTACTTCATGTCCCTGTGTCTGGGAATGAAGAATAATTTGTAAGGCATGCTACCATTTCCATCAGCTGATTTTTTTCATGTGACTGTAGCCATTTGCTGGAGTACTTTTAACCTAGATATAATACAAACTGATGTTTTGTTCCTCAAGTAGAAGCTTACAGTCTGCATTTAGTTCTTGCACTGGGCGGAAACCAAGACTTTCTTAGTGGATTATTATTAATGCACTCTGAACTACTCTAGTACTTAATCCAAAGAAAAGCACAGAATTCTGAATATCTGGACATTTTCTATCATTATATACAGCACAGATACCCATATTTACAGTAGTGCTGTTCTCATATTTAAAGCATTTTTTGTATTTTTTAGTGTAAGAGCCTCTGTTTTACTCAATAGAAGCATAAGCAGACTTGAGGTTTAAATTATGCTATGCTGGCTTTTTCCTTTTCCCAATTTCAGCAAAAAACAGTTAAGTTACTCATTAACTTTGGTTTGCTAACAGACTTTTTGTCAAAAATTTTTAAAGCATCAGTTAGTTGAGAAATTATGCTACCTTGCTTTGAAGGAGGGACTTGAATTTTAGTTTGTTTAGTTTATCAGACTTTTGATTATACAGATTACTGAAAATGTTACATTCTCTGAAAAATCATGCTATAGACACATCAAATGGGGAACCATGAATTGTCCTAAATAGTAGTGGGTTTGCACCTCAGCTGCCCATGTGGATAATTTTGTTACTGTTATCATTATTACTTTTATGGACATAATATCCCTTATCTTCCACCTCTTGTAAGGTAATCACATTGTGACAACAGAAAAATCTGCAAGTTAATAGTTCTGTCTTCATGAGAGTGTTTGAATTGTGTGCCACAAATCAAGCTTGGACAATAAGCATAAACATAGTAATATTGGATAAGGCACCCAACTAAACACAGCCCAGTGAATGAGACAGACTCCTGAAAAAGCTTGTGACCATCCAAGCAAAGCTTTTTCACTAATATGCACACAACAGAATGATTTCCTAAATTTACCAATGTTTAAGTGTCAGATTATTCAAATGTAATTTTTAATAATAAAATTTAGCTTCATATTTTTAATAATTTATGTATTATAATTTATAAAAGTGAGCTTATATTTTGCTGTTCCTGGGGTAAATGCTGCTCCACGCATACAGCATGCTCTTTGTATTTTGTATTAGTATTTTACTTACCAGCTTACAACTGTTCTTTGTATTTTGTGAGTTTAAAGAGAAAAGTGGTAATAATTGCACTAGAATTTTATATAATTTAGTCTGTCTGAATGGGGACACAATGTACTGCTCTTTCAGAAAACACATGCTTTCAAAAGCTGGTGTTTCTGAATTTTGGAAAGAGAAGAAGCTCCTGTCATTCTGCCAGACTGAACTGTCTCTATTTCTGCAGGAAAAAAATAGTTGGTAGGCCAGATCCTCAGCTCACCTAACTCTGTTGACACCTTCATAGATCCAATAATTACCCCAGCTGAAGGTCTGGCCCTTCTGGTTTTGACAGGATGGAAGGGGCCATGGCTGTATATAATCTACTTAGCAAAAGAAAGATAAGCAGCATATTCAAGTAAGGTGTGATGCCATGAGAGAATAATTGCTTTTGTTTCATTAGAGAATATTTTAAATGGTTTAAATCTGATTTATATGATTCTAAATCATGTTCTCCAAGCCTCTCCATGCAGTTGCCTAATTGTACTACTGTTATTACTAGCTGTTCTCATCATTTTTACTCCAATTGTTTTTTGGCTTTTTGGTTTTTTTGGTTTTTTAACTTAGTGCATCTTGTCTCTACCTGTGCTCTGACCGTTTGATGAGTGTCCACATGGAGTGGATTAGTTGTATGCTGTGTGGCCTGATCTGAAGTCCACTGAAGTCAATGGAAAGACTTCCTTAATTTTATAGAGCATTGGCTCAGTAAGTCAAGGGACTAAGAACAGGCAAGTGTGCTTATTTGTAGGGCTTTGGAAATCATTGCAGCAGAGATCCAAGCCCACTTATACTAGATGCATGTGCAACCTCATCCTTTAAGTTTAGGTACACCAGATGCAGTACTGTGCTGTTACAAAGCTACTTCAGAAAGAAATCGCATTGCAGTGACAGACCATAGTCTTTCAAGTGACAAGCTCGGTAGTTTTTTAAAACATGTTCACAATATGAGAGTGAATGACAGCTGGCCTTATTGAATTCATCCACCATCTACAGTCATACATGCAAACAGTAAAACACTCCAAGGGTACTAGGCCTTATGTAAAGCATTCAGTGAAATCTTTAAATGAAATGGGTTCTTTGTTCTGTGTTCTGGCATGGATCTGAGAAGTTTACTGTTGTATGAAACAGAGGAAACATTTGGTTTAGGACCTGTGTCCTTCAGACTTTGTGATTAGGACAGATCTTAAGGCCTTCTCATTTTGCAAACAATGAAGTAGTTAGAAAAATTCTCACTTGCTTTAGATTATAACTCACTTGATAAAATTTGAGTGCATTTGTCTACCAACTTTCTGATCTTTATTTTAAAACAGCACTAATGAATCACAGTTTTATTTAAAGATCATATAAAAACATAGAACAACACATTTTCTCTTTGGCAACCTTGAATCAAACTAACTGCAAATAGATGTACTTGGTTTTGACACCAAATATACTGGAGACCTTTCCTGCCCCTTCAGTCTCTCATACTGGTGAGAACATGTGTTCCCATGTTGTTCTTAGAAGAATCACTTTGGAGATGTGTTTTGGTTCTTCCAGAAAAAGCATGTGTGAAGAAGCAGCTACTGATTCTTAGTGAGGACATCCTTGCTAACTGTGCAGTCACTTCATTTGTGTGCCTCTTATCACACTAGTAGAAGGTAGTGATTGTGGAGACAGGCCAGCCTCTTCCTCTGTCTAAGGTAGATCTTTTTTTTTTTTTTTGTTTCGGAAGGACTAAGGCATTCAGACTAGCAACACTTGGGTTTAAGGAGCCCTGCTACTTTGTGGAATTCCTGTCCTCTGAGTTAGACACTTGAAACTCAGGTCACGGGAGACTAGTGACTTAGGGGGCCCAAGAACTAGTCTATAGAAAATGCTGAGGGAAGGATAGAGCCTTATTTCCTTCAGTAGCTTGGAAAGCACCTGCATACTGTGTTGGAGCATGATGCAAAGAACGTAAAGCTGTATAGAGTCTGACTTGGTCTGTCTTGGTCTCTCCTTTCTGACAATCAGTGGGGCAGAAAGAGACTGAAAGAGCAAGCATGAATGGGTGTTGAGTAGCCATTTTACTGACTAACAGGAGGGAGAGCTGGACTGTATTTCATGCTCCAGGTGTTTCATTTTAGCTGTGGCTGGAACCCAGGTCTTCCAGGTACAGGACTGAGTGTTCTTGGTACTCACATAAGTCCATTGGCTGAAAGAGAGACTGTTAATCCTATAGACATGCATTTAGGGTGAGGTGTCATCTGGACTCTTATGCAGGACTGGGCCTATATGTGCCATTATTCAGCAGCTGCCATTTAGGGACCCATAAAGCAGAAGCTTGCTGTAGAAGAAATTGGGGAGATTTTGGTGCTAAGGGAGAAAACAACAGGTAGGTTACAACAAGTATGGGTGGGAGTGATTTTG
The DNA here is from genome assembly GCF_036370855.1 of Dromaius novaehollandiae. NCBI lineage: Eukaryota > Metazoa > Chordata > Aves > Casuariiformes > Dromaiidae > Dromaius > Dromaius novaehollandiae. The sequence goes on along the minus strand of NC_088099.1, from coordinate 44,213,212 downwards.
GGAAGCAAGAGATGCGAAGCACCCTTCTTGTGGATGTAGACTTTATTTCCTAGAAGGAGCATGCAATCATGCACTGGCATGTTTGCACATTTGGTTTGCTTCGTTTGTTGCAAAGACAGAATTGGGTTGCAGAGCTGCAATCTGAGTCCAGCAATCTGCTCAGTATTCAATAGGCTGTCTGGATTTTTCAGGCGGGCCATTTTGGAGATTAGAATCAGTGGAGAAATTCTGATACAGAGCCTGATGCTTGCCTGAAATGAAAGAGTAAGAGAGTTCTGGCACAGAACTCTGCCTGTGCCTGAGAGAAGTGTGGCCTCTGAATCCTGCCCCGGTAGGAATCTCACTTTTCCTTGTTTTTGAGTTACTTGGGACCAGAATTTTGGTTTGGACTCCTCTTTGATTATTGTTTTTATAGAAACACAACCAAGTAAGAACATCTGAGTAACTAATACCACTTCTATTTCACTTCTGATAAGTATCCTTCTAAAGTATCTAGATTTATCCCCCCACTGAAAAAACCCAAGAGACAGAGAACCTCACAGCAGTCCCTGTCATGTGATTAAGATCCAGTCTGCCTCTTGACATTTTTCTTACAAAACTATCTATTCAAACTTGGAGTTATTTGTTCTTGAGACTGTTAAGTAACTGTTCTTGAATTTCTTCCAGATCTGAAGGGCTATTCTTAGGAATGTGTTCAATATTTACTTGAATAAAAAGATCTTAACCTCAGTTCTTTTAAAAAAATGCTTTTTCATATTCTCATTCTTCTGAACAAGCCCAAAGAAAATAAGTCACTAACATATACTGGAAAGCCTTGTTATATAAACTGATTTAGCCAGGTGAGCCAAGTGATCCCTTGGAGAGAAAAAAGAGTCTGAAAAATGTATTTGATCTTTGTTTTCATAGTGAAAGGTGGGTCACAGAAGAAAGGGAGAATGTCAATTTCTGCCACTTGGTATAGATTGTCAACTTCTAGCTTTAAATAGAAGGCAGAGCTGAAAAAAGAAGCAAATGGCTTGAATTTAGAGGAAAACATGTGTTTTGTCTGCGCAGGTACTTTAGCTGGAGTTGTGACTGTAAATCTTCCTGCTGGCTTGAGAGCAGGAACCTTTAAAAGGGAACATTTACCCAAGGGTATTAGAAATGCAGCCTTATTAAAGGGAACAAAACTGTAAAGAGTAGAATAATTTTATGACCTTTCTTTTCCTTTCAGTGTTTTTAGGTATGTGTCTCAGTGTATTATTATATATGAGTGTGACTGAGAGGGTCTTCTGCGTAACATAGATATCATCATGATAATAATTTTGCATACACATAGTGAGAGTCTGTCTGTGCCCCAGAGAGAGAAATAGATGAGGTAAAGGATGGAAGAAAGTTTGATGCAGCTTCTACCTGGAGTTGTCATTTTTCAATAGACCATGACAGAAGTGGACTTGACACCCACTTGAATCTCAGTCCAGTAAAACGATACTTGAATAAAATCTCCTGGGCTGTATAAAATCACACAGTGCCAATTCTTGTGGTGTCTAAATGCCCTTATATAATATATAACAGTCTATAATAGATGATCATTACCATGAGCTGCTTAAATGAGTTTTAGGTTGTTTAGGTTGTGTATTTGTGCTGAAACACCTGAGTTGGCTCCAGGCAGAGGCAACTTAAGTTCAGGTAGGCTTGTTAATTAGGCACAGTGTTACACAAAAATGGCTATATTGTTTCCAGGATCATCAAATCCCGGAGCAGCTTATCTAGTTTTGCATGGCACAAAGCTGAAGTTAGTAAGTCATATTAGGTCTAAGTTAGTAGCTTGAGCATTTCTGAACTGTGCTACCAGGGTTGGAAATGCTGTGGAGACTGTAGCAGTCACCCCTCTGTCACTCTGTGTGAAGCCTGTTTGGATTTAGTGTTGGTTTATGAGTATGTGGTAGCTATCACTACATTATCTGTTCAATACACCAGGTCTCAGGAGGGTATATTAGTTTGGATATGGGAAACTGGGTCCGAGAGTTTGTTTGGAGTGGCACCTGTGCTAAGAAGCTCACTGCAAACCCAGAATACAGAGAAACAGGAGAAAAAAGACATTCACGCAAACCTGACAGGAGCCATCACCCCACCCTGGTAATGAATCCAAATGAATAAACACCAGTGAATGACTGCATACTGACCACGTGGAGATCCTTTGTAACATGCTTTCCCATTATTCCTGTAATACTTGTATTACTGGGGTTATTCCATTTTCTGGCATACTCCAGCTAAGCATTCCTCTATATATGGGAGAAGTGATAGTATTTAATAACCTGATTGGTGCTTTGCTGGTTGAGAGTAACTGCACTGATGTCAGTGGAATTACACTAGCATGAACTAATATACAAGGGAATTGCTGCAGTTATGTAGATAAAAGGAAACAAATTGACAAGTCGGATCTGAATATTTTGCACTCTTTGCCAAAGCAAACCAGCTGAAAGCTCACTATATAGTGCCATGCTCCCCAAGGTAGAGCAAAGGAGCCGGATGTTCTAAACATTTCCAGGGAACACTGCCTGATGCTCCACATATCTAAAGTATATAGACTGCCTGTAACAGAAAGTTTCTTGACTTTGTATTCTTTCAAAATGTTAAATTAACCCATTGTATTAAATTGTCCTATGCCCAGTGGAGGAAGTATATTTTAAAAACATGCTGAGCAATGGCCCAGACTGCTCAGCACTGCTAACATTCAGTATTCAGTAGTCACAAGACGATGTGTTTGAGTTTTACCCAGAAGGTTTAAATGAGATATTTAACAGAAGATTTTAAGCTTTCTGTTCTCATGTTACCTATGCATAAGAAAAAGCTCAATATTTACCAGACATTGCATCTTATTTACACCTATACTACTTCTTACTACTGAAAAGATAGTAAATTAAATAGATTTTAATGATAACTTGTGCAGTCAGTTTATAAGAATAAATTGCATGTTATTTACAAATGAGAATGCTTTACAAATTCACACTGTGAATTGCTAGTGCAATCCTGAACTTGTCTGTAATTAGGTAGAAAATAGATAACATTAAGCAAGAGCAGTATTGAAACCCCTTATCTGCTGGTCATCAGTATTAACCAGGTGTGTATCGATGTCCAGGACCCACACGCACCAAAAGTCACCTGCAGACACAGTGTGCTCTTTGGGTAGTTCTGACTGGCTAACCTCCTGACAGGCTCTTCTTTCTCAAAATGTGGCTGATTCTTGTGTGATTTGTATTCTTGCACAAACTCTGTTCAGTGGTTTGCATTCTGCTCCTAGAGGCTTCTTGCTCCTGATTGCCTATTCTCTCTTTGTTCATCCCAATGCACTTTCAGAATACCAGGTCTAGCGGACTTTTGATGGAAAACAGAACAAAGAAATTTGTTTACCAGAACTGAACATCTACAACATGATTCACCATTTTTGTGATGAAGGTTGTAGTCGGGCAATCTCAAGCAAGTGATTTAGCCTGTGTTAAGAAAATACCATTTCTCAGCTGAAATGATGTGACCAGCAATGTGGATTTTCCTGTGCTTTTACAAATGAAAAACAATGCACTCACATAAACCATCACAGTTGACTTAAAAGGTGCTATAAGCTAATCTGTTTAAATCCATTTTGTTGCATATGCTAAGTGTGTGCATGTGCTTGGTGGCTCTGCTAAGGAGAGGTTGATAACTTCTTAAGAGCAGTATCTTTAACTGGCAATTTATTATACTCATGAGCACATGACCCACCTTGAGAAGCTGAGAGAATGGGGATCTGCAGGGATTTGCAACACTGCAAAGCCTGCTTTCTTTCAGTGATACATTGCAGTCATGCCTCTTGGTCTTTTATGAAGTCTTCGGTTTAAAAGCGTTTTGTAGTCTGTATACATGCCACAGTGGCATGTGGAGCAGGTGATGGATCCTTCTGAACCAGATAACCTGTTACATAGCTGTCCGTGGTTTCAGGGGACTTAATACTGCCTGTTCTGGTGCCATGCCTATAATGATAACTTAAGGGTGTGTTTCCTCTTTACTCAGCCCTGTCATGTCATCAGTTGGCAGCCGGTAAAGATTGCCTGCGTGTCTGGAGCCACTGTTGGGAGCTCAGACTCGTAACTCTGTCTAGTTTGTGTCCCAGCTACAAAGTGAGAATCTCATTTGTCTATGCATCTTGCTTTATCCTCCCGAGTTCCTTTGCTGCTTTATTCTGTTGATGTTCTGTTGAAATCAATGGAAAACTGAAAAAGAGAGGTATACTGAAGAGAAATCAAGCAGTAAAAGTGAACTCACTGTCAGTGTTTGTCCTCATTTTTGTTTCTGTCTGTTTTGATGCCATTTGCTTGATGTGAATAGAGGAGCCATTTTATAAATACAAGGTCAGCCCTGCAGTGCTGGACGAAAAAAAGAGCATCTGTTCGAGAATGCACTTCAATTTGTTACTTTGTGCTCAGTGATTAGCTGCTTATCTGCTCAAATAGCAATTTTAACAGACCTTCCTAACTTATTGCACAGGACTCTGAAAACTGAAAACTTGAAATTTTTATTCCAAAAGCTAGACATTTAGGTGCCCATGACCTTTATTTCCTTTGAAAAGCTTGTATGTTTGACCCTCACGCAAACCCTCTACCACACATACTGGAGGCAGAAACTTGACAACGATTTGGAATTAAGACATCAAGGCTGTAAAAACAAACTTCATCAATCTCAGCCTGAGGCTGTAAGGAGACATTTTGTGTAAGTGTTAGGATTTTAATATGTAGTCAGCAAAAGTAAAGATGCTTTGTGGCATTTTTGTATGTCTATTATTATCACACCATCAAGAATATTGAGACTTTTTAGTGTTGTTATAGTTCTAAGTATTAATAATACAAAAAATGAATGCTGGTGTTGGACTGCTGAGCATGGCAAAGTGTAACACAGCAATCGGGATATTACAAAAAATTACTTTCTCACTGCACAACAGAATGCAATAGAAAGCAAAGATTATAATGATGCAGCTACAAGTGACTTCCTCAAATGTATCCTTTCATTGGTATTGTCACGAAGGCATTTGTTGCCTTAATATTATCTTACACTTTCTACTGTCAGAATTTAATTAGAAGATTTTTTTTTTTTTTTTTTTTTTTTTTTTACTGTGCTGTAGGTAGTGGCTGGTTCCTATTGTACATATTAGTGTTTTGTATTCTAAGAGTTCTACAATGTCTTGACATTTTTTTAGTGAGATTAAATGTGAAATATAATGTGAATGACTAGATGAAATCTTTTAATATGAATCTGGATTTTTTTGGAACACTGTACCTGGTTTGGTTGAGCCATTAGCCCACAGCTTCAGCAGTTTTATTTAACTCCTGTGAAGTTAAAGTGGCCTACACTGAGATTGAGACTTGTGTCTGTAATGGCCCATAGCAACTAGTCTTCCTTTAGCAAGACGCAAGGTCCTGAATCTCTCAAGTGTCATCTTCCAGCCTCATTTACGACAGAAATCTACTCTGTTAAAGCATAGTCCTGTAAAATTTTTATAAACACTGAACGTGCTCTTCCTTTGCATTTGTCTTCCTTTCCACTGTTTACAGCTCACAGTCTTAGGCTGCTGCTCGTACCACAGAGTAGTAGTAATAACATTGCATTTTATTACTGTCTTTTCCATGGTGTTTTTATTTCCTTTATGAAGGTTATTGTTTATTACAAAGGTGTTTGAGCACATGTCTGATTACAAAGGTGTTTGAGCACAAAGTTCCTATTGATTTTATTGTAATTAGGTGCCTCACTATCTCTGAAAATCTGGGATACAGAGAATCGTTTTTTCAAGCTCTTCTGGTAGTGAAGAGAACAGACCATGGGCCAGGTTGGAAGAATAGCATAAATCACATTTTTCCAAAAGCCTTGTCCTTACATACATGAAGTATGTTGTCACCTTAGAAAGTTGTCCTTTTCACAGTTAAAAAAAACAAAAAACAAAAATCCCTACCATTTCTAGTAAGATGTCTTCTCAAACATCTCTGTAATCCATCTATGAAGACCTGTCTTCTGTGAAGTTTATCTAACACATAATCATGGTTGGATTGAAGGGCTGATGTTTTCTGTATTATAATGTAAATTTTTTACATGTCTCATGTGGGTCTGATTATGAACAAGTGAAATCAGTGGGTTTTTTCCTGCTGCTTTTTTTGTGGATGTCTTTAATCTTTTTCATCACCTTAGATTTTAAACTCCTTGAGGACCATGGACGTACGCTGTTAGGGTCTTGCAGTTGTCTTCTACTATGATCTAAATAGTTACTAACAGGAAAATGGTATTTAAGAAGTCATTCTGCTATTAACTGGAGGAAAACAAGGGAGAGGATTGAGGAAAAAATCAGTATGTAGAGAAAGAAAAAGAGGTAACAAAACAATGATAGTGAAGCAAATACAGAGGCCTTCAGAAGAAATTAACAAGTAATTATGGCAAACATGGAAGAGATCCTCAGCTGGTGTTAGTTGTCATAGCTGATGTAAGCAGAGTTATGATAGTTTTACATATTTTTAAAAGATGATGAATGCAATAAGCCATAAACTGCCTGCATGCAGGAAAAGCCATTACCTTTTTTTCTTTCTGTTGGGAAAGAGGAGTGGTGAGAGACCAGAGGATTAAAAAAAGGGGCAAAAGCACCAATAACCACAAAAAAGGAGATAAAGCAAGAAGAAACAACTTCAGCATTCTTGAAGGATAAAGTAGTTATAGGGAAGAAGAACTGAAGTACTGTCACAAGGAGAGGGAAAAATACTGGGACTCTTGAGGAATGCTCAGGTGGGGTTAGGAGCAAATAACATATTGAAAAGCCTGCAGAGTTAGATTAGGACCTGATACCAGTAGGGCCAAATGATTTCTGGCTATTTCTGAGCCATGTAGTATCTAGGAGAAAACCAAAAGCAAGTGGTCACTGTCCTGTGCCTTACTAAATCACAGCACGAGTCTTGGTTCAAGTCTTAACTATTGGTGAACAAAATATACTTAGACTAGGACAAACTATAAGGTGTAGAAATGTGCTACATCCTTTAGACACAGTCTGCAGGTATTTACTCACACTTGTCTTTGGGTTTACATGATCCAGTAATAAACATAGCTTTCATGTCCTGCCATGCTGAAGTTTAATCTTGATCCCAAACAGGTTTCAATATAAATTCATCAGGAAATTGCCAAAAGCTCTGTGATACCAGTCCTCATCCTAAAGCTGTGGAGCTTGCAGAATCAAGTAACAAGCATAGCTCATCAGTCCTTGGTATATGAAAAAATGAACCCTCACCGTAGCTGAAGGATCTCTGCCTGAACCAGACCAAGCTGTTTGTTCTTCCTGTCACTCTTACTCTGTTTGCCCCAACATCCTGCTATTCGCAGCTAAATGAAGGGCTGTACAGCATGGTAGAGGAGGAATTTCCAGAAGTTCTAGCAACTGCAAAAGACATGAATAAAATGCAAACCAAAGCAAGCTTTCTGCTTACTCTCTTCTGTGTAATAGGTTAGTTTGGCGTAAGCCAAGGACTGAAATGAGATGAGATAGTATAAAAGACTGACTGAGATCATATTGTCTGTGTTATTTTCTGAACAAATCTGCTGAATGACATTTTAAAAAGCAGAAATCAAATATGTCTGCTAATTTCCTGCAGAGGTCTTGGAACAACCACATGAGAGTGAAAATGCTTTACCTGAGAAGGGAAAAACAAACAAGACTCTAATAATTGTGTAATATTGATTGTAGGTGCATGCGCTCGAAGATCACCAGTGTGTTAACACTCAGTAGTGACTGCTATATCCTGGGGTTGTTACAGAATTCTTTTCCAGTTGTTTATGTCAGGTCTGCTTAGGATGCCAGGTGCTAGTAAACACATGAGCATAATTAGGGCTGCAACAAATACAGCCTTGCTAATTGTGAGTGGCGCCATGGTTGTATACAGAGAGGTAAAGCATAACTGTATTGCTGTTCAGCTTTTCTCTGGACTGTCTCTCCAGACAATTTCTAACTGATACTGTAACTGGTTCACTAGTTATGTAGCTCAGTAATGATATAGGAATATGGAAATAAACATACTGGGAACAAAAAGTCAGATTTAGTATTTCATATTATACCACCAGCAGCCTGATATTTGTAAGGATGAATAGAACTGTTGTTACATAGACTTGACATAACACGTGTACAGAAAGACTCAGAAATGGCAGCCTCCAGCTGCCAAACGCAAATGCTTGGCAGAGTACTCATTTTCATTGAGGTGTCCTAGCACGTCATATAATGCATAGTGAGACTCTCAGAATAGGAATCATAGAGACCATTAGGCTGAACAGGAAAACAGTGGATATGAATACTTCTAAGGAAGAATAACAGCATAGGTAATCACCTACCATCAGCTTGCAGACCAGAAAAAACAACAAGGTTTTCTTCTTGCCTGTGTTACCTTTAGGCTGAATGAAGAGCTGAGTGTCAAGCAAGTTAGGAGAGGTAAGCTACTGCAGAAACTTATTGCACATCATCTGTTCTGTGGTAACTCCCTGACCCAACAGTAAATGCAAACTAGATTTGTTTGGTTTTGTCCAGTAGTAAATCACCTTGAATTATCTTGCAAGGAGGAACAAGGCAATATTAAAATTGCATGAGCTTTTCCATCTGGATATAAATTCCCTTTTTCGGCTAGCGCCTGCCCAGTAGTCTCAGTCGTTAGGACTGTCTCTCCTGTAAACACCTGTTGAGATATTTTGCATTTTTTCAGCCCCACTCCATAAGAATATCCTCATGTTCCATCTGGAAAATAATTCATATTGCTTGTTCTATTTCAAACTGAGTCAGAAGTTCATTGGAGAGATAGAATTTGGACTCTTGAAATAAAAACGATGGGATGATTATTCACAAGTAATCTAGTTCATTATTCAGCCAGCTGTGTACACAGGACATCACTGCCATTAAATGCTCTGGAAAAAATGCTTCTTTTGTCATCAGTTGTGGCTCTAACTGTCAAATCATAGTGGAGTTTTCATCTGTGATGTCTTACCTTTGTGATCTTAAAAGGAAGCAGCAAGTTCATTGGGACAATAAAGTCATGTCTACGTACTGCATTATAAATGAGTCTGTTTACTTTTCTTCACTTTGTGATAGAAAAAGCAAGTGATGGGGAAAAGTACTGCTTATTTATAATTGCACCTGTTCTTGCATAATAGGAAATACAGTTTGAGCCATGCTTTCCTGCAATTGTTGTCTGACTGGTACAGTTATTCACTGAATCTGACACCCTTGTGTTATCTTTCAAGGGATGTTTTATTTCTTTTACTTTATTTATTTATTTTTTAATTCTCTATCATGTTGCTCTTTACATTAGTATCCTAGCTGTGTTTCCTGAGCTGCTTCTCTGGATGTCTTTCAGGCCAGGACAGTAGCATGCAGTGTCTTCACATTTGCATTCCTTGATGAAACTGACCTAACAAACAAATGCATGTGGTTGTGCCAAGCTGGAGGTAAAGGAAACACTGTTCTGCAGATTATAGGAGATGTTTGGAAGCTGAGAGCGTTTTTGGTTCTGTGAATTCCTTATAATATTTTGTTCAAATTTTAAGGTTTGCAAACCAGCCTTATCATTTTTACCACTTGTAGTGATTTTATCCCTGGCCAGCTGCACCTCCTTCCCTTACCCAGGAGGTTTCTGTTTTAAAAGTTTTCAGGAAATATTAAAAAGAGTTCAGGATGTATATTTCACCAATCAAATGCAAGGAATTTAAACTCATAATATTTACCTTCTTTCTAAATCTAGATCCCTTAATGCATTCATGTTCAGCTTACAGTGAATAGGGGAATTGTTCATGTTCATGTAGACCCTCACTAAATTCAATTAGAAAAAACAGAGACTTAGATTTGCAAAGTGTTTTCTTCTGCCTCAGTGCTGGGCAAGCCTAAGCTTTCTTTCTCCTTAACCAATCAAGTAAACTTTTAATGGTTCTGAAATGTAAAAATATAGCTTAAATTAATCTATGAGGAGAGATGAAAAGGACTGTCTGGCAGGGGAAAGTGCTAGTCAGCTCAAGAGTGAATAACTTTCTGAAGCTTGTAAAAATTAAATTGTCAGCAAAATTACTACTAATATTGAACAGGGAATTGAATGAGATGAATGGATATGGGATAAATATATAGACTGCAAAGTAAAACAAGCAGGAAGGACTACCTGTATTAAAACAGATAAGAGTAAAGCAAAAATACATATCCTAGTTTATGGTAGAAATTAAGAAGAAAACTGCAGAGTCTCACAGCTGAAAAAGAAAAAAATCATGCAGCATGAAAAAAAATGATGTGCTAAATTAACAATTTCTGAAACATACCTGGAAATAATATTGAGAAATACAGTCTAGATTTACACATTGCTGATAAGAAAGTTTTTAGTATTCTATATTTAATGGAACTTAGTTTATCTAAATAAAATAATACTAGAAACCTTAGGCTTGTTCCATCGAAATCAAGGAGAGCTTTGCTGTTAAATTCAAGGGAGAATTTCAGCCTGAAAATCTGGACCAATGGTAAAAATAATTTAGCTTGAAAGTTGAATATTTGTAACTGAAATAAAGATGAATGTAAATTAGTTTTTCATAGCAAATTTTTTCTTTTTCCCTCCTCAGACTTTTTAGAAAGGAGTATAAGTTTGTGGTGATAAGCAATAAATGTTGAACAAGGCTGGGCTCTATTAAAACAAAAAAACAGTGAGTAGAAAGATATTATAAATAGAAAATAGCTTCCTAGCCTTGTTTAAAAAAAATTATCTCAAAGGACGGAGGGTTAAATTTAGCAATGTCAGATGCAATGGCATTTTAGAGATCTCAGACTTTACTAAGCTATTATTAAAGTACTGTCTACTACTGAATGGAATATTTTGTCATATGTGGTGATGTTAAGGGAAAGATGGCTGGGAGGAAATGGTGGTGATTGCCATTCCAAAAGAAATCACTTTCCAGCACAAGGCCTAAGAATTTTTAAGGCGACATGGAAGCCATAGAAAGTAAGAGGGAAGCCTAGTAGAAAAGGAGTGAATGGGTAAGTTGCTTGTGCTGCAGATGTCCCCAAATGGTCTAGAAGGGAAAATGATCATTTAGCATGGATCTGCAAAGAAGAGGTATGGATTAGATATGGCTTGGATAAATGTTTTTGAAAGCTCTAAATGGAAGAGGATTGCGTAGTATATTGTAGGAATGAATATTCAAGGGCCTGTGACAAGGAGAGTATGCCCTAGCCCAAAGCTTCTTCATTTTAATACTCTGAGGTGCAGTAGTATGGGGGGGGAGGGGGGGAAGGCAGGAAGATTGTGGTATTGTATCTAAATTGAGTTTCACTACATGGTGGTTGATGGTGGTTGAGATGTCCTTCACTTGCATGATTGGCATCATACCTGTCATTCCTTTAAAATACCCTTCTTTCAAAAGCACAGAAATTCAAATTTTAATAAAGAAAGCATAAATGTATTGTTGAGCAAATAGATCCATAGCCTGTTGCAGAGCCTGCTTTAGGCAGCTTTGCTGAGGTCATTTGAACGTGGCTGGCATACTAACTTCAGTCATTTAAGCAAATTTTCCACTTGATACAGATGATCTCTCTGTCACATGGAACTGTCTACTATCTGCCTCTAAAAGACTGTCACATGGTTTGAACAGAACAAGCTTTTCTGTAACTGTAGTATTTCCTGTAGGTTATGCCTTGGTATTGCAAATCTGAAGTGATCAGAAACCGGTCATCTCAGTATGTGGAATGTTACTAGTTCGGTATGACCTCAGCTGGAGAACACTTAAATTATTTTTATGAAAAATTTTTCATTTTTAAAAGCCAGATATGATGAGGCCATTTTTGACATCTCTCAGCATCAGTCAGTATATTTATGTATACTACATGCTTTTCCCACATTCTGAAGTGGGGATTGGGAATTTATAATGAATGTTACCTTCTTCTCAGAGCTTAAGCAAATTCTGGCATCTGGCAGATTTAAGACAGAAAAATATGTTATGTTGACATTTCCTATCGTTAACATCCACAGACAGGCAAAGCTGATTGGGAAGTATTTTATGGAAGAAAATGACTTCATGTGACATAGCCAGTCTTCTTGTCAGCCTGACTGATTAGAAGGTTTTTCATTAAATGGATTTCAAAGGAAGGATCTAAAAGCTTTAGGATTGAGAATGGTAAATAATATTTATCTCCCAAATAGTTTGCTTGGGAAACTTTTTAATCCTTAAGTTTTTTTGTAAAAGTTATTAAATACATTTAAATTAGCTTGAAGCTAGATTAGTCATAAACCTGCTTTAAGTCCTGCTGGAAGTGTGTCTAAAATTAAATCATTCTGGGGAAAATTTATTATGACTGTGGTTGCAGCAAAGTCGTGATTTGCTAATGCAAAACCAGGGCAATATTACCTAATGGTCAGGTCATTGGACTACATCCTGGAAGAGCTGAACTTCATTTGTACACTGGCCTCCCGAGTGACTTACCTTGTCACTTAACACTCCAGAATATGGCAGTGAGTAATTCCTGCAACCTTTGAAAGACAGTTTGAGTTCTACTGATGAAAAGGCTTATTATTGCCTATTCTTACTTAAGGTTATATTGTTCTTCCTCAAAACGAGTATTTTCTTCCAAATCAAGACTGCTTTAGGAAGATTTTTCTTAATGAGCTTTGCTGAAAATCTGTCTCTCTCATTGTAGAATAGGCTGATATCTAGCTTTTGTACATTTGTAGGTTTGGGAAAAAAATGTTTTTGGGAAACAGCAACTCTAGGGGTAGTGTGCAGGTGGGTAATGACAATGGCTACTAAAGGACAATGCCATTGTTGTTAGGATGTTTTTAGGACATTCCAGGTTCATCAGAGGTGAGTAGTGTGTGCAGCAGTGTTTACATGGCTAACAGTTTACTAAGGGAGCTGGCTAACAATCTACTAAGGAAACTTTTCCTGAGTTAGTCTCAGCAGGCTTAGCTAATGTAGCTCCTTCCACTGCTGGAATTGGGTCTACTCAACTACAACCGTCAGCACCTACCACTCCTGCTGATGTGGCATAGATGCAGCATAGAAATTAGGTTTGGATATTTATACCCACTTACATCTCAAAAACTACTTCTTTGTCACCTTGAACTCTTAAAATCAGGCACATCTCTACAAACGGCTTACTACAGTAGCTGCAGCAGCAGAATGCAATGAAATGAAGAGCATAAAAGCACTAAGATTAGATACTCTGCTGAATAACATGTTTGTGTAATGCTCACCCAATAATCAAGAAAACAAATATCCGGGGTTATTTAACTAACATGGTCTGCCCGATCTACATCTGACTCATGCCAGTATTGTGCTATGATCCCTGGAGTCACATAGATTTGTTTGTTTGCTTCATGGGAAGAGGCTAGACCATCAAATTACTTCTACAGGCAAATTAATTCTCTTCCTACCAGGGCTAAACGTGCTTTACTGTAAGATACATTAAATGAAAAAGCAGGTAAAATGTATCCAAGGTAGGCAGCAAAGTACATCTAAACTGTATATTGCCCAGATCATCAGTGTTTGAGCTCAGCTTAGTTTTCCTTACTGTTGATCGTTGATCAAGGAAACCATCGGTGCTCCCAGAGAAATAGAAATCCAAATAATTATTGACTCTATCCACTTTCCAGACTGAATCTAGTGTCTCTCATCACAATGTAAGAGCAAGCTAAGTCTTGTAAAAATGCAAGTCTACCTTGGATTTAACCAGAGGGAAAAGGATTATGAGAATGATGGCTCAGCTCAGGAGAAATCTTCATGTATTTATCTCTTTCTAATACAAAAACAAGTTGTACCTCAGACATGTTTGTTGATGTTCTGAAAACATAAAGGAATTTGCTGTTACCTCAGGCAGGGAATTTCATCTTAGTGTACATAATGTTCAGGAGTGCCCTAATGAGTAATACCCTAAATAACCATGGCAGCAATTCCTGTGTCTTTGAAATATCATGGCTTAGTTCCATGTAGGATGCAGACTGTTAAACTGGTGAGAAACTGCTGAGGGCAGAAACATGTCTAACATCTTCACTCATTCGATTTCTACAGATTGTATCATTTTTTTCTGAAGCAGACACCAAGAAAACACAAAGCCTTTTATGCTAGTGGTTCCCATGTGGGACTCCCTTACAGAATTGGAGCACTGTTTATTGTAATCAGAATATTTTACTCTTTGTGCTTAAGTTTTTATTTACTGTTACTAAAATCATGCTTAACTTTTTCCTTCCCTAACCTTTCATTAAAGTGATACTGTAGCTAGTGAAGTGAAGACTTCTTTAGATTTTACCTAGAGTATCTGCTGAAAAATCAAATTACTATTAAAAATGTTCCCCAAGAGATAAAATCAAAATGCTGTAGGACTGAGGAGATATGATATCCAGAGAAGAATTCAAACAAGAGCACATAACCTTCACATTTCCTGAACTGATGTAATACATTTCCTATCCTAAAATAGATGGACCAGGTCTCTGGGTAGCATTCCTATTACTTTATTGCTCTTCGATTCTGATTGAGAGCCATTATATTATATTCTGGGAGAACAGAAGAATTTGAACAGCACACAAAAAGAAACAGAGTTCTTGTGATCCTGCCATTAAGCATTATATATCACAATGTGCCTTTAGTTCTTGCATAATCTGAAATTCTGTAATTTTCTTCCCAGCTTAATTTTTGATTTACGGATTCAAAAAATCTCACTTGTAATCTTGGAAAAAGCTGAGAAAATTTGGTGGGTGATTTTTGTTACGCTGATCCTCTTCCCATAGACAATAAGAAGAACCAATGAAAGATGGAGCTATAGGTATAAAATACAGTGACAGCTGTATTTTAGTAGTGAGGGCTTCAGGTGTGCTGAATAACAGGCACCGTATCATAAGGCAGTATCCATTCAGAATCTGGAGATTCAGCAAGACACCACACTAGACTATTCAAAGAGTGTTAGTACTAACGCTCAAGGCAGCAGTGTCAGTTCTTCCTTGCCTGATCATCACCAAGCAGTTATGCTTTCTAACATCTAAAGATGTTTTCTAACAATGAAAAAGTACAGGTAGCAAGCCTGGAAGAAACAAGCTTGTAGGCAGTTGGAACTGTCATCATTAGCAGTCAAAATGGAAGCCAATAGAGTTTAAGGATCCCATCCCCAGAACAGATGTGGTGGGACTAACTTCTGAAGGGTCTTGAATGAAAGTGTGTGCTTATATCTGAAGGATGAGAGAGGTAAGGAAGGAGAACCAATGAAGAAGTAAAGAACAAGCAACAAGCCAGTTAGAGTGTTTTGCAGATAAATTTTAAAGTATGGAGAAAAGCTGAAGGATCTAGGTAAAAGAGAAGGATATTATCACAGTCTAGTGTTACAAAATAATAAGTAATAATGCTTGGGTAAGAACTGTAGCAGATATATCTTAAAAAATAAGTCACATTTATCTGCAGGCACCAATAGATTTGAAAAAGAAAACAAATCCCAGAGTAATACAAAATATCTTAACAAACAAACAAAAAAAACCCTCTTTAATCTTTAGTTAATGGATAAACTAATTCTTTCTGGTTATAAACACTTTGGAACGGTGTTCTTTGAAACTGTTTGAGTCTTTAGCTCAAGAGACAGTTATAATAAAGTCCAATTCATTTACATAATGTATTGGCTTTTCTTCTCAGGCTGGTCTAGAATGAGGCCCTTCAAGAAAATCCATTCTTTCTTAGCATGCAGGCTCTGAAAAATACCTGTTTCTTCTCTTGCACATGTCTAACCAGCCTTTTCATTGCAATGTAGTTTCAAAAAGCAGAAGGAAACAGACATTCTTTTGTAGGGATCTCTGAAATGCGTAACTGTCCTCAGATCCTTGATGAATTTGAAAGATTTTATGGCAAAATATATTCAAAGACTTTTTTTGTGCAACATTAATTGAAATTCTCAGTATCAACTACTTGAGTTCAAATAAGCCATCTGGCTGGTTTGTATGTTCAGAGGATATGGCACTGCAAAAATGACCAAGAATTCCTAAGACCTTTTAGACTCTGTCTGTGACAACAGTTAATGATATGTACAAACAGTTCAGAACTGTCAGAAACTATGAAAATGGCTTGAATTGTTGAGAAGTGCTACAGTATTTGACAGTATTAGTAGTTAGGAGTTAGCCATAGATCAGTTGTGTGTGCTCGTTTTCATCCTGTCCAGTCACTCCTGTGACTCAAAAATACCCAATAAGATAGATACGCTGAAGAAAAAAGCAGAGGGAAGTCATATTGTACAAAAGCCAGACATAAGAGAGAGAGTTGTTAGAGCATGCAGAAGTACCCAGATTCCTATCTGCTTGGCACAAGCAGTAGCAAAGGTGGGAGAAGCATGCAGGTAAAATGTAGCGTGTCATAGAGCTGCGAGTCAGTTAAAGAGGTGGAGAAGGAAGAAAGGGGAACTAGATGGAATAGGAGGAGGAAGAAAGGGAGGATAGTCTTCAGTGTTGCAATAAGCCTTAGCTACCAGACGCAGGGTGGGGAATCTGGTTGATGTCAAACATACAAGTTACACCTGAGAGAAGGATCCAGGGAAAAGTGCACTTTTGATCATCCCTTAGTTGAGTGTCCTGTTTAAGACTGTAATCAGATGTCTGGAAGAGAAGACAGAGTGGGAGTTGGGACTTTTCACACTTTACAGGTGATTATAGGTAATTTCAGCGGGATAACAGAATGCGGTAATTTAATGTGTTGGTACTGTCTTTGCACTAATGCCTGGAGCAGAAGAGGCAGAAGTGCCATGCTATAAAGAGAAGAGAAACAGGAAAGAACTGGTACCTTCTGTGAAGCAGGAGACATATTATGTCCAAGATGTTGCTTGCATCTTGTCCTATGCTCATCACATTGCCTCATAGGTATATTTGCCAGAAAACAGTTCCATTTTGTAACTTGAATTTCTAGGTAAGTGTGTGATTTCAGTGATTGCCAGAAAAGATGTCTCACATCAAAGACTGAATTTCTGGTCATATCCAGAGAAAGACTGGCCTGAGAACAGCCCAGTAGCAATGAGGAAAGGAGGCGCCATGTTGGGGGTGATTGTTAAACCTCTGGTCTGAATCAAGCAGTGTTGAAAAAGAAGCCTGATTTCTTCATCTTAAATGAAGTCCTTAGCCAAGTGATGTAATCACTTACCCAGGGCTGGAGTTTCCCTGCTGTGACAGGAAGCTTCAGCAGCCTCGGATTTACTTCTTTACTCATTTTCTACATTTGTAAAATTTGTAAAATTAAGCAACATTTCCAGTGAAAATGAATGGGAGAAAGGTACAAGAAGTCTACCTCTATTTGGAAGATGGGAGTTAGCCTTCTCGGTTCCTTAGCTCCTTTTGAAAACAGTACCCTGTAGAGATACCCATCTAATAATAATTTAAATCATAGATGATGTAACTGTTCTCACTCTTGGTAAGCAGCAGATAGTTGCAGTTCTAGAATCACCTCAACTGTTTGGTTTTGCATGATTTCCAAGCTGCAGCCATCTTTGTAGTTTATTTAGATAAGGATCAGGTAAGCAACCACATTTCATATGCTTATTCAAAGTTATGCTGAACTACACAACCTCTTGCTCAACTCTATTCCTTTATTTTTCTTGCATAACAATACATTAAAATCTGTTATTAAAAAAGCTCTAAAAGTTTCCTTACTCCTTTCTCATCAGCCAAGGTAACAGGATAGTCTTGATGAGACTTAACAGTATCTGCTCAAAACTCATTTGCATTCTCGTCTGTGCATTAGACCATTGGGAAAAACAGAAAAGATGTGATGATCCTAAGTGAATCTGACACAAAATCTTCATGATACAGATAGCAATTTTCATCTCTATTAGACTCTTATGTCCCCATAATTTCTTCTCTCCTTCACTTAGGAATGAGAACAACCACAGCTTTCTTAGAATACCCTGAGAATGAAAGGCCAGCGTTTTGAGCAGCGAAGACTGTAGAAAATGCATCTGCAGAGGAGATTTTTCTAACCAGCCTTGGAAGGGTCTGTGAATCTGCCAGAGATCTGTTTGTTATCAAGCACAAGCTATAACATCACTTAACCTGTACCCAACCTTTTATTACAATCAGTCATTTTTTTTGTCTCTCCAAGCCCCAGTCAGTGTTCTGTGTATAACTATATGGCCTTTTCCCAGGGAATAGGATTCTCTTTAGGTTTCTGGGGAAATATCTTAAGTCACATTAACTAGATATGAATTTATGTTTCCTTACTGAATAGTTGCAATGCTGAGCATCTTCAAATCACCACCCATTATTCTTTGAAGTAACTAAAACTTTTTGAGCCAGATGCTGTCATTAGCATTAAAGAAACAACTTTTATTCACTAATTGACCAACAAACAAATGTTGATGAAACCTATTTTGAGGATAAGGAATGCAGTTGCCTTTGCAGCATCAAGATTTGGCACCCAGGAAAGCATATATTAGCAGAAGAGAGGCTGATAAGCTTCTGGTATTTATGACAGTGGGAGCCAGGCAGGTCTCCTAACAAGTCAGAAAGAGAACCTTATTGTATCTATTTTTCACCATGACCCAGTAGAACAAAACATGGTTAAATAGCCTGATGAGAATTCAAGCTACATGAAGAAATACTTAGGCAATACTGCAACTCCTCCCAGCCTTTACTTATTTAGATCATTGTTAATTCTAAAAAGTCATGTCAGAATCAGGCCCTTAGTATCCCCCATGTTCTGAGAGACTTTTCTGTGTAGACATACTTCAACATACTTAAATAAACTTCAGTCTACACAGAAAAATACAACAAAACTTGTAAGGCAGAATGCTAGGAATGACTTGTTAGTGCTCTTAGATTTGGGCAGAGGCAGACCCTGAAAGATTTCCAAGCTAGTCTGATTCGTTCTGAGGTCTTTACCTGATGAAACAAAGTAAAAGGAATGATCAAGACATTGCTCAAGTCTGTGGCCTGGTGTAAAATATATGGGGTCAATGCTGGCACTTCCAAGAATCAAACTTGTAAAGCTGCTCAGTTTAAATCACATTCTGCAGAAACATCTGTTGTCAAGAGATTTAGGCCTGAGAGTCTTGTGCTTCTTTTTGACCATGACTTTAACAAACAGGAGAGTCACAAGGTATACGTGAGGAAAAAAAAGAAATTCTGAATGAAAAATAAAATCTAATAGGCATTTGTATGTCCTTCGGTGTCTTCTGAAAAAAAAAGAAACAGATAAGCTTGAATTTAGGTTACTGATATGGAAATATGGGTTATACAGCTTATACAGGAGAACACAATTTGTAGTGCTAAATTTTGTCTCACTCTACCACTTTATGCTCTGTAATTAAACATAAAATACTTCCCTCCATTCCCTCTCTAGACATGCTACTTAGGGAGCACAGAGAGTGAAAGGCATTTTAAAGAGTTCATGAGGTTCGGTGTTTAACATATTTTCAAATAAAGTTTTTCCATGTTGTTTGTAAATGAGCACATAACAGTTTAAAACCTTCCTACTATGTTTTTAACAATGAAATGCTATTTTTTATTCAAATCAAAGACACTGGCTACTTCGTATGGTTACAACAAAGTATTAACACATTGGCCCCATGGACAGCAGTGAAGACATGGCAACATCTTCTGCATGCTCTTTGCAAGGTGCTAACCCAATATGATTCCAAGAAGTTTTTATGCTTTGTCACTTTGTGACCAAATAAGGCTTTTTTCTTGAGGCCTAAATGCATATTCAAATGAGTTACAGGATGCTGTGATTTTGCAGCTTTATTACAGTCATCATATAATTGCTTCCTTTTGCAAGTGTTTGTCCTGGAACAATGTTTGATTACCACCAGATCAGTTCCCTAAAGTGTGGGCCAAAGACTTCATGTAATTTTTTACATGAATTTTTTGAGGGAGGGAGAAGTTGAAAGGGATGCAAGCTTTAGGTGTTCTCTCCTTAACTCTTTCATAGGCCCTGATAAAACACTGGCTTAGGATATACATACTTTTTGCTGATACAGTTGCCAGTTTGGCATGATTCAGAAGAGCATTTTTAATAGTAAGCATCAAAATGAACCTTTTGATTTAATGGAATTAGCCATGTGCTTGAAACTGAGCCAAACACTTCGGTTAAGACCTAACATGCTCAGGTTGATCCTAGGAAGAGAATGAGAGATCAGAATCAAATCTGGCTCTCTTGCATGGTGACACAAATCTGCAGAAATGATTAGGGAGTGTTATTGAAAGATAGTATTAATGATAATAACATCCACATCTCACTGTGGTAACTTTTTTTCATGTGCTTCTATCTGATGATCAGAATAGTTTATATTGAATGATTTCACAACAAATTCATCATTTGGCAAACCTTAAATTCTGCAAGTGGAAGAAAACAGATTCTGGAAACGTACTCATTCAGATATCTTTCTGATAACAAAACTGTAAAAACATGAAAATATGGGCAGAGTCCTTCATATCTTAAAAAATAATATTCCGAAGTCAATATTAGCTTGTAACATGAACAGAGCTGTTTGCTTTTTGGTTTTGATTGTAATTGCAATGTGTCAAAAACAAAACCCACAAACCCCACGCTACTTTCACTGTATGATTACTATGTGTGCAAGTACACTTTTGAGAAACCTTCTGTTTTGTTTTATTTTATTTTAAGAATTATGTTCTCTGGCTCCTTTTCCTCTCAGCTTTATAAAGAATATTACATCCAACCTCTGAGTCATAAAAATGTCTTCTTGAAAAATTAATTAAAAATCCATTTTAGTTCTTTTAGTTCTCTTTGTGGAGAGAACTTGAAGGATGAACTTTGAAGGACAGATTGATTTTGTTTTTTGGATTTTTCTTTTTTTTTGACTGATTTTAAAATTCAGTTAACTTACATATATTAAATATATAAGAATAAAAAAGCAAACAAGTAAAGATCAAATCTTCCAAAATCTTTGGAGAAGCATCTAGCTTTTCACATCATTGAGCAGATAAATGCAGTTTATCTCTGTTACGAAATATATGCACAAAATGGCCTCAACAAACTACAGGGTAATATGGGCCTTTAAGCTTTACAACAATAAGATTTATTTTATCCCCCTGTCTATGTTTAATACAAGTTGTCTTCCCTTTTCACTGATTAATATGTAATTATTGTATGTACTAATGAAAATTCTTAGACTTTGCTAAATGGACTTGCTAGAAAACTAATTGTGTGGGTCCCAATCCTACACTTTAAGAGTGTGAGTCATCTACTGAATCAGTTATATGGAAAGCACTGAAAGGCCAGTGGAAAGGACTGAAATGCAGTAGGTAATTCAGTATCATCTGTTGCATTAACTCTTTCATCAAAGTGTTCTTTAATGTACTTTTAAACAAAATTTGTAGTAGTAAATTTATAGAACAGTTTGTAAGATTACAAACATATTTTTAGCAATCTATAATGAGATGACTAATTAATGGAAAACACTAAGCACTTATTTTCCTTCTTAGACTCTGAAATAACACCAGATCCTGAAGGATCACATTTTTCAGGAGGAAGTAGGAATATTTTCTGAGGAAAAAATGAATGATTTAAATATGTCATCCTTGTTAGTAATGTATCTTGATGTACTGACCTCTGCTAGCCTGTTTATTTTTTTTAATCTAGTTTTCACAACTTATATATACATTTCCCAGCAATTCATGTTGCACGCATGTGTGAAAAGGGAAATTTCTAAACCTCATTGCTGAAGAATGGCAGACTCTCTTGGTAATACATTATCCTAGGGTGCAGAGAGTGTCTCAGGCCTATCTGTTCCTTGAAAATCCACAACCTGGAAACTCACATTGAAGGTTCATGTCCTTAGTTTTCCTTTTGAACCAAAGAAGAAAAGATTACTCTGGCTTTTTGTACAAAATATCCTTTATATCAAATACCCATTATTAGAATGTTTATTAAAAGAGAGGAATTCAGCTCCTCTATATTCTTCAAGGTATTCAAACCCACTTCTGTGTCACAGGAGAGCAATCATAAATAGATTTTATAAGGTAATTTTGAGGTATGGATATGCTTCATATCTTTTTAAACTTCTGATGCAGTGGAAAAAAGAATAAGGCCAATGATAGAGAAGAGAAAATTATGTTGTCTAGAGGCTAGGTAAGTCTTGTGGGAGGAGAGAATTTGAACTTTGCTTTTAGGTCTGCTTATATATTTTATCCTACGACTCTTATATTTGGAACACAGTAAAGGCTATCACTACAGGGAGTGGAAACAGAGCAGATTTTCCAAAAATTGGGGATAAATTAAGAAGTCAGTAATGAGATTTAGTAAAATAAATGGGAAGATAAACTATTTTGTTAGAAAAATGTGATTCCATTGCATTCAGCGTCTGGTTATGAATTAGTGTAATGTAAAAGTGAGTGAGCTTGGGAATGTAAAAGTAATGATATGTATGAAACACAAAGCAGTCATACACATGAACATACACAAAAACATATACACACAAGCTACAGTTGTGCTGGGCTTCAAAAACTAAGATCTTTTGAGCAAAACCAGGGACACAATTGCTACGCTCTTTAAAACGCCTATGTACACATTATTGTTTTACTACTATAAAGAGTAGGACCTCACTAAGTAGAAGAGGCCCTAGGGAATAACCAAGAGAAAAGGAAATATTGGGAAAATAGATATGCAAAAAATGAAATCAAAACAATGTATGCACTTTGCAGAAGGAATTGAGGTTTTACTGGCCATAAATTGTTTTCACTAATCAATGATTAGACTAGAAGCAATAACAAGAAAAAACAAAAAGGACAGATGCCATAGAAAGAAGAAATTCATGATGCAAACAAAAACAGACACCTGAAACCACAATTAAAGAATTTTTACTGAAATGAAAACTTGAACTAACACAGCTTCTACTGATATTGTCTGAGTAAAGCTAGACATGTAGCTAAGAAGTATTTCATCAGGAATCAATTATTTCCCAGAAATTCCATGATTTAGCAGGAGGATCCTTCTGAGTCCTCAACTTCCAGTACTGATACAGATCATTACTCTATGTTGCAAAAGAAATATTTGAAAATAGCTTTTCAAGAGTGGTGTAGCAATGTAGTGATTTTGAGGCTCTTGAGAGAGAAGGAATACCATTTCCTATTTCTAGAAGATGTTATTAATACATGAGTCTTACTGGAAGATGATAACATTCTAAAAGACATGGATTTTTACTGGACTTTTTATGTTACACATCTCTAGTCTCATAGGTTGTGTTACTCTTATGTACGTTCAAAAGAAGGAGAAATTCCCCATCCAGAAGCTCAAGATCAAGTCAGTTCTGTTATGGAAAATCTATAATGTATAACTTCCTTTTTCTTGATGATTTTGCAACCAGTCTGTCTTCCACACACAAAATTAAGAATCTTTTGAAAATGGAGGTAGACATTTAAGTGGGCTACTTGACAAATTAGTAACACTTTCAAAATCTTGAATCATAAATACTAAGTATATATTTATTTCTCAGGTTGAAAGGTTTTCTTCGTAAGAGGTAAGTATAACTGCATATGCATTTTATTTGTTTAAAAGAGTTTGGAAAAATGTTGCCTTATGAACAAACTAAAGAAAAATGAAAAACGGAACATCAATAAATTAATGGTAAATTTTCTAAGAAGGTGTGGTAAGGGAGGAAATATATTTAAATGTGCTTTTATGTTGTGATGTTTTTCCAGGCTGCTGTGAATCACAGATAAATTACTCATACCAATACTAAAGGGAGTGGGTTTGGTTTTCATTCTTTGAAGTTCCTGGTGGATTAAATTGAAAGAACGGTGCCCTATACACAGGTTATAGAACATATTGAAGTCTTACTGTGTTTTATTGTGTTTCTAAATAAGTGCTATTTTGTATAATCCCGATTCTTTAAAAAGCTTATTTGTGCAACTTAAAAGTAGGAACAAATTTGTTTCTTCTTTTTCTTTCTCATCTTCAGTCAATTAGAGAAAGTCTCTGCTTTTATAGCACCTTCCATTTTCAGAGAGACAATTACTAAGAAAAGCAAGTGAGTTTAGCCTCAGAACATCCGTTTAAGGGCTGTAGAGAAATGGGGAAACAAAAGATCAGATTTTTAGAAATTAGGTGATGTTTTTCATCATTAACACGTGGTTGTAAATATTAAGAGTCAGTATAGATTATGTGTTGATCTAAGCACCTGATGAGTCACGTGGTTTGGTTACGTGGTACTTACACTGGTTCACAGGCATGTTGGGGTAGAGTTATGAAAAGGAAATCCACTGAGAATTACTGCGTATTAAAAATCTGCATGTAGTTTGGGAGACTGAGCTTCAAATTTGTGGGGCTGTTAACAATGTTCAGGAAAGTACTGCAACATGTGTACCCTGTTCTTAATACTCTTCCTTAGCTGTCCACTTCTGCCATTGTCTTCATACCCAGAAACTGGGTATGTTGGCCAGTGCTCAGACGCTTTGTGGCCATTCTTATGTTCTCATGTAAACTCTTACGTATAAAAGAAGACCCACATAAAACTAAGTATTATATATCCTGGACAACACATCACTAGCCGGCTAATATGACAAAGATGGAAACCCCCCCCCCTCATATTTTAACTCTTTCTTTCAATCAGATCTTAACTCAAAGATTGTCCTTCTTCCCTCAAATTTTACATGTGTGCCAAGATTTTGGATGGTACATTATGATGCCATATCTTGCTTGGCGCTGGCTGTAGTCTTAAACACAGCTTTCCAATTGCAACAACTCTTCCTGAAATAAGGTTGATTGCCTCTGCAAAGCATGTTATGAGCTGTCAGAGTGTTACCTGTCCAGAAGAGCCAAACTCTCAGCATCCTCTTATGTAGTATTTTCTTCTAGTATTTTCATATTTCTAAAAGGTGGTTGGGTGGTTGGCCAGTGGCTCCACTGTGCATGTCAGTTTCAGATATATTTCATAGCAGATTCCTAATGAGAAAACTCTTCACTTTGATGACTTTGAAAAATTAGACTGGGAGAAAAATTATGGTTTCTTTTAAACACAGAACTTCCTCAGTTTGTGAGATCATTCTGGTATGTTTTCCATTAGTTTAACACATTTTCTCCAATGCTTTGGAGTTGTTTCTGATATCAAAGAACTGATGTTGCTTAAAGAAAGTGTGTTTCAAATTAAAGGGATCTGTAGTACTGAGGATACTATATTATGGCAGCATCTCAGCTTCTCAGTACAGTACCTCTTGTAACTTCATTCTGTCACCAGTGAACAGGAAAACCTGTTCTACTGGAGCCCGCTTAGATTTATAGCCAAAGTATGCATTTAGCAGAGGCCTCTGACACCTTTGTCAGATGTGCTATAACAAGAATTCTTTGAAGGGCAATGATTAGCAGAGGCCCCAAGACTTACAGCTCAGTTGATTTCTTCTGTTTGAAATCCTTAAGTTAAGAAATTTCACATTCTCATTGCCAGAGGATGAACTATATAAAGTGTCAGTGTACCTTTAATGGCTGGCTGTAGCCTGAAAATGGTGAAGCAAAGATTTGATATTTTTGAGAATAAAATTTTCAAGGGGGGAGGGGAGAAACGATGTGGGGAGAGAGCTGAATTGTCCTGCTTAATCAGTGTTAGACTTGAACTATATAAGATATTAATACCTCACCTTCCTTCAAATCCCAGAGCTGAACTAAAAAGCAAATTCACTCAAATTATTCGGCATGCTAGAATAATCAATGTTGTGAGGCATTAAAAGCCCTTCACTTTTGCCTTGTGTGTGTGGTTTTTTTTATATACATCAGTAAATGTTTCCTGCTGCTTTCGTCCTTTGATTGTAGGTACTGCAAGAACATTACAGATATTCTGTAAACAAATCAGGCTTATACATTTCCTGGAGGGTCAAAGTCCCTAGATCTCCTAGTCTCAGGCCGTGGTGTTGGTTATGTTCATTAATTATTGACTTAAGACTTGAAGTGGGAATTGCTCATCTGCCATAATAATGACAAAAAGCAAGTGTAAAAACATGAGGAGCATGTGCATTCCATAAAGATTACAAAGTCTTTAAAGGGAGGAAAATAGTAAGGAGAAGCTGAGTGGCTGTCCTGAAGTATGGTGGAAAGAGTACAGGAAGTGAGGCAAAGGCTGAAATAACTGAAAAGGACCTAATTGATGTCTGAAGTGCATTTAGAGCTTGTAAAAATCACCAGTGCTGCACAGCAGCTTAGCACTGGATGTTGGAATGAAATATTTCAAGACTAAATTTTCATCTGTCTTGATTTAGTGATCCATATCATGCTAGAGAATTGATGTCTACTTTATCCTACCTGTACAGCCAGAATTAGCTTTGTATTTATTTATTTTGTGAAAGAAATGTTCTGCTTTACTACTTGAGGCCTGTGCTCTCAGAATATGAAAACAGCACTGTAAATAATAGGTAGAATCCACAAGCTCTTTGAGTTTTAGTAAAATGAAGACTTCAGAATTTGATTCGCCAATTGCATTTTTCCTACAGGTTTCTCAGGGAGCCCTTTCAGACCACAAGTAAATTCTCCTGACAGTCAAACTGAGCGAGTCTGGCTGTCCAGCCAGTGACTCCTGAGGCAGATGCATCTGTGAGCTGCTCAGTTATGTCTTACAAGTTAGGTTAGATGAGTGGCAAGAAAGTTGCGGTGACATCTGTATTTCTCGGAATAGGAAAGAACAAGTCAGCAGGGGCTGTTACAGAACAGCAGCAGGATCAGCGCTGTATCAGCACCTTCTTCAATAAAGCAGTGGGACCCAGGGGAACTCTGAACTATTCCTGGAGTTCCACTCCCCTGGGCTCCTTGTGGTATGCAGTTGTTTTCTGTGGCTCTTGGCTTCTGAAAATCTTTGGAATGAGGCTGCTTGTGTGAGGAAGGTTGATCACTCCTGCTCTAACTTATGCCATATGGTCAGGAAAAGAAAAATGACTTTCCTCATTTCCTAGCAAGCAGCACACTTACTCCATTAAATCCAGAACTACAAAAGCTGAAATTCACCAGTCCAGTAAACTGACTTTCACCCAATGTAGGGTGACCGATTCTAAATGACCTGAGCTTTCAGCTGATTTTTTTGATTTTGTGAACCAACAGTAATATATGTTATTGCTGTGGTAATTACTGTGAGCTCCCACATCCTAGATTAACTTGATATATTGTTCATTAAATACACTTGTTGTAATGGAAGACTCCACAATATGCAGCTGTGTGGGAGTACCATTTTCTTCAGATGATTATAGATACAGGCAGAGCTGTTGCTTGGCCTAAACTTTAGTTTGCTTGGCATTTTCTGTTAAAATACACTGTTTTTGGCTGCCTCTGATGTTACAAAATGTCGTGATGATACAAAATGTATCCGTTTGTACCTAAGTTTCCAGTAGATTGCATTTGCTACAGGACATGCCTTGCAATGTTTCATTTTACATGGTTCCAAGGATGACACTGGGGAGGGCAAAGGAGACGGGGGAATACATTTGTTCTTTCCCTATTAAAAAAATAACAATAATTTCAGGTCTTTCACTGAGAAACTAGAGAACATCCATGCTCCCTAGCAGGGAGTAGGTATTTGACACAAGGATTGTTTTAGTCAGGAGATTTGCTTCTTGCTTTCCTTATCCTGAAAAATAGAGCATGGTCAGTTAAGACTTATGTGTTGCTGTATTCTGTCCTCTGAAGCTGATCTCTGTATCCACCCTGCAGACCCTACATATAGCATATACAAAAAGACTAAGCATTCACAACCACATAAATATGAGGAGCTGAACAAAGATTTTTCCATTTCTGGTGCCTGTGAATGGGCTGGTGCCAGGTACTAAATCAAAGAATACCTTTCTCACCTTTCTGACGTGCTTGTATTCAGTCACTGGGGAGAAAAATTTGATTGACCTTAATCCTACTGTCTTCTTTTCTTCAAAGTGGTGGAACAGTCTTAAAGATTTTATTTTATTTTATTTTATTTATTTATTTTTTTGTAGCTTAGTGGGTGTTGCTGTGAATTGTACATGATTTTTTTTCTATGGCTAACATCAGTTTATAAGATGCCCTCAAGGCAAGATGGCTTCTCAGTTTGAGCAAACATAGACATTTTATCTCATTATACATTATTATTTATGCAAGAGCCCTTTTGCCCCACTTTGGCTATGAAGCTTTGGAGGGAGGCCATAATCCATGAACAGTATCAGTGTAAGTGAGCAGCTGCAACACTGAGGATTCAAAAGAGAGCTCAGGTTAAGCTAATGCTTTAAGATACAACTGCTGTCTATGGAGATGTGTGAAACTAGCATGTCATCAGCAATTTTAACTACATTTGAGGAAGGCAGTCCTCAGTAACCACTGCTTGTTTGTGCTTATCTCATGCGTGAGTTTCATTTGTGACTCTGAAAAATTGTAGCTGTAAGAAAATTGACTGCAGTTTTATAAAGCTGTAAGAAAGTTCACTAAATGCAAACATATATGTAAAATTATATAAAAACAGTCACAGGGCATGTGCACATGCAAACACACAAGCAGCTGTGAAATGATTTTGATGCTCTGAAAAAATTATGAACAGTATACTGGCAAAAAAAAGCAAGTAGCTCAACCACAAATGTTATTGAAATATATTTCCTCTAGGTCTTGTAAGAAAATCACTGATACCTTTTAAAAGGCCTTTAAATTGCTTTCTCCTTCAGGCAAGGATTTTGTCCTTTTCCTGTTCCATTATTATTAATTAAAACTACCAGCGTTCATATGGTCCTATATAGAGAAGAAATATTAAAAGATGATCATTTCCTTGGAAATTTTAGTATAAAAATACTACCACGGTTTTTCATCACTGAATAACATTTTACAGATATAAGAAACACTTGTGATTATAAATAAACTATATGATGAGCCATTAAGATATAATGCGTTCTGTCATAGACTCAAAGATGTGTACATGGACAAGTATGGATAGTCTTTTTTTCACTTTTCCCAGACTTGGAACTGAGCTGGACAAAGTCTAGCTTTGGTCTAAAGGTAATGTTACTGTGGAGCTACTCCTAAGCTAATACAGCCCTAAAGAAAGGCGGTATATGTTAGTGTGTGCTCAGTGATGCTCTAACATGGTTACATGGATGGAGCTGACATCTGGCAGAATGAACACTTGAACACTTCTGAACTCATCTGCAGAGTGATGAAGATGAGGCCCAGCTCAGATAAGAGGTGCCATTATATCTGTTGCATGCTATTTAAATATCACAAGTTATGATATTTAAAATATATCAACATGTATTTTGTTATATTTATTATAGTTCTTGCCATTTGGTAAATGTTAAACTTGGTTGGGAAAACTCAATCAGTAGTATTTATAATAGATAAAAGGCAGAAAATTCATGCTGTTTAATGGTAGGCCTCTAATTTGCTTCTCCAAAGGAGGAACTTAAAATATGTACAGGCTCCAAGGGGTATTGCAATGCACTGTCAGAATGTCTCACTGCATTTGCTGTGAACAGTGGGGGCAGAACAGGACACTTAAATGCCAGGCAATGTATTACTACCTCACTGTTTTTTGGTTTGGGGTTTTTTTTGTCAGTTATTTTACTTACATTTTGCATGAGATAGTCATTTGGGTATAGCATTGGTTAACCACTATCAGTTTTTATTGCTTGATTTACTGAGTATGGTCAGTTTTCTGTAGTCACTTGTTTCTATTTCAATTACTGCAGAGTGACTCAACTTAAGTCTGACACACTATGTATCTTAATAACATACTGGCTTCACAATTCAGTTGTTTACCTCTTAGGGACACATGAGAACAAATTCAAAATGTAACCAGACTTTGAAAGCTTTTTCTTGTTGTGCCTCAATACTTTGATCTTATCACATTTCAAACTGTGTTTTTTGAGCTGGATTCTGTCTTTCATTTTGATATATTTTCAAATTGTATGATATTTACTTTTTCCTAATGCAATGGTTTTCAGGCAGTGGTCTGTAGATAACTAAGGGTCTAGAAGTCTGTAAAAGCTAATTAAGGAATTGTTTATTGACAGTAAGTTTACATTTACTACACTGGGGTCCACAGCTCTGCTGAGAATTTTTCTTGGGCCCTTAGGCAGAAGAAAGTTAAAAACCTCTCTAATGACTTGCATGTCAAGAAAAAATGCTTACATTTACTAGTATGTTCATATCCATTTTTTGTAATTTCTCTCTTTTTATATCACAGAGAAATTCATTTCACCAAGTTGAGGTAAAAACATCTGAACTTTCTATTTAGTTGTCAGAGAAAAAATAAGCATTGCTGTGTCTAATTTTCATTGAAAAGCTAATGATTAACACACAACAAAAGAACTGAAGAAAACATGTTTTACTTTACTTAAAATGGAAATTAAATTTTCATTCAGTATTTTTTAAAATGTATATAAAATTAATTTAAAATGCATGTCAATAAAAAAATTAAATCATTTAGAAACTGTTTAATTAGCAATTTAGTGAATTCAAGAGGATTTTCTAAACTTTTTTGGTTGACCTCAAACTTCAGTTTTTTATTTGAATAAGCAGTTTGTCCCCCACTAATCTGCTCCTCTTGGTATTGTGAAACTAAGATAAGGAAGGGAAGGCCAGTGGCAGGGTTGTTATTAATGTCATTCAATTGAAATGGTACATATTTTCGTATGACATCAAGTTGTTGTACATTTGCAGAATTCTTTTCTGTTCATATCAATCTGAATCTGTCTTGAGGGGTGCACAATAATATTATGGTCTAAAATCTGGCACGTAGAAATCACTGCCAAATATGCTGCCATTCAATTTCCATGCAAGCCAAGAACCTTGGCTAAATTTTTGTGTTTCATTCAACATTTGCCCTTGGTAGCTGGATTCATCTTACTGGGAATAGCTAGACTGTGTGTTGCTACAAAAGGTGGTAGAATTATTATGTTTTATACAAAGAGAAGCATTTGACACACTTCTAAATATCATGTGTGGTTTACACAATTCCTTTGTAACCTCAGTGGGGCTTATCTTCTGTTGGTATAAATTATCATTTCATTGACCTCTTGGTCCAGCTTTACCCTCTAAAAGGCCATAGATTTCTTTCTATTGATACGTATTTTCTGGGGTGCTTTTCCTTCCTAATTTGCCATCCATCTTTCTGCCCTGGATAAGTACAGACCATTATATAACTAGCACTACTGATAAGATAATATTCCAGTAACAGTTTTTTTTTAAATTAAATGTTCTGGGTAGCAGCTTAAATTTCTGTCTATAGAACACAGATAAGACCCTATAAAGAGCACAGGGTAAAACCTTTCACTGTGAAAAATAAGATGCAAAGTTGTACTTGATATGCTAATCCTTACTTTCTATGGCATGTGACGAATGTCTGCATGCTTTGTCAAATACATATGGGGCGATTTGGAAAAAGGCCATTTGCCCTGTGGTATAACAAAAATAAGGACGGCTGCTCCACTCAGCAACACACATTACTTAGAAGAATTTGACCTCTCCTGAGAGTCACTTTGAAATTTGTTTGCAGTAAAATTGAATTGTTTTGCTGATATTTATCACTGCTGAGAAAACACAGCGGTGAAAAGTTGATATAAATGGAGATCAAGATAAGATAATTGTAGAATGGAAAATAAAGAACATATGTTTTTATTGAACTTTCTATGTGTCTTTCTATGTGTGTGATGTATCTTGTTGAAATTTCCACTATACTTGTTTATGGGGTGGTCAGACCTGTTACACGCAAAAATGCTTTGTGGATGTAGGGAGGGCATCACCCTAAGGGGATGCCTCCAGCTCCATTTCACTGTGACAGAATTCGTCCTTGAGGCCTGTGGTTTTCCTGGAGGCTTTCCTCTGTAACTCACCCCATGTGTTTATGCTGTTTTTCTTTCTCGCTCTCTGTCTTTCTGTAAAGTGTATCAGAGGACTGTGACCATACTTTTCCAGCACTTGGGGTTCCTGTGCCTGAAAGAGTACAGATAGAGTAATTTTGCTCACACTTCTAGTACAAAAGGTGCTCTAAATAAACTAAAAAGACTGTCCTGATTGTCAGTTGTGTGTGTCGGGATTACGTCTGAAGTTCATCGTTCTTTCTGTAGCACTCCAGCTCTTCAGAGATTGTATCAGTTGAGAGGCAGCTAATACAAAAATCCTCATCTTTAGGTTTTCTTATGGTTCATTACTCAACAGTGGGAAACATGCTTGGGCCATTTATCTATAACTGTACTAGTAAATTAAACATGCAAGGATGCATGCTTTGTCACACAAGCCAGATGGTAAGGTACGACTGACATCTATGCCAGTAAACTTTTGAGGGTATCCTTGTGTCAACAGCAGATTAGTTAAAGAAAAGATGGAAAGGAATGTGTCCCACAGGCTTTTGTGCTTACCTGCCCATATGTTTGGCTGCCAAACATGGCTTTTTTTCTTTCATCTGCATGATGAATGGCACTTTGTTATATAAGAAGAAGCCCTGAGCACTATACCTTCAGACTGACAGTCCGTTTAACACATTGTGGTCACGTGTTGGCAGGTGCTGCCAAGGCATTTCAGGATGTTCAGACTTCTGAAGCCTCACCTCTCATAGGAGACAGTCTTTGATACTTTCTCAGGTGCATGCTAGGGAGCTTTCCCTTCAGAGTGTGGCTAGAAGAGCTGTCACTTGACCGAGACTTCACACCTTGCAGATCAGGTGAACTCTCTCTCTCTCTCTCTATGTATGTATGTGTGTGTATGCAGTTCTGGTGGTGAACTGTATAGAAAAAGGGGGTCTTGCTGGGGTATAGACCTTTCAGCTCAAGTCAATGACAGGAAGCAGAGTGGAGTTGTTGGTCCTGAAAAGGGTGTTCAGGCCAAGAGATTTACAAGAGAGGTAACAGTGTGATATGCGCAGCGTGGCAAACCTTTCCATGAAGGCCACTTTCCTTTTCCATATGACCTAGCAGCAGCCATCTAGCACCAAAGTACCGTATCCTACAAGCCCCTCACCGTGGAGAGGTGGTTGCCATCCCCTTCTGTAGCCTAGCTATTCCTGACTCTTACTGGTCAGTAGGCAACAGATTTGGGGTTGGCAAGTCTATAGTAGGCAGGATTGTGTTAGAGGTCACCGCGGCCAGCAAACAGGTTATAGTGATGAATGGTCTTCACCAAGAATGTTGATGCCTCACCGGCCCTTGCCCAGTATGGACTCCTCAGCTGCCATGTGGATCCTCTGAATGCCTCAGCCCAAAGGGCTGCTACACTTGCAATTTGGGATATTCATGGACAGTGGGGTCAGACATACTTGCCACCCCCATAATCTCAGGATCTTTAAGAAGATGATGCTTCTACAACATTACAGATGATGTGGCCTTCCTATGGTCCTGGCTCATCTTTCTGTGCAGTGGACACTACCTCAGTCAGACCCCTGTAGGGTCTCAGTAGGGCATGTATTTAGCCAGCTGTCCACAAAGTGGTGAACTCTGAGACACAGGTTAGATTCCAGTCTCAATACTGTGTACATCATCTTTGTCTACTGTGTCTTATGCAGCCTGTGTAAGCATGTTAGTGAGCCACTGCAGCTGGAATAGTTGCAGTGGACCTGGGCCCTTTACCTCTTGGTCTTATTGTTATCCTAATTTTGGCGGTCTGATTCACGAACTCCGATGTGCTGGATCAGAATCAACTTTATTCAAGCAAGCAAGCCCTTTATATAAGCTCTAGCCCGGATCGGTACTTTCTCGAAGGTCATGTTCCCATCATCACTCCTTCTCATTCCATGCGGCTACTACCTTATCTACATAACTGCTACTTACTCCTCCCAAGGCTTTCAGCTCCTTAACTCTATCTTGTCCAATCCCTTGCTGTCTGCCCCTACGTCTCCCCCTTTTTTATTTTCTAAACTAAATATTTCCAGTGCAGTGTGTATTTGTACAACAAGTACTTGATGCAAAGCCCTTTGAGTCATTCTCTGCATAAGGCTTATTAAGCAGGGGAGATAGATAGCAAGGGCTAGAAATCTTAGCAAGATTACCAATCCACACGCCAGTACCTTCTTAACCCACGACCCCAAACCTAACATCCAGTCCTATCCCTCAAAAGGGTTCCACCCTGATTCTATCTACAATTTATTAGTGAGGTCGTGTAGGTGTGGTAAGCTTTTATGAATAGATATTGACCCTGCACAAGGCAGGCAGATATTGCCAGAAAATGTCCCGACATGGGCTCATCTTAACTAGCTCTCAGTCCTTGTTTGGTGTTTTGAGGGATGCATCAACAGGTTGAATCAGCCGTGCAGGCATCCAGCGAGGCCCGTTACCTGTGGAGACACAAGCATAACCTTTCCCCCACGTTATTAAGTCTACTGGTTCACTTCATTGACCCGTTTCCAGGTTCTTGTAGTGAACCCGAGGCTGTTCTCGCCACGTAGGGCATGAGAAATGCTTATTAACTGCACTTTGGTCCATATAACGGTTTAAGAGGTTGAGAACATATAAGGCTTTCCATAGCTGCTCTTGTGGGGAGGCACCGGGGCTATTCCCTCTTTTTTGTTTTTCAAGCATGTTTTTTATAGTATGATGGGTACGTTCCTCTATTGCCTGGCCAGTTGGGGAACAGGGAATTCCGGTCACATGAGTGACCCCCCAGGTTTGAAGAAATGCCCGTGTTCGTTGTGCAGTGTATGCGGGACCATTGTCAGTTTTAATTAGAGTGGGAACACCCATTGTGGCGAAACAGGCAAGCCAGTGACGACATACATCGCGGCTTTTTTTTCACCCAGCATAGGCAGTAGTGACAACGTAATGGGAAAAGGTATCTACAGAGACATGGACATATTTCAATTTTCCGAGTAAGGGATAATGGGTAACGTCTGTCTGCCAGACATTGCAGGGTTGCAGGCCTCGAGAGTTGGTCCCTAAGTAGGGTGGTAATGGGGTTACATTTTGGCAATCAGGGCAACTTCGAATAATGTCTTGGGCCTGGTCTCTTGTGATAAGTTTTTTGTAGCACTTTTGCATTTTAGTGAAAAAAAAGAAATCATGGGACAATTTAGCCTGCTGATCAAAAGGCCCTTGCTGGGTTCCGCTGGGTTTTCCTCCTTTGTCAGGAATGGGCAATCCTCCTGACATAGTTGGACCAACTTTTTCTTTTTCTTTTTTTTCTTTCTTTCTTTTTTTTTTTTTAATCACACACTCTCTTTGTCTCACTCTCTGGGAACTGCACTCACACCACCTGAGTCTTTAACTGCTAGGACTGCTGTCCCGTCACAGCAGGCGGCTTCATCAGCCGACCGGTGCCCCGGTTGGTTCCCAGGCTATACACACTCACACAGTACTGTTCACACTCACAGCAGTCACAGTGACTCTAGACTTCTGTCTTACAGTCTTGCAGTGCGCCTTATGCTGATCAGCCTGCGCACTCCCCTTTCCGGCAGGACTGAGCTGGGACTTAAAACCCACTCAAACCCTGGGGATGGGACTCGCACCCATCCCCTGGTACGCCTTACGGTGGCCAGCCTGCGTACCCCCCTGCCTGGTATGCCTTACGGTGGCCAGCCTGCGTACCCCTTACAGTGCACTGTTACCAGACCAGAATTTAGAATTTAGGCGGGAATTTAGGACTCAGCTTTTTGGTGCCTCTCATTGCCAAAGATCCCAGGTGAACTTACCCAGTGGCGTCAGATGATCATTTGGAGATGAGAGGCCATGACAGTGGTTGCCTAGGGTCCCACCTGGGTCGCCAAACTTATGGAAATTAGGCTTGCTGGCCACCATAGCAGGGCCTGACCCTAGGTTCCCACAGAAAAGTTCAGAGCCAAATCAAAGCAAATTAAATAATTAAATTTTAATGACACATGTGCAGTAATTACAGCTCGAGCTGGGTGCCTCTGAAGAGGGACTTATTAATTTAGACATTACAGAAGAATCTGTCTTTGTTGCAGTTGTAGATACAATTTCATTTCTATGTCATAAGGCGTATCATTTTCCATGGGTAGCTCAAACACACACCTAAGTTTCGAATGCATGAGTTCTTCTGGTTTTGCCTCTTTCCATACTGCTTCCATATCTGAAGTATCAGCTGGAGCAAGCATAGACTGTTTCTCTTTTTTTTTTTCTTTCTTTTTTTTCTTTTTTTTTTTTTAACCATAAACTTGTGTTTACTTTTCTCATTAGGATCATAGTCAAAAGGCTGTAGCATCACAGAAACATTAATTGATGTTCCTGCATCGATAATTGCACTTTTAGGTCTTACACAGTACCTACGTGGTGCTGTGGTCTTAACTTTGAAGCACACATTTCTATCTGTAGGATTGCCAAGCTTCAGGTTTGTGGTGACAACATCTGTGAAAGGCTCTTTGAATCTGAGCTCGTGCTGCGGTTCCAGGCTGAGGCCTGCTCAGCTTTCACCATGTTCCTCCTCCTGTTGCTCAGTGGTGGCGGCACAAGGTGGAAGTGGCACCAGGCGGAGAGAGGAAGGGCTGGGCGGGAGGGGAAGGAAGGCGGGAAGGAAAGGAGGGAGGGAAGAAGGCAGGCGGGGGGCGTCCCCGGCTGGTATAGTCACGCCCCGCCGAGCGGCCCTGGGGCGATGGATCCTTCCCAGAAGGCCGGGTCAGTGGCGGGGGGGTGGGGGTTGTGGGCAGTCCGCACTCACGGGCGGCCCCGTCTCTTGAGGGGGCGGTGGTTCCGAAGGGGCCGTAAGATGGACACAGCAAGGCGCATTAAGAGGTGGATAGAGGTCCGGCTCCTGTTCCGGATCGATCGGCCCTGGGTCAAATGGATTGTCTGGGTCGTTTCCCGGGGAGTCCCGTCCACCCACCGCCCCCACCACCGTGTCGCTTGACGGAGGTGCTGTGGGGACTGCAGGTGCCTCCGGTCCCTGTGTTTTCTTCTTGCTATGCTCTTTCAGGGTCTCAAGCATGGTACGCCACGGGGCTAAAAGTCCTGCCACCATCTTGTCGTTTCTTGTTGCCGTGTCCCAGAGCTTAACTCCGATTGAGTCCCACGTACCAAGGCTATAAATCGTACTGGAACTCACCTTGGGACAGTTCGAGCGTGCCCACATCAATAACATTTTGAGATCTTGCGGGGGGTGTATCCCTGCCGTGCTGTTTCAAAGTCTTTTGCATTACGTTTAGCACGGACCTATCTTGCGGGGACATTCCGTTTCCCATGACTCCCACGCATTCCCAGCTGCTTACCTCTGTCCAGCGGTAGGTAACCTGTTGCGCGCAATGCCGCTTCCTTTCAGCGGCTCCCCTTCTGCTTCCTTTCAGCAGCTCTTTGTTCAGCCGGGCTCCACCACTGGTTCAGCTAACCGCTGCCTCTACAGCCCTGGACAAAATCAGTCTTCGGTCCCTGTTTGGGTGCCATTTGTGGCGGTCTGATTCACGGACTCCGATGTGCTGGATCAGAATCAACTTTATTCAAGCAAGCAAGCCCTTTATATAAGCTCTAGCCCGGATCGGTACTTTCTCGAAGGTCATGTTCCCATCATCACTCCTTCTCTTTCCATGCGGCTACTACCTTATCTACATACTGCTACTTACTCCTCCCAAGGCTTTCAGCTCCTTAACTCTATCTTGTCCAATCCCTTGCTGTCTGCCCCCTACACCTAAGCCTGGTGATAGAGAAGGTAGAAAAGTGCATGAAGCTATCTCTGCCTTTCTGGTCAGGGCTAGTTCTGTTTCAGCCTTTGTGAGCACTCTGGCAGCAGTTCATTGAGAATTTTCAATCATAAACCAGAAGTAGCTAAAAAGTAGATTCTGACTCTCACCCGCCAACTTTCCTGGGTTTTGGCTGAAAGTTCCTTTTCTTTCTGTATTGCACACCGACAGCCTGCTTCTAGCAGGTACCTACAGCCCCTCTTCGTTCCTCTAGTCACTGCTCTTTTAAACTCACTATGATTCTAGCAGTCTCCCACAGCTCCCCTTTTGTCTCTGTGTTTCTGTGATGTTTCTCTGACGTTTCTCCACTTTCTGCTTCTGGAGTTCTGAAAGGCATTTTTACAAAATACTTTCTTTTCTTTCCCTACCACAGTAACTCTTTAAACAAAAGCTATCTGCATCCATACTTTGTATAGATGCAGTTCTGACACAGACACTTAAACATCTCCTATCCTATCAGCCAGTAGTCTTAGTGATTTCCTTATTACAAGGCTGTAACACAAATCTGAACTATTTGCAAGCTTATTTATATTAACAATTTAAAAACATACACATGAAAAAAAGATTTGAGGAGAAGGACTAGGTGTGTAATCCTCTGGCCCTCTTAAGTGTACCTGGAGAGAATGGGCCAGTGATCACTCAGCAGCATATACTTGCTTCTGCCAGGCTGGATGCTGGAGGGCTGCTGAGATGCTCATGAAAAGGGGCTTCTCTCAGCACCTCTGCACCTCTCTTCTGGTTCAGACATGTTTTAATTGGACAAGAAGAAGGGAGGCAGAACTGTAGCCCCAGTGTTCCTCATTGCAGACCAAGAGAGGCATGGTGGAGACCTGCTCCAGTTATGCTGAACTTAATAACATTACCAGTCTCATGCCCAGAGTAAGTTGGCTTTACATTTTTAATATTTACCCTTGTGTTTGGGAGTGACTGTGAGGTAGTCTCCAGCTTTGGCAAGCTCAGCATAGGTAGTGAGGGTGATTCAGAGTCTAGTCCTGTTTTCTGGCCCAGCTCCTTGGGAAGTATAGTATACCGCCTTTGTAGGCCTGTTGGAAGATAGTATACCGCCCTCCTCGGGCCCCACGCCTTGGCCCTCACTGTGAGCTCTCTCTGTCTATGTGAGGCTATCTTGAAAAAAGAGAGATTTCAAAACTGGACCATTTTTTTAGTATCACAGTGCAGTGCGTTCTACATTGCTGGGGGTTTGGCATGAAAATGGGCAGGTGTGACCCTGGTGGCAAAATGCTCAGGGACCGTGCCAGAGGGAGTATGCCAAAATGGCATGGTGTCATCTCTTCCGCTTGCTGGGAACATTCCCTGAGCAATGCCATCTGGGAATGGTTTGGGAGAGCAAAGCTGGCATGAATCAAAAGCATGCCAAAAATGTTCCAAAAATTCAATCATATGAGCAATGATCATTCAGCACCTGAGCGTGTGCCCTGGTGTTGTTCAGTTTACCAGTACAGATCCAGCTTTTTTTGATGAATGTCAGTCTTGTCGTTTTTTCTGAGGTTAGATTTCAGCAATGTTATGCGAGTTATCCCAGGAGGAGGGCTGTTACTCTTTTCCTTGCTTCTGGTGGTAATGGTTGCAATAGCAGAGGAAAATACTAGATGAAGGGATTGGATTGCTTAAGAGCTTAGTAACAGGAGGCTGCACTGGGCCTCAACACAGAGGCTAGCAATGGCAGGCAGAAAATGTCTCTCCTCTTTTTTAGCGCTTCTGTTGCTATGGGAAAAGAAACATGGGTGAGAATAGAAGCATTAAAAAGCAAGTGTGGTCACTATCTGCACTGCAATTTTCCTAGGGTTAAATGGAGACTGTCAGTCAGCAACAGCCTTAGGCAGACACCGTATTAGACAGACACCATATTAGGAGCAGTACTCCTAATTAAGAAGCATGAAAAGAAACAGCTGAGAAAGAGATATCGTGACTCTCTGATTGTAGATCAGTTTCTATTCCCTCCAGTCTGTCAGAGAGTGAGAACACAGTAGATGCCAAAAATTGATTGCCAATGAACTTTCTTATTTATTTAATGATGGTAAATTTCCAGTTGTCTTGTAATTAGAAAGGCATGATGCCATTTCCAATTCTTCCATCTTTAGTTCTGATTGTCTGGATTGACTGTCTTTATTTCTTTGGGAAAATGAATTACGAGAGACTAAATCCTTCATTCCCTTCCCAAGGTCTTCCAGTTAGTCAGCTTGAAGGCTTCAATGTGTTTTGCATGCCCATCTGTTAGATCTCAGACAAAATCAATTAAAACAATTGCAAAACATTTTCCATTTTCATTTTCAAAAATAAGATTCATGCCCCTTAAGGCTTGGGGGAACAAAAGAGGAATAAAATATACTGAAATGGAGATCAAAGCATACCAACGGGTGAGCAAGTGGGGTGCCTTGAAGGCATTGTCTCAGACAAAAGGATACCTATCGTTTCTGTAACCACAAACAGCTGAATGGTCTGAAAGGGTGCGAAGTTCTGTGGGCTATTTAGTTTCCTATTAAGTGATCTCAAGACAGGTCAACACAAGACAAATTACTTCCGATAGGCCTCTAGTCATAGTGTTGTAGCTAATGTAGTGATGAGCTTAATGTGGCTACAGGCACATCTCGCTCCTCCAGATAATGTGGTTCAATAGGGTGTATATTAGAAAGTATTAGCTGGGCACACACTTTCGCGCTGATCAGTCTCTGGAAGATTGCTTTCAGAAATTCCAGTATCGCTCATTGATAGAGTGCTGGGGGGGTTGCTAAAAAATGTGAGCTGTGTGAAAGTAGCAGAGAGTTTTTAATGTAACTTTATTAAAATCAAACCCTGAGTGAGAGAGGATTGTTTATCATGTCCAAAATGTTTCCAGCCACAAAATACAGGCCTTGGGAGTAAGTAGTTACCACCTATCTACATCGTGAGGCTACTGGCAGGGTCACCTTGGCCAGTAAAATAGATGGGTCAGCCATCCTCGTGATGGAGTCAGGTAATAATGCTATATATTAGCAGGTTAAATTTGTATTAAGTAGAGGGCCATTCAAAGCTTGCTCAGGGTCTGAATTTCTGATTTAAAAAACTGACGAATGGTACCAGCTGGGTTATTTTGCAGTTAAGAAATGTGTCAAATTTAAGAAAAATTTGGTAGTAGCTTATGAAAATTATTTTTGTCAGAAATGGTACATTCTAATGTGACAGTCTGTTTCTCTGAAGGCACTGTTTTTATTTTGGTTTGGTTTTAAGCTATGGCAAGTTTGATAGTGTGTGGTACTGATTACAAAATGTTTCAAAATAGAGGCTTTTAACAATGACAGTAGCTGACTCTACAATCAATTACTTGAATGTCTTTCTAGTAAATATATTTTAAATCAATTACATATTACTGGCTTGATACAAAAGTTATGGTTAAGTTCTCTTGCAATATCTAGTTCAGATTAGATACTGAGAATTGTTTCATTTTCCTGTAAAATTATAATTAAATATAAATAATAATAACATAAGGTTTTTTATTTTCTGTTCCTTTTCCTTCTAAAAGAGGTACATGTATTTCTTGCAATGTGATGTAATAACATAGCCTGGACCCCTTTAATAGTGTATTAACTTCTATGTGAGAGGTCCACTATTCTTTCTTTTATCACTGTGCTTTTGGAAGTTACATACCCAATGACCACGAGAAAAGGAATAACCCTGGTTCAGAGTGCAGTTCTTATCCATTTATATCCATTTGCATTGTGAAAACCACAGTTTCAGAATACTGCTTGTCATTGGTTTGGTGAATTTTGTGCCAAAGCATTATTATTCCATAATACGGAATTTGGATATTCCATTATCCAAATGCTCTGGCCTATAAAGCTGCAATTGTCCTGCTTCAGGACATGCTGAACTCCCAAGTAAAATAAGTGGAAATGACTTATTTGTCACAAATGAGCTTTATTGTGAGCATCCGCACAAGGTCATTGGTGAAACCTGCTGAAAGCAACAAGCTCAGCCCTGGACTCTAGAATTGAGAAATAAAGTGCACATGTGACAGTGCTTCCACACTGTAAAAGTGTGTAAGCTTTCGGAGATATTCTTGGTCCGCACCGTGCTTAGCTTCAGACTTTTGAAGGGAAAAATCAAAGAGAGAGTGACCGTATAGCTCAGTGGCTAAGACTTGCCCTACTGACGGCAATCTCTCCAGACATTACTTATGGAAAGATAGAATGGCCTACAAACAGGGGATGCAGAGAAAACATCATCATGAAAGAATATAAAATCTAAAGTACTCCCCTCATTTATGGGAAGCTGAGATTTAAGTTCCTCATCTCCGTCAGTGATTAATTGTAATCAATTGGGAAATTAAACGTTGTTCTTTTGGAGTCAGTGTCTCACTTGTTTTTTGGTTTTCCCCAGGAATCTCTTCTTGACAAAAATGATAGAGACGCTACTGTGAAAACCAGTAGGTTTTCCAAACAACTCTAGTGAAGAGAGATGTTCTTTCAGTGTGCATACACAGTTGGTGCCCTCTTTCACTCATTATATGCTTTTCATAGTTAAAACTAGTAATAGCAAACTATCAGAATTGATGTCAAATATGGTACCAGCAGATATTTCTGGCTAGTAGCAATGGCAATGAACTGTAATCCTTCAAATAATGGTAACTGGTATCAAGCATGTTCATTTTCTCTGGCTAGACATGTTGCCACTGCTCTCATGCTGTTGAGTGAAACCTGTATGTTATAATATAATTGAGTTCTGGGGTGCTTGCAGACATAAGCACTATGGTTTGAAGTTACCCTGTTTTCCTCAACCCTGTGTGAGGCCCTGATTATTTTGCAGCATACCAGAGTGTATTTTCTGAAGCAAAAGTTTGCTAATATCTTTTAAATCCCTTAGCATAAAGAATATGCAGCTGTATGTAGTCCTACATCTGTGGTATCCCAAAAAAGCAATGGCATTCCTGAATACCATGCTCTCTATGTTATCCTTCCTGACAATATGGTTATAAAAGTTATTTAGAGCTCATTTTCTTCCTCTGATAATAATATTACATCTATGCCAGGAAAAGATCAGAGAGCAGGCGGAGGACTATTCTTTAAATAGTGCTTAAAAGATTTTCTTCAGTAACTCTTAAAATTGTTCCAAAAGCCATTTAGTGAATTCCTTTTTCTAAACCCTTGCCTGAACTCCCATATGCATACACAGAAGACATGGTCTAGTTGATCTATACATATCACGCTGTTGTACTTGATATCTGGTAAAAGAACAAATAATTACACTGGTATCTGGCACTGTACCACTAATAAAATGGGGCAAGAGATGATTCCCTGGCCTGAGGCTACAATACTTAGCTTTTGGACCTGTGTTTCTTCCAGGCCTCAGTAGCCCAAAGCAAAGTCATAGTT
The DNA here is from genome assembly GCF_036370855.1 of Dromaius novaehollandiae. Classification (NCBI taxonomy): domain Eukaryota; kingdom Metazoa; phylum Chordata; class Aves; order Casuariiformes; family Dromaiidae; genus Dromaius; species Dromaius novaehollandiae. The sequence goes on along the minus strand of NC_088099.1, from coordinate 44,170,288 downwards.
GTGGGGTGCATTTGGGTTTGGGGGGAGTCAGTTTAAAGTGCCTCTTGAAGTAGCATGAAATTATGTGAGGGCTGCGTGAAACTCAGAGTGCGTGTTACATACTCTACCTTGGGGTGCAGCAGCTGGGCATGCAGGAATGCTTGAGAGATTAAATCCTGCTGGAATACTGTTAGAGGATTATGCAGAGGGAAAGGAGCCCAAACCTGGTCCTACCTCTTCCACACTGCCTAGGACTGTCCTTAGAATATGCGATCCCAGATATATCTGGGCAAAAGCCACCCCTTGTCCTTGGGAAAGCTGGTTGAGAGGGGCCAGTACCATGTGGGAGGGCATGCTACTAATGCAGAACTGTGGGTTGAGAGGGTCCTGATAATCTGACTTGCCTCCTGGCTTTTTGTTTTATCTAGTGGCATAGATGTACCATGAGAGACAAGTTTTCCCTTACAGTGAAGGTATAATGATATATCTAATTAAAAATTGGTATTTTAATGATGGATCCAATACCGTACCTCCTCAGCTGGTCTGATTTGGCATCATAATCTGCTGTGTGGAAATGTTCAAGGTAACCATTTTTCAGTGTGTCATGTTAGCCTCGACAGAGTAATGCACTAACTGACTGCACTGCTCATTTTTGAACTGGCTTATTCATGACTGGCTCAGGTATCTTTGGACAATGCTGCACTGTTGTTTATGTGTAAATGTATCCTAACACTACCAAATGCTTGCTCACAAAAGTAGTTTCTCACTTTTTCTTCACTCTAGCTCTCTTTTCTTACATTGGATGCTCCAGCTTAGTGGCAAGATCCAGTTTCTCCCCCTGTAGATTTCTCCTCAGATTCTGTGTCCATGCCGTCCTGCCAAGGGCAGTTTATACTTAGGCTAATCTGGCAAAGAGGAGATGATGGATCCCACAGTTCCAGCTATGGTGTCTCTGGTTGATTAAAAACTGACCTTTCATGTGAGCCTGGGCCAAAGAATCTTAACTGCAAATGGATTTGTGACATTTAGAAAGTAAATGTCAAACACGGAAGCAATGGAACATGCACAGCATTGTTACAGAAGACAGAAGAAGATTTAAGGCCTCATATTAACTTACCAAGAAAAGGAGGTACCTAGCTAGTACCTTTTTGGTACCTAGGAAGCTTTAATACCAGGATGAGAGTAGAAGAACTGGAATATTAATCTAGTAGTAATCCGGTGATAATACCAAAGGATTCGTAATAGACAGAAGCCAAGCATAAAGCTACACTTCTTGTACTCTACATCTGTCATAGAAGACTTTGGGTGTACTGAGGGTCTGAGAAATTTTCGGTCATATTAAAATATAATGGTTTATGAAAACCAGCTTACAACAGTGCCCCATAGTGCTGCGCTTTTCAAATACCATTGTATAATTTAACCTAGGACACTGTGGTTATCCCTTAAAGAACATAAGATGTATTAAATTTTCCCTGGTGTTGAGAAATGAGATGGTATCTCAGCATTCTAGATTACACAGATTATATGACTCAATCTACTATCCTTTTGTGTTGAACAAGTTTCTAATACAAACAATACCGGTACTTGGGAAGCATGGTATAATTCCAAGGCTTATGCATATATAGGACCAGTTTTTTAACCATCTGTGTACTTACTTACACATCAGACAGACTATCTGTCAAGCTGTAAAATTCTACTGAAGCTGAACAAACTAAACTGCTTTTAAGTAACTAAGAATTACAGAAGTGTATTATGTTGGAAAGCTAGGATTAAATATAGTAGCTTTTCTACTGACCTACTTTTTGTAGGCAAATCGAAGAATAAGTTAAAAATGGGAATGGTAGTACCTTAGTTACTTAACTGATAGAAAGCTCTAGTTTTAGTTGCTTCTAAGTTTTACAAACTCAAGTTACACCTAATACTGTAAGAGGTTAAAATTGGCATGAGCTTTCTCATTATTTGAAGATTAAGTCTGGAGCTCTCAGCCAGCCTTTAAAACTTCATATTTCCTGTTTTTCTATGAGTTCCCTTTTATCTTGATTCAAATAGTGGACAAAGACCTTTTTAAACAGGGAAATTGACAGCAGCAATAACCTCACTAGCAACAGTGGAAGAAATTAAGCTAAGTATCACTTTTCAATTGATTGCAATGGATCTTGCCTATGTCCTGCACAAGCCGCAGTGTGGGTCTTTCAATTGATAGGTTCTGGATTGTGTTGTAATTGGAAATGATACCTGTATGTTGTTTCAGATGAGGAAAATCCAGACAATTCAGGAATTAAATGAATTTAGGATAGAAAGAAGCTGATCTGGCAATGGTCTCCAGTGAAGATGGAAAAAACCAGAATCAATACAGTTTTATTAGATTCTTTGCAGAGGTCTGCATACTTGGAGTACATTGCAGGAAGAAGAAAAGGCCATCTAACAAAGCTGAAAATATCTCATGAAGCCTGCTGTGTAAGTGGAGACAAATTCAGACAAATTCCAGGTGGGAGGCATAGTAAAGCCTGGATCTGCTTTTGTAATCTCCATGCAGAGGTGCTCTGTATAGTGTCTGGGTAAACAGAACCTTAGGTTGGAATTGCAATGTTGCTATTCTCCAAAGTGGAAGCATGTAATTTTGAGAGGCTGTTATTCTTTTATTTTTTGTGTGCTCTTTATTTTCCTTGAAGGGATAACCTACTCTTTGAACACTCTAGAACTGAAAAGTACCCAGCTTCTTATCTGAGAGTTAGCCTTGCTAGGTAGATGCAAGCTGTGTTGTGTGATTCATGAAAATATTTCTCATCTATTAAGAAAAAGAAATATTTCTTGATCAAGGCATTGTGTTCTTTTAAGTAATATTTGTCCTTCCTGTGGTTTAGAGCTTTCTGAACATCTAAGATCATCATCAGTGAAGGTGTCTTACTGGTCTGTATTACCAGTCCAAATTAACAGGGTAGCTAACAGTTCTCCATTGCCTCCATTCTTCTTCCCTATATTCTCCCACTTTTTTCTAGCACCAGCCACCATGGTGTGGACATTTCTGAATCATGTGATGTCTCTGTATGCACATTGTATCTGACTGGATTGAGGTGACATCCCTCCCTTGCTATTGTGATGGGAAATGTATATGTTAAATCACTTCCTCCCTTATTGAAGTCAGTGGCCTCTCAGACTTTTGAGATATTCTTGATGGAGCCCTGTGTAGACAAGAACGTTAGGGGTCTGAATGTGCTATTGAGTATAATAGAGTGTAATAGAAGGAATGACCCTGGCAGCATGAAAGCACACTGAGATATATGTGGCTGCTGCCAGGCTTCATCTCTTATTGTGTTAAAAAAAATGAATTTTAAGTGGAAATGAGTCATTGTTGCCAGGTAGGTGCCATGGTCAACACAGGCTCATTCAAAGTAATCCAAATGGGAACAGAATGCTCTCTTCTGTTCTGCTGAGTTTCAAGATAGAAGTCATCTGACTGTCTATCAGTTATAAAATTACATTTAAGACACACTTTCTAAAAGTGATTTTCTCTTTATTAGTTGCTTTAGGTAGAATATTGGAAAGTTCTATTACATCAGTTTTCTTTTAATAGGACTCTGTAGTCCATGTTGTGGTGTCTTTTAAATCAATATTATATTAAATCCAGAGGAAATCTGATTCCTTTGGCAGAGTCAGAAGTCAGAGGCCTGTTTCTCAGGGTTAATAGTTCACAAAGGTTTTAGAAAAGCAGTTTGATAGCATAAAAGAAGAACAGCTATTAGACTACAATACACATAAAACATAAGCATATTGATTCCTTAGCCTTTCATACTACGTGGCTAGCAAAGCAATTTGTTTTTATGTCCTTTTTTTCTAAATAAAATGTTTTATCAATAGAATTTTACTAAGACAGAATAAGTCTTTCCAGTGAGGAAACTTAAGTAATAGGATTAGAATTGGGGCCACATAATCTTTCTTTGGTTCTTTTTCATTAAAAGCCTGTTCATGTTAACTAGTTCTAACTGAATGACTATATGGTGCCCAAAAGCTTGAATCAGGCCAACATGGTTAGTGGGATAGATTTCACAATTTAATGATCAGCTTTGAAAGATAGGCTAACAGATAATCAGTAACCCCCTAGGGATGTGTGCTTAGGCTTAATGTATCCGTTACAGATATCAAAACAGATTTTCCTAGTATTTATAGCTGCTTTTCACTATATGCTTAAGAAAACATATGTTGTTCAACTGAAGAAAGCAAAAAACTCTTGTAGTCTTATTCATCAAGCTATTCTTGATAGCAGTTTTAGTAGCACTCTCAAGCTAGTATATCTTTTTAACTTTTTCTTGTAGGGAATTCTACTGTGTGGTTTTAAAGCTTTGAGAGAGTAACTTGATCTTATCGGGACTGGATTGGTATGCCTTGACATGCGGTCAGGCTGGTATACTCAGAAAAAAGTCTTGTCAGTTGTTTCTCTTGATAGTGGTGACAGGCACAGCTTAATGATTCCGCGCATTCTTTCTGCCATACCCTCTCTCAAAAAATGCATGCGATCTTCTTGGAGGCTTCATTATTTTTTTTCTTTAAAAGGCACTCTCCTAACAGACATTGGACTCTAAAAACTGACTGCATACCCTTACCTATACCCAACAGTTCTTGTTTTAGGTAAGTCAAGCTAATACTCTGTTCTTCTTTTTGTTTTTCCTTCCCAAAGAAAAATTTATCCTTATAATATATCTTGATTGACATGCCCATCCAAGCAAGTAAACCTTTGCATGTGCTGTATGGAAGTTGGATCCTGTGAAGGTATCAGTAAAAAAGCACTCAGTATCCTATCTATTGGGTATGTTAGGTATTATGGTTGAAAATTAAGTATGTAATATGTGGTAATATTCTGCAGAGAGACCAAGGAAGCAACATGATTCAGAAAGCATCCTTTGTGTTCCAGTGACTGCATTTACAGTCCTTCAAGTGTACCACTGCAGAACTCTGTGGATAAAATTCTCTTGCTTTCAGTGGTGCCTTAGCTTTGGATCCCACTTGGGGAATTATAAGAGTGGCTTGACTGGTGCAGTGTGTGTGTGTGTGGGGGGGACTGCAGAGCTGGACAAGTCCTAGCAAACCTAGGACATATCCCCAGGCAGCCTACATGAAATGACATTCTGGAGCACCAGTTTGGACCTACTGTAATTGCCAGTTTTTTCCCCTCAGGATTTTACTGCAGGGTCATAGTCTGAGCCTCTGTACCCTCATATCACATTGCCTTTAGAAGCAACATGCCTTTTCTAAAACAAACAGGGTGCTAATTAATTCTTATTCATTGGGTTGCCCCATCAGCGCCAGAATGCTGGACAGGATGCTTGTGCACCACAGAGGAATTCCATGTGATGGTCTCATTGTGGGAGAAGCATGTCAGCAGCTGTGACTGGGCTTAGAGTTTGCCTTCCCCACATTTAAAAAGAGAGAATTGCTGTTTAAGCCCTTGGTTTAAAATGATAGCATGATCTTCCCTGCACCCTCTGTTCCCCTTCTATACTTTTGGGCCCTGAATCTACCATTGCCAGATCTGATGCTGGGAGAGAAAAAGAGAAAAAAAACCTGACTCATACTGAGGAAGTATCTGCCCCTCATTGGTACATTAACATAAGCTCCGTTTCTTGATAAATATGTAGCACATTAGAATATGCCTGTGGAAACTGCAAGAGAGGTGAACTCATTGGTGACTAGTGAGTTTGCAGCAGCTGGCCTAGTTCAAGGATTTGGCCAAAACAATCTTGAGGAATGTTTTGTATTAACCAAAGTAAGTGTTTCGATGTTTGCTAGGAATTACGCAGTTGAGGTTTGATGCTACATGGCTTACCTCCCATGTCAGTGTGTAGGGGAAAGATTTTATGCAACAGTTGAGCACCATCATTGCCTTTTTTCCCCTAGAATGTCTAAAACCCGGAGCCCCCTAACAGCTAGAGCTAGGGCACTTGGTACAGCTTAGGCCTAGTCTTCTTAGTGAGGACTCTATACTGCTGCAGGGAAAGGGCAACTGAACTCTCTTTTCTGTCAAAAGCCAAAAAGGAGGAAAGTCTAAAGCATGCCAGATTTGGAGGCAAGAAGAGGGAACATGCAGACCAAGCCCATGACAGCAAGTGTTCCCCTTGGCAACATATGCAATCTGCCCGCTTATGGGGATAAGGAGGCTCTGGGGAAAGACAGATAGCTGAAGGGTCCACAACCGGTCTGGCTCAAGTTCCTCCTCCTTTTTTCCCTCACACTCTTGTGCTGTGAGGTGTGGGTAGAAATAGTAATAGCAAAAAAAGATTCTCTTTAATCCCAGGATGCATAGTCTGGGCAAACTAAAGGAGCTACAGTCATGATTAGAAGGACCTTGTCAATGGCATGGAATGGCCTTGCAGGTTACTAGCATGCCCAGGAGGTCTCCATTCAGTTTGCATTTAGGCCACAGCTTAAGCTTTCTGGAAGTGTGTACATCAAATGCCTCTCACGGATGCATAGGTATGGACTCAAATAGTTAAGGACAGGAGATCGAGTCTGTCAGCAGCTACCAGAATCCAGGGGATCCAGCCCAGGGAATCCAGGGCATAAGGAGGTACTATAAGAATTAGATCACGTATTCAAAACTTTCAAAGTAAAAGAAAAAGCATGGCAGTGAAATTTTCAAGACATATCACCATCTTTTACCAATAATGTTACTTCAGACTTTTATCATTTTCCCATTAAAAATAAACTACTGCAGTATTCCTCAGTAATTACTCAAAATGGTGCTATTGTAAGATGTATTGTAAAAAAAGGGAAAAACGCTTTTGGAAGGAGTTTCATGCTCTTTTTTACATATAATTTTCCTACCATGATCTTTATTACTATTTATTGGGTTACTGCTGGTACATTGACTTCCTCTTCTGGTACTGATAAATTAGTTCCTTTTTTTCAGGTTTAGACTAGTCTGCTTTTCAAAAGGTGCAAAAATTCAAAACATTCTTACAGTAAAAGGAATCTTCAAATGTTTTGGCAGTCCTAGTTTTATTGGCGTTTCTGACTAACATTTCTCATCTTGCTTCATCCTGCTTTGTGCAAATCAAAGGAGATCTTTAGAGATAATATCGGGCTGCTGCTGCTTTGTTTAAACTTGTTCTGTGTTCCCTTCTGAATGTTACGCTGTTTTGTCTTGACCTAAGACTCAATAAAGGATTATAGTGTACCGACCTCTCATGAATGCCTCCTATTCTCTGCCTCTCTCCTAAGAGTTTTTCACCTGGCCGTCACAGAGCAGTAATTGTGTAGCTTGGATTAAAACTGTGCACTGAACATTTTTTCATATGTTTTTACATGAGCAAATGCAAGATCATACAAAAAACCTGGAAGTACCTGTAATTCCAATAATAAAATTACATTCCAAAAATACTATTACATTACCAGCAAGAAGATCCCCTGTTTTTTTCTCTCCTGCTACCCCTTTGGTGTATCTAAAAGATGAAGCTAGTGTGGCATTGAGTGTACATTCACACAGAGCCCTTCTCATTGCAAATGTCTGTAGTATGATGAACATCTTTCTTGAAAGTCAGCTGGTCAGCAAGGACTTGCTGTTTCTCCTACTTGGATTCCCTGCACAATCAAAGAATGTATTCCTCTGAAAGGAGGCCAGAATACCTATGGGTAGGCATAAAAAGAAAATGTAATCCATGTGAAGTCCCCTGTTCATTTTCATGCATAATTCCAGAGGACATGTAGTTGTGGGCACACTATCCTGTACTTCTACAGGTTTAAACTAGCAGTGGAATAGAAAATTTGGAAAGTACAGACATTTTTAAATGGATGCATAATCTAGGTGCAGAACCTTGATTTATTTATTTTTTTTATAGTTGACAGACTTAAGCAAGAGTGATGTGAATTGGGTTTCATTGATAGTGGTATAATAATTAGTGTAAAAATTACTGGATTAAAACCTGGGAAGTTATTGTTGATTTTTGCATGTTTGTTTCATTTAAATATAGTCTGATTTTTGCTCAGAAGAACCAATGGCAGGAGGGAAATGTCCAAAAGCTATTGGAAAATATCCTTTTTTCATTAAAAAAAATTTATTTTTAACAGAAAGCTTAAAAACTTTTTTTGCATTATTTTTGTTTCAGTTTAAAAAGTTACGAGGAGAAAGTGAAAATGAGGAAAAGAGAGAGAAGATGCAAGTAAGCAAGCTGAAAACTGGTTTTTATATAAATTTTAATTTAAAAAATCATCTTTTCAGAAAATTCTAAGAACTATATTTTTTCACAGTTCACCATGAAAAATGGTTTGCTCTTTTTATTGTCTCTCTTTGTGAATATCTGTACATTTCAACAGCTATACTGTCATTGTCCAATGTCATACCTGAATTGCTGTCTAGCCTACAGACTACAACCATTCTATAATAGTTCAGGAACTTCACTGCAGTAGGACTACACAGAGAAGTGACATACCAGTCACAGAACAGATTATAATTGATAATTTTATTTACCTTATATCAATATTCTTTGATATCATTCTCCATAATTAAATATGCTTTCTGTTTCATGCATTTCTGATCCAACCCTCTTCCACTGTGAGCATGTGGATATGTGGAGCATAGATATATTTAAGACTGTTTTGATAATCTTTACCATTGTTGCTCTTTTTAAAAATAACTGATAAAGCTAGCTGCAGGAAATAAAGTTTTCATTAGCAAATTGCTGCATATTTTTCTTCATTTTAGTAAAATCTTTCAATAAAGATCCTTCCTGATTCATACACAATAGTCAAATGCTAAAAAAGGTCAGCCTTATTTCTAGGTAATGGATATTGCCTGTTAACCTTAACTATACTGATCTGAATTAAATTAAGTTTAGGATTAAGTTAGTAAAATCACTGAACTATTTGAGAAGGGAAAATAACTATGCAGACCTCAAAACTATTCCTTTGCTTTCCTAAATGTAAAGCCATCATCTGGAAATACTTCACATTTTAGGCTAATACACTTGAACCTCATTTGTCAAGTTAGACTATAAACATGATACTGTGAACTGTCTGCCTTAGCAGATTTATCAATTTCAATTGCACTTAGAAGTATTTTTCAGAGATAAATTGCAGTTTTAACAGATGCTTTGCTTATTAAGTATAAGCTGACATTCTGGTGATGAGTTAACTTAGAAATGTGCATCCAATTAAATGTGAAAATAGTCTTCCTTAGAGTTTACTGGCTAAAAGCAAGACCTTTTATTAAACAACTTAAACTATGCAAGACAGTTTTATAAAAGTATTTAACAGATTTTTTGAGAATACAGACAGAAGCCTGCTTAATATTATTACCTCTGTTCTCCTCAAAAGGACATTGATTGTGCACTGTACTAATGTAGAGAAGTAGACAGTCCATGTTGTGAAGAGCATACACAAAATGTAAGAAATGTAACACAGTTACTGGTATGATAATGGAAAATACCCTAGTAAGTTCACAGCTTATACATATTTTACATATACATACCTTTTATTTTTTGAAGGTGCTTCTTCAGGAGAATTTTGCCTAATCTGAAATGGAAGTAGAGGATGAGTAAGGAGAATCAAATGAGGAAAGAAGAGAAGTAGATGAGGAGTGAAGCTGAGGTGAGAGACAGGGGGACTTGGGGAAAGAGGGTGTGTGGGAGGGAGAGAGATGAAGAGTTGAAACAAAAAGCCCACCGTTACCAGCGTTGAAAAGTTCAGTCAAATTCTAGAGAGAGCTAGCGGTATGCCATAATCCTTTTGTGGCTGCCTCTGCTCTGGTCACCTCTGAAGTTCTCCCTTATGCCACGCTCTGAGTACTGAAGGTCAGTCTTAATTTTTACATGCTCCCTGCTGTGTCTAGTAGAGACTGGCTTCTAGTTTCCTAGTTATGGAACATGTCTATCTTTCACTTCTTAGTTAAATAGATTCTTTACTTAGCAATATTTTTCAAGACTTTTTTTTTAAAAGAAAGATTAGTTTAGTTCAGTCATTTTGTTCCACTGTATTTGAGGTGAATACAGTGTGTGGTTACTGTGCTGAAAAATGGTACAGACCACAAAATCAGGGATCATCAATGCAATATGAACTGAAATATTAAAACATAAATAGTTCCTGAGGAAAGCAACCATATTTGAAATATTGTATTATAGGATTAAAAAGCTATTCCAATTTTTGGTTATAATGTTTGCAACTACTGTTGCATTTAATGAATACAAACCTTTTCCAAATATCTTATATTTATTTTAATAAATAGAGGCATTATTAAATGCATCTCATGAAAAATATTCACTCAAACTATCTTACAGATCCAGCCTCTAGAATTTTATTTGATGAAGGTCATAATCTAGATTTCTTATCTGGAGAATTTCTATTTATCTTTTGAAATAGTCTGTCTTTTTATATTTTAGGACTACTTGGGCTGGTTGTTGCTGTAGGTGAAAGTCTTGATAGAAGGACTTAGGTGAGTGTAGATCCCTCAAAAAATAGACAGGAAAAAGACAGGAAAAACATCCACAGCATCTCTTTTACTTCACAGACACATGACAGTTGGTTATCAGGAAGACAAAAAATCAATTTTTCCTGTCTAATCTCTGATGAACACTGTGGATGAAGCCCCAGAATCCTGAAGCTGCTGCTGGCACAGAAAATCAGATATTCAGGTAATATTTAAACCTCTGTATAACATTATCTCATTCAGTGTTACCACTTCAGTCATGTTTTTGAGCAGCGAAGGGCTATGTGTTGCCAGCAATACATCCTGTCAAACTGTATTTTTTGAGCCTACAGGTCCTGAGCCTGTGATAATCTCTACACAATCAGATGCCTGTACAGAGTGACTTATCTAAGGCTGTCTATGCAGGAACTCTTTCTGTGTGGGCTTATTGCAGGAATAGGGCCGTATGTTGGTATAAAACCATTTATGGAACCTCTGTTGATGTTCATGTCAAATTGAGGGCAATGAGCCATATGATCCTCAAATGTAAAACTTTGATGCTAAATGAAAATAGCTTCAGTCTATTCCTTGTCATTGACTTTCACATTTTCTTCATTACAGGAGAGTGTAAGTGCTATCATACACTGGAACTGACAACTGGTGGTTTCTGAAACTTGTGTTTCTTCTACTACTACTACAACTTTTTCATTTGAAATACTAGATACTGACTTCTTGGTTTCTGCCAGGAGCTTTATGCCTTGGGAAAATACTTTTTTAAAATGTAAATGAGCTATCAGATCTGTTATCTCTCTCAACAGAAGTACAATGTGCACTTATGAACAAAAGATGGTGCATCAGATCTGGGACAAAGCTGTTATTTAATTATTAGAATGGTTAGCAACTCACTGACATTTTTAACTGATTTTCTGCTCTTCTGCACATACAGAAGCAGAATGAAAAAGAAAGACTTGACATTCATCAATATCTGTGGTTTTTAACATTAATACTTGCAGGGATTGGTTTGATATTAGCCTAATACATTTTCCAGACACAGGTACAGACCATTATGGATTTTATTAGTGCACTTTGGAAAAAAGCAATTGCAAGCATAATAGCAAATGCTTCTTCTCCATTGTCAGAAGCTTTGAAGAGTGTGCATCTCCTTTTACAGTGTATCAGCATTTTTTTAAAAAACAACTCCATTTATCAATTCTCATTTCACAAAGCAGTTTGAGCATCCATTATGAAATACATATGGAATTTAAAGAGCTGCTGATAGCATATGGATCCTCTGTAGAGGGCAATTCTCTTATCATATGCCATAGTTTCTGTTTCTCATCATGATGACTTTCGAGCCTATTGCATAAAAATATACTGCTCATTGCTGCTAAGTTCAGCTGTTCCCACTTCTTTTTTGTTATCCAGTGACATAAACCTTTTTTGAAAAATATCATAATCTCCATGACAAATAATCACAATATTACAAAGACCTACTTAATATGTCTTCACTCTCTGAAACTAGCAGTAGGCATAGGATTGGAAATTTTGTCACCTGAATGAATCTTTTGACAAGTGGAAGCCTTCTTTTCCTTGAAATAATGCTTTGGGTTAGTTTTATGTTCACTGGAGTTTAATTATTCAAACAAGTGTTAAACTACATCAGCCTACTACATGTGCAAGTCACTCATAACCAATAGGAACAAAGAATTAATTATCTGAGCCTTAATTAAAAAACCCTAAGAAATATAGAAAGAATACAATCAATTTCTTTTCACATCATTTTCACCAATATAGCACATATACAATGCCTGCAATTTTCATTACAATGCATTTTTGGATCTTTATTTAGAAGAATGGTAATGCATAATACAGAATGAACCAAGCAGGAATACTATATTTCCGTGTACCATTTTAACTAATCAAAAGCCTTTAGATGTCTTTGTGTTTCAGAAAGAATGAAATAAACAAACCAAAAACCAAGCCTTATAAGCTTATTGCAGTTGTGTGTTTCACTGTCAGGCTGCAAAGTAGCTCAGTCACTTCTAATACTTAAATTTGACTGTGCCCGATAACAAAAGAGCAGTGGCTGTCAGCCTTCTAATTCAAAAGAAACAATTGCACATATATAGGAACGTGAAAATTTCAGTGGAACAATTTTTGAGCCATGCACAGAAAGATACATAAGTGATTACTTGTCTTAACCCCTGGGCTGTATTTTGGCTCTTAGGTAAGTCAATCATTTAGGGAGAAAGCTTACGTTCTACCAGTCCTTGTTTGTGATCACATCACCCTGCACCAATCAGATTTCCAAAGGAGATTAAATGATCATTAAATTAGGTGTTAGAACCCATTTCTACCAGTGATCTAGTATCATCTCCCTCTGAGTATGTATGCACTATCTAATGCTTATGGCGGCTGTCTGCAGTATGTCAAGTTGCATGGGGAATGCCAGGACAGTAGTGGAAGGAAATATGGAATAATCTCTGGAGGAGAATGCTACTAATAGCATTTATAGATCTCTGGAGTATCTATCTGCCTGAGGCAATAGCATATTGGAGCATATGACTGGAGATACATACAGCACATACAGGGGAGAAGCCAAAGTGCCAGGCTGTAACTAGGGACTGTGCCATACTGCCTGAAATGTCCCACAGCTTCAGCGTAACGCTCGAACTTCTCCTGCGCTATCTGCAATACAGCATGACAGCCAGCTGCCAATCAGACTGACCAGCTTGGGCTACTATGTGGGATGACAGAAAGCGAGAGAAGTCCAGGGTCTGGCCTGCAAACATGGCCGTGGGAGAACAGGAGATGGGAATCTGTTGTGTAAGTTCCATAATCCGTGTGTGACAATTGAGCAGTTTGGGCTTGCTATCTCAGAGTCACGTAAGCAGTATGCCCCCCTACCCAGTTGCCTTCATGTCATAATCTGATTAATCATTAATTAATGCTGATTAATCATGGTGGCTGAGACCATGAATACTGGAAACTGTGCTGCCAAGACTCATGCAACACAAGTAAATGAATAACTGCATTTTTGGTGCTTCCTGCACTCGGTGTGCCTGTGTTTGGGAAACCTCCACAGCCTCTCAGGCTGGTGTAGACACTCTCTGTCTCTTTTTGATCTTTTTAGTGCCCTCCTACAGCCATGAGCTTGGTCCTAACAGAAGCTTGGAGGAAAAGTTCTAGTTTAAGTCTTCCTTTTCCATAGAGAAGTCCATATCTTTTGAAGCACTGAGATCAATCTACTCAGTGCCCTCCCAGGATCAGGGCTTTTTCTTGAAGTAATAGCTTGAATCTTAATGGCTTTGAACAAGGGGACTCAGCTGAGCATGTTTGACTACCAGAAGGAAGAGCTACTGAGCTCAGCATCATCAGGATCAGGCCTTAGGTAATTGGTTGTTAGCCTGGAGGTTTGTGTCACATTTTGATATTATTACACCCTGCCTGCTTGATCTCATTACTCTCTTTTTGCAGGATCACCAAACATGCAATTTGGCTCCTTCACTTATAAAGCATAATGGGGTCTAATGACAGAATAGTCTTTTTATCTTCTTCTTTAACAAAGAACAAGCAGATAGAAAGTAGGTAAATGCTCCTCGGGGTGTCTACAATTACACAGCTGAGAGCACTGCTGGCCTCCCTGTCACTCCAGCTGTCACAGCTGTATGATCCACTAACGAAAAAACAAATGAGGGATGTTGGAGGTAGTGTTAAAATGACTACTGTACCTTTAAAGCTTTTGTTATGCTGAAAGCTGATGAGTGTTTGCAATTTCAAAACACTTTTTGAGTGTCTAACCAATGAAACAGATTTTTAATTCTAGATTTAGAACTCAAAGCCTGCCCAAGCAATTGAATTCATTTTACAGCTTTCCTGAAACAATTGCAATCTGTGTGATGGTGGGGGCAGCAAATACTGTTGAAGAATTTTGTTGTTATGGCTCAGCCTGCTTTGTAGTCTCTGCTTGCAGTTTACTGCAAAGAGCTAGTTCTCCAAGATCTAGTAAGAAGAGATTATTTTTTATGGTATTTAATTTAGCAGTTGTCATCATTTGCACAGCATGAATTCTGAACACTTTCCAGGAAGGTTTTGGTCTTGAGTATCCTTGACTCTGAACATTGTAACCACTTGGCAAGACTGGGCACATGAGAGAAATGTGGTAAGAGAATTGTATCTAGCTGGGCAAGATCCAGGCATTTTGGACTCCTGGAGAAGCCACTATCCATGCCTTCTGGTTTCTTTTTAGGACATCAAAGAGGGGCAAATTCTAAGAAGCATTGCAGCAAAGACCCCAAAGAAGCCCACCAGTTAATCTCAGGAGTCACTGAATCTGGAAATCAGCAGCAGTGCTTTAGTAGGCCCTCTTGGTTGTCCTGTGCCAGAACACTCTTGGTGCCGTATCAGTGTCAGGAAAACTGTTGTTAAGTATACTTATATTTAGAACCAAGCTAGGATTTTCAGCACTAAGAAGTATTCGCTTCCACTATGTGAATCAACGGTACTGCAACATGGGAATCCAGAACCTATTTTTAAATTTACTAGCTTAGGCTGCAAATGCCTCAGTCAAGGGAGCTAATGCAAGCTGCAGAACCTGCTTGAGAAGCAGATCAGATATTCAGGGAGGCAAAATGAGGAGAAATTGAGAGTATGTCAGCTGGACTGTAAGAATGAGGATAACATGTCAACCAAAGATTCAGCTTGTCCAGTGTCCATCATAGCCAGTGGCCAGGAGCTGATTTATACAAATAAATGTAAGCTGACATAACCAAAGAGGATTTTTTTCCAAGCTGAAAAGCTCTAATATACTTACTCCTCATTCTGATGCCATTTCATACGTTTGATAACAACCAGTGCCTTCTGTGAAACTTTCCGAGATGGAGACCAGAACTGAAGTTTCCAAGATGCTTTTATACCATAGATTTTGTACTGTGGCACAATGTTTTGTTTTGTTATCTTTTCCTTTCCTATACCTTGTGTTTTATTTGCTTTTGGCCCATTATTGATCATTTGGTTGCCAGATCCCAAGCTAGGTCATGTACAGCTAAGACGGAAACAGCTGTGTTAGAGTAGTGGTTTGGATATGACTTCTACTAGCCTAATGTATTGCTAATCTTCTATGGAATAGTTACAAATCACCATTGCAATTTCTGTTTAGACCAGAAACATCTAGTTTATACCACCAGGCACTGCAAGCACATGACTTCTACTTCAAAGGCTAAAATGAGCTATGCCTACATTCATCTGACGGTTAGAAACAGGTACTAGGTCTGAGCTACTAGACTTAGTGTGAGTCTTTACAGCAACAGCTAAACTACAGGTGTTTAGGAATGAGACGTAACAGATTCCAGACTTTTGGGATGAGGCATATCAGGAGAGGATAATTCTCTCTGCAGATGTTTTTGGGTATTATTTATAAATTGTGCAAAACACTGGTGTTCTTGAAGCAGCCTTGCAGGAGAATACAGTATCTTCATGGCACTAAGCAAACTATTTTTTGAGGGGATTGTCTATTTAAAGTTTTGATCTTTATATGTATGCTTCAGATTGCAATAGTCTCAAGGTATGGATTTAAAGTGCTAAGTATTTTTTTAAAATGCAGTCGAATTATCCTGTTAATGATGATAAATTGGTAGAAGGGTTTGAAGCAGTAGAAACCCATACATTATCTAGGTTTTTATTAGATTATAGTATCAGAAGATTTTATTATCATACATATACTGAGATTTTCTCTATTTTGTAAGAACAGGAAGATATCTAGCTCTCCACTCCTTGGAAACAGCAGCAATTTTGAAAGTAAATAAAATGCAAGTCTCACTAACTCTCACTGAATACACGACTGTTTAAGAACCTTTTCCTGAATCCTTCCTAATACAAAACTCTTTAAATTCAAGAGAAGCAGATAGCTGCTGTGTTATGGATGCCTTTTACACTGGATTGCTGCAGACCATACTTTCTTACACCAGGTGGGTGTTCTTAATTTTTATTATCATTTTTTTCCTTCTTTATTTTCTTTTGCACAAAAGAAAAGTAAAGCTATTTTAGGTGTTACAGTATATGGTTGGCTTATTCCACAGTGAATACCCTACTAATAGATTGTATCTAATAAGATTGCTTCACTGACGTTGGCTGGAGCTTTGTAGGGAAAAACCCTGTAGACTGTTAGTTGCTTTTTAGAAAATAGGCTATTTTATGCTCTGGATCTCAAAAGACAAGGATGAATGTCCGGATATGGAGGTTCTGATTTGAATGAGGGAGCTCTTAAGAGACTGAATTTAAAACTCCGATGTTTCAATTTTAATGCTTTGATTAGCAGGTTAATAGAGTTGATTGATCAAGGAAGAGGGTGGGCTATATGCATTGCCAGATGGTTTTATTATTGTTGGGATAGCTTGACCTATTTCTTTCATCCTTTTTACTATGGTTCAGGTTTAACTAATTAGATAACAGTATTGGTCATCAGAAACATAGAGGAGCTTTTAAGATTTTTCATGGCTTGTACTTGATCTTTTATAGCAATCAGTTTTTTTAATGACTGGCTGTTCTGTCTATCATTATAGATACAGAAAGAGAGTAAGATAATGCAAAGGTATGTTTTTGTGAAAAAAATCTGTGTAAGTATAAGAATTGTGAAATTACAGATAATTTTTGAGGTACAATAAAATTCTCTTCTAGCACCACAAACTGCAAATGAAGTGTAACATCTTTCTCTGTTTCGTTAATGGAAAGTGTAATACCAGCTTATTGAAGTAAGCCCTTAATATTGCAAGACTTCAGTTAGTCTTTAAATAGGACAAAGTGAGTCAGACTCGAACAATTATATTTGGAACAAAGAGATCTGATTACTCAACCAGAGGTCTCTAGCTTTTAACTCAATACTATAATTTTGAATCTGCATTTGCAATGATCACTATAAATATTGCTGCACAGCTTAGTCTGCTACAAGTCTTGTCAGGAAACAATTACAAAAGGCCAGCTTCAGTCTTGGCATAATTCAATGAAGTGAGTGAACTATACCAGTAATGCATTTGTCTGAAGATCACAATGCAGTCTCGAGAAAAATATTAAGAAGGTGTGCAACTGTTTCTAAATATATAACAATAGTAGAATAATGTGTGGTCATTTGTAGAAGCTATTAAGGAATCGTGACCCCATTAAAAAGCCAGGAAGCATTCACTGAAAAAGAGTGAATATTCCAGATGTCACAGTTTCCCCCTACATAACATCTTACACCATACAGATTTACAAACTTCTAGGTACTACGACAGGCAGGAGACATTTAAATTTCTTCTATTCTGTGATTGGACTAAAGCTCTCCTCACCAGGTACCTGTATGTCCCTGCACAGGTCTGAAGTTATCACAGCTCTCAGTATTGCAATACTACAGTGTAGGAATCTGGAACAATTGCAGATTTCTGTGCTAGGGGAGTGTTTGCCAAAGGAGAGAGAATACCATCATAGTTGCACCCAACACTAGCTGCTCCCCATGTACAGACATCCTGGACCTAGAACTTGCCCAGGAAGTGGGAATACTAAGGAAGCTCTTGCCCTTACCATTCTTGGGGTTCACAAATGAGCTGTTTCTCCATTTTTTTGGCTAGGAAAAGGAGGGAAGGGAAGACTTGGAAAGCATGTTCATAGTACGCTTACTGGAGTGCACACAAACAGTGGCTACAGTTGTGTTTTTGGCTATAAAAGGATATGGAATGCTAACTGAATATGCTCATTTCTTTCCTGATATAATATAGGCTTTCCTGCTTTCCACTCATCGCTCCTTTCCAGGCTGAATGGGTATACCAGGGTAACTCTGCACAGAACACTTAAGCATTCATTCAGCTAGAAAGGTGTCAGACCATCCACAGTGCTTGCTATTGACTCCCTCAGCAGTTTTCACTAGTGTGTATCCTATTCAGAGATGCCTCTTACTATGGACTATTAAGGCTATCAAGTGAAGGCTATGGGCGATGATGTGATTCCAGGAGAATAAATGGTGTGTGCAATTAACCACAGCTTCTAAGTCCCTCTGTGAAGCCTGATTTAAGTGTCACTTTGTGAACTAGAGACCAAGGGCATGGAGAGTAGGGTATAATGAACATGATAAGCAGCTCATTGAGTAGATGAGTATAGGAGCCATCCATGAGTGACCAAGAAAAAGACACAATCAAGTTTTTTAGACTTCTCAGGGTTTCTAAGCTCTGGGAGAATATTTGGTGTGGGTTATGCTTTCATTCTGTGCATGCTTTTAATTTGGAAACTAACTCTTTCCTGGTGGTAATGTAATTATGTCTAGTGAGGAGTAAAAATTGAAAGCACACATTGTGTGGGGAAGATTAATTGCATGAAACATTAAAAAAGACCATTATAAATGAGGAAGATAGCTTGGCAAAATTTTTTTGGATTAAGCAGTTTAATGCTCTCACTATTACTAATTACACGGTATTCATTATTTCTAGCAATATGGTTATTTGTGAGATTGCAACTTTTCCCCAGAAAAGTCTTGAAAATGCTTTGACTAGCCTTAGCCACCTAGCCTTATATCCATACATTAATGGCACATCAATATAAAAATAGATCTAAGTCTTATGATGGCTATGTCTGTTAAATTCAATACTCAGCATTTAGGATAAAGCTCAGAATAAAATTAAATGCTTGCTTTGGTCATGCTGACATATTTCATATATTTTGCCATCTAGTTGTGCTTTAGTTATAAACTGGGAGGTTTTGTAAGGCATACTTTGAATGAATATGAGGTGGTATGGCAGCAATGAAATTTTGGAGAATGGACTGTTACATGAGGCAAGTGGGAGACAAATATATAGATTCACAGTTATATAAACATGTACATTTGAGTTTATGACATTTGTAACAAATACAGTTATTTTTCTCCCCATGACTATTCATTTGTAAACTTAACTTGCTTAGGGTTTTAAATGCATCTGTAATTAGGTATTAATTTTTCTTAATGTCTCTAGTTCTTAAAATACAGCAAACTGTTCTACTAATCAACATAATGCAAAATGATTGAGAAAGCATTTCCTAAACACTGAAGTTAGAATCTTCCACCATGCTCAAGTGTGCAAGACAGCATGACTACTCACCAGTTAAGTTTTGCCTATATAATTGCTTGCATGGAGCTGGCGTGCAATTCAAATACTCTTTACTAATCTTTTTATTCTAAGCATTAGGAGATAATAAAGAAGATAGTTTTTCAGTGAATGTTAGTATCCCTGGTCATCTCTACTTTTCATCTATTTTCTTATTACACTGCTGCAAGACCCATTTTATGAGAATGGGAATCAATTTTAACTCTTACATCTTGCAAAGTATCAGGTCACAGTCTTTTAGTAACTGTAAAAGGTAAGGAAATATTGTTAGTCCCATTTACATGAGGGAAATGGATGTTTACATGAGGGAAATGGCCATTATTTACCTTTGTGATGCCACCTAACTCCAAAAAAAGGAATTCTGAAAACCCTGGGTAGCTGCTACTTAGCTCTAGAGCTGCAGTACCTGCCTTCAGGCATCTATGGCTCTGCTTATGCACATGCTCAGGTGTTCCTCTGTTCTGACAGGGCTGCACAGCTTTCATTACATGGCAAAGTTCTGTCCAGATCTAAGGACTGCGTTTCTGAGGACCTTGATCCTTAATGGATCTGAAAAGCTGGAGGAATTTGCAGAGCAACCTCTCTCATTTCACTTGGTCCTTTAAAACACTGGTTAAAACACTGGTTCCTTTAAAAAATGCTGATAACCTTTTACACCACTGCTAACAACTTTTTAAACAATAGCCTCAAAGAGCAGCGCTGTGAGATTTGTTAAACATGATCTGAGGCCTTTGGAGGACTTCCGATTTGTTTTTCTGAAAGACTTGCACACTGTATTTCCTAGTTCCTGAAACAATGAGGCTTCAACAGAAGACCACTATCAACCTGTTCAGATGTTGGCAATTTGTGTAGCATGTGTACGAATGGTTTCAGCTACCAAGGGAATTTCGGGTCAAGCAAAGAAGCATGCAGGTATTTTAATGGCTTGGATTCATGAGATGGAACAATTTACATTGCAACACTTGTCCAGGTTACTGTTTTCTGCCCTGTTATCAGCTGCACAGCTGGCTGAGTTTCTCCTGAACTTCTATAATTTACAGTCTGACATACTAAGGTAAAACATAGCAGGTTTTGTGTATGGTCCATAAACACATGCTTTATTTCAAGCACTTGATTAATCTTATCATTGTGCAGCACCGCCCTCACGTGTGTGTTCATCTCCTTGAAGTTAGTGAGAGTTAAGAACAGAATTAAGGTAGAATGTATACTT
Organism: Dromaius novaehollandiae; assembly: GCF_036370855.1. Lineage (NCBI taxonomy): Eukaryota > Metazoa > Chordata > Aves > Casuariiformes > Dromaiidae > Dromaius > Dromaius novaehollandiae. The sequence continues at coordinate 44,149,602 of NC_088099.1, read as the reverse complement.
GAGTGCTTTGCTAAAGCAGGACTGAGAGGAGCCCATTTTGCACTGTCTTCCCTTTTGAGGCATGCAGTCTGCTGTATTCCATGTTAGTAATTCCACTCTGTTGATAAACCTGCATAATTATTTTCAGCCATAAATTTTCGGAGTCCTCAAATATGTTGGTTTAAGAAAGGCAAAAAATAGTAGTTAGCTTTCGCTTTATAATGAGTAGTGGGCAGATGGAAGTGAAAAAAAGAAAGAAAATTATTATTTCAATAAACATGAAGCAATCTTTGCATTTATGTCAGCCTTAGCTAACCTATACAGGTAAACCTCCTAGAAGATTCATGTCACCTTTTCAGCCTCTTAAATATAGGCTATCTTATTTTTTTTTCTTCATGAATAAAATTATTATTTCCATGTTCTCTTAACTTACAGCTATGATTTTGTTTTGTTTTGACTTTTGCACCAATTGCCTAGCATATGCTATATGTGGAAGTTGAAGCAGCCAGTTTGGAGACAACACTGGCATTTCTATATGACTGATGTACTAAATATCAAATACTGAAATATCTTATCAAATACTGAAGTATAATATTGTAAGAACTAGAAAGAGAAAATCTAGAGCTCATAATGATGTTGAAATAATGATTAATCTCAGCTAGATTCAACACTGAGGATCTAATTTACTGTAGGTACTGACTTGCTGTGGTAGCCCGATACAGGTACACTTGGTTGTCTTCTTTAATATTCTTTGTTTTGTGCTGAACTAATGACATTTAGAATATCTGTGCAGATATGAATGTATCGAATTAACTTAATTAATAGTATGATTGACCACTTAGCTTCCTTAGTGTCATATAATTGGAGTTCTTAAAAGTGTTTCTCAAATTTACATTGATGCTTTGCTAATTTAGTAAATAAAACCATTTAATTTGAAACTCCATAACCCATTCATTTTCTTGGATCTGTCAGAAGAGATGCATAATTCTATCAGTTTTATATATAAATAGATAAACGTAAATTAAGAAAGCATGCAACATGCTCTTAAGGTTTAGACACAGTTTGAAATGTTTTGGAGAGACCAATTCTGTTTCTATTCAGGTAAGTTACAAAATCCTTTTAAATTCAATCAGTAAAAACAGCCTGGCAACAGATTCAGGCTGTAATAAAAAGGCCATTTCTCCTAAAATTTCAAGCAAGCACCCAAATCACCAAGATAGTTCTCATTTAGTACATAACACAGGATTTCGTCAAGATCCATAAAATGAATGACCCCGGGTATGTTATTTGGCAGCCTTTCCTGATGAAGTCTGTGGATTATTCCACTTCAAGCAGAAGTTCATGGAGTTAGAATGAACCTTTGTGAACATCGCTCCCACAGATCTGTTTCCAAAGGATGACTTTCAGGTGCTAAAAATTAAATGTGGAGTTGAGGCCAAAATTGTCCTAGATTATAAAATAATTCCTTCCAAATGGAGGGCGGTGCTGTGAAGACAGTGGCTATCAATCATACGCCAGTTGTCTTGGAGTTCTCAAAGGCAATTACTTTTCTATAAGTTGAAAAGGACACTTTTCCATTTTCATCTTGGCAATTAATGAACTACAGTGAAAGCAACACCCTATGCAATCATTACTGGTGATAGGAGAATAGACTCCAGCTATTATTGTCTGGCTAGATTTACATGGTCCTAGTAGCAAGAGAAAATAATGATGCTATAAAGCAAGGCTCCCAAATGCTTTAATTTAATTCAAATAGAAGTTATTATAAATTAATACAGTTTCACATGAAACATAGTGATCTTTGTGGGTTCAGTTTCATCTAAAGATTTTCATCCTTCAGTGAATTTCAAGAAGAAGAGTAGTGCCATGTCAAATTATGGGATTTTAACCCACATCAAAAAATGTAGCTGTTCCATAGCTTTATACTCTTATCACTTAATCACTGCAGTCATTGGCTCTGTAGAGGCATAACTGAAGACTAGTTTTTGAACATTTTGGATTCTCTTTATGTAATTGCCCATACCACAGGTACTAATTATGGGTTTCGAGGGCACCGAAAGGAAAATCTAAAGGTCTGAAATGAAGACTTGAACGAACACTGACCGTCTGAATTGAAAGGGTTCTCTTTTAATGCAGCAGGTAGAATACAATATCTCAATAAATTGTCTTCTTAATTCTGTTCTTTAGTGCAAAATCATCCAGGTTAGTTTGTTAGTTTTAGTCACATAATTGTTTTTCAAAGACACATGAAACTTCTTGCTACCAACACTTCATCCATGTGGCAATCTGTACTGTGTTACTAACCATTTCCACAAAAGATGCTGTCACGCTATGACAAGGAGAAAGTGAATTAGATCCTTGCTCTGTTAAATATTTTTTCCTACTCTTGCAGCTTGATGAGAAACTTGCTAGCTTTGAATTGTGATGCTTTCTCTGGTGCAAACTTGATCATTCAGCAAAGTGCCACATGGCTGAGAATTCAGGAGCAACCATGTGTGTAGCCATGTATTGCTGAGAATAATACATGTCTACTGATATTTGTTTAACCCCAAGCCCATCTCCACACTGCTGACCTGAGGCTGTTGTATACATAAACATACAATGCCTACCAAATTTTGTTTTCACATTTTTGATTTTAACATCTTTGTTTAGATCTCCATTTATATCCTTCTATGTTGAACTGTTCTGGCCATCCTCATTTTACTACTTAGAAATTGAAGAGGGGGTGGTGGGAGAGAAAAGCGAGTGCAGAAATTCAGCAGCACAGTTTTATGTCATATACTTTTCCCCTGCTCATAGCATGAAAGAAAAACTTAAAGCAGTTTTTCATTGTTTTGCTTCAGTGGCAAAACAGCTGTGAGGGTCATCCAGCAGAAAGACTCAACACTTTGGTAGCAAAGCAAATTTCAGTTTCCTGTGTTATGAAAACAACATTTGTCATTTAGGAGATGGAAGGAATTACAGCCAAACACCATAGCGATGTACTGTCACTGTGTAAAGAATAATGATGCCAAGGATTTCTGCCAGAATCCATTCTCAAGGTTCTGCAGCAAATGCCTGTAAGGAAGACTGCTCCTGCCAGTACATCCACAGGAAACAAGTGGAATGTGACTGGATGAGAAAGAAGAGATAATAAAAGCAGGAAAAAGAAAACACAACTTCTTTTGCTTAAAGAGTTCATATGTAAGTGTTCTCAGGAAGGGAGTTTTTTTCAACAGATGCATTTAAATGTAGTGGTTCAACTATTCCCATCACTTTTCCCCAGCTCTCACCATCTTCAGATACCCTGCATGGTAGGAGAATTGAAAATCCTCTAAAACTTGTAACATGGGGGAGATGACTTTCTGAATTCCATGAAATTTTTCATTTGTTAAAGGAAAGCTGAACTGTAATAGTAACAGAGCATACAGACATAACCTGTGCTCCTGATGATACATTTTATTTGGGCTTTTATGATTATTAAATAAATAAAAACTTTTCTTATGCTGCAGTAGTTGCGCAACAGAAAGTGTTACAACAGTGCTGCTAGTCTGTTTCCCAGCTGACAGTTCTTCACATCATTTAGAGGGGAAGGTGATTTCTCTGCAGTAGAATTAACAAAGCAAAAAGTGTTCTAGAAAATGCTACCTTTAAAAGTTAGTATTAAGATGATAATGTAATTAGTAGGTGTAAGGGTGAGGCGGGGGCACCGCCTGGACTCCCAGCAGGGACAGATACACAAACGCAAGGCATACAATGGTCGATATGGAGCATTTATTACCTCTGCGTCCCAACGGGGGTTCCCCGGCGTTTTCCTGATCGAGGCAATAATGGGGTGGGGGATCCCAGGCACTGCTGAGCGTCGGTCCAGGGTGAGGAACACCGGGGTGGGGGGTGGGGCACTAGATGAAGTTTTTATGTATACACATTCGCAGTAAGCGTGTTGAGCTCATTGCTATTCCCGATTCAAAGCCCAGGTGCAGCGCCACCCTGGCACAGGCTCAACTACGTGACTATGGGTCAACATGCCCTGTTGATGCTCCTTTTCCCACGGAACGGTCTGGCTAGCTTCCATCGTCTATCTCCTCGACATTCTTCCACACTTTCCCTAACAGTAGGCTTGGAAAATGCCATCCTCAACATAGAAAGTGAAGTATCTGAAATCATGTAAATGACAGATTCTGCCAGGGACATCCTTGTCCTGTAGTGATCAGACCATCTGAATAATAGAAATACAAATGATGGTACAAAATCAGCATCATTAGGCAAATCAAGTATGTCAAAATTCACTGACAACACTCTAGTATACATATATATAAGGGGAAATAGAGTCAAGCTGATGTTACTAAGGGTTTAAATTTGGAATGAATCTGAAATGTATTAAGTTCTAATGTGAATGCTGTAGCAGAAAATGTTTTTAGTTCGTTTTAGATTTTTTTGATTTTTGCAATAAGAAGATTGATTTGGAGGCTTGAAATATGCATTAATGAATTGTTCTCTATTCATCTTTTCTTAATTAGATTTAGCTTTCATGATTTTTTTGTGCAAATATTCTGTCTTGGAGACTCAGTAAAGAAATGCATACAAATCAGTGAAACAGGCTCACAAACCATCCCTTGTAATTCCAAATACCACATCTTGTTTCTCCATCTAATGTGAGCTATCAGAGAAGAAAAGAGCTAATCCTTTTCACTGCGCAGACTTTGATCTTTGTTTTTTTGGAAAGCTCATCTTTTTGTTAAAGAGGAAGACCAATGAGAAAGAGCTCAGCTGTCCTCATGAAAGAGCACATTTAATGAAAGTAGTCAGTGTCACTGGAAGCTAATCTCAGCACTGTGTTCTGAGAGCTGTTCACGAGCTAATGTCACTGCCCATGGCTCAGACTGGCTCCTGATAGGCAGCTGTAATTAATGTCCTCTTCTAAAAGACACTAGCATGTGGAGCTCTAAGAATCATATGGAAAAACTATTCCTAGTTTTCAATTAACAACTTAGCTTTTCTCTACATGGTTACCTTTTGCTACATTGCTAATAAAATTTTTAATTTTCAACTAACTGATGTCACCGACCATGGCTAGTCTTAACAGCAGTACCTGATCAAAGTCAATTTGTGCTTCATCAATCATTTGCTGCCTTATGCAATGGCAAGAATCTCTCTTTTTTTTTTTTTTAAATAAACACTGTGTAATTCTACAGCTGCGCCTAACAGACCATGAGCATGCAAACTATCTTTTTAGTGCCACTTCTGAATTATCTCATCCCATCCATGTTCCTCCTCCAAGTTTTCTCCAAATTCATTCACATATCAGTCTCTTTTCTTTAGCCAATTAATATTGGCCAGTAGTTCTAAAAACACTAGGCTAAAGACATAACAAGAATGGACATTATAATTACAGTAGTCGTAGCAATTACTATGGGGTTTATTAGTTACTATTGGATGTGCTTACTTTGTATCACTAATTGAAGTTAAAAAAGAGCATGGAAGAGCACAGCTATTCTGCTGTGACAGCATCATAGACCAATATGAGAAAAAGAAAAGTCCTTATAGGTAGAACACTAAATACTTCATAATTTCATTTGTGCTTTAAAGAGTGGGTAGCCAAGCGAATCCACTTGGTAAATATGCCTAAGCAAAGACCTCTTTAGGAATAAAATTCTTCATTCTAGCTTAAGGCTCAGAAAAGGAAAGCTTTCAGACATGAGTGGTTTGAATAATAGAATTTAACAATTTAATAAAAACTAACTAAAGCTTACATGGATGGCTCTGTGCTGCCAACTGTCATTATACGTATCTCAAAACTCAAATTATTTTTTGTGGTATGCTGCAGTCTAGTTTGAGTCTATTTTGAGCCCATGTTCATCCTAAAAGTTTTCTTCTAAGTACTGTAGTTGATATTTCTTACATTTCTTAAATATTTTAAACAAGCAACACATACATTTAGCTAGAAAACCAATAACCCTGAGTTGTTTCCCTGAAACAACTGGACAAGGAGATTATACGCAATTGTAAAAGAAATCTATTGATCAGTTACATAATTGAGATATAATAGATTTATATTACTGCAGATATTCTGAAGAGCTTGTTAATTCATGATGAAACAAAAGCATCTAAGTGTATTGTTTAAAGTTATCTGAAGATCCTAAGCCCTTTGAAAGTATATTGCCTGAAAAACCTTCTTTCACAGATAGATGCCACAATATTTTTCAATTTAGCTGAAAACTGTAATGTAAAATGTTAAGTATGTCAAAATATTTTTTTCTGTGTCATTATTGATATTTTATTACTATGAATTTTCTTAACTTCATTTTCTTTTTCTTTTACTATTTCTTCCTTCATACCACCTTTATTATACCTCTGTATTATAGCCTATTGCAAATGGTTAATATTCTTTTAATAAACCATAACCATGCCTCATAGTATATTAAGCAGTGATAGATGCTTACTGATGGCTCAGAACTGACATAATGCCATGTGACATAGAGATATCACGTAGAGATAGTAGCTGTGGTACCAAAAGAACAATAAACCTAGTAAACTCTGCCTCTCATCACAGCAAATTACTTGAAGTGCAGCATAGTCCAAGTACTTCTTTACAGATTTTGGTTCTGGAGATAACTCACTTGCTGTTAGTTTGTGTTCTTTTTTCTATTATGAAGAGATGCCCAGAATTTAGGATGGTAACTTTTAAGTACACTGTAATTTAAGTACACTGAAATTACCAAAGGAGGTAGAAGCAGAAAGAAGGTAGAGAGAGAGTACATGGGAGAATGAAGCAGACAAGGACTATACATTTTCTTGTGGAATTGTCACCATATTTATGGCCACATGTGTCCCAGTGGCCGCTGACAGCTTCATAATTCTTAGACGCAAACATTATGCACTCTCTGGTTGCGCTTGCCCAACTATAAAATGAAATTAATGATGTGCGTGAAACATTAGGTTTTGTTTATTAATATTTCAGAAGTATATTCCTCTTGTTAGATGAAAGGTGTTACAGATATCACAAGTATCTGTAATTGCTCTAAACCTAATCTAGTTATGACTTAAACGAGATTTAGAAAGAACAAAAAGAATGCCAAACGCTTGTGATCTGCTGCAGTCATCGATTAGATACCAGAAGACAGTGTTCGTATAGTGTAATTATGGTAGCAGACAGAGGCAAAGTCAGGGTCTGGGCTCCAAAATACTACATACTACTTTCAGTAAGAAATAGTATCCCAAAGCATTCATGCCCCCAATGCAAACTGAGAAAGAACACAAGAATATAGTAAAAAAAAAAACCCAGGAATTTAGGAAACAGATGATTACAGCTGACATAGTAAGCAATAATGTCATACTAACTGCCTAGCTGTCAAATGTGTGGTAGCTGTCATGAAGCGTGGAATTTTGAGGCAACTGAGAAGGAAGACAAGGTTTTGCGGATGTTTTGGAACTCTCTTCCCATGAATGAAAGACAAGTCCCTTGATTTGACAATCAATAATTGGATGATAAAAGCTAGCAGAATACAACTGGAGGTTGAGCATCATTGTACCATGGTGCATCTTGCTCAGGCAAGAGGGAAGGGAATACTTTTACTGTTCTTTTTAACTTGACTCTCTCACCACCGCCTTTTCCTCTAGCACTTCTTGAAGATGGTCTGTTATATTGTCTTGTTTCTTTTCATACTACCCAGTGACTAAAAAATGGTAGACTTTAAGAGCAAAGTCTAGAAAGTAATAGCAGCCAGATAGGGAAATTACATTACTTACACCATGTATGATGTGGTTTTCTCTGTTACTGCTTTTTAAAAAATTTCCATTAAATGTTAATGGTGGAAGTTGTATTGGTTTGTTATCTGACAGTTCTCCTTTGCAATTGTTTGCATGGCTAATGAGACATAAAATCAGACTGAATCTGAATGGTATCAGTTGATTAGCTGATATATTAATGTATCTGCAGCTGCTTTAGTACTTCTCTTTACCTGACAAAGGAAGGAACAGAGCTTATACATTTTACAGAAAAGTAAAGCACTACAGGTTTATTTAACATTCTTTCAGATCTCTATGTTGTGCTTTAACTAAAGGAAGAGGTAATAACTTCAGCATGATCTTCATATATACTACACCGAAGTATGCATATGATATTATTTCAACTGTTCAGATCTTGTACAGATTTTGTACGAAAAGAACATGAATACCAAAATAAATACATAATGTATTCATGTGGTTGAGCCAATAAATGAGCCTGCTCCAGCACGCAATCAAGTTTATTATGTGCATATACAATAATCTTGGCAAATGAAGTGCTGAGTAAGTAAACTGTTAGTGAACTATTTGAGACTACACTATTCTGCATTAAATTTTTATTATGTGTGGGGGAAACATTTTTCCTAAAATTGCTTAAAATCATTTCTAGAGTGACCTGCTGTGCTGTGCAGCTGGCTAAGTGATTTCTGTTACTTTGTGAAACAGTGTAATGACATTCAGAGGAAAGAAGGAACTGTGTGCCAGTGCTACTTCACTCACTCCTAGGGCCTCACAAAATGTCATTTGTGTCATGCTGAGTGCTGTTTATCTTGGAATAAGAGACATTTACAGGTTTGACTCCTAAAGTACTTTGAGAGAGACTACCAAAAAGACACAAACAAAAAATAAATAGAAGAATTGCATGATTTATTTTAATGCAGCATCATGAGTTTCCTGCAGCAGCAGAACTGCCCTCCTTATTTTTTGTCAGACTACAGAAGCCTTTCTCAGGATACGGGGTATTTTTCTATGTCTAAGCATGTGATTTCACAATAAGCTAAAGCAGATCTGAAATTACAGTGCTTCCTAAAAGGGCCATTTTAACCACATGCTGTTGCTTCCCTCCCTATTCACGTGATTGTGTGTCATAGGATCAAAGAGCAATCCTCCAGCAAAAAAACATGATTTAGTTTTCAGTGGGATCAATGAACATATTCAGTGTAGTAGGTGGCTGTAGAATACTTCTTTCTGTCTAGTAGGTTGTACCCCAAGTGTGTAACTTCCTAAACACTGTCATATATCTCTCATAAATATACCTATACCAATAACCATGGATTATTTTTCCTTATAGGCTTGTATGACAAATGCAATGGATTGAGACTGGATAAGTAGAGACTAGAATTTGATGGAAGGGAATGGACTGATAATAGACTGGAAATAAATAGTGCTTAATGTAAACTTATCATGAGTTTCTCTCAGAAGTTTGTAAATTCCACACAAGGACTGGACGTGTATTTTATAGGATGAATAATAATAACTCCTTAAAACATACTGTATTTTTTGGGGTAGTGCATCAAATGTCTGATGGATGTTCAACTGTTGGTTTTAATCTTCTCAGTTTTTTCGTTTTCTCACAAAACTCCATGTTTTCATCTTTGTTGTTATTTCTTCAGTCTTGTTTGTTGTAAACCAAAATATGTAACCATCATCTCTATGATTCTCCTTTTTTGATAAAATTATTTTTGCATATGAATAAATTGCAGCAACATCACAGCCGAAAACTATGGCAAAAATGTGCCATCTTACTGTTGAAAGAAAGAAAAAAAAATCAGGAGAAGATATGATGTGAGTTCTTTTCTTTCCCTCGCCCTAAGTTCACTCATGGTTGTGTTTGTTTTTTGAACAACAGTATGTTCCACATTAGCTAGCCAGCAGGAAATGTATGTGAATGTCAGTTCACAGAATGCAGATAATTAACTTGATCATCTTTGAAGGCTGTTATTCACAATATTCAGATAGATTTTGCTAACATCCTAGACACTGGCATCTATTTGGCAGCTTGCTTTACCTAACACGGGATATTTCTAAACAATACAATATCTTTATGTTTGTAAATTTGTATCTTTTTGGAAAGTACAGTCTAGCAACACAAAAAAGTCCACTTTCCTGTTTCAGGGGGATGTTTCCTGGCTATGACGTTATATTCCTAATTGCTTATCAAGCAAGCCTTATTTTTCACTGTGTACACTAAGAGGAGAAATGCCTCCACCTCAGATTCATTTCTCTGCTTGATGTTCATTGGCTTTTGCCCTTTGACAATATTATCATTCTGAGCAACATGGGTGGAGCGACAGCACTCCTTCTCCAATTTGCAAACCTGAGTTGCAATTCACTGCAAACCTGTAATGACTTTGCACATCCGTAGTGCCTGTTGACTGCTAGGCCTCATGATTTACTCATGAAACTTTAACCATGTGTAGCCATGTTCTGTTGGAAAAAATATACTGCAGTTTTAATGAGTTTGAAAATACCTGACTGTTGATTTCTACTGGAGGAACACTACCGTTGTCAGAGTGAAGTCACAGCAACCAGCATTTTGGACTGTAATAGCCAGAGATTAGGAAGGATTCAGGAGAAAAGTGTTCACAAATGGTGTTACTAGGGAGTAATATACTTTTAACTGACTACCTTTCTCCTCTAAATTGAGGTAGAAGGTAAGTTTCTGCCTCTTTATTGATGAATTTATTCTTATTTAACATTTGCTTGTGTACTCAGAGATACTGTATCTAAATAGTATTGTGAAAAATTTTGTCTATAATGAACATACTCTGTTTCTATGCCAAAATTCTTTGATTTGATTACTTCAAGTAGAAATTGTGCCTAAGCTGGGGAGGAAAAAGGTAACACTACACAAAACTTCACCAAAATTCCACCATCTACTCATGGTCCCAAAAGGCTTTGAAATAGTTACAATATCTGAATTACTAGATTTCAGTCATACTTATTTACATTAATATATATGTGTAATTGTGGATGCAAACGAAGTATGAATTTTTCATATTGTTTTTGACATATCCTCTTAATCTTAAAAAACCACTGTTCTATGGCTGCATAAACACACTCTGTTATCTTCACTTTGCCTCTGGAGAAATTTATACAGCTGTGTATTTCAATATTCAATTTATTAATTCCATCACAACTGGACCTCACATTTCTCCAGCTGCTAGCAATATGCTGCTGCCACTCAGTGCTGACTTGAGGCCAGCCTCATATTGCACTAATGTGGATGAAGGGGTTGTTATCTCACAAAACAAATCTCTCTTAAGACAGGTGGGCAAGTTGAAAACTAGGATAACGGAGCACTGTGATTTGAGAGGTGCTTCAACAGCCACCAGCTGGTGTGGAAAGGAACTTCCAGCTGTAGTAACCTTGAGCCATCATGATACAGTTCCAAAAAAATAAGGAACACATATCTCTGAGTATAAATGCCTTTAAGAACTGTATTACTTTCAATGAAGATGAAAATCTGTCCCTGAGAATCCATCACAGGATTACTGATAAACTTGAACACTAGACTGTTCTCACAGCAAATGGAGAAAGGTAAGCTTCCACCACTAAGTGGAAAATACATTAAGCTCTTATCCTCAGTCACACTCTGCAGGAACCTTTTCTATTGACTCTGCAAACACCTGATGTTCTAGCTTCTGCCTTGGCATTCAGAGTAATCAGAGATACAGTTTTAATATTTTGACTGTTTGTGTCATCTCTACTATTCTGTGGATTGACTTTTGTCTCCCTCATAATACTTGATCTCAGAAACAGCAGTTCAGATACCTATGTTGCTATTTCTTATTGCTTCCACAATAACAATGCAGACAAATAAATCTGGGTGGGGATGTATGTTATGTGTCATACATAACATGTGTTGGGCAAATATTTCCCAGCATTGCATTATACATTTTGCCTGCTTTAAAAGGCTGATGAAGTGTTCTGTACTACCCGTTGAGATATTCTGCTGCATTTTATACACTTAATGGGAGCAGATACTGCTAACAGAAAACAAATAGATAAGCTCTGCGCACAGTTTTTCCTCATCTAAATTTGTTATAGTTGGCTATAGCTGCCACAAGACTTTTATTTTATTGCAGCAAAACAGTGTATTGGGACAGCTGAGACCACATTCATTGCTTGTGAATGTTTCTAAGATCAGCAAACAGGGTACAACTGCAGCAAATTCCCTTCTTTTATTTCTGTTGACTGAAAGAATATGGATCCAAATGAAGCTCTCAAATTTCAAGGATCAAAATGTAGTACAGAATGTACCTGCAGAGCTTAAATGAAAGGAAGAATATTGTGCGTAGTAAAACTAATGTTTTTTTTTCAATGGATAGCAGTCACCTAAGAAGATAAACTTTATTTCTGAGAGTTCCCAGGTAACTTTAGATTCAACCTCTAATAGACTGATACTGATTTCTGCAGTGTTCAGTTTCCGAATCACAAAGCACGAGTCATATGTGCTTGCTGAAATACAAGATTCAATAGTCACCAGGAAAAAGAAGGCTTACAATATGCAATATCAGTTAGCTGCATCTTAGGGTAATTTGGCATCCAGTGTGTCTTTAGGTTTAACCAATGGATCAGTGGGGTTGCCTGGTTATGCAATTGCATTAATGGGATTATTGTGCTTATCCTGAGAACAAGTCATGTGTATCTTACTGAAAGGAAATATATATGCACGGGCTTAATGATGAAAATGTATTAGAAACGGACAAACTCCTGACTAATATTCTGATACCTCAGAAAATTTTATGTATTAAATAGTTGCTGACAGATAATATATAACCCAATATTTTCTGTGGTAAGGTTTGTAATATGAGTAGAATAAAATGATGCAGCTAATCTCAATGGTTTCAACCACCCAGTCACTGATTCTGTTGAAATAAAAGATGCAGAAGAAAACTAATTAATAAAAAATGGTAATTTTGGATGATTTGTTATGGGAGCAATCTGCCTCTTGTTGTGAAAGGAGAAAGTTTTAGTGGGAAGAAAATGCTATAGGTTCTCATATATGTACCTAAGAATATGGAATTTGCTCATATTTTGCAGTATCCTGGACCTCTTGTTCTTTCACTGTAGTTCTTTCTTTAAAGAGCACTCATGATATGTAGAAAAGGAGTCACACAAAATTAATGAACATGGGGATTAAACTCTGTAGATCTTGTACTGTCTTGTTAGAGTCTTCCTGAACTTCCAAAAGGATATCTTAAGAACCTCTAAGTTTAAGAATTGTACTAAAATGACAGATCCCTGCTATCTTGCTTTTCTTTCTCACCCTTTAATTCTGAACTTAGAGCAGAGATTGTGTTCAGAGGTTCTCTCCACATGCTTCTCATTGGGACATCACTTGAAGAACATTTGCAAAAATAGCTAAAATATTTTACGTGTTTCTGGAAATGTGATATTGTCTTCTGATTAACTACATGGGAAAGTTTTCAATCCATTTGGAAATCAAGAGTGTGCTTTCATGACTATTCAAAATCATAGCCATAAAAAGAATATTTAAGGGGGTGCCTAAAATGATTTAACAAATGTCTTTGTTAATCTTAATTTTTCATCATTATTAGTAAATCTGGCCAAAATCTTTCATTATTTTTCATACATGTATTTCTCTTACTGTGTTTTTTATTTGTAAACTAGCATTTCAACTTTTCCCTTAATTCTCTGAGCATCCCCAAGTTCCAAAAACTGTGTAATGACTGTTTGGTTCAGATCTCTCCTTCATCAAAATATCTCATCATCTTAGACCAGTATTATGAAACTTTTCATGGAATTTTTCATGATGTTAATGTATTTTCTTGATAAATAAGATGAAGGAAAAAGATTTAATTGCATATTTCTAGTATTCTGATATCACTGGATGATTAATGTTATGTAAAAACTAAGTAATAGTCTTAAATTTAACTTACACAAATCTTAATGCATGTTATATTATATTTTGTTTGCATAAATTTAGATTTTTGCATCATGACAGGGACACTTACTAAAATCAAAAAGAAAGACTTGTTGTCTTTCCCGTTCTTAATTATTTAAAGATACAGGAGAAATACAGATTTAGCAGAATTTGCATACTATTTGTCCCTTTGCCAAAGACAGAATAAAATGCATCTTTAAAGACTGATAAGATACACATTTTCTATGTAAATGACAAGATATGGTGAAAATTCTAAGTACAGAATTAGAATTTCCCCAGTTCTCCATCTGTATTTATGTCTATTCACCACGGGTGTCTTTGACAGCTTTTACAATCTAAGTGAAACTTTTGCTTTTTTGTAATCACTTCTTACATACTACTTTTACATTGTACATGTTTGTCACACAAATGTTTTATTTTTTGTATATATATAAGCATAATTATATATGTATATGCTTAAAGTTTTGACATGTTTTGACTTTTCAGGAATATGCATTAACACTGATGTGCAACCTTGCATTACCATGCAACATTGAGCAATAGCTTGACATTGTGTTAGGTCGTCATTCCTTCCTGAATGAGTGAGAAAACTTGTTAAGAGCTGCTAATGTTTGGGATTTTTGTGGTGGTTTTGTCCTTGGTAAGCTGGAACAGACCCTCATCTTACTCCTAATATACTACAGCTACTATGAGCTATGCACTACTGGAGAAATACATATACTTTATGCTGTCTTATGAAGATATCACAGGTGAAATGTTTTTTCAGATCATCAGTCTAAAAAATAATTTTAATTTAATAGTGAAAAGTACATGAAAGGAAGTTTGTGTTGGAGACATAAAAGGTTCTGGGACTCTCAGAAGATTCGAACAAAAACTTTGAGGTCTCTACAACTTCACCAAACTGAGAATGTAGTTAGATAATCATCATCTTCCTTCATTGTCTGTATTCTCTCCTTAAAGTGAAGAAGAGCTAAGTGTCAGTCAAAATCAGTATAAATATGGCTTGTGTTTTTCTATCTACATGTATACAGATAGCCTGCATGCATGTAGAATCAAGAATCAATCTCCAGTAAATCTCCAGTAAAATTTAGTTTAAGAATAGCAATATAATTCACTTTCAGTCCTGTTAAATGGTGATACCACACCAATGCTTATGAAAAGGTTATTAGCACCATAGTAGATAGATGTAATTGGCATATTAATCAAAATTATACAGCCAGCAAATGCAATATTACTCTTTAATTAATTTATTACTTTATTAAAAAGTTAAGCAATTCACTGACTGTGTATAGATAACTAGACCAAGAGAATTAGCCTTCAATATATTATTTTAATAATTTCTCAAGCTATTCTATTGTCCAAACTGCTAGACTGACTAAACACTCTACTATTAAGCATCACAGGGTAGAGAAGTTCTGATGCCATAAGACTAATGGTTGCTATGGATATTTTCATTAAATGTGTTTGTCTGAATTCCACACCATGTAAAGAGTGAAGCCTAATTCTATTTGCCAGAATGGAACAAGAGGTAAAGACTATCCTACAGCATGTGAAAGAACTATAATTTCCACTCTTCCAGTGGCATGTTCTCATACTGTTCAGTTGTGATATTTTCTTCAAGTATAGCAAGAAATTTGATCAGCAGCATTGATCTTAGAATGGGGAGTCAAGGAAAATAATTCAGGTTGGAACTTGGGCTGTATTACTGAACTGCTGCTAAAGTTACAGCAATGTGAAAGATAGAGCCAAATCCAGTGTTACGATTGGGACATTACAGACGTTAGATCAAGTGAACAGGCGTATTTTATTTCAACACAAATTTTGTTTCTTATTTGAGCAGTTCTTCGGCTGTTGCTGTGTCACCTATCTCTGCATGTTGATGTTTCAGGTAAGAGGAATCTTTCTATCTTGAAACCTCACCTGAGTTGTTCCAGGAGGCAAGTGTGCAAGTGCCATGCCTAATACTTCCAGAGATTAAACAGTGATGGTCAGCAGTACTTAGCTTATCATATTTTGTTTGAAACAAAAGAATCACAAACCTGAACTGAGGCTAAAGCACAAATGAAATCTGCTTTTAAGATGTAATAATTGAGGCTCCACGTTTGCAGTAAAAGCTTCTGATGTACCTGATGAGACATTGATTAAATAAAGATGTTAAGATCAAACTTCAGTATTTATAAACATTCTTACAAGTACGGTCTTTTGTGAAAACCAAAGAAGGGGCAGTATAGAGTTTATGTGAAATAGAGGACTTTACCCACTGCAGCCTTTTAATGCCAAAAGATGCCCTCAGGAAGAGAAAGTTTAATTAAGGCAATTTATAGAGGAAGCCACTGTACTGGGACCTGGAGGATATAGGTTCAACTTCTGGTGCATTGCAACAAATTAATGCAAGTAAGTGAGTTTAAATGTTTGTTTTTCTCAACGAAAATAATATGTTGCTACCTTTAAAAATACCTTGCTACCTTTAAAATGCAATACATCACCCTAAATTAGGGACTTTGATAACAGAGAAAATGCTGAAGGAATAATTTTCATAGTTCTGTTTAGTTAAGTGAAGAGACTTAACTACATTTTGCTTAATTAATCATGCCTGCTGAGGACATTAATATTGACCTAACCAGCTTGAGGAGTTGGATCAATCTTGAGGTTATTTCATTTACTATAGGCAACTTACTTACAGATGAAGTCAGAGCTAAAATTTCTTAAAGATGATACCTGCAGTTTCTAAAAGGACAGTATGCAAGTCTATCTTTTCAGCTTCCAGCTGAAAGTCAGGATTTTACTTGCTGCATTCAGACAAATGCTGCTTTATGCTGGATAATAGTATGATTTCTCTACATGCCATGTTTAAAATGTGTGAATGTAATATCACATCACTTTGCATGATGTTAATTAAAGACACTATCAAAAGAACTGGTAGCATCTATTCTGTGAATCTGGAATTACAGAATGGAAACAATGGTCAAAATAGGGAGCTGGATAAGATGACAGCTGCAGTTGATATGGAACAGATGTGCCTCTAGATGATACTAAATCACACAGAGGAGTAAGTAAAGTTGAGTTGTCATCTAACTAAGAGCGCATACCAAATAAATGTCCCATGCTGTTATCTGGCCTGATTACTCCTTTATGAACTTTCACACCAAGACACTACCTCCTTGGTAGAGAGTGCACGTGGGAGGTGATTATTTAACATATTGCTTATTTTCTTTCATAACTTGAGACACGGCTTGGCTCTTTGCTTTGCAGTACATGGATGAAGTGCAACAGGAGGTAACCCTTTATTGCCAGAAAGGTTTGTGTTTTCAATATTTCTTCTTAGAATTAGAGAGAAACACTGGAGAAGAGTGATGTAAGAGGGGAAAAATGTTGGAAGCAGCCTATGAGCATAAAGGAACTCAGGAGGTGGGGAGTTAGAAGAAAAGACAAAATAATTTTTCTTCAAAGTGTCTCTAGGAGAAGGAAAATAATGAGAGAAAAAGTTCACATTTTATGTTGTCATATTTCTGTTGGTAGAAGTGGAAGATATTTTGGGCAGAGAAAAGAGTGCCATTGTTGGGAGAGAGAATTTAGGTGGGAGAAAACTTGTCTTGTACTGAAACTGTATGTTTAATGTAAGTGGGAGTAGTCAGCTTGTTAAGTGCATAAGGGCAAGAAAAGAGAAAACATTTTGTGGAAGAAATCAGACTGATGTCATAATTTCTGTAGAGTCATTTGAAATGCAGACAAGAAGGAAGCAGGAATTGTAGGCTAGGGATTGACCACTGGCAATGTAGATTACCTTTTAGGAAGGAGTTTAGCTGGAAGTCATGAAAGAGTCTGTCACGGTAATGGAGAGATCAGAAAGCTGATGTCAAATTGTCTATCCTGATGGAGTGCCTTGTAAAACTGAGTGGGAAGACTGAAGGTTAGGGAGAGGAAACTCAGCAACACCTGGGAGAGAAGTAGGGAGGAGAACAAGTGATGTTTGGTGAAGGTGGTGTAAACTAAGAGCCTTGTTACTAAATTGCTAACATCAGTATCTGCAGATGCATGGTTCTTTGTGCTTATTTTGCGGTGACAGGTTGGCCTGTGTTCCTGGACCTGAGACCTCATGACTAACTGTTCATTCCATTTTCTGGGTCAGTGAACACTGTTGGCACTGCCAAAATAACAATTTTGCTCCCCAGGGAGGCAAGTGTCAGCTATATTTGTTTTGGGGGCAAATCACTAGCCAATCTAGGAAGACACTGATAATTCAAGTCTTAAAGCACAGAGTAAACAACATTATGGGATGGATGTGAAGAGAGAATATGATGGGAGTGTAGGCAAATTTGGATGCAGGCAAATGTAACACTCCTATAGTCCAGCTATGTGATCAACTTCAATTTTGGGGCTTTGACATAGCTGAACAAAAGAAGAAAGGATTGTTGCATTGTTCTAACAAGATGCTTAGCTGTTTGCTGTCCTCTTGAGCCTTGTAGTTACCCCCAATAAACTGGTAACTGCTCGACAGACCTCATTAGTGAAATCTGAGTCTTTTCTCACTGCCATTCTACCTCTTTGCTATTTGTTTTGTGCATTGTGCCAGACTGAACCCTTTAGGAGGAGTTTTGTATCCTGCTTCTTTTACTGGAAGCAAGATAATAAAGGAAATACTTGAAATAAATGAACTTTGAAGACATAAGTACTGATTTTTATAGCATTGGAGTTCTTACAGCAGCAGGTAGAGTTATGTTCACATTTCTATTACAAACTTCATTTTGGAGGGGTTTGTAAATCTGCTACAATAATATGCTCGTTTCAGGAAAAAAAGGCTGGGATACCAAGTAGTGCTTGTGTTCATTAGACTTTTGTGTTTGAGCTAATTGAAAGGGCCTTTTTCTCTAAAGGCACCTGCTTAATTAGATAATTACACAGTAAACTGGAATGGTTACTCTAATTTCATCAAAGGATTAGTGTGCCGAGAGTCTGAGCTACACTCTGAACCCTGGAGGCAGTTTCTTCAGTCTAGAGTAGTGGTGAATGGACAAGACAAAGGGGAGATATTTGCCGTGCTGCTGCCTGCACTCTGTCACTTCAGTGAGTGTATTTGTTCCTTTTTTTGCTAGAAAGGACCTTGGCATCATAGCCTGTCAGTTCGGTACCTTTTGGCCTCTTTTTAGATGCTGTGCACAGCTGCATTTTCTTGATGACAGTAGCATACCAAGAAATCTTTGCTTCATTCAGAAGAGGGGTAAAGAATTGGAGGAGGGATATACATTGTCCTGCTGTCTGGGTGCAAAGAGCATGTTGTACTGTCCTAAGGTGTGTGTTCCCTCTGTGCTCTAAAGCGTACTGGGGCACGTGGAGTTGCATGTGTTTGACCTTTTTCTACAGCTCAGAGACAATACTAACCAGACCTGTGAAGTATAGAGTAGTCACTGATGCACCAACCATGAATAATTCAAGATGGATTGAATTTTAAACTGCTGAGAGTATCCTTGGAAGACAGATAAACAGAGGTTGAGCACAAGTTAAAGCCAGGACACCAAGGTACCAAACCTGAGGCAAAGGGAAAACCACACGTTTAATTGTTTTTGCTGTTCTGAGTGTATTATATGTCTAACAGGAATATGGGCAGGAGGAGCCAAGGAAAAGCAGAAACAGTATGGAAAAAATCTCACGTGGCATACAGAACTGAGGCATGCCTCAACTCAGGGAGAGGAAAGAGCTCCTGTCTAATCTCAGATGTCTAGTGTGTACTCTTAGTTTTACTTTTCCTGATAGATTTGAGAAAATGTCCAGCATTTTGGGGACTAAAGGAATAAACAAGTGATCTCTTCTTGGCACTATAGGTTAGCTTTTGCCAAATGAAATATTTTAGTGTTCTGCCCTCCTTCCCCCCCCCCCCAAAAAAAAAAGCTTTTTTCCAAAAACAGAGTGAACAAATCCTAAAATGGGATTAGTAGTTACTTCCGACTCATAGTAAAAATAAATGAAAGGGATACAAGTCAGATTTTTCTTTTCATCAGAGGTATAGTTACCTGCAGATACTGCTCTGTTTCATGAAGGATTGTCCAGTTACTTATATTAAAAAAAGATGGTAAAGTACAGCAATATGCTAAAAACAGTATGCATCCACTATTGTTAGTGTATTAGTGAATTTAATGTACAGGTGGCAGGAGACTAATAAAATGCATTCCTTTCATCGTATGTCACCAACAAACAGCAGGATAAAAGAACTAAACGAGTAAAGCCCTAAAGTCCCAACATGAATACAGTAGATTCGAAGGCTAGATCCATGCAAAAGCTTTCCAAGAACTTGAAAACCCAGATACTTATAGGCCCTGTTTCTAGCTAATATCTTCCACTGTGTCTGAACTATTGGCTTTGGATTTTGATTGCTCCACCTCCTTTCAAAAACCAAGTAACACAAACAAAACCCCTTGACTAATACACAAGGCCATAGAGATTTATTTTTTTTATAACCTATTGTAATTCTGAAGCATTTTGGTAATTTAAAGCAGCTCTCTAACATCAGCCTGGACATTTTTCCTTCTACAAATCTTGAACTTTGGAGTTCTCTGCCTTAGAAGCAATAATTCTCTTCACTGTAATAAGCTTTATGGCCAGATTTCTAAAGGATGTAATAGCACCGTTTATAAGAGCATAAATATGTTAGTGTCAAATCAGTAACTGCAGTTTTTTGTGTAGCTGCTTATAATAAGGATCCACATCTGCTGGTTGGGAAAAGGAGGTGCATATTTTTACGGAACACCTAATAAGTCTTGATTTGAATAAAGTGCTTAATATCAGTTCACATATTCAAATATATATGCAATTTTTAGCATACAGTTATAAAATTCCATTTCACCATTAGATACTACTTAGGTTATTTTTATGCATTTCAGTATTTTGGAATACTGACCTTTAAAATAACCTTAGGTTTTAAAGAGGCAGTAGACATAAGGACTGTATTATTTAAGCATTGTAGCCTTTGAGACATCCATAGTAAAACAGTGTTATATTCTTCGAGATCAAAAGGCCAGCAGTTCTGGAGTGAGCACATCCCTTGTGGATTAATTATAGTGAAATTACGCATTTGGAGCACTGTACCAGAGCTTTGACACTATCCAAGCTGCAGTAAAAATTTCATGTGAGCTTTTTTTACACTGAGAGAAATGCTGCAATGACAAAAGATGTTTTATTTATAGCAACCCTGTCTACACAGGAGAGGGAAGAGCTACTGCTCACCTTTCGATGGCTGATATTTTCACTGTAGTATGTAGTTCTTTCAGCTACATTATGGCTTTGCTGCTTAAAATAGATGCACATGATAGGCAGAATAAAATTGCACTTAGCTATTGTCTTCATATTGTCTGCACTTAGTGAAAGATCTCTTAAAATCTGGAAATTCCTCTTTTAAATATTGTTAGACACATTTTTGATTTCAAAAGTGAGAAGAGACCCAGTATCTGCAAAGGTGAACATCTGGGCTTTTTGAAACATAATCCACAGAACAGTGGCATACTTGAAGCCTCCCAAATCATCCCTGATCTGATGAGGTTAGTAGGAATTGCATCAGACCCACGTGTACGTGCAAGTAAGATGGTAGATTTGTGGGTTAGCATGGAGACTCCTTATCTTTATGGCATGCTCCTAATTTCTGATGTAGAAGTCCAGCTTAGCGTGTGTCATATAAAATTATTTATGCAACTCGGCAAAAGTTCAAGAGGGAAAAAACAAGCTGATTCAAACAAAATAGCTATTAATATAGTGCATGGATTGAGCTAAACTTGTCAAATAGTTAAAGGGGGCACAGAACTTTAGCTGGATAGATGAATGACAGGGTGCTAGAAATTAGACTTGGTTAAACACCAGGAAAAAAACTACTACATCCTCACCTCACACTGGCTTAAAGACATTTTGTGGTTTGAAAAGGTTAACTCCACTGCAGTGTCATGGACTGCACAACTCCCGCTTGCCTGAGGATGACCACCAGCAAGCTGGAAAGTGAAAGCAGGTGACAAACCTATGCAGCTAGGGAAGAAAAGATGTTAAGAACAGATGATATGTGAGAGCTTTGTCATCTTTGCCAGCACTTTGTTTTTACTCTCTCTCTCTCTCTCTCTCTCTCTCTCCTTTTTTTTTTTTTTTTAATAAGGAGACAGTGGGTTGTTTCCCCTTTTTACCTGTCCCAGGTAGAGTCTGGGTTAGCTGATCAAGAAAGCATCGTGTTGTGACTGAGAGTGGGGCAAAGCAAGGGTCATAACAATCTCAATGTTAGCACAGATTTGCTAGCTCAGGCAATACAGTTAGGCTGTGCAGTCCCTCCAGCAATGAGGTTGCAAGAGTCAGCACCAGAAACAGAACTTCATTATTTTTGCTGAGTTTTCTTCTGTTTTGCACATTTTCTGTCTTATTTTGCCTCAAAGGAAATAAGATCACTTTACAACAACAGGCACTCCAGTTCATTACAAACTTTCTAAAAAGGATAGTATTAGCTGCTTAAAATCTCATGTGGGACTTCTTCCTGAGAAGGACTCTATACAGCTAAAGGTGATAACAGAAGAGCAAAATAAAATGAAAGCCTTAATTAATGCCTCAAATATCAATCATTTTGTCTGCTCTTCAGTAAAAATACAAGAAGAAAAAAAGTAGTTCTTGCTTAATGAAAGAGTTGCTTTTTAAAAGCAACTTTTGTCTCAAGTATTAAGGCAGTTTGAAGGCCTGTGTACGCAAAACCTCCAGGCCTTTCATGTTGTACAATCACAGTTGCTTTCGCAATTTGGATTCTTTGGACCCATTTATTCCATGCAGGCTAATACACCACCACATGGCACAGATCAGATTTCAAGGCTGGGGCTCTGGTAGGGACAGTGAACACCTTTGTTAACATGAATCATTATTTTAAAGCTAACATCTGGGTGAAATACAGTATCTTCTGTAGTTTCCCCTTTCAGCTGCTTTCAGTGAAGTCCATGCAAGCTAAAGTACCTTTGCATAGAGCTGGGGGCAGGAGATGACTGGAGCGAGACTGCATTAAAGACCATGTCTACAGTATTAATAAGAATGATGTTAATACCAATGAATTTAAAGGGTATCATAAAGCACATTTTTATAAATGGAGAGAATGAGGTGACAAATGTGAGGTGACAGCACAACATACTAAAGATGACCCTGCTGGCATGTGAAAGACACAGGAACTAAATGAAGGCCCACAGACCTCTCCACAAGACAAGCAGTTTCTATGTTGTATTAACTCATGTAACACCAGTAAATGTGCATGTTGTAATTAGTGCTGAAGCCTCAGCACTACGTTAGGGTATCTTTCTAATAACATTCATATAAACAATCTAGTCACTTGCACTGCAGTTTTCACTCACAAGAGTTCAGATGCTGAAGAAGAGGAGAGGTTATACCAATGATATTCAGGTTTCTTATATTCACTTTAAAAAGAAGGATAAACTGCGATTATAAAAATTAGGAGCTTCCAGCTGAACAATTGACAGGTAATTGGATTGGATGCTTTTTTATTTTAGGAAATAAAAAGTCAATTTCACTTTGAGCTGCTGGCTTGAAAGCCAAATAAACACACTCAGCACAGACTGTACCTCCACAAATCCTTATGTTTTACCTCTTGGAAGTGCCAGTTAATCTACAGCTTTATTCAAGATTTCCATGTGGCTTATCAGGCAATATTGATGCTTCAGTGGACCATCTACTATTGTTTTTACTTCAAAGGAAAGCAATAAAGTCATTCCAGACTGTGGGATTGTCTGATATTCTAGGAACTCCCAGCTGAACAAACATACCACCAAACCATTATTAAAATCTCTTTGAAAAATAGTTCTGCTGGAAACTGTACTCTGTAATGGAAGTGCAACTCAGTACATCGTGATCCTTGTGGGAAAATGATCAGTGGGTTTTTCCAACAAATGGCCCAGGTTGGCTTCTTGTTAAATGCCGAGAGGGCATTTGTTTTCTAGGTAGTAAAACTGAAAAAAACTAAACTGGTCTCCCTAACATGCTTAACAATCAAAAATAAATCATTATACGACAATTGCGTGATGGTTAACAATATTGAGGGAGAATTCAATTGTTTAGAACAACAGTTACTTATAGATACTTATTCCTGAGAGTGATCGTATTACCCAGTTGCTTTCTTTAAAGTGATCCTAAGCTTGTTTTGAAGCCAAAAGGCACCTGCTTTTTTCCAGTGCCATTCACTCCTCCCCATACAATGAGACACATAGGTTTCACTATTCTGGAGCAATGGACTCTAAATTTTACTTCTACATGAGTTGGTAAGTGACCTCTGAGAGTTATGCAAAGGTCATTTTATCCCTCTGCTTAGTGGATAACAGTGTGGAAACACCTTAGAAAGCATTTAAATGGATACATTCATGATGAGGTACTGCGCTATGTGAAAGACTTGTTTAGGTTCAGAAATAGTAGGGACTCATTAGTAGAAAAGTTTGTCTAAGCCTTGCCTTTACTGATGCTGCTACACTCCTGCCAAAGTTAAAGCAGGCTTAAAATTCTTTATGCTACATGGAAGTTCAGACAAGATAGTTGTAATAATATTTCCTAGCTTAAAATTCGTTCATGACAATGAAGAATAAGCACAAGGTGTTCCCAATCCAGTTGGCTGTCTGAGAAATGTTTTAATATTTCTCGGTATTGTTGGCAAAATTCAGTGTTGTGGTGGGTTTGGAGCAGAGGGTGGGGGGTAAAAGAGGCCTGGGAGAGTCAATGGGAGCTCAAGGTTTAAGGAGGAAAAGGGCAGGATGGTTTGGAGACTATTTGGAAGTCAGTCTCTCTTCTCTCTCCCTCCATTATAGAATCATTTCTGTTTAGGGTACACTATCTCGCTCTGCTTCCCATACACCTGTTGTCTTTTCCACGTGGCTATCTTCCTCCACACTCCTTTCACTTGGTGTACGAGAACACCCCTCTAACTCTCCTCTGCTTCCCAAGTAATTGCAAAGGGACGAGGTATAAATTCTGCCTGTCTACTAAGAGACAGAGGGGTCAAGACAAAAAAAAAAAAACAAAAAAAAAACCAACCAAACAACAACAACAACAACAACAACAACAAAACAGAAGAGAGGACCCTCCTGCATATTCCCTTGCTACCAGTATGAGCAGAAATCTGGTCAAGTGGGAGACATAGGTCAATTAATGTCAGCTTTCCTATAGCTAAGGCAAAACAAGTAATCTGTCATGCTCTCCAGTCTTATGCCCTGTGCTGCTGGATTGACATTTGGGCATAACTGACCACAGTTTAGGAAGTGTCTGATGCATGAGATTCATTATTTGATCCAGCCACTGCTGAATGTTGCGGTTGTTTAAGTGAAAGAGGAGCACTACTGCAGAACAGGTTAGTTCAGCTGCTGCTGCTTTTGAAAGAACAAGGTTGTGGTAAAGGTGAATGAATGCTAGTAGCTGGCTTAGCATGCATGGAAACAATTTTTTTATTGCTATACTTATTCTTTTACATTAAGTGAAATAAATACACTGGTAAATCGGATACTTTTACTAGAACAATCACATGCCCACTAGTGGCTGTATTCTACAAACAATACTATCAGGGCATCACATTCATAACTGGAACTGTGGCAATGGTACAAAGACTGTAGGTAGAACAAGCACATTTACAAAGGATCCATGTATAAGGAAATCTTTTCTAATGCTACTAAGAAGCTTGTCTAGCATACTGAAGTCCCGGTCCCTAACCAGTGTAGTAGCACTTATATTTAAACATGATATTTATCTCAGTTCAGGTTTTGCAAAGAGAGTTGGATTGTGGTGTCATGCTGACACCAGGAGGTTATCAGCATTACTTGTCAGAGAAGTATGAACATGGAGGTATTAACATGTGTCACAAAAGCTTTTTAGAAGTGCAGTAAGTAGACAGAAAGGGACAAAAAAAGACCTGAAATGTTCACTTTGTTTGCAGGATTATCATCTAATGTTTTATTTTCAGGGTAAGTATCCTTCTCTCCTTCTCAGGGTTTTACCTGGCGGCTTTTCAGCTAACCTTGCATACTGTGTAACTGTGAGAATCAGTAGTCACACATGTTCTTTTACCACCATAATAAGGTGGGAGGTATTAATAGAAAATCTCTGCAGGAATAATTTCTTGGATCCATTCACTCAAAGGAAAGGCTCAGGTATGAAAAAGTGCTACAGAGGTCAGAATTCATCCTCCTTGCTACCAAGGGTTTTTTTTCTCCTCTGTTCATAAAGCTGCAACTGGCTTGATTTTAACCCATCTGTTGAGCTATTCTTTCTGTTGCTAATAATACTAATTGATGATACTTCCACAAGCTTGAGCTGATTGATTCCAGTGAGATGTAGAGTGTACTATGTGCATCATCAATTATTCATTTATTGCAGTTTTATATATAAGAACCATATAAGCTATGCAAAAAAAGCCTGTTTCTTCTTCCTCTTCCTTGAGAGACTGATGACCTTTAATTGCCATAAAATATTCCTGATTGGTATCATCATCTGTTGTTTTTGTTGGCTTTTTTAGTTGGTTGTTTTTTAATAATCATGGAATTCAACCAGAATACCTCTGAATGAGGTTTTGGGTTGGATATGTGCTGTATTCTGCTATTATTATGTTAACTTCAGAGAAAGTTGGGTAAAGCCCCCAAGTTAGCTGTTCCTATGGAAGTTAAGAGTAAGATAGTTTGGGTTTAGAAGAAGCAGCATTAGGCTAGTGCTTGAGTGCTTTTGAGATTATACTCATAAGGAAGAACAAACACTTTGAATATTTTAATATCTGTTTTTTTAATAAAAAATGAAGCTTATACTAAGGATGAACACTGAAAACAACTGCTTTCTTCTACAACCAGCAGCATCTTCAATTTTAATCTTCCTGTTTTGTTTTTGCGTATTTTCTTACTACTCTACTTACTGCTCCCTTTTAAGATTTCAGCAGGCTTGTACAACCAGAAAGCAACATGGTCGTAGTAAATGAAATACGATAACAGTTGTATTTCAGATCTATGGATCTGCTGAGCTAAAAATTTTTGGTGTTGTATAGACTGCCTCTATAGCAAGTTTGAGCTTTTTGGCAATAGATTTGTTCTGAAAGAATTGTTAGAAGTAGTCTACCAGTTCCCTCCCCAAGTCCATAGACCAAAGAAATGCAACAACCCCGGAAAGTTTTGAGGGCATTTAAACCTATTTCAGTTGTCACTCCTTTTGTCCTGACCTTTTTTCTTCTTTCCTGCCCTCCACCAGCCCTGATGAGCACATGGTGCACCAGCAAGAAGAACGAGTATTTTTATCCTGGCTCTGTGGTCCAAGCAGGGTTTCTGAGAGGTCGGATGGCAGAGCAGGAAGGGGCAGGGCAAGATGACCAGGACTCAGCAAAATCAGGCAAGATCAGTTGAAACAGTTATGAAGTTGGAGCCCTTCACCTCTACAAACCCCATTTTGGAAATGAAGACGGTTCAGCAGAGTCCTCTGTACAAAGAGTCAACTACATAGAAATAACTGGCACTACAAAGGCAACTGGACAGCTATTCAAACCCCTTGAAAACTGAAGCAACAACTTTAAATCAAGAAAACAAAATCAGAAAATGAAATGTATACATTTGAGATGGATGAAAACCATTTGGAATTTAGGGAAAAGTCAGCTTTAAACCCTAAGGTGAACCTTCTTCTGCATAGAGACAAAAACCGTAATGCATGGGTTTATGCTTTGCAATTGGATGCCACCAGAACTTCAGGATATCATCCTGAATTTCTTCACTGAGAATCATAGAAGTGAGGCTATGATATCTTCTTTAGTATTATGTCCATCTAACTCTGTCCCAACCAATGGTAATCTGGGCAGCAATTTTTAGTTCTAAAGTGTCTGAGCAGATGGAAATATAAATCTGTTTCAGGTCACGCAGCCGTATCTCAGCTAGTTAGACTTCATAATAATATTCATATAACTATATATGACTATATAACTACTATGTAACTAATATAAATTAGTATTACAGCTATTCATTGTGGGAAGAAGCTATCTGTATTTGCGTGATAAGCCCAAATATTGTGATGAGCCAAATGAGACTACAAGTTATTACTGTGTCATACAGGACTTAGAGTCTTTTCTTAATGGTGACTAGGTTGTATTTTTGATTATTGATTTGTGAGAAAGCCTTGCATTCTTTAGTGTTGCACTCTACAAAGCATTGCTACACAGTATGACCCTATTTTATTGATGGGTAAATTGAAATAAGTACTGGACAGAATTCAGAAGGCATGAATGACTTTGGCTAAAATTAGTTGGCACCAAACTCTGCAGCAAGCCAGCAGCTAAGTCATTGTGAGTTGTTAGAGCAGACACTGCGAGGAAAGATTTGATGATGAAACCACTGATTTCTTAAGTTGGTGTCCTCTTTACTAGATCATTTTGCCTACCACACTATTATTTTTTTTTAAATCAAGCTAGATAGTATCTGTTTGTTTTTTGTTTTTTTTTTTTTCCATGAAACTTTGGCCATTATATATCTGTGTATCCCACATCTCTAAAGTCAACATAGGGTATGAGGAAAAAATAACAAACAGGCCAATTGCTGCTTAGTCAAAAAGATTGCGTGGAGTTAAATTAGGAGACATCTGAATGTCAACAAATGTTGCAAAAGACACTTTGGGGATGCAGAAGGGGCAGACAGTTCATCTGCTCTGTTTTTATTGGAGTGATGCTATGTTTTGGGGGAGGATACTTGCATGGAAGTGCAGAGTCTATGCAACTGTATAGCTGTAATTCCAGCATAGTATGTAGGAATATTTGTGCTTCATAACAATTTCCTGCTTAGATTTAATTGCAAAGACCAGGCGGAAAACTTCTACACTACTACCACTAGGTGGTAAAGTCAGCCTACAGTTTGCAAAATCAGTGCACTCTTTCTGTGTGGTTTGGGGATTCATTCCCTGAAGAATATGTTACAGTTATTCAAAAGAACTCACAGATCTTGAACTGGTTCTTAACTGAAAGAGTAAATTCAGTCCGTATGGGAAGTCAACATAAGCCTTTTGCTTTATTAGGCTTTATCTATACAAAATGTAACTGCCGTTTGCAATTCCTCCCATCAAAAAATCCAAGTGAACAAGTAGAAGAGAGATAATACCACACAGAAAACTAAATGCTAATTGCTTTCTCTGAACTTTCTAATCTTCAGAGTTGACCAAATACGTAATTTGTCACCCCAACACCAAGAATTATTAAAAAAGTAATAAAAAAATTGTGAAAAGAGAACAATTTTGAAATTTATTCATTTGGGGTAAATGGAAAGGAAAGGAGAATTTTGGCTGTTCCAGGTGTGTGTGTGGGGGGGTTAATTTGCATTATTATACAGAAACCCCCCACTGAGTTTTAGACACAAACTTTCCATTTCAAGTTTCCCATATATTTAACAAAAAAACTTTTTTTCTTTTTTTTCATTTTGAAGCATAAACAGAATGATTACCTGAAATATTCTGTTTGATAGAACAAGCTTTGGGAAAAAACAGCAGTGCTTAACAAGAGGAAAAGTGAGAATTTAGCTTCAGGTTTGGTTTTGGGAGAGCTAGGATGTTACAGATGCAGGCTAATTGCAGAAACATTCACATGACTGGATGAGGACAGGCACACAATAGAAAAAGCAGATATTTTTGCTGAATAGAAGATTAATCATGTGAAACATAGTATCCTTGCAAGAAAACAAACAATATTTTTGAATAAATCGTATTTGACTATTTCCATCTAGGTTATAGTTCATTGTATCTCATTTCCTAAATTTACAGAGAAAATGTTAATTGTAAACTTTAATTTGTTCTTCAGTATTTTGTGATAGTAAATTCACATCTTCATATATATGTGTGTATATATATATATAAACACACACACAAACATATATATATATACACATATACATAATATATAGTGCTTTTGCCCCCTCAGATAGAAAAGTTTTGTCTGTATTCAAAAGTAAACACCAGTCCTGCCAGAGAACAGTAGAGCAATGAATGTGCAAAGTCATGGGAAAACCAATTCGACTTCCTGTGAGGCTGAAATGTAGAAGGAAAAAGATGTGCTGCATTTTATTTGTTCGTCTTGTGTTTTATATATTTGAAAAAGGAAAAAAATTGAAAACATGTTGATGGATTTTTAAAATTGCAATTAACCCAAAGACAATCATATCATCAATAGACAAAGACATACATATAAAATTACATACAAAATTGAACTTTCAAATTCCTCAGATCATATATTCTCCACTTACATATTTTAATAGCTGAAAAGAACCCACAAAGATCTGAGAAAGGCAGGGCAGAATTCAAAACATGGAAACTACCGGGAGAGAGGGAGAAAGCGTGAACTATGAGAAGCAGAGGTGAGTTTTCTTCTATTAGAAGAAAAAAATGAATGGTGGTAAACCTCCTCTCATACTACACACATATGTAAATCCATGCTGCTGCTGAATCATAGGGTTTAGGGGTTTTTTTTTGTTTTATTTACTTTTACAGCTGTTTTGTATGTTATTCCAGGATAGTATAGTGATTCTGTCTAGGCTGGCTCTCTATTATTTGCATTATTATCTCTTTTAGAGAATTGAGGGCATAGACTGAGGAAAGCTGGGGCAGGGAGAGAGAAAATGCAAAGCACAGGGCTGGGAATACGTACTTCCCTGGTAAGTGCTATTGGAGACAGTCACAAGCCCCGTAGCCCCCTGACAGATTTACCTCATCAGTAGTAACAAGAGGTTTTCTTCCTGATTAGCATCTTGTCAAATCAGGGCCTGTGCAGAACCTTCCTCCCTTTATATTTCACTGGGATTCTCTCAGGAAAAGAAGGTATTTGAACATGGGTTTTCAGGGATTAGGGGAGGGAGAGGCTGTTAAAAATTGCCCCAGAGACAGAAAGGATTTGTATCCATTGCTGCTCTTACCTTGAAAAAGAAATACATCAAAGCTTTTATTTATCTGGGCATAGCAAAACCTTTGAAAAACTCCCATATTATGGTGAAAAGAGGTTCAACTACTTAAGAGATGGACAGTTATTTATATCAGAGTCTGTATATTGTTTGTTTTCAAGGGCTAAATGATGTTTCATATAACTCTCTCAGAGAGACTTTAAAATTGGTCCTAATTTGACAGCAGGATGGAAATAGAAATTTTGACTTGCTTTTCTGTGCTGAAAACAAAGAAAAAAATCATACTTCCTAGTCCATTTTGATAAATTATTCTGAAGAGCAAAAACTGTGGAAAATGCTAGTATGGGGGTTTTTTTATTTTATTTATTTATGGCTATTTTACTTCTTAAATTTATTTTCTATCTTAACTGATTTAAATATTTTATTTTATAGATTTCTTAAATCTACATGAAGGAAACATTGCCTGTCTTCCTTCCAGGTAACTGAGCTATGCAAGGAATTACGTCTCCAGTGTTTCCATAATACCATTCTGGAGATCACGTCCTTGCTCTCATGAACGCTTGTCGCCACTGGGTGGAGAACTTGTCTAACAAACTATCTCATATGATAGAGTGAAAATCAATCCAACTACATTTTGCTGGCTGGGCAAATTTGTCTAATACAGGTCATATATTAGGCTTTTCTTTTTCAGTGGTCAACGTGGTTCAATTTCCAGCTAGGACATAATTTGCACAATAACCTGATGTTGAAATTAATACTAAGAAACAAGCTGTACTCTGCTTAAGAAAAATCCATTAAGCTGTCTGCATTAGAGGAAGAAGCTGACCAATGGAGTTGAAGCACATTTGTTTTACAGTAAGAAGAAAGTTTCAGACAAATATCACAGGAACTAGGATGACACTCCAATAAGGTAACTTTAGGTTTAATCTTAACTGAAAATAAGAATATTATGATGATTTATTTGTAGTACTATCTTGTCTAAAGGACTCAAATGAGATCAGCAGCCCAGCACGCTACACACTACAGTCAGATCTAGCAGAAGACTGTGCGTTCCCAGTGGAGCTTATTTTCTAAGTAGATAAAACTGAGGATTGGCTGGAAGACACAAGAACAAAGTGGAGTAGTCCAAAATCAGAGTAGGTCAATGACAAAGTTAAGGATGAAATCCATGTTTCTGATTTTTAGCCTTGTCTTTTTGTTACATCATGGTACCCATGATACCAGCACTTAAGTGTGTCATATTGTTAAGGGCTACCTCAAAACAGAACAGTCGCATGAGAATTTGGGGCCATACTAAATAAGGACTTTGAGTGGTGACACAACAAATCAGGTAAAGATAGTTTAAGAGGTTAGTCTTCCCAGTAATAGTTCAGGGGTAAAAACAAAACAGTGTGTTTTTTTTTCTGGAGGTACCTTTTTAGATAAAATAAGGAAGCAAATTTCCAGCCCTCATTCTGTCAGTAGTGATAGGGATATGTGATGGTATCCAGGGTAAATTTAGTTACTGACAGTGAACTATAAAAAAAGTCAGCTTTACCCGGGAAAAAGAAAATGCACTGCTTTCCCTTTGTGTATTCTGAGAACAAGAGAGGCAAAAGGTTAAAGTTCATGGGAAGCTTTTTCATCAACATATTGAGGTGGTATCAATGTCATCAGTAAGGCTTTCTGATACATTACAGAAACTTTTGTGAAACAGAGAGGATGCCTGGGGTTCTAGTGGACTCTGCTGAGAACTGGATATCTTACAAATTACTGCTTTTGCTTTTAAGTGTGCATGAGGTGATAGCTCTCTGGATGTTACTTAAAATGATCTTCATTTACATTGTCAGAATATTTCTATCCTAAAAATCTGTATCACAAAAGATGTATCATATCCTCAAGCAAACTGAATTATTAATTCAGGATGTTCTTATCTATATACTTGTGTTTGATTTAGAAAGATGGAAATTATTCTGGGATAGATTGCATTACCTTTACTTCTGTTAGCTTTTTCTGCAGATTGTCTCAGTAGTCAACAAAAGCAAACTGCTATGGAAAAATTATGGACCTAGCAATATTAGCAGCTAGAAAACTTTGAATGGAGTTTGAAGAGAGGCAACTTTCATCATTCATTAAATATAATATGATCTGGCCTTCTGTGGGTGCCTCTGCCATACATCTTGTCTTTCTGTATATATGTAAGAGAAAGGAAAGAGACAGCAAAATTGGATTGTGGCATAGAGACTTTTAAGAATATCTTAGAAATTGTTAGTGATAGAGAGTGGTAATGGTGCAGAAGAAATGAGTTTTAAAAAACAGCATTACCAAATTAACCATTTACTTGCTAGCCATCTAGCTGGATGAAAATCCCATTGGTGATGATTATTAATAGCACGAGTTCATGAAAGTAGCAGACTGGCTGACTTCAGACTATTTTTGTTGTCTGAACAAACAAAAAATCATCACTTTGAATCGGACCAAATAAAAGTGTCTTTCTCATTAAAACAAAAAATTAAATTGTTTCAGGCTCTGCAAGGACATTTCTATTGAAATGTCCAAAGAAAAAGGCATAGTTAAAGATATGCTGTGTCACTGATGGGTACAATGTTGCCCCTTTACCTAACAGTCTAGTGATTCAGCTCATTTTCCCAGAATTTGGAAGTTTAAATTTCTCATCTTTCTGAGGGAACTAGATATCCTATATATCATGCTGTAGTCCCTGATTTCGTAAGGCATTATTTCATATGGGAGGTGTTAAATTTCCCATATCAATATTTAAATATTCATTGAACCACAGGAAAAATATATTTTTACTCCCCAGTGGTGAGAATAGCCATCTGGGGTTTAAGAAAACTGCTCTGTTCACTGACCCACAGCGGAACAATTGAGGAAAACTCCTATACTACCTCGTATCATGGCTTTTAGAGCTCTGTTCTGGGACAGGTGAGTTTAAATTTGGATTTTCTACAAGCAGTTGGTTTTTGCTGAAAGCAGCCAATAGATGAGATGAGGGCTGCCTTGGAGAAACAAGATAGAGATAAGTTTCTTCCTGTCATTCTGACAATCCTTCAGACTTTAAGTTACAGAATTACACAGAGGTTCTAGCTGCTAAAAGGTAGAAAGACCAGTTATATACTTTTATTATAGAGCAGTAAAAGTGAGTAGGCCTGGATTCAGCCATAGCTGTGTGAGTAAGGTATGTGAGTTATAATATCCTCCCACATGTTTTTAATACCACCTCACTAACAGAACATAAGTAGGCTGATTTTTCTTACTGGACTTAGGTTAACGTATCCTGTCTGTCATGCACAGCACTGTTTTAACACAGCTAGTTCAGATTTGTCCAGTTTGGAAGGAGAACACTGGAGCGCAGGGGTTCACTCATATGTGTCAATTTGTCCTGGGTACTGCTAATCATAAAAGATCCCCCAAAAGGGCATAGACATTATCCAAAGCAAAGAGAATAGTTTTAAGCTCTACACTTAAATAGGTATTTTCTAGGTGTATGGGGGCCTTGTTTTAAGTTTTCTAACATAATTGAAGGAGTAAGGTATAAGGTGGGACTTTGAATTTTGATATTCTGAAAGGACTTTTTGGAGGAGAATTGACCTCTTTCTGTTCACTGTGAAGTGGACCCTTAAGCTAAATGTCCAAAGCTAGACAGTAAAAAGACTGCCTAGATGTTTAAGTACTCACACCTGATTTAGGTGCTCAGCTAAAATTAGTAACAAGATGCCTATGACTCATTTGAAATCTGTATATTTGTTATTAGCTCTACTGGGGACAGAAAGTCTCTCTAGCTTGTACATTTGGACTGTGCAAAAGAAAGAAATGTAATCAACTTCTGACTTTCAGTGCATGTTCAAACACACTCCCCCTTATTTCCCCCCGATGTATAGTTGTCATAGTGTAAACATTCTGCTAAATATTTCCTCCACCTGCTTCAAAGAATTAAAGAATCATCTCTTAACAGGAGAAGTAAATGTACCAAATGTCACAATGCCTCAGGGGGATCAAAAATGCTAAAACAAATGTTGTAACGTTCTATTTTTGATCTGAAGGTAAACAAATGGAATAGTGTGTGTACACATGCATACACATACGTTCACTCTATTGGTCATGTAATCCATCACTGAGGCTATTGGTTAAGGGAGAAATTACTGTTCCAACATTTTTTTCTAAACATTTAAACCTTTCTCATAAAATTATTTTGGGCTGAAAAATGTCTCCTGCTCATTCTCAAGCCAAGCCTCGGAAGTGAATTTTCTTGGAAGGTTTCATAAAAAAAAATGTTCAGTTTTTTTTATTTTCACATAATAACTTTGAAATACATTAGCTGACATTTTCCAGATGCACTTTTGTGCTCAACAGCTTAAAAGAAGCCCTCGTTCAGGAGATGGACTAGATGGCAAATAGCAAACAGAAATTTCCACCTTCAGTGCTTCTGATTGCTGTATAAGAAAAACTGTGGTTTGATTCTGACTGAAACATTCCCATTTTATGGAGCAGAAATCTGATAGATTAATTGTCCCCTTCTGTTAGGGCTAAATTCTGAGAGAGTGTAGATCTGTAGTTCCCAGCAAAATTAAATAGATATTTGCCTTTGAATTAGGCCTGTATTTTGCCCTTCACTGGTGCAAACAATGGGTGGTGGTTCAAAGAAGATGGAAGAAGGAAAGAAATGCCTCACTGTTTTCCCTTCAGAACTTCTGGGAAGTCTTCTTTTGAATTAGAGATGAAACAGGAGGCTTGCAAAGAGGAATTCAGATTGATATTTAGAGATTTAGTGATCTCCTGAAGGCTAGAAAATGGGGGCTAATTCTTAGGAGTCTCCAGAACCATGTGCATAAAAGCTATTTATTATTATACTCTGTCATTGTCAGCCTTCCTCCCACAGCTCTTCTCATTTACTAGGTGCATAGGTTGCTTTGTAGTATTAGGCTGTTAGCTGTGTAGAGGAGAGACTGTTCTTGTTCTTACTGCTTGCTTAGTGCCTAATTCTGTGAGTCAAAGCTGTGCACTGGGCCTTTAGCTATTCCTGGACTAGAAAGAAAGACCTCGTACAAACTCTGTGTGGATATCTCAAGCTAGCCACAGCATGAAAGAACTGACCAATTTTTTGACATGGAGGCTTCAGTTTAGTTCTTGCTTCAGTGTGATTTTGTCAGGCAATTTGGGAGATACCTGAAGTTAGCTTTAGAAGAGCTAACGTAAGCATTGGAAGCATCTTGTGTCCTTGCTTCTCCTGAGGATATATGGACCTGCACCAGGTTTCATGTTGCTGCAGCTACACTGCTCCTCACTGTACGAACATGATAGAAAAAAATAGCTCAGGCACCCCTATGCTCCACTGCGGTCTGTACCTTAGGTATAGTCCCTGCTTCTAAAATAAGGACAACAGAGGTTTTGTGAGGATAAATATATGAATGATCATGAGATCCACAGAAACGCTGAGCCACATGCCTGCCTAGACAGGAGATGCAGTCTTGCATAGTAGGAATGTACAATATTGTTGATGCAGTGGCCTTCCCTTTTGATCCTGTTCTTAGCTAATAGCATTTAAGCTGCTGACATTTGAATCAATAACTAGTTATCCCTTTTCAGAATGAAGATCATTCGATAATGGAAATGACAATGAAAGCTAAAGTGGACTCAGCTGGCAAAATGAGGGCATTCTTGTCAGTGGTATTAGCTGAGATCTCAGAACTCTCTCCTCAGTCGTCTTCAAAGTGTCTTCTCGTGTTCTCAAAAGACAGCTAGCCTTTTCCTGGGTGTTCTGCTTAAACGTTGATGAGCCTTTTTAGCTGTCAGGCTTGATTATCTTACCTGTTCAGAGTGCCTTATCAACCTGTTAGGCTTGCACAAACAAGGTAAATAAATTAAAACCTCATAATGTATAGAATTCCTTATCAAATAACATGCCCCTGATGCCATATGCTGGACTCTAGACACCTGATGATTTCAAAAGTGTTTGTTAAAGAGCGAGAGGAAGAAAAGGAAAAAACAATCACTGGATTAAGAACTGTCCAGTTAAAAGATCATGTATCCCTCAGCATCACCTAGTAAGGAGAATCCTGGGCTCTAGTCCAGCTCCCACTGAAATCAATGGACACTCTCCCTCTGGCTTGAAGGAACTTGGATAGAATCCATATACATCACATAATCATTCCTGTATTTACAGTGTGAGTTAAAGCTAGGACCATAGTTATTTCCAAAAGGGCAGGAAGGGACTGTTCGTATTGCAAATAGGAGTGCAAATATTTGTTGAAGCTGAGGGCCTAATTCCCCTGAAGCCAGTCAGAAAGGGGAGCAGAAGGATGCAGTGAAGTCTAGGAAGATTTCACAGTGAACTTCAATGGATGCTGTATCAAGTGGTAGGAGCAGTTATAAATACTTTATACAGATATTGTTGGAACAGCATCAGATATTTAATACAGAATGCTAAGGAGGATGGAAAAACTTTCGTATCTTGATGTTTTAGGATGCATTACTAGATGCACTTCAGCTTCTTCCTCACAGGTTTGGCTCATTTTTCTGAAGCATTAAATAGCTAACAAATGGTCTTCCTATGTTGCCTTGATTTTCTATTATATTCTGTTCTTTCTTTCTGGCATGTATGATATAGTGGAATGACATCATATCCATTAAATCTCTCTCTCTTGCTCTTAGAAACTTGTTTAAGGTTAACTGAGGCACAAGGGCTCTATTTCATGTATCTGATGCTATTCAGACTGCAGAGCTCTAATTCATAATGCCTTTAAAACAATGAGAGAATAACCAGTAAACGGATCACTGAATTTGATACAAGGCTTCTGCACTAACAATACTCTAATTTATATGTTATATATGATTGAAGCACTTTTCATTTCCTGAACTCTTCATATTGCCAGGGAATACAATCCATACGTTGTTCTTCTAACATAACTTTGGTGTTTTAATAAAGGCTGCTGATTCAGCAATAAGTGAGTAAATTGCATTTAATATTAATACCCATGTTAACTACCTGAGTAATGACACCTACAGTACTCATCATCATTAATCTTTGGTTAAGCGGGTTATAAACTGGGGTGAACATTACATACATATGCACACACACAGTCCCAAGAAATATAACAATATAAGAAGATTGATTAAGTGTAATGCTGCCATAAAACTACTGAATATAACTCATTACATTTCTCCATATCTCCATTTATGCATGTAAAATAGCCTAGCCAAAAACTTGAAAATTACAACATTGTCCAGCTGAAAGCTCCACAGAGAATAATACAGTTCTTAAAATACATATTTTAAAATAGGCTATTATAGGTATTAAAACTAATTTGAAAATGTCAATTAGAGATCATATCATTTATGAGCTTCAGACAGGTAACTATATATTGTGTAAGCTATGAGCCTGATATGGTTCCTTTCCAAACTGTCATCTAGAATTTGTTGTACTTTAGTGTTATATGTGATACTCCCCCAGCCCAAAGCTGGATATGTTTCAGATACAATTACTTTTTTTCCTATGATCGCAATAGAAAGATGTCCTTGGATACTGAGGAAGCGACTCTGAACATCTGCAGATGCTATATTCCTACCTTTTGGAGGCAAAATTTGGTACTTGTGGCCCCAAACTCTAAATGAATTGTGCACAGAATATTGACCTGTTCTAATGTACTACAGCTGAGAGTGGCCATGAAGGACCAACACACCAAGGCATGATCTCTACATAGCTGGTAGCCCTGTCATACAGGCCCCAGAATAGGCTAAAGCATGCCCTCCTATCCAAACACACCATAGCCAGAGTTAACTTTTCTCTCATTCCAGCCCATCATGTCCCAATCAGCACTTGATGTCAAGCTTAGAGAGAGGAGGCTGCAAGTAACTTGGGTGCCCAACTATAGATATTTGACTAAGGGTGGTCTAAGAATCAGTGGCAAGCTTAAACTGGGGGCCATGCTTAATCTGTGCATAATGGAAGAAGAGAAGCAACTGTCCCACTGAAAAAGCCCACTGCACATCAACTGCAGCTAGTGCTATGTGTGAGTGTGGATTTATTTGGATGTCATGGCTGGAAAGAGGAAACTGATTTGTCGCACTAAAGTATCCTTTCTGCGTTAGGATGATCTTTCTTGGGGGGTTAGTGGTCGCCTCCACCCTTGCAGGTTTGCAGACCTGACCGAATAAAACCCTAAGCAACCTGGTCTGAACTCATAGCTGACCCCTGGAGCAGGAGATTGCACTAAAGACCTCCTGAGCTCTCTTCCAACAATGGGAATTATCCTGTCATCCTAAAGCTATAGTTAGATACCTAGAGGCATCCAACCAGAATACCAGAAATTACTGTGTTGCATTTGAGAATTTACCCATTTCCTGCAGTGTTGCTTTTTTGGTTTTGGATTTTTTTTTTTTTTTTGCAGAAACTAACAAAAAGTTTCAGTGAAATTCAGCTTATTACTCATTCGATGGATAACTTTTCCACATTTATAAATTTCACTTGACTTTTCATCCCAGCTGTAGACTTGCTCATTTAAAAATTCTTCCATTGCTGAAAAATAGCCCTAAAAATATTTATTTAATAAAGATCCTTTACTGTCTTCTCTTTTTTTCATTTTTTTTTGATCATGATTCTTTTTCTTTTTTTTCTCTCCATTTTGATGGTTAAATAAAAACAATGGCCTGCAAAGTGGGAATAAAATTGAAATTCAATATATTACCTATTTTTAAAAGTTTTAAAATCCTCAGAATTCATAGGAAAAAACATAATTTAATGAAAAAGCGTACTACTTATTGTTGGTTTTTTGTTCCCAGCCAGTTCTTTTCTTCAAAAATGGGCATGAATCATGGTAAGCTTTTTAATAGTAGTAATCAGAAGGCTTTGCAACTGAAACCAGTCAAATTATGGCTTCTAAATGTAGACTATTTTTGTTAAATGTTTAGTATAGCCATTCAGGGAAACATAATGTTGTTTTATGCTAACTAGCACAGATTGAAAGTATTTTTCAGTCTCCATGTTGAGTTGTCTAAGAACCTTTGTTTATATTGTATTGTATTTAGGCAAAAAAATGAACTTCATTTTAAAGCTGGTGTCTTTGAAATAAAGGATAATTTGCACTGCATGGATTCTGTCTGCAGTATCAGTGAAGTCTGCAAAGAAAACCAGTGACAAAAACAGTCATGTTTGTGCATCTCTATCCTATGCTAAAATAAATCTATTGATTAAAGATGTGTTAATTTACAAAAATATTATACCAATCTAAATCTTAACAGAATTCTTAGTGGAATGATATCAGTTAAGAGATAACTCTCTACATCAAGTGACCTTTTTTTTCCCAAAATGTTAAATATCACCAATTGTCACTTATGTCATTGTGGACTGAAAGCTGCCTTTCCATTTCTGTAAAAAATTAGGGCCCAAGCATCACATTCAAGAACTCGGTATTAGGATTCTATTAAAAAAATCTTTGGGCCAGTTCCAGAAAGGTTGAGCTCTTTCCAGTCCTAGCAAATGGGATTTGCTCTGCATTTCTTGAAATGGACCATAGCTCAAAAGGATGCTTATGAAAGAATTAGCTGATCTAGTGTGAAGACTCTGTAAGATGAAATTACGGGTGCTGACAAATTTGAAGGATACTTCACTTTTGTCAAGGAACAGGAGATACGCAAACCTGGGAATGGCTATGTGATACATAACTGTGGGCCTTTGTGCTTTTGGGTACAAAGTTTTGCTCACATACATTGGTATCATGCTCACACTTGCCCATCGACACTGACAGGATAATATAACTGTGCCCAGTGTCTTGAAGACAGAATTCATGACTGGAAAAGTAGAATTTAAGAGAAATTTTAAAATCTGGTACTTCATGAATGCATGGCTACCCCACTAATTATTTTCATTATTTTACAGAAAGGATTTACTGTACTCACAGAGCTCCCCTCATCAGAGTATTAGAGTACTGCCCAATAAGAAAGTGTTCCTATTTTCATTTTTCACATAGTCTCAATAGATTTAAGTACAGTAGTGGATTAAATAGAGCTGGATACAGACTTAGGCAATGGCTCCAACCGCCCATAAAGTTTAACTATTAGCGCTCTCCCTGGCGTAGTTTTGGACCGGGCCATCTTGTACTTTACCAGACAATGCCCAAGCACGGTTTCGAGGATGGCTTGGACCAAAGACTGTTCCCAGTAAACAGTTTGGACAAGTTCTTCCTGCTGTGGGAGAGAAGAGAGTTCAGCTGTACTTCTTATTAACCAGTATGGATGTAGGTTCTGTGCCTTACGTGATTTGTTTAAAGTTTGCAACTGAGTGAAAATATAAAGTCTCCAGAGTCCTTTAGTAAAGTCCTAGCAGCTGGGTCATCCTTTCTTTAGCTTGTGAGTGTCCATACAAGGAGGTTTTTAGATAGTAAGAACTCCTTTCCTTTGCTCTCTGAGTTTTCCTGCACATCCTATTCTTTTTCCTATGTTTTAGTAGGCCTAAATCTATAGTCATTTACTCCTGAAATTAGGCCATAAGGCTCTAAGTAACCACCTCACAGTCAACGTGTGTGGAAGGTTCTGCTTGAACAGCACTTACAGGGTTTAATGAATAGATTGGAAATTCTTTAAGACCTTGTCTTATTTTTACATTTGCGCTTCATACAGTGTTGATTTTATCACAATTTAAGCTAGTCACTGAGAATACAGTGCTCAGTAAGCCTGAAAATGCATTCCTCACTGTTTCACTCTTTCTCTTGAGCACTTCTGATGCAACCAGATTGAAATGTGCCTCTCATATTCTGAGTGGCCTGACTTCCTAACATATTTAAAAGGGTCATTCACTTCAGTGACAGTTTGCAACTGAATGAAAACCCCAGTGTGTTTGGCTTTTGCTTTCTCAGATGCTAAAAGGTGGGCATTATCTCTTTCTTCTCCTTAGAACTCCTTAGAACTTCTTGGAACTTATAAATTACCATACTGTGATTAAATTGCAGACATGATGAAGAGCTGCATCAGGTTCTCATCCATATGAAGTATATCAGTATATCACTGTCACAGAAGTATATCACTAATATGAAGCCAGGAAGAATTGCAGAAGTCCTCAGCACTTAGATCTGGATGAGATTCAAGAAAAAGATATATACCATATAGCACAGTAATGTGGTGAACCAGACTTCCAAAAGTTTTAACCATCAATATCTCCCTCTCTTAATGGGAGTGGGTAAATGAACATATTTGGAAAGCTGGTCCACTGCTGTACTGAAAGGAGACTGGAAGATCAGACATTTTCAAACACAGAGACATTTGTTAGATACACTGGAATTACACAAAACTGTCTAGTTATTTGCAACATCCATGTGGCAGAAAGCTTGAGGTGTTCCCAAAAGGTCAGGTGTTACTTCTGAAAGTAGAGGCAAAAAAACAGTGATTCTGCTAGCTATCATCAGCAGTCTCATTTGCTACCAATTATGATTTTACTTCATAAATCTTTGGGGATTTTGCAAGCAAAGCTCATGCAGCTTTGAAACTGTTTTCTTTTTTCTTTTTTATCTGATTATTCACAGCTTGCTAATTTGTAATTGGACTTTTACAACTTGAAAACCTCCAGATTTCAGAAAAACTAATTTATTTTTTCTTGGTTTAATTGTGGTATTCACACTCAAAACAGTGGAGCGAGATTACTTCTAGTGGGTTGTATGCAGTGTTCTGGAACTAATAAAATATATTATTGATTGCTTCATGAAAAGTGCCATGTTCATACAGATTTACTATGACTGAGGATGGATACAACAGCTACTTCTTATGCTGTTTTGAGGATCACCTGCCATTTTACTTGGGTGTATTGCTGCATATCAAGTGTGCTTTTAAATTAAGTTATGGTTGCCTACAGGGCACTATGTTGGGTGGCTCCATTAAGGTGCCCTTGTACTTTTCCTTCCACGCGGTGCTACCCGTTGCTTTTAATTTAGCTTAAGATCATCAAAATTAATTATGATAGAGTGTATTAAAAGCTGAAATAGCAAGTCAAAGAGCTTTATTAAGTGCCCTTTAGGTTTTCTTGTGTTTAGTAGCTTTAGCTTTTTTATTTGTTCATCAGCGTCTAACTCATCATGATTACTATGAGAAGGATTAGTAAAGTAGAACAGAAAAGTCTAAGATAACTGTCATGTACTCATCTTTCTCACGTAGAGAAGTCACAGATTTTTAGGCAAAAAGACATTACCACCTCTAATTGCCTTCAACCTACTGTATACTACAGGTCAAAGAATATCTTCCATTAATTTATTTAACTAGCCATAATTCTTTTCGGGTAAAGCATGACCATAAAAAGAATCCTTTAATAAAGAATGTGATAATGGGGAATTCATGATATCCCTTTTGTCTCAAAAGTTTGTTCTCCTCACTGTTTCAAATCCTTCCTTTGTCTCTAGTCAAATTTTGTCTAGATTCACTCTGGATCTTGTTATACCTTCTCCTGCCAGATTAAGCTTCCACTTATCAAAAGAAATATTTTCTTCCATGTAATCAATGAGCAAGTTATCAACAGGTCATTTCATAGATCAGCCAAATGGGCTGAGCTTTTCCAGTATCTCCAGGCAAGGCATATTTTCACATCTGCATCATTGTATCTTTCTAGGATCACTTCCAATTCTTTGCCCTTTTTTTTTGGAATTATATATATTAATTATTGGCACAGAATTTCAGTAAAGGTGTCATTAATGCTGATAGTACTGCCTTACCACTTTTATTATATATTGCCTTGCTTGCAAATCAATTAGAGATCCTGTTAATTTACTGAAGGAGACCAGGTTCAGCTGGTCATCGACTATGACAGGCATTTGTTATCAGTCTGGAGAAAGAAGCATTGCTGTGAACAACCGATTTGCTCATTTTATGTTCTTTGTTTCCAGATATAAGATTTTGCCTTTGGCTGCATTAAAACCTGTGTTCACATCTGAACTGACTTCTCAAGCGATCCAAGTCAATCTGCACAACTGACCTGTTCTTTGTATTTTCCACTCCACCAATAAGTCACACCCCGTCCTCTGATTAATTGAAACTAAAAGGAAATAGATTTTTTTCTTTATAAATTAGTTTAATGCATGAGGGCATGACCCAAAGCCCATTAGACTCACTGTAAATATTTCTATTGAATTCAGGAAGCTTTAGATTGAGTTCGAGAAAGTTGTAGTACTGCAGTTTTAGAAATTGCTCTGAGTCTCCAGGATTGAACAGAATCTATTATAGACTTTCCTCACAGCTACAGAATTCATTTTCACTAGTTTGGTCTACTTTTTTGCCAGCAAAGAGTGGCGGAACTACCCAGAGATTGGGGGGGAAAGCTGGCTTCAGAGCCTACATTCAAATTCAAATTAATTTTAAACAGCTTAACAAAATAATGGATTGTGTGTTGAATTTTACATACATGATCTTAAAATGTTCTATATTTTCTTAAAGAGTAAATTTTGTTTGTTTAATTATTTTTACTAATGACACTACTGAAAGATGTGCTGCGACAACTTTGAGTCAAAATTCATACAGGTTGAGAATTTTGTTGGAAATTAAAAAATTTCAGATTTTCATTCCAGTGTGGGATGTATTTTTTAAAATCCTATATTATCTTATGGAACAGCTGTC
The DNA here is from genome assembly GCF_036370855.1 of Dromaius novaehollandiae. Classification (NCBI taxonomy): domain Eukaryota; kingdom Metazoa; phylum Chordata; class Aves; order Casuariiformes; family Dromaiidae; genus Dromaius; species Dromaius novaehollandiae. The sequence continues at coordinate 44,105,475 of NC_088099.1, read as the reverse complement.
CTTGTTGCAACTAGCTCTAGGAATATAATTAATATTCCTTAATAAGTGCAAAGTCTTTCAGTAAAGCATAGGAAAAAGATTTTCATTCAATTCTAAAGTTTCTGGAACCTCAGTTTCCAATGGCAAGGGGAATAAGAAATTTCATTTATATCTCTTTTGCTTATATGAGTTACAAACTCATCTTTTCAATGACTGTTTCTTAGTGTTTTTATGGGCAGCATCTAATGTAATACATCCCTGATCTCAGTTTAGATTGACACACCACTGTAATAACTAATAATAATTTTTCCACAGAAAATAAGCTGTTGCAGAAATAAAAAGGGGTTATTTTAAGGTGAACATCCCTAAGCACTGGCTTGAAGCCATCTTTAACAGTCAAGTACAAAAAAGATTTGTTGGTCAGATGACTTTCATATGTACAGTATAAATTAAAATCCCACTCCTGGAAATTTGTGTAACAATAAAACCCTGGACTATGTTTAGATCTAGGTTTTTGCAGGGGACAGCACAAAGTCATGCCAGTTTAAACATTATAGCAATCTGCTTCAGGCCACAGCATATAGGGGGTTCAGAAACCTTTGCTGGGTTCTTCTATTCATATTAAAGGTAGTACCTGCAATTTTCGCTCTCCCAGTAGCTAGAGGTGGAAATTTACTTGCTAATTGTTGCCCATGTGCTTTGACACACAAGGCTGTATCTTTTAATACCAAAACAGTTGAGCAAGCTAATTACACTGATCCTAGAAGATGCAATGCCTGTAGGCTTTCTTCAGTGCATTGGGTATTTATATCAGAAATGAAGCTTGTCTTGTCCGCTTGCTGTGCTGTGCGTGGGTTCTTAACCTCCTGCTAAGATTCTAGCTATTGATTTGGGCTGGCTCTCTCTGTAGGTGCCTGGCATGATGCATGATGCCTTATTTCTCAGAAAGCATTAAATACCTGCTTCTGAAAACTAGGACTCTTGCTGGTACTTTAAGAGGGACACCAAAAGTGCATCTTTCTTGGTTGACCGATGATACTGCCTTAATCTAGGGAGCTAAAATCTGAAAATTGCTGGTGATACACCATTTCTTGAGCAATGGCAGCAGATGCTCTGCCCTTTATTGAATCAGGAGGATTGCCAGTTGATAGCTGTTACCAGTGGATTTTATTGCAACTTCTTGTATTTTTTCTCTCAAATGTATTTTAACTTCTTTCTGAGACAGTATTTACATATCAAGGAATAGCTAAGTTTTGCCTGTGGTCCTGTGCAATAAATGCACTATACCAGTATTACTGTGTAATCTGTTTTTCTATCACACTGATTTAGTTTGCAATTCAGCAACTGCATTTTTATTCAGACATTTCCCAAGTCTGTTATGAAGGTATGAGGGGTTCTTTGCTTTTCTTTGTCAGGCTTTTTTGGGGGGTGGGAGGAGGGGAAAGGAGGGGTTCAGATTTAAAACAGGAGAAGTCCCTGAAAAACTATAGTGACAAGGCTGGGTGCTGTTCAAAATTTTCACTGAGCAGTTTCAACAGGTGAAACATCATGGCAGAAATAGCAAGTTGTGCAGTAAACTGAGAAAGGAAAACTAAGCAGACCGCCAGAAATATGTTCCTGGCTGAATGACAGACACCCATTCCAACATGCATGCAAGCATGTGAGTAACTACTCATGTGAGCAGTGTTGCTGAAATTAAGGGAATGTCTCAAAAGGAAAGTTACGACAACAAAGATTTTTTCAGGCTTTCAGCCTTCAGTCTGTAGAATAGTTCAGCTTTTACAGGTAAGCTTTACAAAACACTTTAAAGAAAAATATTGAAGTAAGAGAGATGGGAATCAGAATAATCGAGCAATATAGCCTCTTAAATGTATATGACTCGTAAGATTCAAACTACGAAAAGTATGTGAAGCCTTAAAAAAGGAGTGATGCAAAACCTATTTGTTTCAGTTCATTTTTTCCACCAAGAATTTTGAAGAGTGAATGATTTCACATTTCTTTTCTTATATTTTAAGGAGGAAAAGTGATTTCCACCTCCACCTTCACCACTTTGCTGAGTGAAGGCTAAGGACAAATGCAGCAGCAGAAAATCCTGGAGACTGTTTTCGTGGGCGTTGCCAGTAGCCACTAGGAGAGGCTGACTGCCTTGAAGAGAAGGCAGTGGATTGATTTACTAACAATTCCAATAAAAAGTGTTAATAAAATGGGTTCAGTAATAAAAGTAGTGCTAAGCTAAGATAAAGCTGAAGCATTTATATATTATTTACAATGGTTACATAATAACTTGTGGGATAAACGCTCTGTTTAATACTAATGTACTTCCAGGCAGCAAAGATATTCGAAGGCCTGATTTAAAAACAAAACTCAGCACACTGTCCTCTTCTAAGAAATAGGATCTGATTCATGTCAGTTCCATAAAAAGAAATGTCCTGTATTTTATGCACCAGTGGGAGACACAGATAAAATATCTGATTGGATAAGAAAAAGAAAAGATCTTGGTATGGCTGAATACCAACGCATGTTAATGGTTTAAGGAAAGGCATAGATTCTGTCTGGTTAAGCCAGGTGGTCTTGTTCATAAGCATGGATCTTGGACAAAACAAATTCTGTTTTTCTGTAATAGCCTTTTTTTCTGCATTATAGTCTCTTTACATATTTAATACCATAAATAAAATAGTGGCCTAGAAGAGAATTATAAATAAAACACTGTCACAGAGGGGATATGCCAAAAGTGATCTCTCAACTTGTTTCTTAATACCAGTGCTATAATTAAAAGAAAACTCTATTCAGTGCCATACTGAAATGAATGAAGGAACAAGTATTGGATACCTGCCCTGCAGACGGGCGCAATGGCCTGAATTGGAAAGTTACAAATACAATTGTTCTTCCTGATTCCTATCAATTAAGGCTTTTTCCTTCCTCCTTCAGAGGGAACTTACTGCTCATGGAAGATGCCAGATTGTTGATGCTGAACCATCATTAATAGGCGTTTTGGAAAAGGTTGCATACTTCAACCGGAAATCAAGTGCCATGAACAAGATAAGAGGTATTGCTTCTCTACCCTAACTTACAAGACTGGAAATGAAGAGGTGTGTTTGGCCCATGGTTATAATCACTTACAGTCTGTCTGGCAAGGTATAATTTAGGGCAAATGCATCCTGGAAATAATGTCTTTTCTTGTTTAAAAAAAGAAAGAGAAAATTTAATTTTGGAAGATAAATATGAAATAGAAACTTTTTTTTCCTTTAATTTTATGAGAATCTTGAAATCAGAAGTATTGCTGCTGCAAACAGTGGGCCAAGAAACTTGGTGGAGCAAGGTTCATTTTAGAGCTATGGAAAATGAAGAAAGGAAGAGAATCCTAGATTATCTAATGACAACTTTCAGTGATGATAGAGAAGATTGCTATGAGAAATTGGTCAAGAATATTCTTCTTTGGATAGAGGATTGTCAAGATCATGACAAAAAGGGACGGTATTAGTTGACCATCTATGTATTTTCAATATTCAAGGATACATTGTGGTGAATAGCAAGGTTTTGCACAGAAATGTAATTATTATTGGTACAAGAAACCGGACTCATATTTCTTTACAAGCAAAGCAAAAAAGTTAGGGCATGGTTTTAAAACAGCCCTTTGCCCTGTAAGAGGCAAGTTTCTGCCAATCAGCAGAATCTTGTTTCTAAGCAGGAAAGAGCTCCCACTCCTACTGAGTTCATGCAGAAGGGATCATCTGCCTAATATAGGTTGTCCTGTGACTTCAGTGCTGACTTTGGACTAGACTGAGGAGGGCTGCGAACTGCTGTCTTTTACATATGCAAATTCTTGACTTGGGGGGAAGAGGCAACTCGGGGTATCAGTGAGTTCAAAATACCAGGGTAACTAGGAGCTAGGCTCTGCAAAGAGGCAAGTGTCTGCTTTCAGAACTTGTTGGGAGCTTGTTTGAGGCAGTGTCTTACCTTTGAGAAAAAGCGGATAGGGGCTGCCAGCTCCTGCTTCATTGTCAGCTCAGCTGAAGTGCTGCTTCTCCTAGAGAACTGTCAAGGAATGCTCAGACCTTGCCAAGCTCAGAACTGGGTTAACCAAAGAAAGTTGCCTTTTTCAAGGGCTAGATTTTGCCACACTGAGAATTTAGAGACATGGTCTCACAGTTTCTATTTTATTGGGATTTCAGAGGAGCTGGGATGTGGGATCTAATTGCTCTCACTGTGCAGTATCTTGTTGCTCCGAAGGGCTTTGCTCAAGACTTCCTCACTCCTGCTGAGGTCGGGAATCCATTTTAGAGTAGCTGCTTCATGCAGAGGCATGATTTCATTTATGTTTGGGGAAGGGATCCCCTCTCCTGATGAGCTAGCGATGCAGCAAAAGCTGGTAGCTATGGAGAACTGCCAGGAGTGGCAGTGGGTCCTGAGCCATCCCATGGTACTGACCCCTAATGAATTTACTCAGATATTCTCGATATAGCTGTTTCTTCACCAGTGGCAATGTATGGAAGCTTTAAGTAAAAGGCTGCTGATACAGCATACTGTCCCACATCAGCTATTTCACCTACAAACCACAGCTGCTTAGGAGAATTCTTTGAAAAGTTACATCACTAGAAATTCAAAGATACAAATCTAGTATCCGGACTAACCATTTTTGAAAGGAGAAAAGGAACAACATGTTTTTCTATGTTTTGGTGTTTCCCAGCCATAGGAAACTAGAAAGTAGACCATTAAGTCCTGCATAGTGAGATCATATGCTCAAGCTAAGCTGGCTAAACTGAAACACACATTATGGGCAAAAGCAATGGCTGGTGTAATGCCAAAATTATTCTTTTGTTGTGAGATCTGAGAAAAGGTGTCCTTGATATAACTTGGTGCAGAAGCACGTACTTATCACCGAGCACACAAGATTCCCACTCGCTCTGTTGCCTGACCTAATGCAAGGGTACAGATTTAAGGTACTTAAACATAGTCCTGTACTGCCATTTTAGCACTCTCTCCTGTTAGACCTTGTGTCACACATGACAGCCTTGCGGGGAAGCATCAAAACCCCCAGATTGTCTAGAATGGCGCTCAGCTTCTGTGGAGTCTCCCATATTAGAATTTAGGTAAGGTGCTCTCCTGAAATGACTGGTGTGTTGTTGGCAGGTGAAAATTACTGACCCCAGATGTGGTGACTGAAGGATTTGTCATCTCTGGCTACCCCATGGCAGAGCTGGCAGATAAGAACATATCTGGGACACTTCAATCACCTGAGAGAAAAGTGGTTTGCCTAAAACTTCATTGGCTGCTCGAGTTAAGCAGCTGGTCTTTGAAGCATGAAGCAGTTGCGGGATGGGCATGCGTTGCACTCCACTGGTATGCAACCTGGAGGAGTTGTCTTCAGAACGTCTATCTGTACCTGAATGGAGTCCTTCTAAAAAGAAGAGCATTTTGCCATTTGGTAGCATAATTTTCCTTCCATAGAAAGCACCCATTTATTGTTATTCTGAATGAGCTTTAATTAAGACACAACAAAATAAGAAAGAGAAAATGATCTCCATTAGAGAGCAACACTTATCCTTTGGGGCTAAATTTACTGTTTTTTTTTTTAGCATGACACCATCCCCTGTGGATGGCAAAGGTCCTTCATGCAAAAGTGTGAAGAAAATCAGAGATTATTAACTGTAACAGAAATAAGCCATGACAACTCTGCATTGCTCTTTGGGTGAGGTTAAGAGTTTACAAAAGCTGTCAGCCTTATTTGGCTTGGAAAATCCCTTATTCTACCTATGTATATTTTTATACATAAGTTTTTCAAAATGAATCTCTCCCAGCCCAATACAAGCATATTTCTTTCCTCTTCCATCTGCCCTACAGGCAGGTGCTGTATAACTTGACAAGCTCTGTTCTGCCAAACTTTTTGGCCCTTTCTCTGCCAAAGAAAAGAGGGCAGCTGGGATAAAATCAGATAATTAAACTGTACTAAAGTCCAGTGTCAACTGTAGCTTATATGACTTTAGTCTAACACAGGGTTTTCACTGTTACAAAGCTCAATTCTGCATCTGTTCATATTTTCATAGACAAAAATGTTACTTGTTGACATCCATGATTTAAAACACCCTTGGCTTATGAACTTTTACTGGCACTTGAAGAAATAAAACTTTTAAAGCAAATACAACCTTTCTTGTGTGAAAGCTGCCTATTATAGTTAATGATCCAAATCCTAAATTCTTTGTGGGCCTTACTCAGTTAAAGCTCCTACTGATCTCAGTGAAGGCTGAATTACTGGCTCATCAGTATTAGTAATAGCAATCCTAAACACTGTTATAAGAAATCAATGCAAACTCCCTGATAAATTCACCATGTGAGCACATAAAGCTGATGGTTTGATAACTTGGGAAGTGTCAACCTTTTCTGCAAATGATCCTTGGTGCCACAGCCCCTATTGTATTTGAGAAGAGGCCTTTTAAGAAGCCAGGTAAACTTGATGCATCCAAAATCATTAAACAACTGTTCCATTAATGACATGGAATTTGTCCTGTGTACAATTGTAGCGGTTTCCACCAGACAGTTCATCTGAGAGAATTGGGCTTAATAAGGAGGGCAGAGGTTCTCAACTAATGAGCGAGTCAAGGTTCTGATCTATTAGGTTAGATAGAAACTACCCTGTCTTTGAGACTTGAAATAAGACTGGGGCTTTGGCCTTGTTTTCAAACATTTATTAATCATCAGTGGCTTAATCCTGCAGAACTATTCACCTGAAATCAGTGGAACTATTCACAAGAGTAAAGACTGTGCTATTGGGCCACAGCACTGCAGTATATCCCCCGTGACATCATTAAATCTTCCTCAACCCCTCAGCCCCTCTTCCTCAACATGCTGGTTCATCATCCAGGGAGGAAGAGTTCAGTCTTGGTTCTCTTTCACTATCTTAACCTCTCCTTTAAGTCTGCAAGAAATATAGTAATTGGAAGAGTGAGTCTTTGTAATCTGGATTCTTGACTACTAGAGGAGCGAATGGATTTTTTTTCATGAAAAGTTCTGTTCTTTGTAAGGCCGTGGCTCAACATGCTTCACTGAAATTTTTCTGCCAGAAATGGCAATATTATTGAGTTTGCCACTTCTCTTTCTGGAAAATATGAATAGAATGCCTACAAAGATTATTATTTTTATAGAAGAGCAAACAAATAGAAGGAGAAAAAATTCTAGGAAATATATTTTGCAAATTGTAGTCTCCATGTAAATAAAAAAAGACTTAAAAAATACAAAAGATTGACCCTGCGAAATACCAATTAACAGAGTTTGGGCACTGTGCTGCGGTGGTGTGATTCTGGTGCTGCTTTGGTCGCTGCTGGTTTGTTCTCTGTGTTGTGATTTCATTTCATAATGTCTGAAACCTAAGTCCTAAAAACAATAGCTGATAATGTGTCTGTGCTGAGAGCTAGATTTTTTCTGCTGATAGTGTTTAGAAAGAAACTTGATGGTTTAGAGACTTGATGGTATACTATAGTTGGGAATATCCTAATATTTTGAAATCATTAATATTTTATAGGAAGAGTAGAAAGAAGAAAATGAACTGGAGCTGCACGCATAAATAAATGGTGGTTGCTGATAGAGTGATCATAGACCCACCATACAAAAGACTCCAAAACTGAAAGTTGAACTAAAAACCAGACAGTGTGGTTAGAAAGTTCAAAAAAGACATCTTTTATGAATCAGGCCTAGTAAGGTTGATGTGATATATAGTGTTTGGTAAGTCACATGTAAATGCTTGTCCATTGTTGAACAATGTCTGAACCTCCACTGATTTCTTAATTACAATGAGCTCTTCAGCTAAGGGAGCACATGGGATGCTACAGTTTTTCTATAGGCAGCAGAAGTGTCCAGAAATCACACCAATATGATCTATAATTCTCTTAAAAGTTGTATTTAAACAAAAATGGGAATTTTGTTTTTCTTATTAATTCTCATGTGTTTGCATGTAGTAGCCCCCTGAGTACACAGCGCTGTGCAAAAATTTACCATTACCTTGCATTACCAGGCTTGAGGTGCATTGCTCTTCAAGTGCACTCCTTTGTGTTGCTATCTTTTGCCCTTAATTTGAGACCTAGTCAGTGCTAGAAAAGATTGGCTGGCAGAATGATACTGCCATACTTTCCTAATAACAGTATAATTTCCATCTCCAGAGAGTGCTTTTGCCTGTTGCTTTCATGCTGACAAAATAAGGTATACCACAAGCAGTATCTGCATGTTTTATCAGTGTAGCCATCTAATTAGAGTGTTTGCTAGATAAAAATGTTGTTAAAAATTAACCTTTAATCAACCTTAAAACTTTTGAGTGTCAGCCTAACTTCAGAGATTTATTTGCTGCTGGCCTAACTTAACATTTGCTATCAATAAATATTGTGTTATCTCAGTTTGTTGCAGTTAAGTAGAGTAGTACCATCTCCTATATTCATAGGATGGCACAAGTTGGAGACTAGCCCACCTTACAGGTATGTACTCATGCCAAGTAAAAATAGCTAATGTAGTGGCAAAGGGTTAATTTTATTTTGTATTGCTTGTCTTACATTCTTCTCTGTTCAACGTGTGACAAAAGAAATCTTATTTTGTGACTTCTAAGACTTAAAACAGTGCAAATTCTGTTTTCACTCAGTCTATTAGGCAACTCTGCTTTTAAAGTGTAAGGTAGCATTGCTCCAGCTTGTGCCAATATAGCTGACTTTGTTGCTACTCTGTACGAAGTAGTATGTATTTTTCATCTTTGTAAAGGGTTAAGAAACAGTTTGCTTTTTCTAGGCCATATCGAGCCTTCTTTCAGAACCTGCTGACTGGTGCTTCTCTGACATCAACGGCAGCTCTGCTAAGGCAAAGTAAATGTCATAAAATGTTTTGTTCTACAGCAGACACTGGCAAATAATTGGCATCTGTTTTCTGTTGTCTAGCTGCCATTCTGTTTTCTGAAACAGAAGCTTCCATTTCTCATCTAATTCCTTGTTGAATTCAATCTCTTAAGGGACTGAAAAAATTGTTAAGGAAAAAATGTGAAACATCCTGTTAAAAGAAACATAAAAAGTTCCATAGTGATTTCTATCCAGTTAATTGTTCAGATTAGCTTGGATTTCTTAAAATAATCCAAATAAAAACTCAAGAAATATTTTACCTTGACAAATGATAAATTCTTCAGCTGAACTATATAATTCATTCTGTCTTCATCTGAAGATTCAAGATAAAGTTGGAATACAGTTATTTTTGTTGTGAGCTTTAGTATTTTACCAAAATACAACATACTGTGTGTACAGTAGGTAGATTTTTCAGTTGTATCCAATTAACATTAACTGAAATTTCATATAAGAAATTTACTTACAGAATATAAAATACTTTGGAAATACACAGCTGTATTCAACTCCTTATTGCTAATGCTTTAAAGCAGATAAAATACCACTCTCACTTCAGGAATTCTTTTGGCTGAGCATAAGACATTAATACTCATTAACATGCTTTCAAATGTATTGCCAGAGTGGTAATAAAATCAACACCTTCTAATTTTTATATTGAAACTCCGCCAAAGTGCATTTGGTCTTGACACTACATAGCAATGTGCATGATACTTAAGATATCAACATAAACACTGAATAAAAGCATAATTTCTTTATTAAGTGAAAACATGTTGCAATTTTATCATAAACTGATATTATTCAACTACATAAGCAAAATGCATGGTAAGGACTAAGAGGAAGGCAATAGGATAAGAGATGAGATCAGCTTTTATTTTCATGCTTAAATGTTTTCATGGTTTGTCAGTGTTAGATACCAAATAACATCCAGAAAGCTTATTCCAGTTTTTATACTTACTGCTTGCCATTTAGATGAAGTCTCAAATAGTCGCTTAAGTTTATGGGCAATATTTTCCTAAGTAATGCATTATCAGATACATTTTCTGATCAGACCAACATACGTACATTAACAATGGAATCTGCTCACAGCATACTTAGTTTCAGTAAAATTCAAATTCTACAGCCTTATAAAATGAGTTGCAAATTTCATCACTGCTGTGAAATGAAGAAGATACAGTTGCAGATAGTGTGAACCTCTGCATATTTGTAAGCAGTATCACTAAGCCGTTAGAAGATTAAAAAAAAAAGACTGTAAACTTTTGTTTACAGATCCCTGAACATGCAAGATTATTTATCTGAGATAAGCTAGAATTTGTTGTGGGATCATTGTCTTTTCATGTGTAGTATATGTGAGACATCCTACTTTACAGCTATTCAGCAGCCTGTATGAATTATCAGATTCTTGAGTCTAGTCCCTAGTAGATTTAGATCCTTAATCACTGCAGATCCTTATTAGATAGTTTACTGCAATATCACAATTGTGGGCAAGGACTGATTGGCTGATGAAATGCAGAAGAAAAGCACAGTTACTCTCTGTGTCAGAAATCCTTGGTGCTAGCAGTGTAATTTGAAGAAGTTTTGCTTTGTAGAGCCCTTAACCGTACCAGTTATATAGGAAAATGCCAGTAATTTCACTCAGGGAACTGTGAATCCATATAATTAAAATAATGTGGTCTCTCTCAAAGTAATCTTCTCTCTCTCAAACCTCGCTGTTTTGCTTTTGGTAAAGAATAATTGCCTGATACTTCATTTTAGAGATACAGTTGGTTACCAGCATCCTGAGGTTTGTTCTCCTTCTATTTCATTCCCAGTCTCTATTTATAATTCTACTGTATGCTACTGACCTCTTTTATTCTATTTTGCTTCTTCCGCCTTTAAAACTTCCATTACCAAATCATTATGCTCTGTCTCAAGTATATTCTTTGTCAAATATTCCTTATAATGCTTTCAGCTCTTCTAATGCTGGAACACAAAATGAGTAGTTTTAAACTAATTTGATATATTAAGAATTTTTCCTATGTGTGTTTTATTGTTCTAGTTCAGTATTGAGAAGAACAAAGAAGAACAAGAACAAAAACTGTACTATGAAGGAAGAACAGGTGTTTCTTTCCGTTTTTAAAATATTTTAATGATATCCTTATAGTATGCCTTGTCATTTCTGTTTGACACCTGAAGAAGAGTTTGGTGACCAAAAGTTTTCTATTTTTTTTTCAGCCTTACCAGTCGATCTGATAAAACCATGGTCTAAATGACCTTTTATAGCAGTTTTTGAACTGTTTTGTCAGAGCACAAACATATCATTACCATTCTCTCCATCCCAGAAATAGCTGCAATCAAGCATCATAAAAAAGCTTTCCCTGTAGCAGAATCTTATTCTGTGTAAACAGTCTGGTCCATTGAAGTTTGCATATTTTTCTATGAAGTGCAAAACATGGGCAAAAACTGTTTCTATGCTGTGACTCAATAACCATTAAACTGCAGTAGGCACTTGACAGAGTGTGCTGGCACAGCTTACTTTCTAACTCAGTGAAAAGGCAGAACCTGGAGTAGCTAGGACGTCTTCAGTTTATTGAAGGAGAACTGTCTTTATGAATTTTGAGGTGTCATCACCTCTTTATACATTGTAAACGGTTTTAACAATATTATTTTTGTAATGCAGAACCTAAAACTGCTCTAAAAAAATTCTGTTAGAATATTAACCTGATGCATACTGCAGTTTATCTAGAATTCACTTTTTCCCACTGAAAATATTATAGCCCCACATGTCAGTGTATAAAAGAAATGAATTATTTTAACTCCCCTAAAACTTCTATCTGTGAATCAGTTCAATAAAACTATTCTTTTATCATGGTGCATTATTTGAGAAGTTGCTGTCTATCCCTCCGCCTTCACTCTTTTCAGGTTGTAGTCCATGCCATCTGAGTCTCCTGGAAGGCTTATAATCTTATTTCTGACTGAGTTGTAGGCTTATTCAAGGGAGTCATATGAATATGTCAGTTGCAATTGGGTAAGGTTTCTAGTGCATTAGAACAAGTTCATCAAGATTCTGAATTAGGATTTCCACAAGTGTGCAGCTATGAGAAGATGTGCCTTTAATGTTGAAATAATTCCAGACAGAGCATTTTTTATTATTTTGACCAATGTGGAAAAAATAAATTTTAGAAATTTCTGACTATTTTGTTTTAGATTAGAATATCACAATGAGATGGTTGCTATTTCCGTGTCAAAAATTTCACAGGTTTTGAAATTTGAACCTTTCCTCACGGCTTTCAACAAGGAGAGATATTGAAATGATAACATTTTCTCAGCAGCAGAGCTGAATGAATTTTAAGACAGAATGTTTTGGAAAAATACCTTTGTCCAGAATAGAACTGTTCTGTGGAGGAAGTGATGATTTAATCTGAAATTTCCATGAAAACATGTTTTTCTGCCAACTGTCTTGCCTCACCTTCAGCTGGCCAGCTGCAAGCTGCTTGTGTGTCCAGAATTTTTTAAATTTATTTTTATCTTTTCCCAAATTGGTGTTTTTCCAATTTCTTTTCCAGGGAGCTAAACAGGGTTCAATATGTTCTGCACTTTTACTCCCCCAAATTAAAGCAAACTGTTCAATATTTGAGCTTTATCCACTGTAACCTGCATTTTGGTTGTTTTGACATTATTATTATATTGTCTGACTTATTATTATTTCCTGCTGCCATCTGAAATGGATGAGTGAAGATGAAGCTTCATTTCTGACCCCAAGTAAATTCCTTCCTTTTCTGATATCTGTCTTGTAGATCAGAGTTCCAATATGGCCATTCTCTTGAAAGGGAAGCACTGAATACACAGCTCATTTATCAAGGCGAAAGTGTTTAACTATGACCTTAGGCACATGCTGCTGCTTGTTAGTTTAACTGAGGCTACACAAACATGATAAAAGGTAACTGACCTTTATTCTGTGCTCTGGGTATCTGTTTGATGATGATCTCACTTTGTCCAGAGGTTTAACAAGTGTTTATTTTTTAACTATCTCTCTGATTACATGATTCTCTTTTCCCTGACTCTCTTCCTTCATCATATGATACAGCTTTTTCTTAAGTCTCTGACATTTCAAGTGAGGGTCACTGTATTTATGCAGTGCCAAGAAGTAGGAACAGTGTCTTATGTGCTGAGTGTGCTCTTCACCATTGTTCTGCAAATTAGTCAACATGAAACCAAATAGTGATAATGTGTTGTTATGATTAAGGTTAATAAGCTACTGATTATCTCCATAGACTGCAGTTGCAGACACATTATTTAAATGGATTGCTTTGTTGAACTAATTGATAAAAGATCCAAATTTCCCTTTGCTGCATTAAAAGATGTAAATTTGTAAAGGGATAGGGGAATATCACGCAACAAAAGCAGTTTAATCTGTCCAGTACATTACAGATTTGTGTTATGGTCGGTATACTACACCATAACTCCAGGAGACATTGTCTGGTAACAAAAAGATGCTCCTCTGAGGCTAAGACATCCTAAAAAAAACAGCCTTAAGCAACCTGTTGTTACCTTCCTGATGCATACAACAAATTTAACAAGCCATGGAGTTCAGTTAAGCATGCTTTCTAGCTTTTACCAACGTGCAAGGCCACTAGTTGCAAATAATCTGGTCTTTCCTAGCAATGATCTAAATGTGAATTCAGTAGCTAGATTCAACTATCTTTCAGTAAAACTATTGAAAGCAGGGCATTTTGTAGTTTTCATGCTGTAGATCATTAAGCAAAACTATTGGCTTTTCATGGTTTTATTTTCATTTTAGTTTACCTGATGTTAAGAACATACTTTTCCCAACTTTCAGTGTAGAGTTCTAGCCATTTCTGAAACCCTGAAGTTAATGATGATTTCTACAGGCTTCACAACCATTTAAAAGGCTCATTCAATTTCATATTCACTATGCAACCACTTAAGGACTAGTTAAAAAATATATATATATATATATAAAAATGTAAAACAAACCAAGAAAAGCCCCAGTTACTCAATAGAGACAGCCTTCTCAGAAATCACATATAGAAAAGAGACATTGCTCTAGTTTTCTCAGGTCAAAATGTATTTGCCATCAGTGAATTTTTAGGCATGATTTAAAAGGAAAGAATGCTAGAATTCGAGGTCAAGAAAACCCAGAATTTGTTAAAAACAAATAAACAAACAAGCAAACAAAAAAACCCAGAAACATAATTCTAGCTGAGTCCTTGGCAAACTATCAGCTTGGAAAAAAGTCTTCCTAAGTTGTTTTTTGCTCAAGATTACCAAAAGGTTTTAAGAGAACAAGCTAAGGAAAAAAAAAACGCTATAAATATATATTTGGGGTATACGTAAATCTCGGATCAAAAATTATGGGTAGAATTTAAAAAAATGCTCTTTTATTTGCCCAGGAAGAGTTTTACATCTCATTGCAGACCATTTAGCAATTTTGAAAATACCAACCAGAATGCCCTTTTCTTCTCTGGATATATAAAAACGTAATTTTCTTTGAAAATCACAGTCAAATCTGAATTTCTTCTAATGACTAGGCCTTATGCCACGTTGTTCATGGGCCCCAGGAAATAGCATGAGAACTTGGAAAATCTTTCTCTGACTTTCTAGCCTGGGGTTCTGAGTGCTACCTGCTGGGTCACTACTGACAGGCTTGTATTTTTACACTTTATCATGCTGGCTGACACTCATGTACACCAAAGAAGAGTAGTTGAACATTGAGTTAAGAAAGGGCACTTGTTCTGCCAAAAGGTGCAATGTGCAAATGTGCTTAGACAATCTATAAGAAGCCAGAAATATACAGCTCATATGCGTGTATATAAGTCAATAACCTTTGGGCACTTAATCTTCAGGGATCACAGGAGACAGCAGGAGAAAGGATCAAGTTCAATGATAATGAAGTTGAAGTGGTGATGAAGACCAAATGCAACCCTAGTGTATCCCTGAGAAAGAAAAGCTTGCAGGGGCCTTTATTGAATTAACTCTGTAGTGTAACATGAAGCACCATATGAAAAAAAAGTAAGTTAAATCTACTTCCTCTCTTGTGTTTGTTTTGAGAAATCCTTCTTGTTTATGCTCGCCTTTTTGTTATAAAACATATACCTAAAATACCAAGTTCTTTAGTTTGGATGAGTCATTCTCAATCCTCTCTTGCTCACCTTGTCCTTCAGTAACCAGCTCCACATGGCATATATACGAGGTCATTCGAAAAAATGGCAAAAAAAGAGCCTGATACTTCACTGGCAAACTGAGAATTCCTTAAGCGTAAAAGAAAAAGCAGGTCGCATGCCTGTATCACAGGAGTGTTTGAGGGAGAAATAATAAGGTACGGTAGTTGCTTCTTTCCTTGTGCAGTTTTACAGACATGGTGAAAATTTTCTTTTTACTGAGTGAAACTGAAATAAAACATCTCACTATTAGTAGCTCAAAACAAAGTTGAAATGCAAGAGATTGTTGCAAATATTCAATTTAATGTGCTTAAGATGAGCACTTGAATAAATAATTTTATAATATCAAACGAACATGTGGCTCAGCATGTCTCTCTTCTTCTTAGGCAATTTCCTACATCTCTATATACACCAACCTATATAGGACAATGAGTCCCACACACTACCATTATCAGTGAAATGATTACCATTACAGTTACAATCAAGAAATATCCTTTTCAAAATATCAATCAAACCTTCACAGGAGGAAATTAGGGCCATAAAATGTGTGTGCCCACAAGAACTGTGTACTGGATGTACATACACAAGCTGCATTTTTACTTGTAGTATTTTTAAAAGGGTAGCCTGTTATAATTTCACTAGCTAGATTAGGAGTCAAATCAGGTCTTAAAATATATCAGACAGATATAAGCAAGTGATCTATCTTTTTCATTAAGATAATTTTCTCTGTCATTTCCTCAGAAAAAAAGAATTTCATAGAACAAATGTGAAGAGTTGTTAAAAAACTTCATATGAAAAGGGTAAAGGAGAGAGAGGTTCTGGCTCTTGTCATTTAGAAAATTCAACATAGCCATATGGTTTAAAAAGAATCAAGAACTGTGGTATTACAAGAACTGTGATAAGGTTAAAGAAGATAGTTACTCTGTGTGTCTGTCTTATGCTGCTGTTAAAAATGGAATATTCTGTCATTTTGAAGAAGTCATGTATGGTCTCTGTATGTACAGTCCATCAAGGGCTATTAAATATAAAGGCCTGAACTCTATATTAGAAATTTATATAAATTGCTGGGGTCTGGAAAAATAATTTGAAGGAGTATCATTATATGCTTGCCATGTTTTCATACTTTTTCTAACAAGCACATGCTTTTAGGCTTTGCCAAAATTGAGATATTGGGCAACATGGCTCTCTCTGTGGTCTAGACTGACTACAGCCTGTTCTTAGGATTTATCTTGTCACAGGCCTCGTGCAACACGAACAGGAGTTAGAGACCCTGAGGCACCGTTTCTGTCCGCAGTGGCAGATTTGGAGTGTAGTTGTGGTGGAAATAGACGGGTCTCCTCCTCTGCTGACTCTGGTTCTGTAAAGGGTGGAAAGAAAAAGGAAGAAGATAAGCCTATTGCCTAGGTGCACTGGGGATATAAACTTCCCCTGAAGTATTTCAGAGTTGCTCCCTGGAACAAAAGGGGAGCAGGGAAAGGATATCTCTTGGGAGTCGTAATTCATGTTCCAGTCTGCTTATTGAATGGGGGCAGCTATATGCTGCTCCTTGGAAGATTCATAGATTTTAAGGTCATTTATGATTGTCTTGCCAGCTTGCATGACACAAGCCATAGAACTTCATCCCTTCAGTGTTGCCTTCCAGCACATTAGGATTATATATTATCCCAAGTATATATGTGCTTAATGATTCCTCAGTAATAAAAGAAATAAAAAATTAATGGCCATAAACACAGCAACTTGTCTAGTGCTACTAAAGAGCAGAGAGTGCAGTATTGCCTGTCAAACTTTAAGTCACATGAGTGGAAAAATAAATATATATATATAAGTACTTTGAATACTCCTGATAGGCTTTCTTTTTGTGAATTAAAGGAGGTGAAGGGCAACAGAGCAGCTTCTCCTACTAACTCCCTGTTTGGGGAAACTGTATCCACTCCCCCATCTGTGCTGGCAGTGCCCTTTGCTGAGTTACTGCCACAGATGTAAGCAAAGGGGCACAGAGAAGAAGCAGAAGTGGCAGTATTATCATTGTAGAAGATGAATGTAGTGGCACTTCTAATTTATTTAGTATTCAGGATTTCGACTTTAATTAGGATTCTTTTGTCACATCATTCATCAAATGCACTTGAAAGAAATGGAAATTAACACCAAAGTTTCTGTTGCCTCAGGCATGCTTTTAATACTTCTACTCGTTTTGGTTTATTGTTGTTCAGTTCAGTGAAATAGTTTTCCTTGCAATACTTCACTTAGCTGTAACTGAATTTCAAAAAGGGTAGAATTAATACATGCTCTTTAAAAGTGTTGTTTTGTGAAGCGCCTGTAGCTCCTAACACCTCTTTTATTGAAAAAAAAATCTTTTTCTTTTTTTTTTTTTTGATGACTGACTTGTGTGTTGTATAATGTACGATAATATACAACTTACACCCTAAGAAGTCATTACAGAGCTAGCTAGCAGAGGAAGGCTTTGCGACTGTTGGAATGCTAGTAAGTCATGGGCTGTCTATTGCTTATAAATTACACTTGTGTATAGAGAAAAGAATATAACATATTTGCTGAAATCACTCCTGTTTAAGATGAAGCTCAATTTATCTACAATAATCCTGTTTGCATAGGGAGAAGTTCCTACATTAATTATCACTCCGACTCAATGCCTGCCGTTGTAAAACTTACATTGTTCTGGCGTAACAGCAGCTGTGTTGATAAATGGTTCTCCTTATATTCAGAGCTTCCAGCTCACATAGCAGAGGTCCAGTCAGACATCTGAGTTAAAGGATATGAGCCAGTATTACAATCTGAGGCTATGCACCATGCCAGCAATACTAGTAACTGGCAAAAATCATTAGTTGGACTCATGACTTCAAAACTCACAATTCGTTTAAAATCAAAAGGTTTATTTAGCAAGCAGTTCTCGGCAGTCTACAATTAATGAAATCTGGTTGACAGTGGTTATGGAGATGAACTGCAGAGTCTAAACAAGTGCAAGTTCTGACCATACAGCTTCCTGCAATTTTGGAATCTGAAGGTTGCTTCCAGTGTGAATTCTCTGGTGTCTAATAGGATGTGTAATTTTATGTAGCTTTGCCATAAGTAGGATTGTTCTCTCTTTTCCTGGTTGTTGATTTTCAAAAAATAAATTGAGAAGTTCATAGAAACTTTGCTCTTTTTGGGCCATCTTCTCATATGTAGCTGAAAGCTACATGGAAGAAGTAAAACCACTTCTACATGTCCACCCCCCACATACTGTTGTTTTCATAAGAAATGATGCTAAAACCCAATGGTAATACATTTGAGATAATTAGAACTTGCATTTCTATTGCTAAACCTTTTGAACAGAGCTAGAGTATGTCTCCAGCTTTCCATCTGCGTTACAGGAGCTAGAAATTACCCTTTAAAAAGACAGAAATTCTCTTAGAAAACATATGTTGCTTGGATGCATACAGAAAAGTAAGAACCATCACAAGCCTACTCAGAAAGTTAAGGAGGTGGCAGTATTGTCTGGAGACTTTCACTCTACCCAGATTTGGACGTCTACATTAGGAAACAAGGATCTCTTCAAGGAGTTTTGAGTGATTCTCTGAAGGGTGATTTGAAGCACCTGAGCTGAGTCGAGCCCCTTCACAAAGGCTTAAGTTAGAGGATGTGCCAAGCTCCCTCAGACTCTTTGCAGTGTGGGTTTCTCCCATCATTAACAGATTATTCAAGGGCTCCACCTTGCTCCTGTTCAGTCACTGTGCTGCACTGGGAATGCACACTGCCCATCCTTTGAAATTAGGGATATGTTTCTGCCTATAAAGTACTTTTTTTTTTTTTTTTTTTTTTTTGCGGCGGGGGGCAGGGGGAGCCATAAAATACTAAATAAGTAGTTAAGATAACTACAACTACCTATAAGCTAGCCTAGCTCCTGCTGTAATTAGCTAAACATTTCAAGTAACATAGGCAGGAACAACACCAAACTCCTCCCAAGTTTGTGAATACTCCCGAAGAAGCAGGACTTTTTTTTACCCCATCATTCAAATACAGGTACCTAAAGTGTTTCAGGCCCCTATCTTTACGCTGACTGACTGACTTCTGCAGTATATCAGCTCTGAAGTATAATACAGTGTTTCTAAGAACTCAAACATACACATTTTAAATATAACACAGGTAAAAAATACTATACATTTTTCAAAGTTTACGTAACCTCAGCTATTATAAAGGACACTTTTGTGTAACTGGTACACTGAAACACAAATGTGTTGGTGAAATTATTATGGAAATCATTTTAGTCTTATGGAAAAACCCTAGCAACAGAAACTGCAGTGGTGGCTAAAAGATCTCTGTTACATTAGGACATCATGAACACAGATTTTGTGGGTGCCTAAAGCCAGTTCTGAGTATAAATAAATTGTAGCTCTGAGAATATTATCTATGCCTTGTACTTCAGAGCTGTCAGTCAGTATTTTTGATCATTAGCCATCTGTGATTATTTTAATTTTTGCCAGCAGGAGAAGGAACTCTTTTCCACCAGGGAGCTCTGTTATTACAATATAATTTATATGTAAAGAGCTCATTTCATTAGAGGGGAAAAAACTTTTTACATAGGGTTTTTTAAGTTTAAAAGAAAGTTGTAGCATTAAAATATTTTATATTCTTTTTTTTCTATAGTATGTTACCATGGTCCACATAAAAGTACTTTGCATCTTAGTGGATGGGTTAGCTATGATCCTGTGTCTTTAGCCCTATATTCTTTCAACATCCAGTAAGGAAGAACTTCCGGAAACCGAGTCAGTCACAGATCTGAAATATTTAACTAGAGAAATTACTATTTTTCAGTTCCATTTGAAATTACTGCATTTTAGACTCTGACTATGTCTTTACCACATGCTAGTTAAAATCCTTACAGGGTCACTTTAGGTTTATCTCCTGTCAGTCTGTTGAAAGAATGACTTTACAATGACCTTTTTTTTATTAGGAAGTTTTTGTGACTTGGTAAAATGAAAATGTTGCATCTCTTGATTTACTAAACTGAAACTATGCCCAGTGTTGTAGTATAAAGCTCTGTTTTTACTGACATTATAAATGCTGACATTATAAACTGAGTGAAATAAAGTGGTTCATAAGAATATTAACATAAAATAAATTAGTTTATAAAATTTATTTAGCTATTTTTTCCAAATGATCTCTGTTCATTAACGGTGCCAACACCTGTTGTGACTGTTTTCAGTCTGACTCACAGGCATTTAACACTTCTTAAAATTTGGAAGTATTTAGGTGAACTTAAAATTTGCATCAGTGTGGCTTTGGTTGCTTTCTACACACTATGCCTGTGTCTGATGTCTTCAGAAAGCATTGGAATTTTGTGTATACCAAGAAGAATAGCAAATCTTCTATTTCAAGAATTATAACCGTAGTACAGATAATGTCTATATTTTTTGGTCTTCCTTCACAGCTCTGCAGGCAGCTAGTTCTAAAAACAATGAAAACTGACTACTGCAGTTGAGTTGTCCTTTCTATAACTAAGGTTTGAAGCTATAATAGCATTAAGTTCTTGAAGTAACTTACTCTATTTATTTGTCTTCTGAATTTGAATCAATTCAATGTTCTAGCATATCAGGCCAGATGAATAGTCACTGTCAGTTGTACACATACTTTAGCATTAACAGATCATTTCAGGTTTACCCTATCTGATCAGCCGGTCTGATGATATACAAATATGCTGCACATAACACAACAGTGCTTCTAGCATCTTTAATGAATCAGTTCATCATCATGAATATATAAATCACCTTTTACTTAATAAGTAGCCCAAAAATGACAAGGTGCAATGAAGATAATAACCTATTAACTTCCCCAAAGGTATGATGAGTTTTGGATAAAGAAACTTTTGAGAATTATAACAGCATACAATTTGTATAATAAATAATGTAATAGAAAAATCAATATGATGAAGAGAATTTTAGTAGGCAGCGTAGGAATTAGTTATAAAGGGCTCTTTCATTAAAAAAAAATACATAACTTTGAGAGGATATACAATTGTTCTCCATAACTATGTTATAAGGCAAACAGCAAGAAGGTGATTCATTTACACAGAAGGAAAATTTAATGGAATAATTGGTTGCTTGTGATAGCAGTTATAATTGGATTCAGTATTCAAATCTTGCATTCCAGGTAGTTTGAGTTGGCCGTATACATCACCTTAGTATTGTATCTTCTGATTCTTCACGAGGAGACCCAGAAGCAATAGAAGTAATGAAAAATGTTTCCTATTCCTTTTTCCCTCTCAGTCTCTAATTTGATGTGTAATTAGGGATGCACTTGTTAACATTTGCAATGATAGGCAATACAAGGTTCTGTTTTTCATAAACCGGTAGTAACTTACGCTATTAATGCAACTCCACAGAAGTAAATATGTGAGGAAAAACAGTTGTCTTGAGACTGTGATGACCACATTACAAATGATAGAGTGGGGGTGCAAGGAGGATGGTTACCTCAAATTATCTCTTTACTAGCTCCATGAATTAATTCTCTCTCAGAGCTCGATCCCTGAATTCATTTTTGTTCAGAAGGAGTCAACTCCATTACATGAGCCACAGCATGGTAAACAGGGACAACTGGGAGATTCACTTCAGAAATGCATTTGTGATTAAGGAAGAAACAAATGTAGACACACCTGTACCTCCTGTGAAATCTCTGCTTCTCTATCATGTTTGCCAATATTGGTCAGCAGGTCTGTTGGTCATAGGGGAGGGAATAGAACATTCACATATACATCATGAATATATCAACCACCTTTTTCTTAATAAATAGCACCAAAATGGCAGCTAAAAGACGTAATGAAGGTAATGGTCTATTAAAGTCTCCAAATGTATGATGAGTTTTGGACAAAATAACTTTTGAAAATTGTTACAGCATGCAATTTGTATAATAAATAATGTAACAGAAAAATCAACCAATACAAAGTTTTCTACATTTTCCACAAAACTGAATTCATAAACAACTCTAGTTCTGTTAAACAAAAACAAAAATATCCTTGGGGCAAGCTGGAAGTAATTCACTTTTTACCTCTTTATTGCCAAATTTGATTTGATTTGATTGAATCTATATTTATCCTCATGTGGCTCCTGGAGCACTCGCTAACTTTCATAATTCTAGTCTATCAGGGCAAATCTGCAAGTAAAAAACCTCACTTTTATCAGCAGGTATTCAACGAATGGCAGGTGGCAAATAAAGTACTTAGTGAATTGTTTTAATTGCATTTCTATACTGTCTCCCAGAACTTGAGAAAGTTTCAGAAAATTGGAGAGTAGCAAGATGGATTTATGTGCTGCCTGCATTTCCTTCTAACCCTGCTTGCTTTCAGAAAAAGCCTTGCTAATATAATTTCACCGCCTTTCATGTGTGGATAATCTTCAAATGAGTACAACAAAGGGTATATTGCAGCACAGTGGAGATGTACATCACAACAAATAGGAAAGCAAAGAGCTAATTTTGCTGCACCTACTCAAGAACATAAAGAAAGAAGTTTTTAACCTGATTCAGTTAACATGAGGTGCAGCAAAATATCCTTTTCTCTAGAGAATTAACTAGAAGTGAAGGTTGTCAGGTTAAGCTCTAGTTACGTTTTCTGCTGTTGGATCATTTCATTGAATTACGTAGGTAACTTCAAGCATAGCCCATTGAAGTTAATACAGTACTATGCAAAATCATTATCTGGAAAACTCAGCTTGCCTGTGTTCAGGTCAAAAACTGTTTTTACCATTTTACACATTGTTCTTACTGTTTCTCTGCGCTTTCATGCAACAGAGAGAGCACAGAAGAAAATGGGTACCCTATATTAATGAGTATTTGAGGTTTGGGTGGAGGTTCTTGGACAGAGCTCCATGAATGAACCTGCAGAAAGCCTTTACATATAGTCTTTGTCTATGGCTGGAGCAATTTTAAAAAAACTTAATTTCCAAAAAATCGTTTAATTTCTTTATTTTCAAAGTCTTTTGATTGAGAACTCTAGATCTTGTAAATTCAGCCTATGAAATATCAACTTTATTATTGTGAATATGTAAAGGAATTTTTTGGTTTATAGCTATGGCAAGAAGCTTTCTACTGTAATAATCTCTTACTGCTGAAGTAACTCCTTAGGGCTACAAACGGTTAGTATAGTCTGCAGATGTGAGCAGGCTGAGGATCAAGGGTTGGTAATTATACTCCATTCTTGTTTGATGTTCCAGTCACCTTACCTGCAAAATGAGATGAGCGATACCTACTTGCTCCTAAGGAAACTATGTGAAGCATTAGGCAGTAAGATTAATTGTGATAAAGGATAATTGAAGGAAAACTAGGGATAGTCAATAAAAAAGGTGAAACCAGAACTTGACTTCTTGTTCAGAATTCACATGGAACCAGCATGTCTGAGGGCTGTTTCATTTTTGAGACTGCTAATTGTCCAACATTGCACAGCATGAATTTCTGCAACAAGCAGCTGGCTTTAGATGGCATTTGGCGAGCTCAAAGGAGTAATCAAGTGCCATCTGCAAAATGCATTGTCCTGTACTAAACGGAAAATTGATTTGAGAATGCTCTTTTTCTAAAAATCAGGAGTGAACCAACACTTTGGGAGTATGTCAACACTTCAGGGTAGCTGCCTCAATGTGGAGAATCTTCTATGAAGAACAAGAGCCATTCAACTCTTCTACATCTCTCCCCACTGCCCCCCTGGCTTTGCAACTCTTCTCCCTGTCTCACTCTATATTGAACATGCAGCCATGTTCACAGCAGCGATACTGTGTTTTCTAAGATTTTTGTCAGAGGGAAATATCACATTTGAGTTTTTCTGTATTGATGTTAATATTTTATGCAATTGTCTGAAAACTAATTGTTACATTTGTTAGACTTTATAACGAAATGGAAATGCTTAGAAAAACTTTCTCTACAACTTCGCTTGTCCACTCAGTGTGCATTTGCCTCATACATCTGTGTTAACTGTCAGGTACCTAGGAAGGACCTGGAACTCCTCAGCCAGAAGACAGGCCACAAGAGACAATTTCTTTAAGAAGCTTGTAGGAGTTAAGAGATCTCTCAGGTTCTGAGACAGGTGGATGGTGTGTGAAGAGATGAGGAGTGACATTTTTCTTTCTATTTCCAATTAAAAGTATAATTCACTAAAGGTGGTAATGTGCTTCTCCCATAGTTCAAGTGCTAACCTAGGCCTCAGAAGACAGGGGTTCAATGTCCTGCTCTGCTACAGACTTCTTGGGCAAGTAACCTAGTGTTTTATTTCTCTGTCTCTGAAAAAGGCATCTATTCACTAATATTCTAGGGATTTTATTCAGGTAAGTATATGTAAATATTAATGCTTTTAAGAGGATTACATTTAAGATATAGCTATAGATATAGATATAAAAAAGACTTTTCTCAAAATGTCTTTATACTTGTTCCTTTACGTTCAGAGACTGTAGCTTATATTCACGTATGAATTTAATTATTATAACAGGAATTTTGCTTAACTAAGGATGAAAAGATGCATCATTACTCTGAAACTAAACAAGATACTTTTATTCCAACTTTATGGTAAAGTAGGAAGTTTAGTTCCAGGGCCAGTAGCAAGCAAATATATTATTTAAAGAGGAAACAAAACACAGCCTGCTGGGCATTCATTTGCCTGAAAGAGTTCTTTGTATTTACAGTCTAGAGAAAATATTTTCTGTGTAAGACATTTGGTAAATACTTTAAAGAGTATGACATTCCTGCTCCCTGAAGGGAGGCACCAGAGTGATTACTCAAAGGAAAACTGAAACAATCAATGGTAAGATAAAATGGGGAAAATTCCTGCCATTGTAGTTCAAGAGGAGACATGGTCACCTTCAAAAGATGTTTACAGACTTTGGGGAGCTGAATCACTTTCAAGAGTCACCCTGGGACATTCAATTCTGGAATTTGTGTATCTGAATTTTTTATCTAAAGTTAGGTAGTATGAGTCAGTCCATCGTCCCCCTGCTTTATGCTACCATTTTTTTTTTTTTTTGAAAATTTTATCCAGTGTGCAATAATCCATTAGCCGTTATTCTCCTTCATCTTGGGAAATTTGTATATTCTCCTCCTCCAAATTTGTTACTGACAGTTTCACTGATGAGTCATTGTGAAGGCAAATCAAAGAGATGTACTTTGAAATGCTCAGGGTACTCAAGAGCAGAATTATATGAATTTTATGGTATTGTAGGATTTTTAAAAGGCCTTTAAATTGTTTTTTAATTCTGTCTTTTTTTATTATCCTAATGAGCAAAAGCAAAAGCCAAAAAAACCCACAAACCCCCAAAACTCTTTCCTGCATGCCCTCTTTCCACATCTCCTCAGCAAGACTACAATCCTCTGGAGTCAATTTTCCTAATAGAGTCCTCCCTGTCTATGTTGGACAAATGTCATGTCCCCTGGCTCTCTCCATCTTCTAATGAAAATAGACCTGTAGCCAGGTACACCTTGCTGATTGCTTCCTACCTGCTGCTAAGGTTAATTTGTGCAGTGTAAATGAAGACTTCAGCAGTTGCTGAAGGAAAAAATGGTACAAGAAGGGACTGTTGCTCAGCATTTACATAAAATGGCCTATAAGGAAGCAGTTCTGATTAGCAGAAAACGTGTAAACTGTATAAAAGATCTTTAACTTTTTGCAATCCTAATTATACCAGACATCATAATAAGTTTTTTGACTTGAAAAATGAATCACATGTGTTTGCATCTTTTCATTTGCTCAATCCCATACCAAGAATTGGTGCACTTGCTTCCTTTTTTTTTATTTATTTATTTTTATTTTTTTTTGGCAAACGCTTATTATTAGATGTAGTGCTTATTGTTTGAAAGTAAGCACTGAAAGAATCTGCAGTTGTTACTGTGCAGAATATTGTGGTCATTAAGAAGGCTGGTGCTAGTATGTGCTAATTGCCCCTGCATATGCTTCCATATAACCTCTTTCCTCATGAAAGAACAAAGGAGACTATGGCATTATAGTGAGGAAGTCAGTTGGGGTGGGGAGCTGAAATACAGGCAGCTCCAGACAGCCAAGCCGGCTGCTGTGTATGTCTTCAGGTCCATATGGTTTGCCCCATCTCGACTATAGAACAAGTCATACTGCCTTATGTTTGTCCCATGCTAGGGAACAATATGACACATATGTGGGGAGCAAACACATTTATCATTTTTTTGCCATTCACTGTGTGTAGGAACAGGAAAGCATATGACTTCTAGCTATTGAAGTACTGCTGTTGTATTTTACCTCCGTTTTCTTGGCACAGCCTGGAATTTAATTGGGAGGTACTGGGAGTAGAGGTGAAAACAGTCAGATCTGCTAAGAGAATGCATTGCCCTTGTGCTGAAGACTAAGCTGACAAATGCTAGACACGACATTCAGTGCATTTTCTAGACCAGCAATTCAGATATGTTTGGATAATTATTTAACCTTTTATCTGCATTCTACACATAAAAGTTTCACCTCAGT
The DNA here is from genome assembly GCF_036370855.1 of Dromaius novaehollandiae. NCBI lineage: Eukaryota > Metazoa > Chordata > Aves > Casuariiformes > Dromaiidae > Dromaius > Dromaius novaehollandiae. The sequence goes on along the minus strand of NC_088099.1, from coordinate 44,079,016 downwards.
TTCTGTAAGGAAAGTAACAAAGGAACTCCATCAAAAATCAATGTATTTTATATATCCTATTGCTAATTCCCCTTCTTTCTCCCATGGACTAGCATTCTCTGCACACATACATGTACACACACCCATTTTCCTTTTGTCTGTTCTGAGTAATGTTTGAAGCATCTGCTGATGGTAGTTTAAAATACCTTTGCAGTTTAACAGCTAGTATTTCATCTTGATCCTCTCTAATTATCCTTCCAAACTTGCGTCTCTTTCTTTTCACACTTCTTACCATCCCGCTCAACAAACTGTTCAGACTTGTAAAATTCTGGTCCTGCTTCCTACTAATACTGCTCTTTAACATGCCTAGACACTCTCCCTCCATCAATTGCTTTAGCTCTTTTCACCTCTAAAGACTTAATAATGTAATTCATAATTCTTTTTCTAAGTCTCAGAAAAAGCTTTTCATACACTACAGACCAGACTGTGAACCTTTGATTCATCTGAGTGCGTGGACAGCAACAGCTCACCAATGTGAATAATGGATCCGCATTTTGGTCTGCAGCTCCTAAAGCTTTAAAGCACACAACTGCAGTCTGCAGAAAGGGAAACGAAGCAAGTAGTTTTGGTTATAACCACTGAAGGTGCTGAACAACTCTCAGAGGACCTGAAAGGCCTAAGCCTACTTTGGAATTGATAGACTTACTCCATTTTCAGGCTTAAACCCATTCAGCTAATACGATTGAAAATATGACTCTGAGCTCCATGCTCTATTTACGCTACAGCGAGCCATGCTGTATTTGCTGTATTTTCCAGTTTTCTCTTGACTTTTCTACATATTAGAATTCATCAAAGGTTACTGAAGGATTTTGTTTTACCAAAATAAGGGAAAATTTTACCTTTATTTTTCAGCGTTTGCAGAGTTCTGCGAGGGGAACAAAGCAGTTTAAGTTGTTCCATTTCTCTTACAGTGAGCAGTGCCTCAGAAGGAATTCACTGCCAAAGCAGAGCTGTTGGTAGCACCGGCACTGCCGCGAGAGGTGGACTGCTTTATGATTCTATTTGAGAGTCTTTCAAGATCCCCGTGGACCAGAAGACTTGTAGTGCATTTCAGTGCATTGGATATCATTTCTGTTCAGCTCTAATCTCAGTTCTGGGTAGCTCTGGATGCCAGCAGAGAGGGATTGTGCTCCAAAGAGGGATTGTGCTCCAATTCAAAACCATCTTTCCTAGTAACAAGATCATTGTTTTTCTCCTGCTGGTGGAAAGAAACTGGCCCCAACTTTAAAAGTTTCAGTTGCTTTTCTTCTGGACTTACAGCAGTTTTTATCTGTCTCTTGATGATGATGATATTAGGTGATATAATAATAATAATAATAAAACCAAGTCAGTGACTTTGGTCTGTGTTGTGAGAAAAAGGACAGCAGCTGTCACTGTTGTTAGGAATAATTTATACATTTTCTGATTTACCCTTCTGGGGTTATAAATGCTGACAAGTTAACATCAGGGCAAAGGTAGATTAGTCTGTCAGGTTTCTATTTTCTGCTTCTTGCTCTTCCACAAAGTGCTACTGTGATTGATTGATTTGATTTTAAAGAGTTCAGTTACATCACAGTGACACAGTCTTCAATATGAATTAAAAGAGTAAAATTGTTTGTTTAACTTGTTTTCCTGTTGACAGGATCTTTGCACTCCAGGCAATCACTTTTTTCTTTCAGCTTTGCTCTTTAGCCACCCAAATGTGGAATGTCACTCAACCTTGTCATTTGTTTTTCTTGGCGTCCTCTCTTAGTCCCTACCACACTCTTCAGTGATCTAACAGATGTGGATACCCTTTTGCCAGTCAGTTGCTCTGGCTGTGTTGCCCTGCTAAGGCTGCCATTTTGGCTTTCTCTTTCAATGCTGTTGTTGAGGGAATTTGTTAGTGGACATCAGCTTCACTCTGTAAGATTTCAGCTAAGCCCTTGCGAGAGAAGTTAGCACAAGTACGATCATTTAGTTAAATTACTATAGACAGTCGAAATGAAAATTACACATCTGAACTGTGACCCACAGTTTAATTTAAACTCATATCCTAACTTTTTGAGGGAATTAGGGAGTGATAATCCCATTAGATGTCTCACTGCACTTGAACTCTTTCAGAAAATGAGATTTAAATGTTTGCAGAATAAAACTTAGATAATCATCCAAAATTCTGGGCTGATTTTGCATCCTGAGCTGTCCCATTCAACCTTTCAAATCTCATCTCTTGTACATGCGTTTTTAAGGTCTCTCTTACTCTGTCTTCTCTGCTCGTTTTAGTATGACATTCAGATTCATATGTACATCAACTGTAATTTATATACATACAGAGAACTGAGATGAAATGATCAAAAGGAATGCACAAATAAAAGATGTAATCAAGCACTGAAGATGCCAGAAACCAAAAGTTTTCGGGCAAAATAAATACATGGTACAGGAAGGTTCTTACATGATGTGGAGACCCAGATTAAGTTTCTAAAAATAAGACAAGGCAAACTCATATGGAAAGAAAAATTATTAGAAAAGGAAACATTAAATAAATAATGGCTGAGGTTTTTTTCTCTTAAGCTTAATGGTTCCTTGTATGTAAAAGCTTGAAAATGTATTGTGGAACAATCACCACTTTAAAAAAAGCATAAAAACTTTTGTATATATATATAGGCCATTATTCATGACATCTTTTAAATATCTTTAAATCCCAGTGATTTGAGTGGAGTTTAGCATGTACTTAAGTGTTAAAGAGGTACAGACTGGTTAGATAGTTCATTATTGTCTTTTCTCAAAAAATGGGACCTTAAAAGGCAAGGCTCTTTAGAAACTACAGAGTTAGAAAGAAAAATTCACCCTAGCAAGCTTCTACTCTTTGCAGCTGCAGTTTTGCTGATTCTCTGAAGTCAGAGTTAATTAATAGATGATTTGGCCTGTGGACTTTAAATAACATACTGAAAATCTCTGTTTTGGGGAGAGGCGGGTTTAAAGTTGATTATTCCCTGAAATGCCTTTTTCAAACTGATTAGCAGAGCTGGTAAAAACATAGCCATTGATTCAGACTTTTTTTCTGTGGATATATATATATATATTTATTTTTTTCGTCTGGCCTTATATCAAAAGGTGTCTAAGATGCTAAAATGTTAAAGCCCTGTTCCTACGGTAGTATCCACTTACTGGCTATACTGACAAATAAGCCTCTGATCAGCTCGTCCCTTATCTTGACTACCCAAGCTTCTCTAGTTCACTTTTCAAAGTCAAATTAGAAACCCTGGTTAAGTGGGCACTATTTCTAAATAGGAATAGCTAATTACAAGATTCCATTTTTGATCCCAGACTTTCTAGCCTCTTCAGCATTTCCGATCTAAATTTTTATCTGAATGCAAACAGCCTTTTTTATCCTTCAAGTTTGTGGCCCTCCCTTCCCTATTTCAAATCAGACTCTTTCTGAGCTGGAAGGGAGGTTTCGTTGAACACCTGAGACCCTTTGCTCTGGCCTTGTAATTAACTAATCATCCTAGTAATTTTTCCCAAAGGGTCAGCATTTATCTCAGACAATTTGTATTACTGTCTGTTTCCTTTGTTTTTCTGACTTTTTTTTTTTTAAACAATTCAGTAATATCATGGACCAGATTAGAATCTGTTTTCTTCATGCGTTTGCCTCATGGTAAATTGTTTCCATATTTTTCAGTAACAGATGCTTCTTGCTTCAAGGCAAGATTCAATTTCTATGGCAAATACCACAGCTTCTTGGAATGTTTTTGGCCTTTTTTTTTTTTTTCATCGAGCTTAAATTGGAAATTCACGTCAGTCGTTAGATATGCCCTGAAAAAAAATCTCTGTAGATCATCTTATATTTTGTCTTAGGTTCCCTCTTTTCCTCTTGGACTTGCTGGTCAGCAAGGAATAAACTCTGCAGTGCTCATGGATATGGGCCTTTTCTGGGTTGCTGAAACCCTAGTTTCTGTGAATCTTTGCCATTCTTTTGCACTATGAAGTTTTATTAGTTTCCCATTTGCTTTAGATTTAAGCAGAAATATACACATATAAGTTTCATGCAGCTATCTTAAATGAAGGACAGTGGTTAAACCTACAAGTTTCAAGTTGCTTTAATACAAGTTAAATATTAATTATTTAGTCTCTAATTTAGATTGGCAGTGATATAGCCTTAAATTTAAAAGGTGCACCTATTGAAATATGTATGGAACTACTGAAATATGTTCAGCTTTATAGCATGGAATGGGAGTAATTAATTTAATAGTTCACATGTCAAAGTTAACCAGTGGTTTGCCTTGTAGTTTCATAAATTTGTCCAAATAATGAATGACAAGGCATAAACATTAACTCTTGTAGGAATGGCATATCACTAGTTTCTAATTCTTTTTCATTATTCTTTGTTGACCTTATACAGATGGATGTTTTATCTGTACATCAGAAAGTAACTATATTCAGTTTTGGCTGCAAATTAAACTCCAGTTTTCAAAAAGTGAGTATTTGCCATAAAATGACTATGACTAAGCTGATTATCTTTACTTCCATCCACAGAAAAAAACCGCACAATAGTGTTATTGATAATTTCCAAAAAATCCATCATTATTGTTTTCAGTTTCAAGAATCCATATTTCCTTTGTGCAGGAAATAGGTGGAAAGGCCTAAGATACTTGCCCACAGCAGTTTTGATTTGAATATATGTAAAAAAGTACCAATCCTAAACTGCCTAAGAATATGTTTTGAGTGTTTTTACCTATGGAAATTAAGGATATGTGTTCTACATAGACATCCTCAAAATTTTATAGTTTTGAGCAATTATAGATAAAATAAGGCCTGATCCTGTGAGCTCTCATTTCTCAGTGAGCCTGGGTTTTCCATCTCATGTCCGGGTTTGGTAGAAAAATACACATATTTTGTTTTTGTGGTTTGCATTCATTTGCATCGAATTTGCAGTTTGTAATTAATTTTGTAGTCTATTTTTTCCTGAAGTACTTCTCAGTTTATTATTATTATTATTATTTAATATAGCCTGTGGAACACTGAACACTGATTAAGTGTTGTATGCTTTCTGTTATCTCTGAAGCATAACGGATGAAGTATTGTGAATTTGGCACTGTGTAATGTAGCATTTTGCTTGCTGTGCAGCACTAACAAACAACACATCGGTAGTCATGCCTGTCCCTCATTTAAATGCAACCTCACAGTCACACTGCGTGTTACAAATATCTGGGAGCTGTGTGATTAGTTAACATCTTGTGCATAACCCTTAAAATTATAGCAAGTTCTCAGGAGATAATTAGCTTTCTGGTACCTCTAGTCAAACGAACTATAGCTAAGCAGTGTTAGGCACTCCGTGTTCTATGACTCCAAGGAATGATGGCCTGAAAATGCCTTAAAAGCAGAGCTTGAGTGTCCTCTACATTCAAAAAAAAAAAAAAAAAAAAAAAAAAAAAAAAAAAAAAAAGAGAGAGAGAGAGAGAGAGAGAAAAGGCCTTATTTACCTTATTTATTTATTCTTGTTAACAAGCTTGCCATAGCTTCTAATTTAATGTTTCTCTTCTAATTTAATTTTCTTTTCTCTTTTAGCAGTTCTCGCAGTGTAAATAAAGGGAGTTCAGTAGGCCCCAGCCCTCCCTTATTGAAGTCAGCTCCCTTCTGCCCTAGAGGTCAGGTCCCATATTTGCTTTGTGTAGAATAATCCAGAGGATGTGCTATGGTCTTCAGGAGGAGGGGTTTAGAAAGTAAAAAGTAAAAATGTAGCGTCTAATAGTACAAATGCTTGGGAATGAAGTGCTGTTGTTATTACATGCTATGTTTCCTATATGCACTTCTTCCCATCCAAAATGTTTAACTACTCATTGCAAATAAATCTTGCTTGACCTTTTAATCTCTGCAAAAATCAATTTTTTAGATTCAGCAGGTGCTTTACAGGATGCTGACAAGCATCCTCTGGTGAAGTTTCCGTGGTGGATAATATGTTACTACTCCCTAGCTTCCCAGCTTACCGCTTTACTAGAGGGAAACCCACTTGTATCAGAGACTGTGTAAATCTTTCCCACTCATGACTGTACACTGGCTTAAATTTCTGGTTAAGATAATTTTGAGTTTATTGAGGCTGTGAATTCAGACAGTGAGGTTCAGGCATATGTTCCTTTTTGCTGTCCCTGTTACAGGAGCTCTGTGTAGAAGTGATTGATAGAACTGTTACTGTCGAGGCTTAGCAACACTTTAAGCATCTGAACAGTCTTGAAGGAATGTGTGTTTTTAGGCTGCCATGATTTCCATTTGCTTCCATATCCCTGTCAATAATGGCACGATGTGCTTTTTGAGTTAAAACCAGAGTGTACGGTGCTTTCTTCTGGCAGGAGTTCCTATCCTCCCTATTGTTTCTCTTTAAAACTTAAATTATTTCAAGGAAAAAAAAATGGGAAGAGCTTAAATTATAGCCCCTTCTTTCAAAAATCTAGCAACAAGCACGTGCACAACTTGCCACATGCCTAAAAAAGTTAAACACAAAGACTTGGTGTTACAGCATGGTACACAAGAGACTCCTTTTAATTCTCTTCTGCATGCCTTCATTAGAGTGTTTTTTCTATATGGTCTTAGCAGAAAATTGCAACTATGGTATACTCTGCTGTACACTTAGCATGCTTCTCTTTCTATACTACCTGAACAAACATTTCAAACCTGAGTCACTGTATACATTTTCTCATTTTAAAGGCAAAATATCTTTTAGAAATCAATTATTTTTATTCCCAACTGCTCAAATTAACTCGAAATTACTGTGAAATTCAAAATTCATTTCAGATTTGTGAAAAGTGCAACTGCTCTGTTTCAACATGTTTTCAACGTTCCCGTTAGTGTATTTTTTTTTGTTTTGTATTTTTTTCATAGCCAAATCTTAAAATTATCAGAACAGGCATTTTACACTTGCAGAGTGGAAATGACTCATCTACGGCATAGCCTGCAGTCTACTTAGTCTATACAGTCAATAGAGACAATTGATTTTAGATTTTTGAATCAACTGATTTTTAATTAATTGCTTCCTTTTTTTTTTTTTTTTTTGCTCTCATTCATTTTTGTTTTGTGTTTCTCTCTAAAAAATGTTTGAGACTTCAGTACTTTGTATAGATTCAGGGAAAGAGATGTTTTCAAAACTTCCATTTGTTTCATGAAATAATTTCTCAGCCATATCCATGTGCAATGTTTTAAAGCTTCTGATCCTACTCTGAAAAGGCTATTCTAAGCTTTCAGTGTTCACAATATTCTCTTCTAGCACTGGAAGTTTCTGTATAATAACTTCAGAATTAAAATGTTTTGAAGGCTTCTAAATATAAGTTATAGCTGCAGCTGTCAGGAAACGGCATTTTGACAAAATTGAACTTTTTAAAGGAAAGTATCAATTTTGATTAAATTTGCTTGAAAGGTGTTTTCTAATTTGAAACAAAGCATTTCAATAGGCTCACAGCATTCTCTACATTTATTGGAGTATAATGTTGCAATTTGTTTCAAAATTACTTTTCGTTTTGAGATTCACTGAAGACTATGATAAAATGCATAGCCGAGAGTTGAAGTCTGTTTGAAACATTTCAGTATTATCAAAATAAAACATTTCTATTAACCTTTAGATGCTTTTTTCCCTTCAAAAAATTTGTGTAAGAAACTTCAAGTTTCATTTTAATTGGATCTATTTTGAAGGGCTAAAATTCTTATGGAATTCCAGCTTTTAATCAATTCTCATAATAATTTTTTCTCTGGAACAAAGCCAGTTGGACTAGCTGAGCTGATTATGGAAAGATGTAAGCATGGAGATATCTTTAACCATGTTGCGCTAAAGGCTAAAGGCTCCCACTGATTGAGTGGAATTTGGTCCTACTGTCTTTCCCAGTGCTCATTTTGCCCATCCAATTTGGTCTTCAGACTTCAGCTTTATTAGCTGCCATCTCCCAAAGCGAAGAAGGCTTGTTTAGGTTTTTGAAGGGATGTTGGTAATGCAGCTGTATAGGACGGTCTGAAGAGCCCTGAAAGCCCTTCCATGTATCACAGAAGAAGGCCTGAAGAAATGGCCTGTGAGAGATGAAAGAAAGGGAGAAATGACACATAACCAGTTTCTTACCCAGCGAGAGAGAGAGAGTAATAAACAACACTCAAGTGAATAGTTGTACAAAACAAACAAGCAAAAAGGAGTTACCTCTTAATATCTAATTGTTTGATTGAGGATCCCATTGGCTTTTCAAGAATCACTCTACTGTGTTGACTGTTTTTCCCAAGGAACGCAGATGTTCAGTCTCCTCCTCTCTACAAATAACTGTAGAGGAGGTTACTACACTATCTTAAGAGGCAGAAGATGGAGGATTTGGTCCACTGTTTTGCCACATAGTCACCTACTATGACATCTAATAGAGTGTGAAGTCAAATATGCCCTCTAGCCTCCCCCCCCCTCCCCCCCCCCCCCCCCCCCCAGGCTAGAAGAATCCTTCCTGGTTAGTCAGATAGGCTCTTTCCCCAGGGTACTAGGGGACTTAGATACTTTGGAAAGGGAAATAAAATCTAAGAGGTGTGTGGCTGTCTACATTTACGGAATTAGTGAACAGACAGGACAAGTCTCTGAGCTTTAAAAGGCATCAGGAGAGCACAACTCCTGTGTTCTTCTGAAGCCCAAAGCCACCTCTTACAAATAAGGTAATGTCTATATGCTCTGTTATGAGGTACCTGATAAGGTTCACTTATGCCTATTAAAATGCAACTAAGGGGAAAAGGAGCAGTATTTCCCTCTGTTTATGTAGTTCTAAAGTGAATGGTTGTTAATTCCAATCCAAATAGGAGACTTGCCTGAGGGCTTCCCGGATCACATCACTCAGTTCCCAGGTTGATACTCTAGCTGTGCCCTTCTTGGGAGTACTTTCAAATAAAACTCAGGTAGTGTGCAGAAGACAATTCAAGATACTTTGAGCCAGAAAGAAAGAGAAGAAGAGGAGGCTTAACTCTCTGGCTTAAAGGCCTTGTAAAGGGGATGACCTCATAGCAAGGCCTTTCTCTCAGGACTATTTCTCTGTTGTAGGATAGTGAGATAGTCCTGCCAATGAGAATTGAAATCCCAGAATCTTTCTTTGGCACTGCCATTCTCTCCATGGATTCCTATTCTCCAGCCTATATGCATTATCTCAATTCATCCTGTTATGTTATAAAAATACTCTACTGTCAAATCATACTATGAATTAGATTGAACCAGCTAGCATGTGTTAGGCATACTAAATCATTCCCCATAGCACCTGGGAACTTTTAATTTAAACAAAGCAAAACAAAACAAAAGGCATTAATGTAAGAAGACACAGCAGAGCTCTTCAGGATTGGATGGAAATTTTCAGCTTAACAGTTTTGCATTAACAGTTTTGCATTGTAGCAGGTAAATTCTGCATAAATCCCATTTTAAATGTTTAAGTCTCTACTGGGTCTGAACCTGAGGCTCAGTTATCTAAAGTTGACTGATTCCTATCAAAATCAGTGGGGCAGCCACCTAATTCTTTTAGAAATACAATCATTTGTCTCCAGTGCTTCACTTTCTTCTGTGTTCCTTTCCTTTATGGAGGAGTTGGTATTCATTAGCTTTGGTAATGGAGCTATACATGAACGTAGAATCATTTTACTTACACTCATCACAGAGGTCAGTAAGATGAGTGACAAAATTATTCTTTACTCTCCAAGCTTGAGCTGAATTGTTAAGCGAGAGGACACACTCTCTAGTCCATTACCCAGTTCTCTATATTTTACATTTTTGTCAATAAAAAATACCATACAGCTCGAGTGTGAAATTTTCTTGTGTGTGGAGGGCCAACAAAAGGCCCATGCCTCACCAGCCTTCCAGAAGAGAATGACACCTCAACAGAACAGTCAGTGTTAATGGTTAAAAAATGAGACATTCAGAGCCTATGTGTCAAATATGTAGGGCCAAATTCTTAACCCTGACTGACAGTCTTGCCTGGTGGAAGAGGGCACATAGGGCAGAAAGCCACATTTGGCTGAGGCAGCCAAGGATAAATTGTCCTGAGAGAGATGCAGAGTCGATAAAGAGTTTGTTTACTCGGCTAAAGAGCCTTCTACCAAGATGCTGTGATTTTTTTTAAAGGTGTCCTTCTCTGGGCAGCATGCTTTCAAATACTCTTTAATGAAAGTTAAGGCATTCCCTGTCTTGACTCCAAAATAGGTTCCACTGTTTCACTATAGAAACACCAAACACACACAAGCTTGGTTTGGCTTCCCATGGAATGTTTCAGAATATATAGTCACAATGACAGAAATGAATTTTTCAAGTAGTTGCCTTATTTGTAGGTAAGATGGTCACAAAATAGTATAGTTCTTCAATTTGGCTCCTCATCCTTTAAGGTAAAATCTTTTATCCTTTTTGGTGAAAAGGAAGGAGAAAATCCTCTGAAGTTTTCCACCAGGAGGACAGCATTTGTATAAAAGAGTCCTGGCTGGAATTGGACAAGTAATGTTCATTCATACACTTCCTTCCTTCCTAATGCTGAAGATGCAGGAGAAAAAAAGCAAGCAGGAAAAATAGCCTGATACAGATGTTCTGCCTAAATACTCAGGGTGTCCTAGTGATTCCTCATCCAGCTGGTGCAGTTTATATTATAGCTTCCTTGCTGCTTAAACTGGACTTTGGGTTAGAGAATGGAGTTATCTGTAGGTTTAGTTTCCTGGGTTTGCCTGCGTAAGATACCATATAAATGGGCTTTGTCAGGAGCATTAAAATAGTTGACCCTTCTGCATCTTAAGTTTATTTAAATTCTGCAGTAGGAGTTAATAGGCAGGATTTGCATATGGGAGAGTCAGGCCTCTAATGAAAAAAAAAAGGTGAGAATTTAGTAAATTCAAAGATTGGCAACACTGTGCTTTAACCTGGAGCTTGAGTGGGTTTCTTTGGAATAGTTATGACTGCAACAGGGTGTCTTGTCTTGTCTTGCAGCAAAAAATAGTAGTGTCCCATGTATTCTAACCTGGTCACCAACTGCTCTTCCTGGATAGCACTTCTGCTGTTGTAATGGAGATGTTGTTTTGGCCATTAATGGAGGAGATGATTCACTGCAAAACGCCATTTGTGGCTAATGATCACCTGCAGTGTTACAGGGTTTTAAACAAATGTAAAGCAAAGAGAGAAGAGCCACTGCTGCATTAAAATCGCCAAAGTTTTTGCTCTTAAATCTGTAGCTATATTGTTTGTTTTTTGTGAAATGATCTGACAGTTCAAAAAAGTCACATGGAGAAAGGGGAACTATAATAATTGACACAATTAGTTCAACTTGCTGGAGGAGTTTTTTAATGGAATGCCTTGAGTTTTCTAACTGATCTTCCCCTTGCAGATCTCAGCGGTTTGAGAATTGGGCTCTAAGTTGTCTTTTCACAATTATTTTGTTTTTGTAAATTAATGATCTAAGTGATTTATTATTCAGTTCTTCCACTACTGCTGCTTTATTTCTGTTGATCTTTGTTTTTCTGCTTAATTTCTATAAATTACTGTACAGTTTCCCATAAGGTATAATTAGGCAGAATTGCTAAAGTTTTAATTATTGTGTATTATAGATGTTGAAAGCAGCATTAGCACTTAGCTTTTAAAAATGTGATAGTATATTTATAAGAGAGCATTTATAAACACATTTACATATAGTTAAGATGAAAAAGGTATTTGAATTGTAGTCATTAGCATTTCTTCAAACATATGGCATACCAGCAGAGGCCATGGGCCATGCCTTCATTAACTGAACACTGTTTCATCAGTATCTCAGCTTCCTGCTGTGCCACCCTGTGGCGTACCCTTCTGTCCCTCAGGTTTCAGTGACAAGGGACAATATGTCCCCAAGGTGAAAATCTGGGAAATAACGTAGATTAGCCCTTAGAGGAGTTCTTATGATTATTTAATCATACTTAGGAAAGAAATACATAGTACCACGAAAGAAAAACATTAAAATCCTACCAGTCGGCTATTTTCTGAGTTGCAGGGTATCAAGGTCTCTTCAGCTCACCATGAACATGACAGCTTTATGCGCCCCATTATAAGGCTGGCCTGTTTCAAATTTGCTTGTATAATGGGCAAAGCCTACATTGGTACTAATAGGTATCATGGGTCAATTATCATTCATTGGCCATAATGTTCAGGTGGTGGATCAAAATTTAACTTCTCTTAACGATAGCACATGCAGCCATTTAATTTTATTTCCTAATAAAAAATGAAAAAGGAATAAAAATATTCATACAAATGTCATGGTCATATTTTATTTGTGCATTTCTCAGGTATATAAAGAGAGGTTAATATGATATGCAAAGACATTTGTCTAAAGTCATTAAGTTCTTTAATGCTGTCATGGTCATATGATATTCTTTGCTAAAAAAAATATACTTTAAAAAGCTGTAAGTATTGTATGAATTAAAAAACAACTTACATAATGTATTTAACAAAATGACACTTTTGAAAGTAAGGTTAGTTTGGTGTGTGTGTGTTTTTTTTTAAGATGTATCTTTTCAATATTTCCCAAATCAGCTTTTCTTTCTAACTGTGATGATGGAAAGTAGGAAAAGCATCAAAGTGGGAAATCAGTGTCAAAAATATTTGTGCAGTTTGTTGTCTATATTGTTCTGGTCTCTTACATTTTATGCATCTAAGAAGAGTCAGAGCTCTACAAATGTTAGTGAATACATTCAGTCTTTGGAATCCAATCAGTAAAGTCTGTTCTTGGATTTAGAGGTGGCAAATAACGAGTCAACATATTTAAAGTAAAACTATAAAACCAGCTATTACAGGAATGCTTTTCTAATATTAAAACACACATTATGTTATAATCTGGTCTACTCTTTTACCAATAGAATGAGCTACTTTTCAACATGCATTTAGGCAGAGCAATATAAAATCTTTTGGAGTTTAGCCTGGTACAGATGGAGAAAGTGTAAACTTTTAAAGCAATCTTAATTTGTATTGTTACAAGCATCTGATATAATTTATATATTTTATATACTTTCTCAGTTTTGGTCAGATGTAATTGTGATAGAAGGTTTAGAAAGTTTGGCAGGCAGTCAAGCTAAAAGTATTTAAATTGGCCTAAGTCAATTTTTACCTTCATTCTTTTGATAAAGGAGGGACCTAAAAATCTCTCCTATTGCTAAAGTATCCACTATTAAACAATTGCGCAATGGAAAGCTCTCATTAACTTTATCCCTCAGACCCTGACATTAGTCTAGTCATCACAACAATCATTAGCAAAATGCAAAATACTCAGCCAGGATATCTACATTCTAATAATATTAATGCTTTCACTCTATTACACACAAATGTCAAATGTGACAAAAATCACTGAACTTCAAATGTATACATAACAGATTTTGATATATAGAAAGCACCAGTTTTTGTTATTCTCACTCAACAGCAAAATTAAAGATACAGTGCCAAGGGGGCCCATACCATTTGCAATCTGTAGCGTTTCCAATGTATTTTCAACAATATTGTAAATATTTATGGAGTTTTATAAAGACTCTATGCTTCCTTCTGTTTGTGATGCATCAACAAGACGCAGTAGGATATCATAGGCAGATAGTTACTTCTGGGAATTCCCTTTTGGACTCTTTTTTGTTGAAAACCGCTTCATGACATACAGTATTGCAAATCCTCAGAAATGTACCATGCTATTATTGCCAGCTGAGTTCTTCCAAGTAAAGATGACATCAGCCATCTGTCATGTTATGCTAATCCTAGGAAAGAAAGCCAGCTAAAGAGAAAATAGATACCTTTCGTATCCATTAGCCAAATATTTATATTAAAAAATGAAATGATTAAAATCTCACAAGTGAAGCTAATTATTGTAAGTGAATAATCCTTTCTGAGTAAACTACGTACCTAAAATGTATTTGTCTTTTTACTTACCTGAAATAAATTATGTCATGAACATATGTTTAAAATGCTGGTCTCTTCCTAGGTATTGGTAGATAAGGAAATACGCCACCAAGTAGTGATTATCCTCCCTTCTGCTCACATACTGGACCTGCTTGCTGAACTCTGCCAGGTACTGGGTAGCTGCGTGAATGTTCTGCCATGTTTTGCTGAGCTAAATGGAACTTGCCCAGCATCTAGCAGAGAAGAAATGACATCCTCCATCACAAACAACTCTGCTGATCAGTAGCAAGAGTGCCTAAATTAGCAGTAATTTCATAATGAAATGTTTAGAAAACCTGATTGGTATCAGGTACCTGCTACCCCAGAGAGTAGGAAAAGTGTAATGAGGAAGCCTTTTGGGTAAGCTGTACTATTAATTTATGGGGAGACGAACTCTGTGGGCTTTTGCCTTGTTTCCTTGCCATGGAGAGGTGCTCAATAGCACATTTCCAGAAGTTTAAATGCGAAATGAGTCGTCTAAAAGAACTGTTCATGAGAGCTCATCACAATATGATTAAGGCTAGAACAATAAGTGTCAAGAAATTAAAAAATGAAGATTCGTTAAGAACAGCCAGCTAGCCCTTTCCCTGATAATTACAAATACGGTACAGTCATAAGAGGGGTCCTAAAGCACATCCATGCTTACTTAGCATGATGGTGAAGACATTGACTCTTTGAGAGCTGTAGAAGCTCTTTTAGCTCTTTTGAGAGCAGTACAAGAAGGAGCACACAATGAAACATTCTCACATACAAATATAAAAATAAATAATCATATAATATTCCATTTGCCCACAATATTTTTTTCCTCACTTTTTGGAAGCTAAAGTTGTGATGCAACAGGCTTTCCTTCTAGTCAAAAATTGCATTTTGGGATGTAGATACACACAAAATGGAAAATGAAGAAAATGAAAGAGAGAGCTTTTCTCGGAATATATTCCTTTCATTTGTTTGTAATAATTTAGAATAAAAGATAGATGGAATTAAATCTTTAATTAGATAATTCATTAATACAGAGCTGAGAAGCAATAAGCAAAGGATTTTCTTACAAGTTCTTCTTCTTTAGCTACTCAGCTTGTTGAATCTTCTAATGAGTCTAGCTGATTTCTAATACACCAGTTTGTGGCACTTGGAAACTGATGGGGAAATATGAATTGATTTGTCATGTTGGCCTGCTTGATTTTTGTCTTGAAAGATTGCTGTAGCATATTTCTTTTAACCACAGGTTTCAATTTAATCATCCATATATGATGCTTAGAATATGTAAAGGATGATCAATGTTTATATTCCCTAGTAGCAATACTGCCATTTCAGTGTGTACTATTTGCTGTAACAGCTTACAGCATCCTATCAATTCTGGAATCTGATAGCATATTTAAATATCTATTAAAGCTTTGACACATGCTTGAAAATATGCATAGCAAACAGTTTATTCAAAGCTAGACAGATTTAAACATTAAAAACCATGCAAATCTATCAACATCAAATCAGAATTAAACCTGTCAGGGAAATGTCTTGTGAACAGTCTTTCTTGCACTAATATTAATTTGCCAAAAGTCAGTACTTCTAATTAAATGTAATAATGGCAACAAAAGGTTTGGAGAAGGCTGTTCAGTTCCAAGATAACTTTTTTAATGAACAGAGGGGAAAGAATAAAAAGTCCTGTCACAAATTATTGTAGAGTGATTCAGCTGCTCATGTCAGATATCAGAAATCCTGGTTCAAATCTCTGCTTTCTTTCACATTGCCAGGATATCCCTGACCACTTCATGTCTGGACCATCTTCAATAAGTCTCTTTTGCTATGTAGAAATAATTTAATATTCTGACAGAAAGAACTAAGTCTGGGTCTCCTGCAGGTGAATGACAGAGATTAATCAGCTTCATTCTCTTTCACCTATTTTAATGCCCTGTTTTCATGTGCATAGCATATTTATCTCTCTCTCTCAAAAAAGTGCACTTTTAATATTTGTAAATAATCCAAGAGAAAATTTACAAAGCAGAGATTGTTTTCACCTTAAGAATAGTATAACTGATACTTTCTTAATAAGAGAAAGCCTAAAGTTGGAAAGGAAATAAGAATGTTAGCTGTACTTGATCACGTGATGTAATGGCTCCAGCAGAAAATTATCACTGTTCATGAATTATGTCTTCAAGTTATCTAAGGTTGTGATTGTCTGAGCACTTGTTTTCTAGAAGCAGTACTTTTGAGAAGATGCAGAATATCTTAGAGGTTTACATGCATGAAGATAAGTAGTCATTTCTTAAAAAAAAAAAAACCTATGAAAATTGGAAAAAAAGTTTTCATGAGGCAAATGTAGTTTGCAAACTTCTTTTTGCAGTGATTTGGATGTGCTTAGGTGGGAAACTTGAGATCCAAGTCAGAACTCCAAGTCAGGCAAACACTTGAGTCAGAATCTGCTGCTCCCAACTCCCAAATTTTCTAGAATGTCTTGTTTATTTATTTTTATAATATAAAACTTTGAAAAGTCTCAGGTTTGTCCTGACACAAAGCTTTTGAATTTATGGCTACATATATAAAACTGAGGCAGCTGAAGTTTTAGTTTAGTGAATTCACTTTAGCTAGTGAATCGGTTCTGAAATTCCAGTTACCCAATCAGATATATAAACACATTCTCTGTCACTAAAATTACTAAGATTTCTACTTTTCAATAGATTTTTCTACCATTTCTGATACTGACCATCAGACAGCACTTTCTTTGAGGGAAAATTAGCCCTATAAAGTTCAATTTAATATTTTCAGATTATGAATCTCTAACAAAAGCTCCCCTTCTGTTTTTTTTCCAAACATGTCCTTAATTTTGATGCTGACAGAACAAATGTTACTAACTTAAAAACCAAATCTCTGTATGTATTGTCTTTTTATAGTAAGTGAGCCCTGTTTAAGCAGGGCTCTGAAAGCATTTCTCCCTGACGGAGTTCCTGAATGCTGTTATGGAGTACTGTGGAGCTGAAATTGTGTAGTTCTATGGAGGATGTCCCACGAGGGTTTCTCTCCCTTTGTTCATCTTGAAATTAAGCCTAAAATAATTTCCATTTGCTTCTGCTCCTGTAAAAATCCTCTTATTCTCCTAGTTTTTAATAAAAATGACTTCCAAGAGGATCGAAGTGTGATTTTTCTGCTCACCTTATTTGGTTGAGGGGAGGGGAGGTAGGGCAGAGTACTCATTAAGACCTCCATTCTGGAGATATTTCGTTGCATTGGAATGCCCATTTTGCTCTGGTTTGCATTTTGGTTTATTGCTCAGTTAAAAAAAAATATTCCAGACATCCTTGCCGAACAGAATTTCTTAGAAAGTGTGACTCAGTTTCAGAGTCTGCAGCAAAACGTGCATGGCCCTGCAGAAACAGTGAGAGATATTTACTGCCTTATGAAACACTAACAACATGATTGCCAGTGCTAGCCTACCAAATCCCCACCCAGAAAGAAATTCTGTGGGACTGAAGAAGAAAGTTATGGTGAACCATATCCAGGCCAAGAAAAGGGAATGTTCCTTCACTGCTGCCTCTCTGAAACAGGGAAAATTCCCTTTCCTCTGATCTTCCATCAGTATTCTAGGAGAGAGTAGGCAGGGTCAAATCAAGGTATATGCAGAGCATCAGTCTATGAATGCCAAAGAATTTCTTGCGTCTTCCAGTTTAAGAAATTATGTAATTAACAGTAATAGCATGACTGTGATTTGTTTTCTTTATTATTTCTAAAATGTTGGTGTGGAAGGAGTAGAGGCAGGAGGTGAAGGGAGTTGCATTGTTCTGAATTGTTCCTTAAGGCCTTAATCAGATCAAGATCGTCTGATCTTAGGAGACAAGAGCTGTTCCAGGAAAAACAGATATTGAATACACAGATTACATTTATCCCCTGCCACTGAAAAAGGCAAAATGGTCTTTAACCTCCTGTGCATTATGTAGCACTTGGATAAAAAAATCCCTTTGGAGTTCTTGAGTGGAAAGTAACTGGATAAAAGTTGATCTCTCCATCAGCACCTGAATCGCTCTTCAAGGAAAAAGACAAGTTGGTGCTGGCAGCAAATTGGATCAAATGCAGACAAATACAAGAACAAGATAAAAGGCTGTACTTCACTCATAGTAGCAGAAATTACATTTATTTATTTTGGAGTGATTACTTCAGCTAACTTCTTTTTTGGAGGATGAGTGTCAACCTGGGTAACCACTGTTCTATCTCCTATGACAATCCCATTGAAAAACAAGATGTGATTTTCAAAACAGCATTTCTGTGACTTCAGCCCAGTTACAGAATCAGGATCTCTAGAATTTTTTAGTTATTGCCTCTCTCAGAAAGAGAATATCTGTCTGCTTCTTTAACCCCTTAAGATTTGGAAAGGTGATTTATTACCTTTGCCAGATAAGTGTCCAGTCACAATAAGTCATTTCTGAACCCAGAAAACCTTTAAGACTATCCCCTGGAATTTAGTGTCTCTTTCCTGAAAAACTCAAATGAAGCTGAGGGAAAAAGACAAGTGTATCTTATTAAAGATAAATCAGAAGAAGTCATGATTTGTGATTCTTTGATTTCCAAATAAAATTTATGCAATATTTTTAGTAAAAATTTTCAGATTAAAATAAATCATACTTTCTTTTTATTTTAGCATATCCATTTGCTAATGAGGAAAAGAAGTAAAAACTAGATATTTCTTCCCCTCCTTTTTTTCCCTGTGAGATTTAATAAGAAAGAAGAAGCAGCTTGGAATTTAAGCAAAGGTAAGAGAAAGATTTCTTTTTTCTTTTGGTGGAACAAAATATTTTATTCTTTTTTTTTGGATCAACTTTACAAATCTCCACATTTTTAAACCTTGGTTTAAATGAGGCCCTTTCTGATGAAGTAATATTTGATGAACATTTCATAAGCCGGGTCACTAGTTGTAGAGTCATCCTTCTCCATTTTGAAGGACTTTCAGCTCCATATATGGTGCATGTATTTGTTTAAATAGGAAGTATCTTTGTGCTTCTGCAAGAACATGAAAGTAGATCTGAAGATCAGGGAGTGAACTAGTTCAGTCCTTCCTTGAAAACCAGGATTCACTAATGGTCATCTCTTCTCATATGCTCACTTGTGTCTGGAGCACCATAAGGCTTGTGTTGCTCCTATTTTAACTATCGTGGTGAGTGAGGTCTTTCACAGTATCTCTGGAGGTTGTAGTCTCAGAATGACTGCTCATCATGGTGCTTGATGAAAACCTTCGTCTTTGTTTGATGCAAATACCTCTCAGTAAATAATGAGAAATTAGTGTCTGGGTAAAGATAACTGTTGAAGCTGACCCTGAAAAGATAAAATGAGATATAGATGGAATGACGGATGTAGTCAGATCATCTTTGAAATATTTTCCCCCCTTAGTTCAGCACAATGATGTGTATTGTAAAAGCCTGCTTCAATTCTATGCTGCTGCTGCTGCATGTTCAAAGAGATGGCAGATAGAAAATAGCTAGTGTTCTTCTGCCACTGGCTAGAAGACTGTTGCCAGCCTGATAATCCATTCTGCTCACTTAGGCATGGTCGTCTTCACCTTTCTAGCTTCCACTTGGACTGTTACATTTTCAGCTAATTTCAGTAGAAAAGTGCAGAAGTGCAGTTAGTGCAGCAAGCAACAGCTATTCCAAGAAGCCCATGGTTACAGGAAATTTTGACCATCATAGATATCTGTTTTCAAAATGGAGGAAAAAGCCTAGTTTTGATTTTTTTTTTTTTACCTATTATTTTTTAGAAAATAAATACAATTAAGAATGAGGAGGGAAATAATTGTGTAGGGGTGAATTTATTCAGAAAGAGATCTGAGAAAAAGAATCAGTAGGTAGATACAGAAAGAAGGAAAGGAAGGGTAGGGTAACGTAACTGAGGGAAAGTAGAAAAAAAGATGTACCTTCATCCTAGCATTATTTTGGCTATATACTCATTAGAAGGAACTTGTATACTAAAAAGGCTTGCTAGACAGATAAATAGCAATGTGCAAATATATACTGCTGAATAAATTTTAGAGGAAAAAAAGACATTACTGAAACCTGAATTCCTTTATTGAATAATTTACTTTGTCATCATAAAAGTAGTGCTATATTGCCTTCCAGTGCAACTACTGGAGAGATGCGTTGGTGAAGCCCGGTCCCAAGAGGGATGGCTGAAGAATGATCAAAAGCTTTGATTAAATTTATGATTTTTTTGCTTAGGTTGTTTTTTCCCATTTTGTTTTGGTTCCCTGAATTTTTTATTAATATTATAAAGTGTCATAGACTGGTTTTTGTACTTTCTTCCTGTTCATTTCGTTTAATGGGTTAGTAAATTTTTTCCGTAGGAATTGTAACAGTAGGAAAAGTTAGTAAGAACCATAAGTAGCAAACTTCAAAAATATGCTATCCTGCAAAGGGCCTGTGATGAATTCTGACATTTTTTGGATCCTTAATGCAGAAATCATTTGACACTTTCATCATGTACTACGAATAATGTTTAATGTAGGTAGTCCTTGACAATGAAATCTTCTCTTACTGGAGTCAAACTCCTGTGCACTTATTAACTGAAGTGTACAAAGTTCACTGGGGAAAAGGAGTCTGGGGAAAGACTGGAGTACTTCCTTGAGCTTGGTGAACTTCCAGAACTCAAAGTTACACATGGCCAGTTCTTCCTGCTTGCTGTGTCATTAATCAATTCACAAAAACTCAGAATTTTTTTTTTACTGGTTTTCCTAAGCAGTAAGACTTTAATGCTGATTGTGCTTTAATTGGGCCAATTTAACAAAAATGAGTAAGACCATCCTCATTTCCCGTATTCCAGAGGAAAAATCTAAGAATGAAAGGCTTTTCTTGGTAAGCTAATTTGTATTTCAGCAAAATGGCATGACCTTTATTTTTATTTTATTATTTCATTATTTATTTTATTATTTATTTATTATTATTTTAATGTGGTGATGTCACATACATTAGGCCATTATGATGTAAGGATTTGATCTCAAAGAATAAAGTTAAAAAGCTGTAACTCTGGTCCAAAGTTTTCCCACAATTGTCATGTATAAACTGACCGTAATTGAGGTCAGAATAAAGCAAAGAATACGAACCAATTTTAGAGTATTTTGTCTCAAATTGGCAGAAACAAAGATGGCTGGCTCACAGAAAAACTGGGATTTAAGCCTAAATATATTTCCTAGGTCTAATCTGCATACCAGTCCCTTCACTAATATGAATAATTGACTAGCTCCACATGATCTCTCTTTTGTATGCCAAAGTGAATACATTATTTTATAGTCAAATATGGGTATATACACATAAATCAAGATAAACCATTATCTCTGGCTTTTAGAAAGGATAACAATTTTTATTTCAGATAGAAATGGCAGTCCTCTGAAACTAGCTACCTCCACAGTGCAGAGAGTTGCACAGCAGACTGGCTGCATAGGTGATCTGCTAGAACCTGTTAGGGCTCCTAGGCTTTAGGTTTTCTGTGTGAATGAAGGATTATGGCATGATTACTTTTTCTGGGCTTTTGGTGCCAATTATTGCTTTTTTGTGTGCTGTTTGATTTCCAGATATCGAATGTTTCATCGTACATGGAACTGGACTCTGATCAAAGACCTTGGCTTTCTGGGCTGTTTGGATGAAAACTGCAAGCAGGGCTATCCATGCACTGTATGAAGTGCTACAGGAGATTTAATTTCATTCTTAGTTAAGAAGAGTACTTTCCTTGATAGTAAACAAAACACTGTACATGTTCTAAACATGAAAGCAGCCTTTTTTCAAAACCATACCCCAAAACCTTGCATCCATTGGTTTCTCTCAGCTGAAATCATATTAGATACAATAAATAAGACTTGGCTGTAAAATATAACAATGTTTTATTCTTAAATGAAATAAAAATTGGTAAGGATTGCTTTTGATAAAAGCAAAATATTTACATATTGTAAAATAAAATATACTTCTTTGTATGTGGTCATATAACAGCATATATTTAAAAAATGCACTTCTTGAGAACAAAGAAAAATATCTGAACTTACCTGCATATTTTAATAAAGAGAGAGAGACATTTCTATCTTCTTTCAGCCTCTGAGGGTGCCACTTTCATGGACATCATTCTTCTCCTGTAGGGATTAAAATTATATACCTTTTTACTTTTTGCATACATGACCAAGAGACTTTAAATACGTAGATCAGCTTTAAGATAGGGAATCATACAAGAAGTGGATTTGTAATTGAGTGCTGTAGGACGGTGCAATAACTGTTACCGATAATATTTCAAAAGTTCTTTCACTCTAACCTTCATTCCCTCATAACTTTCTAAGTCTTTAAATTTAAGGGGATGTTTTTAGATGCAATCTCCTACATCCTTGCTGTTTTCTTTCTGCTTAGCATTTTGTTTTAAATTTGCTGTTGTATGTGTTTAATTTTACTTGGTTTTAGTAGGGAGAGTTAGAGGGGAAATTTGCTTTCTTCGCAGTTAAAGAATAATCTTGTAGCATTGTTTTTCTAAGCATGGAAAACTGCTAGTGGTAGAAAATTGGCATGCATTATGTTACTGCGAAGAGAAACACCTCTAAGTGGTCTGATGAGAACTGATGTTGATTTGACAGAACTCTCAGCCATTGAAAGCTGTTGTCCCCATCTGAACACTGTATTTTTATACATTTCTTCAGTAAGTTCATGGGGTGCTTTGTTCATACCTTCTTTGCAATGGAAATTTAATTGCTGCTACTTCAGTGCGAATAGCACTGGGCTAGTACTGAGCAGTTTGGAAAAACTTCATTGTGAGAATATGTCATAGAGATGCACGCCATGTGAGCGTCTGGAGCCATCAGCTGGCAGCGCCTTTGGCCTGTTAATGATGTGCCTTTCCTACGTGTCCATGCCAGGATTTGTTGATTTCAGTGAAACAAATATTCAGAAAAGTGGATTTCTGCTCCAAGGATCGGGTGAACCCTTTTGTGACTGACTTATAATAGGTAGGGTAGCTTAGGAGAGAGCGTAAACTGACTGTGCTAATATTTGATATCTATTCCCAAGGAATGTGGTAGAGTAAGAAAAAGCTGGCCGGGGCATTGCAGTAGGGCTGTAATTAAAACCAACCCTCCCATGTAATTAGGCTGTGGAAGTGTGGGGGAAAAGCTACCATAGAAAAAAGATAGAACTTAGTTGTAGGACAAAAACTGTAAACATTTTGGCAAAAGTGTCTGAGGCAGAGTCTGGTGCTATTTTACAGTACTTTGGTTTAATAACGGGGTACACTAACTGAATAGCTGGTGAGGCTCCTAGTAGTTCTCCCTTTTACGCTGCTGGACCCACCAAACCTGCAGGAGAATCAGAGTGCATTTTCAGTTAGACTGTACAAGACTAGTAAGCACACTTTTAGGACCCCTTGTTCACTCCCATTTTATTTGATCTCTAAAGAGCGTAAGGCACAGCAGCTAAAAATCATGTTCATTTTATTTGCTTGTATACAAGTAGTTTTAAACACAGATTGTCAGAACTGAGAACTGTTGTATGAAAATTTGGCAAGCATGTTGCTCTGTACATTTGAAATATCCTCTTTCTGAAGGAAATCAGGCCTTTGTGTACCTGTTGTGAGCTTGAACAGATTATCAACAGAAAGACATAAGTTCAAAGCAACAGCATAGTGTCATGTATTTTTAAAAATAAAAATGTAGCCTTTTATTTTTATGCACCTTTCTTTATAGTTTCATGCACCATTTAAAATTTTGTTGCAGTTTTAAGTATGATCTACAGTGATATATCGTATATGTTCTCCTTTGTTTCTCTATTCCATTTCCACTATAGCTGACCAGATACTTCAAGTAATTATATGTCTAACATAGACAAGTAACACTGATAAACGGGTGATCCTATCTCTCTCTGACTCTAAAGGATTGTCAAGACGTTAGTTGATAGATCGAAGCTGAATTAAAAAAAAATCCTCTCCTGTGTAATTTATAAACCAGGACGTTTGGTATTAATCTGCCTTCTGTAAAATGAACCAATCCCAACTTTTGGGAAGATGTCCACATTAAACATAGACATACTCTGTGGAAGCCACAATACACAGTTACAGCCAGCTTGGGTTCAAATCCAAACGTTAAAATGTTCTTTATCCAGCTAAAAGGGGGACTTTTTAATAAATTCTGGAACGTTTTCCTGCAATAATCTCCACATGTACTTTTTATAAATGTAAACTTCAGCTGTTGCTATGCCCTGATTTTATTTTAACCTGAACTGTATTTACTATACCTAAGGATAATTCACATGGAGCAAAGAGCCCTAATATTTGTATTTTAGAATAAATATTATGAATATCTCTCTCAGGGGAAGAAAATGTTTAGATAACCTGCCTTTCACACAGAAAAGCTGGCTGCTGAACCTTCAAGCCAGCAGTACTTCCCTGTCTTTCTAACTGAGAGACAGTACTACATATGAAAATTCAGTGCCTCCTGGCCATACTTAAGAAACCTGATTTCTTTGTGAAAGAGGGAGAACGTATGGAAGCTGTAAATAAATTATGATTGCCAAAGATCAGAGGAATTTTTACACAAGACCAAAGCAACTTAAGCTCGTGCTTTGATACAAACCTTTAATAATTCAACACAGTGGTAATTTTGGTATTGCTAGAACTCCTAACAATTGAACTGTTCTCCAGGGTGTTAGCAGATGATTAACAATTGTTTTAAGTCATTAGGAGCTGACCTCTGCAGAAGGCATAAGGTTCAGTGTTTAATTTAAGCAATAGATTTAACTTTCTTTCTAAGAGGTCCTAGAAATCTCCACAAAAACACCGCAATACTCATTTGATGACGACACACTATTCATTTCTTTAACTGGTATTTCTTGCTCAGATGTCAAAGGCTAAGTAATTCTGAAGCATGATTTCAAAAATTATGCTTTAATGAAATATCATGCTGAATATCAAAGAGAAGAATCAGCAAAACTATCTTCTGTCTCCTATCCTTTCCAAGAAGAAAAACTATATCAAACTTATATTCGCCCAGGTAGGCTTATCCCATTTAAAAACATTAACATTTCAGTCATGTATTATTTTTCCCACTTAGAGTCCAATTCAAAGAGTTATAGATTATGAAACGTGGACACTGGTTTCTCCTTTTCAGGAACACTATTGCTATTTTGTACTGACCTGCCAAGTCCCAGGAATTACGAGTTTGACCTGCTGGAGAGGGTCCTTCTCTTGCATTCTCTGCTGTCATGCCTGCACCTTACTCATTTGCAGGGCAGCACCCCAGCGCTCTGGCCCCAGTAGTGTCTGTGCTGGCTCACAGAACACAGCAGACCCCTTGCTCGTGAAGTAGGAGAGATTTTTTTGGTATTTGACAAAGCTAGAGTTGTGTGCTGCCTAAGGGGGAACAGAGAGCAGGGAGCATACTTCCTCCTACCCTCTGTCTCCCTCCCTCAGTGGTTAAACACCATGGCCCTCCCTCTGTCATGCGAGTCACCATGCCCATCAGATGATCCTCAGCACCCTTGTTAGGCAGTCCTGCCTGCCACATCTGTGTCTTTGTCATAAGACCAGACATGGGGATCTCGCCCATCAGAAGCCAAGTACTCTGAGAGGTCCACGTATGTGAGATGGATAAACAACTTGAAGTGATAAACTTCCACATGTGAACATAGCAACAATCCCAAACTCAAAGAGTCATTAAGGCAAAATATTGAACAAGGGAAATCAATAAAGCTATGATCAAATCCACTTAACAATCTGATCTTGCTTATTATAGATAACATTGTTTTACTGTTTTTTTTTTCTTAGCTGATGTAAACAGCATAACCTCACCGAAGCCAGTGGAGTACCTGATTTATATCAGCTGATGATCTGTCCCCGCAGTTATGAGCTGGCTTGTCTTCCAAAATATTTTCTTTTTTCTTTTATTTGCTTACTGCGTATAATAGTCTGCAATTTTTGAATGACTGGGGGATAGACAAATGCACTTTTAATAACAAGTAAAAATTTGAATTCAAACTGCTTGTTTAAAAAAATAAAAAGACAGCATAAACAGTAGTGAGCTGGCAAAACAGTGAACTTCCAGATGTGCATTAGTTTATTTTCAGACAGGGTCAGTTAGCATATTTCTGTTCTGGCATGTGCATTCATCTTCTGAACAGGGTGGAAATTCAATATAATGAGCACCTGATAATCCATTACTAATGAGCCAGATATGCCCTGTTATTTAATTTGCTCTTTCATAATTTCATACACTACATATTGTGCTTAACACTATACCAGTCAGTCTAATGCAGAAATCTGTGTCTTCATTCTTTTCACTCTCCCTAGTAGTAAATGGCTTTAGAAAAAGGAATGCAGTCTATTATTCAAAGATGGTTTCTAAGATGGTTCACAACAGGTTAATGAATGATATCTAATACTCGTATTAGACCAATCATATTAATAACAGAGAAGAGCATATGAGGGTCATAGTGCTAATTACATAGGAGGTCCAGCCAGAAGGCATCTTTATCTTAGAATTCAAGATGCACCAAGTTTGACTAATCACCCACAGTGTGTTTGCAATTAAAATAACACTGTATTAACCCTGCCAATGTGAGGTATCAATATTTTATGTGTGGCTTGACAGTTCTAAGCTGAACATTTGTGGTGGTTGATATCAAGTTCATATATAAAGCATGCAGCTCTTACTCTGCTTTAAATTGTAGCTGGGGAAGTTACACAGGCGAAAATTCAAAGGAGATTTTTTTTTCCAGAAATCTCATTTTCTTCTATTATTTTCCAGGATGGTGTTAAAATCTTAACAAAGAAGGATTTTATAACTTAAGTTGCTTTGTTCATCAGAAGATAAAATCTGAGATGTTTTAGTGTTAAACAAACACCTATTGAAATCAATGGAAAGACCCCTCTGACTGCAGGAAACAGAGAGTAATATTTTTATTTTAGTATGACCCTGGCTGATTGTTTGACAAAGAAGCTCAAAGTAGGCACAACGCATGATACATTAACAATAGCTCTATGTATGAGGCAGATCTTCACCTACTTTAAACTGGCATGCTGGTCGTAAGCATGTGTATTCTGCTAATCACATGAACCTCTGGTTTACACATGTAAAACCTATAAAGCAGTTTAACTTGCAGACTGAGCTTCATTTACAAGTCTTGTTGTCAGAAGAGAAAAGCACTGGTCCTTCCTCCTCCACCTGCATCCCCCAGTTCTCTCCAACACGCCGTCCAACTGTCTTCTGTAGATCTGGTATTCATTTGCTCCAGTGCTGTTCTATTTGTGATAGTTCATCTATAGCAAACACAGCTGCCATTGTCTGAAAGCCCACTCAACGTTCTCCATCTACTACTTAAAAAAATAAAGAGCCCAAGCATCCCCTCTCCCACCAAACTTTGGTGAGTGTTGTGGGTACTCCAAATGCCCAAACCACATGCCCCAGAGTTATTGCATAACTTTCTAGATTTTCTTTAAAAGAAGCATTATGTCCAAGAGCCAAGTGGTTTTTTGAATTCCACTAAGGATGTTACAAAACAAAATAAAAACTGCAAGACTCTTGAAACCGTCTGCTCACAATGAACCAGCACTAGCTTCTTTGTTAGATCTCAGGTGTTTTATGATGTGTTTTCTTGTCAATGGATTTTTTTTTTTTTATTCTTGTTGGCAGTCCTAACACTTTCAAATGTTTGTCAGTTGATGGTCTATACATAATGGGTACAATCCATATCTGGGTCAGACCTTCTAGTTCAGGTACAATAGCTTTAGCTCCCTGGAGCTGAGATTTTTTTCATGTAATAGATTTGTAAAGAACTGAAATGATGCCAAGTGGACTTAAATGCTTTTCCTCAACTTTTGCAAACAGTTATGCTTCTACTTGGATCTTCTACAGACAAAATTATATAAAGTTATTTCAAGTTTGAAACAACCTATTGAAGGCTTGTGAGACATAAAACTAGTAATAGATTTTCCTTTTAGTTCTGTTAGGCCTCTACATCCTTTTATCTTATACCTATGTTCTTTAGAAATGCCCTATTGAAAATTCCTGCACTTAAAACGTAATCAAAGTTTTTAAACTATAAACAACGTAACATAATTTGCACTTTTTAAGAAAACACACAAAGCCAACAAACAAAACCCTTATATAGTAGGAGCTACTAGGTCACGCTGGACAGTAAAAGAAGGTCCCAATTAAAATGTGGCAGAAACTAATTATTTCTTTTTCTAGAGTACTGACATTTTGAAAAGTGCTTGTGTTTTTGTCTGCACAAAATCCTAACCCTTCCAAAATGTGAAATAGAACTATGAATCATCAGTTTTCAAAGGGCCATGGTCATGTTTTTTGTAAGTCAGACATCTGGAATTGACAAAAGGATCTGGTTTCCTGGATCTCAGGGAACTTTTCAGCAAAGATACCAATTAAATCTTCATACATCCACTATGGATTTCAGACACAATGGAAAGTCATGCACTGCCCAAAAAGCAGACAAAATATACTGGCCAAGTTGGGCACCTGAATCCCAAAGTGGCTCGAGTGGAAATTCTGGGAATGCAATGAGCATCTGTGCTCACCCAATCTATCTTCAGAAACCAAACTTTGATAATGACCTGTGTACTTTCATCAATGGCACCCTGATTTTCTGCTCAGCTGCTTTTGGTGCTTTAACAGCCTGAAGTCTCTTGAAACAGTGAACTCTTAACAGTGAACAGAAACTCTTAACAGTGCCAAATTGTGGAAAGGGATTTTTATATAAAAGTTGTCCATTATTATTTTTGATGCACAAAAGAAAAATAAGCTGTGACACACAGCAGTTCAAAATAAAAGCGTTGTTATTCTATTTTAAAAAAACACAAAGTTTTGCTACTCTCAATTTGATTGTTGTATTATATAATGAAAAACAGGTTTTCTGTTTGTTTCCTTAGTGGTGGGAACTAGAGATGTGTGGGGTAGTGCAGTTTTTTTGGGGGGGAGCTTTTTTTTTGCAAGAAGAGAATTTTATATATAAGGTATGACTGTGATCAGTATATATATAAGTATACAGGAGAAATGAAAGATGACATTCCTCTACATTTTGTATACTGAGACAGGCCAGATATAGGTTTGCAAACCTTGTGTCCATCTAAGGATAAGCACTTCCACATAGTCTCACATACCCTTTCATATTAACAAGGAGAGCAGAGGCAGCAAAGTAGGAGAAGTTACGATTCAAACCTTTCTTTGTCCATCAGTGCCAAAGTGTGAACGCCAGAGGTGGATCAGAGATGGACCCTGCTAGAAGCATGCCTCATCCAAAGAGCTGTGGCCGTGCTGTGTTTGAAAGCCACAACTGCAGCCAAGGAAATATTAATCTACTAAAGAATATGATCATTTTGAGAAGAAATTGAGACTCAAAGACTCAGTGCAATTCATACAGGTAAAGTTTATATTACCTTGTCAGAGAAGGTATTTTTGGAGGAGGTTTCTTTGCTGGATTTTGTTCTGTAAATGATACAGGTCTAGGTATGGTCTAGGTTTGGTTGCCTGTTTTGATAAGTGTTTTGCTGAACTGCAAAAGCTAAAAGGTAAATACAGAGTTTCTTATTGTATTTCAAAGAGTGAAGAATCTATAGGACATACTACTGGGGTCATTTTTATTTCTGTTTCTAGCCACTCATTGTTTTGTGTGCTAATCATATTAGTTTCGTAATAGTTTTTCAGACTGTCATATGTGCCCTTTTCTTCTGATGAATGACTACTAAAGTTTGCTAATCCTGACAGGAAAGAGACTGAGTCACCAAATGAAATGTTTAAGCCTCCAAAATTCCTTGTGAGGACTCAAAAGCTACTACAGGAATATGCAAGATCTAAAGTCAGTAAGTGAAGGAGAACTGAGGGAAAACAGTCTTTCTCTGTGTATATGTGCGTGTGTGTATCTGTGCATTTGGCAGCACTTTCAGCCTGCTGTTCATTGTGAGTTTCTTCCCAAACAAAAAGTCCCAGAGAGTCAGAAGAGCAGACAGCAAGCTGGCAGATATTGGGCAGCAAGAGGAACAGAGTAGAAGAAAGGGAAAGTGCACGTGTATGTGCAGTCACAACGGTAGTGTTCTCAAAACTTTTCAAAAAAATAAGAAAAGGGCACAGGAAATCTCTCATTACCTTAAAGGCACTGAAACATGTGCATCAGAAGATGTTATTCATCTACAGAATGCTTATCAGGGCATTTAATTATTTAAAATTCATCTTTTTTTAGATTTTTAACTTCAATATTGTTCTTCTTGTCCCTATTACTAGAGGCAAATGGTCCCCCAACAAACGGGAAAAAAAAGTCCATTAGGCAGTCTGCCGGTGAACTGCAGTGGTGTTAACATGTCATTTATTGACATGTATTTGGTCTACTCAGTCCCTTTAGCCACAGCTGTTCACAATAAAAAGAGCATACGCCTGGAGCTAAAAAATTCCATGTGTGGCTGTCAATGAATTGATCACACTGGAAAGTGCCTGATGAATTAGGCATAAAGATGTGCATGATGAGGAGGGTTCATCAGCATGAGCTCTCTCTCACCGTTGCAAATTGTATATCCCTAAACTGCTAGTTGACTAAGGGGAGAAAGAAGTTGGCCAGCCAACTGCTTGCCAAACCGGTGGTGAAGGCAGAGAGCAGGGTTGTGCTCCCTCTGCGACCTTTCATAGGGTGGCAGACTGTGGCTCGCTGCAGATGGTTCAAGTCCTCTCTCATTAACCCTGCAGGAAACTGAATGGGGTAAATATACAGAGAGGCTGATAGAAATTGTTTATTGTTAAAAACCCACTTGTTTTGCTTCAAAGTATATACTGAGAACTTATTTAAACTTCTGCCATCTGGAAACAAATCCATATATGACTTTCAGAGTTTCCTGGTTTTCTTTGGCCAAGAAACACTGTCGTATAAGAACAAGGTTTGGGTTGGATTCCCCCTGTAAATGATGGGTGTGTGTTCTCTGCACCAGCACTGGTGAACCCTGTAGGACTTCATCACATGTGATCTCCATCAGCAGTCACTTGTGACAGTGACTCATGACAAGTGCATCTCCAGAGACCGTGATTATATTCCTTTTCCTAAGGGGGTTAGACTGGCTGCACATGTGTAGATATGGTCTCTGCTGCTGCAATCCAACCTCAGCCCTCCTAGAAAGACAATTTGATACCACTGGGGGTCCTGAACCCTGGGATAAAGTAGAATCAAGCCATGTATTATTGCTTACTTCCCACTTCTGTCTAAACATGTAAGTTGCTTATAGAAGCTACTTTACAATCTTGTTAGCAGTGTATACACTGCATTTATATACTGCAGTGTTCTATTAGATTCAAATTTTATTCCCAGTCATTAGTAATAAATATTCCTCAAACTATCTGGTAAATTATAACAAAGTAGTATGTGTCTGAGCTTTACCTTAGACATATAAAAGGGAATTTTGGATTTAAAAGTAGGCAGAACAGAGTTGCTGAAACAGCAGTCACCTCAAATGCACACACTTTCTTCAGGGAATGAAGACTCATAATTTATTTTATTAAAAGGATTTCATAGAGTTTAGTACTGAACTTTCATACTCTTTAGTACTGAACTTTCAGTCACTGAAAGCAGTTTGAAATACTGTATTCTATGCAAAAGATCTTATGCTAAAGTTGTGTGGAAAAACAAATTATTCTTTTACCTTGATCAGCTTGCAGTTCTGAATGAGAAGAAGAGGATGGAGGGGTCACAATATTGTTTGGGGTTAAAGGAAAAATTTGATTTTCATACTTCTTTGGGATTTTTTTCTTTTACAAATGTCCTTAAAAAAGATGTAAGAAAACTAAAATTAATGTTAGCTTGAAGCGAAAACTAAAACGTTTGTTTTAAAAATTGTGAGCAGAAACATTTAAACTCCATTTGCATTATCAGAAGAGGTATGGCTTTATAAGGTAATGATAAATCTTTGCATTATCATTGTCTTGTCATTTGTGTGGATTGTATGTCATTCCCTTCTTTTTAAGTCACTTAGGAACTGCATTCCTTTGAATTTCATGCAATGCTTAAGTCAGTGTTGAGAACCTTGATTTCTAATGATTAAATTCAAAGCACCTACCTAGCTGTCTGCATTGTCTTGCAATGTCTTGAAAGCTTCTAAGTACACCTAATAGATAATATATATGCTTAGTACTCAATTATTATACCTAACATATACTCAATAGCCCCTGTGAAGAAATAACTTGTGCCAAGATGTGTAGAAATTTTTGAGCTCCAAATGTAAACAGTCTGCTTTGCTTTCTTCAGCCTTTTAAGTAGCTTAAGGTCATTCTGCTGCTGTGAAAGGGACACTCCTGACTTCTTCCACACACTCCTGCCTTTCTGTGCCTACAGATTAACTGAAAAATAATTTTGCAGAAAACTTTTTTTTTTTCCCCAATTCCAACACTGTTGCGGAGGAGTGAGCACACCATCACAAATGCAAGAAAGATGCTGAGAATAAAATGTGTGGTCATGGGGTAGGGGAGGGGCAGGAATAGCCTTTTTGGCAGAAGAACAATCTTAAATTGCCTTACGTAGGTTACAAAACCACACTGTTAGATATCAATGGTTGAATACTGCCTATCTCTCATAAGTGGCTTTGGAAATCTTCCCAGGTAACTTAGACATGTTTTAAAGTACGATCTCAGGTGTTGACTATGACTACAGTTAGGCATCTAACTGTCTGTTGTACATTTGAAAATAGTTCCCTTTTATTGTAGCATAAACCTAAAACAGAAACTCAGTAGAAAACCCCGGGATCCAGGGGTGCTTTTTGTCATGATGACAGAGTTTATATATACTGTATTAGCCTCATGTTTCCAAGAGCGATTAGACTGTTCTGAGTTATATCAATCTGTGTTTACATTTAGATATTTTTACTCGTGGATTTATTTTAGCATTGTATTCTGCATTGCTAAACATAATTGGCTTTTTTCCACCCAATTTAAATTCATTGGATGAATATGTAAACTTAGCAATTGAGGTTTTTCAATGATACCTTTTGGATTTGGACCCCATGGGAAGTATTCATGCAATCTAATGTAGTTGTTCTGAATTGCATCCAAGTTAGAAGCTGAAAGTAGGCTAAAGTTAGGTGCCTACATTAAACAGAGAGACATAGGCATTTCCAGAATATGATTCAGACAAACTAAATTAGATGCCTGAAAATGGTTACATTAAACATTTCCTCACCATTTGGCATCTCTTTTCACTTTGAATGATCACATTTCTAAGCAAATTTGGAGAAAAACATGGCAAGAAGTTTAAGTCTTCTTTATCAGGTTCACAGGAACAGCAGCATAAGTCTACCTTACATTTCCTTGTGCTTTATCTCGGGAAGATGTTGTATCTAGAGGTAGTAGGCGAGTCATTTACTGTGCCCCTGGAATTCAGCCCACTATGTAGGAACATTATGGTCCTGAATTGGCTTGCTGTTCTAATGCTCTGGCACTACCTAGAGCCAAATGCAGCAGTAATTTTAGGATCAGAGTATTGGTTACACCCCTACTGGGAGAGAAAGTTGGTAATGCTGGACTGAACGAGGAGTGGCCCTTCCCAGGGGTGTGGCTGCTTTCCCTTTTGCACTTGGGCCACCGCAGTGCATCTTATGGATGCAAAGGACAGGTCTGTAGGTTGTAAACAGTATCCTTCTTCCTCTCCCAGCATATGCAAAGTATGTCCAAACCTATTCTGGAAAGCACGAGAACTCTTACCAACGAAAGGACTCAGTCTGTTTTGCTTATTATTTGCACCACTATCTGATGATCACATGGCAAGCCTGCAGGTGGAATGGACTCAATACTGAATTTTGAACTGAGAGAAAAGTAGCAAAGCTTTAAAATTGGTTGGTAGAATATAATGCCATGGAGGAGCTTTCCAAAATGGCCAGCCCTCTTCTTTCTTGGCACAAAGGTACTTGCCTTTGAAGAAACAACATTAGGAGCTGTTTGAATAGCTAATGCTGTTCCAATGAAATCTTGAAATCCCTTGAACCTGTGTTCATATTTTTATTGATAAAATGTGTAATGCTTTAATTACCTGGATGAAATTTTTGTGTTTCTGTCCAAGACAAATAGTTGTAGGATGGTATTGGTGAGTGTAAATGAAAAATAATGAAGATTTTTTAATGTAAAATATTTTAGTCCAGTAGTCAAAATACTGAGAATTCATCTGCAGTGTCTGTTTGGACAGCAACAGGAATCCGAACAAAATTTTTGGAAGAGAGTATTTCAAGACAGCTCTCTCTCAGATTCTTCTACTGAAATAGTTGTACAAAATATTCAAATAGTCCTGGATCTTGAAGCTGGAAGTCAGGTATGCACATCCAGGGGACTGCCCTGGCTGCAGAGATAGAGTCATTCTACCTCTTTTTCATTGTTTGAGCTGAAACAAAGTATTTGATTCACCAAAAACATTATATTTTTTAGTTTGGCCATCAAAATTTAGTTACTCGTGCAGTCCCAGTCACCCTGAAAATGATCTGTCACACCATAACCAAATTAAAGCAGTAGAATTCGTGTGCTGTCTCATAATATGTGTATGAAATACAGGATTCCTCAACTCTTCCTAAAATAAGTAGAAGTGCTACCACAAATTCTTTTTTATGTGTGAAGATTTTACATTAGTCTGTATCTGAAAAATCAGAAAGGGAATAGGAAAAGGTGATTATGGAAGAGAACTCAAATAGCATATTAAATCTTGGAAATAAGGTTTCTTTTTTATTGTATCTAATACTGGTCTGAGAGAAAGAGTGTGATACCTTTATTAAACTAAAGCAAAGCAGCATACATCCATAATTCTGAGCTTAATGCAATGATTTCGAAGTGCCACAAAGAGTATCTTAAGTATTATTTTGAGTTATCTTCTAAGTCATGATGTTAGTAGTAACATTTCTGTCTGACTCCATAGACTTTACTAGAGTAGCTGCCCGCTATGATACCTGATAACTACCTGTGCTGTCAAAACACCCTCAGCAGGCAGTTCTTCCCAACACAACTCACAATATATTATTATAACAGCAAATTTTCCTAGTATTTTCTTTTCCTGCCCTTATTGAAAAATAAAGTAGGGCAATATTCCACTTCAATTGTCCAGTACAATAAAGCTATTGTAGCTACCACTGCAATAGTGATGCTGTAGCGTTGTGAACAGCTGTTGTTGAAGAGACACAATTGGGAATTTTCTTCTGAATTGCTTTTGTCAGAATATACCAGTTTGGTAAAACTGGAACTTTTCTGCAAGATTGTATGTACCTATTTTAACACAGCAAGAATTTCTGGTCAGGGAAAAAACAGAGGTACCACTATTCACATGGCTCACTTAGGATATTTAAATCCATGAACTGAGTCTAGGGATGGATCCACATTCGGAGTGCCTTTATTTCACTCCGTATGCACTACTGCGCTGTAGAACTTGAATCAATAATTCAGGGTTTATTGGGTTTTGCAGGAAGACCCTGACTGTGTGTCAAGGTGTAGATGTAGAGTGAAGCACGGTGCCACCAGCCTACAAAGCAGCATGGTCTAATCAAACGTGGAAGCAGTACAGCTGCGTCAGTGTGCTGCTGGGCCTGTTTAGCTGTGTCGTGGACTGCAGTATGCAAGCTCACGTGCACTGCCATGCTCTTACATGGCTGCACTAGTTTGGGGTGGTGTCGCTGTGGAGTACACCACATCAGTTAGGTCAGCTGTAGCTCAGGATCTTTTCACCAGTATCAAAAAATCCTGCTGCTGTGGACTGTGCTTTACTGCTCTGATCTTCTCTCCCTTCCCCCCCGCCCTTTTTTATTTTAAATGTTTGGGTTATTTTCCTAGTTCAGAGCAAGAAACCTTAAAGAATCATGTAAAACTTTCCTCGGACGAGAAAACAGTTTCCCAGCCAGTTCTAAACATTGCAATATCTGGAAGGAGAGTGGGGAGAAGGTAGGAAGGTGCTAAGGATTCTGCAATGCATATTTATAACTCAAGCCTGTTAACCATAGCTTGAAGTTTGATTGAAAACATGGTTTAAACCTGAAAAGTGCAGAGCAAAATCCTTAAAGCAGCATATTCTTATCTTCTATATGGTGATGTAAGTACATGATGTCTGCAAGCTTCAGTGATATTGAATCTGAAATATATGGTAAGAACAGAAAATAATGGTAACAAGTGGTGTTTTTCTCTGTACTCTGCAGAACCTAAAAACTAACAAGAATTCTAAGATCTAATTATGAGGCTGATGCTGAGATGTTCTCTGCTTTGGTGGCAGTGCCTCCTTTCATTAGACTACTGTCCAGCAGCATCTTCCCTTGAAAACATATGTGATAGAAATGTTTAAACTCAACCCAAAGGTAAAAAGATATAAAACACAGTGAAAGTATTAATAAAAAAATCGTACTGTCAAAACTGCCAAGATTTAAAGAAACTTTACAATGTCCAATTCTTTCCATTTTCTCTGGCAGAGCCAGAGCCTCCATTGCTATCCCTTTGCCTTTTAAAGCATAGAGAGGTCAGACTGAACATTTGCCAATTTTGATCAACTTTGAATTAACTCTTGTTTTTTAAAAATTTTTTTTTATTCTCTGTTAGATAAAGTATATACAATTTATGTGACTTTCTTAAAGACATACAATATATCGGTGGCACAACCAGGAGAGAATCTGAATCACCTGATTCTCAGAACTAATCTCTAAGCAATAAATAAGTTCTTGACACGGATGTTTAGAAAAGCTCATCTAACTAAAAGCCCTAAACCAAGGCTTAATGTTCTTGGCTCCAGGTACTTGTAAGAACTGATGCTGTATACTCTTAGATGACCTTTATCTTGACTACTGTGCATCCTTTTCAAGCACTCACCAGCAGTCTTATTTCCAGCCTGTGACCGATTTAAAACCTAAAGAGCAGTGGACAGTATTACTTTTTTCACTTCTCAAGTCCCTGTACCCATCCACTTACAGGGATGTGAGCTTTTAGTTCACTGCCATGTTATTATTAGTATTTGTCTACTTCTCCATACTTTGTCAAGTCCCAAGAATGGTCTTGGATCCCTGGTTGACTGTTTTTCCCTTTTCTAAAACCCGGCCTTCTTATGCTGAGAGAAAACCCTGTGCATCGGCGTTCACTGTCACAGCCTTCAGTTTATCCCCTCCTTCTCAAAAACGTGTTCTTTTCTAACCTTTAACTGTATCTGCCAAAGAGGCAAGCTCTTTAAAATGAAATGAGGGAGGGGAAACCCACCACCAACAAAACAACTGACTTGTTTTCTCTGGCTTTTAGCTACAAGTTGAGCCCCTTGCTTTGTTTTCCCCTAATCGGATGCTTTGGCATGAAGCATCCAAAACGTAGATTGCTGGACTTGTTCATGGCATTTCAAAGAGAGCATCATTCGGGCTATACATTAGCAAGCAGCCGAATAATTAATAACAACACACATGGAAGCAAATGAATGTTTTGCTTGTTGAAAGAGAATGAAAAAGTCAGACAAAGGCCTGGGCTCTATGTCCTTGCCCTCCACAGCAGTAGAAGAAATAATGTTATGAATAGCATTTAACTTGAATTTGTAGCAAACTGCTGCTTTTATCATAAACAATTGCCAGATGGTATACATTATCTTCCTTTTTTCTCCTTTCACAAAAGCAGCATTAATTGCAGAGCAGCCCAGGGCTCCACTCAGCTCATCAGTGTGATAACACTTCATGACCCTGATTAGCCGTCAGTCTACTCAATTAAAAAGATCATTTAGACATTCACCCAATCATTTGCCTATCGAGCCACCTGGGCCTCAACCAGGGGCTCCATTTTTAACATTCTCCTGCCCTCTCTCATCTCGCCTAGCTTTTTTACATATCTCCAAAAGACGTAATTGAATTAAATAAAGCGTCTCAGGGGCAGCTGCAACATCTGCTGTTTGTGGTATGTCAAGCCTTCAGCATTAAAAACAGTTACATATGCTCCAAATTAGCAGGTCGCAGAGATGAAACAGTCGATGATAGTGTTTTTGTGCCAGCGTGAGAAGCAGCTCACAGCTGTGTGCAATTTACAATTAAAGGCTTTATCAGAGCTCAATTGTACTAGTGAATCAAGTGGTGAGAGGTCAGTTAGTGAATTAGACCAATTAGAGCTTGTACAGTTAAATTATCTGTCTTATTACCTACTGATAAACAGCCTTGTCATATCTTTACTGAGATGATGAAGCTTGGAAGTGTTTTATGAGGTGATATTGTACTTTGTGTGTGTGTCTGTGTAATGGAACTCAGTAGCTCAGCAGAGTTAGTCTGGTGCAATAAGCATGTTGCAGATGACTTCTTAAAATGTGGAGGAAAAACCCCAGCCCCTACAGTTAGAACCTTTAAGCAAAATTGAGTTAGAGCATGAGTTAAGATTACAAATGTTGGTTGAATTTCAAGAGGTATTTTTCTGCTTGGTAAAGTATAAATTCATAAAGCTAACTGAGGAAAATGTTATGCTTCTGATTTCTAGCCTTTTTTTTAATTACTCTCCTGCTCTCTCTCACTCCCACTCTGAAGGAAGGATGGGAGGCAAGGGACAGACTCTAATAATGTCAGGCTTGGATTTCATACTGTAAAATAATGCAGCAATAATGGATGAGCACAGAAACTCCTGCTTTTTAGTCTCAGGATTTATGGTTCTAGAAAGCATCACCTGTAATTCTGGATACAGATGATTGAAGATGAGTGAACTGAACTAAGGTGAACCACTATAGTCTTTTGAGAAGTCTTATGCATACCACTGTGTCTGCTTATAGCTGACTAGCAATAAAGATCTGTTATCTCCAGGTTTTACTGCTGTGAAAATGCCAAAAAGAGACACAAGCTATACTAGGTACTGCAACATCAATTTTGTAAGCACCTGGCTGTAAGAAAGAGCAACCTGCTCTCAGGGGCCATATGCAATTCAGGAGGTGGTCGTGGTTCTAAGATTAACCGGCATTCTAAAAAATAACCCATCCTTTCACCAGGTTAGCTTATATGGAAATGCTAATGCCAGCGTGGAAGGGCAAGTTCTGCCTTGTTTTGGTGCTTAGGGGGCTCTCGGAAGCCTTCTCTCGAAAGGAGATATCTGTGCTTTGCTCCTGAACGTGAAGTAAGGCTCATGCCTTTCTTTTAAAGCTCAGTCAAAGACTGGTAACATGGTGCTGCTGTTCTTTTTACAGAAAGTCCTAGAGATTAGATCATCTGCTTCAATTCCCTTCTCTGTAGAAGAGGATCAGTGATCTGTTAGGCCATAGGGATGGACTTAACATACACCTGTTGGTGTAACCTGGTAGTCAGGGAATTTGGCTTAAAAAAGAAAAGTTGGGTCCATCCTCTAAATTGTATTTCAGTCTTTAACTGTGATTGGATGGGATGCATAAACAGCTATGCATCCCTCCTAAATGAGTGTCCTGAATCACTCTTCCCTCTCTTTGTTCTTCATGGTAGCACGCCTTCAGGAGGAGTGGTGGCAAACACATGCCTAGGCAGCTTGTAGGCTATCAGACCGCGTGATAGGAAGTTCTTGGAGACTTAGCCTTCTGGGTGAAATCTCTGTGAGCAAAGGAGAGTATCTTCCTTCGAGGTCTGTAACTGGAGACTATCTTATGTAACCAGGTAATACAGAAATACATCTCTTCTAGCTACATTCAAATTTTAAAAAGTGGCAACTATTGTACATGCTGTAGAGCTGGACTGTTCAGGTGTGTTCATGGGATATCTACTGGACTGAGTCCGAACTGAGATATTGAATGCTAGTCAATAACTAAATGGAGATTTTCAGGGTGTGAGTAGGTAGGTGTTGGGTGCGTTTTAACATATGCAGGTAATTCCATTCAAATCTC
Source organism: Dromaius novaehollandiae (assembly GCF_036370855.1). Lineage (NCBI taxonomy): Eukaryota > Metazoa > Chordata > Aves > Casuariiformes > Dromaiidae > Dromaius > Dromaius novaehollandiae. The sequence continues at coordinate 44,039,341 of NC_088099.1, read as the reverse complement.
ATGCTGGTGCAAATGCACATTTTTGGAATAAGCTCTTGATTGTGTTTATTGCATAGCTTTTCTTTATTCAGGCATACAGACCTATAAAATGAAGAGGGCAAGCTTTAAGCAGATGTCTTGAAATGTCTTAATTTATTTCAAATATGATCTTTAACTAGTTTGTGGTGCTGGCTTTTGAGGGGTCCAAATCAGTTTCTGTCAGCAAGTAGTGTTGGCTCACTTTCTGCAAGCTTCTGACCTGCATTTAAACTCTAATCAGCATGGAAATGACCCTCTCTGAAACAGCAGATTTAACATTTCAATATTTTCCTTAAGTGCATTGACCTCACTGCCAAGCTTCAAAGGCTTAAAAAAAATAGTTGAAAGAGAAGTTTTTGAACTTCTTGTGGGTGAAAAACAAAACAACAGAATGTTTTTTCGTGTGTTTGTTTTTGGTGCGTCAATGAATGCATTTTTCAACACTTTTCCTTCCAAGTAATAGAGGGTATTTACTGAATTCCTCAAGAGGAGAAGGGAAACATGACTTAAGTATTACCAAAACTAACAAGCTTTGAATGTGCAGGGTATGCTTGGTTAGGGCCCTGATCTCTCCTACAATGCACCTGCTTCTTGCCAGTTATGGAAATTCTTCATCCTCTCCTGATGTTGCTATTTCCAGCTTCTGAGTGTCATTGGCCCCTTGATCAGGCAAAAATCAAAGTTTAGCCTTAGACAACATGTTTTTCCCTTTTCTAAATGCTAAGTTGTACGTGACTGTGTTGACCTTAAAATTATGTTTGCTGTGGAAGGGAAGAAGAATGACCCACAGTGGCAGCACTAACTCGAAACAAAGAATTAGGACCCCACCCCCAACCCACCCCCCAGCTCTTACTTTCCTTGCGTGATTACTGATAAACTGCTTCAGCTCCAATTTTTAAAAGACATAGGAGTCTCGGTGGCATTCTAAAAAGTGATTTTTGAGTTTTAAGTATCTTTTGCCTTCCATTGGAGGTTAGGCTCTTCTACATAGCTCATTATTTAACATAAAGATGATATTACTTATATACCTTAGTCTTTTTCTAAAATAGGGAAAATGAAGGAAAGTTGGTTAGAAGCCAAGATACTACAATAACAAGGCCTTGTTATGCGGACAGACTGATTTCTTGAAAATTCTATTGCAAGAACAAAATCAGTTTATGTAGGATATAAGATCTAAACAGAGACACACTTGGAGCATCAGCATATCATAATTACTATTTATCATCTGTTTGCTGAGAAAACAGGAGCAGTGAGGACATTACCGCATTTATTGCACTTATTAACCTCAGCTTGGCAAGCCAAGCTCTTCACAGTGCAAGATAATGAAGATGACCATGGGCTTAAAAACACCATTAGAAGGGGCACTGCCAAGACAAAAATCTTTTAACATTTTGTCTTTCTCTGTTACTAGTTTCAGCTTAAATTATTAAAACCAAAAGAATTTTGACAGCTATTATTTATTTCTATCCCTTTTGTACTTTGATCATTTTAGAACTATGTCAATCCATTACGTATTTAGCTAGTTTCGTTTGAGCTTTTGGGGCCAAATGAAACTATAGTCAGCTCCAGACAACCACCAATAATGGTACGTAATGTATAATCATATCTCAGTATTGTATTAACCATTAAAAACATACAGCCAGCTCAGAGAAAGGTAATGAACAGGGACGTTTGCATGATGCAGTCTATTTGCTTGATTTTGTGAGAGTGCTTTCTATAACTTACCATGTTTAAAGTATCACACTGTTCCCTTACACATCACTGCAGGACAGACATGTCATTGCAAATAAAAAGTTCACCCTGTTAATGGAAGGCACTGCCAGTTTCCTGATTCTATAAAGCCTTGTATTTTGTAGGTCTGAGAGCCATGGCACGTGTAGGGTGTACCTTAAAGAGTCAAGGGAAGTGCTTTCTTCTCAGCTGTTTCAGCTTAGCCGGCATCTGCCGCTAAGCCAGACACAGCACAGCCTCTGTGGCTGTCACATAACACAGCCACAGGACTCCAGCTGATTTGAATGGCTCACAAGCTGCAGGGGACTTGGCTCACTGGTTGGGCATCTCTGACCTATGGAACCAGCCACTGCCTTCTTCCAAGAGTGCCTTATAGAAAACTGTTTGGGACTGTTAAACATTTAAGAGTCGGTATGTAGAGATGGATATAAATGTTTAAATCATGGATATAAATGTTTAAAGAAGTAAAGCACAAATGGCACAGCAGCGTTTGTCACAGGAATAAATAAATCACCCACCAAGAGAGTGTCGCTCATAAATTCACTGTAGTCCTCTTAGTTTTCACAAATAGTGTGAGTTTCTTTTTAAAATCTCTGCTTACCCATTTCCCAAACAGTGCTACTACAGAGGTCATATGAATATTATGTAATAAAAATTTCAATAAAATACAATAAGATGTTGAAGTAAGTTAGTTCTGCTACACGTATTTCTTTTGCATGGTAAACTGGGGACTTATGACTTGGTTTTACAAGTCTGTGTTCTCCCACTGCACTCTGCCAAAGCTATACCTTCCTTAAACATTAGCTATGGTCAATTTTTTTCTAGACTCCAAACCTCTTTACTTCTTTTCCTGGGATAAAGCTATTGCATTTTTAAGCGCAAAGCCGAGTTTTCTAAGGTCTTGTAACTGAAGGCAAAGTCTTCATCTCCACTATCTATAGGCATTGATTCATGACTGTGAATAGCTTTCCTTTTTTGGATAACCGTGGTGGTTACTCCCTCTAATTGTCCACCCTACCCTATCTTCAGTTTCCTGCCTTGTCTTGACTGCTAATATAGAAGCAAATAAATCACCACAGTTTACAATTTAGATTGTTCATTTAAAATAACAATTTCAGTATTTTCATTAGCACACAGGCTCCAATCTGTGATGTTTCGCTGACTGCTAGATGAACAGTTCACCTGCCTTTGTGCAAGGGACAGGGTGAACAGACAGAGGCAAGAGCCACACAGTTGTCCCAAAGTAATTATTCCCAGTGATAGATCAGAGACCTTCATTTCAGCCTCTGAGATTGCTTCCTGTTGTTTTTCTTAAACCTTCCAAGCAAGACACGGGCATGTCTCATGCCCATTTTGTGTCTAAGTTATCTTAAAGTATTTGCTTTCTAGTCTGTGTATTCTTATCTACTCATATGTTGTTTTCACATTTCTTAGCTGCATACAGTTTGTGTCAAAGATGAATAAATACAGGAATTTGTAGGGGATGAAGTTGTATAGGAAAGCCAGTGCAAAATTTCTTGGTAAGCTGTTAGAAATAATTGGCAGGAACTTAGTGTATTAGAGGTCTGGCAGAAGTGGCGAGTTTCCATTGGAACGGTTTGGAATGCAACTGCAGGAGATCATAAAGACACTGGAGGTAGCAATAGATGTATTTTTAATTAAATGTACATACAGCAGTTTAAGCTGCAGCGCTGGTACGCCAAAGCAAATATATGCCAAATAATTGCTCTGAAATAGGGAAGCTTTACCTATTTCTGTGGAAACTGCATAGAGTGTTTCACTGTTGATGAGACAGGCAGAAGTATGAACTCTGAACTTCCAAATTGTCTTTCTGGTAGCTTCTTAGCTATCTCTGGCCCTCTACTTTATGAAAAAATATAGTGAGTCATCTGCCTATACTAAATCAGTCCTCTAAGAGTAATCCCTGTTAGTTGAAATGGTTTCACAAGGCATGAAAATAGAGAAGTTGCTTAAAAATTTTGTAGCTTTATTGCCTCTCTTTTTTGTAACCCTCTTACTAAGTGACTGTTCAGCACTTATACTTCTTTCTTTTTCCTTGGCCATTACCGAATATGGAATATGCATCAGAGGGTGATAGTTTCCTAGAGTAATTTTTAGTTCCCAAGATAACTTGATCAACAGTGTAGCTTCTCAGACTACTTGATAGTTAATTCATGGATTAACTCACCCCATATGTTTGCAAAGTGCATTTATACACACTAAAGTGTCTTTTATTTCCAGTTTTCAATTTTTACGCTAACTTAAGATTGTGTCCAACTATTAAAAGGGGAGGGGGGCAAATGGGAAAATGATTTAAAAAGGTCTTTGGACATCCATCACACTTTTTAGATCTACTAGTCCCCTGTTTAAAATGCATCAATTAATTTAATCCTGCAACTAACATAGCTATTCTGTACCATTTACAGTACTTACTCTCACAATGAAAGTTTTTTTTTCTTTCTTGGTTATTTGCTTGAGAAGGAAATCTCTAGCTCTCTTTGCTAATTTAGATAAATGCATTTTTTTTATAGGCACAACACCAGACCTTGATATTGCTCATGAAAGATTAATTCTCGATCCATTATTATTTTTACTTTGTGTTAATAATGTATTAGATGTGCTTATTGCATATCTGTGGATGTATAGATGGGTACACTTTGGTTAGACCAGTCAGAAGTGTTGCTGAGATCACCCTCACTCCAAACGGAATCTAATGCTTATTGGTTTCATGTTTTAAGAAAAATGAGTCAGTGTATGAAGGAATTTAATTCAAGATGTACTTATTAGATGTGTTGCTTTAGTGAAGATTATACCTTCTGTATTGATCAAACCATTCTCCCCTGGTGTACAGATGATTAATTCCCTATTAACTCTTAAGATATGACTAACCCAAAGAATACATTTTAAGAAGTGGCATTGCTTCCTCCAAAGTGCACACAGAAAGCCTATATTAAAATTGACTCCTGTACAGGCATGTGTGAGCATTTGTTACCTACTTATCTTGATATGTTGTTTCTCCTGATGTAACTTTTTTTTCCTAATTTTGCTGAATAGCTCCCATTTACACTTGCTTTGAGTAATACTAGATAAATGCTCCTTGCATTTTTTTTCTATCTCTTATTATGTTGAGATGTTTAAACCTGGTTTAGAAAGTTGGATGAAATGACTTTTTTCAATCAAAAAAGGTGATTCCTCAAAACATGGGAATATAACTCTCAATTGTTGTGTTGGAAATTTCTGCCTTTCTGCCCCAGATTAACTAGCAGCCAGTGGGAACAGTATGCATCTAAATTCCACAAGTCCTTGCTCTGCCCTACTCAAACAAGTTTCTGAACCAAATACCTGAACTTATGTTTCTTATTCTTCAAACACAATATCTTGACTGTTGGCTATTTTGAGTGAGATTCTTCCATTTTCTCCTGTTGGAGAGTTCTACTTGATAAGTAAAGCCAAGAGGAAAGCCTGTTCTGTAGCCAAGTGATTTAACATTTTATGTAATATGTGAAAGACCTAGCTTGGTTCAAGTATGAACACTGATGAATGCTTTCTCATACCGATCTGTAACAGGAGACTGAGAGGGTTTTAATCCGAAGTAATCTACTGCCCAGAGAACTTGACTTGCTCAGAGAAGTGACAAATTTCTGCCAGCAAAGCAGACACCTGAGCCTTCATGTATGCGTCTTCATGTACGTGTGGAAAATTTCAGAACGGCTGTAGTTTCATTCTTCTGCAAAATAGAAAAAAACAAGTAAACCTGAAAGTGTCATCGGGTAGGGAGACTAATACTCTCCCACATTCCCAGCTGTTCATCAGTTTGCCAAGGAATAATACAAGCTATGAACTCAGTGGCAAAGTGCCCATAATGGGCCGTGGTCAAATGCAATCAGTAAATGGTAACTTCCCTTAAAGCAAGCTCAGAAACAAATAATGACTTTTTACGCTAACCAAATGACAAGGAGGGCAAAAAAATAGGAAGAAGTTTAGTTCCTCCACTCTTCCTAGCAGATAGCATTTTCATTCGTACAAGCTATTTTGGTTACTTTGACTGGTATGTTACCTTCCCACCTATGGATGGGACTGTAGCAACCCAGTAGAAGGGCTTCCTCTCCTTTGCCATTATTGATCATATGAGAACCTTGAGCTGGAAAATAATGTGTGTCTTGTAAATTCTCGTTGATCTGCTGAGAATTCACACAAGGACTGCAAAAGTGTTCCTTATAAATGAAGTCCCTGATAATTGAAAGTGCTTAAGAAACTGCATTTTTCAAATGCTATCCAGATTTTTGTAATAGGTATTCAGAATTATTTGCAATATTCCATGAAGTTTTTATATCTCTTCCAGAAGACTTCAGAAATAATCCTTTGTTGTCAGGACCCCTCTGCGTATTTAGTCATAACTCATGATTCAACCGATATTGAAATTACATATTCAGTTTTCTACTTATGATATGGACTCTCTTGCTATTATATCTTTCTTCTTCTGACAATTTATATTTTTAGTAGTTTTTTCTAGCTTAGTTAATACGGACATTTTTACTAGATTTCACATTAGCTTCTGTCTGTAAGGCCACTCCTGCAAAATGTGCATATAGAAGAAAACTTGATCACGTGATAAGTCTTCTAACACAATATACAACTTGATTAGTGCTATGATCAAAACTCCTTTTGTGCCAGTCTTTGTAAGATTTAGTTTTGAATTATCTAACTATACTAAAAGAGATCTAAACTTGCCATCCTTTCTCTGTGACTGGCCATGATCATGTCTTCACAAATTAGTGTTATCTATGAATTTTACAAGCATGCAGTTTGGGTTTTTTTGCAGAACATTAATGAAGTGTGAATTAGTCTGACCACCATGACCTCTCATGAGACACAAACCCATTAAACAGCAGGTCTCTTTCTATGGACAATTCCATCCAAGGGTTCTAGGTTCACAGGATGATTTGAGGGCATCAAAGGCCCAGTGCACCCTACAACGTGGATTAAATAAATACAAATCAAGATAGGTTTTCAGTAGCATTAAAAAGCATCAAGGGAATCCTTTTTAAAAAAAAAAAAAAAAAACAAACCATACCTTTGTTTTAAATTTTGCAGTATCTCAACTTTTTCTGACAAGCTGCTTACTCGTATCTTATTATTTCAAAGTGTTTGGGCTGAATAGTATTGGAAGTTTCAGATAATATGTTGCTTGGACTAATAAAGGCCCTATCCTTTGTATGGAAATATTTTTAGTCACAAAGCAAAATGAAGGGAGTCCTACTTATAATGGCAAACTTTTCGGGCAATACTGGTTTCCCCTATTCAAAGTTCTTTTAACATAAGAAATTTATAACTAGTTTCATAATCTGTAACAAATAAATCAGAAGACAGTGGCAGTTTTTACTGGTTTTGAATTGTGTGCCTCCTGAATATTGTTCACAGATTTAATCAAATATTTTCTGTAAATAATGAGACTGTTTAAAAATGTTTTTAAACATTTTAAATTATCCTGAATAGACAATACTTCTATTTTCTAATACTCTGGTATAACCTGTAGAAGCAGTGTTCTGGAGCAAAAAATTGCAATTGTGAATTTCAAGTAAACTTCCTGGAATATTCCATAATACTTGCTTAAAATATCATAGTTTGGCAATTGCATCTTAACATATTGTGAACACAAAAGCTGGAAAATGAACAAGAAAGGGTAAAATCACAGTCAAAATGAGGATTCATTAAAATTTCTGTAAATTTCTTTGCATATATTTTAGTACTCATTTATTTGGTATTTTAATGGTAGAAAATAACCCAAATTCGTGAAATCAGACCTGTTTAAAATCATCTGATTAAGCATGGGTTAAATCCATCTTAACTGCATTTTCTGAAGTGAATATATGATTTTTTGAGCAAGAAACATAAGTATATGTGTAAGTCCATTCCAGAATCAAGGAGACTCTTCATAGCAGTAAGGCATCCCCTGCTGTATCTATACAGCAGCTTGAACAAACATAGTCTTTGACCAGAACTGATCCATAAGTCCATCTGGCTCACTGTCTTCAGCAGTGGAGAGGCATTTTAGGGAGAGTCTGCAAGTCTGGCCACTGTCTGTAGTATGTTCCTCCAGCATCCATAACCACTGGATTAGGGATCATACAGGATACATCCCTGCCTTTTCCCTTTAGCATCTATTTCTAGACCTGTTGTCCATGAATTTGTTTAATTTCTTCCTGAATGTGTTATCTGCTTTAACACTATTTGTGACACCAAGTTACAGAAACTCTTTACTTTTTGTGTAAAGTACTTTATCTGTTTTAAACCAAGCTGCTACAAATTTCTGCAAGTAACCCTGCTACTAGTATTGTGAGATTTAGTGAATAGCAGTTTTGCATTCACCTTTTTCATGACGTTGTAAACCTCAGGCATATCCATTCTCATCTTTAGCTCTCCACATTGAAGAGTCCTAACCTCTGTAGTCTCTCTGTGAAGACAGCTGCCCCATTCCCTTAATCATTTTATTTGTTCTTCTCTGTACCTTTTCTAACTCCACTGTGTCCTTCAGATACGGAGACTGGTACTGCACACAGTATTCACGCTGTTGGTGCAGCAAGGTTTTATATAGTTATAAAATGATGTTTTCTGTCCCTTTTCAATTATGCTCTTGATGATGCCCGTAATTTTATTGGCTTTTTGGCTGCTGTGGGACCTTGAGCTGATGGTTTTAGAAAACTGGATGATCACTCTGGCATCTCTTTCCTGAGCAGTAACTCTCGGTTATGAGCTTTCCTTGTGCCTGAGGCACACAGAGAGCATAAAGAAGCTAAAATATAGACATCTTCCATAAAGAACGTCTAGGGACTACAAGGCAGATTTCAACACAGTTCATTTGGAATGGGTTTATAAAGGAAGTGGAGATACCCTCTCTCAGTGACATTTCCTTCCATCTATCAGAGAGTACTATTTAGATGGCTAACATGTCAGAGCATATGTACATGCAAAGCTTTTCTTGAGGAACCTACACAAAAATTACTTGTCATTAGATCCTATCAAAGTTTTCAAGATATAATTTAATTTTAATACAGAAGTCTCATGTTAGCTTTCTGCACAAGATGAATTGCACTTGCTGTGGCCACATTATTTCATAATACAGCATTTGGTCACTGATCTGTGTTTTGAAACTGCAGGATCAATTCAACGCAAATATCTCAGAATAATAGCTTAACCTATTCTCCCCCTGTTCAGAGCACTTCAGTGTTAAGTATAAAATGAGCCAAGGTTATGATTTCTGGCAAATCAATAAAACAAAAAGATTTGTGATCAAAGCCTTAATTGTCTTAACAAGAGCACGTATGCCTCTCAAACCAATGAATCATCAAGTCTTATTGGCTTTTTCCCTCTTAAAGCTTTTGAATACTTTAGATTTTTAAGTAGGAGAGTAAATGTTATGTGTGTTAACAGCTTTAAAAATTAGCTGTGATTTTGTAGTTTGGACTATTAAACTCATTATTGGACTTCTATTCTGTCATTTCCATTTCTCTGTGATAAATATGTCCAAATCAACTGACTCTGCATTTTTGGTTGGTTTGTTTTATCTCTTAAGCATGTACAAAAGAAGAGATTGAGTCGGCATTACTAATCACATCCACCATATAGATAGATCTCTCCTAACACTTTAATTTCAGACACTATTGTATGGGAACACTTGGTAAATGATGAGTTTATTCATCTGAAGTGTAAAACCTATGAGATGGGGTAAACAACTCTGTCTGTGACCCATTTAAGAGCATCTAAGTTGTGTGGAAGCTGCTTCTCCAACAAGAGGTGTGGCCTTCATGCTAGGAAAAGCATATTCACACCCACACAAGTATTGTAACGAGACTGGCAGTGATCCCTGTGCCTACAGCTGAGTGCTAGAGGAGGATGAAGGAGGAAGAGGAGAAGAGGATTCTACAGCAAGTAAAGAATTTGCAAATACCCTTTCCAAAGCTGATGATGGAGGTGGTGGCCTGTTTCTTCTACATGATGTTTTCACTGATGCCTTTATTTCCCTGGGCTCAATCCAGAAATGCAACAATACATTTACTTATCTTTAAGCTAAGGCTTAAAACTCATTCAGTAGGATTTTGCACATGTTCCAGAAGTAAAATCATGGGCTTATGTGCTTTGATAGTAGGCATCAACTACCAGATCAGGGCCTTAATGTGTACTCTTGCCTCAAGAAGCCTTCTCTTCTTAAACCTATTCTAAACATGCTGTCCAACTGATTTCCAGTTGGGCTGGATCTAGTGTAGTACCAAAATGTGTGCTAAAGGTCTTCAGCAAAGTATTTAAGTCACTGAGTGGTTATGTCTGTAGGGAAACTACAGGAGGCTTCATATCATTGAATGCTTTATAGGTAAAGTTGCAAGATTTAGACATCAGTGCATTGATAAACTTGGAAGCAGTGCACAAAGCAAAGCATAACAGTGATGTGATTAGCTCAGTCATATCTAAAAGACTAGTTTGCTTTTGAAATTGCTAAAAGAAATACAGAGCATTTGCAAGAAGCACGACATAATGGATGTTGTAATAATAAAACCTGCTTGTGAAAAATGCTTGGATGAAGGTCTTAGCACTGGTATTAGCAGAACACCCCTTTGGGCAATAATTCTGCAGTGACTTTAAGACAAGTGTGACCTGCCAGCTGTCAAAACTTGTTAGCGGGAAGGAAACCTGTACTTCTAGGATATCGGCATAGGTTGTGGAACTTCATGGATTTTCTTCTTATATCACCTGTCTCTGTTAAAATGCAAGTGTGAAAAGCTACTCATAGTTACTTACTTGGACAGACGACCAGCTTTCGTCTGATAGGTATGCCCAAGTTTTATTGATGCAAGACTCCTGTGCTTTTTCTGTGATGCTGACAGAACAGTCCTGATCTGACTGATTTTCTAGAAAGTAAACTCCTCTTACTATCTTTACAGACATGAGTAATGTCAACTATCTCATTGAAAGTTTTTGCTCAAAAAAGCATCATCCTTCATTTTATGGTATAAGTTAGGACAGCAGCAAAAATCCCAAATGAAACTCCACATGTGATTAACATTATACATATACTGAAACCCTATGAGATCTGTGAAGAACTTTATATTGCACTTTTCTGGCTTTCAAAGCTTATAAAAGTCTTATTCTTCCATAAACTATTCATACTTGCTTCTTTGTAGTGTCTACCAGGCAGAACTCCTGCCCACATATGCATGCAGGCAGGTGATACAGAAAAAGAAAATGCCATAGTTGATCAGTTTTCTTGCCAGATCATAAAAGATCTCATAGGAAGACCACATCGAAGAACATTAGTATAGTAATATGGTCAAGAGATGACAAAATTAGTTCATTATTGATCTGATTTTGCAGCAGAGCAGGTGATGTGAAATGACTATCTAAACTGAAGCTGGAAATATATCTAGAAATGTTTCTTTAAAGGTCTTGGCCAGTTTCCTACTATTTACTGGAGAATTTTGCAAAGAGGTGGGAGCCCACGCGTTTGCAAATTGTTTGTGGAAGTAAGAAATTTTGTAAAGGACTATGGTAAAATATTATTGCTAGAGTAAGGAAAGACATAACCTCCTAATCATAAATAAACCATGAAGGTCATGGTCAACACAGAGATGACAGAATGCAACCAAAGGACCATTTCTGTTAACTCAGCCTCAGGCACTGGAGAAAAATTGTACTTAAGTGTACTGATATGTCAGAAGGCAATAAAGAACCAGAAATACCATCAACTTCAGGATGACGTTTTCAGAAACATGAACTCTAAGAGCATTGATCTTATGTGTAAAGGCAGGCAGAAAATGATTACAGCTGACAGAAGCTGTGAATTTGAAAGACAAATCTTAATCCTAAATCAGAAATAATAAAACCAATAGTGTTTGTGAGCAGCATACTGTACATATATACAGCTTCATTGAATATATAATGCCAGTGCAATAGAGAGTTTAAAAATAAACAAGAAAATAATCTGATGGCAGAGGTTAGTAAACAATTTGGTATGAATTATGTACTTTCAAAGGGAAAAGTAAAATATTTAAAAGAGAGTATCTTGAACTGCTGAATGACATCCAGATTGTTGTACATCTGGAAGTGTCGTTGCTAGTTCCATGAAAACAATTTTTTAAGAGGGGCTAAAAGATGTCTTTCCTTTTTCATCTATAATCAGATAATCTATGGATGTAAGTGACAGATTCTAGATATGTATCTAGCTGGTATCTGGGAAGATCTTCACCAGATCTTCATCTTGTAAAAACTGACATTTTCTTGTTCCAAGTCAATTGACTTATAGTAAGTAGATCTACTGGCCAAGGATCTGGTACTTTTATTTCACCACTCCTACCTTCAGACTATTTCCACTGTGGATTGCAGTTACAGCAATATAGTACTAGTTTTAAAAATGAGTTTCTAATATTTAAATAGAAGTTTGCTTTTTATGCAAGAGTTTTTACAGAAGCTTTGTATTGCTCATGTACTGATCTCAATGCAACCAGTGAAAAGCTAACACATCACCAACTGCAGCAATGAGCCTGAATTTTGACTCCCTGGTACCTATTATACTCAGAGCAAGATAGTCTGTCCTCACTACTCTGGAACAAAGACCTTTGCAGTTCCTACATACAAAAAACAGGGGGTACATCTCCCAATCTATTTTTCTTATGTTTCTGGCAATGAGAAGTATGCAACTGTTGATTTGACAAGAAAAATAAAATGAGCATTTAGGAAAGTTTAGAAGCCAGTAAACTCAGATCATTACTTAAAATAATGCATTTAACGATAACATTATGCATTTCATAGACTAATGATTAAATGGACTGTAGTGTGAGTTTTAAGTGCCACGTGTTTTCCTGTAGAGATATGTACTCACAGATATGGTCATTGTTTTTTGTAGTTTTTGTGGTTTTGCTCTTTGCAACATTTGGAAATATATCTTAGCATCAGTAGTTGAATTTTAATTTCTTAGCTATTGATGTTTTAAGCACATACAATAGCAAAAAATATTCAAACTGAGATTCCTAAGAAAAGTGACACTGTTTTGCTACTTGAGATTTGATAGAAAAAATTGTCAAATATACTATTTTAAAATTACAATATAGCAAAACAGTTTTTTTTATTATTATTATTTTATTTGCTGGAAATGATTAAGTGAAAAAAATACTCCCAAAATGGAATATTGAATGAAAAGTGGTTGTAAGAGTAAAATGCAAAGGAACTGCAGAAAATTCACATTTGGTATCAAAAGTGGTGTCTTCTACAAGACTGGAAGATTAAAAGCTGCGACTTCCACAATGGCCTTCATCAGGTGTGTCTTGTAACAAAGAAATATACTGCTTGGTATGAACTGTGGGGAATGATTGCAGAACCATTGTCAAACATTGTACTGAAAGCTAATCAACACTGGACACTAGCTGGAAGTTGACAATCACTAGCTGGAAGAAAAGCTGAACGTCTGGCAATTATGCTATCGTCTTATATATTGAAGGAACCACCGTCCTACATAGAAACAGAAAATTGACAGTACATTTGCAGTGGACAAAGACTGCCGGTTCCTTACTTTAAAAATGTGATATCTGTCCAAAGTACTATTATTTTTTTAATCTTATTATGTTCACCATGTGTCAGTGTGCAAGTTTTGTTTCAGGGGAAAAACATTCTCAGAAATATTAATGGATTGCTGTTGAAAAGAGAGGGAAGAGACAAACTAAAGTAATTTCAGGTCAAGTTGGTGATGCTAAACAAGAAGTAACTGATCTATAAATGTTCTTTCAAGTTGCCTTAGCTATCAATATTGAAAAGCTATGAGCATAAGAAAATTTATTCCTGGGCTTGTGTTAGCCTTAACAAAATCTGGTCATGGCCTGGAGACAGAGGACAGGGTTTCATTCTGAGTATATAAAAAAAGCCACAGAAATTTTGCGAACTGAAAGACACATCATAGAGGCTATGACACCCAGAAATATAATTGAAAATAAAACACATGTTCATCTCCCACTGCTGTTTTTTTCACCCTAGACTCTCTACACTGAGTTTTGTTTAACTTTGCTGTTTAAACAGGGTCTGTTTGCTGAAAGTCACTGGAGGACTAATAGGAGCTTTGTACACTTTGGCTGACCAGTTGGCAACAAAGCCAGAATACTCCCTGTTGCCCATGCCAAGGTAAATGTTTTGAAACCCTATCAGCATCTAGCTCTGGTCGAAACTGAAAGAATGCAAGAGAAACTAATGTGCTGATATGTCTCTCCCAACTTACAGCTCATACTAAACTTCGTAAGGTCTTAATGAAACTCACTTGTTTTCTGAAGTTCCCCATCCATAGTCCTTTTGCAAAATCGAGATCAGAGAAAATTCAGTGGCTGCTCTGACAGGAGTGAAGAAAAGTCCATTGAAAATCTCTTCTCAGCTTCATTGGGCTTTGGCTAAGGCTTGTCATGCAGGATCTCTGAAAGTCAGCAAGCTAAACCCTAACCAGAAACTGAACTTACAAAACCAAATAGCTCATCTGAGCCAGTATTGAAATGCTCTGGTTTTATTGGTCTCCACAATTATACATTAAGGTCTAGGTTATTCCAAAGTCACATGGATGTATTCTGACTTTTTGCAACTGCTTAACTGAAGAACAGGTGAGATCAGAATCTGGTCATATCTTTGAAAATAAGGATTTGTTTGAAGATGGTTATAAGAAAACCCCATTACTGTGAGAACTGAACTGAATAATTGCTCAGGCGATTTGCCTATAAGAAAAAAAGAGACTATTTTATCAGAAAATGGAATTCAGAATGTATATAATGTTGGTTTACTGCAAACGTTAACTGAAGTACTCAGTGTTCTCTCCATAAAATGCATCTAGAAAATACTTTTCAGCGTCAATATTATTTCATTCTTCCTATAACCAAAACTAAAATTAAGCCTCTCTCAAAGGTTTTCTTATTCCTTGCTCTTGTTTTTTCTCAACATGACAGGACTTGGGTTTGCCAACAGAGGGCAATAGTCAAGCTAGGAAAGACTGCATCTATCATTTTTGCAACTTCTAAGGAGTCAGAAGGACACATAGAATCCTCATCTGCTTTTATGGATATTGCTGTGTAATTGCAGTGTAATTATGGTGCACAACAGCTTCAGAAAATTATCTTTGAAGAAAACAGCTGGTTCTCTTTAACAAACAGAGATGAAATCTTGTCAATTTAAAAAAAATCCAAAGGAAAAATACTAAAAATATATGCCAATAATAAACAGGCAACAAAAAAAAAGAAATAACATAAAAAATTGAAATGAATAAATCAGAGCAACTGCTATGAAAAATAAGACTAAAGTATAAAACATTAGAAAATTACGATCATGTGAATGTGCTTTCATTACATGGTTTTACATTACAAAGCAAACAGGCTCATTGAAAAGATTTCCATTTTCCTTCTTTCACTCACACAATACGTAAGACCCTGATCCTGAAGGCCCTTCTGCACGCTTTCAACATAGCAGACGAAGTCCCCTTGGTTTCACTGGAATTTCTCAGCCTGTGAGGCCAGCCTTGAGGCTCTGGAGCCCCATGGCGGGGAGCACGCCGAGCCTTGCTCTGCCGGCAGGGTCAGGGCGCCGGTGCGAGCCCGGGTCCAAGCCTGCATGGGCGGATGGAGGAAGCGGGGGAGCTGTGGGCAGAGCCAGCCGTGGGTGGGGAGGCTCTTGAGACACGCAACAGCAGCAGCAGGAAAGAGCGGGCTGCAGGGAGTGGAGCTTGCAAGGAGCAGGTTTTAGCAGCCAGATGCTAAAAAGCTGGGAAGCTGGACCAAACCACCTCCACCGCAGACCTGGAAGTACCCCAGCTGCTAAGGAAAGTGGATATCTGTCTGGTGTATTTTTGTAATGTGGAAGTAATAAAAAAGAAAATGTTGCAAAGCACTTTTTAGTAATTATAGCAATTATTTCCAAGACTTTTGAAATCTGTATTGATATATAAATATAATAATTATTATGTAATTAAACTTTGTTAAAAAATAGTCTAAAACAATGGTCAAACGATGCATGCAGAAACATATGTCATAGAGCAATCATCTGTAAGCCCTAGGGCTAGGAAGCTTTCAGAACTGAAGGTCTGTACTTCCACATGGTAAAGTGGGTGAATTGAGGGAATATGCTTATCTCCCATAGATTAATTTATATATGTGCTGTGTGGCTTTTCTGTAGGTAACAGGCAGATATGAGGGAAAAAAATGTACATATACATCATGTTAGCTGCAGTATCTCTGCGTACCATAGTTATGTGCTGCATTTCACATATTTGTGAGGTAAGTTGGAATATCAAACTCAAAACAGTTCTTTAGCGGGGAAGATGAACTGTAGTAAGCTTGAAGGCATTTGGTCAAAGTTATGCAGAGGAACCTTATTTGGAATATGGTATAATCTGTGAAAATTTGAAAAGGACTACATTTTTGTTTTTCATGTTTTAGCATTTCTTAATTTGCAAATGTTTAGAAATCTTATGAACATTTGAAATAAACATTAATTCTGTAGGCTACATCTTTATTACATAATGGAAGCACCAGTTGTGGGGCCCCAGTTAAGGATTTTTTGCACTTACAGTAGGGTTATTAAGGTATAATGATACATTTTCAGTCAATTTAACAGCATAACTAATAACAAATTAAACCCGCAGCATATGCTATGGGGAGAAATGAGCATTTCTGAAAGAACTATTTAATTTCCTTAATGGTGCATGACTTCTTAGCTTCTTGCATTCCATTTCCTTGTTTGTTTAAATCTGGTAGAAACAATGATCAGGCTGAAGAAAAACCTCAAACCATAGAGAGAGTTCACTCTTGCATATGTGTATTGTTCTCTGTATTAGATGCAGCATGAGACTTGCCCAAATATTTGTAATGGCTAGTCTCTAACAATTGATCCACTGTGTCTTAAAGACAATTATTGCTACATGGAGTGGAGGTTTTAATTTAGTTCAAGGGCTCTGCACAATGGTGGAAATGGACTGCCAGAAGCACGAACAGTTGGAAATACAGATGCTGCTCACTAGATATACACTCAGCGTATTTCTAGGAGGAGGTCTGAATTCTACCTGTCGTTTTGAAATTTGAATTCTGCATTGCCAAAGTGACAACAGGCCTGAAAGATATGTGTGCAGGGAACAGAAAGTTGGTAACTTCAGAATAATGGAAGTTTCCTAGAATTCTAACTGCTAGACTGCCAAGTACCGTCTGCACCATCTGTTCCAGTTTGGGGAGCAAATAATCTTAACCTGTACATCAGAGAAGCACGTAGTGTGTACTGCTATTTATGCTGCTGGATAACAAAAGTTGAGGGAAGCAGTTGTCTTGTGGATATTTCTTGCCAAGAGGACAAGGAAGATAAAAGAGAAAGATGAAAAGGCAGTTGGGATGTGTTAATATTATTTGAGGAAATACTGGCAAATAGTGTAACTGAACAAACCACTGAACATGCTTGAACCTGGGTTTTAAAATTTTCAAGCCACAGTTCCATTTTATTGATAATCGTCACAGCTACAGCAATATCACTGATAAACTATGTGTAGAAAATTACGTGTTCTCCTGTAAATTCTGCTGATTACTAGAAGAAATTTTGGCTATTAAAATTAAATGTGAACATCTACTTCAAGAAATTACAACTATGCTTTTGAACCAGAATGTTTCATTAATAGTAGCAGAGCTTTACTGTGCAGATGTGTACTATTTTCTCTAACAACATGATTATGAAAAATGTACTTTGCATTTGTGCTAACACCCACCAAATGGCAGATATTTTGTGTAGTTTCAAGGAAGGAGACTTTGCTGCAGGAATTAACAATGTAAGGATGGACATGAAGTTGGACAGTGGGAGGAAGAAACATGAAATTAATTTGTACACCAAGGACAAAGAATTTATTTATCCACAGGGATTACATAGACTATGCAAGTCCATGGAAGACTTTATAAGACTACGCTACGTAAGTGATACCGCTATAATAATGT
The DNA here is from genome assembly GCF_036370855.1 of Dromaius novaehollandiae. NCBI lineage: Eukaryota > Metazoa > Chordata > Aves > Casuariiformes > Dromaiidae > Dromaius > Dromaius novaehollandiae. The sequence continues at coordinate 44,021,615 of NC_088099.1, read as the reverse complement.
AGTGCTGATATGGAGAATAGTTATTTCATATAAATTTCAATAGTAGTTCACTCCTTGGTCTTGTTCCAGAAAAACCTCAAACTTGGAACTACTGAGGATGAAACTGGCTGTGCATGCCAGATTTACTCTGTAAGCAGCACCTCTAAGTGCAAAGGCACTTCAAAGAAAGAAAGAATTTTTGAAATGACAACATTCTGGCTTGATAATTTTGCTGTGAAACTTCCTTGCAGTTGAAAAAGACCAGAAAGATGTACCACTTTGGTCAATAATGATTGGTCACATTAGTGACCTAACAGCATGTAAATCTATAGCCAACCATATAAATAGGAAATTACTTTAGGAAGTATCTTAGGAGTGACACATCAATGGGCAGACGCTTATCATTCCTACATAGAGCTTTAGGGAAAATGAAGGCTAGATTAGCCCTGTGAATCTCAAATCTTGCCATGAAATCAGGGCACAGACTTTGAAGTTTTAGGTATTTTGGTGTAGATGCCCAGGTTACTGTATATGTTGAAAAAGTGATTTTCTTTTTTTTAATGTAATGTCTTAGGAGCAGGGTTTTTGTCTCTCAGATAAGTAAATGTGGCAAGCACCCTGTAGCAGTGAGATGTGAGGCCTCTCCCAATGGCCAGTGTGTATTAATTCCTAGTTTTTGTCTTCTTGTTTTGCTACAAAGTGGTTGTGACTTGATTGCTTGTTATATGGGAACTTAAGATGTGTCCATTCTTGTGAGATGGTTTTCACCTCTGTGTTACCAATTATGACACTGAAAAGCACAAAGTAAACACCTCTGCTGCAAGCACGTAACTCCCCTGAGCAGAGTTTTTTTGGGGCTGGTATATCAAGCCCATGTCTCACATTTGTTTTTCATCATGCAGGAAGGTGGACTTGAATAGATACAACTCTGTCTCTCAAGTGATGATGGAGATGTCAAGATTTTGAGTCTTGTTGTTGGCAGTTTTACTTAAAATAGCTCTCTGAAGCTCTCCTGCTAGTTTAAACGGTGTAGTAACAATGTAGGTTTTTAAAAGCCTCCTATTTTATTTCTGCTTAGTGGTACTGAGCTGTCAGTTTTAGAAAATATTTTCTTCATGCTTGTTTATTTCAAGGTCAGAAAGAAGAAGGACTGTGTGCAGAGCAGAGCAACTGAGAAAATGAAGCAAAATGTGTACTTTTTTGAAGCTCAGACATATATGAGTATTTGGAATAAAATTTGTAAAGGTCAAACTGTTGAGATTTTCACAACCAGATGACTACCTTAATCTATACCTTCAAAAAAAGATACATTTAAGGTAAGGTGTATCTGTAATGATAAAAAGCTTGTATCTCAGCTTTGTTTGAGGTGAGGTTATTTCTTAAATCTTAACAACTATATTCTTTACTTTTTACACCTCTGAAAATGCATATGGAATTTAATTCTCTTTTTGTTAATCAAGATTTGAAAGTCATCCTTATTGCAAATTGATATTAAATTTAGATGATGTCAGAAGGAGCTGGCTATCCCATGTTGCTTCTGTCTAGCTTGTACTATCAAGATTTGTTTATTTCCCTCAACCTTTATAGATCTGGCTGAACTATTAGCAGAATCTCTCCGGTTAAAATAATGGAGTGAAGCAGTAACTTCTGTCTCTCTCTTTGCACTAACTCTGCTGCTGGAGATTAGCTAATGGGAGAGCCAGAGCTGTTCTAGTTCTGATGCCCTCATACAGGTCTAGCTAAATCTCAAATGCAGGAAAACAGCAGCCCTGCAAATATGGGTTAGCTTCTCAGGAAAAGCCACAGTCTCAACCAGTAATTTATTTTGATCGTTACTGTTAATTTATGAAGTTAGGCTAGAATGACTTCACTATGTACAAAATGTGTTGTGTTCCCAAGGAATTCCAGCCAATACTACAGCCTGTCCTGCAAAGAGCCACACAGCTACACACAAGCATGTGGCCTACCACCACCTAACAAATCACTAACCAAATTCAAAATGCCATATTTCAAGCTTCCTCAAGAATCTGTTAATTGTAAAACAAGATTGGTTTTTAAACTGTTCTTTGTTGTGAAAGGGAACATGCTACATATTCAAGCATTTCCAGCGTATTTCCTGCTACCAAGACCTCTGTCTTCCATCTAGTCATTTGCAAGTACCCAAAGTTGGCCATGAGCCTGCTTCTGAGAGACCTTCTTCACCAACACATGGCTGTGCTCAGAATGATTGCTCTGGCCTTCAGTCTGCTCATTTAAGCCTAATGAGGTCCACAGAGGTGACTGTATGACTCATACAATGAAGTCATTTTTCCGATTAGCATTCTGACAAATGTATTATAAGTAGAGCTGCTTCAATAGGTCTCCACAGCTGGGGAGAGATCAGGTATCACAAAATATTCAGTTACTTTCTTCTGATCTGGTCAAAGAAATTTCACTCATTCCTGAGTGTGACTCTTCATATAACAGGTAGATATTCTATGTCTGAGGAGCGTGACCCATTCCTAAATCAAGCTCTTCCTGTATCTGCAAGCCAAAATGCTCATACAAGGCACACAAAATAACCTTCGTCTTCTGAAGGTACTCATAATGTTCATTCTAAAAAGCCTTCCTTTTATTAGGAAGTCTTTTATTCATTATTGTGGGATATAATGTGTAGAAATGTAAGCAGCTGACACCTAATGGAAGACTCTTAAATAACCAATTAAAAAGCCATTCTTCCTCTGTGCCTGTGCCCCTTCATTTTGTTATTTGTGAATGTTCACCTAAACAGCTTTTGTTGCATGAATATGTGAGGAAGAAGGGAATCAGACATCATCTAGAGAGTGATTCATTATTTTTTATTTGCTATTGACTAAGCATTATTTGTTATTTTCATATTTAAAAATTATTCATCTGTTTAGAAAGCAGAAACAAAAACACATGATTTAGCTAACAGTTATGCACTACAAATTGTGAATAGTCAAAGTAAACTGTCAGCAAATCTCTCCATGTACTGAAGTTCAGTACATGAACTGTTCACAGATCTAATGGAAACAATGAATAAATTCATAGGAATCCAATTTCTCTACTAAACAATCTGGAATAGAATAAAGTAATATACTATTTTAGATAATTTATTCATTATGAATAATTCAGCTATCACTAATTGGAAGTTTTCTTTGTAGAAAAAATTAATTTTGACCTTGTTTGGTAAAAGACTGAAATTTCTATGAACAGTTTGTTTTTCAAAATTCAACTCTGTTCAGATGTATAATCAACACTTCTGTCATGTGAAAACTAGAAAGAATTGTGCAGAAGCTATTTCAGAGCAAAAAATAAGTCTCTGAAATAGTGCCAAAAAGCAACAAAGGACTTAACCTGTGGCTTTCTTCCTTCAAAACTTTTTTGGGTTTCAACAATGGTATGGTGAATTTCTAATTGTGTTTGTCTCATTTTTGTCTTTATTTCATTTTTAACTTTGAGGTTTTGTTTCTGTTATCATGGCATCAGTTAGGAAATTGGACACATACAACCAGTTTGCTCCTATAAAAAGAAAAATAATTTAACCAAACTGCTTCAATAAAAATCCTTTTATGTGATACTGCTTTCATATTTCAGTAAATAGATCACCATCTCAAAGTATGTGGGAGTACCACTGCTAAAGGAAAAATAAAGTGCATATTTAATTTTACAAGCATGTAAAATTACCCAGATATGGTAACACTCTCAACACAGTGGTCTCCTTGTTGCCACAATGTTCTGAGATATAATTGAGTCAAGATTTGCAAGGTGGGGTTATATCTAATATTAGTCTAACTGCTACAGCTGGGGGGAAAATGACAAGTTTCCAATGCACCTGGAGATCATAACTCAATACAAAGCTCCATAGTGATACTCCAACTCGTTCCGAAATAGCTAGAATGAGGCAGTGTTGCCTAGACAGAGAACTGTACTAAAGTCATTATCCCAGTTTGAGGACCAAAGCAAGTATTTCTGTATGGTCTTGCAAACTTCCAATGAGTTTTACCAAGTCACTGATAGGCAGAAGAGATAACTCTGTTCCTGAGTGACCACTGAGTCATTCGGACATTCAGATTGCTATGTCCTATTGATTTTCAGTTACACCAAGAGACTTTGGGAACAGAAATTGTCTTACCCATGGTGGGATCCATTTAATCTAACTTTAGGTATCTACAGAATAAATACCGACAGCTGAGGCAGTCAATTCAGGTTCCTGTTGCAGCGTGGGGGAAAGAAGAAACTCTTACAAACACAGTTCATCTGACCCACCTCAGAGAGTAAATTGCTTCAGCAAATGACTTTCTTACCAAACCAGAGGACAAGAGAAGTCCTCTCCCTTTAAATCAGTGCTTTCTGGGATTATAGGTGGTAAGGTGGTACAGTAAGTATGCTTTTTCTGTTTGGTTTTGCTTTTGCAGAGCAGGCAACTTTGTTTCTTTTCACTCATTTACCCTTTCCAGTGAATTATTTCCTATCGGTCTCAGTTAGCTTAATCGGTTGTTTACGCTAATCTTCACAAGTGTGATACTGTAATCTTTATGGATCCGGTAATTGTCTGCTAAAGAGTGACTTAAACCTGCTAGAATATTATCTGTGATATAAACCAGTAATATTATATCTTTTTCTCCTTTGCACGGAGGAAAAAAAAGGAAAAGAAAAGTGCATTTGACAGAACAGTCTGACAGAAAAATCAGACTAGAAAGGGTGGGCTAGAAAAGAGAGAGTGAGGTAGCAGCCTTCTATGATTCCTGAGGAGACAATATATTTGATGATCTCATCATGAAGGTTACTAAATAAATGAAAGTAAATGGCTGGTTGATTCCCTTTAATTCAACGTGTGGTGTAGACACTTCCTTCCCATTCCCTCACTACAGTACATTGGATCACATTAGGCTTGACAATAAGGATTGACTTAGTGGTTTTTAGTTCTGTATAGTGATTTTGAATCTTTTTCTAAATGATTTACTGATTGCTGTAATGCGCTTTCTAACTCTTCATGTTGTTGGTGCTGCTTTTGTTAACTTTTTGGGGAAACTATTACTAGAACTTTATTGACATATATTAGCTGATAATTTCCAAAATCTCCCAGTTAGCTATTTATGTTATTATTGTTATCAAATACCCTCTTTTTTTTTTTTTTTTTTTTTTTTTTTTTTTTTTTTTGCATTCTGTCCTTTTGGGTGGAGGAAGGGTTGGACATACATAGTTGTCAAAGACCATAATAGGCTACCAAAGTTACTATTGCATTAAAGCAGGTATGAATTTTAAAGTGTGTTTGACTTGAAGCAGGAATGCAGTACAAATGCAAATATTCCCCCGTGTAAAATAAAGCAAATGAAAGGAAATGAACATAAAGTACTGATTCCATGACTCATAATCAATGCTAGTAAGGATGTTGGAATGAATGGTTTAGAATTTCTGAAGATGGTTACACAGTATTAATCCACTATCTTGAGTTATTTAATATGTCCTTGATAGATGCTAAGGCATTGGTGAGGCTTTGCATACATCCTGGAATTAGTGTCATTTAAAGAATTATCAGCTTTTATCGCCTCTCTTGCCAGTCAGTACAAGTTAACTTATTAGACTGGAAGAGATAGAGAATGATGGAGACTGCAATTTTTTTTTTCAGATTTCTCATAATCATCTTTTTATGTGACTTCCATCTTTATTGCTTTATGTCCATGATCCTTCTCCAATTTATTAATGGTGGAACTTTTGCTTTTAAAAATTGGTTGACCCAAGTAAGACTTACAAATGTCTTCAACATATTTTTGTATCCAGTTTAATTAATATGTTACTTATAGACTTTAACAAAAATCATTAGATATGAGCTTTTTCACCATTACATATTTTAATGGCAAAATCAATCAATTTCTGGTTTATATTATTAATATTGATTTACCTTCAGTTTCCAAAAATACCCATCTGATAGCACAGTGCAATGGTGCTGGTACTTCATCAGGTTTAAAGTCAGCTTTTCAAAGAGATTTTGATCTTAGTCAGGACTGTTTCAACTGAAGTGGACTGATAATCAATAAAGTGAGAAAAAAAACTGTTGCTGTGCTTTTGGGATAGAGAAATTGAAAATTCAATCCATATTTTAAGTGTTTAAAACAAGTAACTCCTTTCTAACTTCTTTTTGCGTGTGTTGTAAAATGGGATTGTATGCCCATCCCTTTAAGTTATTTGGTTTAGTAGAAGCAGACTGTCCATTTATTTTTACCTACCTTCACTTCTGGAGCACCCATCTTGTAAAGGCACCTTCTGCTGTATCTGCTCATGTTCACTAGTGGCTTGCTCCACCAGTAGTTCTGGAAGCTGGTGAGGCAGCTTTTTGAGAAGGATGTTGTTTGTTTTGGGAAAAGATGACAGAATATGGGACCTAAGGATCCTATAGGCGATCAAATCCATACCCTCCACCCCCGCCGCCAAGTTTCCAGTGAGGAGTAACTGACCGCACAAGCTGCTTCTGTTGATATCAGCAAGTGCTGACCATAACAACACGACAGCTAGAGACGTGAGAAATTTTCATGGTGAAGCCAAGCACCTCTGAAAGTTCACTCTTGTCTAGAAGTCCCCCATACTAAAACCAGGGTAAAACTACTCTTGAATTCAAAGGGATTTGGATGTCGAATTTGGCTCAGAGTTTCATCCTAGTTCATAAACTCACTGAGAGGATTATTATCCTATTTATAAGCCTTTTAATAAAACACAGGTGAATACAGTGCTTCTCTGAGATGGACACAGTATCAGTCAAAGCCAATGTGGATGTTCACACAAGTTTTCAGTGCACCACCGAAGTTTTCACAGATCTCATCATACAAGATTACCTGTTACCTCCATTGTTACTGTTTTAAGAAATTAAAAAAAAAACACATTCATTTAGATTCTTGCAATCATTTTGATCTCACAATATTCTGGTGATAGTGATTCAACCAATGGCCCGCACATTGCTTTTGGCCTCTGAGCTGACTGCAGGAATCCAGGCAGACTTCTGCTGGAGGAAGCTGATGCCACCATCCTCGGATGGGAAACAAGCTTCTGGCTGCACCTAAGCATGGCCACACATTTAGAACTGTGACTGGGTCCCTGAACCTAGTATCCAGCACTGTGTGATATTTAAGATGTTATTTCACATTGTGGGCCTTAAGTTATTAAAAAAAAAGAGAGAGAGACAGAGCAAGAGGGAGTGAGAGAAGGAAAATCTCACCATGCGTGCACTCCTGCTGGTCCAGTTTTGCCTCTGCATAACTGTGAAAGAGAGTAAATCCTACGTTTGGATGCATTTCTACGACTGAGTGCACTAGCAAGCCATTGAAATTTAAGAAACAATAATATATTGGCTATTTTATACTCTTACATGGTTGTGGTGAATGTGCTGAATTTGGGCAGTACTATGGCTGTAATTTGGAATGTGTGAATGTGATATTCTTTGACCTTGGGATGTAAGGGCATCCCTGAGCATATATTTTCACTCTCACACATATAACTTGCCATTGGACCAGAGAGAATATGCACTGGAACATGTGATTTGTGTATTTGCGATGGAGGGAGGGGAGCAGTACTAGGGATGGGATCCTTCATGCAGTAAATATCCTCAATTATGAAGTCTGGAGGGAAAGAAAAAGGTGAGAAGGCCAGACTGTGGCTGTCTAAAGAGGTAAAAGGAACAAAGACTGTTTCTTCCTTTGTACTCACCTAACAGTGACCTGTGAACCATTTCCATATTAGCACTGTTCTGATGTGTTATAAGTCATGCATACAACAGTAAAAAAGGAGAAAGCTTTTTTTTGTCAGCTGTTATATAGTCACACAAGCACCAGGGACAGATCAGACTGGCCCGATCTAATCACAGATCCTGATTTTCCAAAAGGTAATTAGTGTTCATAATCCTAAATAGAAGTTTTTGTCCCTTCTGCATCTGTTTTACTGCATATTTGAAAAATTATATTAAACTAGAGCTTATCCTTCAAACAATGAATTAACTCCCCTTTTCTCTCTTTTCTGTCTATTGATAGTCATATCTCTTTCAGGATTTCAAGAACCTTTAAAATAGAACTGTTCATAAAAAATTGAATAAGGGAGATTTTACTCCAGCACACTGTAAAGATCTCATCAAAAGACTGGCAAAATGTATCACCTACTTGGACCTAAAAGCTGTGATTTCAAGTATATGATCTGAAAAGCCCAAGGTAGAAAAGCCTATGACTCAGCTGTAAGACATTTCATTACATGAGAGCCTCCATGTGCCATTTAAAATGTGTAAGTGTCATCATAAACCTCCCACTCTCCTAAGAATAGAGCTATCACTGGACCCTGTTATCTCACAACCCCAAGGTACAATATGATAATGATACTGCTTAACAACAGTGTATGTAGAGAGAAAACATTGGAGATGCCGCAAGGGTCTCAACTATAAAGAAAATCAAGTTAAAATATTAATTTACTGATTAATATAACATTAGATGACCCATTTCTCCAGCTTGTTAAACAACAAAGACTTGCAAAACTAAATAAAGGCCTAAGAGATAAGTGTTTGCAGAATTCCCATGGAGATGTTTAGCTCCTTTTTAAACTTCATTAAAGATGTACTTTGCATATAACAGGCAGTTTTATTTTTTTGCTGCACTGACAAGTCCTGATTGTGTTTATTAACACACACTTTCAAAAAAAGTTAAAAAGTGTGTGTGGGGGGGGGGGGTTTGGTCATAGTGTTTGAAAAAATAGATCATATCGTAGAATAATAGAAAATTTCAATGTGTGCAGAACAGCCTTGTAGGGAAGAAAGAAAGCAGGATCTGCTGGGTAAATCATGGGACAAGGAACCAAAAGTTTGGTGTTCTGCTATACTACAAAATGTGGCCGTTTGTCCCCTTTGTATGAATGGAGGCATATCTGTAAAATGAGGATGAGGAAAGTTCTTTTTTTGCTTTTTTCTATTTAAAATGCCTGCTGCTTGGAGTATCGGGAAGCTGTGATACACAATTTATTTAAGGGAAATGACAACCTAATTTAAAGAAATTTGTTTTAAAACTTAAAAAAAAAAAAAAAGGTGAAATCCTACGGTAAATTTCATCCCTGCTGAAGCAGGGCTGCATCTCATATCATCAGTATGTGGCTTGAATTTTTCTGCTGTATCTTCCTGAAAAATATCGGTAGGAGTATTGTCTCTCTGCCTCATAGTATCAGAACTCTCACTGCGCTCCTGCGAGCTGTTCTGCGATGCACTAGAGTCAAGACACTGTGAATGTTCTTTTCTCACACATAAATGCCTCTCTCGTTTCCTCAGTGGTCCACAGGATATCAGCCTGTAAGCACTGATGTTCACCTTGCATCTCACACCACTAAGTATATTTTTTAAATGAGAGCAAACGGAAGAGAGAACGATGAATTCCCAACAGGTGGGAAAGAAACAGCTATTTCTGGAACAGGTTTTTATTATTACCTTTCTGCAAAGTTTTGAGATACTAGTCCTGGCCACCTGCGATATATGTCATTACGTAAGCTGGGAGTAAGGCAATTCATGCTTCCTAAAGTGTATGAGGCAGAATCTGCCCTATATACATATGGTGTCCCTGGTTCTTACCCCGCTCTGTGCTTCTGTCCCCGGTTGCTACCTCCAGGGTACCAGCTATCCTCGTCCTGCTCCCATGGCAACAATCCTCTGCTACACTCTCCAGCATGGAAGCAGCTCCATTTTCTGTCGCTATCTTCTTTCCTTTATTTATCAGGCCATCTGTGCTCATTCCAAAACCTCCACTGTAAATGTACTGATCCTGTACATGGCTCCTCTTCAGTCAAAAATGACTGCGAGCAAATTCAGGCCTTCCTTCTTTCTTCTCCTAGCATACTCTGAACTCTTGTCTTCTACGCTTGGCTGCCTGAAAGAGGAAAGTATTATTATTATTTTAAACATTGTCCTCCCACATTTCCATGGCAGGATCAGCATGAATTGAATTGGAACCGCAAACAGATTTTAAAATGCAAATTAGATTAAGAAAGGTTAGAGTTGTATGTGCTTTAAAAACACTCCAACTGGCACCAGATTCATTTTTGCAGACAGTTTGTGTACAGAGAAAGAAGTGAATTTTTTAAACAATTTGCTAACATCAAATGGGAAAAAGATTTTAGAATAACCATTCCCTTTCATTTTTGGTTGTCTCCTCATTATGCTGGAAAGCATTTCATAACACAAAATATTCATTTGGGACCATGATTCAATTGTGCAAACAAGCTAGTAACAGCTAACAGTTCCAGAATCAATATGCAGCCATTTAAGAATGCTGAAAGTACCTGGACACCAAATGACAAAAAGAAAAAAAAGAGGATAACAATTTAATGGCAGGAAAGGGGAGAAAAATGCAGTGGAGGAGTTATAATTCCCAGGGAAGTGGTAACAGAATCAAATTATTGTAGCAGTAGATGTGTCATTTTGAAATCAACTTGTTGGCTTGTGTTGGGTTGCAAAAACAATGCCACTATTAATGAATACATCACTATACATTACAATGACTACTAAGATATCCACTTTTATATTACAAAGTGATTTTTGTTTTCTATAAATCTTCTGCTGTTATTTATTTTTGATACCTAAAGGGTCTGGGACATGAAATTTCCTTTAATCTCAATGAGAAATGTAGGATATTAAGTAACTGTCAGGATGAGATCTCATGTTAAGATGGCATTGACTAGCTTCTTTCTCCTAAAATCTAATTAATCATCTCTGAGATAACCCTTACTTACCTTATTTTGAGGGAAAAGCTGTTTTTGCTTCTCTACGACTGGCGAGGTGCCAACCGGCAGAAAGCAGCTCTGTAGAAAAGAACATGGAGATCCCAGCAGACAAGTTGAAGATGAGTGAGCAGTGTCCCCAACGAAAGACAGAGGGAGGCAAACTCCTTACTGGACTGCACTAGCAAGAGCCCAGCCAGCAGCTCGTGGGAAGTGTTTGTTCCCCTCTGCGAGCTCACATGTGCTCATATCTGGAGCACCCTGCTCAGTTTTGGGCTCCCCAGTACGAGAGGTACTGACAAACTGGAGCAAGTCCAGCGAAGGGCTACCAAGATGGACAGGGGCTGGAGCACGTGACATGCAAGAAGAGACTGAGGGAATGGGTTTATTTAGCCAGGCAAAGAGAAGGCTAAAAGGGGATTTAATTGCTGTCTTTAGGTGCAAAATGGGTGGTTATGGAGAAAGCAGAGCCAGTCTCTTCTCAGGGATGCATGACTAAATGACAAGGGGCAGTGGTCACAAGCTGCATCGAGGGAAACGAGGTGCGGACTTGAAAAAATTCTTCACAAGGAGAGTGGCTATGCACTGCACAGGCTGTCAAGAGAGGCTGTGGACTTTCTGAAAGTTATTCACAATTTGACCGAACTAGGCCCTGAGCAACCTAGTCTAACTTCAGTTAGCCCTGATTTGGATGGGGAGCTGGACCAGATAACCAACCTATGGAGGTTAACCCCAGCAGAGATTATTCTATGATCCATAATTCTAGGAATACCAGTACCCTGCAATGATGAATCTTTGCTGTTCTTTCCAGATTCACAGAATAGGAAATGTTAAAAAAGAAGGGGGGGGGGGGGTTATGTTTGCACATCAAGCAGGGCTAGGCCACAGAAGTGGTTGACTCAGATTCCATTGAGTAAGTAACTTAAACAAACCATTGTAACCTTGAGCAAACAATAGAGCGTCTCCATGCTTCAATCTCCTCCAGTAAATGGAGTGAACAATATTTCTTTGCTTTCATTTTAAAGGTAATTCACTTCTATGTGTTAGTTCTTTACAGACTGAGCCAAATCTTCAACTAGTGATCAGAGAAACTATGGTGGTTATAGGAATTGTGGACCTGGACAATATAGATGTTCACAGTGTAGACTACATAGAAAAAAAGGGTAAATCAGTGGTCCCATATCTTCCTCCTGGATATAGAAACCTGTTTCAGATATGTCAGTGATCCCAATGACTGTTCTAATTATTATGTCCGATAAGGGGTATAAGTACACAAGGAAATAGATCTCCTTTTCTCCCCAGTCTTCTGAGAAGTCATAAGCTGATGCCTCAATACCTGCTCTGCCCTAAAAGAAAATACTGTCTCCAGGTCCTTGCTTCACGCTCCTGCCTGCTTTTCTAGGTGGAGTGCTCTGCTTCATGGGTGTATACTGAGACACTGTAGGTGGTAGGTCAGTACTGCGTAAATGTTTTGTGGTTAAAACCCAAAGACGTGATTTGTGTTTATAAGCTTTAAATTGCCTTCCTGACAAAATATGCATAAGCTGAAAGCTTCTGCTCATGTAAAATTGTGATGGATTGCGTTTTATTGGAACCACCAAGTGAGTATGATACAAACAAGCTATTTTCTATAACACACACATATACTGGTATATATACTCACACTTAAGTATACACATGTTCACACATTTATATTTGTGAAAAATGACAAATATATTTAGTTGAATCACTAAACTCAGTGTTACACAGACGCCCAATTTTCAGAAATAAGCTTAGTACTAAGTACTGAGAATATATAGAGTATATAGAGATATACCTATATCAAAATACAGGCACAATATTTATAGAAACATTTGTACAAAATAAAGATATTAAAACATTCTGTATTTAAAGACCCAGTACTTCTGTGAAAATGATTTTTTGTTCACCTATAGCTGATTTAACTAATACCCTGTGAGAAGAAACAGAGATGAATAAATCTTTCCCAAGACTTTGATGTTTGTGAATATATAGATGTATTTATGCACATACTCCTTCAATATTCTCTTTGTATTTCTTTATGTCTAAAAAAGTCATTGTCATATTTTAAACGTTTCTTTTTTAGAGGAGTTACTTGATCTAGCATTCCTAAATTAAAATTAAGGGAATATAAATTCCAGGGAGTATAAAGTTAAGAGTATATTGTTTCTTTATAATGGAGTCCTTCAAAACAGGAAACTGTGTGTTTAATATGCATGTGTATTTGACAGCAAGAGAAGAAATAAAGGGCAGAGTAAAAACTGTTTGTGAAAGCTTGGCTTTTTTCTGGCTAAGAGGCTTTTAGTGGCAATAGTTAAATGTCGAATATAATTAGACAAAAGTGTTGTTTAAAACTGAAAATAAAGTGGAACATACTTGTGAAGACTGCCTATCAGAAATTTAAAAAGTAGTAGTGCATAATTTATCAGTGTTAATAGCCCTGGGTGCATTTCTGAGGGAATTAACCTAAACAGTCAAACTATTTATCACATCACAATACATAAAATGTACTTTTAATTAATAAATGGACATTCTATTGCCTTTACGGCTACAGCAAATCAATCCTCCTTTACCTTCTGTCTGCAGTTTGGGTTCCTTTAATGGGTTTTAATGGGTTTTATTCTACAGTCACCCAGCAAAGCTTATTCATTTGCTTCCTGGAAGACTTTCTGTACTTTGTGGCATAATCTCACAGTGTCTTTGGTATGCTTCCACCAAAATATCACTATGGACATAAATAATAACTGTCTGTTACCTTAAAGCATCATTCATTACTCCCGAGATGACCTGCTTGGTTCAAACCTACCTTGGAAGTAATGAAGTTACTGTAATGTATCATAGTTCTCGTTAATAGACTAAGGCTGTGAAGTCTGTTGGTTAAAACATTTTCTCAGGAAATTGAGGTATTTCCAGTTGCTCTAAACGGTTAATAGAGTACCCTGCTTGCACTATCTTAAGTCAGTTGGCTAAGGAGATCTTCTTTTCTGCTAGATCTTATGCAGAAGCGAACTAGATCGACCCATTTCTATACTGGAATAACTGGAGTCTCTGTATTGGGACAAAATAACCAAGTATTTTGAGAGGATAACTCAAGAGCTCAGAGTTGTACAGGTACAGCTGTTTTTTTGCCTGAAAAAATTAGTCTGTGACTGTTTCTGTGATAACATTGTAATATCAGACAGAATTTCATCAGCTGATCTTTGACACCCAGAACGTGCAGTTGCCTAAACCATCCCTGCAGTGAATAAGTGTGCTAAGGCTATATGGGCATGGATTTGGTGGGCACGGAGGAAAATCTTAGTTCCTCTGAATTCTGAGAAAAAAATTCCAAATGGTTTGAGTACACTCAGAATTTCAAGTAGAAGACCTGAATTTGCTCGACTTCATCCACTAAAGTTATTAAACTTGAGCAAAAGGAGAGTAGGAAGCAGAATAAACTCTGTAGCAATATCATAATGTGGAAAGCTGGAAAGAATCAGGACCAGAATTATAAATTTAATGCTCATAAAACCACTGCAATTTGTGATTAATCTACCTATAACTTTTTCCAAAAGTGTTTATGTAAAGTACAAAACAAAATAGTCCTTAAAATGAGTATATTTGTCATTGAAAGATTCCCCTAACAACCTCCTAATGAACCTTGGTTTCCGGTTTGGTCCTTGGCATAGGTCTTTCTTCATAGGTAGCATTACTTAGAGGAATCTTAAGACAGTCTTATGGAGTTTTCCGGGAAAGAAAAATGATTTTTACATCCCTTATACTGCTGTAGTGCTGTTAAGCACATATTAGATGCAGCTGAAAATTTGTCTGGATGGTATTTCCCCTTGTTATGGGGCTCAGTTCTGCTTCTGTGGGAATGAACTTTAGCAGACAATTACAAAACTAAAAATGGCTGAATAATCTTTCCTCAGACTATATGTGTATATGCATACATATATAGATAAATACTCCTTGCAAGAAGATCAATCACAAGACATTAAGATAAAAGTATATATATTTTTAAAATCAATATAATTGTTTCAAAATGGTTGGGAATCTGAGTCCTCATGAAAATGTAAAACTGTTATTTTTTATTGCAAAACTATAATATAATTCTTAAAAAGCATAGCATAAGACAAAGATCAATGTGCCTGGTATAGTACTGCTATTAGCAGAACAGGGATAAATATACAGAAACATATGGAGACAGTAGTTCAGAAAACAAAAAAATGCAGCCTTAAATCCTGCTTAAAAATGAAATCTCCCTTTTCCTTTTCTCTCTCTTTTCTTCAGCATTTCCATGCCTAGAAGCAGATACATATCTCAGGTAATTAGGTCCTGCTGCTGCTTCTTGCTTCTCACAACTTCTCTTCCACTCTATTTTAAAGCAAAGTGACTGTGGCTCTTTACTATTTATGGAGACTCAGATCTCCACTTTTATAGAGCTCACCCACTGAACCAAAACCGCAGACCAAATTGACACCAGCTGTGATCCATCTCCAAAAATTTATTCCAAGAACCTACAAATATGATTTTAGATTTTAACCCCCCCTTCCCAAACCTAAGCAGTTGTTATGGTAAAACCTACATATCACCTTAAAAAGATACAGAGCTACAGATCAAATAAAAGCATAATACGTCATACACAGCATATAGGAATAGAAGGCTGACTCAGAGAAGTGAGAATTCTTCCAGTTTCTGCTTTTCTCTGTTTTCCTTATGCTTTGCACACATAATTGTCAGGATAAAAAGGAGCTTGGACAAAGTTATTACAAAGCAATAGGTTAGACCCTATGGCTTTTTCTTCACGTGACAGCATAGCAACAATAAGAAAGATGCAGGCAAGTGCTTTATTGAATGTATTCATCAAAGAAGTACTTTTTTTTCCTTGCTTTCTGAGATTTTCAAGTAATACTAAAAAAGCAAAGCATATTGAAAGACTGTGAGTCTGCTACAACACCAAACATGAAAAAAGTGTTCAGCGTAAGGAGATGGTCAAATGTAGCTCTAGCTTTTATGTATGTAAATATGGAGTAGTTCAATTGAGGTCTGCGGTAAAATTTCACCTTTGAAAATGTATTTGTCTTTAAAGTATGGCTCTTAATTTTTTAATCTCCTTGCTTAAAATAAGCTGTAAGTAAAGTTTTCATTGTGAAGAGTAAAGAGTCTAAATTTCGCTCATGTTAGATAGACGTTACATATCCAGGATAGGATTTTCGCAGCAGTCAGATTTTTTTGAGCGTTTGATAATTGGGATTTCAATTCCATCCATCTCTGCCTTTATAATTTCTAAAGTTAAAGAATCTGTGATGAAATTGAGCAATATTGGCTTGATGTCTTCCCAGTTCTGTGACTTACTTTTTGTCATAGCCGATATAGGTAACTGCATAGGTAGCTACCTGTATCAGCCACAGCTAATTTTCTGTATTTTGAAAAACATTTTTTTCTAAAGCAGTTACTTCATATAATCCCATCCAGGTGTTGATACAAAACCTATTGTTTGATTCATTATATGGTTTTCTTTAATGGGATATATACACTTTGAAAAATAAATTTTATCATTATTAGACTTGCACCATCTACAAAACACTGCGAAAAAGTTAAACTCTCTTATACAGGGTGTCTTGATATTTATATGGAATTACAAATGTTCCTGTTAGAAGGTTATCCTTGTAACCATAGATTAAGGCCGCTGCATGAACACTCTTTTGCAAATCAATATTAATTAAAAATTATTATGATCAGAGAACTAAACAAAGGGCCTGTGCTACTAAAGAAAGGGTATGCCCCAGTGACAGATCACTGTTAAAACCTCTCATGCCATTGGGTGATATTTGCCATATGTCCAATGATTGATAGTAAGATTTAATGAGTTCTTACAAGCAATTAAATAATCAAGGGTTCCTGCTGTTACATGGCATAGCTTGATAGAACAGTGACAAATGAGAGAATATCTGCAACCTAATCAAAGGGACATATTTCCTTGGGAACAAAATAATATTATCCACCAGTGCAATCAAAGGACAAAAGAACACAGAGAGGACGCAACAGAATGAGATAAATTTTGTGCTCTTTTCATTATTCTGGCCATACAGTTTCCATTTATTGGATCCTATTAAATCAGAAGGAAAATTAGGCTACTTAAATATGTTTCATTTGTCATACACTGTTAGCTGGTGGGTACATATCCATATCCAGTCACCTCAGGTCTCCTTTCCCCATGAAACAGAAGCTTAGGTTATATTTTCTGTATTCTCGTTTGGTTCTTATTTTTATTGCCACAATAGAAGTGTTACAGTGGTTTTGTTTTTATTTTCACTTTAACTAAAGGGATACAGTTACAGTCTCTGTGCCATGCAAGATTTATCAAACATTTTTTGTTTAATGGGTTATTTTGAACATTTGTATTTATGTTCCCTTAAAAGTGTTTGAAAATAGTAACTCATCATAAAAATGGGAAGGCAACTGAATTCATTTTGGACTTGCTTAGATTTAGAACAAATATATGTGTGTGTGTGTGTGTGTATTTATATGTATATTTTCAAAAGTTATTATGTAGATTAAAAGTCTGCACCTTAATTTGCAGGCCTCTACACATTGTGCAGTGGAAATGAAAAGTTTTCTAATGAACTCTACCCTAGTGTGACAGTACATTTGATTTTCTTAGTTTTTGTAACCAAGAAAGCTTTGGAAATATCCTTTAGAAGACATCCTGAGAACTCAGGAATTCACATACCATAGACTGAAAATCACTAATGGACAGATTTATTTCCCCAAAGTTAAAATTGATTGCAAATAATAGGAATAGATATATACAGGTAACAGAACATAGATCAGCTTTTTCTGATTTTTTGTAATATTTTACCTTTGTGATTAAAGAGAGAGATTAAACTATCTGCTTGGGCCCTGATTAATCAGGCTTTAGAAGCATAAACTTCAGACAATCAAGTTGTCCCATTCAAATCAAACGGTAGACTTCTGGCCTCCAGGATGTCAATAGTCAAACTGCCTTTGACTTTGATGGACTTCTTCCTGTGAGTAGAAGTAAAGCCCATGCTTAAGTATCCTTCCATTTTTCAGCTAATTTTTATGTTAGCATTAACTTCACTCCTGGTGTGGGACAGTACAATATTTTTAGGGGCAATGCATGTTTCACTATAAACTCAAAGTTTTCTTTTTATTTCTGTCAAATAAATAAAAATATTTCAAGACTGTGAGCTATTTTATAGCTAAAGATCCCCTCAGAAAATTTAACTGTCAGACTGTAGCTCTTCTGTACTATATTTGTGTTAGTTAATGTGTAGATTAAAAGTTACAGAAAGGTATGATATAACTAATAAAACAAGGATCTGCTACTAATAAGAGAATATATTTAGATATTTTAACACATGATGCATCTTTATACTATATAACACATGACTTTTCTAAATATACATTGAGAATTAAGCTTTTTCTTAATTAAATCTGCCTTGCTGCCATGTGGGAACAGAAGTGAGCTCCTCTTTAACAGACCTGACCCCAGGAGAGGTCATTCGGTCACTGAATACTCCCAGAGCCCCTTTCTCAGATGAGAATTTAAGAAGCAGCAAAGTGAGGGGATGACACATATATTTAATGGTTCAAAGTCTGGTGGCTTTGGTAGCTAGTATATGGAATTGTTATCTGTGCCTCTTACCTCCAAGCAAATGCTCAAACCCTCTTCCACAAAGTCTTGAATAAGATGAGGTGGGATTTTTCTTCTTTACCTCTTTTTTTTTTTTTTTTTTTTTTTTTTTTTTTTTTAGATTTGTTCCAATGCAGGATGAAAGCAAGTTGTAAAACTTGACATTTTCACAAAACAGAGTACTTGTTTTCCAGCCAGCTCTATTCAAGAGTGAGGGATGTATCACTGATTCTATTTTTTCCACATGCCAGTACATTTGTTTTGTTTTTCCATACACAAAGCAAAACTTTTTCCAGGATATGTTACATACTTCAGACATTAGTCATGCTGTTTAACCTACTAATGGAAGACATTCAGATACTACACCAAAATGTCAGTACAAATAAAAAAATTATCAAATAACTATAGGATAAAACTGAGTAAAAGGAATCAACAGACAGGTGAAAAGCTTCTTAATTTATCAGTGATTTGAGTATATTGAGCTAAAGATTCTGTTCTATACATAAATGTAAAACAGTTTCTTAATGGTAATAGCAAGTATTATAAAATATGGCTATGATAAAGCCACAGTTCACAAAATACCATAATTATATGTTAGATTTGAAGTGTGGACTAGTCCACTGAAGCCACCAGTGATACATCATGAAGGTGGGGTAAAGATGCTTGAACTAAGGCATATTTTTAGATCAGGAAGGACCTAGTGAGTTTATGTGAGTCTGGAAAGTATATTAATTTGTCTACCCTGAAGTGTTTTGTTCCACTCCCAGTTATGTAAGGTCAAGAACTGCTTAGACGCTCACCATGAAGAACTGCTGAGATTCTCACCGTGATTATTTAGGGACTTAAGGCATCATGACCCATGATGCCACTTAGCCATAAGTGAGCAGCCTGACTTAAATGAACATATCAAATGATGCATCAGTGTGGTTTACATGGAAGGAAAGCAGATCACTGATGCACTGGGTCACATCAGGTCTGAGCTTAATGTGATCTAGTGGAGACCCGCTAAATGAATTCCATGTGTAGTGGCAAGAGTCAACAGCTCATACTAAAATAGTAACTTCATTATTTCAAAAAGCAAACAACCCCTCAAAAAAACAGACAGAGATGCTAAATTTTTGGCAGCATTAATTTCCTAAGGACTATTCTCAATCAATAAATTCACAAAAAGTACACACCTCATTAGATTCCATACAGATTGCAAAGCTAGCTATAATGTAAAAACAGGCAGACAGTCTGTCTCAATATTATTACAGGAAGGCTTGGTTAAATTAATAGCTTCTCATTGATTAAAAAATCTTGCATTTTACATGTTCTTAAGTTGGTTCCCACCATTATCTTTCAGTAACAGAATACGAGTCTTTGGAGAAATGTGGTTATATTGAACTACTGTATTGAAATACAAATGTAGGCAAAATAAGTTGTTTACATTAGGCAATCATAGTTTCCTGTCATAAAGTTCTGTCTACCTGAAAGAAAAAGACAATCCCTTCACTGTGCCCTAAGAATTTGCTATTTATTTATTTTTATAATATTCCTGCCCTGCTAAAAATATAATTAGTTTAGAACATCCACTGAGCATGACTCCACCAAATCATTTTAGTCATAACTGCAAGTGAGAAATCTTTATGTGCAAGCAGCATTTGTCATTGCATACAATGATTCTCCATTTCTGCATTTTTAATTATTGTACCTAATCCAGCTAATAATACCATAGGTCCTGATCTGCTAGTGGTTTCCAAAACATCCTAAGGACCAAAGGTTCAAGAGTCCAATTTACAGAGCTCTGATGAAGGGAGTTTTTTGATACAAGCCATATTCTGAACACTATATCAAAAACTATTCTGAGAGCTTCTACATAAAGATATTAAAATGTAGTTTACTGACATGCAGTGTTGGAAGACTTTTCCCAGTGTCGCAAAGTGTATCTAAGCGGAATTGAAATAATACAAGGCCATAACATTTTTTCTGAAATGTAAAGTGTCGTGATGGATTGCCATTGTCCTTTTGTACGTGTGCAAACTGGATCTACACCACAACCTTCCTGATGAGTCAAGTGTTTTTCTGCTGACCAAACCGTGGAGGAGTGAGCAGAAGTCTTAGTAGGCCAATGTGTTAAGACCTGTGTTTCAAGAACAACTTCTGTACCTCCTCTTCTCCTTTCTCAGCAGAAGCCTTGAATCAAGTGGTATGTTGTTTGCTGTTGTTTGTTCTGTTGTTTGCTGTATGGCAACCAAATGCAAGCTAGCTACTTCAACTCCCATGGTTGGCTGGGGGGTTGGGGTGTGGAAGGCAGGATATTAAAGAGGTTGTCTTTATGAGAACAGGAGATCTGGATGATTTTCCTGTATCTCAGACTTTGGGATGTCACTTGGAACAGTAGTCTAAAACAAACCATAATTGTGGACACTTTGGTTTTGAGGACATTTTAGGGCTTGATTGCTGGAGCAATTGAACTGGCTGGTTGCTGACTGGGTATTACCTCTGAAAAAGTTTATAGGGTAGTAAACAAATTCAGAACCACTTCTAGCTGCTTCTCAGCTTCCTTACCTGCACAGCTGACGCAACTAATCTTTGAAAATGTAACCATTAGCATCATCTAGAGATGGTCTGTGCTTTTGCCAGCCATCATTATGCTAACACCTAAAGGATAGATTTCTCTTTGGAAAAAGAAGCATCCATATAATAGTTGAGACCATTTTATTATCTTACACATGTGCTTTTTGATACATCATATCATTTTGTAAAACTCTTCAGGGAAACACTGGCTCATTATATTGAGTTACTATCATATTTTTCTCTGTTGACCAGCATGATGTACACAGTGTAAAAGTGGGGCTTTTCTTTCCCATGAGACTGAGCCCTTCTAAGTTACATGGGTCAAGCTGCATGTCCATTTCTGGATAATCACCTCATTGGCCGTGTGTTTGCTGACTCCTCTCTTTTCCTTCCTCTGTTTTTTAATTCATCAGAGCCTCTGCAGTGCAATGAAAAGATGTTGCCTGGTTGTCAATGAATTCTGGGGAAGTACCAAAAGGAAAGAGTAAACATCTATATTTGGAATAAATTCAAACTATTATTAGACAGAGTTTTTGGAAGCAGTTGTAATTTATCAGCTATCAGGAGCAATAGAAAACCATACAGATGATAAAAAACATAACCAGGGCAAGGTCCTTCCTGTGTCTGTTGACAACTAATATGCACCAGGAGGGCAGTGCCATATGTTTGCATGTATGTTACCCCAGGGGGCAGTGACATATGTTCACACGTATGTCACCCCTCTGGCCTGCTGTCATAAGGCTGTTTCCCAAGGGGCATGCTCCCTTGAAAAAAAGAAAGAAAACCCACAAATGTGAGTCATCTACATTTCCTTTGTCAGCAGATTCTCTAAGACCAGTGCTGTGTTGGTGAGCAAACAGAACAGCTGCCTCAAAACAATGAAAGTTTCTGTAGCCCCCTCCAGTATCCCCTGAAGGCAAAGAATGGCAAAGAAGAAAAATACAGCCTCTCTGCTAGAACAATCTTACTTGCTAGGATAATTATCCCTACTGAAATACCTAGAACTGCCAAAAACACTTTACTGACAGAGAAGATTTGCTCCTCCCAAAATAGTTTGTGGTTTGTCCTCTTCGGTTTTGTCATGGATTGGGTTCAGTTTCACATCACATCACAACTGGCTTTCAGTAGGATGAAAAGAGTTTGAGTATAGAGGAGTGCTAAAGTGAGAGAGAATCAAAAAGTGTTGTTCATGATACTTTCTCCTGTAGTTTTTGTGGATTAGAGATGAACAGGAATATTAGATTATCTTGACCATTCCCCTGTCAGTGCAAAATTATTCCTTGCAATGTAATTTCTAGTGTTTTGCTCATTCCATTTAGTACTAATCCAAGCAGATAGCCTTTCTGTTGTATCTCTTGGGAGACCATTTATCCCTCAATCTACTTATTCCACTATTAGGTGGATTTTCTGAAATTTGCAGTGTATTTTTCTTTGCTTAATTTCCTTCCTCTCTTTAATTATCCCTTTTGGTGCAAATGTGGCTCATCTTTATATATTTGCATTCTCTCAGAGGTCACTGAGTGTAGTGCACAGAGAAGGAATGCAAACTGCAGTGTGAAATTTGCTTCTAGAAAAGGGTAACCTGTGGGACATTTTGTGTGGTCTCAAATGGCTCATGACTACAAAACATTTTGGATGCCTTTGTGGATATGCATCTGTCTAACTAAGTCGTATTTGGTCTAGGTTTGTTACATTATTTAGACATGAATGCTAGTAACCATTCCAAGGTCTCTCTGCAACAGTTTTAATAGGCACATACAAAGTTGCTTCCCTGTTATATGAGAGAAATTCCTAAGTGGAGAGAAATGTTGGGAAGCTTGCTTGCTTAAGAGGGCAGCTTGGGGTTAGCTGAAAAATAATCATGTCTCCTTTCTCTGAACTGTGTGCTATTCAAAGCCAAATCTAACACATCAGCATCTGACGGACTTCATTTTCCTCTCCATGATTCATAGCTGATGAAGCTACACTGGGCCTGCACTTTTTTAAAGATCTGGGTGATCTCTAGTGTCTTGTATGAAAGGGCTGTGATTTTGGCTTACCTCTTGCCTTTTCTAGGGTTTTTCCACCTTGCATCTATCTTAGTGTTCAGAATACAGAATTACCCTTTTCCTGCTGAGCAATTTCACCTCCTCCAGTGTCTAGAAGCTTCCCCTGTGCTTTAGGCAGCTGTGTTTATAGCTCCAGCACCTCTCAGACAAACTCAGCAGGAAGCTCTGAAAGAGGCAGACAGCTAAGGCAGGATCCAGGACATCATCAGAGGTTAGTCTCTGGGAAAAGAAAAACAAACTCAATAGGAGTAATGGGGAGGAAAAAGAAACCATGGTGGGTCAGGTGGAGAGATTCCTCCTTTTTCTGGGAGTAAATGAATCTGCTCAGGATAGAAACTTCTGGATTAGATGATGTGGCAGGCAGAAGAGACTTCCAGCACAGAGCATCTCTGCATCTCAAGCTGAGAGCTGGAAACAGATGAGAGAGGCAATGATGAAGCAGCTCTGGCTTCAGAGATGGCAGAAAAAATAAGTTCACAGGGATCAGAGGGTAGGTACTGTGTAGAGTTCTCTGTGAACCAAAAATCTAGCAAGTTGACTAAAACCAAGCTGTAAAGAACTTTCCATTCTGGAGCAAAGTAATCAGGGAGAGATTTTTGCAGATTTTCCCTATATATGTCCTTCCCAGTCACCCTGAGATGTGTGTGTGGAGGTGGGGGAAACGTTCCAGGGCAGCGGGGGGAGGATGGCAAAAAGTATTGTATTTTATACTAACAGAAAATCTAGAGGTTTTTTAAGTTGAAAAAGTTTTGGCCTTCTCTACGGATCTCACATAAGAAAGAGGCATTGAGTTCCAACTCCAACTAGAGCCAACACAACAGTCCCACCTTGTGAGGAAATAAAATTTCAGCCCAATAACTATTTGAGATTTATTTATCAATTTATATACTAGCTGTTTTGGATTTTGTTCAGTGCCATATACAGCAGAGTTGAAACTTGGTACTCGGCTTTCTTAAATCAATATGTAGTTTAAGGTTACGTTACCTGTTCTAACAAAGGTTTTGTATCTTTCATGAAGAATAACTCTTCTTTTTCCAAAGGACAAGCAATGTAATTTTGTCCCCAAAGTCTTGTGAATTCCTCAAACAAAGTTACATTTTATCCTAGGTACTTACTACCCCAACAGGATACTTTACTTTTGGTTCCTATTCCTACATTTGTAAAAGTTCACCTATTTTTCTGATTGCAGGCCATTGGCATCAACTCCAAATACTGACAGAACTCTTTGCCTAATAGGACCATTGGGTTAAAATTCTTCACAGAAAATTAGGAAGTACTTTCAAAGACAAATAAATTAGACAAGGCTGCAATTAGCTCATGGATATTCTACAACAGGAAGAAATTCTGAGCTTGGATAAATTATTTATTCAAAGTAATTTGCTTTATGAAATACAGTAGGTCAGAGGTAGGGATCTGAAATAGGTAAAAGTAGATGCTGGCTAAGGAGATAAACCCAAAGAAAGAAGGGAAGCATGTCCTCATTCTTAGAAATGGCCATGAAATTGGCAGTTGGAGCAATGGAGGTTTTCAGCGCTGTGGCTAGAGAGAGTTGTCTAAGGAGTCACAAAGGCAAAATGTTTTCATTTATTTATTTTATTTAAAGAGACTTTTAAAAGTAATGAGGAAAAATGAGAAAGAACCTAAGAAAGCACTGAAAAGTTGGTAGCCATATTAGCAGTCATGCAAGATGATTATGACAGTGGTGTGGATCTGCAGACTATGGTTTTGAGATATTCAAGGTATATGCAGTTTACCTAACCTACCTTACCGTCAATAGAGGATTATTCCTTCTTTTATGCTAATTAGAGATTGGTTATGTACTTCATAATCAAGTTATGCTCTGAAGTCTTCCCGTTCTTATCCATGTTGTTACATTTTCCAGAGACTTGGATTTTAATTATGTATTGTCCTATTAGATTTTTGTTTTGGTGTATCTGTTCCTAACCAACAGCATGAGCTGTTATTTCAATGTACTTGTTTTGTGAATGTATAGTATAAACAGGGGATATTTGAATTTATTACTGTTACAACCTAATCACTGGAATATCATTTCAGTTTCCACAGTGCTTGCACTTCTTATTTTTCTCTTGGAGATTTAAACCTCCATGACTAAGACGAAAACACAACCCGCTGCCCAAGTTTATAGCTGTGACCTGAATCGTTATCTACATCAAATTCTGATTTCGGCTTCTTTAATTTCTTTCTTTTTTTTTGTCTCCACTCTGAGTCATGGTATAAGACCATTCTGACCTCATAAACTACAGATAGAATTAATCCCACTCATTCCTGCAATTTGCATAGTCCACACTTACTGAAAAGGTTAACTCACCAGGGAAAAGCAAGCCAGGTTAGCCCAGACATTGCCTCTGTAGAAGGACGGCCTGTTGTTATACTATCAATACTATATTATCAAGTACTTGAACTTCAGTTTCATTTATCAAACATGGAATCTTTCAGATTATTAGCATTGCTGAGAGAGCAGATTTTCCATGGCACTCCTGCATGTCCAGACCCAGAGGCAACCCAGGAATATAGAACTGATGCTCTGCAGCTAGCCTTGGTAGCAGAAGCAAAAGGGAATTTGGTTGATCACAAGGCAGACGTGGGGACCTGGGGCAGGAGAGGAACCGGAGTGGAAGTCTGTGCTAAAGGGCAGAGTCCTGAACCCCTGGGCTTGCTGCTTGTCCTGGGGCTCAGAAAAGGGAACAGGAGCTGGGGCAGCAGACCGTACTCTTGGAAGGGCTGGTCCAGCCAGCAGTCGCTGGCAAGATTTCTTTTTTCGTTCCAGGTATGTCATTTTACCTCTATCTGCATTGAATTTCATCTTCCATTTCTTACCCTGTCACTTATTGCCATAAAGTCCTTCCTCAAGTCTTCACACTCAGTTTTGTCCATAGTAATAGTACATCTGCATTATCAGTATTAACTGTCACCTCACCATTTATTGTGGTATGTAGGAATATGCTGAACAGAATGGATCCTGCCACAAATCTTTGTGGAACTCCAGGGATGACCTCTCTCTGATGTGAAAAGTGACTGTTTATTCCTCCCCTCTCTTTCACTTCTTTGCTATTTTTCTAAGGAGAGTGAAGAGTAGGACATTTTCCCTCCTGCATATGTCTATACAGAAAGCAAGTATTGACTTTTATCACTGCTTTCCAAAGGGCTTGGGATTACTTGGGGCTTGGCGAGAACTCTGCAAACATACTGTCATTTGGAAACAGGTTCTAGAGATAACACAGAGCACCTGGACTGGCTCAGATTTCCACAGTGTTTTACTGACTGTGCTCTATCTAGGTGTTTATTCTTACTTCTGGTGTCACAGTAGCAAAAATCCTGTGTGAGCTCTGTATTTGTTCTTCGCAAATGAACTCTTATTCACTTGGCAAGAGAAAAAAACTGATTTCTTGTTCTTTGTTTCATGCACACAAATATCTCATGTGATTCTACCTTCATCAAGACTTTATTTGTACATATCAACTGAACGTTTGTTTGTAATCCTATTCCTGTAGTGAAACAGTGGGTTCTCCAGATTCCTGTAAGTTTTCTTAGCATAGCTTGCCTGATCGTAGTCTTCTTGCAACAAAGCTGGTGTCTTCAATATATGTTCTTCTCTAAATGGCAAATTGTAGGCTCCTAGATAGCCCTTCCAACATCTCACAGTCTCACAACCACAGGACATCTCTCTACTGTCTATATTTGTTTGTATTTTTGTATTTATTTGCCTTTTACAAGAATTAGCTTGGTAGCAGTGATAGCTATTATATCTGTCTGAGGGAGCATGACATTCTTTTGTCTGTCTGCCTTGCTGATCTTCGGTTTGGTTGCATCAAGGGAGCATGGATCACAGTTTTAATGATGGAAGTGGCAATTAGTGTTGCTGAGCTATAGTTTCGGGTTTTTGACAGAGCTACTGAGCTTAATAAATTATGGAGACATGGAATCGGGGGCAGTGGAGGGGGAGAGGAAGGCCTCAGAATCTGTCTAAGCAGCACATGAACTTGTATTGCAGTATATTGCTTCTCTATTCAATAAATGTCCATTTTAGTCTGTTTTTTGAAGTAAAGTGTGAAGAAGAAACATCATCTGTAATTAATAACCATAAAAAAAATCTATATGAATACATGCCAAGACAAGGAGTGAAATAGTGATGACCTCCCCACCCCCCACCCGCAAAAAAAGGCTGGAAAAGAGAGAATAAAAAATTCTTTTAAATACTGGCAAAGACTCAGGCAACCAGCCTGTGAGGTGGACAAAAGGCTCCAACAGAAAACTTTGGTGGGGAACTAAGGGCTTTTTAGAGCTATGTCAGATTTTATGAAGATTAAAATAGATCATCCTACAGATTGTTCCTATCTTCTACAGTGTGTGCTTGTGGGGTAAGGTGCAAGTTGTCTCCTCCACGCATGTCTGCATTTCCTCAGCCAGGCCTGGGACTACTTGAGCATCTGTGGCTGCAAAAATACAGAAAGTTGCTCCCCTGTGTGCTCACAGGGGCATATCTTATTTATATTCCAGTTGTGCCCAAAGCATGGCAGATATTTTGCAAGCAAGTAGGAAGGACAGGCTCTAAAACCACAAAGACTACAATGTGCATGAGAAACTATCACAAATGGAAAAAAACACCATCTACAACCAAAACAGTCGAAGTACTGACCAGCCACTTCCCACTAATTGCATTTCTGCCCATTTTAGAGTTGCAAACTATTTCCAGTGCTTTCTTAATATTATCTGGTAATGTTGACATATGTTTGGCCTAAATGTCAGCACATGAATTTGCTGACCTGCTACATGAACTTTTGACCTACTGCTGTTGATAATTAATACCAAATAGTAGTTCGTTGATACTAAAGTTAGTTACTTTTCTGTGAGCACCATTTTAGAGGTGGATTTTGTGTAAAAGGGTCAGTACAATATGGCTATATAGGACAGCTCATCAAAAACTTGAGAAAAGTGGTATAAGAGCCAAGTGGGTGTGTGTTTACCTAAGACTTTAGGGAAGTATGTGTATCTTTTTCCCTCCTTTGCGCTGGCTTCTCTTTTCTGATATTTTTTTTTCTATACTAACAAACTATGCAAACCCAGGGTACAAGCTCAGCTGCAGCACATTATTTACCATATTGTTTGAAAATTAGCACACTCACTGGCACAGTTTTGGCCCATGCAACTAGTGCTGTCTCAAACAGCATACCAGCACAACTTGGCTTGCATGGGGAGGGTCCCTGGCAAAGCCAAGGTCTCAGCTCTCAGAAGGCAGCTTGAGGGTGGCTTCCCTGTTGTAGAAAGCAAGCAGTTTACCCTAACGGATGTGACTCGTGCCATGCCGCATGCCCTCTGCACCCGAGCATCCACTGCAGTATCTTACACACTAAAAATATTTATGCTTTGTGTAGTCCTCCCAGAGGGGAAAATGCCTTATTCCCATTCTAGCAGTTGGGAATGAAGCACAGAACTACTGAGCAGTAAAAAAAAATCTCAGTAGTAATTGTGGTGAAGCTCCAGAAGGTGGGACATTCGTAAGGTTATCCCAAAATAGTGTATGCTTCCTCTACTATTGGAGCTGGCTAGTAAATCAGAATTCTGTTGCACAAAAAAAGTTGGCCTTGGCAGTTTCTGTTTTAGTATAAAATGAACGTCAACTAGGACTCATTCATAGACACAAAGAGTAGCATTCATACTCAGTTTCTGAATAAACTATAGCGCATGGTCATAACACAGATGCATTTTGCAGGAAACCTAGATTCACATTCTTTTGCTTCTTGAGACCAGAAATTCAATAACTGCTCTCCTAGATGCCAACTGGGCCTGTAAGGTGCCACAAGAATGGTGGGTAGAGGGGTGTGAATCTGCCTCTACTCGCTGTCTGTCATTTCATCCAGTGAAACTTTTATCCAATCATTACAATTTTCTGTTAAAAATCCAACTTTGGCAAATAGACATTTCCTGATTAAGAAAAAAAGATATAAAGATCTTGATCAGTTTTGTGCATTACAACAGGACTGATTTAAGTTTTATGATTTGTATTGAATTCAAGGATGTGCTAAATCAGCTCTCCTTTTATCCAAATCTGAGTGAGCCAGCAAAGGAAAAGTGCCTGATCTGCCTGGAAAAGTGCTTTTTGACTGGTTGTCAAAGAAAAGTGAACTGCTTTGAATGTCCATTTTGATGAACTGCTGTCTAAAATACATCCCAAAAAGCTGCAGTCTTATTGCTTATATTCCCTTGTTCAATATTTTATGACATACACATATTACACTTCCACAGTGCAGTATGAATATTACTCCTTTCACAAGGTTGACATAGTCTCAGTGTATTGGCTCTAGGGATTTTTTGCATGACTTCACTAGTAACACATTACTTCAGGTCACATCATATCAGCTAGCTCTGCAAGAATGCCAGTGACTTTCACCTTGTTCCAACTCCTTGTAAATATAATAATTACCAAAATTGTATGATCTTTTAATTATTTGAAAAGCAGTACTTTTGAAAAGAAATAGTCCAGCATGAAAAAATATAAATGCTAGCAAAAGTAGTCACGAGTCTTCTATGCTTTCACACAGCTTCTGACATTTTAAAACCACAGAGTGAGAGAAACTGAAATGAGAGACAGACCCAAATGTCTCAGTGTACTTTATCTTACTTGCATTTTCCCTGTAAGTGTCCTATTTTCACTACTCTGAGCATAGCTTCACAGGTGGTAGCAATACATACATGCAAAGCACTAATACTTTCTAACTTTGTCAAAACCTACTACGCAATTTGGTTGCCAGTGGCCTGTTTTGCTTGCACTGATGCTCTGATCCTTTTCTACCAGAGATGGAATCACCCTGATGAAAGCAAAAACTTCCAGTATTACGGAAAAATTATCTAATGGAGCCAGTATATGTTTCCTGTCAAGTGAAAATCTGCATTTTTTTACATTCTTTCTGTGAATACTTGTGTAACCTTCCTTTCCTTTTTCTATCTAGGCCTCCATCTTGCACACACATTAACACTTCATGTTGTCCAAAATTTGGTTAAAGGATTTCAGCTCATACCTACTATATGACAGAGTTAGGTCCTTTTCAACAAAGTCAGTGGGAGCTTTCCTGTTGATTCAAGATATGTGAATAGTGACTGTTCAATCTACTGTACTCTTTGGGTTTGGGGTTTTAAAGTCACATTGCAGAAGCTTCCCAGACAGATATGAGACAATGGAAGTTTTCTAATTCTAAAGCAATCCATTTTTTTCTTTATTAGGAAATCTTTCATCTTGCTTTAATAAAAGATTAAATATAGTTATTATTTTTTAAGGACCGTTCTAATTTTAGAAGGTAGTAATTTAGTAAGTTAGACTGTTACAATCTGGGGAACAGACACAGTCCTCACTGATAGAGTTCTAAACAATTATACCTTCAAAACTCTAAAAGTCACCAGATGCAGGTTTCCCACTTCCCTCTATCCCATTGAGTATATAACAATTTCTAGCATAATCTGTTGAAATTATTCAGCCAGTTCATAAAGTGTTGTTTTTAAAATGAAAAATGCTATACTCTTTTAATGTCTTCACTATTATAATATGTACTAAATTAGCAGAACCCTGATGCTCTGATCATTTATACCACAATGTGCTATTTAAAACTGGAAGCCCAGCAGGAGATTTTATTTTTATTAATTTAGTATAATTTTAAACATTACAAAAATAGCTGTCTTACAGCTTCCCTGCTGAGTCCTAGATTGTTGCCACAGCCTCTGTAATACTTTATCAGGAGAGTAACATCACTCTATAAATATTGTATAGTTGATTCTGGTTTCAACACAGAATACAAAAGGGTGAGAAAGGCTGAAGAAGAGACAAAAAAGAAACAGTGATGGCTTTATTTTACTTTTTATTTGTCTTTTTATTTATTTTTAAAGGTTCTTTCCCTGCAGAATATTGACCCAACTTTCTGTGAGAAGAGGTGAGAATTTGTAGTCAAAGCCTAAATGTTGACATTCCACCTTGCAGTTAACCTTAGCAATGTCACAAAATGCTGCTGTAGGAAAATGAGTTTCATTCTAGCTCCCTTTTCTATTCTCTCTCATCCTGGACCTTTTCCTGTGAACTGAAGACTAATGTAATGTTATTGTTCAAGCCTACAGTTGCAGTGTAAGAGTAACCTCACATGAATTGCAGTTTTGCAGTTTTAAGTACAGAACTCGTTCTCATCTGCTCACCTTTGTGTGTATATGGTGAGCTTACAGCTGCCTGAAAAAGACATCTTATCCAAGCTCTCATCTGCTTTAGGGACTGAGACAGAGTCAGATAGACATTATAGCTTTTGAACCTTTCATCACGCTTTTCCCTCTTTGTAATCAGCTGAATTCAGCAGAAAACCTTGTCCAGAAATGTCCCTTTGGATGCCCCCCTCAATAATGGACAGGCCTTTGCTATGAAGCAATTTTTGCTATGCAAAAGATGTGGTTTCAGATATCACAAGTCACCATTCATACTGAAAAGTTGGGATGGGCTGTGGCTGAAAGCTACTTAAAGTAAAAAGATGTGAGTTACTAAGTCTAAGCTTACTGTGGAACTCTCCAATGGTTGTATTATTTATACTTATTGACTGACTGATATTATAATTTATATTAAAGCAAGTTAGAGAGCTATTTAATTTATTATTTTTTGCTAGCTACCTGTATTATAGACAGTGATGGCACTTTCCAGGTATAATTCTTACAACAAAATCTGAAAACTCAATGAAACTCAATTCCAAATGATTAGGAGTTATCATGTGAATGTACAAGGAGAAGCATATTTCTCAGGCAGGCAACCCATTCTCTGGTACAGCCCTTCTACCTTTCATTAAAAATTACTGATTTGGCAGATCCATGGTGCAAATATGATTGGCACATGCACCCCTTTTGCAAATGAGGGAGGGAGCCTTCCATTCCAAATGTCCTGACCCATTGATGTTAAATGTCATATAGATATTGACTGAGTGACATGTCGGCGGTTCAGCAGTGTCATAGACAGTGGCTGCATGTTGGCCTGTCTGGGGCATACAAGGCAGGCAACCTTCCTCCTTGATGACCCACCAATTAACCTTAATTAAATCAATAGTATTTTTCTTTGAAGCACATCAATACCAACTAAACCCCCCGCCACCAGCTCTTAGTCCATACCAGTGCACTAGCGAAGTGCTTGTTAATCAGCTAAGATAACCATGTTCATCATCAGTGTTTGTTGCTAGAAAGTGTTGCGGTATCCCTAGTGCTGCAGTATTTACATCTGTGTGCCCACGGTACTGGAAATACCAATTCATTTGCAGGTCTCTTCTTTTTCCATAGCTGCCAGCAGAATGTGAGTGAGGTAAGTCATTCCAAGGATACTGGGAGAAATGAGGCATGAAATAAAAGCTTTCCTGCACTCTTTGCTGATCCACAGGAATGTTAGGCAACACAATGTATTACAGAGAAGCATCCAGGCATTAAGTAAGGCACTGGAACAGCAAGGAGTGAGTCCTCTGTGTGACACACTCTCCTGAACAGATGACAACATCAATGTACTCAGAACTATCACTCTGAGTTCATGCAGCTGAGATCTATAGGATGTCTCACTTGCTATTTTTCTTTGACTGTGTTACAAATAATTATATATTGAGCGATTCTCTGTTCCCAATATTATTAGTTGTACTAATTAAATTAATCAAGTAATTAATGCGAACCCTGTTCCAGATGAGTTCTTGAGCTCAACTGTTTCACCAAAAAAAAAAAAAAAAAACTAAAAGACTCTGAAAATTTCCATGGCTTGTAATGAACAGCTTCATATAGAAACAAAGTGGGATTTTTGCCGTTTGATACCAAATTTTTCTTTTCATCTGAAGGAAAAGACTCGTGCATTTTTTACTCCTGTCAAAAGTAGCCGTGCTCTTGGCTGAGTAGGATTAAAAGACAAGGTGATTTAGAAAAATGTTGCTATGAATTGCTAGTGGAAGAAAGATCCAGGACCACATTATCTCACATTTGGAGAACTGTCTCTGTCCTTACAACTGGCCGATAGGATAATAACTGTCCTGAAAGAAAGATAGATAGGCAGGTGTCATTGTCCTGCAACAGAAAAGGCAACACTGCAATTTTGATTTGACCAGAATGATGAAATTCAGGTTTAAGATCATCTTCCCCTCAGACCAGAAGTCCTCATTTTGCTTATTCAAATGGTAGAAGCCCCATAAATTTCAGCAAGAATAAGTTCTAACAGTGTGGAGGTCTTCTAAGATGTATAGCAAAAGTGTGTTTTTCTAAAGTTTGCTTCCCTTTCTTACCTAATCTGTCATACTACACAAGTAAAAATAACAGAAGGTATCTGGTTTGAAGTCTTTCTTAAGAGCAACTATTGAGAAATTGACTTCCTTAGTGTGGTGTGCTACTTACCTGCATATTAAAAAAAACATACATAAATTTCATATTTTTCTCATTTCTTCAAATGTGGATTTCTGCACCAGAACACATCTGGACAATGGACTGAATTCTGCTAAGAATACTACACAAACCTTTACAGTTTTGGAATACTACAGTTTCTAAAAAATTTAAATTGAATCAGTTGTCTGTGACAAACACTAGATTGCAACTCTCAAAGACTAGATGTTGACAATTTGCTGTATTGCCACAAAGAGTGTTCATATAAGATAGGCTCAGATAATTACATTGTTATTTGTCATGAATCACATTTTCAACCATCCACTGAAAGACTTTCTATAATCTATACATAAATGACATACTAGATTAAAGGTACATAGTTTTTGATCATTTCACATCGGCTTGAACTGCACTTTGCCTAAGCCCCTGACATTGTAAAAATATTCTAGATATACTAAAAACTGCTTGAACCTTTCTCATTGTTTCTTAGTAAGGCACATACAGCTTTTTATTAAATTATTTTCCAAATGTTATTTTGTAAAGAAATTTAATAAAATTTACTACTCTGCAATCCATTGAGCACTTCCTAATTTAATTTTCATATTCTGCATTTCCTGGGATTTACAATTAAAATTGTGATGAGCCAGACATTCAAACTCTTACATGTGTGAGATTTTGTATTTTTAGATAAACAATATCAAAGGGATTTTATTTTTATAGAATAATTTTTAAATAAAAAGTGCAAGCAAATCAGGCCCTTTTGTACACAGATTGTAAAGTTTTTACTAAGTTTGGCAAACACTTTCTTCTCATTTTCTCACTTCCTTACCCCCTCAACTGTTTGGCAAAGTTGAGTGTTTATGCCAATGCCAGATACAGTTAATAGAAAATAATAGTACTGACATTTTATACCCTCCAACATTGATCAAATAAAATTTAGAAAAAAAGCCTATTCTCCAGAACAGACACTGTCATTAAAATTCTTGCAGATTTATTTACATGAAACTCAGCATGTGTGTAACCAAGAATGAACCATTGTATTCAAGAGTGAGTTAGTCTGTATTACTGCTATTTTATTATGCAGTTTGTTGTGTTCACTGCAGCTATATATATTTATTTCTTTTCTAGTACTAATCCTTTATTTTTTTATTCTGCTCTTAAGATGCTTCTTGAACTTTACAGTATCTTGCAAAGTTTGCATTGAATATTTCTTCTACTTTTATAAATGAATAGGTTATCGTTATGTCACTAGCTGAGAATAAAAAGCCCTCCAAACAAACCTTAAAGGTACTAGATCACCTGCATGTTCTTATGATCGTCTTAGATGTGATCACTTTTCCTATCTCGAGCTTGTTAAGGCTCTTGAACTAGTCCCTGAGCTGAGTCTTTGTGCTCAAAAAGCAACAGAGGTAAAAATACTTGAGTTTACTTGAGTTTACTCAGTGATTTAACCAAAGTCTATCATTCAGTCCTCCCAGCAGTAGCTTTCAATTTATGTTCAAGCCCTCACCCTTTTCATACAAGCTCTTCCCAAAAAATTTTGATGCCTTAAACTGAGATTACATTGTGTGTTTAGAAATTAGAATCTCCTTAGAATTTTATCAGAGCCAACAACACGCCTAGTTTATAGGAGAACCCAGTCTGAATCATTTGAGGACTGTTAGTCTTCCTAGAGCATCCACCATGGGGCAAAAAAGACAAGTTTTGTCACTGCCATTAGGGAAGCATCCTAAATAAATAGCTGCCTCTGAAAGCTATAAAACCACCTGGGTCAGAGCAGCGCCAGAGAAGGCATAAGCATAGCGGGCTTTGCAGTTTGGTTGCTGTTATTTGTTACTCCATTCATTATGAAAAAGCAGAGGTATTAATTTTAAGAGGCGTAGGTCTGCTTAGTCTCCTCACTCAGCACTGAAGGTCAATGCTCTGTTGCTGGCTTTATATCAGTAATGTTATTTCCCCCTATATTTAACGGGAAGGAGTGAGACAAAAGTTCCAGTCCACTGCAGACTGGGACTAGGGATGTCTTGGCAAAGCAGGGCAGCTGGTGCTCTCTGATACCAGAGCCTGACTCACGGCAGCCCCGCAGAGGATTCTGGATTTGGCTGTGTAATGCGAAACAGTTTCAGAGTTAATAATATACATATGCAAATAATGTTGTCTCCACTGTATTGTTTCTGGACTTGCCAGTCTCGTTTCAAGATTTGTTACAATAGGTAAGCTTGCCGAACGAAAAACATCTGGGACTATAAAGGTGTAGACTAATTAGGGTCTAATAAAGCAAGTTACAATTTGGCTACAATTCTCAGCAATAGAGGGATTTTAATTACTGAGGGCAAACTGTGGCTGCTTTTAACTACTTTTGTGTTTATGAATTATCTTTGGATAGATCCTAAGCTTTGCCCAAAATTCACGGAGTTAATTTCAACATAAAGTCTTTGCAGCTAATTCACAAGGAAGACTAGAAACTATGTTATACTTGTGCTAGATTTCCTTATTGAGTAGCCTTAAGATCTAAAAGAAGTTTTCACCTCCTGGACTTCCCCACTGAAATGCATATACCATCTACTAGGGGCAGCATTACCTGATGCAGATGTAGATGAGCCAGGGAAGCAAAGTGATCACCAGCAAGTGCTTCGTATTACAAACAGAAGAAATGTTTTGTTCATCCCTCATCACTGTCTCAACTGCAGTAGCTTAAAAGGAGGATAGAGGAGAGCTGCTCCTAATACTCTCTGAGTTCTTTGGGACCTTTCATATGACTCCTTTTAAAAATTCTGAATAATGACAGCATTATCTGTTAGAGAAGTGATGTAGTCTTTGATCTCTCAACTTTTTATAAGAGCCTATTCATATAGATTCTCAAGGAGTTATACAGACATGCAATTAAAATGAAATACTAATTATTACAAAAAAAAGACTGTGCCTGCAGAATATAACTCAGTTCTAATATATTTCACAATGCGTTTATTCAGTGAAGGAAAGTGTTCCTTTAGCCAGCAAAGTAAATTTTCTGATCTCCAAATGGACATTTTATCCTCTTCTAGTCTGGTCTTGTGGTGGCATCATGAATTTCACAGACAGCTTTGTTAATCAGCAGAGTACTCCAGAAGAGAGCTTTCTTAGCTAAAAGTAACGTTATTATTTCTTTTTAAATATCCATGTTCCAAGCTCCTGAAACATCCCCTTGGATCTAACTTTCCTACACTAGCATTGTGTATTTACAGTGTGCAAGAAACTAAGGTAATACCACAATTAGTTAAGACTACCACTTACATAGACCATATCAGGGCTGAAAATAAAAATGCTTCTCTTTTTTCATCTGACTGTCCCTGTGCCTTTGCTCTCATGTTCCTCAAGTTTTTGCTGAAATTTCCGATAGTGTTACTACAGATTAGAGAAATTCAAGTTATATTCCAGGTGCCAGTGACCTGCAAGTTAAGAAGTGTTCTGATATTCTGTTTCACTGGTGAAATGTGGTATTCATCCTGGTTTTCTGATATTGATATGAGAATTCACATTAAACAATTTTAACAGAAACCTTTCAGCTTAGAATGAACAAAAAAAGCTCTTATGTAAGAATATCATCAGAAAATGATTACATGTGATTACAAAATGAAAGTCTGTGTTTTTCTGCCACTGCGGCGTTCAGTACTTCTGTAATCTTCACTGAGGGGAAGAATGAAATCTTGTCAACTGTCTAAAGAACAAAAGTAATCGCAAATATTTCTGCAGCGTTCAGTGGCATCTGTCACATAACACAGTAAAAAGCTAATGGGTTAAGGTATGCAGATAGACTTCTCAAAAGTAAAAAAAAAAAAAAAAAAAGAGAGAGAGAAGCAAATAGAAGTCTGGGAATGTCTTTTTGCTTAAACTAGGAACATATTCTCAGTTAAAACCTAGAGATCCAATGACGAAAGCTTGCCAACACTTCAGAAAGTTGTGTTTCCTTTTTTTTTTTTTTTTTTGACTTTTTATTCTTTATTTTTCCTAGTTTGGATGGAAATTAAGGAAAGATCCAAATTTTTCTCTGAAAGAAAATTATAATCATTTTCAAAACTTCAAATCTAGCTCTCTCTGTTTACATATTAAACAATATTCTTGTTCTCCTGTCAACATTTCTGGTTTTATTTCTACTAATATGTCATAACTGTGCACTAAAAAGCATAAAGAGTATATGGAAGTCTATGTATTATGTAGACATCAGCAATATTTATTTTGCAGGGTGTCTTTTTTTGTGAGACTGGAATAAAGAATGAACGATTTAGTTTACAATCTAATTTTGAGGGAAATGAGAAGTGATGAAATACCATGAAAAGAAAAGAATCTTGAAATAAAGCAGAACTATTTCACAACACACATTAAACAACTCACTGTCTGTAGCTCGTAAACAACATCAATGCCCATGTCATGTTATTTACTTATTTGTAAATACTGACACTATGCCTGTGCTGGGAGTCAAGCACGTTACTGTGGCAGCAGTGTGGGCACTTGTTGCTTCTTTGTCCGTGATTTCTATGCTACACAGCCTTATAAAAAGGATCCTTATTCGTTCGTCTGCCTCATTTCAACACGCACTGCCACAAACTGGGAGAGGCATTTGCTGTGCAGAAACACCGAGGGCCACCCAGTTTGCACAGAAAGTAAGGGCACAACTAGCAAAAGCGAAAGGGACAGCGCTGGCCTGTGCTCCCAGCCCTGCAATCTTTCCTGCAGCACGCCTGGTGCCTTTCCAAGCAGTGCAGTAGAAAGGGCAGCCTGGGCTCAAATGTTCTCAAAAGAGACTGTAAATATTGCAAGCGTGCGGTGAGCTTTGCCGAAGCTGACAATTCTCCAGGCAGATTGCTCAGCCCTTTTAAGGGTCAGTCCAAGAGCATGGGACAGAAATCTGTAACGAGATCTCTCTGCAGCACAGCAAGACACGAGTCTGTAATACTTTTAACTGTCCTTTATGGAAAAGGACATCAAGTAGCAATATGCCAGTCTTCAATAGCATAGATTTTTAACATCTATATTATACCATTGTAATTGCAGGTAAACATATATAATTAAAAATGGACAATGTATTTTCAGTACATAGAGACTGTAGGTATATTTGGAGGAATTTTGTTCCATTTACATGGATTCAAGATTAGCATCAGAAATCATAATCCTCAGTAATGGGGAAGGGAAAGAAGCATTCACTGCACTTTTGAAGCAGGGCCTTGCCTTGAAACTCCCATAAATATATTTGTATTATTTATTTTCATTGCCTCCACTTTGCTATCTAAAAATGCACAAGTAGTTTACTCCATGGATCATTATTCCACAGTTCTGTTTTTTGAAATCAGTAGTAACATTCCTATTTACTTCATTAAAGTAATGATTTCACCCTTGAAAAGATAATCATTATACATTTCTCCATTTAGTCTGTAGAAATAATTTCTAAGGGTTTTTTTTTCTCCAATAATTGTTTATGCAATGGTTTCATAATAAAAATACTTTTATAACTGTGACAAAGAATATATCTACATTATTCACTAATATAGAATCCATTTTTTGTCCACTGGAAATTGTGGCACTGCCATATAAGCTACTTAAAGCTTGTAATCTGTGTTAATTTATTTTTTTCGTAATTCTGTTCTGTTACGACATAAAAAAAAGAGAGCTATGTATCAGATGGGTTGTAAATACCTGTGTCTTTTGGCAGTTTATGTATTTGTTGAGTAAATGCATTAGCAATTTTCTGTAAGAAAAATAATGTTTTTAGTGGAAGTCAGACATTTTGTTTGTTTTTTGTATCTGCCATGACTTGATTTTGTATTTGCCTTTTAAGAAGTATATGTAACTCAAGACTCACCTTTACTTTGAGATATTTATTTTGTGGAGTGTAATTTTATAAGGTATTTTGTTATAAAGCAAATTCCTGTCAATAAGACTTTTGCTTAAAAATAGTAATAACAACCCCTAGTGTCTCAGTCAATTGATTTTTCTGATGAGAACCTTGAAGAAAGTTATTATTTTTTCTTAATCTGTCAGGCAGTCGCTACCTGAGAATAAACCATTCAGTGCTATGGTTTTAGTTTATTTTACGTCTCATTTTCATGGCACTTTGGTTAGTACATCCCCTGCAGAAGAACAATTAGTCAATCAAAATTTATTAGCTAGTGTTGACCTATTTGGACCTAGTTAAAAACTGTGGTTCTCTATGTTAGCCATTTAGTGAGATTTTCTATGTAGCTGACTGGAAATACTGTCATGTTTGAGAATTTTTGTCTACTTTAGTATTCCCCTAAATTTTAGTGCTTAAGAAAAAGTTTTGGACATCCTATCTTGCTGTAAAAGGAGAATGAGGGTCCTGTTTAATTTATTAAAGAAGATGGACTTGCTTTATTATTAGAGCAGCAGTATTTGATATAAAAGCCAAGGAAGGATGTTCATTTATAAGGGCAACTTTTCCCAGAATTTAAATTGGTGGTAACAGATAATGGACAGTTAAAATGTGGTGTTAGTCATCACTTAATATCATGAGCTACAGTTGAAGTGGGTGAACATCTCTGAGTGCACTAAGACAAGCATTTGAGTAGATGATGGAAGAAACACTTAGTCTGATCAGACTCTAAAGAAATTAAAATAGGTCTAGGTTTTAGACTTTGTTGAAAATATTAAGGCAATCCCACAAGTGGCTGATTAATGAATAATTTGGTGTGACTCCATGGCAAATAACAAACAGGAGGAATTAAAAAATCTTTGGCTTGTCCATCAGGGAACTGAAAAAAATCTTTTTATGTCCTTTGACTCCTATTGACTGATTAAGGATAACATAAAATCTGCTCTGTTATCAGACTGACCTGAACTTTTTCCTGAGAAATAACTAAGAGCATGTAAATAGCTGTTCACAAGGAGTGTGAATAGATAAGCCATATTAATAGTAGGTAGTAGATATGTTTACCATCTTATAATTAGAGATGCCTAGCTGAAAACACTGTCAAATGTTGTCACTAATTGAAACAGTCTATCTACAAATTTGATAATGGATCTGTCTGGCTCTCCCATCCATCAATAGTACCAGAAATCCTTACTAGAACGTATGGAATTTAGCTTTCTGAATAGTTTGTTCAACAGTTCAATAAATGTCTTAAAATGTGATTAAGTGTATCAAAAATACCATGATTAGCTGTGTTCCTCCAGCCTCTTTAATTAATCAACTAGCGTTAGGAGTGGAGAATGAGACAGTACAAGGCGACATGTCTTGCACTTGTTTCCAACTATTATTGTCCAAATGAACAGTCTGAAAGTCATTATGCTTTGGCAAATTTGTTATTAGGACTTCCTGGCCAGCTCTTGAGTGAAAGCCCATTGAAATCAAGGGAAGAGTCCTTAAAGCCATTTGCTTTCCAAAAGCATCCTTGAAACTTCCCATGAAACATAGGTCCTTCCACTTTTCTAATGGGCAAATCTTTAGTGTTCTATTGGCTTAACACAAATATTCCTGCAATAGAATAATATGCATTGAAATGGCCCTAATGCTTTGAAATAAGTTATGGAACCTAGTTCTAATCTGGTGTATGATTCACAACATATTTTATTAAATATATGGTCAGGTAACAATCAGTTTTTTAGTGTAAAACCATGCAGCTTTTACAAACTGACTTTTATGCTCTAGCAGTGTTTCTTTTCCTTCTTAAAAAGTAAAACTAAAGACTTTCATGAAGTCCTGGAAAATGTTTCCAAAAGGATTTATGAGCTTGGGTGTTTTTCTTCACACACAGAGAGGACAGTGCTCAGATCATGATGGTCTTTTAAATCAGATACCTCAAGTCAGTAGTGAATTGACAGAGCTTTGTCCTCAACAAACCATTATATTAAAAGTAAAGTATTGGAATTAAGAAACAGTAGGAAAGATAAAAGAATACTTATTTTTAATTCTAAAATAGCTTCTAAAGTGACCAGGGGCACACCGATTAGTTCTCCAAATAATTTGCTAGAAGATACCTTGCAATTTTCCCTAAGTT
This sequence comes from Dromaius novaehollandiae, assembly GCF_036370855.1. NCBI lineage: Eukaryota > Metazoa > Chordata > Aves > Casuariiformes > Dromaiidae > Dromaius > Dromaius novaehollandiae. The sequence continues at coordinate 43,980,267 of NC_088099.1, read as the reverse complement.
TCTGAAATTCTTCTCTTGAAACTCTGTATTCCCAAGGCTTGCATCTTTCTTTCATTGCTTTTCAAGGACCTCCACCTCAGTGAGCCTGTATCAATATTTGGAATAAAAGAGCTTGGGAGAATATCCCACTGAACAACCTTGCACCTCTAACTTTCTTTTGTTCTTTGTGCCCATTTCTCATCCATATGTGCATGCAGAACTTTTTCTTGTAACATATCAGTTGCTAAATCTGACACCATAATTCTCTTTACCTAAAAAAAAGCTTTCTAAAAAATATATTGGTCACACAACAGACCTGTATAAAATGAGCTTGATTAATATGCCAAGCCCACTGTTTTCTAAAGAAAAATCTCATTCCCTTTAGGTAGATAAATACACGTAGTATAAATCTGTAATACTGTGCAATACAATACCAAGTATAAAGGGAAGAAATATTGTCTGAGACCACTTGTAGGTATGTAAAAATGGAGATACAGTTTCTCGTGGAACGTAAGCCACATGGAGCCATCCACATCATGGAAAAGGTGCATGTTCAGATGTACATTCACATTTCCATTCGGTCGCCTAATCTGATCCTATCACATGGCAGAGCTGAACTCTGCTTTGGTGTCATGCCTTTCCTGCCATGTAATGCTGGAGGAGTATTGGTCCCTCAGGAAGGAGCAGCAAGGCTGCTAGAGCACTGCATCGATTCCCTGCTGTAGCTGAAGGGGTCTCGCAGCGGAGTGCAGCTGGGTGCAGGCCATGAGCTGACTTTCCTCATTCAGCTTAGCAAGATCCAGTCTGCTGGATGTCATTTGATCATCCCTGCAGTCAGGGCAAAGCCCAGGCGTAGTAACTGGCAATTTGAACATCCGAAAAAAATGTCAGAATAAATAATCATAGAGGACCGGGTTTCAAAAAGTTTGACTGTTTTGTTTAGTTTATTTTCTTATTTTTTTTGTCCCTAGAAATATTTCTTCTGATATCTCTTCAGTATCAGGCATCACAGGAAAATTGAATATTTGTTCACTTGAGACTTCAGCTCTATGCCTGCATCAGAAAGACCAAACAATGTCAGAAGTTTAACAATTTTATGGTTGCTATCCTCACCAAATGAGCCCTTTGAACTTGATTCCTGAAGACTAGCTAAAGAAAACCTAAGGAGCGCAAAAAAGCTGATCAAAAGAAAAGTAAGCAGGACTTCCTAAAATGTGTTTCTTATTTCTTAAAGCCTGTAGGCCTGATCATTTTCACACAAAGGGGCCTCAGTTCCAAGTAAACTGAAACTTTTTAAAGCAAAGATTCAATGTTAGTGGGTGACCTACTCACTCCTGACCCAGCAGCAGTTGTGAACAAAGTTACTGCTAGAGGACCCACAGCCTATTTGCCAGTGTGTTATTTGTTGGTGAATATCCTAAAACACTTCTAAAGCAGTTGGTTTCTTTTCAGTATAATATAGCTATTAGTATAGTGCTTTTGCTGTTGGTAGGACTCTCTTATTCTTCTCCTAGCCTACAGAATTTCTGGTCTCAGCCACATCTAGTGGCAGTGGGATCCACTTTAATTGTGCGTTAAGAATAGAACAACCCCTCCCAATCATTTCTAAGTGTTGCACTGCTACTGCAGTAAGTAAAATGTGCCAGTAATCACCTAACTGATGTAAAAATTTGCTGTACTTTACGTGTATGAATAGCTCTGATTTCCTGAAGAAAACAGTATATAGATAGTTAGAAATATAGCAGCCCAGCTCCAAAATCCACTGGCACTAAATGGTTTTATACCAATGATGAATCCTTCTTGGGACAAGATACCAAACAGAACAAAAGGATACATATTGGTCTGCTATATCCCTGTTGTCATTTAATTCTAGGAATTACTTACTGAAGGTTCATAAATCAGAAGGAAAAATAACTCTGGAAAAGAAAGAGAAGTTTTTGCTCTGTTTTGTTTTATGTGTATGGTGGAATTACTGAAACTTTCAAAATGCCCTGGAATCACCATGGAAGAATGTGTCAAAGTTCTGCTGGCAGTGGCTCAGAAATGTGAAACTATTGTCATCTTGACATTCCCCCTTGATAAACATTCTATGCACATTAAATCAAAATCAGTATAAAAGTGTGCCATGTGACTGGGTAGTCTTTGCCAAGTGGGCTGACCTGTAATGAAAAAGTCAATCCTCTTTCCTTTTTTTCTTTCAACTGAAAAAAATATAGCTGCAATAATATGGGTAAAAGGCTCAATAAAATCTGTCAGAATTGATTTCTAGTGACACATAATGTCTGGTAATCTAAAGCTTTATTTTGCCAACTGTTTAATCTGCACTACAAGTAAAAGTGTTCCGTATGCATAACTTCCCCATTTCAGTGATGATCCTGTTTAAAGATTTGTTCCAGCAGCATTTATTTAATGACCTTTATAAAGAATTTTCTCATTCTTTTGTGGGTTATATTTAAACTAGGGAATAATAAAAATAAAGTGCACAATGGGAGAAAAAATCTCCATTCCCCATTACTTTTTTAAAAAAATATAATTAATTTTGAAACAGCATTAATGAGGAAGTCTGGGAATATAGGCATTCTCATGTTAGAAACAATAATAAACCAATGGTCATTATTTGGACTCTTATAATGTTGAATCATATGTTTTTTTCAAATAATACCTGCAAAGAAATCTCACACGCTGCAATATCCACGGCCATGGTTCCCTTACTCTATTGATTTAAATATCCTTTTGCTTCTCCCTCCTCAACAGGAAGTATGAGGTCAGTGTTGTAGCTCAAACACATGTCTTGATAGAGCATTATTCAAACCAGATATACACCATACTTTATATCATATTTTGAATTATTTATCTATCATGGGAAATAACAGGAGAGGAAGGAGTTTGCTAGGTGCTTGAAATGAATGTGGCAAAGGCATTAACGTGCCGGTCCAGCTGCACAAAGTCAGATGACGAGTCCTGGTACAAAGGGTCAGAGCCACTGATGGCAGTACAGCTCTTGGTAATACCAGGAGAGCACAGAGGCTCATAAATCCAGCGAAAGGCTATCACATCCTATAAACTAGGTATAGGCAAAACAGAGTACTAATTTCCAATGGGCCAGGGAGGACGGCGCCCTGGAACGATGTTTAAAACTGATGTGTGCATGCAACCCTGTCATTCAAAATCTTCCATATATAGTACTGAGGAAAAGGTTAATCAAGAGTGCTGTATGACTTAAGGAAATGCATAGGGTGGCTGACTGATTCGATTCATATGTCCCAGTGACAAAATTCTTTCCTGGATATCCATAATGTCTGGGTTCTTAATTATCTGGTCTTTTTTTGTGTGTGTACTAAAAAAATGGCCAGTAAAATGTCAGCCAAGAAACACACTGTTCATTCCTTTCAGGTTTATTTTAAACCTATTGCACTTAGGCTCCAGCTAAATCAATTTTTCATGAATATCTACCCTAGTAGATTACACCTCAAGCCAGTTCAGATCTCCAGAGAATTAAAAAAAAAAGAGAGATTTATCAAGTAACAAGTAACACCTCAGGAAAAAGAAACAGGGTTTTTAATTGCTTTGTGTGCTCCATAATTGAAGGCAGGCACCTTCTTGAGGCACTCACTGCCAGGAGGAGTGTGACTCCACTTGGCCCTGCCTAATTAATCCTGTGATACAAACCTTCTGGCTTCAATTTTCACATTTCTGTCTCTTTTTAGAGGTGATAATAAAACTAAAAATTTATGTTGGTTACTGTATGACTATAACGGTGCCAGCGGAACACAAATAAAACCATATGGATGAAAGAGACCTTGTCTTCCCATCTCTGGCTTCTCTGTGTTGTGAGGTGTACAGGGGCAGACTTTGTGCTAACAAGAAAAGGTAGAGAAAGATTCAGTAGCAGGAAGGAAGTGCAGGTCAACTGATTCTTGTGATAGTTTGCTCTGCTAAGATGACTCACTGAAGCATATGCCTTATTTGTTTATTGACAAGATCTCAGAATAGAAGTACACACTCTGGAAGCTCAACTGAGCTGGCTACAAATCACAAAACTGCACAACAGCTCTTAATGAAAGACAAATTGTGCAGCTTAGCCTTTAAAAAGCAGTGAGGGCTGTTTGTGCAGATGCCTTCAATCTTAGTAGCTTACATACTGTGACCCATGCACAATACCTTCCACTGTCTGCTGAAAATAATAAACCATCTTTATTTCCCATGGAATGCAAGGATCCCACTGTTTTTTTTTTTTTTAATTCTTGTTCAGGAAAATGAACTATGAAATGATTTTATATATACATACATCATTTCATTTATATATATGTGTATATATATATATACACATATATATATGGCAGTTATAAAACATAGCCAGACAAGTTCTTCTTTCAGTAAAATTGACCCTATTTTTATTGCATGGTATAAAATATGCACCTAGACTGTATTATATTAAGGTGGTAGTGGGGGTCAAGTGAACTGGAGGAGTATTCTTCGAATAGAGCTGCAATACTTACTCACAAGTTATTAATTACAAGTACACTGCTGTCCACTTAAGTACATCCTACTACGAGGACCTGGGACCCAACAATATAGTACAACTGCATTTTTGGGGCCTGGTAATACATTACAATTCTTTTATGCAGTTTAATGTGATAAAGTTTTTATCATGGATTTGATCATTTACATCAAGGAATGTAATGAAAGAGGAGAAAAGAGAAAAATGTGCCACCTCACTGTTCTCACTCCATCTCTGCAGTGCAGTGTGGTAAGAACTGAAGTGAGCCCTCCGGCACCTAGTTCAGAACAGGGAACTGGAACCTCTTTTCAAACCTCTCTCCTCTCCCTCCTTCCTCCTGCCATCCCTCATATGACAGTGATCATGATATACCATCTTGTTCTGTTGGGTGAGTTAAATGCAGAGTGCCATCACTCCTTGCAGAAGAGATGTTGTTGCCGCATGTTTGTAAGATGTCATGTGTCTCTAAGGCTATTATTTTAAAACAAATGATATATTTTAGGGATGCTACTGAGCATCTGCAAACTAGATTTGCTTTATAGGTTCACATCTTGAATGCATTTGGGCAAAAATTTTCTAAGGATGACAAAAACATAGCCTTTTCCAATTCCTCAGAAATTTCAAGTGTCTTCTCCAAGACGAGGTTATATTAGGCTTTCTCATCTGAATGCTTTCAAGAATTTGTCATTATCTCTGATAAACCCTGGTTTTGGAAATGGCATTACTATCTCAGCTAAAATTTTCTAGACTATTCACCCACAAGCAGACACCAAGATTGGAAAGGTCAGTTCAAACACTTACAAGGAAATGTAAGAATCCTACAGCACCAAGAATAGCTGGCACTACAAAAATTTGATTCACGTAAGCTTTATTATTAGACATATGGGACACAGCTAAGTGCATATCCCATGAAAGAATAGGTAGTACTGGAAAGAAAAGTAGGAAGAAAGATATTAGCGCCCACACAGAAGCTACGATTGGGCAGGTCTCCCTGGGGAGCAATCACTGAACTATTCCATTAGTATGTTTTAGAGAAGAGAGAGCACATGCTTTGCCAAATGGTTTAAGGAGTGGAGATGAAGAGAGAGGATAGATCGTGATTAGAGATAGAGGTGATTTTCAGGAAAGAAAAATCCAGTATCAGTAAGAACATGTAAAAAAGGTATAAAAATAATAGAAACTCTAACCAGATTTATATTGGCTAGTATAGCCAGGTAGGTTGATTGTATTCAGGTATCTTGATTTAGCCAAGTTATTATTATATTAATCCAGTACCTTTTAGAGAAAAGACTGATGAATATTGATTATCTTCCACATCTTTCAATTTAGCACAATCCAGACAATTTAAACTCTTTTCTATTAACAACAACTCTCAAGCCAATGTACAGTGTTCTGTCAAATCATCATGAAGTTTTGTACCTATCTGGGAGGTCATTTGTAGATAGCAGTCAGACAGGCCAGGACACTTAACTCAAACTTCCTTTTCTTTTCTTTTCTTTTATTACAGTAGTAAAAGCATTTCTTTCTAATGGACAATAATTCTATGTGAAAATATATGTGCCATCTGATTGCCAGATTAATCCCTGTGAACGGGGGCTGTCCTGCAGTGCTCCTTCAGCTACATCCTTCTGAGAGAAATGTGTTGTGCTTCATATGGCACAGATACCAGCTACTTTAGCTCCTGGTTGGAATCACCTGTCTTTTCATTTCTGTCTTCTTATCTCCATTCCCAGACCTCAGGATTTCCTTAAGCTCTAATATTTATCACTAGAACCAGAGCTGTCTCAGTAGTTTCTGCAAGATCTTCAGGTGTGTCCTGGGATTAAAAAAAAAAACACTTGGTTTCAGACTATTTAGGCAGCTCCTAAAAAGGGCCAGTTTTGCTTCTAATTTGCAAGGGCACTTGCAAGAAGTGGGGGACAGCCAGCCCTTTATCAGTTTTTGAGATGCCAGGATTAGGCCAATGCAGAGTCTGATGTTCAGTCTTCTAGGCTGACCCTCATATCCTTCTCAAGAAGAATAGTGCATTCTGCATAGGTAGTGTCCCATAAGTAATTGCATAGATAAGTTGGTTAAATCTGGTTTTCTTGTTCACTGTAATGTCTGATCTACAGCACTTTCTATCTAAATTGCTCTTTTGATGGAAAATTCGCGTTGTTTGGCATTTTTCTGAAGCCAGACATTGTCACTCAATCTCCCTCTCCCAGGAGGAGTTGTCATACTATTTCTAAACAAAATTTGTCTGTTTTCAATTTTTGAAGAGAAGTTGACTTTTTTTTCTGGAAAAAACATTTTCCTGACCGATTCCATTTCCAGGCTCTCTAGCTACATAGGCATGTGGGGTTTTATCTGGCCCTAGTCAGCAGCAGAATTGTTACCAAAAGGCTATGTGATCATTTTTCAGGCTTCAAAATGCATATCAACTAAGTCCTCTCTTAGCTTTCTGTGAATCCTGCTGTGGGTAGATACCTAGGCATCACAAAAGGGGTTAAAGAGAAGAAAGTAGTGGCTGCCCCTTGGGAAGCCCAGAAGCACAGCAAAAAGGGCCAATTAATCTAGAGTGGAAGGGAATCAGATCCTCTTGAAAAAAGGCCTACTGGTGCAAGTCCTATTAGCTGAAGACTAACAATGTCTTCAGTAATTTTGATGTGAATGTGTGAGAGGAAGAGACAGAAGAATGGTAAAGTACATTCAGTACAGTTTTTTAGTGCCGAATTCTGAATCCATCCTGTTTGCACTCGAATTACAGACTGTATCTGGACTTTTCCAATTTCTGTTCTTTGAATTTTATTGACTGAAAACAAAATTTCTATGCAGCATGAGATTTCAAGTGCTAGGTCTCAAATCTCATTCCAATTGTATTTTTGTTTAATATTTCTGCAAAGTCATCCCTTTTATACCATTTAAAATATGCTTCATATTTTGGATTTTTTTTTCTAAAGTCAAATGAGAAGAATAAAGCAGTGCCTAGACTGCATTTACTTTTTCATGCAGATATGTAAAGATTTTTTTAACATGGCTCTTCTGTTCTATTAATTATGAGGGGGGGGGTTGTAACTGAGCTATCCTTTCATCTTGGATTTATTTCTGTGTGATATATTCTAGAGTCTATGGCATAGATGCACTTAAAGGACTGTCATAAGTGTGATTATTTTGGCAAACAGTTATGAGATCTATATTAAATCATATTAATAAAATAAAATGTAGATAGTGTTCCAGAGGAAAACTACATTTATATAGACTTAAAATTCAGGGTACATATAGTAACTTACAGCAAAATGTATTCCAGCAGTAATGTAAATATCAAAAGATAAAATGTCATGAATCTGGGAAATCAGAACAAAGGTTAAATTTCAATGTAATCTCATTATATTAAAAAATGAAATCATGCTGATTATCTCAGTCCTGTTAATGTTGCTATGCAGTGACACACATGCAGTAAATAGGATTATAATGAAACCACTTTAGTTTTTGTATTCTCCAACATGATTAAAAAATTTGAAAGACCTAGTCTTTTCCCACTGCTCCCTCCCTAACCCCAAGTACAATGCTTTTAAACTTTATGCTGTTCTGGGCAGGTCAAATGTATGTAGATTATAAAGTGTTAGAGGTATCCACAGATGTTTTACAAATTACAGTCCCAAATTGTGACCCAGTTTGCATGGTTATGCAGGAGAGGAGGGAGAATAAAGGAATAAAACACTCCTTTATTACTAATACCCAGGGGAGCTGTAAGGGGTGAATAAAAAGAACAACCACAATAGGGAACCTTGCACTGCATGACCTAGTTGCACCAGCGTGTAAGAGCTCAGGCACTGAAAGGAGAAGCCAGGAGACTCAATGTGTCTTTGAGCCACAGTTTGCCTTTCCGTTTACTTTAACGCAATGCAAAAATATGCTTGGCTTTGTTCATGACTCAAGAGCACTCAAAACCCTGCAGCAATTATTTCTGCGGAAAGTGTTTGATTTCCGTGAGTGGTATTGGTATTTCTTTGAACAACTAAATTAATACCATTGTGTTATCCTTCATAACTAAGTATGATGCTTTTGGTGGTGTCACATCTTCAACAATTAAGAACCCAATATATAGATTTTGTTCTTTTCCATGCCGTAGTCAGAAGAGACTGGATCCACTTCCTTCCATGTCTCTCTCTTACTGCAAACAATTCCAGTTTTGGCAGAGGCTTAGCTTTGTAGATGAACAAATTACTTCCATCACATTGAAATGCAGCTATCTCAAGTTAAAATGCAGACTTGTGAGTGCACGATGGATCCAACTGATGTATAGAGCAGTCCATAGAAACAATTACAAACAAAAAAAATAGAGCCTAATTGAGCCTCCAGTAGTATTAGTGTTATTGGCTACACAAAGGAGCAATAGTATTCTGGATATGTATAATATACCCTTTTTTAAGCAGAACACTTAGCTAAATTTGGGGCCTACGAGCTGTCATATCAGCAGTAGAAAATGATGATTGATGCAGTAGTCTCTATTTACAAAAAAAACCCCTTTTTATTCCCCCTAAACATATTAGAAATCAGATCCAGACCATTTTAGAAACTCTACTTTAACCTTAATCTTTTTCTTTTACTTTTTCTCAGGTCCATGTTTTCTGGATTCTGCTGATAATTATCTCCATGGGGTGGGGAGTGGGGAGAGGAGGAGGATGTGGCCTGTACATGTTGTGCTTTTTTCTGCACTGCTCCCATATACATTTTCAATCAAGCCATATACAGCGAAAACTACCTGTTTCATTCAAATGAAATGTTATCATCCAAATTCTAAAGTGATATTAGGAGCTTTTGGGGTGGGGGGATGATGAAAGGTTCTTTAGTTTCGCTGGAAGCCTCCTTTTTTTCAGCTATCTGTTTCCCTTTTGGGGCATAGTGGTCTCTTACAAGTTTCTGTTAGTGACTGGTGGTGAGATCTACCAGTTTCCACTATACTCATCACCTAACAAAATACAAAATATTTAAAAAGTTATGCCGAGATTAATGTCCATAAGTACAAGCTCTTACTAATTTTACAATTGCCCCCAGTACTCCTGTTTCATATAATCATGAATCTCATCGTGTCTTAGCACAAATGCTTTTCGGTTGGATTCCCACTAACAATAGCTTTTAAAACTCTGGATGCAGTGGGATTTTCCATACTTCAGTGGTGTTTGTGGCATCAGTACCCTACACTGTATCCTGTCTAGTGTTCAAGCAGACTTTCTCATATTATGTGCTTGTATCCTGATTATTGCAATGGTTGCTCCAATCCTGTTGGGACTTCTAAATGAACTGTAAGACATATTATAATAATAAATAATGATGCAGTGTGTATCATAAAATCCCAGCATTCCTCCAGGCAAAACACTAAGTCAATCAAAGCAGAAAATATCTGACCTGCATCCAAACTTTAGCTGTATTTCTGAATTTCTGGTTAGAAGACATAATATATTAATGCCCTGCAACTTGCACTGTGCTCACTTTAAAATTTATATTAAGTAGATTGTTACATTATGGTAATGTACTAAATTACCTAAAGCAAAGTAATACAATGATTAACTGACCATAAACATTGGTTTATGGTCAGTTTATAAAGTATTACAAAGATTAACATTATGCATTTTCATAACAGAAGAAAATTGCAGGATGAAATATCTGTGGATTGACTTGGTGCTATTAAGAATAATAAAATAGTGGTATAACTCACAACAGTCTCAAGTTACAGCTTGCAAGTAAACTTTGTTTTAAATCATCTTTGAAAACGGCAGAGATATTCATCGTTTTAAAAAATGCCCAAAGCTTTCCAAGCATAGAATAATGGTTTCCAGTATATGTTTTCTAATATATAATGTATTACCTTTTTTTTCTCCTCTTTTTTCAACATGTCATGTCAGATTCCAACCTGGCATAGCTGCTTTGATATCAGAGATATTTCACCACTTTATCCAAGACAAATTTGCATCTTTTTTAAATCAGATTATGATATTTGTCTTTAGAAAGGTAGTCATAATCAAAGTTCAATGGTTTATGAGTTAATTTCATTTAATTATGCTACAGACATATGGATAAAAATGTTGTTCACCTGTTGTTCCAGGGTTTCATTTGGTTTGCCTGTGAGCTTAACCCTAAGGAGACTAAATTAGTTAGGGAACAGAGACCAAAGCCATGGGTAAGTGAGGGAACAAGGGATGGGGAAGCAGGCAGGGGACAGGGCAACAGGGAAGGCTCTTATCCTCCCCTTGAGAAAGCGGAGCTACTTGGGGCCCATCTCAAATATGTGTATATTGATATGCACTTCTCAGGGAACAGGAGTTCTGCCTGCAGCCAAAGATTTACGATGTCATAGACATTACCGAGATATGGTGGATCACCTTGAACAGCTGCAACAGTTTGATACAGACCCTTTAGGTAAGATGGGGGAAATGAGGAGGAGCAGCTGTGCTCTTCATAAAGAAGTGACTATAATGCCTGCAAGTATCTGCTCTACAGAATAGGTGAGAGGCATGTTGAGCACTTATGGGTCAGGATCAGGTGGAAGGTGAACAAGGGGACTGTTGTGGTGGATATATGCTACAGACTTTCCAGTGAAGAAGAGGAGGTAGTTGATGCCCTTTATGGCAGCTAGAAGAAATAATCTTATTACAGGTTCTTCAAGGGAATAAAATTTGGCTTGCTCAAGGAACTGGTAGGCAGCATCGCATAGAAGGCTGATTTGAAGGGCAAAGGAATCCAGGACAGCAGGTCAGCCTTTGAAGGCAACCTCTTCAAAGCACAAGAACAATCTACAAGGCAGACTAGCGTGGTTGAACAGGAAACTCTTGACTGAGCTAAAATACAGAAAAGGAGTGTATAGGATGAGGAAACAGAGACAGACCACCAAGGAGGAATACAGAGCATTGCCTGGGCATGGCATTAAGAGTGCCAAAGCTTCACTGGAGTTAACTGTTGAAGGGCATGTGAAGGGCGAGGACTTCTACAAAAATGTCAAAAACAAAAGGCAGACAATGGAAATGTGGGAATACCGCTGAGTGGGCAAGTGACCGAGTGACAAAGGATATGGAAAAGGATGAGGAACTCCTTGCCATCTTTGCCTTGGCCTTTAATGGCAATGTCTGCTCTCAGACTTGCCACAGATGCATGCCTATAGCAAAGCTAGCAGGAAAGAGATACTACCCAAAGTAGAGAGGGGGCAAGTTAGGTCTTACTTGAATGTGCTGGATGTATGCAAGTCTATGACCAGAAAGGACACATGCGGCAGTACTCAGGAAGGTGGCCATTGTCTTGCGAGGCCATTGTCTGATGTCTTTGAAAGGTTGTGGCACCTAGGAAAAGTCTCTGATGACTAGAAAAACGTTATGGCCATGATCAAAAGAAAGTAAGAAGGAAGAACTGGGAACTAGAAGCTGGGCAGCCTCACTTCAGTCTCAGGGAAAGTTATGGAGCAAGTCATCCTGGAAGCCATGAAGGGGAAGAAGGTGATTTGAAGAAGTCATCACCAAAGAGTGGCCCAAAATCAACCTCATGAAACTCAACAAAGACAAATGAAAAGTCCTGTGCCTGAGATACAATACCACCATTCATCAACACAGGCTGGGAGCCAGCTGTCTAGGAAGGCCAGTTTGTAAAAGTGGACCTGGTAGTTCTGGCAGACAACATGTTGAGCATGAGTCAGCTGTATACCTTACAGTTAGGAAGGGTAACTGCATACCAGGCTGCACTAACAAGAGCACAGCCAGTAGTTCGAGGGAAGTGATTATCCCCTTCTATTTAGCCTTTGTGAAGTCCTACCTGTAGTCCAGTTTTGGGCTGCCTCATGCAAAAGAGATACTGACAAACTGGAGAGAGTCCAGAGGAAGGCTACCAGAGTTTAGAGGGGGCTGGAGCACTTGACATGCAGGGAAAAGCTGAGGAAACTGGGTTTGATCAGCCTGAAGGCTGAGGGGTATCTATTTGCAGCATCCTATTGCCTAAACGGGAATTATAGAAAAGACAGAGACAGATTTTTCTCAGGGACACACAGAGAAAAGAAAGGGGCTATAGTCACAGCCTGGAGGAGGGAAATTGCTATTGGACTTAAGGAAAAAAAAAAGTCCACAATGAGAATGATCTAGCATTGGAACAGATTGTCCAAGAGGCCGTGGGAAACTGTCCTTGGAGATTTTTCAGAACTTGTCTGGCCAGACCCTTGAGCAACATGATCCAGTTTGAGATTAGCCCTGATCCGAGCATAAGACTGGACTAGATGACCTCCAAAAACTCCCTTTAGCCTAACTTTTTATATGACTCTATGATTCTTCTCTTGCTGTGTTCCCTCAGTCTGAAGAATGTTGTTGGCTAACACTGCCTTAAGATGCAGTATTCTAAAGGTTAAAAAAAGAAGTAATATTCATACTACTTCAATATAATAAATCTTTATTTTTCAGATAACCTTTCAAAATGCAGAAAATTAGCATAGAAGTCTCCTTCTCTCTTCTTTTCCCTATCTAACTTTAGGTTTCTGAGATGCTGAAGTGGATTCAGTTCACCTTTTTAAGCTTTTCTCTGCAATTATGAGGTCTAGAAATGTACTTCATTTTTAAATAAAAGCTCAGATTCTCACAGAAGCATTTGCCTCCAGGGTCAGGGGCCTTCAGTTATCACATCAGTTACCGCAATGCACATGATAAATTTGCAAGAACTGGTAAATGAAATTTCTCATATTTCTTACAGGTTTTATTTTTACTTTTTTTTCTTGATTTTAAAGCCTAAAAACTACAAAATTTTATAGTTTGTGTAATATTTAATTGTCATCATCATTATGTTTTCTGTAGTATATAGTCATTTTAAATGAATTTTGCAATACATGTATTTGATAATTTATATTGAAGTTCCATTTGTTCATAATGAATAAGACATTTTAAACATTATATTCACATCAGAGACATTAATAATATAATTTGTTATAGGCTGATAGGCCATTTCCTATGGTTCTTGAGTAGAATAACTGCTTTTATTTGTGGAAAAGGAAGAGTCACTGTACTCAATCATAAAACTGAGTAACTGAAACAAAAGTATAACTTCCATCTAGATTTTGAGTGGAAGGATTTTCTCTGGCATTGATTTGGTGACAGTATCATCAAAATATAAGACAAGTTTAGCATATAGATATATGAAAAGACGAGAATAAGGAAACACCAGAAAACATAATAGAAGCAATGACACTATGGTCCTAAGAAAAGAAGAGTAAAACAAGTTTTTGGCTTTTGGGGTTGAGTTATGGCTGAAACAAGTTCAGAGTGAGGCTCAAAACCATTTTCTTTCTTTTTACCTGTGCATGGGGAAAGGGTATTGTGTACATGCTAAACAAGAATGCATCACACTTTCCTTGCTCCTGCCAAGGAGGTAACATCCAAAACTATAAATTTGACCTAGCCATTCTTGTCAAAAGGGAGGATCAATATTACAGGCATTTACAAGCCCAGGAGTAGAAAGCGGTAGATAGTCACAACTGTGGCTATATCTAACTTGTTGTGTAACAACCTCTAATAATCCATGGCATTTGATTATGAAAGTTATGAATGTACCTACTGGTCATGCCTTAACTTGCAACTGTAGGCTTAACATAAATTTTGCCTATTTATTTGAAATTTTGATTTTTTCCTACACGTTATCTGCTTGATTTTGATCCCTGTGTGAAGCAATTCTAAATATCTCCTTGATCTCAAAGTTTGAGAAAACAAGCTGTAGGTGTCAGGCGGAGAATGCACACATCTCCAGGCCTTGCAGGATCAAGCTGTCTGATTCAGCAAAAATGTGGCACAGTGTGGTGGTTATTTAAAGTGGAGTTCCTCTCACTTAAGTTTATGTCTGAAGATTTATAGTCTAAAGTACCTTATGTACTGAGCAAGCTCTAACTATAACCCAATAGAGAGGGACCATGCATCTCACCCTAGCAGAGGTAGCTCTATCTACCAGAGGTTACTGTTTAAGGCTACTCATTTCTGGTTGCTTATTCCTCCCTCTTCCTAGTGCTGTCACAAGTGTTTGTATAGCACTGTGATGAGCAGGTCAAGCAGCTGATCCAGACAAAAACAAGCCTGGCAAAAAACAGGTTAACTTTAGTCTAGATCCCTGTTTCAATCCCTGACATAAGCCACAGTTGCATTCGACAGCATAAAAGAGAGGATGTCAAAAGGCTGAGAACAGGCAATCAGAACTTAGTAGAAGGTAGGACTGCTTCTTTTGATAGTAGGAGGTTGGGCGGCTTTAACTCTTTGTGAAATTGTTGCCTAAAATAGTTCCGGCAAATTTCCCTCCACGATTACAGAGGGGATCTACACAGTTAGCTTTTACTGATGTCTACATGTTACACAGCTAAAATTGGGTGGGAAGAATCTAAAGATACCTTAAACGCTGGAAGAATTCTCACTGACTGAATTGTTGAGAGAGTTGATGTTTTTGTTTGCCCCATATAAATTATAAACGTGGTAACTGAGAAACATCTTGAAGCTGCTGCATTTATTGCTATGGTTGATACTTAAATATCAAAATATTATACTATATTTATATACACATTTGAAAATAGCATGTGTTATTTATTCATTAGGGAGTAACATATGAACAGCATCACCTGGTGACAACTGTCAAAAAAAATCCAACATGCAGCCTTCTCCTGTCACACTAATCTTATCTAGCAGCATCCCTCTATCTTCCCACTCACACCAACACTTTCAGGAAGGAATGGAAGATGTGCTTGGCCTTTGGGGCATTTCAGATGTTCTTAGCCTAACTTCTTTATCCAGCAATGGTTTTTCCAAGAGACACTTGGGAATGCTTATTTATCAATGCAGTTGGTAGCAATCTCCAGTTCTTCCCAAGAGCAGTCGACTTCCTAGACCATTCCCTTCAAACTTTCTACTTTAAACCCAATGTTATAGCATCATGAAAATAACTGTCAGGAATGCTCATGACCCTCTAATTTGGACCACTTCATATTTCATGCTTGAAGGAGGAAATTCTGGTAGTCTTGGAAATGCAACCAAGTCATAAGATGACTAAGTTATAGGATAAATTTGCCCCTAAAAGAACTAAGGCAAAGGCTGCGAACAGACTGGTGGTTTCTCTCTACAAATCCCTAGTTTTAAAACAAGTTTATCATCCTTTAGTTTAGATTTGATTTTGAATTTGGGCATCAGAAGATGGCCTGGTGTAGATACAGCTTACATCATTAAGCTTCTGGGGTCCTTGGCAAATGCTGAAAAAAATGTTCTAAGCTTTTCTTCCAGCTTACATTTCAAAGGTGTCACGCCACTGGCTCTGAAAATTCACTGGCACCAGGCCTATGCCTGGGTAGATGTTCATTTTCTCAGTGACTCCGGAGAAGCTTATTAGTTAGCCCCACCAAGGTTATTAGTTTTTACTACAAAAAATATGTACTTTGGTGACAGGTTATTACTTCTGCTCGCCCAGCTGTACTAAGTTCTGAATTGCCATTATGCAGAATATTGCCACAACACAAGTGAGAGTGTAGCTGGTCAATACTTTATGCTTTGCTCGATGGCTTTTTGTACTGACCTCCTAAGCTCTGAGTTTCACAAGCTTTCTCAGTGTTCAATGGAAGAATCTTCTCTAGCTAATATGTGTTTCTCAGAAGCTAAATAAAAACAGGTAGATTATTTTACAGTCATTTTTCATAGCAACATGCAACTACTTGAAGGATAGCTACAAAGATGACAGAGCCAAACTCTGCCATCAGATAAAACAACACGGAGAAATGGGCAGACTGCAGCTTGAGAGTTTAGGCTGTTCAAAAAATTTCTGCGAGAAGGGTGGTGAGGTACTGGAACAACACATTGCCCACAACTTGTGGAATCTGTCCTAGGTGTCCTCAACCTCATCTAAACAAAATGTTGTCTGACTCGATCTAGTTCTCCTTCAAGAAGGAAGTTAGATCAGACTACTTTCAAAAGTCCCTTGCAACCAACATTTCTATGACTGTTTCCTCTGATAGACACAAGAGTTTGCCCAGCTGCACAGGCAATGTTCCTCCTCTCCAGCTGTGCATCTTTTGTGCTAAAGTGTTCTCTTTTTAAGTGGAGAAAAAGTCTGAACTAATAGCACAAGAACTCTTTTGACTTTTACTCTCTGTTGTTTAAAGGAACAGATGCTGGCCTATATGTAGAAAAATACTGCCTCATTCTCTCCACATACACTAAATTCTTCTTCAATTGAGAGGAGATCCGAGCAATGACATTTTAACCAATGAAATATAGAAAAGTCAACACTAAAAGATCATTAAGAGATCTTATAGCTGTATTATGAGGATCTTCACTGGTATTGCCATGGTTTTAGATTAATAAATGCTATTTTATATTTTATGTGTTGTGTTAGGCAAAATCTCAGCAAGTAGAATATTACCCAAATCAGCTGTGGTACAAGCAGGCACAACTTGACTGAGGATGGTGGAGAGCACTTCTACAACCATAGCTGAGTTTTGCCTGGAATGATTTCATTTACATAGCACTAACACTTAATGAGAATTTGTGTGTGGAAGCGTAGTTATCTTCAAGCTCCCTAATAACACCAGTTTCATGGTTCATTGTAAAATTCCGTTTCTTTACTAGGTTAGTTCAGCCATGGCTTTGCCTAGCCAAGTCTTCAAAACCTCCCATCCCTTCTCTGCTTTCCTGAAACTTGCAGGTCCTTGATCACGGTTGAAATCTATATTCATATACTAAATTTCAAAGAAATTTAAGGGCAGGAGGAGATCTCAGGCAGATATACAGAGACAAGGTGATTGCATATCTCATCTTTCCTTAGCACCATATTCTCAGAAAGTGATTTGACCCCATAGTAACATGATTACAAAATAAAAACTTCGTTCTTGATCCCCAAAAGGAAATATTGTACTGAATTCTCTACTGGTAAAATATATACTTGTGTACCTAAATAAACAAGCTTTAGCTCACTTGATACAACTAACAGGAAGGGAGGCAGGACAGATAATAAGAATTTTTTGTAAGAGTCAGCTGAGTCTAATTAGGCTGGTATGTGGCAGGCAGAAAACAAAGCACTAACCCTCTTTCTGGACACAATCATTACAAAGCAGGAGTACCAACACATGGGGATAACTATGACTCCTATTATTTTCTCTCATATCCTCTGCTCTACACATGCATATCTCCATGGTTGTTTTGCTCTTGCTCTGCACTCAAAATCCTTCACTGCTGAATGCTGTGGAGACGGGTCCTGTGTTTGTACTGAGGGCTGGCTTTTTCTCATGGTTGTTACGGGTCTGGGATTCCATGATTTTCATATCTTCATGTGAAATATCCATGACTTTTGACATTCTGGGAGTTTTATGTGGCAATCAGTGGACTGTGTGGATGGAGTGAGCCTAATTGCACAGAGTGGAACAAATGTAATTAAGAGCTGTAAAGTTAAGCTAGACTCTGTTTGGGAGGTTAATAGAGAGCAGGAGCTCAGCTTGACAAAGAAGCCCACTAGCCCAGCTGACTTGAACTGAAGAGCTGCACACGATTGCACACAGTGGCACAAATTTCATTACAAGCCCTGAGATCAACATTTTTAAAAGCTTAGTGGAACAGGTCAAGTTCACAAGGATAATTTGGTTACTACAAAAACACATCCATGATGTTTGACACTTTTTGTGCCATCAGAGCCTTTCTGTCCTTTCAAATCCCAGGCCTGCTATGACATAGTTGTCCAGGTTCACTCAAGTGTTTACTGTGTTTGATCAAAGCATCTAATTAGATGGACTAATGGCTGACTCTATTCTGACAGCTTCAACATTCAAAAATTGCTTTCTGGGGCTACCAGAAATAGCGTGAGGGGGAAAAAATTTGATTTGGGGTGTGTTTAAGGAATTAGAAATGGTTTTGAAAGACAAGCCTGCAGTCGAACACTTCTGGTTGTTTTTGAGATGAAAAAAGAGGAAGCTGAAACACAATTTTTTTTTTTATCTGAACCCTTCTTTGATGATTATTGTCTTTTTCCATTGATTTCTACTGAGATGTAAAAAGATAGGGCAAGTGAAGCTGAAGTCTCTCGTTTCCAATTTCAATCTCCCCTTTTCATCGCTTAATGTATCTTTCTGCCATTTAAGTGCAACTGCTCTGTGACTTTCCTCCTTCAAAGATTGCCTAATCAAGAACACACCCTGGTTTAGGGAACATGAAGGAGCACAGAACAGCTTATCTTGCACAGCTCATTTGGTTTGGCGCAACTGACAGTGTTAAAAAAAAATCATAGTAGATAAAACAGATACAGTTCGAAAACCAAATAATTGTAATAAAGCAGGCTATTTCTTTTGTATTTAAAACCCTTCCTCCAAGCCTTGGCAGGATAAACCCTGTTCTGAGCTGGATGACATGCAAAGTATATTGATCTGGTGCTGTAAGAGAATGAGAGGCAAAGATTTTTTCCTAAATATGACATAAACTAATAGTAAACAGAATGTGTATATTCCTCGGAAATGAATTAGCTAATTCTCATTATTCATATCATTTCATCTTTCTTAAGTATGGTAATATGATGTTATTTATATAACTTTTTAAATAAAATAAAACAAAAATAGAATAAAGTAACATATTTCATCTGCTCAAAGTGTGTATGAAGAAATTTGATAAAAGGCTTGAGCAGTTAGAGAGAGAGCTTTTGAAACCTACCTGTGTGTAACATGCTGCCACTTCAGTGAGGTACAGAAGTGTAATTACCCCCATTTTACAGATGGAGAGCTGATGTACCAACCTCACGTTGGCAAGTGGTTACTATCATGACTAACCTCATTAAAATCAATGGCATTAGTTGCGTATGAAACTGCTTACCAAGCTGAATAAAAGGTTTCACAATCTGACTCTGACAGACAAAGTGGTTTGCCCAAGGTCTATAGCCTGGGACTCAGCAAACCACTTAAGCATGTCCTTAATTTGTAGCACATGTTTAAGTGTTTTTCTGCATCAGAAATAAATAGAGAATCACTGATAGAGATTAAATCTAGGTCTCCTGGGTGCCAGGTCATTTCCTTAATCATAAGGCCACCTTGACTATATGTGATAAGCGTTAATGGGAATTGAATATGTCTTCTGACTGCACATTTGCTCAGATTTTCATTTTGTTTTGTCTTACAAAGCTAACTGCAAGAAGAAAGATCTTAAATGTATTTCACCTTTTATGGGAGGACATCATGGCTGAAGTGTGAAAAGAAAGCAGAAACAAGGTATGACACAGAAATCCCTAAAAATGAGAAGATGAAGAGATTGCTTTTATCCCAGCATCATAATTCATAACCAGGCCTGTCATCTGTGTTAATACTATGTCATGTGTGGTCCCTACAGGAAGCTGGTAATGCAGCAGGGATCATCTATTTCATAAAATGTACTCATAACTCACACCTGGAATTTAATATGTTTTTTGTAGCTCCAGCAATAAAATTAGTCAGAATTCTATAGGCAAAACATTTTTTTGAGTACTGAGGATGCTCCATCTCAGGAAAAACAATCAAATACACTTTCAGCGAATGGGTACAGCCTGTTTGACGAATGTGCACCAAGAATGGGATAGCTTCTTTTCCACAAATGCATGCCTTCACATTGACCAACCTATATTTTTACTTATCTATCGACCAGTCTATATGTATAGTCTAAAACCCAGCTTTACAGAAGTATAACAGGAATGGGATGAGAAGCACTGGGTGAGGCAAAGAAGGAGACATTCTGTACAGATGATAACACCTGAGGATGTAACACTGGTGAATATCGGTGTCTGATGGCCAGATCCTATCTATCTATCTTCGGGATTCCAGGTTAAAAATAAACAAAATTTTAAAAAATCAAGTCTGATCTAATAGCATATGAAATGTTGTTTTCTTATAACTCTATATGTTCCAATTTATGCAAAAAGACTTTAAGACTTATTAAAGAAACATCTACCTGTTATTCAAGCTGAATGGTACTGAGATCAAGATATCCAGGAACCAATGAAACACAGTAGAGGTTGTTCCCAGTGAGCTGCTCTTTGAAGGTGTATTTGGGAAAAACCGCAAACCTAAAAAGTAGCTACTGGCAGTATAAAGTTTATGCTGCCAGCTGCTGGCTTTGGAAAAGAAGTTTCCCCCAAGAGATCCCAGGCCAAAGGCCTTCGTGTTGAAATGAGGTGCCAGCAACGCAACCCCAGTGGCCCTGGCTAAACTCCTAAGGATCATACAGCAAAAGAAGTATCTGAGATATGCAGTAATAATAAATTTAAAAAAATCTCATATGCTTTATTCTTCAATTCATTAGGCCCTTCCTCATTGCATTATACTTTTACCAGAGACAGTGCCTTTAAGACTGGGTTTTACTGGTATGGAAAGTATGGCCAGGACATTAGGGAGTTCTCATGGTTAAGCAGAAGAACTGCCACAGAATATGGTAGGTGCTTTTCAAGGACCTCCAGCAATAAGCCTTTAAGAAATGCTACCGCTGCAACCTTGTATCCACAGGACCAGAGGATGGAAAGTTTGCTCTGAGAGTGGGGGCACCAGTTAGACAGGACAGGAAAAAAGTCATAATGGAGTCAGCTCTGCTGTATGCTGCCTTCTGTTAACGTAAGTATGTAGAAATTAATCTTAGCAACATAAAGAGTAGCTGACCAGGGACTGGCCATGCAGAATTATTCTGCAATTCAAACTGTCTCAGAAAGTTGTGATTCACTCCCTGGACCACTTTTATTGCTGCATCTGCTATCTCAGATATCATCAGGAGTAAGAGTGACAGTATCTTATTTCCTAATACAAAACAGGGGTGGCTCCCACAGACAGAGAAATTATTAATCATAATCCTACTCTTTTTATATTACTCAACCAAGAAGCCATTTTCCTCCATCCCTTTCCAGCAGAATTTGTGAATGACTTCATCGCTCAGTCTGCACATTACATGTAAAACCTTCCTTATGGTGCAGTCTAGTGCAAACAACAAATTATCATAACACTTCTCAAAAAAAACCCAGAGATCCATGCCCAGAAAATGTTCTTTCATCCTTACTTTGGGGACAGAGACACTTGGATAATGTATGTGCCTTGTGTGCACTTCGCTCCCTAAACACAGCAGCTGGAATGAAATCGCCTTTGTAGATAAAGTTGATGTTTTAATTTTTTTACCCTGAAGGACAATATATAATCTAACTTTTCAATTTTCATTAACTGTGACACAGGTTGCTATAGGCTATGATCTCAGTTATGAATAAAAGTAAAACAATGAAATTCTACAGAGAAATGTTTTAGCTAAATGAAATCTTTGGTGTTTTGCAGCTATGCTAAACTTGGATGACACTACAGTAATTATGCCTTTCCCCAGCTGTTCTAATAGTAAATTCACCAGGAAGATGTCCTTCTTTCCCTGTTCTCAATCCCATGCCCTAGGTAGCTAGAATGCCAGTGTATCTTAACTGAAAATGCAAAAGGATCATAATTAACAGGTTTAAGAGAAATGGGATGATATTCAGAAAGAAAAAAACAAGGCTGAATACAAGGGATACGAGAGGGAGAATTTCCAGCTACAGAGTTAGAATAACCTCTAGAGACAGTACTACATCGGTGATTTACCGTAGATAGCTCAAATACTAGGAAACAAGTAATTTCATATTCAGTATGTTAGGCAAGATGGACAGATTCTTTTCTGTCTCAAACTTGAATTTTGGTGCCTGTGTTGAACTTGTTTCTGGGCCTATCACTGAATTAAATACTAGTCACAGAGCTGGTTAAGTCACCTCTCAGAATATGTAGATAACTTTTTTTTATGTCAAGCTCTTCTCAGCAACTAGGACAAACTTTCTAGTGACTGAAAAGCTGATACTACAGTTTACGAAATCAGAAATAGTCTTAATAGACATGGGCAGGATGTCATCTAATATCTACTGTGCCTGCTCTTTAAGTCAGTTGATTATACAGTAATGTACTTTATTGACAAGCACAGACTTCTTATAAAAATGAAGACCATGGTTTCCACAAGATCTGCTGAAAACTAACTTTATGTACATGTGACAAATTAAATTTCTCAGGCTCAAGTCTGGATGTCTTTAGGTGAATTTTCAATCCAGCTGTAGTCCTCACATGGTTCACTGAAGAAGAATTTTACAGTTTTCATCTGTAACCCAGTTTTCAACAACATAGCTAGATCTTAGGAGAAGATCAGTGTTTGTTCCCTGTAAAAACATATGGGAACAATGTCAATTTCCCCCATTTATGTTTCTTTCTTGATAAAGTCAGAACGGGGAGAAGGGGGAGTCCCCTTTAAAAACATAAAAATTGTTGGAATGGACCATCAATATAAGTTTAGGAAAATTAGTTCTCTATCAGAGAACTGATGTCTAGGAAATATCATGTACTATAACCTCTCTTTACTGTTTACGTTAACAATGCATCTGGGTGATATAGCAATCATAACTTTGCTTTTTCTTAACAGACTGATTGAACTCTCTCTTATATGGAAAGTGAGAGGGAAAATATGCAAATCCTATTTGTCCACTCTGGCCCAAATAGACATGTCCTGTTCAGCACAAGATATTTATGCAGATGACCTGTCTTTCCAATCAATACTGACATAAATTAAACATATCTTTAGAACATAAATAATTGGCCTAATTTAATGCTAAAATAAGTTTACCAACAAATTTACCATCACGTATTTAAAGTTTTCCCAGGTGTGCTAGGATTTTTAAAAGTGGGGAGAACGGAATGGGAGATTTTGAAATAACTGTTTTACTCTGTTCTGTGTAATGTTACAGTATAAAAGAAAAAATTGGGATGGGCAGCAAATTATGGAAAGTTATCTAATAACATTATACTTTAATATAATTATTAAGAAAAGTATCAAATGAAAAGGGATTTTTTTCTCCTAGACAGGTATTAATTGGAGGAATATTCTCTGGACAAGTGAACTGTGACTTCCAACCTGAATCCAGCAGCAGATCAGTAAGTTCATAAAGCTGAACCTGGACAAGCCCAGTGTGAGAACAAGATCAAAGTCAAGTCTGAAGAGCTTGTTTCTTAATTAAGGCAATTTGAGTAAAAATAATGAACAAGGAAGTTACATTTCTGTAAAAGCAATTTGGCAGAAGGGCTAGCCCTCTGCTTTATAGTACTTCAGATGAAAAAGGAAGACGCTATTAGTTGCTTTGTTTGTTAAGTGTTTTGAATTAAAACCTTGGTGCCACTCATTTACTGTTTGCCAGTAGCGCTGAGTGAGTAATTCTCTGCCTATAATTTCTTTGACTAAATTAGCCTCTTTTTCTTCTCATGGAATATCCATCAGCAGATCATGATTTTCTCATTTAAATATACTCAACAAATATATCTGAATTTTTACCCTGTGAACTGATTGCAAATATTTGAAATTCAGGCTGCGTCGCTTAGCTGGGATTGGTAAATCAGGTCACACTGTTTATTCTGCCTGACTGAATGAGTGTGCGAAACACCACTTCCTGTGCAAACATTTGTGCGTCCCCCTCAAAATCATTCTTCCATAAATGCTCATGTGAAATGAAATTTACATTATTGCTTTCCATAACCTTTCTGTTAGTAAAATTCAATTGATTGTCCTTTCTCAGAAAAGTGAAGTTGAATGGGTTCTGTGTGACTATCGGCAAAGAGAATTCATTTAAGAGCTTTAATGATTACTTGTGGACATTTTTTGTATTATTCATGCAGGGCTTGTTTATAGACAAAGAATGAATTAGATAAAAACTGCCTGCAATCCACATCATATTCTCACAAAAGACAGAAAAGACCAAAAAATAGGGAGAGAAACAATAAATATATCCAGTATTCAAAGGCGGACTGCTGAGTCCTACAACAAATTTGGCAAAAGCAGAAAAATGGAAAGATGCAATCCCTCCATTGTGCATGATTTATCAAAAATTGCACTCTAACAAGCCAGGAATAAGCTCCAATCTACAGTTTTTGTTTTCCTTCCACGGAGCAACAGGATTCTGGTTAAGGGGGTTCCTTGTGGACTGTAATTGCTATGCTGTTTGTAAATGTGGATATAATTTGGAAGTGTAAAACTATTCTCACATGATGGTTCCATGGATTCAGCTAGTCCACCATTGAACTGAGAACAAGCAAAAAAAGATAAAAGAATATTCCCAAATGTGTTCATTTAGTTTTAGAGGGTTTTAATTATTACAAATGTAAGCATGTATTTTCTCTCTAAGTATTAGTATGAGGAGACAAATAGATTTTCTGAGAGAGCAACGAGGAGGAAAGGAGTGATTATGTGCAGATACTACAGTGAACAGCATCATGGAAAAGCTCATAAATAAATAAAATAAGCACAAACACACACAGGGCAGTTGTCCTAGTTCCCAGCTTCTTAGATGTCTCTTCCCTACAGGCCCTCTCTTTCTATTTATCCCTTCTGACCTCAGTCAGCTTCTCCCCTTACCTTTAAATCAGCCATTACTCAGACATCTAACAACCAGACCAGAGTAACCAAGACTGTAATTAAACGCAGGCTAACTTGTGCCTCAGTGACCCACCGCACTTTAAGGGCTGCTCCCCAGGTTGTCCTATATTTCCTTTAGAGGGCAGCTCCCAGCCCCAATGGGCTGTGGCACACAGCCAGAGCCAAAGGTGTGATCTCTTCCAGATACCAGCAATTGCGGAGTCATTCGGTTAATCCATGAGCATATGTATAAGGAGGATGCTTACATCTCATCTTATAGCTGTATGGGCAGACAGCAGCTCCAGTAATTGTCGTGGGGACATAAGGACGTATAGCATATGTAGTGTTCAAGAAGACAGCTGTAAGGAGCACTCAGTTCGCTCTACAAAGATGCTGATCTGCATTATACTCTCAAGGTAAAATAGCATGCATTGAGAATATTCATTTGGATGTCTTTCATACTAATGTTTATTTTGGTTCCTACTGAGTTCCATGGGGCCAAAAAATCCTCCAGTACAGAGTTGTACTGTTTATTTTTCTATAGGGACAAAATCTGTGCTACCCCTCAGAGAAGAGACAGAAAGGTTAAAGTCTTTGTCTTGTTGATGTCATTCAGACTCTGTGCAGCTTAAGTCACCCATCTATGCACAGACCATTACAGGATCTTTGTTTTCGGGTGTTTTCATTAAAATACTTGCTACTTAGCTGTTGACACTTCCTGTATTTCAAAACTTTCCAGTTCTGAATCCCAATTCCAGAAGCATCAGCACAGATGAAGAACAAAAGCCACCCCTATTCAGCACCAGAGCAATTACCTAAGTTTAAGTACTTATTTGAGTACTTTCCTGAAGAGGGGCTCTGAAGAGTATATAGGTTAAAAAAAAAGATAATAATTTTTTTGCACTGTCTTAATGGTATAGCTTTGCTCCTAAAAAAAAAAGAGAGAGAGAGAGAGAGAGAGAGAAAGTGAAATCACAGGTTCCTAGCTGGTTATAATGTTAAAAAAACTATCCATGGAAATGCAAATAAAAACACAGTCACGATGGAAACAATTTTTTTTTTATCAGCATCTCTGGCTTTCACATGTTTTTGCATAATGATAGGGCTAATATAACATAACAAATCCTAAACTGTTTTCACAAGGAGTGGAAAAAAGATGTGTAAAAGTATGCTCTGTCTTGCTTCCTTCTGTTCACAATGTATCTAAATACAACAAATGGTGTTCTTGCTCTTTCTGTCTGTTTCTCAATCTGTTTGGAAAGTAGCCATCATTCTGCAGCCAACCATAATATTTGACACTTCCTGACATCATGAAAGCCACCATCTGTCTATCATTGAAGCCCTGTACTTTTTAAAGACTGCTTGGCCTGATCTTTAATGAAGCTTCACTGTGAATGCACAGATCAGTTTAGATAGAATACTGGGAACATCTGACAAGAGGAATCTGTGTAAAATCATGTTTTAGTTAGATTCAGTCACAAAACAAAAGGAAATATCAAGATCCTTCTTGCAGGCAGCGGAGGAAAAGTTTGATTCCCTTTCAATTGGACTCAGGCTCAAATTCATTGTGTAAAGCTTGGAGGATGAAACTGCACTCAGAAAAAAAATGAAACCCAAATCAAGGGGAAAGCATTTTTCCTTTCCTCACCTAACTACCATCTTAACAGCAAATTTCCCAAAACCTCCTAATGTTTTTAAGGAGTATAAAGTGTAGAGTATCCTATTCATTGAAAATTATCCCTAGATTTCACATTTAGGGATTATAACTTTTTTCAAACATCCAAAAAGCATTTTTTTGTGTGTGGTTTTGGATTGTTAGATAGATTGTCAAGGCTCTAAAAGGCACAAAAGATATAAATTTTGGACTACTTTGTAAATATGCACAGGAAGAAAACATAAGCTTTTTCTCCCAAGACATATCCTGGGAGGGAGATGGACTCTCTGATATTTTAAGGCATGCATTGCTACCATGATTTTTGCACAGAGCAGCGACTCAAGCTGTAAGGGCTCTATCTGGTTCACTTAGAACAGGTTTGGATTGCAAACCTTTAGAAACCTGACCATGACCTTTGAATACCCCATGCTCTATTTACTTCATCTATAAATTAATTCAAGTGTCTTCTCAACAGCTACAGAGGCAGAATGCTCCTTGCAGCCATCAGGCTGGCCATATCCCCCCACTGGCTACAGCTCCAGCAGATGCATAGCCTGATTCACAGACAGAGAGCCAGGACCCTCAGCCCCTTTGGCTACCATCTCTTTTTTTCTCCTCCTCCATCAGTCTGCCCCCCTCAAATGCTGCAGAGAGAAGCGATGAAGCACTTCCTGTGCTTTTCTCAGCGCAGTGCCTGCAAGTGTGGCTGGCCCTTAATCAGGTGATTCAGGTCAGGAGAAAGCCCTGTGCACACTCTGCATGGTACGTTGTGCAGGGGCCAAGCATAATATGACTCATACAGAACCACACACGGTTACGGTGAAGAAGCAGAATTCATCAGGCCAGGAAACTGCTTGAGGTCTCAGAAAGAGCTTCGAGAAAAGAGCTGCATTTTGCTGATTGCCACTACTAACTCTGGAAAACAGTGCTGTGAAGGCCTGATTAATGGGCTTGAACACATGTAAGGGAAATGTCTTTCTTACTGTCAATAGATGGCAATAATAATTATTATCACTCGGGTAATTATCAAAGAGCTAGCCATAAGCAATTCCCACAGCAAAAATTGAAGCTGGGAGCCTGCATCTCATGGTAAGAACAAATACAGTGCCCCATAGTCTGAGGAGCCTGTCAAAATCCCATCTTCGGCCTAATGCCTCCTATTTTGTCCAGCCTCCTACCGTGCACCACACTGCCTGGAACCTATCCTCCATAAACCCTGTACAGCCTATTTTTCCTGCCCTCATGTCATACTTTCCCAAACAATGGCTGCAGGATTCAGTCTGCAATAGAGCAGGTATTAGGCATGTATTCAGGACGAGGTCAGGTGATAGGAAACAGGATCAAGGAAATTATTTTTCTCAGTTTAGGGTGGCAAGTAGAGACTTTCCAGTATTTTGGGGGTCAGTCTACGTATGGTAACTTGGTAGGACTTGAGAGTGAATGACCTGAGCTCCCCCAGACTTGCAGATACAAGACCACTTGTATCTGAGGCAGGCTTTGCATGAGAGCTTCCCTGTTGCTTGTCCATACTATAGAGCCACCAGGATTCTCTCTTTAACTCCTTCCCTTTCCTTCTACTTTTCCCCATCACCATGTCACCTGAGTATTTCACAGGTTTTGATGATTATTTTATCCAAACAGTACTCTTATGAGGCCAGGAAGTGCTGCTGTCCTCATCTTCTGCTATTATACCCTAACTGCAGAAAGACCAATTATCTTGCCCAGCGCCATGCCAGCAGAGCAGGGAGCTGAGTATGTGTTTCCAAAGCCCCAGCCTAATTGCCCCACCACTAGTTCCCATTGAGTCTTCCTCTTCATTGCTTTACCACAATCTTTGAGCTTACTGCTTTTCTGTGATTTTAAGGAACAGTTGTTCCTGTAGGCATTTTTACCCTTTCAAAAGTTTTTATAAAATTTTTGTGTTTATAAAAAATGCCAGCTCTTAAAAACAGTCTCCAATTTGCTGCACAAATAAAGCAATGGCAGTTGAT
Organism: Dromaius novaehollandiae; assembly: GCF_036370855.1. NCBI lineage: Eukaryota > Metazoa > Chordata > Aves > Casuariiformes > Dromaiidae > Dromaius > Dromaius novaehollandiae. Next base: position 43,951,728 of record NC_088099.1, on the reverse strand, counting down.
TTGGCTGATCGAAAGACTTCACTTAAAGCAGAAGTGGAGCTAGTTTAGCCAGCAAGAGCAACTGAGTGATCATGTGTCATAAAGAGCCAAACATCATGCTGCGTACAGATACAGCCCCACAATGGGGAGCAGAGATGGCTTTAATCTGCCTTTATGCTACCCAGGACAATGTTTGGTGTAATCATAGGGCTATTGCATTCAGCTCTACAGCCACTGCCCCTTCCAGCCTGAAATGACATTCAAGGAATCCCCTCAGGCTGTCTTTATGTGCAAGCTTGAAGGCAGGACCATGTCTACCAGCCTCATCCAGATCCTGTGCCCAGGGATCTTCCTCCCTCTTGCTGTTGTTATATGCTGCAGAGCAGACACAAAACAGAAGCTGCCTTTTTACCTTTCCCTTCCAAAGGACACTAAATTGCTCAGTAAATGAGACTCAAGAACATTTACTTATCACCAAAATATAAAACAGAAAAGTAGCAGCCATTTGTACTGTCCCTTCACAGTAGAGAAAGGGAAGAACAGCATGTCTAGCCGACACTACCAGAGGAGTACAAAATGGAATTTGTCTCTGGCACCCCTATCCCTAATCAGATATTGTACTGGATCCTAAATTAGCACAATGAACAGAGGCCTTCGTTCTGTATACCTCCGGAAGGACTCTATCCCTCCTTTCGTTACTGGGTCAGAGAGAAGGGTGCCATCTACTGCAATTATCCATGTCAGACGCTCTTGCTCTTTCTTCCTGTAGACTGGGGGTAGTGAAGTGTAGGAAAAGGAGAGCAAGGCTATAATCCCACAAAAAGAGAGAGGGAAAGAGGAGCTATAAGCAACAAAGGCAAATTGAGCTATGTAAGAAAAGCAAATAAGTCATCCAACCACATACATAATAAGTACCCTCATCCTCTATAATGCTTCATTCCTATCACTCAGCAGAACAACATTCAGTTGTTTCTATGTTTTCACTTACAAACCAAAAGTGAGATGTGATTTTATATAGTACTTCCATTTACTGTGGAATTAAGACTAATGCATTTAAATATGGGTATTACGGCTTTTAGCTCAGTAAGCTGCATGGAAAAATGGATGCATATTGGTTAAATAAGGAATAAATTATTTGGAGCAGCTGCTCTGGTTTGGAGAATTTTTTTCAATATTGATCAAAACCTCTTAGTTTGTTTTGTGTGCCCAAAATGAGGGAAGACTAAGCAGTCTAAGTCCAGGAGTATTTCATGCCAAAAAATAAGTGGACTTACAAACTTAGTCATGGCCATGAACAGCTAGGATATCTATAATATATATTTTGGTTATGCACCTGACCACCAAGTTATTCAGATTTATTCTCTCATGCACTCTTATGGCGAAAAAAAAAAAAAAAAATCCAGACCCAAAAGCCAAAACCCAAACAACCCTTGTTGTAAGTAAGGATTCAAAGACTGATGTGTACAGACACTGAATGTGGAGGTTGTAAAAAGTTATCACCAGTCAGTCATGGGTGCTACTCTTTCATTTTTATGAATTTTTGAGGAAAATTCAGATAATAGCTCTGCTGAAATCATGTTGCATGCTAGCATTGATAGCAAAACCTGGTGTAGAGCAGACCTGCATTCCCAGTAGAAGAGAGATAGTATAAGACTTTACTAATATTTTTCAGAAGAAATAAGTAATTATGGAACTGGATTGAACTGGGAGTCAAGAGATCTGGATTAAGTCCTAAACCACCTACTTCCTGTATGACCTGTATGTACTGAATGCTGAAAATCTCCGTGCCTTGCTCTCTAGTCTTTCAGATGGGAATGCTTTCTTCAGAGTATAAAACCCTCAGGGCAAAGACTGCTTCTCATGTATCAGTCCTATGCTTTGCATTAGATAATGGCCCAACCTTAGCAGGAACTTTACACATAGTCATAAGATAAATAATCATGTTTCAGTTCCTAACTCAGCATTGCATAAATCACAAAAGCCTAGGAAATCTTAGTTACGTTTTGAGAACTTTAATTTGAAAAGGCCATTAAAATGTTAAAATGACAGCACAGTGACTGGGGGGGAGGAGGGCTGTTCTTTTAGGTGTATTGTTTTTAATGTTTGTCACTGTATCTCTCACTGGGTGATGAAAATACCCGTAACGTGAAACGATGAATCTGGCACTCTATCTTCATTTACTCTTAATGTTGTCACATGTAGAACTCTTTTCTGGATAAACTGTGAATGGGGGTGAAGGAGAGGGAAGGACAAAGGAAGGAAGGTGGGCCTATTGAAAGTTAAATTATTTTATGTTAGCACTTGAGTACCACCTGCATTTTGTCCACTCACAAATTATTGCTCTTCAATTCAGTTCTGCAGTTCTGCTTCACTGTAGTTAGACAGTGGATCAGTTCCTATGCTCTTTTTGTCCTTTGCCTGTTTTTTTTCCTTTCCTTTCTCTTTGTAACTAAACAGCTGGGAGACTTTGATACTAATAGGTCTGTGGGGTAGACTTAACAAGTGATTGACCTGATTCACAAAAACAGGAAATGTAAATAAATGCTATGGGTCACACAACTATCTTCATTTTGCTCTCATATTCAGTGGGGTCTGGAGATGCTGACATCCTGGTGCTTCAAAGGATCATGCCCATAAAATGCTCAGTAGTTTGTATTTATGCAACAGAAGTTACATCCTGAGCTAGCTAATCTACTGTATTCCCCATGGAAACATACCAGCATCAGCTACGTTTGCTATCTCTATTCCTGTTTAAAGGTGTCAGCCTAAATTCAAGCAGCTGTCAGCTACCTAGTGGGCTTGGCTCTTTTCTAATAGTTAATTGTGCAGACACCATTGATCGGGGCTACAGGCCACTTGCACAGTCTCTGCTTTGCAGGAAAACAAAGAGGAGGAAAGAGAGGGGAAGAAAAACCCATTCATTATATATAAGCCAGACATTACAGACATAACCTCAAAGCTATTTGTAAAATTAGCTAAGCATACATGCTTAATGTGCAGATTATTTTGCATATCTCGATTGTGTTATGGCCAAGATAGGCTGCTGAAACAGAAGAGAGATCTAAGCAGTTTCTTTTCAAAATTGTTTCGGATTCCAGTCAGTTTATTTTATAAATAGTGTTCTGATGAGACCAAAACCTTTCAGAGGAAATCAGATTCTTAGAGTTTGATGGCCAGAAGGGAGCATTAGTCTGTAAATCGCAGGCCATTACATTTCATCCAGTTAACCCTGTATCAAGCTCAATAATGTGTGCTAATGTCTGGTCAATGCAACTATTCCAGAAAGACATCTAGTCATATTTTCAAAACTGTAAAAATGGAAAGTGTTCAATATAATTAGCAGAGCGTGAGAAGAAATCTAGACTTGTTTCTGAAACTTTTGAAACCAAATTAAGTTCTTGATTAGACATAAGAAGATTTAGAATTTTTCCCAGCTGGCTCAGATGTGGGAGACATGTTTCCTTTTCACATGTGAAAGGCTACTCTAACTGGGTGGTGATAAGGGCTCCTTCGTCCTCTTTGCTGAAGCTGTAACCTAAATATCTTCACAGACTGACCATTCAGGGTTATGCTTTCATGTTCTGGCGTAGATTTGAGCAAAGATTAAATGATAAGGCTTAAGGCACTGGAGTTTTAAAGATGTTGTTCTGCTAATGCCCAGTACAAACTTTTCAATATTCATTCTAAAATCCGTATCACAGAAACATGTTCTTTTTTTTCTTTCTTAGCCCAATACAAAATAATTGTGTATGAACACATATGTGTCTGCATGCAGACTGCACCGTAACTTTTAATGATCAGCTTGAAGAAGTGCAACCTTTCTAGCATTTAGTGTGAGAGGTAAAAACTTATACACTTGACCAAAATTTGTTGCAAAATACCTTTTTAAAGGAGTAACTTTTTGTCAACAGTGTGATTCAGAGAAAGAGCTACACTCCCTCAGCGTTCAGAGATAACACAGGTGTGTGGTGCAAACAGTGGAACTGGTCATACACAGCAGGACACTGGCAGACAAACTCCTGTATGCAAAAAACTGTGTGCACAAAATGTCAACACTTACTGACCCTCTGTTAGGTGTTACTCTTTCCTCAGCAGTAACTGAGTAGTCAAACACATCCAGTCCACTCTGGGGATGGTTAGAGCTGACTCAAATCCAATAGTATTGAACCAGATAAGGCAGTGATCTGGATGGCAACTTGAAGAACGGTGATTTCTTTAACAGCTCAGACTCCATAAAGATATTCACTTAACTTTGCCTCCTGTGAGTTTTAAGTGATGACTTTACTGCTCTTTCTTCTAAAAAATGCTGGTGTCCCTTAGTGTGAGTGAGGTTGTGACACCTGCAGCAGTGCCTTAACTTGTGTGATTTTCCACTGCCACCACTCATGTGTTTCCCAGAGAAGGATGTTTCTGATGCAAGTTCATCAAAATCCAGACTTCTGATATCAGAGTATGGTAGCTTTGCATGTTTGCTTCCATGAAGATTTAGAAGACTTTGGATGCCCAAAAATCTTCAATAAATTGCAATCCCCTATCCTTAAAAGCTGATTAAGCCAAAAGGAAAAAGGTGAAACAAACTTAAAAGATTTGGGAAGCATATTCATTCCTTCCTCAATCCCAGTTCTTTTTTATTTCTCTCAGCAAGGAATATGGGCATTTGTTTTGGTACACACAGAGTCTTTTTGCAAATCAGACTGATTGCATATTGAGCTTTGTGTGCAACCACTTTGATTTGAAAGAAGCTGCATTTTCCAAAATAAAGCATGGGGAGAGCTGAGAAGGGAGAGACACAGCTGTATGGAGCTCCATGCCCCTGCAGTGGGTGTGGTGCTTTTTTTCCCCATTCTAGATACTTGACTCTTGGCTTTTATGCCTTCAGCAGTTTCCTAATTTTTTTCTTTTTAAAAGTAGCTGCAACTTTGGGGGAGTTTCCACCTTATGGTTGCTGGCTCTGTCTAGCAAAATTTTTAAGAATAATTTTTTCCATCTGGAATCTTGTCTATGAATCATTTCAGAGAACAGATTTTTGGTGATGCTCTCTGTAAGGCAGAATTAGCAAAATTTTTGCCTGGCACAGACAAGCAATGTTTGAAATAGTTTGTGGCATCAGAAGGGACACCCACAAAGAAAGTGCCACTATTGTGGCATCAGAAGGGACACCCACAAAGAAAGTGCCACTGTTGTATTCTCTAAACTATCCTTTTGAATCTATGGGCAATTGGCACCTAGGCCTCTTGAGAACGGCGTCCCACCTTTGTGGCGGGCATAGTGCCATCCTAGCAGATGGGCATGAGTGTTGGCATGCTGAGAATCAGTATGTGCATCACGTTTGAGTACAATAGGTCAGCCTCTCTTCCAAGAATGTAGGAATGAGAGTGTCTGTGCAGAGCTCCTGTGCCAATGGTTAAAGGGATATACCATCATTAATCTAGCTAAAAGAGAAGATTCATTTTTTAAACTAAGCCATGTTTCCCATAGCTACCTGGGAACACCATTTCTTCTGCAATGCAATGATTCCTGCATCACTGATAGGAGGTGAAATATATGTATAGATACATACACACATACACATACATGCAGCCCAGCCAGGGAGACACCATCTTGTTTTAACAAGGATGCTTTTTTGCCATATTTGGTTTCCCTGCTGAATGGTTCATCTAGGTACAAAAGCCAGATCCATGAAAGCCAGCATATAATTTCAGCTGAATAGAGCCCTAAGAGCACTACAGTATTTGGCATGAAATTTGCAATGGAGCCCTTGAAGGGGCTTTCCTATCCTGGAACCAATGGAGAATAATTTTGATCCAGTAACAAAAAAAATGCACCTTGCTGACATGGCAGAATGGACTTTTTCAAGCTCCCATTTCCAATCATGTGTGGAGAGGGACTGATTTAGTAGTCCTGCTGTGTACTTTCCACACCATCTTCTACCAAAATGGTCAAGCAGTATGGAGACTTGGGGCATTTGGACTAGATGAACTGTCTTATCACAAACAGAAGCAGAAGATATAAAGTTTTGTGAGGGTTAACTCAAGGCCAGCAGCAGTCTTTGGTTCTCTAGAGAGATCGTGACTTCTCAGACTTATCAACACTCATTAGCCTTATGCATTTGAAACTGTATCACAAGATGTGCTGTAATTCATCAGATATCTTCCCTGTATTACTGAATAGTCTCTCTTTATGCTTGCAAACTATCACTCCTGTTAGAAAAGTGAACAGTTTAGCCCAAACAAAATAGTTATTCCTGCTATCATCAGTTTTAGGTAGAAATATTGGCATGATATTTTTATATCAAATTTATGACACAGTCATAAAGAGTAATTCCAAAACTTTTTCACTTCCATTCTAGCTGTTAAATAAGAGACTGTCAGTAATGGATCAGTGAACAATTGACTTTGAGTATGGAAGAACCAGAGTCATATTTCAAGCTTTACCTCACTTGAAATGATATGACTGATTCCCCCCGCCCCCCCCCCCACCACCACCCAAAAAAACCCCCTCCAATATATATCTAAGCTGAAATCAGATAAATGCAGAGGAAAGACTCAAATCTATGTCAGACCTTTGAGCCACAAGAGTCTGAGCACTATGAATACAGACATCTTCTCTGGAGGCAGCTCTGTTAATGAAAATTTTCAAAAAAAATCTTTTCTAGAAGAAGACTATTCTGAATTAAAGCCAATATTAATCAGGTCTTGTTACAGTATGACAATTATATTTTACAGAAGTAAATCACTATCCTTATATCTTGTCCTTATATCTTCAAAAGAATGCTGAATTTTAATGGGTATGATTTCCAAACCTGCCTGTGAGAGTTTGTGCAGTAGATAGCCTAACTTCTTCTCATCTTCTGAAAAATGTCCCCAGTATCCTAGCTGTTAACTTACAATACAGTATGAACAATAACTAAGTAGGGCAAGCAATGACTAGTCCTAATATGTATGCTTAAGGCAACAAGAAATACAGACTCCAAGTGGCCTTCCATATCTCAGGTAAGGAAAGGAGAAGACAGGAGAGAATGGTTGTCATTAGTCCTTACACACATTCATCTTTATGGTCTTACAAGTTCATGAACAAAGGCTGGAAAGGTAGTCACAGGGAAGGAGATGAAATTTCTGAGTCCACCATGTCTGCAAGGAGAAGAAGAAACAATAATATTCTAAAAATGTTAAAATTTCAATTACTGTGTATAATTATACTTTTTATATAATATATGCATATAACTTGCAACAATATATAATATAATGCATACAAATGTATAATAATTATAATGCTATCCCATATTAAATGTGCTGTATTATAACTTGTAAAATTAACAAAGTTTTAGTCATTCAAAACCATACTATAACACTGAAACAACAAGTCCTTGCTCAGAAGCTGAGAAGAGAATGTTTTTTTGTGTGTTAATTATGCAGTGGGCAGCTTAGCAGAATGAAAATTAACAAGCTTTTACTGTATCATTTACTTAAGAATTTGTATTTCAGACTTTACTCAAATGAAGAGCTCCATCTGGCCCTTACAGTTTTAGTAGCGCTAACCATGCAATCATCTTTTCTTCATTTAAAAAAAAAAAGGAAAATAGTTAGACGTATCAGTACATTGTATAATAGTATTGTCTTGTCCTTAAATTTTCAAAAGTTCGTTGAATCTTAATTCATTTTTAAATGAATTAAAATTTTATTACAATTACCACTTTTAGAACTATCTGTACTAGTTCAATACATAGCTTGAGCGGTTGTCATCTTATTTTTGAATATCTCGCCAATATTCTGACAAATAATTGTTTTGTTACTAACTAAATAGAGCGAGAGATAACTACCATGACTATTTGGGACAATAAGAAACACAACCTCTGTGTGGCCTCCTGTTTCTCAGGAAAGGAAGGGAGAGGAAGAAAACTCCCTGTGACTCGAACTTACCTTTATAAATAATGGCTGAGGCTGGAAAATGGAGGTGGTTTTGACAAACCTGACCTCTTCAGTGCTCATGACAGGATGGTGAAGGAAAATATCTCACTCCTTGGCAATGAGATGGGAAGATTTCTTGCCTTTTTTCCAGTCTCCTGGGGAAAGGGGCAAGAGATTTGAGTCAAATGTAGCTGTATTAGAGGGTTACCTACCTTCCATCCTTCACCAGAGCAGAACACCTTTTCTACTAGGCAGTCATGCAAGAGATTTGAAATAGCTGTGACAGTGATAGAATAGTAAATTGCTACATGGAAAATACAGTTGGTTTCATTAGTAAATTATCAGTAAGTTAATTAATACATTTGTGTCCATGGCTAATTTCCATTTTTTCCAACAAAGGTGTAAACTATGGTGTCATGTAACCTTCAGTTACACACATGAAACTGGCAGTGTTTTTTGTCATACTAAGTCCTGTAGATGCTAAAATTAACTGCACCTCAAGGCTATCGCATTGTGCATGAATAGGTATCCATATGAACGACAGTAATTCAGAGAGAAAGAAAGAAAAGATGTTTAGATATATTCCCAATGATTGCTACCAGTAACATGATAACTGACATGATACCAATTATAGGTTTTCTAATCAAGGTTATCAAAGAGTCAGCATTTTTTTATCTGTCAAGCTTTTTTACTTACATTTTTCTGCTTTTGAAAGTTCTTCAGTGGTAATAAAGGTTCTCTTTCAAAGTATTTTTCTTTAGATTAGCTGAGCCAGCATCACAAAAGGTGATCTGAAATCTGAATTTTTTTATCTGAGATGCCAGTGCAAAAATAGTAATTCATGATTCATCTTTTCTGCTGTTCAAAGCTGAACTGGAAAGATTCAGTTGAGTGGGTGAAGGATTTCACAAGTACATATCTATGGTATAAATTTCAGAAAGATATAGAGATACCTTCAGATAGTTTAAAGCAATCTGGTTCAAATACCAGGTAAACTAGAAAAGGTAAATTAGCCTAAACCTATACTGGGTTACACTGTTTCTACTATCAGGATGAAATATTATTCTAAGGTTTAGAGTACTAGCTCACTGACTAAATGTAGAAGCAGCCTTAGGTTTAACATCAAGTGACACTAAATAATATGGTAGTATATCAAATGTAGGTACCCCACTGCATAAGAAGATGCTCCCTCACCCCTGTAGGGTAAGCAGGAGCACGTAAGTAGGTGCCCAGCCTCCTTGTATGGTTTGTGAAGACAGGCAAGCATTTTGAAAGGGGGGAACTATGCTCTTGCAAACTCAGCAGCAAACCAAACACTGGCTGCAGGAGCATGTCTGAATTTTTCTAGATTTTAATTCTGTTGACTTTTCAAGATCAAGAGGCCAGGCCCCTCTGAGTTACAGCTGCCTTCATAATTGCCCTTGTTGCTAACACAAAATTATTAGAAAGACCTTTCTTTGTGTCTCTTCTCACAGCACAGCACATCTTCTGTCCTACCTGTAAGGCAATGAAATTGTGCTTCAGTTCCTTCAGCAGCCTGAAGGGCAATCAAATGTACACCTCCATCTCCAGAAAGAAGACTGTGCAGAACAGAAAGCCCCAAAGATGCTGGGACTGTCTGCCCCACTGAAGTCTGGCCCGCCTTCAGGAACCATGGGGCTGGAAGAAAAGAGTCAGCCTGACTCTGTTGAGCAGTGGCTGAGGTTCTTATGGGCACCGCAGGTCTCCTATGCCAGTAGGAGATCAGGGTCTGCTCTCAGGGTTAGGTCTCATTCGTTTGTTGGTCTGTTTCTGTGTTACAGCCTCAGACCATTGAGTGTAACATCACATAAACAGTCTGGTGAATACAGACCAAAATCCAGATCTCACACGCACCATGCCAAGTGCCCTTAATCAATAAGCTAAAGATTTGTTGTCCCACTTATCTGTTTTAATTCTGGCCATCAGAGTTAGGCAGTGACGGAGAGCAGACTCTCTGACTCCCTCTTCTGAATTTAGATACCTACATTTTATCAGACTAAGTGGCCTAGACTGTAAAAATGTCATTATGTTGACCCTGTTCATTGGGAATCTATGACTTGCCTATATGCCAATTATGCAAACTACCTTCTCTGAAAATTCATTCTGACTGGTGGGAGTTTTAAGGAGACCTTCCTGGCTTTAGGTTTAGGTAAGAGCAATTCTTGTAAGTGCAAGAGCATTTATATAGAAAGAGTGAAAAATGAAAATCCCCTGGGATACTGGGATTAATGTCCCTACCGCCGTGAAAATACCATGGGCTTTATTCAAGTGACCAAGTATTTTTTTATTTTACATATACTTTGTCTAAAGGAAAAGTACTTCTGCAGTACTTTTACAGTATTTTATTTATGATGCCTTCATCATAAATACATTAACTGTATAACAAGACTGGAATACAAAGAAGTAAGGGAAGAGATGGAGCTATCCTCTGTATCATAGGCCTGATTTCTGTTTTATCCAATCAGCATATGTTAGAAACAGCTCCTCTGAAGTCCAAGAAGTCATGCTGGCATAAAACTGGTGCAAGGCCTCTGGCTGGAGATTTCTTACACATGAAATTAGTTTTGGTCCTCTGCCGGGGTGACATCAGTGCTGCGTATTAAGGAGAGGTCAGAAATTTATGAAGTCAGTGACTGCCATGTGAAAAGAGTTCAGTTGTCAGGGTAATAACAAGCTGACACTGCCTAATAAAACTAAAAGTTCCTCGTATCTTAATGTCCTCTTCCCAAGCCCTTTGAAAGCAGTCATATTTTATCAGAACCAAGATAATTAATAAATCAAAATGAAGGTAAAGAGTATGACCCAGAGCTAGAATCCATTGCTATGATTCTAACAGCAGCTAGAGCCAGGCACCTCTAACCCCCAAACTGGAGTCCAAAAATCGGAATTAGATGCCTAACTTTTCAATGTCATTTAGGCAGAAAATTCGGCAGCTCAGAGGGAAGTCCCTCAAAATTCTTATGGTGTAGGGAAGCTTCATAAGGAGCAGGGAAACTCATATGTCAAGCTAATAGGAAATGTCAATCAAGTCTGAAATTTCTTCTCTCTTTTGGACTTTAGATTCCCAGATCAGGACTGCAAGCAGACATTCCCTTTTTGCTTGGGTCCCTGAGCCCCAAATCCTCTCCTGAGGGACACTGCAGCAATTGCTCTTTGAGCAAACCTCATTGTTTTATTTTAAAAATAAATCCAAAGGAGGAACCACATGTAATAGCTTAGTGGTTAGGAGCTCTCCCGCAGGAGAGTGAAGAGGGAGCATGCCCTCCTCAGCCTGAGGGGGCATCAAATTAGCAGCTCCATGAGCGATCTCCAGCCACCAAGCTTTGCCGTGGTGCCTGCTTCCTCCTGCCCCTCTCGAAGCCACGCACAGCAGGACAGTGTGAGGCTGAGGGCAAAGCAGACACAGCTTTTAAGACCAAAGCTGAGCAGCAGCCTGTTTAGTTTGCCCATGGTGACTGGCCACAATTTGTATTACCTTGTTGTTTTAAATTCCTCAAAATGAGAATTTATAATAAACCAGTGTCACAATCGTACCTGTTATACTGCAGCAAGGGTCCCCCTAATTATATCTCCTATAACAGCTTTTAAACCTGATCCAGTAACTTCTATGAAGGAAAATGTGGAAAATGTTAACATCTTCAAAACTGACACACAACATCTGAACAGTAGCACCTAGAGGCTACATATTATTGTTATCATCAAGTCAATATTGTCTTCTTTCTAATATGGACCATTCTTTTTACTTCAAGAAAATTGTTTTGCATTTTTACCTCCTTAGCTATTGTGAGAGTTCTTTTAAGGCATATTGGCACCTGAAATATTTCTCATATACAATGCTTAGAGCAGAGTGGGACAAAAATGCCCCACTAGATGATAAACAATTGGCATATTGTTCATCAACAGAAATGAACTAAACTAGCTAGAAAGCAAACCTTACTGGTTTGTGAATAACAGCATCTAGTGTTTTGCAATGAAATTGATATTGGTACTTAAAAAAAGGTAGCAATCTCTCAAGAATTCCTCAGATAATTTCTTTTATTTATGTGCTTTATATCTGAGCACTACAAAGACCAATCATTTAATGACATTTGATCACATTTTCTGTATTCATTCACTATGCATTATGTCACGTCAAAGGTCAGAATAACTTTTTTTTCCTACCCCAGAACAGTAGATTCTAATATCAAATATCTGCTCAAAGAAAAAGCAGATAATTAGTGGATAGGATAAGCAGATTTTACCTCCAGAGAATTCACTCTTCACAGATCTCTAATTAAACCAGAAGAAACTGCATGATGTGCATATGCTGTTAAGCGTTAACACAAGCAAACCTTGAAGTGGGCTGATACGAAGTGATATATGATATTTTATTGGCTTGTCATGAGTTCATGCAGACGAGACCTCTACTTTGACTTCTACTGCTAATCAGCTTTTCTGATAACAGGATGTTTTCTGTTGGCATTATTAGCTGCTATTAACATTGCCTTCATACTTAGGAATCCTTTTCACAAACCAAAGCTATACTACTTCTGCCAAAAAAGGCAGTCTCTGCTTCAGGAACCTACAATTTAAGAACACTTAAGTCTACACTGCAAATAAGACTACTGCTCATGATCAAACCCTTCCATTTAAAGTTATTTCAGGTATTTTCTCTTTATTCAGCATCCAGTTCTGTGAATATTATGTAGATACACCCAAAGTGTAAGATAAGAAACAGATGGCAGAACACAAGGAAAACAATGAGACAATATTGGTCAGTAAGACTGATAGGGGTCAAAGTACATTCACATAATAATTGTCATCATAACTTTTGTCTGGTAAGACTCATGTCAAAAAAAGTTTTTTTTAAGGATGGAAAAGAAAGGACAACTATATGTGCACGTAGTTACAGGGAGCTCCTCCTCAACATAAGGAGGAGAAGGAAAGAATGTACAAAGCTGATGACTGAAAATGTAACAGGTGAATAATGAAGGTGTCATTACTGGCTGTCCAGATTTGCCCTCTTGATCAGGAACAGGGACGATATGGAGTGTGGAGACAGGTTCTGTAGGGCTGAAGGCAAGCAGTTCAAACCTGATACAGTAAGCAAGTGGAAAAGACGCAGAGAAAGGATAAACTTGATCAAAGAAAGAAGTTCAGAAAATAATTTTAATAGCATTTTATATGAAGTGAGATGAGACTGCATCGTCAAATTTCAACTAAGACATGCAGTGATCAAAGGCTGAGGTGGTGAGACCTTGGTGTGTGAGTGTGAGGAGTGCAGTGACCTGTATCTTTATCTCCAATTTATCTGGGGCAGCTGAACTTTTCTAAGGTATGTAATTGTTTGTAGTTATTAAATAGGTGCAAAAGTACATCCCACTTTGCTTTAGCTATCTATAAGTTAGATTAAGCCAGTGGTCTAAGATACTTCTACAGTCAGAAGAGTGAGACTGGCAGTTCAAGAAGATTATTCATCTTCTCCTCTCAGAGGGGTGGTGTGAATCTCCTTTCTTTGAATAGACACAATCAAAATCTTTCTAAGCACGTTCTTGAATGACTATGTTGAGTTACATTTTTTCTATTCCATTTTTGTATGCACTGTCTCTGTTATATCCAGGCTTCCTGTCTCTTTCTGTTCTCTAAAGGTTATGAAGTTAATTTATCAAAGTGGTTTTAAACATGAAGTGGTAATGAATATTTACACACACTATGTCTCCCTTTGATGAGATAAAATGTGAGGATTTATTAAACAATTTTCCAATTAAAGATAGTCTGCAAAGAACAAAAAATACATCACTGGACAGAGTATAGCAGGACCTATGAAGATGCTCAAAGCTTATGGATTAGGGAGTATTGACCTGAAGGAGCAGACTGTTCCTGAAAAACGAACACTATCTTTTCAGATACTATTAACTTTTGATATGACTTGCTCTTTCTGTGAGTCAGGGTGGGTTTCTATCCCGTGGTGAAAATATCTTAGGATGATTCCAACTGAAAATCTGTTGTAACCTGTAGTTGTTTTTTCATGTGAAAATGTTCAGTCTTTCTGATGTAGAAGGTGTTTGGGCAACAGGAGGACAAGTAGATACATTACAATTCCCTGTGAAATGACTCATGCTTGATAGCAATATTGTTTTCTTTTGTGGTTGGTCATACATGAAGATGTCAAGAATTGAGCAATCATTTGCAAAGCAACTTGTTTTGCTGGCCATACAAGACCTAGAAAATTGTACTGTGAATTCTTACATTATCTCTTTTTCTATTGAACATATACACATTTGTGTGTATTTACGTATACGCTAATACATAGGACTCTTGGATATTCCAACTTCTTATAAGAGAACCAGAGTGATGTCAATATTCTCACAGACAAGTGGACAACTTCACAGAATTACTACCAAGTTGAAGAGTTTGTTGAATCTTTTCCTTCTTTTATTCCTTCCCCTCAGAAGCATAGACAGAGTTTGAAATTTGTGGGAAGGTTGGAGGGCTTAAATATAAAGCCTCTGTAATTACCAGTTTACCAGAACATCCAGATCAACTGCTGATAGGAGGAGGGAAAAGGAGAGTCAACTCTCCTCCCTTTGATCTACAAATTATGCTCAAATTCAAGAAAATTTCCAACTTATACAATTGTTAGATTTACTGAGATCTGAAGCATTTCTGTAACACTTTAAAAATGGTGAAAATAATTTTTCTTTAGCTTTTTTCCATATCTTTATTACTAAAGGGATTGAAATTGCTCATTCACTTCGCTGAGGCATTAAAAGAAATCAGACAAGTACAGTGAAAATCAGATATTTCTAAGAATGCATCACTAGTAAGGAGCCAAAAGACATCTGTATGTTTTAATTTTTGAAAATGAAGCCTATTTAGTATTCAAATACAATAAGCAATGAATAAAATCAAACTAGACCCAAGCAGTCCAACATATCTATAGGCACTTCAAGCAACAAGGCACATTACCTCATATGTTACCCTTCTTGCTCATGGATAAGCTACCAGCCAGGTATTACAGCATAAGAATATATAGCTGAGCAGTTATTAGGCATTGCCAACATATTGCGCACTGCTACTGTGTCTCATCATCCAGTAAAGCAGTATTATAGTTTTTATACTTCAATATCAATTTCAAGACATGATGTGTCTTCTCAAAATATGATATGACATGTCAAAAAAAAGTCAAGATCAACTGTCAAACAGAGTGAGAAGATTCTTCAGCAAAATGAATACCATCCAGTTAGGATTCTTCTAAAATCTAATTTCTTTTTTTATTTTTTTTCCCCCTGCCTGTTTTCAGTCAGGAAAAGCAAAATCTCAGTGTCAGCTTCACACATGCTTGTCTGAAGCTGATGCAAATGAAACTGGTTATAAGCTTGGGATAAAGGCAATGTATCTTGTCAAATAGGGTTTTTTGTCAAGTGTAGATAAAACCTTTGACTGATGTGTATTCACAACTGGGCTCGAATCTAGACCAACTTGTCTCCTTAAATACAGGTGACAGAGCACAAAAAGCGATCATAATTTTAAAGGGTAATTTTTAGCAGAATGAACAGTTCATGCGATTTCACCTTCCAAATGATGAGGATGGTATCTGACTTTTGACTTAATCTGGTCAGAAGAAGTAAATAACAGTCTTTCTACTGTTTTTGTCAATGGCAAGCCAGTTGCCAGCCTATGTTTGTATTAATGTAGTGTGTAGTGTGTAGTGTTTCCAGCTACTAGTGTGTAGATCTCAGTATGTATTTCTGCATTCTGAAATCTATTGAGCAGGGCTGATCTTTGCAGTCACTTGAATACAAGAAAATAAAGGTTAAACTGTGATTCAGACTGTGTCATTCTCATGTTTCAGACTGAACAAATCCATCCCAGTGAAATCTCAGCTCAAGTTTATAGCCCAGTATATAGTAATAGAGATTGCTAGCATTTTATGTTAGGCAGCAATCTGAAACCTGCTTCATGACTTTTTTCAGCTATGCGTTATTTTCAGTCAGCATCTTATCATTGTTAGCTTCCACAGTATACTTAAAAGGGAGATGGGCAATATCTATTTCAATGATATATGGGCCTCGAAGTATTTTACTGCCATTTGCTTTAATAAATTGCTTTTAATACACAAATAATGAACAAAATAATAAACATAAACATTATTTTAAAATATTAATTAATGTTAATTAATTAATGAAGTCAAACAGGTAAAAAAGTTAAAATGAGAATAATGCAAAGTACAGGTACTAGTAAATATTTTATAGTGCTATATATGTATTAAATGAATGGGAATAATGTCACATTTTAGCAAAAAAAAAATTTGGCAAATAAGTTTGAGAAGGGAGTGCTTGCAGTATTACTTACTTCTGGCATTTTGGAAATTATCTCTACTAATTATGTCACAATCTTATAGGTTCTCCATGGAGATCCTGGCTGGCAGCAGAAAGATAAATATGTACCAGATAATATTAGTCTAAATTAAAACTGCTGTCATTGTAATTGAAGGAAATGTGAACATAGGCAAATTCAGCTCCCTGAAATTTAGAGCCATCACCTATTCAAGTCAGTGGGTCAGCATTAATTTTAATTTAGGCTTGTAATTGCAATGGATAATGAAATTTTAAAAAGCAGCAGAGAAAAAGATGATATGGTTAAAGGTTTAAATCCAAATAGATAACATGCAGCAAGTCCAGTCTCACACAGTCCCAGCTCCCCCTCCCAACTCTGTCCAACTCTAACATGCCTGAGCTCTCCTAGATGCATGTACTCACCTTGTGCTGCCTGCATTGCCAATATCCTGGCAACAGGCTGGTGCTTTGCACATATTCCCGCCCCAGCTGTGTCTGCACCCTAGGTCAGGCCAGTCAGTAGCAACTGCTGACATGACACAATCCCAGGAGTTCCTGAATGGAAGCTGACATTCAAAAGCATTCTGAAGAATGGAAAAATAATCTCCTTTCTAGCCCCAGGAGTATTTCTTATACCTACGGACTACCCTTCGGCTTCATGCGCCTCTTCCCTTCCTAATTTAAGAGAAAAAAAGCTATAATCTGTTAAGTTTAAATTGATTGCTTTTGATTCTATTTATTGGAAAACATTAACAGCCCTAGTCACCACTATGTTGTTCCAGAAAATCCTTTTCATATCTGCACAGGGGTGGAGCAGAATCAGTTCAAAACTCGACACCCAACAGAAACGGACAAACTGCAGGCCACGACAACCCTGCTTGGCTAGCTTAAATGCATTCATCTGCAATTTAGAGGAAAGGGAGGGGCCATTTCTTAGCCCATGGCAAGGATCCTTAGCCAGCCTAAAGCTGGCTTTGTGTATGAAGGAAAAAATAAGGCTCCAGTCACCTGGATAGAGCACTAGATTTGTCTCTAATTTCTAGCTCTGCCGCAGACCTCCAGTGTGAGTGTAGACAAATTTGTAACCCATGCTCTGCCTCAGAAGCTTGTTTTTAGGCCAGATGCTGTGCTTCCTTGCATCTCAAGGATTAAATCATCTGCAACCATGCTATAGCCATAGGAGAACCAGACTTGATAGCCATCCTTCATTTATTTTGCACAGCAAAATAGATTAGCCAGGATGCAACTTGAAGCTATGGCAGCTGAACTGCTCCTAATTCCTCATTTAGAGGTAGCTTTGTTTTCTCTACACTGTGCTTCATAGTAACAGACATTGCTGTATAGCCTGAGGAAAAACGTTGGACCTACTCTTCTGTCTATGGCTTGTGTCTGTCTGACTGCCCCTGATGGTTTTGGCATACCTTGAATTAGAGAACGCTGGTCTGACACCCATGTGTCTACCTTGGTTCAGGGAGGACTGACCCCCAGACAACAGCAGTGCAACCTAACTCATTGAATTCAACGGAAAAATTGCTGATCATTTTAGTAAACATAGACTCAGTCTCCTACATTTAAGTAAACAAGTTAGCGGTAAACTGATACATGTTCTTGAAGGCTTAAAGGAGAAGAATGAGAAGGAAACATCTTTCACAGCTCAATTATCATAGATTGAAAGCTTAAGACATCTGACCACTGGTCTTCTAAGACTCATAGATCTAGAACGTATCTGCACGCTAAACAGTGAGAAATCTTTTGTTCAACTGATCATCCCAACTAGACATTAAACATAGGGTTGTTCATGAACCAGCAGGACACTGGGCTTTGCCCAGCCTGAAACTCAGAAGTCAAGTTTAATTTAAATGTTTTTTTCCTACTGCATTTTACTTACATATTCTGAGTCTAAACCTGTCTGCAAAAAGTCTTAGTTCTTTTGCAAACTAACAGCTATGCCTTAACAACAGTTATTCCAAACTCAGACAATGCAAAATCAATTTTGTTTGCCGCATTTGTCAAGCCCACAGTCTATGTTTGCATCAGCTTTTTAAGTCATCTGACTTTTGTACCCATTGCCCTGTTTGCAACAGTGAGGGCTCAGCAGTTTATTTAAGGAGCAATTTTTTTCTTTGTGCTAGTACAATATCTTTGATCCAGACATCTTCAAATGCTTTACAACAATGCAGTTACCTCATTTCATGACAAGGGAGTTTTGTATATCTATCTATATGGTTACATTTATACACATTATACATAATCTATATAAAAACACATTTGCAAATATGTAAAATAATATATAAGTACTGCATAAGCATATAAATGTGTATGTCGGTGCTATCTAGACGTACACACACCTTCAGGGATGTTATGAAGCAAGATAAATGCGTAGTTGTAAAACGTTTGAACATTTCTGAGTCAAAGATACTGTATATATGAAATTATTGTCATTTTCCCCAGCTCACATCTAGACAAACTATAGCACACAGTAACTTTCTCAAAAGCATTCATCAAATCAGTATCATAAGAATAGGAACACCTAGCCATCTGATACATTTACACTATATTTACTCCAAAATGTATTTCAAGAGAAGACAATATGGAGGGCACTGATATATCAGTGTCAAACATGAAGATACAAGTCTTTTTATTTCTTTTCCTGATTTCCTTATTTTTTTGGCAGAAGCACTTTTTGAGCTTTTATATTCCCCTTGTAATATAGTGCTTCAAAACAAGTGCATTGGAAAGTTAAAGTGCAGGAAGATCAATGAAGCTTTTTAAATGGTTTCTAAAAATGTGATAAATCTTTCCTCTAGTTTCTTCTATAATAAGCACAATGTTTAGCAAAGTAGTTAAAGCAATTTTGGGCTCCTGTAAATCTGACTTAAGCCGTTCTAGCATTAACATGGGGTGGAACTTTAAAGAATTAGAGGCATATGTCTTAGCAACTTTGGCTCTACAGCTGAATTATTCTCAACCAATAAGCATATTCTAAGGCACTCAAGGGTTTTCTTTTTTTTCTGATTAAACTGTAGTTAAGAGAACATACACTTAAAACAGTTGCAGCCTGTGATTTGTAATCAATGTTGAGTAATGTAGCAAGGGATTTCTAAGGTATAGGTACACAGAATGTTTTCCTAAAGGAGTGCTAGCGCACATTTTTTTAAAAAAGGATTATCATAGGTTGGCAGCTAGGGATTTGCTGATCTCTCAGTTTGTTGTATCATTTCCTGCATTACCTGTGCTTCACTGTTAGTGCCACAATTTTGCAGCTGTCCAGCTATCTTTCTGTAGCTGCATGCATGAATGCTATTAAATGCAGTTAAATTAATGCTATTTTGCAGTCTGTATCACATGGTTTCCATAACCTCAGATCACCTAAATAGTAATAATTTGTTAACATGTTTTATGACTTAGCCATGTTAGTGAATATTGAACATGTTACATAAAGTAAAAAAAAAAATTCCCAGAGTGGTAGATTTAATAGGTAACTGTTGAAAAACTAAAACACTTTTTACATGCTTGAAAACAGAATCATCTGCTTGCTTGTTACTGTGCGAATATGAATATTGTGATGAAACTGGTGTAGCTGTTGCTTTCTGTTGATCTCTGTTGCTCAGTGTTTTCCAAGCCTGGGAACAGATGGCGCACCACCTGACTCTGAACAGTCTAATGTAAGATTCATTGTGCTTCACAGGAAATCAAAGATCAAGCAACATTGCAGAAGGTGAAGCAGCACCTCAGCAACCAGCAACACAGTATGATACAGTCAAGTGGTGGAGCGAGAAAGTAGGGAGAGAGAGAGAGAGGGAGAGAATAGAAGCCACAAAGCCTTTGCTTTTCGTCTCTTTTCTTTTCTGCTTTTTTCTTTCTCTTTTATTTTCTGTCTTTTCTATCTTTTTTTTTTCCAGCTAGACTCTAGTCTCTATTCTTCGGAAAAAGGATCAGCTGGCTCCAAAGATGAAACTGTAACCTTTAGGTTGTCAAAAGTTCAGGCCTGACAGTCAAAACCTGAATGTTTAGAAGCAAGACAGTTATTTGATTTGTTTGTTTCAGTTGCAATATAGCAAATGCCTGTTTGCAATGCTAACTGCTTTACAACTATTTTAAAGTTCATTCAGAATTTCAGATAGTTTTATAGCTCTGAAGAATTACTCACAATTGCTAGTTACCTGCCACTCTCCACTTGCTATATATTCACAGACTATTACCCTTCACTCCCTCTCTTTCCCCTGACTTTCTCTACCTTTCCTGGACCTCTCCTTTAAGGAAATTGAGAGTTCACATGTTGTATCGTGCAAAAAAGCCAGCACCCTCCCCAAACCTTATGCTATATGAAAAAAATATGGGGAATTAAGTACTGAATTGAAGGCCGTTCATTCAGGCTTATGCCATCCTTGAGTCTCCTGGATGAAAGCTGGGAGCTATTGTCCTGGACACCTCCACTGATGTCAAATGACAAAATTCCTCATGAAAACAGGGAGTCACCCTGATGCACCTTCAATGCACATGTTCAAGAACAAAAAATGCTTTCCAGCCCAGATGGCATTTTCAAGCACTCAGTATAGCACCAAGCAGAACACAGTACATTTTTTGCATCATTTACAACAGACAGGTAACTACCTGAAAGGATCAACCCCTACTTTCTCATTACTCAAATACAGGATTTTGCAGAACTCTGTCCTTGACATAAGATGTTTCCCATGCAAACACATCTACAGTTTTCTAGACCTGACCTAAATCTAAGGGAAGTTAATTGAAAAACCACTTTATGTTCAAATCAAAGTTCACCAGACCAGAGCTTGCAGTAAAATATGCTAAGGCTGTTGGTTTGAAGTGTGCAAACAGTGCAGCATAACAGAGAGCTGAAGCCTGTACCATACCAAAGGAAGTAAGCAAGGGTGGGGACCACCTGAAAGGGATGCCTAGAAAGGGGTACTCAGCAAAGGTAACACGGACTCAGTCTTCAAACTAATTTGTGTGCCCAGCCTGCATTTAGGTGTCTAACACTCGTTGAATTCAAAGTTAACTGTCATCTAAATGCTTTCCAGGAGCTGCCAAAGAAGACTAACCAGTCAGCAAAGTTACAAAACCCATCAAGAAATAAAAAAAACTACCGTTGATACCATAAAGGTCAGATCTAGGCGTAAAGCCACAGCAACAAATTAGACCAGCCAAGCCTCCACGGCATCTTTGCTTATGCCAAGTCCCAGGAAAGCCAGGATTGTACCTGTCACTCAAAAAGATGTTGGCATATATGGGTTGATACTTCCCAAAGATCCCAAGGAAGCACAAGTCCCAGTCTTATTCTCTCATTCAACAAGTCCAATTTTCTAAGACCGGTCTTGCTAATCTCTCCTTTTGCCCTTCTAGCAGGAGAATCCCAAACCTTGTCAGGTTGCTGCTCCTCATCCTTGGCATGACCAAGGAAGGAGGTAAAACTGAATTTTGTTTACGAAGGCTTAAGACAAGTCTAACTGTGATGGCCAGATGCTGGTATGAAAAGCTGGAGAAAAGAAGATTGTCCAATAGAGAGGAAATATACTTTCAGCGCAGTACAGGTATCACACAAACAGAAATCATGCTAATCCACTTAGATTAATACACTACAGAAAACAAAGAGCGCAAAACCCAGCATGTTATATAATGCTCCAGTGTTTCACTGCATCATATGGAGAAGACCAAGCCTTATCCTCTTCCTACAACATACACTTTGTAAACACTCTGCCCCAGCTATATATTTTCCAGTTGCATATATCAGCTTTACTGTAAACTCCTCTTTCACATGTATAATAGTGCCCCTATTTAGAGGAAGGGTGCATAAAGCAATTTTTTTTTCTCTGACTATATCCTTGTGCAGGATTGCATGCAACTGATGTGCTGTCAGCTTCAGTTCACTGCAGGTGGCTTGTATCTGAGGGATTTGCAATAGTATGGCTAAATAGATTAGTGTAATTGTTCAACCTGTTTTCTCTGTATGAGTAATACAGTACATTGTCCCTTTGGCTGGGCAGATAGTGAGCAATAGACTGGATGATCAAGCCTCAGGACTTTATAAAGTATTTGGAAATACTTGGGGATGCAAAGATGGTTGTGAGATGTTAGCTACTATCAGTATAGTAATCATAACAAGAGATTTGCATAGGTTCAAAATGCCCCTTTACCCCTAACTATAATAATAATAATAATGGAGGTTACAATGACACAAATTTTATTTTTGTTATCAATTGTTGGATGAAATCTTCACATTCAAGATAGAGCTTAAAGCAAATTATTATTTGCAGAGGAATTGTTGTTCTTTGACATACAGTAAGTGAAACAATATTTCTGCTACAAAAACAGCAGGCTTGACACTCTGCATGTAGAATCAATTGATGTTACCAGTATACATTATCTTACTGTAAGCATTTTCTTTTTTTTTCTTTTTCTTTTTATTTCAGGCAATTATAGTGTAAGCTTTTCAAGTAATGCTTCACAAATCACAGCCCATGTAGGGCTCTATATTGAAAAGATATGTGGTTAAAATAATGATGCTTCTGTAATCAAATAACAGGTGAAAAAAAAGCTGGAGTATATATGGCACAAGTTAAGAGACGTGTAAATTTCTTCTGATAAAATCCAAAACAGCTGAAACAGCAAATTCACCAATCGCTCCAATCTGATTCATTTTTATATTCTTACAATATTTGTTCGCTTATATTAACAATGACATTATTTACTTCTGAAGTCACTACCATAACTTCATTTGACTCCTGTAACTGAGCATGACATGGAATGAGCAAAGATATTTTATCTGCTATTTGTACATGATTTGTACATGAAGAAAAATACTTAATGTCTAACAATAAGAACCTAAGGTTATTAACTAACCTAAGAACCTAAGGTTATTAACTAACCAAAGACGGTAGTAAGTTTGCATAGGAAAGACCTAGGTATCAATATGATACCCATGGTTATTTATACTGTGTTCTAGCTTACCCTGCAATTATAGTATTTTTATGACCTAAATTCAGGAAAGATGCTTAAAGATATGCCTTGCTTAGATACCAGAGATGCTCTTTGTGAACTGGGAGAAGGAATCAGCTCTTCATCAATACACACCAAGACAAGAATTACCCATACTCCTTCTTTTTTAGTCAAGTGTTTCAGTTCTCCCTGTTATGTCAAATGTATGGGACTGTTAAGCCATATCCAAATACAAACTTCCACAGTCCTGGCTTCTCCTCATCCCTGACCCGGCTGTGCAGTTTCACTCCCTATTTCTGACCTATAATAGTGTGTCTGTGATCAAGCAGTGAGCTAGTTCACGGAGCTGAGCCAGTAGGAAATCATTTTTTTTAGAGCTGGGGGAAAGATAGACAAATACGTGGCTTTAGATGGCTCTATGTTGCTTAGTGCTGCTGTAAACACATGCTCATGCCAAAGCTTTTTAGTGTACCTGTGAGTTCCCAGGGATTCATTGTTCATGGAGGCATTTAGCCTGCTGCTTCAATAGCAGGTATAAAGGCAAGTAGGAGGAACACTTTCAGAAACTCAAAAGTTAAATTTAAAATAATCCATATTCTGATATTGACCTCTCTTCCAAAATGTGGTGGCCATAGCACCTTGTCTCATTCTAGCTGTGCATCTGAACTCAGGGGTGTCTTATGGAAACCGATTCACACTATTTAACTAAGCTCATTAAAAAATTAGGGATATTGAAGGATATCAGTATCTTGAAGATCGATTCATGAGTCCTGAATAACCTTCCTGGAAAGAACAGATTATACAAAACTACTACATCAACCTGCCACTGTTGAATTGCCAACATCAACTTTTAAAAGAAAATTCATTAACTTTTCCCTCTTCTTACCAGAAGTATATTTATTAACAATGCAATTTGCACATATCAGCTTTGAAATGAATGCAGAGAGGACTGGATTTGCCAGGAAGGAGTTGGGCAGTTGTCACAAGCAAGACTGTGTATTCCATCCAGAGCTGTCCTTCCATGCCACCTTTCTTCATACATGGCAAAGTGGAAGCACAGAAGTAATAGCTTTTGCTTTTCTTAAAACTAATCTGTACACTAGCAATAAGGTAAAAAGACAAGTAACTTAAGTGATTCTCTCTTGCCACAGGTATACAGCAAATATTTCATCCAAATTTGGTACCAGAGAATTTGTTTGGTTATAGAGTTCTGTCTTAAAATACTACTGTATAGGGTGAAGTTATCAAACTAATACAACAAACTAATTACAATGTGAGGATTACAGAGGAAGCTTTAGTAAGGAATGACATCTGGTTCTCCCAATCTAAAAATATTACTACATCATCTCTAGAACAATGTGGCTAAAACTCAATATAAGGATACTGAAGAATGAATGGATCAAAAAGCAGATATTTTATATTCCACAGGATCTTTGGGAATTCACCTGTAACTGCTTTCTCTGGAAAAGAATCATGATTGCAGTAATGTCAATCTTTTACCAAATAATGTGGAAGGAAGGTATCTTAACTCATCAGCTAGAACACCTCTTTCCTTCTCAGTTCATGATTACCTTTTTAACTTCCCATCCTGGAAGCTGGAGTATTTAACCCTCCTGAATCTTCATGTTCCCTTGCCTAAAAAGACTTCCACTTGCCCTCTTCCCTCCCCTTATTTTCCCTTCTTCGTCCTCACAACTGTCAACCTACAACCACTTTTCTTCCATTTTCCCTGGCCTACCCTGCTGTCCTGCACGACCTAATACAGATTTCCTATCTTCTTTCATACATATCTCATCATCCACACCTTATTTGTCTTTCCCAGGCAAATATTATCTCAGCAACAAATATTTGTCTTTCACTCTACCAAGAAGACCAAATAGCCTTTCTGATATCCTGACCAAACCCAGACAACAACAGCAACCCACCACTATTCTCATACACAGCTTGAGCTGTTCACAGCTGGACATAACCCGGGGCGGGGTGTCTCAGCCCATGTTACCTCTGCAGTCCAGACCAGCTCTGCTCCTGTGAGGCTTTGTCAGCTTCTTGTAGCCATTGCTTCTTCATTCCCAAAACTCCAATGAGGCAACACTTCAGGACTGATTTTATATCAATTCCCGAAGAGATTTGGTACCAGCTAGACTTCATCCGAGAGCAGCAGGCTCTACCTCCTTGAAGGAGGCTGGGATCCTGAGCTCTCCTGGTTGCAGTGTCTTTTATGGTCACTTTGAATTGCTGGCTTGACAGAAAGGCACAATCTAGCTCAATCTCTTCAGCTTATTTTACTGTGTTTAAATCGGATTTTTTTTTTTTTTTAATCTCTGTTGGCCTTAATGAAAAAATGCCAAGTGCATGCAAACATGTTGCTAAATACTAGATGGGACATGTACATTATTCATGGCTCACATATTCTTTATTACTTGAACCAGGACAGAGGAAGTTGGGGATATCAGAATACTGTTCTGGGCATTTTGTTGTTTGTTGTTTGAATGTTGTTCTACATTTTCCGTCCCAGGAAGAAATTATGCTAACTGAATATGAAGGCTGTTTGCCAGCAACATGCAGACCAGTGTTTCGGGAGCAGCTGATCGAGGCCTCAAAACTTGAACATAGTAAATGTGGAGGAGCTGCCAGTTTCTCTCACTCAAGATTTCTCTGTTGACAGCTTGGTAGCTCTACTTTTATGAAGACGGGGAAAGTGGAGGGCTGAATTTTATCCGGAGAGAATTGACTGCTGGCACCCAGAGGTGACTGAAGCACAGCAATCACAATACTGACGAAGTAAAGAAATGAATATCCTCACCCCTTTGAGAAACAAGAGCTTCTTTAGGATATATCTAGATGTTAGATTTGTGCTCCGGCTTCTCTTTTTTTAACGTGCTAGCAGCCTTTGCAACTTTCTGATATTTGAGTACAACATCGTTCAACAAGGAACTTCTGCTTCATGAACTCGAAGACATGGCAGTATTGCAAGCATGACTTGCATTCAGATTTCAGACAGATTGTTTGAACTACAGAGAATGGCTATTATAACAAAAAAAACCCTTATATGTTATGACAGCTTGTTGGTGATGTTGCTGTTATTTTATAAGTCATTTTCATACTGTCCTTGAAAGTTAAAAACAGAAAATACCAACCTAGGAGGCATTTTGCTAGAAGCTTTTGTGCTCTGGAAATCGTGATTTAAGTAAGTCTTGACTTTTCTTGTTATGTTGTCACTCTGTTCTCAGAGCAGAGTGGTGACTTGCCAACTTTGCTTCTTGCAGAATAATGAAGTAAAGCAGCTGAACATCAGAAACAGAGCTCATGATGAGCTTGTCATTTGAGTTTAACAGCAGGGGCCCTGCACTTGGTAATCATTACTACCGCCTAATCTACTGCATGTTTTCTTAGTCAGTAGAGATTAGAGCAGTGGTGCTTCAGACGTCTATTGGGAATAGGGCTAAAAAGGAATCATGAAAATCATGTGTAAAAATAAGAATGTATAAAATGCAACACATTAATGTTTCTTTGCTGAATGTTGTTGGCCTAGTAAAAATGCTGCTTGCTGCTAGGATGGTGGTCCCACCTTTGAGAGTTAACCGTAGAGTCTAACAACAAAACAGAGACCATGGGCTTTTGAGGCTTCTATAAATTTAGAAACTCATTGAGAACACTTGTCCACACAGGGGGAAGTCTTCTAAATTACGTGCTTGGGATTAGGCTGTGTGATTGCCAACAATGTTAATGAGAGTTATTCTTGCCTCCGAAAGTATCAGCCTAGCTCTGCAATAAAGTAATTTCCTCCATTATTGGTTTAAATACTTCGTGCCAAATTTCTGACCTCACCTTACTTACTTAAAATCCAGGGTTGTTTTTTGGATCAGTTTGAAATGAATCAGTGCCTGCAGGCAAGAGAAACAATTGCTCAATAAAATTCACAGACAACCAGCAGATCTAGGAGTAATATTGTCTGCTTCTAATACATATTTTTGTACCACTATACTCCATGAATAAGTCACCAATAGGGGACATTACATGCATTATAAATAGAAAGCCTGGGAAAAACTTCACTGACAAAAAAAGAAGTATCAACTGAGGGAACTGCCAGATGAATGAAACCAATGGTTAATCAAGTTTAGCTTTCTGATCCTTTTCCTCGGGGCTGGCAGAGCCCTCCAGTGCAACATGGAAGAAGGCTAAGGTGTCTTAATGCCAGCTTTGCATTCCAGAAATTCCAGTATCTTTTGGGACATCATTGCTTACCATCCCATTAAAGTGAACCAGACACTGCTCCACCACAGCAATCCAAATGGCCTGTGAGGGTCTGCCTTGCTCGTCCAGAATAAGTTCGGAAAGGTGTGCTAGTCACCAAGAAACAACGGCTCTGACAGACTGGGAAGAAAAGGTTTTGAGCCAAGCAAGAGTGGGTAGATTCTCTATAGGCAATAGCCATATGTCAATATTTATTCTGTTTCCAAATTGGGATGAAAAGTTGAAACAAAACTAGTCATGGAATATAGTATAAAAATGTTTCTTCGGTAGTACAAGAGATTAAGCAATTCAATTCCAATCACTTCAGCATTAAACTTAATTTCTTTATGGTACTGCATTATAGCGGGTAGAGGTGAAGCTGGCAGACATTTTTTTCTTGCATTAAACCATCTGTCTGGTTTGTTTATGTCTCACAGAGCCATGTGATATCCTCCCACTCTTCCTGGATGTCCAAAGATGCTGTAAGCAGCTGGGATAGGTGAATTACACTTTCCAATGTGGACAAGACTATTCTCTAAACCGCCCAGGCCATGGGAATGTGAGTTACTGGAAATATCATTTTCATAAGGCTGTAAAAGAAACTGCTACTTGATGGCAAACTTACCTGAAAAAATAAAACATTTTTATTTGATTCAGCAGAATAAAATACTGCTAATCAAGTCAAAGAGACCCCAAAAGACAGATATATTTATCATATCATAATGATATATGTAGTTTTGGATTTTCTCCACTGCAGAAAACTTAATTTTTTGCGACAGTTGCACTTTCCACCAGAATTAACACGTTAATGGAAAATTCCTGAATAGATCTAGTTTAAATGCTATAAGCACTTTGGGTCTGCATAGTGCTGAGCATCCTGGCCTTGGTCCAGTGAAGCATGTATTTAAATATAAATATGTTTAACTTTAAGCACAGTAACAGTCCTGTATGCATGCTGCACCTGCGTAGTCCGCAATTCACTCTGGTCTCTCAGAGTCACTTGACCCATTCCCACCAGTGATGTGAACATACTCAGTGGGCCACTATGCACCCTGGCCCCTAATTATTTAAACCAAAGGAACCTACTAGAGTCACAGATGTTCCCTTCTTGCCTGTATATCAGTGTTTCCTTACAAAGAAACCAGGGGACCAGACCTGCATCCCACCCCACCATGTAGTCAGGAGGTGACTAAGACAGATACTATATCTGCTGAAATGTTTGGGTTGTGCTCAGAAAGGTCACCCAGGAGTTCTTGTAAAGGCTAGAGGGGGAAAAGAGACTGTCTTAGTCATAATGTCACAACCAAAACACCCAGCTAAGAGCAACACAGCTATGTAGCAGTGAGAGAAACACAGAGATAGAGATAGGTTTTTAGGCAGTGTAGTAAATGTACTGCAGCCAGCTACTTGCTCCACCGCAGTGCTGGGTTATCACTATTTTTACAGGGCCACTTCACTTCTACCAATCTTTTGCAGCAGAGACATAGTCAAGAAAAAGTTCACTTTTCCCACCAAAGTGATTTTCAGTTTTATTACACAATTATAAAATAAATACATGAGCAAGAGTTTGTATGTATCTCTGAGTCTGTGTACTTTTCATCTTTCTTCCCAAACTTAGAAGACCAGATCAGGGAAAGCAGTGAGACTTTACAAGGCCAGAGAAAAGAAATGGTTAAAGGTGTTGTGTAGATTACAGATATGATTGTTGTGGTGTTCACAGTCAGCAGGAATGGAAAGAAGGCCCCACATACACTGTTCACAAAATGACAATTTGGGAAAATTAGAGAGTTGGCAAAAATTAGAGTTAGTATCAAGTTAGCAAAACTAAATTTGTCAACTGGGAAATTTGCCTTCTGTCAGTTTCCCAACTGAAAACTGTGAAAATGCAAGTTGACTAGACAGAGTGAAGAAGAGCCAGCATTTCCAAAGGGGGATGTTGCCTTATATCTGCTGATGAAAGACTAGATCTTTGGTCTTCAGTCTTTTTACAGTATGTTATTTATGGTGTTCTCTCATGTCAGTCCTTTTATCTCATCAGGTTTCACATGAATTATTCACTGAAGCTCTGGCTATATGATTTGATTGCTCCTCCAGAATGTATGTTAAATTTAGTTATGCTGCACTTTTCTTACTAAAGCCTTATTACTGAAACTCAGAGTTTAGTAGGATACAGGCCCCCTTCCACCCTCCAACTGTGTTTTTTTTTTCTTTTTAGCAGAATGCCAACAACATAGTGCTAGACAGATCCTGAAGCTGCATTTTCATTTAGGTTTTTCACCTCTAAGAAAGGTCTTGAATGTCTTGAACTGAGTTCTATTCAAGTGTATTTCTTGTAGGATGCCAGCTGCTTTCCTGGCACTAGGCATGGACAGTGCTGCTAAATTATGCTCACTAACACTGTTGCTGACATTTTGAATGCAGTCTTTATAACCCTGACCCCCTGTCTGAATTGAAAAGCATGTTGTAGATTATTCCTGTTCTGGCCCATTCTTTCTCGCTTTCACTTGTATTGTGTTAGATAACTGAACTAATTGCTGTGACTCAAAAATGTCACAACTTTGCAAGTAGGGGCTTGCTATCTTCCTCTCAGACAACTGACATCATGAATAATGTTATATCAGCAAGGTTTTGAAATAAGTATGATTTTAAAATAATCTTTCTAACAGTGAAACAAGAAGATTATTAGGAAGATATCTCTTCTACTGTCTAAAAAATTTTATTTTGGCATATAAATATTTTGGATCTCTTGCTGCCATTCTTATCAGGACTGCAAGCCAAGGTCATAAAAATCTGTCCTTGTGAAATCAGAAAAGGCATTTTACATAATCACCCACTGAAATGAGGGTGGTCAATAAATTCTTTGTGTATATCTAATGATTTAGTCAAGTAGGTGTTCTTACTAGCTGTGTTCTGTGTACCTGAATTCCCTGTGCAGATAAAGCGTCCCTTTCTGACCTTAGTGATGTTAATTTTTTCTTTTTTTTTAATGAGACCTTCAGACAGGAGTGCCTTGGAAAAATACAGAAGATTAAATACGAAGGAAATGAATGATTCTTATTAATTGCAGTAATACTTCAACATTCTGATGAGTTTTTGATTTTGAATGGTTACACTGTCTAAGAATAGCATTACAAAGAAATATGTAATGTTGGTATCAGGAATGCCACCTGCAGCTTTCCTTCATTTAAATGATATAATATAACTTTCTTTTGTTTATAATTCCAGTTTGAAATCAAGAACATCTACAACCCCAAGCATCAATGCTCTTCAATATCTAATTTCACAGTTTTCTTAACACATATCTCATGTTATTTATTATAGTCAGTGTCATCCCAACACCTTTGTCTATTCTTGCTACATTTTAAATGGTTTAGGTGGCAAGCCATCAATCATAAATCATGAAATATATTTTAACTTCAAGTAAGATCAGTTTAGAAAGAAAACAAGTCTTGTATGGCCTAACTGGGTACATTACTCACATCTATAAGTGATAAATGCCTATTTTGCTAAAGAAAACTTTTTTTTTACAGAGTTTTGGTGTATATATATATGTGGACAGGAATAAAATCTTCAGTTTCTTTATAACCTGGAGCAACATAGATATTGATAAATTCAGTGCTTTTAATGGGAGGAAGGATCTTCAGAACTGAGTTTCAGTGTTCAGAAATACATCCATTGTTTCATCAAATACAAATATGTTTTCCAGTTATATTTCATTCCCTAGGTAAATGGAGGAATAATATAGACAGTTTTAGGAAAAACTGAATTTCCTATTTTAGGGACATAAAAGAGCCAGAATCAATTTTTTCATTTATTCAATGTAATTACTGAATAAATTTCATTTATTCAATAAAGCTTCATTTTAAAGCTTCCTCTTCTGTTAGTTATCATATATAGAATGTTTCTGTAGCTGATCTTCTTTGAGCTCACTTCTGATGCTATACAAATTATACTCAAAGCTATTTTTAAAATATGAACCTGTATGTGAATTGTGATTTTTCTCTGCCTGGCATTAAAGAACAACAACATTACATCAATAACAAACTCACAATAGAAAATTATGAAAAAATAAAAGTCATTTATATAGTGCAAAGCAAACAGGTATTTAGGAAAGATGAAAATCATTTCTATAATGCAATTTTAATTCAAAAGAAAATAGATAATTTTGCTTCTTCCATCGGGTCAATTGCACTAGCCACATTAACCAGGTGATGCTCATTTCATTTTACAGGTAATTTATTGTAGCTGCAATACCGACTCTGAGACGGTTCACAAAAATAATTTACCTTAAGTAAACACCATTTGCCACTAATGATGGGGCAAAACAAACTTACAGAGCATTTATGAACAGTAACATCTCTCTCTTTCAGTACACATTTGCAAACCGATCTCTGTTGTTTGCAGATGAATTAAGCATGGCTTGAAAAATCATTAAAGCCATCTGCTTTGATGAGAAAAAAACTACTGTGATCATTTTATTGCACTGACAGAGGCTAGAGACCATTTTACAATATTTTTTTAGCATCATTTACCCTAAATTTGACATCCTGTCTAAAAAATGAGCAGTATTATCAGTTCTCATTGTGCCTATTTAGAACTACATTTACAGAGAAAGCAGCTTATACAGGTAACTCAAGGTATTTGTTTTGCTGGTCTCCAACAGATGGATGAGCCTGTTTTTCAACCATTAAAATCTGTAGTTACAACAAGCTAAATGTTTATGGGTTCTGTGGAAAGCTTAATCTTCCTCTGAACTGATAGTATTATGCTAATAAGCATAAAAATATCGTCAGTGTTTTAGTTACAAATTAGTTCCTGTAGTCCACTGAAATATAACTTATTTTTTCCCAGAATGCCTTACAGTTATTCAAAATTTAAGAAACAAATAATTAATACTTTTTTTTACTATTCAAGACTACATACTTTTGAGACCAAAACCATCCCATTTAGCTAGCAGCAACTTTAACAGCTTTCAGAATCTCAGTAGTTCTCTTTTTAAAAGCCTTTTTAAACTCCTGTGTTTTCAGTATTTTTTGCCTCAAATAGCTGTCACCAGTATTTCACTAACTGGATTCCATCATGACTGACTTTCCTGAAAAACTTCATTTACAACCACAGCATTCCTCAACTGTCATCAATACTATTATATTCTGTATCCAGCCTCTGCATTACTGAATCCATTGCATGTAAGGAACTTAAAAAAAAAATTGCAGATGGAGCTGAAAGCCTTGTAACTTAAAATAAGTTGCATCATCATGCTTTTGTCATTTCCAAAAAGGCACTGGTGGATGCACCACCTAGAAAATGTGAATTATTCAATACGTAACCTAAATAGATACTATGGGCCACACAGGAACAAAGCTAGGAAATGAGGAACTAGGACTAAGAAACAGTCAGCGCATGGCACAAACTACTGCCTAGAACAACCAGAAAGTTGGGGGCAGCAAAATGTCTACATGTCACTGCTATTTCAAACCTAAGCTGGAAAACAGGACATGGAAGCTTTTGGTGCTGCCACAGAGAGAGGTGAAGGGATATGTGGGCATCTTCCTTCCTCACATTGCCCATGGGTCCAAAGGCAGTGCAAAGGCAGAGGCCATCTTTCCAGGACTTTCTTTCAGCTTTGTGTCCTGTCTCTGCCCCTACCCTTCCTTCTAGCAGGAAGAGCCCTAGCTCTTCTAGCTGGATTAGGAGCCCTAATTCTTGAGACATCCCTGCTCTGGCTGTTAGAAAGCTTCCTCTGGTTTTCAGCTTACATTTGCTCTTTGCCAGTCTACATTACTTGTTTTTGTGCCCATACCCTTTTAGTTTAAAGAGCTCTTTTTCTTATTACTTCCCCAACCATTTATAAAATGGTAATCCTATATCCATTCCAGATCCAGGCTAGAACCACATTTGCTTTTTTTCATGTCTGCATCACATCCTCCTACAGTAGGTAAGAACATCCAGGTTTTGGTTTTTTTGAATTTTTTTTAATCCTGATCTTCCCATTATATTACAATTTGTTTTGTTATTAGCTCTTAAACACATATCTTTTGAATTTTATCCTAATCCTTACAGTGACTAAATTCTTCCTATAGGTTATGCTGATCCCCCTGTTTGGATAATGTCGTCTATGTTCGGTCATCATCAGTCTTGTCAGAACATTTTCATTGTTATTTGAAAGTCATGATTGTAAGTATTAAACAAGATAGTCCAAAGATAATTCATAGAAGAATTTTACTGATAAACACTGTCCATCCTAACACATCGTCTTTCAACATTACCAAAATTACATGTTGCCATTTCTCTTTTTTGCCAGGTTTTACCTGCCTTAAAATTCTTCCACGAATTCCTATTTTTTCTGTCTTAACTAAAAATTGGCCAGTGTAGTGTCATAAGTTTTATTGTATAACTTTTCTATCTTGAATGTCAATTATCAAATGAAATTATTATGCTAATTTGGCATGGTTACTTTGATAATGTCGTCTAATGTAATCTGATTTTTCCTTATTTCCATTTATATATCTTTTCTTCAAAATATGTTGTAACACTTTGCATACTTCAGAGATCAGACTAATGTAAGAAGCTACTTTTTATGTGCTCTTAACCCTATAGAGGAAGTAGAAATACTTATTACTAGGCCCATAATTTCATGTTCCTTTCCTTCCAGAACTCTGGAACCATAATGTTGGAGCTTATTAAGCTGCTCAGTTTTACTCCCACATCCACTGAGGTAATTGCAACACTATTGTCTTCACTGAAAACTAAAGCAAAATATTCGTTTAGCTTTTGGGTTGCATTATCTTACTCCATCCCTCCACATCTACTTTTTGTAGTAGCCCCTCTTTTTCCTTTTTTCACCTTTTTTATAGATTTGTTTTAATGTTCTTTTTAAGAACTAATTCAGCTTTACTTTTCTCAATCTTTGCTTCCTTTACACTTCCCAACATGCAAGATAGAGCCTTTTTTATTGATCTATTTTTCCATACTTTGTAAGTTCTTGGTTTCATACTAGGCCTCTAAGCCTAGAGCCTTTCTCCTGAGCACTTCCCATCCTGACCTGCCCTTCCAAATTGTCATAGGTGATAACCTTCGACCACACAAATATCCATGCCTTCTGTACAATTAAATTCTTCAGCTCCTCATGCACTTTGCTTAGCAATATCTTTCTTTAGAAATGAAAAGTCATAGTTACAAATCCATTTTCGTTCTTCTTTCATTTAATCTAATGGTATCAGTTCTTGAACAGAGGTATTTTTTAATTACCAGCATTTCTATGACATCTTCATTACTTAAAAAGTCTGAAAGAACACTAAACTGTTGTTAGTGAAGAAGTTTATCAACAGCCATGTTCAGGAATAACTTGGCCTTCCTATTCTTTGCAACATTTCTTCTGCAGTCTCTATCCAAGAATTTAAATACTTTCATATTTACACTCCTCTAGTCAAATAGTATTTCAGGAGTCTCTGTGGATTGAAATACTAACCCAGGAATAAAGACTGCAAGAATCTGTTCCAAATTATTTTCCAATTTCAAACTTCTATCACTTGTCTAGTCCCTTCCCAGAAGGCTATACCCATGTATCCAAACACAGTCAATCTGTCAAAAAAGTTCTCACTTTATAAAAACATCTCCTTGGCAGAATATTCCATAAACCTTTCTCACTGCATCAAGCCTCATCTCATCTTCACACTTCTCACCTTTTCTAAGGTTTATTAGAATACCACTGATGTTCACATGAGCACTTCCATTTTCTTGAAAGGCTTTAACAGCTTCTGTTGTAGTCATACCACATTCATTCAGGTGACAATTTGTCCCAACATGAAGGACAGCCAGTGTCTTGTCACATCTGGAACACATTCTTTATTCTTTTATTTCTGCATACAAACTGCTGCAAGGCTAGATGGTTTAGAAAGTGATTCTTAATAAGCAGTTTTCATTCATACATACCTGCCTCTTTTTCACTTATGACTCGCCAGTTCTGTTCTTTCAATATTCAGTCCTTTCTAGAGATTCTCCTGCTCCCTAGTCCTTCCCAGTAACCTTTATCCTTCCTTTGGTTCTAGTCACAGATTGATCCTTTCCTCCTCCTCTTTACTTTCTTGCCACTACACCTTCTTCTTTCATCTGTTTCCCCCTTCATATTCTACAGGGAAGTATATATATGTTCCTTTATTCGTCTCCTCCTTGCCAGGCCTCTGCCTTTTCTTTGTGGTCACACCCTTATTTGTGTCCTGCAGGTGTCAACAGCCAGGATCCAAAAGTGAGTCAATAAATTAATAAAAGTTATTACGTAAGTTCTTACATGCTCTCACGTTCTTAGGTGCTCTCCCCTCATCCCCCATAGTTTTGGAACCATTTCTGGAAAATCTTAGTCTTGAAGGTTGAATAACCAATTTCTATGCTTAAGAATAACATTTTTCATCTGGGAATATCAAATCTACGCAAAAGGGAATGCTACCTCCATTTTCCAGATAGAGGACTTGAGCACAAAGAAAAGAATATTGTGACCATCACGGTAAAGTAAGTCATGTAAAGACTAGAATGAAAAGACAGGTCTCTGGGCACGCTGTACTGTGGCTCATTTATTTTTACTAGCTGTCTGTAGTTCATATGACAAATATTTCACAATGTATTTTAAGCATATTTTCCCCTGACAAACATAAAAGAAAAGTCACCTATCTAAATCCTTTCATACCAACATAAAATATGTAATCTGGAAACTGATTCCACTGTGAAGTATGAAAACATACTGTGTCATTGATAACATAATGCAGCCAGAGGAGTTAAATTGACAAGGAACACAGCAAACCAACCATACGCACTCACGTTTCTGGGTTAAGAATTGAGCCCCTGGGCTCATTCAGTTCTAATCTTTTCTCAGATGGTTGACCTGTGATTGCCATCATTCTGCCTTCCTGTCAGGGAAAACTACTTGCTGACACACAGTTCCTTGCAAGGTTCTACAACCATAGCCTAGCTGTGTCCTTCATGGTGCAGGGGGACAGGATCACTAGGGATTTTTTTGATTCTCTACAAGATCTCATGAAATGTTTGATGACTATATAAGAAAAGATTTGACATTTTTCTCAGCCGTGCATTAGTAACTGTTAAGTTCTATTCAGTACCAACTGTATGACCACAATAACTTCTTGACACTCATTACTTACTTCTTGCTACTCTAAGTATTAAACATTGTATTTGGGTGGGAATATTTTCACGGTTACTCAATGCTATTTTAAAAGGCAAAGCTGAAAGTTGTACACTTAAACAGTAATATGTTTAAAACAGTAATTTTAAAACAGTAGAAAATGTATTGCAAAAACAATCAAATAGCAGACAGCTGGATGAGATAACTCATATACAACATCCTTCTGTCTCTAATTGCATAAATTTTTATAAGTTTCTGTGATCAAGCTTCTGTACTTATTGACTGATAGAAATATGCACTTGATCTCTGAACATCTTAAACTGACTTTTAAGATCCAGTATTTTAATTGGGTAAAGTGCTTTGGATCAGATTGCTTTTATCCCACAGCATAAGCCTAAGTATCTTTCTCACATTCCATCTCCCTTTAAAAAACTTCTCAGGTTGTGTCCTCTACATACAAAACAACACTGGCTCTCAGAAAAATTGATTCTGAGGCAAAATGTGCTCATACAGGGTTTGCATGGGAAAAACCTCTTCACTTCACTACTCTTCTACTGTCCAGATAGACTCTTTCAAATTAATTTATCCTTCTATTCCAAAGAAGAGCTGCTGAAGGGAAGATGGAAACTACAGAGTAAAGAATGTCTTACCATCTTACATCAGAGATCAAAATTTGGAGGATTAGGGGAGGGAATGGTTATTCCCAATGTATAAGATGCAATCTATATATAGTTTTATATGTTTATTAGTGTACAATTTATTTTCCTCAACAAACAATCAGTTAATATAGTTGCTGCTTTATTCATCTATCCTGAATAATATAAAGATTCTGTATCTAAGCTTACAGTCAGAGCCAACTTTTTCCAGCTGGTTAAAGAGTTTAAGGAGCACTGCCAATACTAGCTGATTCACAAAGCAGTGTTACTCATTCTGTCTTTGTCTGTCTTCTGCATTCTCCCAATTCTTTTCTCAGTTTTTCTGATCAGTGTTGTACAAAAGCAATGGTCTTTTCTTTGCTTGCATGTTTTTTCTGAAAAAAAAAATATCGTTGATGGTTTTGATAATGACCATAGTATGATTTGTCTTTAAATATTCTGAATTCATATTTTGGCAAAGTAAGGCACTATTTTTTTCTCCACCCTAACATCTTCTGAGATGCTCTGTACCAACAAGCAACTGAAAGCTTTTAAATTTAGTTTGAATGGGAGCCATCTTTATTTCTTAAGAACCATTCAACATTTTCCATCTTCTCATTTCTTTGCTCTTCACTTTTCCCAGCACTTAAGCAATCCAATTTTCATTGTGTGAATACATAGGGAAAAAAGTTAGAAATAAAAGTCACAAACTAGAAGTTAGAAGCTACAATTGTAGGTTCCACAGTAAAACTCAGTATTTACAAAGTACATTACATCACTGTTATTTTTAGTGCAGCAGTAAAAAACAGGATCTGGGCCCATTTCACAAAATACTGCGTGAGTACACAGAAGGAGAAAGCTCCTACTTCAGAAATCTTATTAACTCAAATCAACCTACTATGGAAGTCAGCGGAGATGTTCGTATTAATTTTATTTACTTCCATGTTTGTTGATTTTGGCTTAATCTGTAATTTGCATTACAATGGCTGAAACCCACATATATGCTTCCAGAAAATACAAAAGGCTTTTGTAAGCACGGCTAAGACAAGGCAAAATTTGAGCAGCAGAGGATATTTTCACTATCTGACTTCAGGCAACTAATTTAGGCATCTGCATTGTCAGTGGTGCTTCTATAAGCCAAGTCAGAATAGCAAAGATAGGTGAATCACACTATCGGTTGTATGCGGGCAAGCCTCAGCTTCTAACTCAGGCATATACATGAAGCAAGGAGGTGAGAATAGGCCCAGCGTATTTAATTGCAATTACAAGAGGAATAGAGGTAAAGAAGAATATGATATCTAGCTGGTACACTGGGCTCAGTACTTCATGGCATGCATCGTGAACAAATTAATCACTGAAATACAGTTCCTGCAGCAGTCACACACTTCCAGCATTTTTTACGAACTCTGGAAGCGGACAGCGCCTACTGCAGTCATGAGAAAACAAATGTACCACTCACAGCTTGGAGGAGCGGCTACGATCAACACCTTTGCTCTGTAAGAGCAGAAGTTTCATTGTAGCCCAACAGCACTTGACAGGTGGTGATAGGCTGGGCATAGACATAGGCATTAGGGGGTTCCTGACCTTATGGAGAAGCCCGAGAGAACTGAACAGAAGCACCCTGTGGAAATCACCACAGGGTTATCCTACTATTAAATTGTAAAAGATGTTTTTTAAAAAATCTGTAAATAATATTTCTTATATTCAAGCATTTTTATATTACATTAAAGTCCGTGCAATCGTAACAGTTTCATCACTGTTAAATTCTACAGGGGTTTTCCATGTGGACAACTGCTATTGTATTGATTGATGAGAAATCTTCAGGATCATTATAGCCATTTGCCCATGCCTACATAAATAACACATGAAAATTCAGACTGTGATCAGTGCTTTTTCTACTCCAATTTGAAAAAAGTTAGCTCGTTACTCATTTATTCTCTGTGAATTTTTCCCTCAGTAAGTGGTAAAGGCGTGAAATTCCTGAGTAAAGAAACAAAATTAGAAAAATTCTAGGAAGAATTTTCAATCTAATGACTCAAATGATAGTATAACAATTTACAGCTTTCACATTTTCATGAGTTTAAGAAAGAATCTGACCTTTTTAAGAAAGAATCAGAAACTTGGAACACTTTCTCTTAAATATACCTCTGAAGCTGAGCTGATTTAATTCCTGGGTGGTGCTGATTTCTTTGCTATTGCATGAGTGCAGAATTTAACCTTATAACTTATAAAAATCTGTTTTTAGTATAACTGCATTGGAGATGTTTTTATACAGTATTAATTGATGTTTATTGGAGGCTGAGGGGCTGATCCTTTAAAGTTGTGGTATCAGACATGTCTTCCTTGTGGGCCTTTGCAACACGACAGCAAGTACAAAGACTATTAAAATCTCTTTGTGCAAACACACAAAAAATCAATCTTCTTCCACAAGGAGGTGCCCTCCAGCACAATCAATATAAACTGGTACAACAATATCTTATGACGCTTGTCAGCTGCTTTAAACCTTTTTGCTCAGTAAAATTCACAAAGTGCTGTTGCATTTCATCTCTGCTGGATTGTGCCAAATGAAGATGTATTTCTAAATGAGCTGCAGGGGCAAACCCTGCCATCAGTTACCCCTGTGCAAATGGCTTTAAATTCAGCAAGGTTGTAGAGGACTGAGTTCAACCTGGATTCAGTCCAATATAGTTAAAGAAGATGGATTTGTTTACTGCTTTGAGATTTTTCTTTCCTCTGTCTACTTTAGTTATATTACAGATTCTGGATGGAAATTTGTGTTCTTCATTTTGATTCTCATATGTTAGAGAGCCCAGAAGACTGAAGGAATCAGAGTAATGACAATCAACAGGTTCTTTCACCTGTTTTGTATTATTAATCAATGTTATTAGCTCCAGTTACAAGCTGGCTGTTTGAAACAAGCTTTTTCAAGAACTGCATGTCTTGATCAAGTGCATACCTAGCAACTAGTTTAAATATGTTTTGTCTCTTTAAGGTTGTCATATGTGTTCACCACACTTTCAACACATGTCTAGGGGAAAATTTCTGCAGTAACTTTCTAGAAATCAAATATTTTCCCCAGTTCACTATGAACCCTGGACTGAATAACTGGACCTATTTGGTTCCTGTTTAATCCTAGTTTAACCAGTTTTATCTCCTGCTAAGTACTACTTGAAAATAAGCACCACGAAGACAGCACAGATAAAAAGCTCTAGGTTAACATCCGTCACCAAGTGTTAGAGACAGGAAAGTACTCTGCCAGCCCAGGACAATATACCTGAAAATACGCTTAATACAAAAAGACACTTGATAGGCTTGTTCAGTGAAAAATTAAACAGTATTCTCTATTGTTGTGTTGTATTTCTTTATGCAATGAGGCTCCAAACACCATGACTGAAACAAAATCCCAGAAAATCTTGTCCAAACAAGCCCAGTCAAATCAAAATCCCTTTTATGGAAATTAACCTTCTGTGAAAAGAAAAGAAAAGAAAACTCAACCAAATAGGCAGCTGCATGATGCTGTAAGTTAGTACATTAGCCTTTTGGCCTTAGGAGAGCAGAGTTTAAGATCTGGCATTAGGTGCAAAAGCAAACAAATTTTGAGGTCTCATACAAACCATGCTCATGCTGTGCTTCTGATAGTTAATTCTCAAAGGAAAGTGACTGTGAATACAGATTTGGCTGGATCACATAGTAGATCTTTAGTCCCCGATTTTTTTAAATACTAAGTTAATTTATTTATTGAAAACAAAAGTGAAAAACAAAGGACTGTCCTGAATTCTTCTCCTTTATGAGTTTCAGTACTTATCCAAATGTAGCATATCTTGATCTGTGAACCACAGAATGGGAATAAAAATACAACCTGTACAGTATTGCTCTGTCATTCTTTTGGCTCTGCAAAATGCCTTAGGGAGAGCTGGAGTGGTAGGAGGAAGGAGCAACCTTTGAATGAGCGTGAAGGGCGTCTGATACGCCAGCACTCTGAAATACACAGACTCCAAGAGCGCTAACTTGACCTCTATTCTCCTCCCCTGAGTGGAGCTGCCATTATGGATGCCTGTGGTTATCAGGAGATCCCTATCCTGACAGCACACCTGCAGAAATCAGGGATCAGCAACCTATGCGGCAGATGCCAAGACATCTTGTGGTCATCCCAAATAGGAGTAGGACCAAAAGGTGGAAGTGGGGCATCTGGCTCCCCCAAACTGTCTGCCTCACGCAGTGGCGTGAAACTACCGCTCAGCTGAAAAACAATATTTAGTTTTCTTAAGGACCTATACCTCTCCATTCCCACTGAGCTCCTCCCAGCTTCCCAGCTCTCTTAACCTCTGGTTTCAGAAAGAACTAGTCCAGTCAACCACTTCCAAAGTGCTGCTAAATTCCATAGCAGACAACCATGGTGGAGGTGGGATTAAGTGCAGCAGCTTTGCCAACATACACGGTTCCACACGGGGGCCACATGGGTCCCATTAGGAAAATTCATTGGTGACTGTGTGTGGAGAAGTAGGAAATCTCATCCAATGCGTGGCCACTCAAGTGGATTCAGCTTCAAATCGAATGAGTTCTTGTGTGACCTTTCCTCCACGCACATTTCAGTACTTACCTATAAAGCAGGAAAAGTACTTTCTGATCCCGTAATATTGTGAGGAAAAATTGTGTAGCAGTCAGTGCAGTTAGGAAGCTTCTAACTGCTTAGGAATATGAAGAACCTCACATAATTTTTCCATGGGGGTGCATCTCCAAAGTACACAATATCCTGCAAAATCCTTGAGTGACCTTTAGTGAGGTAATGTCCTATGAAATAATTTTGCACCTGACTGAAGGCTGATCATGTGCTGAAACGCATGCTAGGAAAGGAATCAGCTGATACGGCTGTCCCTGATTCAGACACAGTTTTACAATTCTCTTGCAATCTTTAAAGCCTATTAGTCATCAAATCCATATCAAAGGAAATATAGATGCTTACTATTTCTTCAAAGAGCTGCCTCCCTACAATATTTTAAGTGTAAGCAGGACATGCTTCTCTGAAGAAACATTGTTATGAATCTATCAATAGGCAGTAAAATGGGTTGAATGAGGCTTAATAAAACTATACATATACACATTTCAATTCCTCCCAAGTACAGTTGTAGGCGGACTGATACCCCCAAAACATCCAAGAGCTGAAAGAGAATTTTAGTTTTAAATCTTGCGGGGGGGGTTGATTTTTGTTTGTTTATTTGTTTTAAGGAAAAGCCTGTGATCCAAAGGTATTAGAAGTGACTGAAATTTTGCAAGTTGAATATCAAAGGTTGACAAAGCAATCAATGGTATTAATTCTTAGCTGTCATAGAATACTTTTTATCAGTAGATTTTAGAGCACTTTACAAAGAGAGGTGACTCGTTTGATACAAGAGGTAACAGAGAAAAATAAGCAGTTTTGTCCAGGGGCACCCACAGTGCTGAAAATAGAATCCAGGTTGCCTGGGTCACAAGTCACCAAGGAACATTTCTCCTCTGAATCTGGCAGACTGAATAAGGGTTTGAAAAAGGTTCTGTCCATAAGTTTCAGCTGGGAAGATGTACTTAATAATGCCCATAATATCCTTTTATAGATTTAGAGTTATCTTTAAGCTCAAATATTTCGTATACTGAGACTAGATATTGTAGATATTTGCATTGATTGTGTCTGTGCCACTGTACTCTCCACAAGATATGTTAACCCATCTGAACTAATTTTTATGTCTACCTTAGCTTCCTGAAAAGGGGATTTTCATAATGAAAGCGTGTAGGACCAAGCTAAGTGAAGTACCTGGAAAATGGCAGGAAAAAAGTTTCCTAATTTAAAGAAAACACAGAGTATAGTATTCTCTTTATGGCAAAAGAGATACAGAATAAAAGTAAAAGCTTGTTACAACTCAAAAACCACAGAGGAATAAAAATTCTTGGATTTGCATGGAGAAGACAGCAAACAACTGGATGCAACAACCCAATTCTTTACTTTTTACCTTCATTTGCATTTGTGCTGATTGGTTTGACCTTGCTACGTTCACACCCTCTATGCAAGAAAAAATGTCTAAAGAAAGGGCAGAGCCAGAATGAATCAGTGTCCTTATTTCAAGGAAATACAA
The DNA here is from genome assembly GCF_036370855.1 of Dromaius novaehollandiae. Lineage (NCBI taxonomy): Eukaryota > Metazoa > Chordata > Aves > Casuariiformes > Dromaiidae > Dromaius > Dromaius novaehollandiae. The sequence goes on along the minus strand of NC_088099.1, from coordinate 43,908,438 downwards.
GAAACCAACAAGGCATATGAGATTATCTTCATCCATATGATAATGAGGCATAGTAGGAATAACTTAGCCACAATGCTGTTGAACAACTTGTTGAATTCAACAGGTCTCAGGGTTATTGTTTTATCCAAACTGAATAGAAAAATTCATAGGACCATTCTTGAAATGCAACAGATCTTACCAAGCCACTAAATGGAATTCTGCTGCCAGCAGATGTTGACAAAATCTGATGGTTCTGATTGTGTTTGGACCGTAAGCTCCTTCCCTTCACAGTTCAGACTTTCACCTGTTCAGAGAATGCTCACATATTCAGAAAATCACACATCTATCTATGTGGGTATAAAAAAGGCAGAAGAACGTAAAGTCTACAGACTTTAAGGCAGGCTCAAAAAAAAGTGAACTGTGTATGTTGAAACATTGTGGCTAAATATTCTCCTCTCTAACTTCTTCTGAATTTGATAGAGATGATTATATTTGCAATCCTAAAGTCTCTGCTACCTGTTGTAATTATTGTATTTACCCTTAAACTTACTAATTATTATTCTTTTCTCTTAAGCCTTGTGAAGACATTTTCTTTATTTTGACAATTCCCAGAGGTAGCTAAAAATTTATTGCAAAGAAACATGCAACAAATAAATGAATTTTCTTAGGGTAATAAGAGAAAATGGTTAAACAATCTTTCCCTTGGAACTGCTGCTCAGTCTTTTTCTGATTTCCGCTTCCATTTTGAAACTAGACAAAGGAAAAAGAAAAAGGTTGATTTTTATTAGTCTGAATATAGTATATGTCTGTGCAGCCCTGTTTCTAGCCTGTTCCTAGAGATCTGACTGTTGTCAGTTTATTTTAAGTCCACCTTAATCCACTTCCATATCTTTTCTACTTGCCTCACTGAAAATCAGCCTGTAGGCTGATTGTCCCTTGCTAGGGCAATGAGACTGACTGCTTCTGAAATAGCATATGCCTTTATTAGTAGATTTATGTACTGGGAAGAATTTACTTCAACCTTTTTGTCTAATTCTGTCAGATCGGAACAAATGTCTTGTAGGGAACACACTAAGTTGTATCTTACAGCTTCAGAATGACAGGATCATTACTGACAGATCTTAATAGAAGCACTTATATATTAATAATGTATACATTAATTACATGGCTATTATATAAAGTGCCTATATAGTCTATATACATGAATAGTATCCATGTAGTAAATCACAAAGCCATATGTCAACTATAATTATCCATGCATTTTTAACTTTCTTTTTCCTGCTCTGTTGGGCACTTTCACATTCCAACACCCTGGACAACCTTAAGCTTCCTTTCTTTTCTTTTCTGATAATTTTTTCCTCCTTTTACAACAAAATCTAGAGTCTCCTTCCAAAATTACAGTGGTCTAGTGATCAAAATAGCCTAATTTTGGTTAAAGCTCAGATTTTTTCTTAAAAGTAGCTTTTATGTATCTAGAAAAACATTCAGAATGTGATAAGTGACTTCTTAGTGAACTCATAGACCTTGAGATTTTCAGATAGGGAAACTACAATTTTAAGTCATCAAAACCTACATTCCCAAGGCCTATTTAGAGCTTCTTATAACTTTAGCCTGCTAACTTTCTAAGATGAAGTGATTATTTTTGACTCCTTCCACAGAAAATAGATGACAGTACAACATAAGAAAGTCTCAAAAGCCCCATTTTTTTGCAAAGATGGAAAGATTTTTCCTTCCTATTGCCTATCCCCATTTCCACAGTTGCAACAGTGCTGTAAAAGATTTGGACAGGCCTGTTTCCAGGGATCCCCTAGATTTTCTTAGATACCATGGGCCCAGAGAAACCCAGGACCAGAGAGATCCAAGAACCATTTTTGTTGCTTCAGGAACACAGTGCAAGAAAACAGCCTGACATAGTTTTAACCATGCTAACGCAGCTTCTGGAAGCTGTTTGTACAAGATAGGAACCATCAACTTGTATCACATACATATATCGATATATCTCCTGAAAGCTTCGATAACTTTCCTTGAAAGAAGCAGTTTAAATATGCATGTGAACGCATAAGGATTAGATAACACATCTCTGCTGCTTCTCTAAGCCATCCTACCTCGATGTCACTTTCAAATTCTTTGTTAGGACACAAGAATTTCCATCAGAGTGATTCACTTTCTAGACAGAGAAATGATGAAACCTGTTTAAAAATTGTTTAAAAATTTCTAAACATTCTAAGGATAGGTTTCTTTTCTTATCTTTTCTTTTCTTTTGCAGCATATGTGGCACAGAGAAAATATATGATGCTGTGGGAATGTTGCTATGAAAACCTTCTTTATATATTTGGGAGGAGCTGTAAAATGTACTTCTGCCTTCACAAACAACATGGAAATAACAAGCAGCTCAGGCATGGATAATACATTTCCTGCACATCCATGCCAATAAAAACATTATACCACACTGCTTTATGATGTATTCTATAATTATGGCACAGTAATAATGGCATCCAGTGAAGAGAGGGTTGCAGATTTCATCTTTAAATCTTAATTTCAGGTTTGTAACAACAAGAATCAAATAAAGATTAGGACATTTGATATATATAGCATTTTTTTAGAGGGAGCTGATTTTTCTCCCAAAAAGCAGGGTCATGCAAAAAAGGAAGTTTCCCCATACCTTAGGAATTGAGTTCAAAGTAATCTTGCTATTTTGTCACTGAACTGACCTGGCTTTTCTTAACCCTTCTGCAACATACCTAAACCTCTCTAGATCGCCCTGTTTTTCAGCAGTATCGTTGCTGTCTGCTGTGTACTGATTCCCAGCTGTTTATCTTATTGTTATAGAGGTGTGTTTTCACCAACATGATGATTTTTTTTACTGTAATGTATCTGTCTGAGTGCTCCAGATGGAGTTTTTCTTAGCAAATTTGAGAGCTCTTCATACAGTGGAAATATTCATTGGCATGAGGGACCTATGGCTCCAGATAGAAGCAAAACCCTGGATGTGCAGTTCAACATAATCTGAACTCATCCGACGCCCCAGGTCTTTGAGCAAACCATTCTGAGCTGATTTTTACTTCTTAAGAGTAAATTCTCTTTGCTTGTCTTTTGAAAAAGAAGAAAGAAACAACCCAAAAAAGAATGCTTGCAATTGCCAGTTTGCAGCAATACTGAGAATACAGGTCTTTTCTTATGCTTTATGCTCTCAAGATTTTTTTCTTCATCCTTCCCTACTGGATACAGCCATATACGTCCCATTAACGTCCTAACTTATGGAACTGCTGTCTGTCCCATTTAGGTGTTGTATGAGAAATCAGCTTACATTGCAATGGCCTTTTAGACTGTTTTAGTGCAGTAAGTCATCAGGCCAAGCTTCCGTGGCTAGCCAGATCCTGTTACGTACGTTTTCAGAAGCACTGAGTTCCCATTACCGTTTATGCATAGGGTCTTCCCTGAATAATCCTTAAATCAGTCAAATAACCTGCTTTTTGTCTTCAAAAAACATTACTAATTGAGAACAATAAATATTTTGAGCATTTCCAGAGCTTTTTCTTTTACTTTACATGAGAGATTTGGGTCTATTGCTGTCTGCATTTGTCATAACCATCCCATCAAAATCTAAACCATCTTGTCATGACAAATCTCTGTGTAGGTCCATACCTGCTTTCAAAGAGTCAGATGCACTGGTCTGTTGATACAATTGATATAAATGCATGAAGTCACCTAAGGTTTTAAGCAAGAGTCCAAGTCTGATGAAATTAGGATATGTACTGCTTAATGTTATCTGTTGAGGATGGAAGTTAGAGCATTATGGAATATGCTATTGATAGAGTTAGAAGCAATATGAGAAGGGAAAGACATTCATTAATGTTTTTTCTCTCTCTCCTTATTTTGGGGGGGTTATACTTTCTGAGTCCTGCTTCAACCCTATCTAATTCTGAATAGCTTTAGCTTGCTAAACACAAAAATGCCACATAGAAAGAAAACATGGTGAAATGTTAGAAGGGTTTTAAGTGGCAGGAATATGAAAAGGGCATATTACTCACAAATCACTCATTTTTTTCTTTTTTGGGGGGTGTTTCTTTCTTCTTTTTCAAAAGACAGGCAGTTCCCAGTTAAACACAAATGCAGCAATGTTTCTTTTCTGCCTTTAAAAATAAAATACCCCCAATGTCAGCAGCTTAATAATCAAGCACAAGCCTAAAATAGCCCTTTGTAAGGAGTGTGTTTGTTAGAAAAGGAAAACAGATCCTAGAGGCAGAAGATTCTAGGTTCAATTTTACAGATTTACTGTACAATTGGGTACTGTAAAAGTACCCAAACTACTCAAGCCAGTTTTGTTATATATTCCTTTTAGTTCAGTCATGGGACCTGGACAAAATGAAGGATACAGAACAACACCTTGTGCCACCAGCGCTGGTGCCTTCATTGCAAATCATTACTCACTTCCAGGAGATACGAAGTCCTCTACTGTAGCCAAAGGTCCACCCACCCTAGGACAGGTCAGCATCAATGTTTAGAAAGAGAATGTGGGAACAGGGTGACTGGTACATCCTCTGAGAGTCTGACAGTCTCTGCCTTAGGGACTTCCCAATCTGGTCAGTTCAACTTCAACATCGTATTTGATCATCTTTGATAGCCATTTCTTCCATATATTTTTCTAAGCTTTTTTTTATTATTATTCACTCGAAACTTGTGCTGTCCAAAACAACTTTTGGCAGTAAGTTTCACAAATTAATAATTGTGCTGTGTGGCAAAATACTTCCTTCATTTTCTTTAAACTGCTCATTTGATTGTTTCTTTCTATTGTCCCCATGAATTCTTGTTATGAGACTAAGTTATCATTCCCTGTTCTCCTTCTCCAAATGATTCATTATATTATACATCTTGGTTGTATCCCTTCTCAGCTCTCTGTCCCAAGCTGAGTCTTTTTTAGTATCTATTAATAAAGAAGCTATTTGACAAGTCTTTATCATTCTTGTGACCTCTCTGTATCTTTCTAGGTCTCATATAAACTTCTGAGATGTGGTGATCAGAACTGCAGAAGTCATCAGAGGGCCAAGAGAAGTTTACATGATATGTGAAAGCTGCTTACCTAGCATTTAGCTGATGGAAAGCAATAATAAGCCAAGTTTAGGTTTAAGGACTGGCTTTGTCACAGCCAGGCTACATTGCTTACCAAAGGCTAGATAACAATCATAGAAACTATTCAGTTTAAAGGACTGCATAGCTCCGGAATCAACCTTTCCTTATGCACCAGTGCTTCTTCAGTCATTAAGGCCAGATTCACAAAGAAACCTTAGGTACTACATTAGAGAGTACTGGAGTTTCTAAAGAGATACCTTGCTCTTTAGTAGAATCTTTCCAAAATAGGAAGAATTAAACACCTGAAATCAAATTCATGAAAGCTAGAATGCTGAGCAGGCACATGCATGGGCTATGCAAAACTAAGAGGTCCTCAGGAGTAGGGAATCTATTCCAGGCTCCATGGAAATGTCTGATTGCGTTAACTCCTATGAACTCTCTCCTGCAGTGCCATGCTGATATTCTTTCTTTAAGATAATAATAGAAAGGGGCTCTTCACTTTATTTCTCTGTAGATGTACATCTAACTCTACCTATTCTGTCTCTCTCTCACACATTTCATTTCTGGGGAAGCAGAGAAGCCCTGGTTCAGCTAAGCAGCTTTTGAAAGTCTTCCTGGAGGCCCTTAGATATCTAATACATTTGGCTGGGCATACAAAGCCTTATAATATGGAGCAGAGCAGTGTCTGAAACTCCTTTGAAAGTCTAGCCTTTCTGGCTACATCTAAAATGTACTTGCAATCTGCTAGTCTTGAGAACGGGTGGAAGCCTAGTGTATTCATTAGAGTACTAAATGTCCACATCACCTTCATAAAGAGCTGAGAAGGCAGCCTGACTCCTACATATCCCACCACCTTTGCAGAGGCCAATGCTAAGCCACTTGTAGCATGGACTCCTGCACACACATCTGCCAGCACTGGTCACGTAAGATCACTGTAAAAATTAATGGGATGTATAGATCTCCACCACAGAGAGCTTTATACAAATAGGGAAGAGCTGTATACATAAGCAGAACTCAGAATATGCTCATTTTAGTTTAATTTTATCTTTTATTATTATTATCAAGCTTTGCCCCAGGTCTTGATTATTTGCATATCTTTCTGAACAGTGTAACAAGTGAAATTGTCCTCCATAAATACCACAACTAGACAGACATACACATTACTAATAACAGGCCACAGACTGTTGGGATAAAGCTACTTAGCTGACTTCAGTGAAATCAAGCTGATTTACACCAGCCCACAATCATCTGAGCCATTATCTTTTAATTTTTTTCTTTTTTAATATGGCAGGACAATAAAGTCACTGCATTTATAGCCCAGAACACTCTCTGCATATTCCAAGATCTTGTTTGCTCTTTTAACAGCTACCAAACACTGTGCAGATGGTTTTACTAAATTATCATCAGTCGCTTCAAAGTCAGTTCTGATATTCCTGTCCTTGGGGCTGAACTTACTGGGGCCAAACACATCTCTGGTGCACCTCTGCTAGAGTAATACATTTGGCCCACGGACCACAAAGTGCACTGCCTCCAATTACCTTCTCTTTCTCGCTCTTATCTCAGTTTACTGACTCTGTACTTATCTTAGTCCCTTACTTCCTTATCTAAAACACTGCAATCTTCCAGGTCCCCTAATGCAGTTCATGATTTGACTCCTGTTGTTCTCATCTAATATTATCGTCCCTTTCTATATTTTACTTTCTCTCTTCCTTTTCCTGAAGCACTCCCACAAGCACTGAGGTCTTAAAAATCATTGCTGTTTACAGAGTTTATTACTTTCCATCATTTCTTATAGTTCTGCTGTAGCATGTCTTTCAAGTAATAATCTCTGTGATTTACTACATCGGTCACATAACCTCCTCCTTCCTGCACTAATCAGGTCCGGATTATCTACTTGGTAGGGCCAAATTGCCACTGACAGACTTTTTCCCATTTTTGAGCCTCACCCAGGCATGCTGGGATCAAACTCCCTCTGGTTTTCTCCTGCACGTACACGCTGAGCTCCTCGCCAAATCTTCTAGAGCACAATTCAACCCAGCAGATCAGGGAGCAACCTTAACTGCCGATTTGGGCAAATGTCTCAAACTCCAAAGCGCTGGCACCTCTGCAAGAGCACCTCCTAATGCCTCTATTTAGGTCGCGTAGCCATATGCCACTCCCCATGCAAGACTTGGACTGAAAACCACAGTACAGCCCTTTGCAGTATGTTTGAAACACTCAGCTCTCATTATCTGAGGTTCTGTAAAGTGCCATGAACTGACAAACAAACACACAGTTCACTAAAACATCGTGGGTGAGCGAAGAATTGTTTTAAATTATCTTCAACCGGATTAGCTGGGCCCTACCAAGGTGGGGAGGGCAAAAAATGAAAACAGGGAAATAGGCTCTACTCATTGCGTTTAGGGCTCTTGCACTGAGGACCCAGAATAACCTATAATGCAGATTACACAGAAAAAAAAAAAAAACAAAAAAAAAACCCCCAAGGATCTACCTGGTTTTCTGGACTGTGGAAAGAGGTACATAAAGGCATTTCTTCTGAAACAAAACAAATCAAACCTGGCTATTGAATGTACTAGCAAAAGTAAAATCTTTGAAATATCCATGGCTGTAATTACCTTGCTATTGTGTGAGTAAAAAGCACAGACATGGGCAGAAATGCCCACGAAACAGGTAAAAAAAAAGCAGAGACACAGAATTATGGTTTACCAGATCCCAACATTTGATTGAACACCTGCCTCTGAGAGGCAGCTTCCGGCGACCTCAGGTAACATCAGAAAGCTTATTTCCAAAAGAACTTCAGGGTTGAAAGCATGTTTCTGAGGCCAACCCAATGTCAGTTTGTAATAAGGATAATATTGTGGCAGTATTAAAGGCTTGATACATTTCTAAAATTATTCTAAATAATGCTATAGTTGTGAGGAGCATGATGTATGGATACTTTCTCCTTGGAGCTCTTCCTTTGGCAATGTTGGCATCCTCTGCACATAAAAAATAGTTCTTTGGGAAAATATCAACAAGACTCTTCATAGGAATTTTCAAGTATCATAAAACAAGATGGCATGAATGTTCTCTTCCCACAGAAAATAAATTGCTGTTCAAGGGGAAGCCAGTATCTCAACCTCCCTGAAGTAAGTGAAGTTAACTTCATCTTCCTACATAGTCACGAGGCATTTGGAAAGCTGGGAGGCAAGACACAGCACTTCCTAGATGTATTTTTGATTCTTAGGGATTTCACATACATCCTCTGGGTAATTTTGTAGTTTTAAAATGCCTCCAACTCTATAAGGTTCCAATGCTCCAACTCCAACCCCTTCTCTGCCAGAGATTACCACTCCCATTGCAGGACCAACAGAAGATGCACCGCAGTTACCTCTTCCTTAACAGGCCAAGCAGGACCAGGCACATGTACGTGTTCCAGATGCTCCAGTTCTCAGCCTGGTATCTTAGCAAAACACAGGGGACTTTGAACTGGAGTTTCTGAGGCACAGGCACCTGCTCCCAGCTGCTACCTCCTTTCCAAGCAGAATAGCCTCTGATAAAAAAACAGTGAAGAGAACTGAGATATTAATCTCCTAGACTCTCATAGATTGAGTCAAGTAGGATATTTCAAAGCAATTATTCTTAGACTGTAAGACACCACACTAATTAAGACTCTCAAAACATCTTTGAAGTAGACTATTCGGAAAAGTCCTCAGCGCTATTAATGCGGGCACTGAATAAGGCTGTTCATGGGTGCTATTACCTGTAATATGTGAACTGAAGCTAATGCTCTTCAGAGGAGAAAGTACAGCCATTAACAATGCAAAGATTTCCTCATAATCGTTCTTTCGCACACATTATTGACCTATTTCCTGCTATTAAATACATACACACAAAGCAAAAATGTTTGCTAGATAATACTGTCCTGGTTCTGTAAGGATGGACTTGCAGCCTAAAAACAGTCAGATGTTGGGGGGGTAATAAAACTATAAGCACTAAGCCCCAGGAAATCATGCCAGCTACCAGGGAATTCCCCCCAAAAGAAAAGATTTGGCCCTGAGCAAGGGGCTTTTCTCAGGAACTACTGGAGAAAATGTTCCTAAATGTTTTGATATCCCAATTTCTCCTGGTTACCACAGCAGCCAACCATGAAGTCAAGGAGGCAGAATTTGGTCCGACAAGCATGTGAATTCCATGCTTTCCAAGAATGTAACGTTAAAATTTGCAGTACCATTGATGTGCAGAGAAGTTATACACCTTGGCAAGAAAAGGCTTAGGCTCCCTGACATAGAAAGTCTTATCCTTTAAGTAAAATTTGTGAGTTGTACCAAACATATACTTTTAACACGCTGAAATGGATTCTGAGGGGATCTGTCTTTATCTAATTTCACCTCCATTCAGCTACCAGTGCAACTGAACTGAACTGTGTGAGCACCTACAGCTGTAACACAGTACGTTGGTCTTACAGTGAAGCCTCCCAGATTTGTTCCCCAGCAGCACTACTTTGTGCTGCCTGCTGCTATGGGCAGCGAACACATACAGTCCAACTCCATTACAGTTCCTTCTAAATGGGAGGTGAAGCTGCCTTTTCTTCCTGGCTACTGCTGTGGTACAGCTTGAAAATAACAAAACAAAAAGAACCCCCTCCACCCCCACAAAAAAAGGCTAAAGCCCCACATTCAAATTCAGCAGGGTATTAAAATACCCTGTGGAAACCTGCAAGTGTTCCTAGCTGGACTTAGTCTTTCTCTAAGTTTACATACCCCATCCTCCCCTGTCCCTGCTCCCTTTTGTCAGTCAAATACAATGCTTTGGCAACCTAAATCCTGCTTATACCTTGTATATACCTACGTGTGAATTGTACATGCTGCTTTTTTTTTTTTTTTTTTGAATACATTTTGCCGGAAGCCATTCACTGGGAACAGATCATCATCTTCTCTTCCAAAAGAAGAATCTTACTGAAAGGGCCTCTCCAGTCCAAATGGTTAGGAATCCAATACACAACAATCTTGCAGAAATCAGCTGCCAGATTTATTAATCTACCTGAAAACCCCAAACAAACAAACAAAAAAAAAACCCAAACAAACAAAAAAGTGGAATAAAAACAGACTTTAAATAAACCTTTTAGGTACATTTTAAAAAGGGTTAATCGGTTCAGTGAAAGAGTTTTATATCTTCTGCTGAGAGATCATGTAATGTTGGTCTGATTGCTTGTTTTGTTCAGTGAGTCACTACCGTATACAGATATATATATATATATTTCCTCTTAAATATTACACATTTGATGCTTTTTTTTTTTTTTTTTTTTTTTTTTTTTTTTTTTTTTGTCCAACCCCAAATACCCACATCCTGCCACAGGCAGGAGGCGCTCCATACTGACATTAAAGAACCAAAACCAATCCAAAGACTTTTCATCAAAGCATCTTTCATTTGAACCTTATTTCAATGGAAACCACATTTTTTAAAACAATCTTACTCCCACCTTTTCCCTTTCTTTCTTGATAATTCTGCAATTTTAGACTTGCAATTCTGGGTTGATCACTGAAAATTTAAGTGCCACTGAGATGTATAAATATATGACAGAATTTGGTGACATATTAAGGCATATATACACTGCCATAGAATACGTTGCCTTATGATGGATCTAAGTAAATTAAATGCCTGCCCAAATGTTTTTATGTACCTGTGGTTTCTAGTGACCACTACTTTTTTACTTTTGATTAATTGCGTATTAAAATATTCATAGCTTAACTAGTGTCTTAACTGACACAGAATGGAAAATTAACACAGCACCTAGGATTGTCTTTGAAATCCATCCATTATGATGAAAATCATTTTTGTTGTTTCATGGTTATGCATTCATTTTCCTTTAACGCTTGTTTAAATCTCTCTGGGCAAAGAAAGAAAGAATCTAAATGTTGTCCCCTCTCCCTCCCTTCAAACTAGGAAATATTACATTTCAGAAAAGGTGCTCATAAATATTTAAAACTTTTGGGTTTTTTTCATTTTACATACAGAATAATGTGTGGCTTGTGTTCACGATCACCCCTTGCAAAAAAAAAAAAGTTTAAAAAAATAAACAACCCCCCCAAAAAACCAAAACCACCCAAATTTAAATTGTCTTCCAAACATCTCTGATCACATTTACATTTAGTGTCCAAAACAAGTGGGTTGGTAACATCAGTGCCAGCACTACAACGTCATACAGCGACTTCATGGTATTCTTTGACAGTTTGTGTAAGTCTCCGTCCCACCAAAAGTTACAAAAGGTTCCGCAGAGCTTTCCTCAGCAAGCTGAAGCTCACTAGGCATTTGTGGATGCGCATAAAAGCTGCTTATAGCACAGCTATGGCGTAAGCTATTTTCTAAGCAATAAATGGTTCAAGTCATCTATTTTGTCCTGAAATGCTACCTGTAGTTACAGCACTGCTTATAAATGGTCATAGTAAATTCAGCATCAAAGAGAGTATTACAGAAAAAGACAGCAGCAGAAGCATTAGCATTATCTAGTATTTATATATGTTATCAACATAACACAGCAGTAAAAGGTTTAAATGCATATTAATGGGTACCGTGTCTAAAAATTACTAAAGTACCTATTTAGTGTATTGGATATTTTTCTCAAGGAGTGCTTGCTGTGTCTAAACAGCATAATTAGATATGTGACTTAGTACAGTTAATTCCTATTGATTAAATAACTTATTTATGCACCAAAGGAAATGGAAGGATACAAAATGTTTTCTCCCTCCCAGTCATGATCCTGTATTTAATGCTGACATGATCATCAGAAAGCCTACCACATGTAATTACTACCCTCAAGTGGATCTTGAAAGGTCTAAACCATAGTGTGGGCCATATACATATAGCAAGGTGGCACCAGATATAACATGCAACTTTGCAATCTGAGGTCAGGGATTGTGCTACTTAGTCACTGTACTGATGGCCACTCTGCCATTAAATGAGGCCACAGAAAAACAAAAAAAGAGTAAAAAAATAAAAAAGGACAAAACTATCTTGAGATACTTGCTTATTTTTAAAGGCAAGGCGCAAGGTCTGCCACTTCTAGCTTCTAAATTAAACGCTGCGATATATGCTTTGTTCCTCTTTTATAGCTGCAGAAAGACAATTAAGAATGGCAAGAAACAAATGCCCTAGGCATGCTAGGCTGATATCATCAAGTGGTTATTTTGCACAATGAGAATTAACTGTACTACAGATACCCAGAGAAAATGTACAATATCTTATGCTGATATGAAACAAAACAGACATGATATAGTTTTTTTGTACTTAAAACCTGTATGTTCCCTTCCCAAACTTAAGTAAAAAGCAACCCCCCCGCTTTTCCTCCTGTTACACAGAATAACGTTTAGATTCCAACCCTCCCCTTTCAAATAAAGTGCGCTGTCCATGGCAGACCATAGGAGTAATGCAACAGGAAAAGCCCCTTTTAGTGTACTATTTAAAAAACAAACTGAAGTCGATTCAGCTTTCCCCTGGGTCTTGTCAAAGAGGAGAAGCCTAAGGGAGGGGGAAAACATCCCCTTCGCTGCCACTGTTGTTAATAGACATAGCCTTCGTTATAGGGGTGGGTGTTGCAGCAGCCACCGTCCTGCATGTAGACCATGCTCTCATCAAAGTGGGACAGAGGGACAGTGTCCTCCTCATTGATGTGACGCTCCATGTCAGTCTTCAGTAAGGGGCGCTGGTTGTCTGGAAAGGCCATGGAGAAAAGCGCTTCAGGGTCGCAAACAAACTTGTAGACGTATCTTTCTCCAGCGACCTTTGGGTAATGGAGAGGGGAGAGAAAGGCGCAGCAGCGTAAGGCTTCATTCATGGCTTTGCAACTCCAAGCTCAACAAACTTCTGAAGGACTCACCTTCAGTATGCAATTAAGTATCAGGGCACCAGAACTGGTAAGGCAACGATACTAGCAAAGGCAATAGGGACCTGCAGAAGCAGGCTGTGTACGTTTTTGGTTTTGAGGCACGTGATATCCTGTCGGAAGATGGACTAGGTATTCTACTTCCAAACTTTGTTCGTGATCATTTCCTATACTTAACCACAAATGGAACTGTTCTTATTGGAAAATGTAAACAAATTGTCACTACAGTGACAAAATAAAATGACTAAGTCCCACACTCTGTGCACGAACTGGAAAAAAGAATCATGTTGCATGATAGAGATCTGAATTTCACTTTATACAGATTGATTCATACTTACGAATAAAAGCACTTAGTTATACTGCATGCTGATTGTACAGCGCCTGCGCAAGCAAACAAGCAGGCTAATATGTACTTAGGAATTGCTCATGCAAAGCCTGGGGCATTTGGATTTACTTATGGAGGGGCCATTTGTCCAAAGATCCTAAAGTTCTCCTTTACTCAGAAATACCTATAAAAGTCTGTGCTTCATCTACTTAAAAGCAGAAGAGTGACAAAAACAATACAGCATTATTGTTGTATTTGAAAAAACAGTCAATATGGTGTCTTCTCAAGCACCCTGTTCAAAGAATCATGTTAAAAAATACGAACCATGTTGCATGCTTATAATAAATCTAAATTATTTTAATATAAAGATCATACTGTCTGCTTCTTCTACCTCCAGCTGGCATGGCATTAAGAGTGGGTGAATGAAGGCAGCAAAATGTTGCAAACTTAACTCTGTTCTTACGGGTGAAAGCACTCTGAAGCACCTCCTTTTTCAGCTGATTCATCCTACAAATAATGTAAAGTTTTGGTAGAGGCTATATCTGCAGTAGAATTTTTTTTTCCAGTCAAATTAATGTCAGCAAGTTTCACAGACTGGAGTCTGCATTCAGAAACTGGACATTCACATAGCCTATCTGCATCACCTAACTTAAAATAAAAATTGTTTTAAGGGGGAAATATGTGCATATAAATCTTGCAGTAAAGAAACCTGCCACAAATCTAGAACTCCCATTAGATTTTAACGTACACTAACTAGTCAGATAGGATGATCCCAGGGTAAACCTTAAACATGGCTGTGCCAAAGTAAGCAAGCATTCAAACTAGCTTTTAAAGTGTGTGTTAAATATACTTTTGTAGATAAAAAAAAGTAGAAGCTAAACAGGTAGCAAGCTAGCTGTTAGAAGAACCTGTAAACTGTCCATATTAAATGCATATGTGGCTTGGGCAGCATTATCAGCTTTACTGTATTCCTGTCCCCACTTTTGTATGTCATTTCACTCTCTTTGACATTTATTCTTGCCTCTGTGTCACCTTTGAGTTGTGCTGACATAACTGTCTGTGCAGCCATGCTACAACCTGGGACAAGGAACTCATCTGGCCGAAACGTTACACAGCAAAATCAAGTGTTTCTGCCTCTCCTCAACTGGACCCAGTCTCCACACTACTTTACAGAGGACAAATACAGAATTATGTGACTCTCAAAAATGCATGAGGTACTGGGGTGTTAGTAAAAGTACCATAACGCAGTATTAGCCCGAACTGATTGCCAAGTTCACAGCCAGAGAGCAAAAGGGGAGAGCACCACAAAGATCCCCACTTCCGTAACAGGCAACTCTAAACTGAGACTTCACAAAATCTACTAGAAAAGTTACCCAGTAACTTAAGCTGATGGCACTGTTCCATTCAGACCTGGCAAATGGCATGTTTAAACATGTTAGTCATTACAGGGCACAAAACTAATGTGAAAAGATACGGATCAAGTTATATAATACAAGGTGTTCACTATGATCTTTGATCACAACTGATCTAGTAGATGTAGCAAACAGGTCCCTCCTACTGATTTCTCAGTCAATCTAGCACTATACAGCACTATTTAAGAACATATATGTAAATTAGCAAGCCCCAGGGAAGGAACAGGTTGAATACTGTCAGCAAGACCAGACTGTTATACATAAATTATTGTTAAATATTTCTCATAATTCAGCATATTATAAAATATTAAATTCCATTTAAAAATGGTATTATTACAACACTATTGGTAAAATATTCAAGTATTTGGTATTTTAATAGGTATCATTTTTCTCCCCTACCTTGCAGTCATCAAAGTATCCCAGTGCTGGGCAGCTAATTTAGAACTGCAAAACATTATTCATAGTATACCCTACTGTTTGCCTTTCCCAGGTGCCAGGAAGCTCTTTTGGATATTTTTGAATGTTACCTCTTGTCCTAGAGTCATGATGTGCATTGTGTGAACTATCTAAAAACCACAGATATTTTTTACATAGAAAAAAATAACTTGATGCATATACTGGACCTGGCAGGTGAAACACAGACCTTAATGTTTGCCTAAACAGATGAAAAAATCTACCTAAGAAATGCAATTACAAGTACTCCTTGTAATATGACTTATGGATTAACATGCAACGTACCAGTGAAATTTAATACAGAACTAGCTGCTCACCTTTTGCATGATTCCCTTTTCATAATAATAGCGAAGTGATCGGCTAAGTTTATCATAGTTCATAGCTGGCCTATTTTTCTGAATCCCCCAGCGACGTGCCACCTGCCACAAAAATGGATTAGCATTGATTTGTTAAATGCATTTAACAAGCAGATCTTATCATCAGATATTTTACTTGGGTGTGGGAGGTAGAACCCTGCAGTGGAAGGCATAAATAAAAGAGAAAAGGTTGCCCTGACCTGAATTTCCCATGTGCTATCATGACTCTTAATTGGACACACAATCATCCATTAAACATGGAACAGACTTACTCATTTGCAAATGAGATGGAAGGGTTTGGGGTGGGGGCATGTTGAAGAAAACTGGAAAGAAAATAAAACCATGTAAAGAGCCAACAGACAAAAAAATTTAAAAAAATCAAGTTTCATCAGAAAAGTTTCGAGAAAGATGAAAACTTTTCTTTACTTCGATACTCTGTATTCTTGCTTTGTCCTTGCTGTCAGAACACTAAATTATATTAAACACACGTGTATATACACGTGCACACTTAGTTCATGAACTAATACAGACTGAACTTGGAATGACAGTAATGCTGATATTATTAGAAGATATGAGTCAAAAGCCAACTCCCAGTCCTAAATACTACTTTAGCAAAGAAAATGAATTATCTGAGGAGGCAACATAATCACCTGGAGAAGCTATGTGGCAGTACAAAGAATGGGAGAGAAACTATATGGCTGCAGCTGTATAATTCCCCTTAAAAAAATAATAATAAAAAAGGAGTCACAAGCAACTTGTAAAGCCGTTCCATGGAGAACAATATGCCTTCTGCTCTGACTTATGATTTCTACTTGTCTTCATACTTCCTGTTTTATTGCCAGAGGTAGTTCTTGAGAAACAGACTTTTTGTTTAAAGAGCTTAACTGCTTATTCCCCACCCTAAATTATAATCCGTTGTTGGTGACATTACAATTACTTGCTGTAGAAATTATTATCATGTCATTGTAAGAAAAAAAAAACAAGAAAAATTGTAGCTGGTGAACTCTTTAAAGTACATTTGATAAAAATGTTTGTAAGGTACATATGCATACAGCTCTGGAAAAAGAGGAGAGTAGCCAAACAATCTCTCTGTAGACTGTTCTATGAAATTTCCCTATAGGTGTCTGGAGTCTTTTGACACAAGTCACAGATGACATGTGGCATTTGGAATTGAAAGGGACTAAATAACAACAGCAAAAGCCATGACTTTCATCTCCATCTGGACAAAAATTTTTAAAATTTCTTTTAAAAATGTTATTTCCTCTCTGTGGTGCAGCTTTTCAGGCGTATGTAAATTATTATAGGCCTGCTAACTTCAGCTATGTTGGAGCTGCATTGAAGTATACCTCCAAAGCACGTCAATTTACTCCAGCTGTAGATTTGCCCTAGCTACAAAACCTTGATTTGCCTCTTCATCTTTGTAACAAATGCCTACGTCTCTCTTTGTGCACTCCTGCCAAGTTTTTTTCTGCATTAATCAGAGTCCCCCAAATCCCCAATGTGTCAGGTTTACATAATAAATAAATACACAGCAAAGTTAACTGTAACAAAATAGTGAATAAGAATATGCTACATTGCATAATATCTTGACATTCCTAAATAGGCAAGTCCAGAGATGGTTAGTCTAAGTACATGAGTATTCCTATCCCTCATCTGCAGATCATCTGGCAAGTCTCGCTAGGACTACCAAAGGGATTCAGGTCTCTACTCTCCACCCCACATTCCTGCTGAAGCCTGCTGGCCTGGTAACAAGGCAGCAAAAGCAGACCTATGCCCAAATCTGAGCCTCCGGAGTTCACAGTTGCCTGTATGAACACAAGCCTACTTTCTCAATGAGCTATGGTGCCTGAGAACCTGATACATATTAGTGTCTGCTGTCAGCCTTTCTACAGGGACATGAGCCTCCCAGAAAGGCATGGCATGGAAGACACCCTGACCTGCCACAGCTGAACCAACAAGCTCTTTGGCTTCCTTTCAGTTTACACTTAGCAACCAACAGGAGTGTGTGACTTCCCATAGGCTATTCTTATTTTAATTGACAGCTTCTTTCAGATCCATGATGCTCATCTGAAAACAGCTTAGACTCCTTTGTACTCACTATCAGCACACAGGAGTGAGCAAGTGTCCAGCTGTCTGCCTCTCAGACACAGAGGTGCTCAAAAACACAGCGCAACTGCTGCACAGTCAGGCAAGAAGGTGACCTGCTTAGCTTGAATCAGAATATTCCATTTTCCAGGGAATTATGAAACAGAGAAATCTTAAGCCTTTGTTTTGTTACTTTTTTAACTAATAAAATTTATAAAGTTTTTGCACCATCTGCTGGGAATCGTATTTTCATAAAACTCTTTAAATCTTGAAAAACTTTGGACATACCTTAAAGACAAAATAAAACCAAGAAGGGAAAGAAACACTAAAGGTGTGGGGGGGAATGAATCATATATTCACCCAAAAAATAATCAAAGAAAAGTCTGTCCAGAGACTTCACTCTGCTCTGGGCCAGGCCACATCACTAAGAAGACTACATTCAGTGAAACTTATTAGTACCTCAGCAAAACCTAAAGCTTGCTAAGGCTTAAAGACTTGCCAGCAAAGTTTCGATATCAAATGGACCACGACTGTGGTCAAATCCTCAGCTGCAGGATGCCAGAATGTGCTACTGTGAATATTGCTAATACGGGGACTCTCTGATGGACCAGAGCCAGCACACTAGTCCCCACGGCAACCTGCCCCTAAGCAAGACCAAGTCAAGAGGAAAAAGGACATCAGTACTGTCTGCCATCCCAAGCTACTGTAGCATCCCCTTAGGGCTGTTGGCAGCTGATGTAACTTTAAGCAATCTGAAAGCTTTCTTACATTATGCCAACAGATGGAGGGCAAACAGCAGAAATAGCTGGTGGAACACAGAAGTAGTCTTACACCCCCTGAACCATCCTACTTAGCTGTAACTGGGAGTAGATCCTGACAGAAAATTTGCTGTGGTCTCTTCTGTTACCCAACTCCTCCCAAGGGGCAAAATCATAAACCAAAATGATACCACTTTTTGACAAGTCTAATCAAAACATCCACATCAGTATTTAAAATAGAATACAGGCACACCACATTTTATAACAGCTTCCATTCGTGCTTAGAATCTATGATAGATTAAGGGTGATTTAAATGTTATCTAGTCCAAAAAAAGTCTACTTAATAAAATGTTCAATTTATTCTTGTTTATTGCACAAGCAAGCTAAGTTACGGTTCAGCAAATATTTATGAATACAGGTAACTTTACCTACCCATGACACCTTCATGGTTCAGGGGAGCTGCACATGCGCATGAGTGTTTGCAGAATGAGGATCTAAGTGTGCACTAAGCAACCTAACGGTATAGATAGGCAGGAAGACTCTAAAAAGAGTTGTTTCATTTAAATTTTATGGGATTTGACAGGCTGATTTTCTTAAACTCCTTTTCGATTCATATCAGACTCTGGGTCTTTCATTGTAGAGCTGAGAAGTTCAAAGTTCCCACATCGTCACGCTGAAGAATATTTGGTGCTAAAAGACTATTCAGGGACAAATTTCAAAAGAGCATGGAACAGTAACATGGAACAGTAACAGTATCATTTACCGTGTGAAGCTGTTCTGAAAATCTGGGCCCCAAGAGTAACGCTGAGTATCTGGACCTCTGGCACGTGTAGTATTATTACTATTACTCGTACAATTAGGAAATCAAGACCATGCTTAATGCATCTCTATCTTAACTGAAACAGCACTTCCCTTATCAGTCCTTTCCATCATCTTTCTAAAGTACTACTGAAGCAAAATATTGAAGGAAAACACTGGCTAACTCCAAAGGAGCCCTGTTTAATTTGCAGGACACCTCGGTGGATGCTGGGGCATTCTGTCCGCCCAACCCACCTCTTCCGGCTCGATCAGCTTGAATTCCATGCCTCGGCCAGTCCAGGCGATGAAGTGGGAGTTTGACGGGTCATCCAGAAGGGCTACTAAGAACTGCCACAGTTGAAGCGAACCTCGCCGTTGATACGTGGGTCCCTCACGGTACATTCCCGGCTCCTGTTTGACGTCACCTACGCAGACACACGGACACAGACACACACACACACACACAGAATAACAATAACGTGCATTGGCACTCAGTTTGTAAGGGAAACTGCTAAAGCAATCATTAGAGTTAAGAAAATTGATGGAAAGAATTCTTACTTCCCAATGGGTCTGTAAATGCCACATTCCCATTCTGCTATTAATTGTATATACTCTTACTGTAATGCATTCATAAACTAAAAAGGACCTAAATTCAGTCACATTTTATGGCAGTCTCCCTAAGCCTATCCCCATCTACCCCTGACACATGCAAATCTCACTTGCAAACCATTTTGCAATATCCTCTATCTAAAAGAGCATGAACTATTTTTGTAAGCAACTCTGATGTCTGAAGAACTGCGTATGTATACAATTCTTCGCACAAGCCCCAGTTTTGGAAATGTAATGTATGCTTCATAAAGCTACAAAACCCTATTGAGTGAAAATTCTTTTGCATGCAAATTCTTCTAAGGAAAATTTGACAAAGTATTTGACTTGGACTTAAACAGCATGTGCTTTATGTATAGGTATGCAAATCCTGCAGATATGCGAGTTCCTCTGTGGCATACTGGACTTGCATGCAAGCACACATTACATTTACTCATATCTACATATTAGATTAGCGTTTCCCCCAAAGAGCAGTAAGTTAATTTTTCTAAAATTTCAAATCCACAGGAAGCTATTAAAAAACAACAATAACAACACTCTGCTAACTGTTCCACAAACTGCCAGTGAAAAACTGTCCTGCTTCATCCATACTGTGTCTCTGTTGTTTTTAAATCTTACTCATAGTGAAAAACTCATGGAAACGACGATAGCTGAAAGGTCTGATGCTAAAGCAGAGATTTTTTTTTCCTGCAAATGATGACAGCAATCCTTGATACACTGGTAAAACTCCTCACTTCAACTATCAGAACAGCAGTCCTTGCCAATAAGCAGCATGACCTGTTTAATGCTGAAAGCGAGGACTTTACATTCAACCACAGCATTAGGATGCTCTGATGGCCATTATGGAGTGGCTCCGTGTAGCGAAAGTAAGAATAATAATATTAAAAATGGAGCACTTCCTTTTGTAATCAGGAAAGAAAACTGAGTCAATAGCTGTGGAAAACAAATAAATCAACACAAGGCTTTTTGTTTCTGTGAGTTCAAGTTCCAGGTCTGAAAGGCCTTCTTTTTCAAGGACAGGATGATTCTTTTAATGATAGCCGAGCAATGTGCAAATAGCAAGTGCGGTATTAGAGAGGATCAGATTCTTAGCCTGCGCCAATCTTTGATTTCAACCGAAGCAGCTGAGAATCTTGTTCTGAAACATCAAGTCTAGTCCTGGGCTTATCCCGCTTTTGCTTTACTGGTCAAAACATAATGACACGTCTATCATCTTTCCTCAAAACTCATCATGCTGCAAGTATAAACATACACACTTGTATCACAACATCAACTTCCGAAGTACAAGGTGTTGTCTCAATAGACAGCCATACCAGCTAAAAGCAGACTGCTTGCTTTGCAAGCACACAAATACTTCCAAAGATTATTATTATATTTATTTGTATTTCTTTTCAATTTTCCTTACCTTCCTTGTACAAGAGGGGAAAAAAAAGGATTTTTGAGAACAACAGAAACAAATATTACTCCTGAAGAGTTTTAACTTTGTATAGTACAGGGCCTGATCCTGTTCCATAAATGTAAATAGGAATTTGCCACTGATACTGAAAACAGGTCAGGCACACAAATTATCTTTTCGGATGAGGTGGGAGGGGAGGGGAATGCTGAACTGACATAATACATGGGGGTGTGTGTATGTGTATATACATATGTATATGTGTATATATAAATATAAAAGCATATATTTCGAGGTACGCCACGGTATAAAGCAGACTTTCAGTAAATCACCCTTTCACTGAATGTGTCAATCCTGTGACAATGCAATGCTAAGTTTAACAGTCTTCAGCGTTAGGTATAATACTTTTTAAATCCTCTGTTTATTTTTTGCTATTCCTCACCAGCCCTGAAATGCATGTGATACCTCAGTGTGAAGAATGTGTAATTCTCTAAGTTCATTTCATTTTAGAGTCTCCCATTCTTCAGCAAACACAACAAATGCTGCTAGACACAGTAGTATTGTATTCCATATAAGTGATTCTCAGGAAAAAAACAAAATAAAACAAAATGGGAAAAATCCTCTGAAGTTCTGCAGCTGTATTTTTAGCTATGGTCAGAGAGCTGTTCACAAATTCATCAGGAGGATATCTAATCTTTCCTACTAAAATAAACAAAGCTGGACATACATACACTAACGCAAACAAGCCACTATAGCAAATTTAAATACTCGGTCTCCAAATGACTTCCCAAAGTTTTAGACTAACAGAGGCACTGGCACAGAATATTGCATCCATCTACTTTGATTATAATGAAATAAATCTGAAATCAACTGAATTACACCAGGAAACTGTTTTTACATCAGTGTAACTGAGGATAATTTGGGGCATTAATTTTACTTGACCCCAGAATCCCTCTTAAAACATGACTGTTATGATGGGTAGTGCTGTGAAAAGGTCATTGATTTGTTATCAGCCCCATTGAAAAATAAACCACTAGTACAACATTTAATCTAGCACAAATACACTTATACATACACAAAAATGCCCTGCACACTTACTGTCCAAAATTCATCTCTTCACAGACAATGAGACAAGAGGCTTAGTCCTCAGTAAAACCCAAATTGCTGCTTTCTCCTCTGCTTTGTTAATTTTAAGGGGAGCTTTCATCAAATCACTAACAGAAAGTTATATATGATCAACAGTGCAATGGAAATCCTCCTATTAATTCTCGACATTACAAGAACTGAGCTCCTCTGTCACAACTCTGGATGCAGGATCTTTCACTGGCAAAAGCAGAATGACATCTTACTGAAAAGGAGACTTTAGTTTCAAGAGACAAAGGTCAGCTTTGGTTGGGCGCACAGCAAATGGTGTGTTGAGGAATCCTAAATTGGCATGTTACCAACCTTTTTTGATCAGCAGAGAAAAGTCCCTCATCTCTTCCTTTTTCAACTCCCAACACAAGGGGGGAAAAAAACCCAAAAAAGCAGAGGTGTCATACATACCATCAAACTTCTCTGGAACAACACAAGTGTCGTCATAAAATTGTCTAGGTCCCTTTTCATACATACAACCTGTAAGTCAAAGAGAGAGAGGTGTTTATTTAAAAGATGCAGGAATAAAGAAGAGATCATAGACTTAATGCCAGAGGGAACACTAAGGCATACAGGAATCCAATTGTTATCCCATATCCTTTACATACCACCCACCCACAACATGTTGGGCTCAATACTGGGATGTTTAATTGAAGTGTGCATTCCCAAAAGACAGCTAATCTCCACCTGCAAAAATGAAAAAGTGTCCATTTTTCTCCATGTTTTATTCCAAAATATTTGTCTCATCTCCTAGTTGAATTAGTGTGGCTTCAGCTTTTAGCCATTACTTTAATGTTCTGGTTAACCAGAACTGCACTGTGTGGCAGCATCAGCCTCGCTACCACTACTTCGCACAGGCACAGCACAGGGTACATCATTCCCTGTCTCCTCCTGCCTTCCCATGACCCTCCATTTAATCATGCATATATTACCAAACCTCTTTTTGCCTTATGGTTGCAATGTTTAGTTGGAGTATTTTTCCCCACTGTGAAGCCTAGGTGGAGTAGCCCCTTCTCACAGTCATTTTTTCCAATATATTCTTTTCTGATTCCATTGGCCTGGTCTACATTCAGCATATTAAAAACACATTTTGTTTAATGTGTCCAGATTACCAAACAATTCAAATAGCTTTGTGCAACTGCCCTGTCCTGCCCGTTATTTACCACTCTGCCTATCTTCGTGCCATAAAGTTATCAGTTAACTTACTTCCACAACATTACTGAAAAGGTTGAATAGCAACAGTCCTGATATCAATTCCTACAGAACTGTAATAGAAACAATCCATTCAATGATTGTCCAGTGACAGCCACTTTTAGATTTGTCAGTTAGCCAGATCTTAATGTATTTAATGTGTACTTTATTGATATTGCATAGTGCTAACTTCTTAATCAGAAAGTAATGCAGTGGTAAGACAAATGCCATAAAAAGTCTAACTATATCATACAGAGACAAGTATCTTTATCAATCAAACTTTTAATCTCAACAAAGAATGAAATCAGATTTGTTTGACATGACCTTTACTCCATGAAGTCATGTTGACTGATGTCCAAATACAGAATACAAATATTTATTGAACATCATTGCTTTTTCCTACGTCATTCATAACAATTTTACCACCTCCAAGCATTTATGGCTGTATAACATTGCTAAGACTGTTTTTCCCCTATCTATGCTGTGAATAAAGCTCAAATTTGTTACCTTAGCCCTACAGCTTGTGCATTTTTCCCTGATGTCTTTTAGTTCCCTTATCAAGCTTCTATACTTGATATAATTTCATATATGGAGACGGTTATACACTTCCATCTCCTGTCTCGCCCTCCTTGTTATGTATTACCTTCTGTTTCTATTTTCTGCCTTTACTCCACTTCAGAAGTAGGTGGGCTTTTAGCCAAATTTGTTATCTTTTCAGTTGTGTCTTGATTATTGAATGAAGTCCTATTAAAAGGGCTTTTATTCATACATCTGTCTGAACTCCCATCAATTTCATACACAATTCTCCTCAGGTTTGCAAAATTAGCCCTTTGGAGGAAAAACATATTAACAAATTCATAACAAAAAGATTGTATACTGACTAAAAAGATACATTAAAGCACGAGACTGGAAGGCAGAACCTATCTTTCAGTGGTCATTTTTTTCTAGTTGTGTTGGCAGTCTTATTTGGAATATGTATAAAGTGCTACTGAAGTAAATAAGAGTTTTGCTGTATATTAAATGCCTGTGCAACTGGGGCCTAAGAAGAACCAAAACACTGAGAAAAAAAAAAACTCATGAACCAAAGGGAAAGCCAAAAACATTCACTGAAAACCTTTTAAAGTATCAAATTGATTATTTAACATTTAACTGAGCCTGTCACACCAATAGCCTGGAACATATCATTTTAACAGACTGGGTAAGATGGACAAATTTATAAGCGTCTCTTCCTTTCAATAGCTGGAGGCCTTGAAAAGCAGAATGAGTAAATTCATAATAAAGTTGCTTCTGTCATAATCAACCTGTGGCACTAGAAGAAGCTACAAGAGATTAGTGCATCAAAAACTCAGGGCTGGGAAGGGAAAGAAAGATGATGGAGTTTTCTCAGCAGCACACTTAAACCAGTGAACCCCAAATCCCTCCCGGCTTTTTAAATTTTTTAAGTTTCTCTTGTACAAAAGTGATACATAATAGAAAACTTAACTTCTGTTCTGTTTGGGTGAGCCAGGAAGCCTTCTTGCCTCATGTAAATGGAATGGCAGCTAGGCACTTCTGAAAGGAGAAGACGACAACGCTAGTCAAAAGACCGTCCGGAATTAAAAGTGTGCAGGTTATCAATGAGACAGGCTGCAGACAGAGAAGTAGCAAAAAGGATGCAAGCTACAGCAAGGTGGGACCTGTCAACACACAGTTACCATTTCAGAGCAGCATGCACAAGGCATGGCAAAAAAGAAAATCAGAAAGTGAGGATGACTGAGCCCATCTAACGTAGGCACTTGGACTCAAACCCCTATTGCAATCACCCTTGCTAAAAGCTGCCTCCCGTGATTTAAAGCCATTCACAGATCAAAATCCACACGAGACAGTATTAATATTTTAAACCCTGTGCTTGTGTATCCATCTTGATAACTCACTTGACATAACATTTTTAATCAGTAACACAGAAAAGCCTGCCAATCACACTAGAAACTTACAAACTCTGCAAAGTATGGTATTATTAATACAAGGAACGTCAAGGTGAATCTAGAGCAAGTTTTGCTTTCTGGATTCTCGTTAAGGATCTGAAAGGTTAAAGAAATTGTCTGCAATTCCTAAGCATTTAGACTGGTTAGGGAATTCAGATGCATCAGTTCGACCCTCCACCTGCACACCAATCCCCTCCTGCCACAAATCCCTAAAAAGTTAGTGTGCACACTCAAAGTAATACAAATGTTTATTTGCTATTCCCCACCTCAAGAACGCAAGAAGAGTGAGAAAAAACAAACTAATGAAAATGGTATTCTTTGAACGTCTATATTTTTCCTCTGTCTCTTACTCTTTCTCCAAGTAGCCACATCCTGCTCACAGGGATTTACAAACAGAAATACACCATAAATGTTTGCCCTTCTCGACCATGTTTAACCGACTTCTTGGATATCAAAAGTCTTGCTTAACAAAGTCTACTTGATCTTGTGATAAACTCCTACCCTAAACTATGCGCTCTGTTACCAGTAACTTGTAACTCTGTAAGAGATGCAAACAGAGGTCAAAAGAGCAGACATTATTTTTCCAACGCTGCCAACAAACTCTTTCAGAACGTAATTCTAAATTTCACTGTTCACTGACTAGCGATGAGTATCAAAGATTTGGCAGGATAAGAAAATGAGGTTTTACACTGACTTCACAGAACAAGTAAAACACGGGGCGGTAATAATAGTTTCCTCTGCGAGTCCGAGGTCTCCCTTGCACATCCGTGCAGTGCTTCTCATTACCTCTTACCCGGAGGCAGCGCTCCGCACCTGCCTCCTCAGGCCCCTGGCATTTCAAACACCTCAGTCACAACTGAGCAATCTGAGCAATCACAGGAATCAGCGATCCAGCGATCACACGAGTCAAGTAGAGTTTTGTAGGCTACAATTAGTGGTTCACCTACAAAGAATCACTCATGTTACCAAGCAGATTGAATTTTAAAGAGAATGGAAAAATCTACGTAAAAAAGAGGAAGTCTGAGACCTGAAACAGATGCTATTTTCTATTTTAGGTAAAAATTCACTAGTATTGGCAATGAGACCTTTTTTTGACTCATGAACTCCACTCTTGCAAAATGATACAACAGAGTATAAGGAATAAAGAATTATGCACCTATCCAAAAAGTTCAGGTTTTAGCCAGTTTGGGGTTTCATCTCCTATGCTCCTGTTAATTATAATTAACATCTGAAGTCTTTTTGAGATGAGCATTGTTTGTACCGGCATTACTTAATCTTTTGGTTAGCTTGTGTTTAAACAGTCCACAGAGGATGGAAAAATATAGCAAGGAAGAGTTTATTTCTCGTAAAGTAACTAGAGTCTTGTTATCCTAAAGTGCTATCGGTTAATTTATGACTATCAGAGTGGGTCAGACTCTAATCAAATTGTAGAAACATTTCCAAAGTGATTATTCAATCAAATGACTAACATGGTTAATTAGGAGCCATAAACATTGCTCTGAAGTTCATCAAAGTAATGACTTGCCCAGAAAAATTACTGCTAATTAAATTGCCTGCTGCTTTCATTTCTACCTTATCTAATAAAAAGTCCAACCAATGAAATTTAGCATTGCAGTTTTAAATTGTACTAAATGCTTGACTAAGACCCAGAAGTATTTTTACTAGCTAAGCGGAGCTACTTCAAAAGAAAACATTTTAGTGCAGAAATTACAGAGCAATTATATGTTTTCTTCTCCTTAAAGTATTGTTTCAAGAAGACAAATAAGAGAGAACTAGGAAGTAGGCATAAAACAATTCTAGGGCAGGCTTCAAGTGTTTGAGGTGACTGGTGCTATTGCCTTTTAACAAATTTCAGTGTCTAAAAAGCATGCCTGGATTTAGGCTACACAACATGCTCATTCCATACTCTTAATGAAGTATTTCACAATGCAAAGTTACATCACCTCAAGAATAGCAGAGTCATTTTTTTTTAATAAAAAGTATGGAGGCATAAAAAATGCTGCTATTAATTCAGAATACTTCGAGGTTGTTCGCACTGCTTCTCTTGCTAACAGCAGGATAGCAGTCATCTTAAAACAGGGAATCTGGACCTATTTCATGTTGTTCTGAAACCATTTTTTTCCAGTAGGTTCTTTTTTTTTTTAATTATATATAATCTACACACTGCAGAAATGCCTCCTCATCTGGGAATGTCAAGGAGGAACTACTAGAAATATGCTTTGCTATGCCTTAATCAAAATACAACAAAGTACAAAAAGCCCAAATAGACTTTCTCAGGAGAAGAAAAAATCTGCTGCTGAATTTAGCAGGCATGGGTTCTAGGGTTTTATTGTCAAATAAGACATTTGAGTAGGCCCTTGCTAAGGAAGTATTTCATATTCAGTTATCGTACCAGAATTTAAAGGGCTGGGTAATAACTCCAAGTGATTAAGGAATCCTTATTGCTCTGCTCAGATTGCAATTTAGAGATAAGGAACAGGTTACCAACCCACAATCACACCCTGCAAAGCAACAGACCTAGTTTCAGCTTCACAGTCACTGCCCAGGTACACAGGGAAGATTAAGCTTCTCTGTGCAAGCGGACTTTCTTTCCCCGAATAAAGCAGAGCAGAGGAGAAACTGGAAACCCAAACGGGGATTTATTCTTGGGGCTGCTCCTGGGATTCTGAAGTTACACGGCCTTCCTAACTAAAGGCAAGTTGCTAAGTTACACTGTAACTCTGAATTACTTTTCAGTTCATGTTATCAAGGCCATCATAAGATGTGGAGGCCCACAGCACTGCCCATGTGCATGTGACAGAACATATTGTGATACAGAGGTATTATATTACGCACACGCACATGCAGAAAGGGAGAGAGAGGAAGGCTTAAAAGACACGTATGATCTGAAAGAGGATGGGTGGGAAAAGTTTAGCTATCTGCCTGGCTTTGAACTCAGAGTGGCAGCTTACGTCTGCAGTATGGCACACTGGCAACCGTCATGTGCACCGAGCCTGCAAACGAGTCACGCAAATTGACCAAACCTCCCAACCCGCACACACAACTTGTTTCCTTCCCTCTAGGCATAAAATAAAGTGATGCCACCAAAACTGGAACCACGTCCCTACTTGCTCACCTCATTCTCAGATCTGCACGCTATGAGCAGTTCAGCCATATTAACAACAGGGGCAGGTTCCTAAAACTTTGGAGGGACTCCGTTGGCCAGGGACACAGACAATACTGTATTTTAAGCTCTTCAATTGTCCTTTTGGTCTCAACAGTAAATGCAGAGGCTTCGGTTCCAATTTCAGTGATTAAAAGCTGGTATATCTGTATGAATAGGCTGAAATGTGCTCTGCCACTTCTCTCCCCTAGGCAAGACAGCGCATGTGCAGATTATTTCCTTTGTGTTACAGGGCCCAGAGGGGAGGATAAAACCCCCTGAGGGAGCTGGGACCAATCAACCTCCCAGGTACCGAACACATATAGCAACACATGTATGCCAGTCCCCTCATCGGTACCACGCCGGGCTTTGCAAAGCACCTTCTTGTGCAATGCAAGCGTTTCCCTGCTACATGGAGAGACAGTTGGAGCAGCAGTTGGAGCGGCAGGAGAGATTTTTGCTTAGTACAGAGACAAAGGTGGCTTTTTTATAATGAAATGTTCAAGTTGGAACATACTATACTTTTGGCCTCAAACTTAGTAACATTACAATCACTCTGCAAAGAACTTTTTTGTTCTCGAACTTCCAAGCATCGCTTCATCCACCACTGAAGCACATTTAGCTTCACGGTGGAAAGCAGCTGTTTAACCCCACTGGGAAGCTCTGGCCAGCTCAACAGTGGAAAAGCAATACTGAAATCACTGGAAAACAGGAATTTTTAGATAAGACAGTTGTTCAAACTAGATCACTGCAAGTAGCTAAGGTGGCAGCAGGCACCCCTAAGGAAAACGAATGATGTGTGTTTTGCAGGGAGACGTATCAAATGATACCTTTTGATCATGAAATCTGTAATTTTGTAAACCTGTAGAATACATTTAGATTAAAAATCATGTATCTCTATATACCAAGACATTTAGGTAGAAATACTGGAAATAATGACATAATCTTCCTATATAGGAATTGCTTGTGTATATTCACAACTCAAATGCTGGTGGGTCAAGTTTTAGTTAACCCTTTAAAAGCTCTATCTGCACAGAATCTATGCAACAACAACAGAGTCCTACAAATTGGAAAATCCTGACAATACAAAAGTCAACATTAATTTTTCATTAGCAAGGCCAGCATGTAAAATGTGGATGCATTTAAGTTACATAGGTCAACATCACGCCACTATCTTCTCTAAAAATCAGTCTAAAAATTAAGCATTCTTTTCCCAAATCATTATGTAGTTTAAAAACATTCAGCATGAAAGGTTTTGGTCTCCATTTTCCCAGACACTAATCTTCATACTGGCAATTAGAAAAACATTATGCCATGTACAAGTTTGTGCACAAATAGACACAAATACATCCCCTCTAAAAAAAAAAAAAAAAAGAATTAAAATATTTTAAAGTAATTTCATTACTTTGATTTCAATTATCTTTATAAATTTAATATAAGTTTAATTCCTCACATTTCACTTGACAAAATCTACCAGGGAAAACTAGATTTGGCCCCTGCAGCTCACATCTAAGTGAAATTATTACATGTGCGCGCACACACACACACACACACAGAGAAAGAAAACCTTAAGCAAACAACTTCCTTTCCACAACTTTGGTTTTTAGATCTATGACAACATCTAATGCATTTTCTGAGACCAGATGTCAACAGCCTGTCTAGGCGATGTGTAACTTTTTATACAGCAGAGCAGGAAAACAAAGGCTCATACATTCAGTCCCGAATTGAAATCCCACATGGAACTGACCTTTCTAGCATATTTTAAAATCATGTATTTACTTTTATTAACCTTAGTAACTCTAAAATGCATTTTAAGCATCGTTTCCCTTTGAATTCAATGAAACACGGGAATCTTTTCTCTCCCCCTCTCTCCTTTTGTTGGTAATCTTACAGCAAAAATGTCTGTGTTGCTTTTTCTCCCCCGCCCCATCCCCTGCCTGTAAAATCGAAGTTGGACAAACACTGCACGGCTGAAGTGACATATTTGAATGGAATTCAGACCAACCAGTTCCTGTTTATGTTTCTGATTTGAGAATGTAGCCTTCTCATTCACTATACATTAGAAACACACCAAGGCCATAAACGGTGTCAGGTTACAGGCAGGCCGGGCCAAGCGGCATTAATCATTACTTTAAGGCAACTGGCAAAAGCAGCAGCTGAGGGAACACTACACCCTTCAGCTCCGCGTAAATGGACATTCCAGGGTTTGGGCTTTTCTCCCCCCTCCCCCCCCCCCCCCCCCCAGCATCCATTTTATGAATGAAACTTCAGGCTGCACAGAGTCCATTCATATAAAAGCTATGCTCGCAGGGCTCGGTCTCCCGGGATCAATCGGTCTTGGGTAAGGCTGATGTGATTGGTTTAAGGCAGGCTTCAGCCTTCCATTACTGATTTAAAATGCAGCCTGTGTCCATTTGACCTGCGTTAATGCACAAAGAGTAAATCCAGACTGTGCTCTCAATCCTCAAATCAAATCATTAGCCAGTGCCACTTACTGTAACTGTAGATTTAGAGGATATTTATCCAATTCTTTGAGGGAAAAAAAAAGGGACTGCAGGACAGTTTTTCAGATCATATTGTCTGCTTTGAAAAGAAAAATAGATGTATGGTCTCCTGCCTATATGCTCATATTAACATGGTACTCAGGCTTTCTTTTGTTCATGAAGATAATATTACAAAATTAATTCTAAATTTCTTTCAGACAGAGTCAGTGAATAAACAGGGGAAATCAACCAGATAGGAAGCAAGTGGAAAGTTAAAATTCTGCCTTTCGCAGCAATTTTCCTAAGTTCAGGTTTCCTAAGTTTCCTGCACTTCACCATCTCAGACACCATTATTTTCTACTGTCCTACCAGCCAACAGCAGATTTGTGTCTAGGTGTTTTAGGAGCAAGCACAAAGCGCGGTGCGGCTTAACAATCGGCTTAACCAAATCCCTGCTCGCTCACTGAAGCAACGCAGCAAAGACAAGCTCCTGAAACAAGGTATTTCAAGCCACACGAATGATACTGGGGAAAACTGCAAAACCAAAAAAAGAGGAGGGGAGACTTCTTAACCTACTGAACTCAGGAGCAAATTCCTGCCTTTTACGGCCTCCTGCCTTCATTCCCACCAGATCTTCTTTGAGAACGACTGTACTGCCATGTGAAAGACCTTCTTTAAGGCCATATGCCGGTGCAGTTCTGAGGTGCACGTACCGAAGCATCATACCTCTGAAAAGGATGGGGTCAGTTCCGTTTCATAGAGCATTTTATAAAACTCTGTTGAAAATACTGCAAATATTTGCAACCTGACAAGACCCAAAAAGGAGAGAGAATTTGAGGAAAAGATTAAGCAGCTACAGGATTTATGAAGCAGGATTTCAACAACTGCTCACACAGACAGCCTAAGAGTGTACATGCAAACTGTCTACAGAGATTTAGAGGTGCTGCGTTAATACCACGGAATTGTTTCGGATGAGCCGAGGAGGTGTAGCTACGAGCAGTGGAATGAGACTGATCAAAGGGAAAAAATGTAGGCTTGCTATCAAGAAACGTTCCTTAACTGTGAAGTCTATTAGGCTGTGAAATAATCCCCCTAAGGGAATAATTGTAGTAATAACACTTAGCACTCATACAGCGCTTTACATTTTCAAGGCCCTGTACAAAAATTAGCCAATATAATTAAAGAGGGTAGTAGAAATGCCATGCATTGTGTCATTTTAAATGCTACACTGGTCAATGCACTAGAGAATATCCTGGAGAAAGCAACCCTGTGTAGACTCGGACTGACAGCTAAGATTTCCTTTCTTTCTTCCTATTAGTGTCTCCAAATGTCTAAACTTTACCTCAAAGACCAAAACTAACTTCTCTGAAAAACACCCATACAATAGAATATCCAATTGTTGCTTTTTTAAAAATTAGACTTGCTTTTTTAAAAATTAGACTAAAAATAAATATACACCCAAGAAATATATCTAAAATCTTACTTTTTTCTTGGCATTTTAATTCGCCACATTCCCTAATGTTACTCTACAAACTCCGAAATTTAACAGGGTGTCAGCTGATCTCTAAGAAAAAAAATACTAGTAGGGATCATTTTCCAAGTTAATTTGCATTGATTTGCTTTTCCAAAAACCACACATCAGGTATTTGGAAGGACTCTTGCTTTTTGTTCTTTTCCCGGTCATTATGTAAATACACATTTATAACATGGATAGTAGAAAGCTGGTAACATCCTATGTCTATGAGGGGAAACACAGGAGGTTAACAAGTGCCATAATTATAATTTCCTGGGTAACCTTGATTTAAGTCCTTTGTTGCAAATGAATTTTGATATAGCCTTTTGCCTCAGGACTCTTGCCTCTTGAGTGCACAGATCAAAACTGTAGGGGAAGGGAGGGCTGTGCAGTAAACAGATTTGTAGGTGGACCCCCTGCTTCATTTGTTACAGAAGCTGGAAGTTGTACAGTTAATGAGGCAGAACACCTCAAGAAAGGAAAAGATGACCTCAAGATTAATACAGCTGAATGATCAATTTTAAGCCCCAACAAAGCCGGTTCCAGCCCCAGCAACGTTTTCCAGACTTTTTCAAGTCACCTATGCCAGATTTTTCATATTATGTATTTCTTATTTTTGCAGTGCATAAACTGGGATGTTCCTGTCTGATGCCCCTGTATTTCCTTGTATAGAAATACAAACAAAGTCACTAGGAACTGAGCTTTGAACATACATAATACTCTTTGGGAATTATCCAGGCCTAACTGGGTACCCAAATTAAGCGGGTATGTATCTGATGTGGCTGTCTGCCTCCACTCATTGCTCTTAGTAGAGGGGCAATTCCCCATCCATTCTCATGTGCTGATAAAGGTATTTATGGCTGGTGAAGCCCTCAGGAATTAGACGTTTTGATGAGCAAGCAAGAAAACAAGACAAGGAGACAAAGAATAAACTATTTAGAGTTACTGAAGTGATGCAACTAGTACCTTGGAAGCAAACTTTGGGAGTGGCAGGGATAGAACCCTGATTCTCCTTAGGTCCATTCAAGTTTATTAATCATGAGGCTATCCTGAAATACAACTGCAAGAATAGCCTTGCTAAGGCTTCTAACCTTCTCGGTAAGGCCTGAATCTACCCGGATTTCAGCAAATAAATTTCTGGCAATCAGTAGTAAGCACATGCAAGCAACAGTTCCCCCTCTACATATCTCTGACATGTGCCAAATTTCAAACTTCCCAGTCCAAGACTGGGCACAAAAGAACTTTCCAAACAAAAGAACTATTTCAACAGGGCAAAAAAAAATGTGAGATCTAACTGCACTTTAAGATCTTAAGATTTTTATTTTAAAATTAATTCTTAATATTAATTTATGCAAGCATGGCTACAGTCATAGCTTAAAATATTTGCAAAAACATTGCATTAAGTAGGGAGGATCAAGTAGGCAAAGAAGCTACCTCAAAATGAAGGCCAAAATAGATAAAGTGTCTGAAGCCATGCCTTTTTATTTAAACAACTAAATACATGGATTGAAATCAAGACCTGCTAGCTGTAAAAGAATGCCCATTATTTATCCCTGTAAAAAAAAGAAAAAGGTCTTGGGAAGCATTTTGGTCTATATTCATTAAGAATGTAAAATGTCAAATCTCTATCGCTGTCCTTGGCTGCATCTTTGTGTTTGAAGTTGCTAGATATAACACCAGGTACTAAATAAACCTGTGACTGGCAGCCATAGAAAAAATCTGTTGTAGAAAATAAGGTCTTCTTCAACATGCATATATGTGATGCACTGTGACTTCTAGAAGTGTGGACAAATAAGAAACAGTTTCTACTTTGTTGACATTTTTCTTTTTCCATTATCTCAAACATTCTGCAGTAGAAATTGCATACCTGCAATTACAATTACAACTAATTGATCTGCCATTTCCCATGTCATAATTAATGTCATGTTTTAATAGAGTTATAATCATTCCACAATAATGCTTTTCATTCACCAGCTTCCCACAAAGTATAAAAGTATAGTGCACAAAGGCAATGAACTTTATGAGGCTGTTTCAAAAACATCCCAAAAGGAACATCTTGGTGTATTACAATGAACTT
Organism: Dromaius novaehollandiae; assembly: GCF_036370855.1. Lineage (NCBI taxonomy): Eukaryota > Metazoa > Chordata > Aves > Casuariiformes > Dromaiidae > Dromaius > Dromaius novaehollandiae. The sequence goes on along the minus strand of NC_088099.1, from coordinate 43,873,838 downwards.
TTTAAATATGTTTCTATATTCTTATCTGAGCTGCAATAAAATACCATGCAAAAAAGACTTTTCACTCTGGTATTCCTCCTTCCCTGAACATCCATAGGTGAAAAATGAAATCAATGATTCAGTGACAAATACATTATGTTTCCTAAGGGGTTATTTAATGTACTCTTAGCAAGGATGGAAAATGATGGTTTCTAGAGAACAGATGGTAACAAGACAAAATATCAACAGACCACAGTTGTTGACTGCAATTTATGGAGTGTACAGATGTGTCAACTTAAATGCTGTGATTCTGAGGCCAATAAAAGTACTTCCTGATACCAACAGATTAATTTTTCATGACCACTGGTTACACAGCTATTACATTTTTAAAAACTAATTATTCATCTACAAAAGAAACAACAACTTTGCTTGAATGTCATTACTATAAAGTGGAATGTTGCTCTTGCTGGCAACGACAACAAAAAAACAAAAAAGGGAACTATGGGATAGGATACAAGTTTGCACACCATCCTTTCAGAATAAAATATGCTTTTTTGCAGTAAATAATATTGCAAGAAAAGATGAATGCCAGCAGCCAACACAGATTTAAAGTAATAGTATGCAATAAGGAGATCCCACTTCCTAGCCAAATATGAGGCATGCTTACAAAAGGGCCTTTTTTTACCCTTTAATTTAGCAAGATGAATAACGGTGCTTGTGAAGGTTGTAAGTGACTGGCAGTGCCTGAAAATGCAGTTCCCTATTTATTATCCATAGTGGCATTAACTATGCAGACAATCTCCCGATGCTGCTCTGTAAGACTAAAGATACATGACTGCCAAACCCACATATCTCAGAACCTTCATCAATGCAAAGGTTTAGTTCTAGATCTGATCATTGTAATCTGAACCCATCTTCATCTTGTCTTATACTTCAACTTGGAGAAATATATCCTCTTTAGTCCCTTCCCTGTATATGTCCACCTCAAATACCTCTAAGGATTGGTCCTTTGCTTGTCAAGAATAAGAAAGGAGAAAGCAACTCTATATTACAAATTCCCCTGTTCCAACATACAAATCAATTCTAAAACAAGCACATTACAATAATCATATCACAAAATGCCTCACTTTTACAGACAATGTTAAGTTAGCCTATAGAGAAGACAATAAAAAACAAATTCTCCACTATCAAAGATGCAAGACAGTTTATCATGGGCTAAACCAGTTACCCATCCAACACATCCAGCCCACCCTATGTTGCTTTAACCTCAGCTTCTCTTCACACATATCCTTCTAGCTTCCCTCTCCTCCTCAGCTCCTTAGTCCTCATCGCTTAACTCTCTTTTTTCTTGCTTACCTAATTCACTTTAAAAGTCCTTTTTTCCCATATATAATATAAACACTATATTTAAACTGTGGCAAAGTAACCTAACATCTACAATATTATTCCCTTGACTTCTGTTTTCATTCCTTCTGTCACTTATCTTTTCTATTCTGACCAGAAGTCGTTCAGAGCAGGTTCTTCCACCACCTCTTTTGTTTTGTGCAGTCCCTACTGCAATGACGCTCCATTTTGGTTACCCTATAAGCCCTATCATAATAAACATTATTAATAGCAACAGCTTATTCTCTACATCAGCAACCTGGCATCACAGATTATGTACATCCACAAAACACATCAGTGTGCACAAACTGAGAAGCTGACACCAATTTGGCTGATTCTTCTCCCTCATTGGTTTTATAGCCGTATAAACCCCACTTCAGTGGAGTTACTCCTGATTTAAAGTAGTGTAAGCAAGAGGAGAATGAGTCCTCTATTTCTGGCAGACGAAAGAGCTCATAAAACAGAGCGCACAGATTTAGAGGTCAAAGACACTATAGCACAAAACATCCCCCCACCCCTTGAGCAAAGCTCAACTTTCCACCCTTGAGGTTTCTTCTTTGCTTCTTTAAACTATGCACTGCCTAGATGGAGAGTTCTGGAAAATGATATCCTTTACTGAGCAAGCAAACAAGGCAATGGTGGCACAAGATAATCTGCACTATGTACCAGTCTTACTACTTTGCAGATATATCAGACATAAGTGAATTCAGGCGACTGAGAAGTCAAAAGAGCAAGTTGCAATTTATATGAACATAACATCAACAGCACAAGCTTGGACTCATTTATTACTTTACCATGTAGAACTAAAGGAGAATCTCACCTACCTGAATCATATGCAAAATCTCTAGGTTCCTGTTTAATCATCAGAGGAGGGGGGAAATTTTGACTGGCTGCACTGCCAACCATAGCGTTGTGTTCGTAAACTGGATCATGATACTCCTGCTTAAAACCTTGAGGTGGGAAAGGGATGTTTGGCTCAGACATCTGGCGCTGATATATTGGACGTCCTTCCCTTGGCATTGAAGTCAAAGGTGGAAAAGAATTGCAAGGTTCAGAGAGCTGGCGGCGAAATCTAGGACACAAGTTAGAGAAGTCATTTAAAGATGCAGTTACTGGCTTTGAGGTACATTCTATTTCCTGAAGATCTTCTCAGGTCATGATTAGCATGAGGGAATGGCTTTATCACTTCATCAGTAGCAAATACTTTATTTATGATAATGCCAAATGCATTATGACCACTGCAGTGCTGTAATAACAGAAAACAGCAACAAGCAAAAAAACCCCAAAGAACTCCAATAAATAGCAACTCTAAAACCCATTCCCACCACCATCCTCTTTGCCTTCAACATCTTCTCTGCAATGGAAGAGGCAAGCAGGAAATACATTTGGCCTTCCAGCAACTTCAAACCATCTAGAAAGACAGACTTTACCCACCACAGTAACATGAAGGAGCCGTAGCTAGAGTTCTCTGTCCTTTCATAAGTATTAATGACATACTGTTGGCACTCTAATTTACTCTTACTTTATTCTTACTGCTACACAGAAACGATTCTGACCACCCTAACACACACACACATTTCAAACAAATAGTACTGTCCGTGATAACATCTGAAATCATGCCAGAGTAAGGGTTTCCAGTTCTCTTCTTGGAAACAACATCATGGGAGGTCTACCTGAGAAGCTGGCATTGCATTCCAGCTTCAATTGGAAGGAGGTTTAATCACTCCAGAAAAAGGACAGGTGCTGATTTTGCTAAGAGACACAATGCATTAGAATTCCCCTCCTGCCTTAATTTGTTTCCTAGGTCATTTTTGCATGAAATGACCACACAGAGCCACACAGGCACTCACTACTCCAAAACGCTCTCCAAATGGCAAAAAAGTCTGAGAATTCAGCTTTAAATTAATTTCATTTCAATGCAGTGATGCTCAAGAACCTACATGTGTTGCCCCATCCGTAAAATATATACATAGTCAGAACTAAAAAAGTCTGAATGGAATCACTTGGACATCTGCAGGTTCAGAAGCACAGAGAAGAATACAACGGTGCTATGTTCCTACCCGGCCCTGATGAACTGCATGCATTATAACAAAGTCCTCTCATCCTCTCCTGCAGAATACCACACTGGGGGGACCTCTTGCTTCTGCACCAATCCATAGCAGACAAAATGTTCTTAAAACTGTTTACTACCCCTGTTATCATTTATCATGAACAAACACGTTTTTCTTTCCTTAAAAATAATAAAAAACCCAGAAGCCTGTGCCTTCCTTTGCAAGTTTCTCACTGTCACACTAAAAGTCAAGAACTAATAATTCTTCAGCTTCCTGCACATTGCAGCTCAACTGATTTTGTTTGATGCAAGCAACAACAGACATTCTCTTGAAGAAAACTGAGTGAAGAAGAAAGCAGGGTTTATCCTTGAATATCATCTTATATATAGTATGCTTCTGAAACAATTTTAACTCCACTAACTTCTATTAAAATACTGTGCTGAATTTGGTCTGACAAATATTTACAAATACTGTGGGAGCCACAGGGATACAAGCTATTAGAATGCAGTAGCAAAGACTGAAAATTAATTGTTTTACTGAAAATTAATTTTTAATGCTGCTATAAGGATTCTGTTTTGCTGTAGAAAGAGTACTGCACTGTAACATTAGGTTTTACAATTCCACCTACACCTGCAGAAAATAAACTTAGAAACTCAAATGTATTATGAAACAGTTAGGCTGACTGGCGCTGCATTCATTTCCCTCTTTTCCTTTTTTCATTAGCCAAAAAAAGAAGCAGAAATTATCATTAAGAACTGTCAAGGAGTGAATCAGAAAATTGCAACTTGAAGTTAAAATAAGAAACAGGCTCACTCACAAAGCCTCAAAGGAAGTTAATAATACTTGTTGTACTGGAAGCTTTGTATGGAATCAAGCCATTTGTTTACACAAGTGGATTTGATTCCTGTTGGTACTTGTTAGGACCACTTATCGTTCATATATTCATGCCTTGTATGAAGCTGTATGTGCTGTTCTAGATAGTGATGCTATCTTATGCCATCAATGCATGTTCCAAAGAAATACGCTTTGAGTTACGGAGTTATATATAAACTCACACAGGTAGGTCATTTGATCAAACGACATTTTCTAAACACACTCATTGTGAAAGAATGTGTTCTCCAGCTAAACCAGGCCCTGAGTAGCATACCCTCTTGTATATCAGGAGGATCCAAATTTCACAAAAATATGAAGTACACGTTTGCTTCAAACAATTGGAGGTGAGGAGATTCAAAGTAAATCTCCTTCCTTTAGAAAAGGAGAAAGACGAAACTTTTGGCCTATTCTGAGTCAGCTATTTTTGGACTTCACTAAAAGGCTGTTCGACATGATGTTCCATCACAGGAGGGAACCGTTAAAGCAAAATGCCTTAAAGAACATGAGTATCAAAGTCACAGAAAAAAAAGTGCCATGTCAAGACCCCATAAAGCTTGCGTAGAGCAAGTGTTATGGGTATAGAAAAATAAAATGTCCGAGGCACATACAAGCCTCTATAAATACTCAAATTAGGGCTGACAGACAGCTTCAGTATTCTCTTTATGGTTGCTCTAAAACAAAAGTTTTTCTAACCTGAAAAATCCTATTTATGTTCTCTGCACAGAAGCCATTCAGCTTTTGGAGATATCAGTCTCCTGACTACTTGACTTTGGTGTATGTACAGAAAGACATTTGTCCACCATCCTGTAATCAAAACCACAGCCTGGCTTTACTGGTGGCCTGCTTGGTTAGACCACAGTCCAAGGACGAGGAAAAGACTGGCAGCTGAAAGGGCAACTGAAGGGGCCAATTCAGTGTTTCGGCACTGCCAGAAAGGCTCATAAAGAACTTTGGGTGACATTTAAAACTATCTCAGCAGAGCACAAAACAGCAATATAAACCTTAGTAACCCCCTTCAGAAGTGATGTGCCCAAATCCCTGGAGATAATACCCCTTATTAGAGCAGAAGCATGCAAATCGCGCTCCCAACAACTATGATTTTCTTTTAAGGTTCCTTTTATTTTGCTAATGTTTCAGTGCTAAGTCAAGTCTGTGAACATATATATCTATTTATACATAGCTGAAGTTCAAAATGCTTAGAGCAACCACACAGTGCAGCAAACAAAAATAGGCTTATGTAATAAAAGTTAGGACGATTAAAATTCTACATACAAGTGTGTGGTCTCAAAAATAAGAGAAATCGACTCCAAGCACATGCACTGCAAAGCTGAGCTAAGAAAGATGGTCAGTTGTCTGGAGATCTCTAACATATCAAAACAAAACAGGGTGACTTAAGGACAGTTTAAGCTTTAATTCTAGTTTCTAGCTCTTGTGGGTTTTACTCAGACTAATGTTATTTAAGCATAGTTTATGTTGGCATCTTAATTTGTTTGAAATGCTTTATTTCAAAAGGGTTTGGAAAAACGATCCACCCTTCCAAAAAATACTCAGAAGCAGTGACACCATAACATAACCACTTATCTCTTTGATAGGAAAAATTCTTAGCAAGAGGCCAGACACTTATAGTCAGGATGATGCCTGCTAGTGACTTCATTATCTTGTAGGGCTGACTAGCCTCAAGTGGATGACCCTCACAAGGTAGCACACGTAGGTCATTAAAACTCTATGTCATTGCCAATATGAACTCCTACTAGAGTCCATCAAGCTGGATACCAGTCTTTTATTAAACATGCCTATTTCTGGCATTCTGAACCACTCTGGCTTTCACCTTGGACCTTTTCAATTATTCCCTTTTCAAAGGGAATAGTTGAGGGCATGAACCCACAGCTGTCCTGCATGAGAGACAGTCACTCATCTTGCAGCCATAACAGAAACACCTCCTGTTTGGATCCCCCGCATATTTTGTGTTTTACCTGTGGTCCATAGGGAAACTGTTGTCTTGAATGGACTGGGATGGAGGGAGATGGGTAGGGAAAACCCGGTCGGGCTTAGGAGTCTGAGCTGAGTTTGGGGAGGCATGGTGCAGCGGTGACACAGGGGTGCTGGATGGCGTTGGTGGGTTGGAGGGCCTCATTCCCACTTGTGGCTTCTGATCATAGGCACTATCAGAAACAGAAAAAAAGGTCAAGTTATTTTCTCTGCAAAAAGTATAGCACCTACATCCAGAGAAAAGAAGTGTCACATTTATAAACTTTTTAGTATAGATACTTTATTAACCAGTTTGGAGCAGAGGAATTCTCTGCTTTACACTGACAAGAGCACAGGAAAAATCAAGTTAGAGGTCAAGTGGCTCAACACAGCATTTTCCTCTCTAGGGCCTAGAAATGTATTTTTTAAAGGATTCAGTCTTAAAGTGGCATTGTAAAGGAGATATACAAAACACATAAAAGTAGAAGCACCTGGACTAGAGTACAAAGGCAGTCTTGATGGTGCCTGTCAAGTCTCTTTTTTAGAGCTTGCACAAGCCACAAAGTGAGACAGTAAAACAATGCAGCTAGAGGGAAGGGATCTGACCCAGAAAAACAATGCTGTTTAGCTACCCACACTACAATGTCGCAGCCTCTCCTAACAGGTTATTTTTTTCTCTTTAAATAATAAAGTTCTGTTCCTGCAAATACATAGACACTGTTTTCAAAGGTGCTCCAAATGAGGAAAGGACTTTACCTCTTTGATCATCCTTGTGTTTAAACAGGACAAATGCAGATGTTAGGCAGACAGTAAACATGAACTTGCATATATCCTTAAATCATGTCTCCTAGCATCCAGCAAATCCATTGATGGTTGCACTTGATTTTTTGAAAACAAAATCACTCCTCTATGACTGGGGAAGCCGCTGGTCTTTTTTTTCCTCCTTCCCTCCACCCAAGTTAAATGTAAATGCTTTAAGTATTACCAGGTTTGGTAGTACATTAATGAGAATAAAAACTCACTGCCAAGATAAAAGATTCCAAAATAGACTAAAACGTCAATAAGAAAACCTTCACTGCTGACGCTAAAGGAAGAATGAGTGACACATAAGTGTGAACCAAGAGAAAGTCAATAAAGAACATAGTGGTATCAAGCTCCCCCCTCCCAGAAAAGAATTAAAGCTTTTATTATCTACCCTTATAATCAGAAGACAACTTGCTTTTGAAAAGATAAAGATGCAAAGGCCTAATAAAATACTATTTTAAATTGTAATCATCCATGAATGCACACATATATCATCTGCAAGACTTGTCAAATACCTAATGTGTTGCTCAGATCTGCCAATCTCTTGTCTGCTGCACAGAGCTCTCTCTTCTTTCTAATGTGTGTAATGCATTTTAAAAGTACTTTCAACACAACTCTCAGAAAATGAGACACTCCTTCCTTCTATTTCACACTTGCCCCCTCGGTTTTTAAACTCTGGCTATCTCCCACGGATGAGGAACGAAGAATATGCATTTTGATGAAAAACACTGCTTTGAAATGATTATGTAAGTGTTTGATAGAACTGTAAACAACTCCATCACTGTTCATCAGCTAAATGCATTATCTCATCAGTCTGTTATCTGCTGACGAGGTAACTTCTGTAAGATCCCTGTTACGGTTTTATCACTCTTTAGTCAGTCCCCATTTAATCAGCAGTTCCCACTGAAACCACTACAAACAAAGGTGGCTTTACCTGACATTGTACAGGCACTTTTCCCCATAACTGAACTTGAATGGTTGTTCTTGACTGCAAGCAGAGCCAAGTTCTGAACATGGGCTATGGGGTTCCTTCTTGATTTTCACAGGGAGACCATGAAAAGCCACTGGAAAGAGAAAGAAAATGCAATTAAAAACCAAGTACAATATTAACAATGAGCTTTCTCAAGTAAGCTAGACACTGCTAATTAAACACATGATTAATTAAACCATTGTAGTACTAGAAACAATATCAGAAATAAACATTTCAAGTATGTCTTTGGGTGTCAGCGGAAAAATAGACACCAGAGATCCTTTGCACTGGCTATTAGCACTTTTATTGTTTAATAGAAAGATGGCCAGGATCCCATCTCATTAGCAGGAAAATAACAGCCCACTTATATTTGGCTTTACTACTGTAAATGTTGTCAGAGGCAAAATACTTCCCAGGCACCAAATGTTTCTAAGTAGTATTAGTGAGGTAGCTTTTAGCTATAAATGCAATGGTAGTTCACTTCAAAGAGTGCCACACAAATGACTCCAAAATTAATTTCTCATATATCAGCCTCAAGTATTTGATTGGTAATCTTTTTGTCCTATAAAATACATGGAAAAATTGCAGTCAAACTTATGAAACTGGAGGATACCTAGACAGGATAAAATTGTGGCCTCACTGAAGTCAACAGTAAGTGTGATGAAGACACAAACAGAGAAAGGATTTTTAGCCATACTTTTATAAATGGCAAAAAGAACAGACGGAGCATGACAGAAACACAGCATTAATTAGAAGCACGAGTTGGTCTGGATTTGGAAAAAGGGCAAAGGTAAAGGCAAGGTTAACCAGCATATTAGTCCAAGCCAGTCAACTTTTTCCTGATGTCATAGTCAGCCTTAACCAAAATTAAAGCAGAAGAAGATTCAAAGCAGTCTTAATTCCTTCGTCTGATCTAGACAAATCTAGAATAAGTGGGGAAGAGGACAAAGGACTAAAAGACAGGTATTTAACTTAACAGTTTGAAAACACATCTTTCAAGTTTTAAATAAAATGAGGCTATAAATCTATTTTAGAATGCTGAGAAGCCTACAGTTTGGGGATTAACTCTTATGACTGAGGTTTGATGTCATCACCAAAACACCATAGTCAGGGTTTAGACAGACACTTGTGCCTCTGTGGAAATTCACATATGCATAGCAGTCCTCGTTACAGAACCTCAGTGCAAAATTAGGTCATTATTACATACCATTAAGTAGTATTTTGTCCCTTCCCTTGCACATGAGCTTAGGAGAGAATTTATTACACTCTATCAATTTTCTGATACTAACATATGTGCATGTATACACATTTGTGTGGTGCGGAGGGGAAAGTAAATAAAACACTCTAAAAAGCGAGCAACAGAACCAATAAACTCTGATCTATTTGTGTCCTATCCTGATTCAGGGTTCCCACTACAGGTTTTTCCCATAGTTGGGCCACGTACAGAGAACTCTTTCACAGACGGGTCCTCTGCTACCCTACTATATGACAGCTTATACTAAAGCTCTTAATTGAGATATCTGCAAGATATTGCTACATTGTTTTGCCACCTATTTTCACAAAACACAAATGACTCCTCTGTAAGACTGTTATCCAGCCACTACATTCGGTGGGTAATAGCCAATTACCTGAAAACGTTTTCATCGGAGGGAAAAGCAGACAGAAAGAGAGGCACCCAGTACTCATGCGCAGTAACTTACACTCAGACGAAAAGTGGTGAACATCAAAACAAGGAAAAAACTCTTCCTGCATAAAACTGTTTGAACTTGCACTAAAATAAAAGACTATATGGACCTCTTGAATGAGGGTTGTCAAATTTTAGTAACGAGGCAAAATGCAATCCACACTCAGCCTTACACTGTGATTGCAGAGCAGGTTGGCATCCAGTAGCTTTGCTGGGGGGTTTTGCTAGTGAACTTTTACTGCTGTCTCTCTTCACATGCCTTGGTCACATAATGCATGTTTAATGTGTACGATAGGCCCCGCATCTCCAGAGCTGTGGCTCTGACGCAAAGCTAAGCAATCTCTTCCACTCGAACCAGAGAATTAAACCACAACTGTAACAAGTCCCTTTTTTAAAGCCAGTATCACATATTTGCACAAAGGCCACACACTGCTCTATTTTTTTTTAAACTTTGCTACTTCCTCGGAGTTAATCTGTTATGAAAAATTACTTCCCTTATTTATTTTTAAATAACGGGAGTACAGAGACTCCCACACCACAGCCCTGTGCGGAGAACTGGCTGGGTATTTCATCACAGCGCTGAGAGCCTGAACGTCTGCTAACAGGCAGTTTTCCAGCTCACTGGCACAGGCACAAGCGAAAGCAGCACATTCATTTTGTGCAATTTGCTTTACCTTCCCACATGGAGTTGGTGCATGTAAAAGGCTGTTAAGTACTAAATTATTCCTTATCAAATCACCATCATCTGGAGTCATGATCAACACTAATTAAATTACTTTCACTGAGCACGGCTCCAGCCTGCTGCCTCGGCTGCGAGGTACATTTTATTTTGCTTACTGTACAGTCCTAGCTAGGTACAGGGCACGGTGCTAGAAGGCATCTGTGCTGCAGTTTTAATTAAAGTTTACCTCACCTTCCTCCCAGCTTTATAAGCTACGGTAAAGTGTATCAGACCAAGTAGGTTAATGCCTTCATTTCTTTTAAGGAAAGCATTACAGTCCAGAGTGATTTTATACTAGATCTTTATCTTAACTACGGCCAGAATAGATAATGTAGCTGTAAAATTTAAAGCCTTCCTCAGGCAGTCCCCTGACACAGCCACCATGCAAAACTTTATCCGTAACTTCTTACATGTGCACTTTTAGAGGAAGAAAGGAAAAAAGACAGCCTTAGAAGAATACTTCTCACGTTTTGGTTTGGTTTGATGCTTTTGGGGGGGGGGGGGGATCCTTGAAGGCTATTTGACCTTTCAAACCACATCTTACATGTGGCTGAAAATGACAGTTATTTGCAAGAGTAAAATTTCAAAAGCATTCAAAACAGTTCCTTGTATGATTACTGCCACCTCCGCCCATCACTGTTCATTTTAGTGTGACATTCATTTTAGTACACCTATTAAAACAGGCTTTAAAATACAGTTTTACTAAGCTGAATTTTATATTACACTTTTAATCAGCCTTTTTTTTTAAGAGAGAAAGGTTGCTTATTTATATAATCTAATTTTAGTGCAGCATCCCAAGCTACTAACACATCCAAATTAAAAAAACAAGAAAGACATTTAAAACAACCAACTCCTCACCATTTCTTTTTTCCTGCTGCAAACTCATTTTATTTAACCACAGAATAAAGTCTCAACCCTATTAAACTAACGGGCACTTTGCCTTAATAGTGATCTTATTAAGAAATGACCAAGGGCCAAGATTTCATGCCGAGTGATTGCTCACAGATAACCACCTCCAAACTCAAAAGGCAAACAATCCTACAACCTGTATGTAGATGCATGTCTTCAACACCTCATCTGAACGACTGGGAAAAGTATGGCTTATCAGTATCAAACCTGCTCGCTTTGCAGACCCTGCCTGTAGCTCCTTTGAAGCCAACACGCAGACACAAAGCGAGCCGAAGGCTTGCCACCATCTGTGGCAAAATGATTAAGGTACAATATATTACTGTATGCATATTCTCTGTCTATAGATCTATCTGTATCTGCAGAATAACAGGGCCTGCATGTTACACATAATGTGATCTCGTGTATTCTTATATTAGCATTCTGTATTTTTGAAGTGTTTTTAAGGACTTAGATTCTACAAAACAGTATCATTTTCCATGTAGTACACTCATACAGAACATGCATAAATACAGGCTGAAGCCGACTACAGCTAACTTTGAAGTGCTACTCTCCTCTGGTTGTTACCTGTCAGCAGCCTAATCCCCAAACATTTTACTCATGATAACTCCCAGCTTAAGCCTCGAATGAATAACAACTGTTTTAAGAAATCTTAAATTAAAGAAAGAATTGGTTTGTCTTAGAAGAGACTAATCTGTATACTTTCTAGGCTGACAGACAAGACATTTACCATCTCTGCACAGATAGAATTGAGTCTCTTCTTTTGAGAAAGCCTCAGAAATACATTGCATAAAATATACAAGTAATGGTTTCACGTACTTTTCAGTTCAAGAGATGATTATTCAAGATGAAGACATGAGATTTTACATGAAATTGTCTGCAAGTCGTTTCTACTTTAAGCAGAAAGTTATTTTATAATTTTCAAACTTCAGATTCCTGTCTAGAACACAAAGTAAAATTTGTTTTTATTTTCTGAAGAAGTCATTTAAATATATTTCTAAAAGCTATGAAATATTACTGGTAATTCAGTGATGTGGGTTAATGGCTGGCAATCTTGACTGCACTGCCCAAAAGAAACCAAGATGTCTTATTACTGGCACTTGTAGGCAATGAGCATTTACCATATCGTATAGAATGAATTGACAGTAGCAACCCTGCTTGTGTTACTGAACTCAAATGACTTTAAGTGATATTATATTCATGTGTATTAAGTTAGAGGACTTTGTGCACCTGCAGAGAGAAGGAAGTAACACGGAAGTCAGCGTAAGTCATGCCCTCTATATTTCTGCTGAATGCTTTTGGTTTGCTTTTCACATTTAAGCCCTCAAACCACCCTCTAAACCTGATTTTGTAAATCAACTCATTCATTTTTACAACCAATTACAACAAAACTGTTAATATGTGATATAAGCTTACAGAGATTTCATGAATATATCTGAATAGCGGGTACTTGATTTTTGATAGAAGAAGAAAAAAGATAGAAGATGGAAAAAAAATGTAAGTTAACATAGCTTACATCTCCAGGTGCTAGACAGATTAAAATGACCTGAGTTAATATTCAGTAAAATTTCAAAAGCAAAAGGAGAAGCCCTCTGTACTGATAAAGCCAATACTGTCACACTTTAAATCTATCTTGCAATACGCACAGAAATGCAGCAGGCACTTCAGATACATCAGAGTCTCTCAAAGATTCTTTTCCAGTACATTTACCTCCACCAAGCCCTCCCCTTCCCCCAACACACAAAAATCCATTACTAAAGGGTCTAATCTCAGCTATCAGCACAGAGTGCCTTTTATGGAGCCATTAAACCATTTCTCTTGTTTACAGTGCCTGAAGAAAGATGTGAATTATGTCTGTGACAAAACAGGCGATAACATTTCTAAACTGCTATCAAAATGCAAACTGAAATACACTTAAGGACAGGGACCCTAATTCGCGTTTTTGCAATTTTCCTCGCTCACTATAACTGAGCGGCACTCACCTGATGATTCAGAGCAATTATTTATGTTGTAAATACAACAGGTAGGCATTTTGGTCCAAAAAATATACATAGATAGAGTAACAGTTTACTGAACGGTTCATTCAGGAGGGCAAAATGCTGGTTAATTCTCAGCTGTTAGCAATGACCTAGGTGCTCTTGTCAGCAGACTTAGGGAAAAAAAAATCCAAACAACATAGTGAGTTCATACAATGCCTGCAATGCTCTAATTCTGCAATGGTTACTTACCATTTAAGTCTACAGCTTCTAAATTCAGTATTGGTATTTGTCCTTCCAATGCAACTCGTCACAAAACTGAACACTTCTGACATGACCTTCCAGGTGGGAATGCCAGTCTTACACATCTGTTTTTGAAATGGTTCTAAAAATATGTATTTAACTTATGAAACAACAGCCTTCCACATTCTGGAGATTATTTTTTATTTATTTCTAGATCATTGTGATTTGAACTACAGACCTTAGCAGATAGTTACCTGCACTCTGAATTTCAACATTTAATAGGCATCTGACACGCCAGAGCACTGTGCTCTTTCCATGTCATTCCACTACACATGACCTGTAAAATGCCTCAGCTAATCTTTGGGGTGCACAGGAGGAATTAATTGAAGCAGCTGAAGCAGGGACTGGACCCAGATGACCAATACTTCATACTCTGGAGGTTACTGCTGCTGCAGCAGCTGTATCGGTCATACAGCCTTGCGTACTAACATAAACTGAAATAATAACGCCTTTTTGGAAAGGTGACAGCTCAGCAATAAGCATATATATGTGTCTCAAAGACAGTGGAAGAGAGGAGGGAGGGAAAGACAGAGTAAAAAGGGTGGTATCTGAGTCTCTCCAGCTAAACCGTTCCTGGCGCTTTTGAATCTAAGCCTACACATACAGACCACTGCAACAGCTGCAAGCATGGATGACTGAGGCAAGTTTCTACCTCGTGCAGTCTCTTGGCTAGACAACAGCAAAAAACGCTCTTGTTCCTGACCACTGAAACAGCTGCAAAGATGAGCAAGACTTGAAGACTGTAGACCACTTTAAAAAGTTGCTGAGCAGATTAAATCTATACAGACTCTACCAAGTTCTTCAACCATTTGATCTATCAAAGTCACCTCTATCAGATCTCAGCTGGGCTCCAGTCAACCGGATTTCATTTAGGTCCTACTCTTTGCCAGATATTAGAAGAAGATGGTGACAAATTGGATATCTGACACACAGATGTGTATCATCACTGCGGTTTCAGAGACTCTCCTGGCAGTTTATATAAAAACTGAACATGGACAAAGGACCTGAGCTTTCAGATTTTCACAAGTGAAAGTCACTAGAAAAGGGAAAAAAAAAATTCTGAAGCAAACTTGTCAAGCTTTTTCTTTTTGGGGGGGAGGCGTGATATGGATATGATATTATTGTCTACCTCAAAGAGGTCCCTAGAGACAACTGGCCTCCACCTAGTCCCAACGAGTGGTGACCATTCACCAGAATCAGTGTGTGTGCACGTGCACGCACACGCACAGAGTCAAATGGAAGTAAATATAATGAAGATGCAAGCGTGCCTCTGCAATGATACATTGCATATGGTCAAAATATGTTTAATATTATAAACAACAACAAGTTTCTTCCTTTTTAAATACATATTTGAAACTTGGGAGAAAATGGGGGAGAGGCATGCAATAGGGAGGAACAGGAAGTAAACATGTAAAAATGACTTCAACTAAAAAGCTAGTTCTTTTCCTATGTGGTGGCCTGGTTTTAAGACCAGGGAAAAGAAATTTGAGGATAGCCAGTATCACTGCGAATGTTCTGCCACCCCTCGTCTCAGTGCTCTTTCCCAGAAAGTGAAACCTCATGATTGGGCAGTACTTGGCAGCCCTATTAGATATGATTCCATCAATTCAGTCTTTGCCTTGGCTTCAGATCAGATCCTTCCAGCCCCTACCAGCTCAATAGATAGAAACAGCATGGGACCTCATTTTTTGGAAGCTGGTTCTGAACGATGAGCCCAAGCACTAGCTTTCAAAGCCAACTGGCAAGAACAGAATACGTGGGCAAATGGATCTATCTGAGACCTTGTTTAACAAAAAGAAAATACCAGCTTGGAAGTAATCTGTCACCTTTACTGGAAAATATGCAACTACAAATTCACTTTAATAACAGTTAAAACTCATTCTGCAAAATGAAGCAAATTGCTTATTTTCCTTTCCAGTCTAAAGCATACAATACTGTGCATGTCAATTAACAGTCTACCTAAATACTGCATTGCAAGAATGCAATAGCACAGTTTTTAAAATTCTTGGCGGGGGGAGGGTGGAAGGCAGAAGAATAAAAGACAGTCCATAATTGTGGGATTTGGCCCTCAAAGTCTAAATGAACTGCTCTCTCCTGATACATGAGAAGAAAAAGATATTGATTATAAATGTGATTTAGAAAAAAGCAGTAAGTAGACGAAGATGCACTGCCATGAAAAACAGGAATTCTTTCCTATTTACTACTGTAGAATTTCAAGATGGAAAGTAAAAGCACATTTTCCTACAACTGATATTGGGAAATTCTCAACCTTAACATCTGCAGTAGTGCATGTGTATTAACAAACAGTGTTTGCTAAAATAACTTTCTCTTGCTTTGGATTATGATTTTTTTTTTTTAAGTAAACCACAAAGCAGTACAGATGAGAGACTAAAAGACAAAAAACCCAAGAATTATTGAAAATCAATTTTAAATTAATTGAATCTAGACATTCTTCTAGACATTACTTTAAAAGTGGAAATTCTTTAACTGAAATGTTTTTTTCTAACTGTTGCATGCTTGGAGGACTCCGAGGCACAGCAGACACAGCCTGCTCCAGAGGTGGAGGGCTTCTTAGCAAGGGTGGAGGAGGGGGGCACAAGATTGTACCCATATGGCTTAATAATTGGTTTAATTCTGTAAATCCCCATTTATAGATACCCCTCATTTGCTTGTCTGTGCAGCTGCAATTTCAGAAATATTCGTGGGAGTTGCTGGGAGGACAACTGCAGCGCTCTGCGGCTGGGACTGCTGGAGGCACGGTGGCAAACGCAGCGATTACGAGCCACTTGGCTCCTCACTTAAAAGGACCCTGGCAGTTGGCAATCAAAGTTACAAGTAAGTTTCCATATCAAAAAATAAAAAAAGCCTGCCCAAAAGAGTAAGCCAGCTGGCTAGAGAAAGAGGTAGGGAGGAAAGGGGGGGGGGGGGGAAGCTTTCAGTAAATATTAATAAAAGTTAACCTACTCCTCAAATCCCAAAGACAAAGCAATTACAAGGCAAACTTTTCAACAGGCTGCTAGCAAACACTTTGTGAGGACACTATCTGTCATTTGGCCTAAACTGACGCTGTATTTGGCCAGCTGCTAATGGGCTGAACTGCCACATGGTATTAGAAGACTGTCACTCCCCTCTACCCCCAAAAGCAAATGACTAATTTGACATGATTTTGGTTAGCTGACCCCTCTCATCCTCCACTCCCAAAAGATTTCTAGTGGAGAATTGTCTACAGCATATTTTATTCAGTGGGAGTTACAGTTACTGACACAGTTTCTCAGCCTCTGAAAGCAGCAATCTCCCAGAAATGCTTTCATGGGCACTATTTTATACTGATTTATGTCCCCTTCATGCAGTGCTCTCCTTCCTTCCAGACATTTACCTGCCAGAGTTTGAGAGACTGGCAAGCGCAGGCAGCCAAGGGAAAGTACCGCCACGCCAGCGGCAGATGCCCTGATCCGGCACAGCACCAGTGCCTCCAGGGCAAAAGTTAACTTGTTGATAAACACCACGGACACCGGATAACCATGAGAATAAAACGAGGAAATCTGCACAACCTTGGTGGGAGGGAGCAACCGAGGATTAAGCCAATAGGATCAAACGCGCTGGCTTTGATGTTTGAGGAGAGAAGGTGAGGCAGGAGGAAGAGCTCCCTCCGGGCCCCTGCCCCCAAAACAAACGGGGCTCACAGCTCTCTGCAGGAGGAAGCAGTAACCTAATAAAAATTAAACCAGCTGCGTTGTGTAGCAATTGATCTAAAACCCATGTATAACATAAGATGATGGGGGGGGGGGGCAATCTAAAGAAATTTTAACCTTTCCAGACCAGATGTGCAACCCCAAGGACCCCCCAGAGAAACACAGTTGCTCTTCATTTGCATTAACTTTTGGTGTTCAAATTCGGCCAGGAGATGGGGGTCATTTGTTCCTACAGCTCCTTACAACGTCTGGGGCTCCAAAGGCACCCAGGCAGGATGTAAAGGGAGGCAAATCCGCCTTCAGAGCTCATGCGAAAGAGGCAGGTCTTAATGTAAACCCAAGCCTGGGAGAAAACCTAAATTGTATTCCTACCTGGGAATTATCAGCAAAGTTAAATGCAAGGAGAAAAAGCACTGGGCACTGAAACACGGTCTGTGTGCTTCTCTGAGGAGGAGATTTCCATTTGCAGCAATTTTGAAAATTTAATTTAAGTTGTAAGATGTAATGGCTAAGTACATATGTAACTTCCATTACTAAAATATCCAAGTGAGATAACAGCCCAGTGTTTTACACACAAACACACTCTCATCCCACTTCCACTTCAGGTAAATGAGCAGTTTGAGATGTTCTTTATTTATTCTTCAGCTTTCATGGACACAGAATCGTGAAGAAAATTTTGGCAAATCTAACAAATGTTTCTACCAGAAAAAACAATAAGCTTTAAAATAAGCCATTTAATTTGTTTTGGCATTTATTATTTTAAAGGTATCCTCAACTTCATATGTAAGCAAGCATGTTCACAGCATGGGAAAAAAGAGTTTTTAGCAGGAACTAATTCTGACTCTAGTTCCCCCATTTAGAGGAAACTTTCAAGTCACATCAATCTAGTTGAAAATATATGTTTTTTTTTCTTTTCTCATATATCCACTCATACAAGGAGTTAATAGCCAGCTATATAGGAGAAGGCAGCTGATCTTGTCCTCGCTGCTAGACAAAAAGTGAAAAAAAAAATGGATTTAATCTCTGATTGCCGTTTGTCATTTACAACCCAAATAACTTTTTGTTTCAAAAGGCTGCTTCTAGCTTGAAGTATCTCAGTCTTAGGAGCCTACCTTCAGAGATCCATAAACTGAC
Organism: Dromaius novaehollandiae; assembly: GCF_036370855.1. Classification (NCBI taxonomy): domain Eukaryota; kingdom Metazoa; phylum Chordata; class Aves; order Casuariiformes; family Dromaiidae; genus Dromaius; species Dromaius novaehollandiae. The sequence continues at coordinate 43,855,394 of NC_088099.1, read as the reverse complement.
ACGCTGGTTACTTCCCTGCAAAATAGGAATATCCTCATAATAAAAGAACATCATAATAAAATTTTATCCTTAAGGATAATCATGCCTGTCTGTCAGTTAGCTACTCAAGAATATGTGAAAGCAAGTGCTAGACAAGCCAATAGATAATAAAATGGATTACCAGAGAGCTATCTCAAGCTTATATTAAGCAACTAATTTATAAGATTATTTACAATTTGTTTTTATTTTAGCAACTCTCAATGACAGAGAGGCATTAAAGGGAACAAAAATTATATTTTCAGTAAATGATTTTTAATTTGATGCTGTCTTTAACAGCAAAAAAAAATGTATTCATTCATAAAGCAAGTACACACTCACTCAAGGTATCTAATGGGATTTTTGTTTACTGTGCTGGAAGAATGAAATGGTCACAACTCTAAATACCTATGTCTCCTTCATACTTTAATTTTCAAGAACGCTCAGCAATAAGGCATCACTACCCAGATCTAGCTTCTACTTCATTAAAGGAAGGCTCAAATCTAAATCTTCAGTTTACTACTAAATTACAGAAACCAGTGCTAAAGCTGCAGTTTCCACTGGAAAAGGTGCAGGCCATTCAAATGAGTCAACAGTAAAACTCAGCTCACAAGTTTTATCACTGATTCAACAGGGAAACAAAGAAGCCATTGTCAAAGCAGTTACATCTGGGAAACTAAAGTCAGGACTGAAATAAGTAGCTTGATATTCAAAGACTCTTAGCAAAGAGCTTTTTTTGAAGTTGGTGGAATTTTGACCACCAGGCTCTGATTCTCAGCACAGCTATTTAAAGCTTCTGCTATCACTTACAGTGTCTTTACTGTACATGAGACTCGGATCTGAATATACAGAACCCCTAAATGAACGTTTTAGAATCACTAGATGAAAATTTTTTCTGAAGCCATTTTTTTTTTGATTATTTTACACATGCATGCAATCGGTGAGTGTAAAAAATTACACAATGTGTAATTCTTATAGGCATATGTGTCTATACACATATAGTATATGTATATATACACACAGAGTAGACACTGTGTAAAGATACATTTGTATAAATCTAGCTTCCAAATTCTAGTGCCAAATATTTGATACTTTTGGTCTTTACTGAATATTGGTACTTTTCCAAAGTTTCTATTGTCTCCACTTGTGTTTGTGCTTAGCCACGTGAAGTTTTCTTTACAGGTGGATTACTGAGGAAATATTGCACTCTGTTTCCGCATGAAGACGTAAGAGCAGTTAAAAACAAATAATAAAACTGTTCATCTTTTTTTAGATATATGTTAGGAACAGAAAAGAAGCAACATTTGAACGAAGAGGATCAAATTTGCAAGACTGGCAATTGTTTTTGCACCTGTAAGTTCTCAAATGTCCTTCATTATGACCCAGAATAAAGTTAAATTTAAAGACAACAACCTGGCCAGTGGGTAACCTGCCTTTCAGTGACTGCAGGCCTTGGCAATAAATGTCATTGCTAAAAAATATTTCACTACATTAACTTACTGGCAACCACATTTGCTGAGTAAGTCCATAAACAGACACAGGAAAAGAGACAACCAGAAATAAAGTTGCTAATGATTCACTCTTTTCTAACAAACATGCATAATCCTCAGCTTAAAGAACAGATACCTAAGAATAAAGATATCCTTTACCAACATAGTTCACTTCTCTCTTCACCTCAAATCAAGGTCAACCTATAATCCAGAAACGGGTAAGAGTAATGTATCAAAGACAAGGAGATCAAGTAGGAGCCTCAATAAGAAAAAAGAAAAGAGAAGAATCCTGCTCAGGCAAAAGATTGTAGCACAAGCCTTAAGAAAGAAACCTGTTTTTCATTCACAAGTTTGGAGTAGGTAGGCTTAGATTATTTCTAGAATAAAATACTAATGACTTCTAAAACTCAAAAAAGCTCAACTTTCCTACTTAATGCATTGAGTTGCTAGTCTAATAAATATTATCATTTATACATATTTATCAGCTTATAAAAGGCTCCACCATAATTACTTCCCAGCACTGAAATGCACAGGATCAAAATGAAAGGACACAAAACCTGAAACAAGGTGCTCTCCCCTGCGTGTTTACAGAGGCTAGCAACATTGCTCTTGCAAGACGTGAATGAATCACAGACTCTCCAATCCTTAGCTGACGTTTGAGGACCGTCTCTCACCTCCCCTTTTTTCCTGCTATACCCCTTGAAAACTTCACTGTGGTCTGTGGGAAAGTCTGACTTCTGTCTTCAGCTGCTGAGGCAGCAAGCAGAAGGAAAAAAAACGGTAGAGACTGTAAATACATTTTACTTAGAGAAACATGTACAATAAATAGAAGTGGACTCAACTTCCAAACTGCCTCTTATTTTACAGTATCCCAGAGCTTACGGATTTTGAAATCATTGTTTAGGTTGCTCTTGGAATACAAAACATGTTATCCAAAGACACTGCATGGAAAGCAATGTAAGGAGAGTAACTGCTTGTGTGAAAATAGGTTTACAGAAACTCTTCAGCCTGCCTTGCGTGGTTTTGATTTCTGTCTGAAAATACAGTAGAAACAAATTTATGCGTACTTTAACGCAACTGGAACTGAACAGAGCCCCTAAAAAACAAACAAAAATTAATACTGCTGATGGAATTAGTGGAACTGTTGTCCATTTTAAGCCAGAAATAACTGTTGCGTCAGGAAAACACTGCTGTGACTACAAGTTACGCTGTGAGGCTCGCCTGTATTTCCACAGATGGGATCTTCACGGAGTTCTTAGAAGGGGGGGAAACTTTCCTCAGAGAGGAAGTGGAAAGGATTTTAAATAAAATGTTTCATGTTTTTGTTTTTATGTAAACAGAGCTCAGGAAGTGATCTGACAGCCTTAAGAAATTACCATTTGAAAGCAAAAAGGTCTACATGCTTCATCTTTGATCTACAAGACAGATTTATCACAGGACAGGATGATTGAAGTTTATTCATTAGCTGATAACCTCCACATGCAACCCAAGCCTTTAATCTGCAATAAAACAGCAAAGGAGGATAGGGCTCTGAGGAAAGAAAACTTCGTGTGGCCTAGAAGGAGGGCAAGGGAGCAGACGGGGGGGGGGGGGCAAAAAAAAAAAAAAAAAAAAAAGCAGCTGTCCAGTTGCTTCGACTCCTCCATACTCGAGAGAGCTGGAGTCAATCAGGTTCACATCCAGGTCCTGCGCAGTTAAACCACATCCACATAAGACTCCTTCTCTGCTGGGATGCCCAGAGGTAACTTTTAGTCAACGATAAAATTTGCATCACAGCATGCAAGCTACTCTGAAAGGAACAGCTCCAACTTTAAATTTCAGACAGCAAAAGCTAAGTAACTCAACAGCATCTTGACATTTGTTTCACAGTGCTATTGCCACCGTCAGTATTTATGCAGTTTTTAGTCAGTACTACTACTAACATTCAGGAGAACATAAAGTCTTCTAATCCTTCAGAGCTAGGAATTTACTATAAAAATGCAAACAGAAAAGCAAATAAACAGAATCTGCTTATTAAAATCAAAGCAAATCCACAAATTCTCTTAAGTATGGTTAAGATCACAAGTTAAAGCCATTATGCTCCATGATCTGCCTACTGGTAAAACTTTTTCAAAAATTAAATCTTGCAGTTATGGAAAAGGCCAGGACTATGGCAGGTTTAAGTAGTTCAAAAATCCTCTAGAGGAAGGAGAAAGGCAAAAATGCTTATTAGCACAGGCTAATGCCTAGCAGTGAACCACAAAATGAGCTTGCAAAGTTCTCTGGAAGACATCAATTCTTAATTTCTTTTGAATGAGAATTAAAAAAAAAAAAAGTTAACAGCCGATAACAGTTTCAGTCCTGTTTTAAACAAGAAAACAACCTATTCAGGGACACAGGGAAAGAAGTGAGGCCAAGGCAACTGTGAAGGGAGGGAGATAAGGTGGTCAGCACAGACTCCTCAGTCTGACCTCTCCTGCTCTTACAACAGCAATTGCATTGGACTCTCTCTATAAAATGCTTTGAGATCTCTAGATAAGTGATCATTAAGAAAGCTGTGTATCTCACAGCAGAGCGACACACGCATTTCTGTATCTACTTCAAACTGGGAAACAAAGATGTTAAGCAACATGCCCAAGGTCATGCAAAACTAAAGGTAGGAACAAACTGTGGAGCCCTGACTTTCACAATCCCTCATAGTCGGCCATGCACTAAAATAAATAAATAAAAGTATCTGTATTTGACAAAGTCTGACCTATGAAAGGAAGTACTTTAAAGACAAGCGGCAAGAAACAAAGCACAGCTGCAGCAGAAAGCACTAACAGGGAGAGCTCTCTGGGAATTCGGTGCTAACAGCTAGCACCACCTTGCAGAGTATTTGTTGCACTGCCTCCTGCAGTATCACACTTGCAGAATGACACTTAAAGAAAAGGCAATTCCTCGCACACAGACTCAAAAAAATCCCAAAACACAATTAAAAAAAATTTAAAGGCACACTGGTATTAGCCTGCAGCTTGCCACACGCTACCAACTGCACTTTCTAGGACACTGCATGCTACCAAGATGACTACCAGCTGCCCATGTACTGAATCACCACGTTAAAAAAATCATCCTTTTCTCAGTCCACCAACAAATCGTTTCCACAGGCTGCAAAATTAAAACTATTCTGCATCATAAACAAAATCATAACCAATCAATAAATCTTTCTGACTTCTGTAGACCCACTGGAAATTAAATAATTGGAGAATACCAGAACAATATGTTTTTAACAGAATGTATCAAAATATATCAAAACAAATGAAAATTAAACTTCACCAATTGTTCACCAATTCTTGCTATACTAAAGCAAATAGGAAGTGCTCCTCTAGTTGTGAAACTCAATTTTGAAATTTAACTCACAGAAAGAAAAACAAGAAAATAAAACAAACCCAGATCACTTTTCACTTGACAGTGCAAAAAAAGCCCAACCACAATTTTGTATGCTGCAAACACGTAAATAAATATTAAAGCTTTTCCTCATTTAAACTGCATTTGGAATATACCAAGCCATTATTTAAAATGACAGAAGAATATAGCTACCTGAAGCCCATGTAAAGAATCTCTCTTTAACAGGCTTTTAAAGATTGCAAGCCAGAGCATCTAAAAAGCACATCCCTGAATAATTTAAGGCTCCTGGCATCTACATTGAAAGAACTTGTTTGATAAACCTGGAGGAAGGGGGGGAAAAAAAAAGGTAAGAGAAAAATAAAGGTCTTGGAGGATGAGTGACAAAATCATTACTAAAAAGTATTTTTCCTATCTTAAAGTTTAATCAGACATGGAGGAGTGGGGATTTTACAGCCAGCCCTTCCAAATTTACTGTCAACAGCTGCAGCCTAACATTAACATTAACTTTTACCCCTTGGCAGTGTTAAGTTAAGGCTGTGATGGTCAGGGAAACAATACAGGAAGAAAATGAAAGAAAAGGAAGGCGACTGATCAAGAGCGCAAAGCACAACACAAATCCTCATTAGCAGAACTTCAATAATAAAAGAAAAAGCAAAAAGCTAGACTTTATCATGAATCTTAAATGGATAGCCTACATTTTAGGGAAAAAAACCCTAAAAGAACAGATGAATATTAATACAAATCATTTAATAAACCCCAAAACACGATTATGCCATTAAAGGACCAGGCATCCTGGTCTGATGCAGGGTAATCCCTGTTTATAGCCAGTTGTAACAAGGTCAAATTACAAATCGGTGTGCTGTTGATAGTACCAAGTTTTCTCTGCCAGCTACATCTTTTAGACATCAGCAAATCCTACCTACTTCCTCTTGTGTCTGCCATAGAAACCATCCAAACAATGGGAGCAAGCAATCTTCACTTCAAACGCTATTAACTTCAAGCAAACTGAACAATTAATTCATTTTTACTCCTAGATTGGAAAAGTCCTTGCTGTTCTACGGTATCTGAAAGCCTTGCCACTGATTACAACCAGTTCGGGATCTGGCTCCTCCTCAGTATATGAAAATGGACCTGAAACAATAGGAACCTTATCTGAGGCAGTTAACACAAGTTATACTTCTTAACAAGTAAATAGAGTCTTCATAGGGACACCAAAACCGCTTAAGTAGGTCTTACGTAAGAAGCTGGAAAAAGTGTTATGTACAGAACACTCGTTCAAGAAAAAAAGTGTGTGTGTATGTATGTGTATATACACATATATATACACACACACACTTGTGCTTTTGTCTTACGCAACTTTCCTCATAGTTACTGAAAGACTACTACTAGAAAAGAAGACAACTACTAGAATCCTGCTGGTGCTTGAAGTATAGAGGTAGGTCCAGAACGGGGGAAGAACAACCTCCCCAACACAGAATTCCCAAGTAAATGCCTACAAAGGTGATCCCTCCCTCTCTTTGTGGAATTTTTCTCTCTTGTGAGAATAGAGATGAAAGGAAAGGGTAAGAGAATTACACCATTTAATATGCAGTTGTCATATTTTTTCCTGTGTAATTGCAAGATGAAAAATTCTTCCTGATGCACGTTTTTCTCCCTTAGAACTCAAACAGTTGAGCTGTTGCATAAAGCAGAAAGTTATCAGAAACTAACTGCGATTTGTTTGCCAAATTTCATCAGAACAGGCTAGCTCTTACCTACGCTTCATTCAACTGACTCTGAGAACAAAATGGTTCTTTGTGATAGGTATTCAAGGTTAAAAATTGCACAGTAAGAAGGTAAAACAAGATGTGCCTTTGGACACTGTGACAAAAAAAAAAAAAGAAAGGTTTGGGAAGTGCACGCATTTCAAAGATTACTGGGGGAGGAGTGTGGGGAGGAAGGACCTCTTCTCAGAAAGCACAATGGAAGAAGAAAATAAATTCAAATTTGAACAGGTAAACTGAAGTTTAAAGCATTAAGGCAAAGCTTGACAAGCTGGATTCTTAGCTAGTAGAAGTATGCATAAATCTAGTAACATCAATAATAATACATAAAGTTATGCTAGCTGTTGATCTCACCCACAGTCTCTAGAGCCAACACCTACCTATAAATATACATACATACACATATATATAATGTTTGCTTTTTTAAAACTGATTGAAGTTTAATAGCACACTCATAATTGAAATTTTCATGGTCCCAAGCTCGCTTTGAAGTTAAATCCCTAAGTGGATAAAGTGGACTCTATCTAATCTAAACTAAATGTTTCCCTTAGTTACTAATACCAGTGCTGTTTCACTAGTTGAAATCATTATTATAGAAAAGAAAGGCAGAACCCACTGGAGTGTAAGGGATGTTTCATCCTGCTCAGTGCTAGGACATGGTACGTGTTCTTAGAAATACCAGTTCCTCCACTCTTTTCCACACCTTTGCTTCAAAAGATGACTAATCTCCTGATTTCTACGTGAGAAGGTTTTAACCATAGTTTCCCAGCACTGCTACTGTTAGCAGTACTTCTTACAACTTCTTTCCATGCTCTAAATTTCAAGTTAAGGCCACAAATCTACCTAATCTAGTGTTAAAGACCACTTTTGAAGGAACAAAGTTGGAAATAAAACTTCACTCATTTTTGCGCCTGGACTGTAGGCTATAACTGTTTCAGTGCAAAACTTCAGGTTTCTTTACATATTCTGTGAATTACAGGCACACACGCATCCCCCTATTTCTACAGAGCTCCATAAACAAGCCTTGTTCAGGAGATTTAAATGAGATTAGAGAAATAAAGTGCACCAAGAATGCAGGCAGACCACAACGTGGTCCAGACTGTGACCTCCTTCACTGGTTTACACTTCTGCCCTTCACTACCTTTCTTGACCCTATGATGTATATTACACACTGAACCTTTGCACTGAAGGCTGGCCCATCCTCTCCCATTTAAACAGAAAAATCAAAAAAAATTAAAAAAACCTCCTGCTAGACTGCTGCCAAGTAACAGGGCGAGCACTATATATGGACTTAAAGATTATATATAGTGAGTAATTATAATACAGTTTGAAGGCAGGTCTAGATCCTAGAGAAAACAGTCACAATTGCGGCACTTCTGCAACAGTAATTTCCCTGTGGCTTTGGTTATGTTGATCTCAGTTCCTGTTTCGTAGAGCCCACAGCTACATACATTATATCCAAGAATATATCTGAAACTCCATAACCTTTGCCAGAGTAACTCTCCAGGAAGCTCTCCTGACCTTTACTCAAGATAAAGAAAGCAACTGAAATGAAGAAATAAATGTTCCTTTGATAATACTGTGTAAGCTGTGGCTAAGGAACTTTGAAATGCAACAGCATTAATAAAATAGCCATGTTAGGAGAATTTCTTTATCACCAAAAGCAGTGACAAGCTTCAATGGGGCTTTTCATTCACAGTTCACAAATTATTTTCCAAGAATCATTGACTTGTTGTGTAACGATAATTGTGGGTTAATAGAAGCCCTAACTGAACTTTGTACTCTTACACAAAGGACGTATGCATACATGACTATATTTGGACACAGCTCCATATATAGAATAAGAGATTTAATATTCAATTTATAGAACCATTTTGGCTTTCCTATTGTAATACAAAGAATTGTCTGTGAACCCAGAGGTGAAAAAATTCTTACAAAGAGCAACTTTAAAAGTGACCATAATCCCATAATTGTTCATTAGTACATGTACAGGAACTAGTAGAGAAAAATCAAAAATAAATTGTTTCTGTGCAGGTATACTATTGGTGTCCAGAAAAGGGAAAAAAAAAAAAAAACCCCACACAACTTGTTTTTCTTAAAACGTCGTCATGCATACTCTCAATAAGTTCTTCTTAAAACAGTTTCTAAATAACTGGGAAAATCCTCCAAGATTTATATAAAAACTAAACAACTCTGAATTTGTTTTATGGGTTAAAGACTATTTTAATGCAATTTTTTCTAATTTCTCTAATTTTAATCCCAACATTTCAATACATGAATGCTGCATTTAGCAGGTACCCGATTTGGTGAGCTGCAGTAATTCACTCTGATAGGATACATGATTTAAGTTATTTAGCAAAATGGAAAAGCTACCTTGCGCTCTGCTGCAATCAGTGGGAACTGTTTAGAAGAGACCTCTGATGTTGGAGAGATTTGTCATGAGGAAGAAAGATATCTAAGGGAGCTGCAAGAAGGCTGACTTTGTCATATAACATTCATAATCCCATTTCTTTAGTATGTCTTTGCAACAAGTCAAAACCACAGAACAGCAAGTACATCAAAGGGGAGCCAATGTTTAACACAATAGCAGCATTTTAGCAGCTAAGGGCAAGATTTCAGGGGTACGGGTTAAAAAAAAAAAGTTTTGGCATGTGTTAAGTAGAGTAGCAAACAACACAACACAAAGCATCCAGCTTAACATAATTCCTGCTTCCTCCCATTAACTCAAAGGGAAATTTTGCTTGAGAAGCATTTGCTAAACAACACAACATTTGCTAAAATGACCTAAAAGGCTTCAGCAGTGGCTGCATTCAATTAATTACATGGAGAAAATTCTTTACGAAACCTACTGAGGAGCTCAGTTTCGGTTCAAGAGGCTTGTCCTCTGTGTCTCACAGTATCTGCCTCCGCACGGTGCCGGCATCCTTCTCCTCCCGCTCTACGGACAGAAAGAGTCCCAGCGCCTCCGTGGAGCGCTCGGGCACCAGTGGTTCTCCCCTGGCTTCCCCAGGATGGGGCAGGCGGAGGGTGGGGATGACAGGAGAGGGCCCCCCGCTGCAGGGTACACCTTCAGCCAAAACCACCTGCGTTGGCCGCACTGCGAAACGCTACTTGCTTTATCTATTCCTCGCGCTGATGTCACCAACCGGTAAAAGCAACTATCACATGACTGCAGATGACAACAATATATAACAAATATGAAGACCCAAATATAAGTATATAGATAGATATTATTTTTTAAGAAAGCGATGGTTCATACTATACTTACAACTTTCAGCCTGATAGTCTGGCACAAACTGCTCGTCATTGTCAGGTACCTGAGCTGAAGAAAGGAAAACAAAAACAAAAAACAAACAAACAAAAAACAAAAACGAGGAAAGAATTAAAAGAAGCCATTAAAGCATAAATAAAGACTCTGGTGCTTAATTTGAAGCACAGCCAAGATTAAAACTAGGATATTACTCTCATTGTGGGGTATGGAAATCAGGCAAGAGAATCATTTTAATATCGGGTAACTGCTGGGGTGACACTCCCCGGCGCGGCACGAGTGCAGAGCGGCCCAGGTACAACACGCGGGCGGTGGGAGGACAGGGAGGCCGACCCTGCTAGCACCAGGGCCCCCGCTCCTTCCCTGCGCGAGGGTCCGCGTCGACCCCGCCAGCAGCGTTCATTTGCAAAACACTCACGGGGAATAGCGGCATCAAAACAAATCCTAGTGTTTAACACTTACACACCTTTAACCCCAAACTACCACGTCTTCGGTATACTTACAAATGCTTACAATTTTTCGTGGCAGTCAGCCAACACACTATGGCTTTTTTGTTGTTGTTATTTTAATTACTCAAAAAGAATGATTTCACCAGACCACAGAATTCCTGTTTCAACGGTGACATTTCAGACACATCCAAGAAATGATTTACTTAAAGCAAGAATCATTATTAACGTCCACGCACCTTGCGTAAGATCATTTCTGCTCTTAGGAAAGATCATTTTTGCTCTTAGGAAGCTTTCATTTCAAATCTACACTATAAAATACAATTATTTCAAGGGCTGCTGATACGTAATTTTGCTTCTGTTGTACCACGGTTCCTTTTCATTGTACACCTAGGACTTAAGCCATCTCGAATACTGTGTTGATAACTCATTTAAAGCATTTAAGCTGAAACACCACTGAACACATACTGTGGGTGAATACAGATGAATAATTGCAGAACATTATGCTAAGAAGCGGCATCCTCAGAGCACAACTGCTTCTAGATATATCCTGAGAGAGATTCGGCTTACCGTAACTGAACTTTGTCATCTTTTTGTCAACATATGCTAACCAGAATCATCACAGCAAAGCTACATAACACTATCTGTTTGAAAATATTTTAATTTACACAGTTCTTGTCTAAAGACAAGCAAATAATTCATATGTTCTTAATTAAAAGTTAACATCTGCCATGATATGGTTACCCAACAAGATTCAAGAGGTTATATAATCATTTATTGAAACAGCGACTATCAAACCATTAAAAGGGTGAAATGATAAAATATAACTTTAAAAGCCTTCAGAACACTTCCCAGATTAGGCAGCACTAAATGTATGTTCACCTTTACACATGTGCAACTCCTACTAGTTTGAATAGAATCTGCTTGAATGAAGAATGCATATTTAATTATAATTACTCACAATTATTTTGAATGTGCACTACAGTATTCTTCATGGACCAGATCTTCACTCCTTACTCAGGAAATATTTCTAATGACTTAACTGGAAGTTTTTTCCTGGGTAAAGAGTTCAGAATCAGGCTCATCATACTGAAAAATTATCTGTTCTTAGTTTTAAAACAAACGTTTAAAATCCTAACGTCTTAATTACAGCAAATATCCTTTAAGAATAAATGACCTTGGGAAATCTGCAAACATAGATTTTAACAGAACTGTAAATAAGGTAAGTATATGACGAGTAATTAACATTACTTTGAGAAAAATACATAGATGTTGTTTTGTTAAAAGAAAAAAAAATATATATATATATATAGTAACCTACCCTTTTAAGAAGAAACCAGTTTCTCTGAGGACATGTTAGCGCCTCAAAGTCTAAAGCTGTATAAAACACATATTTTACCAAACCAAGTATTTCTAGTATTTTGGATTCATTAAATTTCTCTTTCCTCCAGAGAAACCACAGGACTTTTACCAGAAATTAACTCAGGGACAATATGAACCCAAATACCAGCACTCTGCAAGTTTCTGACCTTTCATGCAATTCACTACATGCAAATGTTTAGCATTTTCCTTAAAAAATGCAAAATATTTGACTGTCACAGAAAAATCCAATGATGAAAGCAAGGTCCCCTAATTAAAAGGCAATTCCTAAGTATTTCTTACATCTCCAATTGTTTTTGGATGGTTTATGAGTATGTAAAGAGTTGAAGTAATTCTACCAAGTAATTTCTTGTTTACACAAGGCACATCCTACACATTTTCCTTAAGCTAGCTATCATTTTCAAATGCAGTAAAGGAGGCTATATATACATATACATATTTATATATCTATATATAAAATAAAGGGGTTCATTAGTGAAACCAGGACATTTGAAAAAGGCAAAAACAAAACAAAAACCCTCCTGTTGAAACCAGGAGGCTACATCTAGTGACTGCAGAATTGGGATAGCAATTTTATATTACTTTCCAGAGCATACTCAGAGTGCTGGACAGTTTCACCACTGTTTTATTGCAGTTTTAGCAGTTTGTTTACCCCAGAACAAATCTGTTATGCGGATTTAGGTATGTATCAGCAAAAGGAGGGCCTTTCTTTTCCCTGTCCTTTGACTGCCCCACTCAAATAATGAGAAAAAACTGAATACGTCCAGTTGAATATTCACGCAAAACCAGTATGTTCCTTTGGATCCACCGGAATTAGCACTGATTTGGTGTGGCGTAAACAAGAAAAACATACTTAATTTTATGGATCCCAAAAATGTATGCAGACATATTTAATAGAGATCAAGGCGCATCTCTTTATCGGTACTCTAGAAAACAGGTGGAGATTAATGTTGTCAAAAAGTATTTTAAATTCAATATTGACATAATCTTAAAAGCCTCTGTAGCAAAAGGAATATAGCAAGTTAAAACGTGTTTATAATCCTGCCAAATATAAACAAAACAAAGCAAAGAATAATACCCAAAATGTTAAACCTTGGGAACATGCATTTCCTACTCAAATCTATTTTAAAAGCATCAGTACCTTCGAAATGAGCCCACAAGTCTATACAGAGAAATTAACAGGACTGCTTTAACTGTTTGAGAGGGAACTCAAATCTGTTAGTTTATTCCTTCATTTAATCTGGTATTAGTTTCAAACTAACAGAATTGCAACTCACACACAATCATATTGGAGCAATGATCTGCCCAAAACACAAATTTCTTCCACCAGCATCTTGCTGTGAGAAGGCAAATGGTTTGGGTAGATCATCCCATTACTCAAAGAGAAGAGGGCTTTCGTACCTCGAGTTTGGATAATTAGAGGTAAAGACATTTTAACTCTGAAAGCAAAACGTAACTTGGACTGTTGCAACTGTCTGCACATTTATATATGCATGTCATTCATTTCCTCTTTTCTTTTAGTCACAGATACTGCAGTTCAGCAAGGCTGCCATAAAATCTTCATTGGTCTTCTGTTAACATACTCAACACAAGACACAACGTGTAAATCACCAAAACTTTTTTACTTTGCCATTCAGAAGTACATTGGAAAAAAAATCTGAAATGATCATCTAACTGAATGAGAAAATTTCCCTGAGCTACTTAATTATGGGGGTTTGAGAAAGGAAGTATATACCAAAAGACTAATAAAAGATTTTCAAGGATATTAAGCCCGTGGCTTTTACTGCTAATAGCAGAAGCAGCTATATAGCTCATTCTGCATTCATAGCCCTCAAGTCTCAGACTCCTGAAGTGGACAACATCTGTACCATAAGCTATGCAGCTCAGCCTAGATTATTACGAAAAGTTTTCTTCCTCTCCTGATTCTACCAATAATATCTCAAGAGGATTTGGGAAGTGTACAAAAATGTTAATTATGATCTTCAGGATATATCAGTTTAGATTTTACAGCTTCACAACCTACTCAGTTAAAATCAATTTGCCGAAAGCAAATGTTCAAAGCAGAAAAATACTTCATACCTGTCCGTAGTTTTCAGAGGCTTTAAAAAGCCTCTAAAAAGCTGAACTTACGGCATATTTTCTGAATGGAAAGCGATTCAGAAAAGAAAAAAAAAGTTTAAAACTAGGGCCCCTTAGCTCGCTTTCACTGCAAGTAAACAAAAAGAAAAAGTCACCGTTAACAAGCATCCAGGACAAAAGGAGTTAATATTTAATTAAAACCAGCTCTATCCACTGTAACAATGACCTGGAGCCAAACAAGGCAGAAGATGTATGAGTCATTCTTTCTGCCAGTGAATGAGACAGCTGATCTCCTAAGCAATTCCTCAAGACAAGCAGTCAGAACTGGAGTTCTGCCTCCATTCACAAAAACACAGTCCAGCATGAACCATGTGGCCCCAACCACAAGCTTTTCATGTCACACCCTTCCAGAAAGCTACAGCAAAAGTAAACTTGAACTTTAGGCATAAACACACTGATTTCACTGCTTTGTCTCAAGATGTAGCGCAGACCTGCTGAGGAACGTATTTAATAAATGAAAAGTTAAGCAAACTGAAAAGGGCTTAAATTTAACTCTTCCTTCTGCCCATCACAGAGTGCTTCCAAAGCTCTACCATGCTCCAAGGAAAGGTGCTCCTGTCAAAAAACAGAAACTTTCCAGAAAAACAAGCTGCAAACCTCCTTGCCTCACTTCAGAGCTTTGTTTTGGGTATCTCAGCATTTCCTATGGTATTGCGTTCTCTGACCTCACGCTTCACTCGGCGCTAAGAGCAATTTGTTTTAAAATATCAAAGATTTATTCAATCAAAATTGACAGGAAATTATATATGAACAGTAGTATTTCAGCTTGGCCTAAAACAAGACTTCAGGCCACAAAAGTAATGCGCCTACTGGGTTTTGCTGGATTCATTATCAGTCCTGAATATCTGAAAGATTGTATAAATTTTAAGTATTCATGTAAGAATTTTTTCTCTTTTTTTAAGATGGAGCAACTGTTTCTAACAAAGGAGCATTCAAAAGTCAGAGTGACAAATTTCAAGATGGAAAAAAATATTTCCCATAAGCACGGGATCTGCTGTCAAAACAATCCCAAATCCTTTTTACATAAAGTGAGATGCTCTGATTAATAAACTTAACTGCAGTTGAAAACTAGCTCCAGATCTCAAAATTCTTCCTTATGTGAATAAGCCCTCGGAATATGAAGATGGGTTTGCAGAATCTGCTCCTCATTTGGTGCTATACTAAAAATGATTTTAAAAAGTCAGTTTAAAAGGAACACTCACATTTCACATTTGGCTATATCCCTCATGGTTCACAAATCCCACTACACTTTTGAATAAAATTATTATTTTGAATAAGAGGCATTCACTTTTCCAGCAAAAAAGAAAACTGTTAAAAAGTTTATTACTGTACAAGCTTTCAGGCTTTGTAGATTTCTGGTGGTTTTATTTGTTTTGGATACTTTAATTTTTTAAACAAAAAAAATCATTTTGCCTAATGTAACTTTTCTCCATTCTTTTGTGCACAGATACTGAAGATCAAGCGTTTTGAGGATTGAGAAGTCAAATCTGTCAAATGACTAGAATTCAAAAAAAGGAAGCTATATGCTGTATTACACAGCACAAATTTAGAACCTTTACACTACTTTTTAGAGCATGCCCCATCAGACAGATCTTAGCCGTGAAGATATTAAGTTGTCCTATCTTGACTATTTTTGCTCCTAGAAAAATGCAGATTCATTGATAGCTCTTGAATATTGGCTACCTGGCATTTACCTTACAGGAAGTAAATTTTACAGCTTTCTGGGAGAACAAAGCTTGTTACACAGTATAAGCTGCTACACATCACTGATTTAAACAAAGCCACTCTAACTACACTAATATTTAAAGATCTAGTACCTTTTTTTATTAAAAATCTTCCTTTGGAAACTATAAACTGCTCATTTCCATACATCCTTATTTATGGAACTAAGTAGATGGCAACACTCCATCAGACATCACCGCGATGTTATGCTTCGTGATAGCAGATTAGGGAGCAGAAACTTACTTCCTAAAGTTCATCCCAAATTTGGGTATTAATTATTTGGGACAAATCGCTTACTTCCAGATACCAAGTATTAGCTTTTTCATATTGGTAAGTTAGATAAGAAGTGAACCATCCACTTAATCTAGCTAAACTGTGGTAGAGGTATGAACCCTGTTACCTGTAGCTATTACTTCAAACCAGTTACTATTCACTTAGGTGTTTTGTATTTTCTCACCCAAAGAACATAACATTTTATTTGCAAATTTACTACCATAGGAGAAGGGAATACCTATCGCTCTAAGAAGCAATCTTGTGCATAAACTCATTTATCTTTGCTTTGATGACTTTTACACATCTTCAACAAGCTATAGGAGGAATTAGTATCACAAAAAGATTTTTAATAAACAATCTGATTTTTTTCGTTAACCTATTATTCGCCTAATCCCAAATGCTTCCATCATGCACAGGAGACTTTCGCTCGCTAAGAATTTTTCTGTCTTCTTTTTGTTTCAGAATAAAAAGTAACAGCTACCATGATGAGGTAACATTAGATTAATATTTGAACCAATCTTTTCAAGTCACTGAACAATTGCTGTCTGCCAAAACCAATCTAATTCCAAATATAAAGAATCAATAAAGTCATTTTATAATATTATCATGATAAAATGTTGCCATCAAATTATTTAAATATAAAACAAAACATAATATGTGAATAATATTTGTCTTGGTTAGCAATAGGCAATTTTAACTATTTCCTTTCAAGTTTGAAGGTTGAAACAATTTACTAAAGGCTTGCCACTTTCAATTACTGGAATCAGGAAACAGTTACAATCTATCCTCTGTGCTGAATAACAGTTTGCACTAGGGAACCTAATTTAGAGCAAATTTTACATCAAAATAATTTAGATTCTTTCTTATACTTGTAATACTACACAAGGTAAAAACTAAAACTCATTTCCATAAAAATCTAGCATGCAGCTAGTAGAATACATTTGGAAGTTTTCTGCAAGTAGTATTCAGCTTGCTAACTATGGAGTAATATAATATTAAAGAGCTTACTGAATTGTTTACATTTTGGATTAATTCTTTAATACATGTGAACCTTCCACCATTTTCAGTAAGAAAAGAATACATTTCTTTTGTGTTTACTTGTTCACCACCAGCTTTTCACAGAACACAGGTGACACTAACTACAAAAATCTCCAGGCTAAAATATGTGATGTAGTAAAGATACCTTCAGGAAAAACAAAACAAAAGCAAAAGAAAAAAACTGCAAGCATTCTGTGTGTGTAATAAAAACACAACTCACTTTCTTCTCCCAACTAATAAGTAGATTTTTGACCTGGTTACTCCCCAGTAGGGATCTGAACTCGTGGGAGAAACCTGGTCAGCTGCCACTGCTTTTCTTAAAAAGGGTCAAGATGTTTTAAAATTTCATGGTCATTTCCCTGGCTCCAGAGCATTATGAAAAGAAATATGTAAACATTACTGATGCTGCCAAATTGGCAGACTTCTAGCCTATGAAGGTCCAGAAGAACATAAATGGACACATCTAGCAACTGGTAAACAAGTCTGATTTCAAAATCTGTTTCCTGGCTAGGCTCACCCATGTAGACATTTGAGCAAAGCTACAATATCCTCTAACATCAGTATATTATTGACTACTGAAAGGTGGGCTTTTTTGTGTTGATTGTAAAGAAGGGTTCAAGTTAATAGATCAATATTTGATTTTCTCATCTTGACTTTTTATTTCAGTTTTAGTTTAGCCTTTAGAAAAAGCTGTATAAAGTTTGTGTTTTACAGAAGAGTTAAAACCATGGCATAGTCTGCAGCATATGGATTTTTTAAATATTTCTATAACATTGGAAAGTCTGTATTAGGTAGTTTTAATATGCTGTGGAAATTCATAATTTTAAAATTCTGCAGCTTTATTATCCTCTGCCATGCAAAAAGACAGCTTTTTTTCCCCATTTTTAAATACCTACCAGATGATGCTATCTGCATTTTACAAAGGTTCCTCCACCTAGCTGATACAGGATTAGACACCTTTCTCTCTCAAATCCTATCTAAATTTATCAAGTGAGGTAGACTCAGCTAAAGAAAAAAAAAAAGGCTTTCAAACATTTCATTCTAGTCTGAAATAAGCACAGTGGCTCTAGAATAAAAATTGCCATTACAGTAACTTATGTACCTATAGAAATGATTAAATCAGTTTTAAATTCCATATTATTTTTAAATGTATATTATGTGCACACACATTATGAATCTGCCAGTACTTTTCTGACTAATGATCAAAGAAATTTAATCATTTTCAGAAACAAAAATGTCCATTCCAGTGAACAATCAAACCAAAAGTTTTCCCCTCCATCAAAAAATATCATATTTTGAATAGTATTCAAACATCCTTCTGGTTTGTTAGAATGACTGAGACAAGACAAAATAAGAGATCCTTAGTAAAATTACCATAGGAAAATAGTTACAATTGTATTCAATCATTACATTATAAAAAATTATCTTGTTGCAGGACATCCTGTTTTCAGTGATTAGAAAAGAATCATATTCATCCACAAAAAAAAATATAACTTCTGTTCCATGATTTAAAGGAAGACTTTTTGATTATATACAGAATTGCTACATGCTAAAAATAATGCTAGGAGAATAAAAATGTCAGCAAAATTAACAAAACCCCACAACTTATTTATAGGTTAAGGACTTCACTAACTACATATAAAACTACTAAAAAAAAAAAAAAATCAGTATGTAGCCAAGCAGTCACCAGCAATATTTCCTTCTGTCTATAAAAAGCAGCAGTAAGCCCTTCACCCCAACGTCTCTCCTTCCCAAAGAAGCAGAACATCTATTCTATAAACAACTGTGCATAGTCCAGTACATGATAAAAATTAAAACATATGTTAATACCCACATTCACTTAAGTCACGACAAATTTGCAGAAATTACGTTAACTTGAATCAAAATCATGTTTACTTCAGATGCAGAAGTTTACATTAAAATTTCAACCTGAAATACATTAATAACAGACAAGGCATAAGAATCTTTATGCTTAAAATAAACATTATAAATATCAAGGGAGAGGGAGAATCAGAAAATATTGCTGAAGTGAACAAATACACTTCCACAAGCAGAAAGCTGCTTTGCATTTTCTTAAAGTTCTCCTGTAGCAGCAGCTCATCTTTTTGTTATTGGTAAATGAATCTCTCAATAGCTACTCTAAATTCAGATTTCTATGTTATTGTTTTTAAATCCTTAGTAAGATGTGCTCTGAAAGATTAGTTGAAATACTTTAAGAAAAAAAAGCAGGCTTAAAAAGACCATTTTCTAATAACCCAATACACAATCTTACGACAACAAATATGAAAAGAATAACATGCAAAATATTAAAAGAATTCTGAAAAAAAACAAATAGTACTTTTAAAGGATTCCATACACACCTAATGTTCTGTGTTGTGAACAAGGTGGAAAGAAGACACTCGCACTTAAATCTTGAAGCATCCCGTCCCGATGAACCCAGAGAAACTATTTTCTGCCATCAGAAAAGTACTCCACCAGAACACCAAATAATTGTATGTGCTGCTCTAAAGGAAACAGCAAGCCCAGTTCTGGCTGTATGTAGTCTCTCGAGGTACAATAATATAAACCTGATCAATTGCAATTAAAATCTGAACAGAGGCTTAGAACTTGAAGTCTTGGTGCATTAGTTCTTGCCAAAAGCAGATGTGATTGTGAGCTGGAAGCAATTTCTCCTGGTAATTTGTGATGACACTGGGTAGAGCAGCCCCAGAGTCCCCAAAGACAAACTCATCAGAGGCTCTAATGTATGCATGACACATGAGGTGGCTCTTTTAGAGCTCAATTAATTGGGCTGAACATTAAG
This sequence comes from Dromaius novaehollandiae, assembly GCF_036370855.1. Lineage (NCBI taxonomy): Eukaryota > Metazoa > Chordata > Aves > Casuariiformes > Dromaiidae > Dromaius > Dromaius novaehollandiae. Next base: position 43,835,691 of record NC_088099.1, on the reverse strand, counting down.
ACAGCAAGTTCAGGACTTTTTTTTTTCCTCCAGAGTTGTTTTTTTCTCTTTTTACAAGCAGTTTTTTTCCCCCTTACCTTCTGCAAGCCATGTCTCCTGTAACTGGCTCAGATCTTGAAAGAGTTCTGCAAAAGATGAAGACATGGATAAAAGACTTCCACCTTTAGTCTCTCCGTAAGATTAAGATATACTCAAAAATGTATTTTTCCTGAAGAACAATGTCTGTGAATTATTTTTTGGCAGTCAAATATATAGACAAAACTAGATACCTTCAGATTGCAGCTAATGATTTTTCTACTTCGGTTTATATAAAAAAAGTGCATCATTTAATCAACTCTTGAAATAATAGCTAGAATCTTAACCAAGTTCTATAGTACAAAATGCTTATTCAACAACACAGAGAAAAGTTAAAAATTGTAAACTTTCTCATACAGGTGAACTATTTCTCCTCATATAACACAGGCCTCCTCCTGTAATATCTGCACAGACAAAACTCTCTCAGACTTCAATGGGAGTTCTGCCTGAGCGAAGACTGAATATCCTTTATTAGTAGGGTCATAACTATCATATCAAAATTTTGAAGCAAAGACCGCAGGTGCTGCAGTAGCAAACAGAAATAGCACATCGTATGTATTTCCTCTTATGTTTTAGTGAGTACCACAAGAGAATCACCACTAATTTCTCTGTACTGTGCTCACTGTAATTCTTTAAAGTGAAACCGCTTTCTCCATGGACTGCATTTCACAGCAGCATTTCTGCAATTCACTGAAATCAACTGCACATAATGGGTGTAAACCAGAGCAGAGTTTGGCTCATTTGCAAAGCTCAAAAACTCAGTTATGAAAATTTTGTTTATGGACAACTAAGTAGGATGTTTGAACAGACGAATGGTTTATTTTTAATTCACTATATTTTGAGAGATACTTCCTCTTTTATGAATGCTGACAGATAGCTATTTACATATACTTAAATGACAGAGGCTATTCATTTATCTGTTGGATTGATACCTCATATCCACGTTGGGAAATCATTTAACTGAAAAATCAGGAAGTTGCTTTCTTTTCAATCTATATTAGAATAGATACAAACTCTTCCAAACAAATTTGTAGAGATTTTGAAAAGCATATCAAAGAGCATCAGAGTGGGATGAGGAGGCATATGTAAGTCAAAGGCCCCTGTAAGTATGTAAGACATATAGGAAAGTAAGCATATACTGACCCTGTAACCTAAAGAAGTGTTACAGTTATTGCTACACTACAGTTTACAAGCCTGAATCATGTAAGTAGCTACTGATGGCACCAAGTTACAAACCTTTGGCCCTTCAAAACTTCTTCCACCCTAGACACTCGTAACCGCATTTCCCAGGACTTTTAACCCTATCAATGTCACAGCAAAAGAAACCTGAAGCCAGCAGAACCCTGGAGCTTGACTACTAGTTCTGCTACACAGCTATAATGAAAAATAACAGTTGCCACACTAGCTTACACCAGTGAAAAAAATGTTAAAAGACCACAGGAATGGAGAAAGTCCTGAATCTCATAAGGCCTGAAGGCGAGAAAGCCAGGTGCATGCAGATACTGAGGCAAATCTTTGCCTCAGCGCATGACATCTATGTGCCACATGGGCAGCAGTACCTAAAATGCAACAGGATAATTCGAGGAAGAAATACCAACTTTAGCCTTTGCCAGTTTGTTTTGCAACTGTAAATGCAATTTTCTTGTCTTGTTTATTCTAATTGATCTAGATAAATATATCTCCAAAATAAATAAATAAAGCGCTCTCAAAAAGCTTTTCTGCATTAATAAGTAAAAAAGGAGGGGGAGGGGGGACGGGGGGGGGGAGAAACAAGCCCTCACCTTCTGAATCATGTGCCAGGTCTCTGTTAATGAATTTTCTTTTCCTGACATTTGTCGGTCTCTCATTACAGTTTCTCCCACGCGGATTCTATAAACAGGAAAGATCAGTTACTTTAGAAATCTGAGGGTTTTTTTTTTTTTTTAAACAAGAATACTCAAAGCCTGCACAAATTCTTTACATTTTCCAACAGGGAAATGATCATCTTACAGCTTCTATTCTTAATCACTACATACGGTTTCTAGCAAAAGATTTTGCTGAGCACCTAACATTCTCCAAAAGATTCCTGTATCTAAATGCAACACATTTCTATCAGTCTATTTGTACAGATACGTATGTGATGTGCTCAAGCAGCAACACAATACCAAGCATGTATTTTTAGCGTCTAAAGTACACAAACCTACACAATAGCACATAAATCCCCTCTGCATAGCTTATGCAGAAGAACCCAAATATGAGGAGGTAATAATAGACTGCTTTGTTTCCCAGTGTAACTTGTAAAATTGTCTGCAAAATCCTGAAAGCAAAAGGCGAGGGGGGGAAGGGGGCAGAAAAAAGAAAAAGATGTTAACGTTTGCCTCAACTTCATTCTTCAGAGTGTTGCAGGCAAACGCAGCCAGAAACTTTGAATGCAGCTGCTGCTCTTGCCCTTCTCTTCCACTAATCGTGTGCATGATTTTTTAATCATCCCAAAACTGTCTTTAAAAGAACATGATGCTTTATTGAAGTAACTAAGCAGATAAGCTCATCTTGCAGGCAAAGCTCCTAGATGGAGAGTCGCCTCTACAGCGGTAAGAAAGCAGAGGCTCTGTCTGCAAAACTCCCCCAGAGAAAGAAGTCGGAGTCAAGTTTATAAACACCAACTTTGAACTGATCACTCACATTGGTGACCATGTAAGGCACTTGCTGGTCATAAAATCCATCCATTCTGCAGCTCTTCCACAAGTCTTAGCTCAGTGTTTTATTTACTGGGCATTTGATCTGGAGATTTCCTCGGGATCTGGACTCCAATCAGCCTAGAGGGGAATACAAGATGGCTTTTAGATTTAAAAAAAAAAAAAAAACATGAATGAACTGCTTGAATTTGCATAGCTAATTAACCTCAAAGAGTCCCATTCATAAAAACAACCCTCCCTTCTCTGCCTTCACCTGGGTTACAAGCTCCTGCCAGGGAAACACGGAGCAAAAGCACTTTGAAGCAGCAGCAGAAAGCAGAGCGAGAGGCAGGGTTTTATTTACACTCCTGCCGTATCCCCCGGGCGATCCGTGCAAGTGGCAGCACTGAATCGCAAACGTGCGCTGAACTCGTAATGGCGAACACCAGGGCTCGCCTTGCACCTAACGGGAGCGGGGGAGCGCCGGCGCCGAGCCGCCCGGGCACGGGCACACGCACACACACACGCACCCGCACACACCGATGCACACACACCGCGCACACGCGCGCGCCGAGCTACCTTCTCCCAAAGGCTCGCTTTTGCAACCCACGACCACGCAATCACCCGGAGCGACGGACAAAGTTGCAGGGAAGACCCACCTGGAGGCCACGCGAGGCGATCGGCTGCAAAAAATTCCCTCCAAATTTAATAAAAACATTAATTATCCCCCAGCACTTCCCCCTTGGAAGCGGCGAGCGCCACTGACAGAGCTCAATCCGGTGGTTTTTCCTCTCCTCCTCCTCCAGGGGCCCCCGAGCCGCGCCGGCGGATCCCCGCCGCCCATTGGCTCCCCGCGCCCCCCGCCGGATCGCCGGATCGCCGCGCCGCCCGCCCGCGCCCGCGCCCGCCCGCGCCCGCCGCGCATCCCGGCCCGCGCCTCCCGCCCGGCCCGGGGGGGAGCGCAGGGGGGGCGCGCGAAGACGCGCGCGCGCGCACACACACACACACACACACACACACACACACACACACACACACACACACACAAAATAAATAAATATATATCTATATCTATCTACACAACACCGATGCGCGCGGCCGCGGGGCACCGCGCGGATCCCTGCCAGCCTGCGGAGGGCTCCCTCCTGCCGAGGGGAGCAAGGCATCCTCTTCCTTCCTACCCCCGCCCCCCCCCAAAAAAAAAGGAAAAACACAACAAAGTTTGGCCTCCCTGACTCCGCCAGGGAAGAGCCCCCCCGCCGCTGCCCGGAGCGCGGCAGCCCCTCAAAACTTGGCGGGAGCACTGAGCTGGGCGCGAGGTGAGCACGGCGAGATGCTCTCACGCCACACCGGAGATTTTTGCGTCGTCCGCTCGAGATCTGGCGACATCCACTTTTTTTTTTTTTAATAGCTGAATCATAGAAAGCAATTGTAACTTCTACCATGATGCTGTAATTTCTAGGTTTTGCGGCCAAAATTTGGCAGGATCCGGGCACTGGATCTAGGGTTTTTTGGTGTGGTAGTGCCAGGATGTGTCAAGCCCAGGATTTCTGAGGACTTCTCAAAGAAAGTGAGCTTTCTTTTCCCCGCACGCAGTGGCTATTGGAGGGCTGTGACCAAAACTAAGTGCCAAAAATGCACCAGAGCTGACTGTGTGGTTTCGTATAGCACCTATACTTGTTCTGTCTTTGGGCACTGAACTCCAGGCATTGCAGGAATCAGGTGGTAAATCTAGGTATTTATTTGCGACACTGATTTGCTGTGAGAGGCAAAGTTTCATATTTTTAAGATCTGATGTAGTTCAGCAATTAACAGGCAGAGCCCCAAGCTACCAAGCCCAACTTGGTTTTCTTTATAGCTGAGGGTGTAAAGGCAACTAAAGAAGGCTGCTTTTGCATAAACTGCCTGCAGTGGTATTAACAGTATTCAGATTACTTCTTCAGTATAATTTTGTTTTGAAAATTACAGTTGTTTCATTACACTCTGTTCTGCAGTGTATTACTTTTCTCCACAAGTTTTTTTTTTCTTTTTCCTCCTTTCTGATCTCACTATTTCTACTCACCTGCCACTTCTCCTGGCCAGCCAGTTGAGAGGGAAGCGCCCTGTTCCAGACACATCTGTCATTCTCGTACAGGCTTTTCGGGGAAAATGATTTGCCACCAGCAGCCCGCGTTCTGGGCTTGCTGCTTCAGTTTCCACACACACCCCACCAGCAGACCTGCAGTCACAGGAAGGCATCGCGTAAACCTCAAATACTTCTACTGTGTTCTGGGCCAAACCTATGGGTTGCCACTCCTGTAAGCCACTTCTGTGACGTGATAAATAAAACTCCACTGAATGCTCTGAGTGTAAGTGTGATTCCCTGGATAATGACTCCATCTTTTTTGTCTTTTTGCCCCTAGCCAGGCTAGAGCAGCTGTTGAGCTGGGGGACTTGCGGGGCGCGTGGGAAAGCATCGGGCCACAGCCAGACGTGCCTCTGGGAAGCGGGACTGGTGCAGCGGGACTCAGCCTCGTGGCGCGTGGCGACGGCCGCTCTCGGCACTGGCGGCCCAGGAGGAGCCGTGCGCTCACGGCGTCCCGCGTGGAGACCCCACGCTGCTGCGCCCCACCTCGCGCCGTCCCTTTCCCCCATCTCGGTCTGGCCCTCTCGCACGTGAGGGGGAGGAGAGGAAGGGTGAAGCCATTGCGAAGCCCTCTTTATCCTCCTCTCTCCATCCACTGTGCTGAGTGGTACTCAGAGAAACTTCATTAACTATTAAGAGGGAGATACTTACAGGAAAAAAAAAAGCATGCTATCTACTGGCAACCCACTCCAATCTCCGTGTGCAGAAATGCAGCCTTGCACCATCTCCAGTCACACGTGTGTTATCTGTAATGCAAGTGTGGCCACAGCCTGTGTTTTGTAATTTTGCATGTTTGTCAAAAATTCTTGCAATTTTGCTTTGGTTTCTTGATAAAGGTAAGTTTTCCTGTCTCAAATATTATTTGCAGAAACCGATACTTTCAAGTTTTTTGAAAACAATCCTTTCAGAAAGCTAAAAAGTTATTACAAAATTACATTCTATTTTTTAATTGGACATATTGAACAGTTTTGACCAAACTTAAAAAAGTCCACAAAATATGTCAAATTTATTTTACTAGAAAAATTGTTTTAGAATATTCAGCTCTTCTAATGGCAATGCTTTAGAAGCGAGATATTTGTTTTCTTTTAGAAACAGACATGTTCAATTACACTATAAAGCTTCACTGTATACTGAAAATTATGTATTATTTCCATTACATAATGACAATATATACTTCACACACTTATCTGAAAGAGGACAATGAAATATATATTTCTTGCTCCATTTGACTATGGAGCTACAAATCAGTGCTCTAATATAAAAAATAAAAATAAATCCAGACAGGCAGGGCAAAGAGAAGATTTGATAAACACCAGCTTCTCCTGGAAAATGTGAGAAGAATTTAGCCACATTATCAAATAAAGAAATAAACCGCCATAATCTAAAATGATAAAATCAAAATTCAATATGAAAAAAAGAATATAAACTGCCTTGAGAACAAAACAGACAATTACACTCAAAAATGCTTTATATTGGAAAAATAACCCTTTTGGACACCTTTATAAAATTATACTTACACCAAAGAAAATCCTTTGGAAGAAGGATCATCACAGTTGAAATATAATAGCCAATTAAATTTTGAAACAACACTAAGTAAAAAAACCTTGTTTTTCTGAAATTATTTAGTCTAGTCCTTCCTTTTGGACATCTCCAGTATATGCAACATACTGATGAATCCAATATAAAAAAAAAGGGATGCCATCAATCCAAACAACTGCTAAGCAGAAACTTCTACAACAGTCTATAGCAAATTCAGTAAAATAATAACTAAGTATCTGACTGGCTACAGTCATGAAAACCATGAAAACCTAATGAGATTCCTCTCTAAGAAGTTAACCCTTGACCAGATTTTTAACTTACCACTGCCAGATCTTTCAGCATGGTTAACAATGTTTATTTTATCATGATGCTACTGGCATACAACAAAGCAACAGACATAGTAGCAAAAAGAAAAAGAAACGAAGGAAAAGAAATGAACTTTGAAAATATTTGCTTGCAGCATGGATTTTCATAAAGCCTTTGATTCAAATGCAACATCCAGGACTGAACCTTAAATTAGGAAAAAGAAAAGTACCAGTAGGAAGAAAGCACATGATGATTATAACCATATGCTAAACTATCAGATGCGGGATTAAAAGTAACATGCAAACAAGTATCTTCAAAGAGATAAGGAAAGAAAGTAAAGAAGTAATCTCAGTTTTTAACATATGGATTAATACCACATTGCAAACATCAGTGACATTGTAATTAAGAAATAACAACGCACAGACTTAGAAGCCTCCCTAAGTAACTGAATTAAAATGTATGTTTACCTGATAGTGAAATGTAATGCAATTTTCAGGTAAACCTTTATGTACTAGAAACTTATGCTAGCCAGGAAAACAAAAATCAGGATATTCCATAAACGATGCAAAAAACCAGAAGTCCAGATAAATCCTTTGTTACAGAAAGGTGAAGAATGAGCTCTGTTTAATTATATTTTCAGTGTTTACAGCTAACGAAGACTTAAAACTTAGGGCTGACTCTACAAGCACTAGAAAGGAGAAGGCCTGGCAGCTTTTGCAGTTACTACACTGGCCCATCTGTTGAGGCAAAGTAACCCCAGTCATTTTCTGGCTCTGCTACTAACCTGCTGGATAATCCCTGCATGGACAGTCCCTTTTATCTCACTGTTTCTTTTGCCTATGATGTGAGATAATAATACTTTCTTCTTTTGAGAAGCAGCTTTGAAACTAATTGAAAGTGCATTATTATCAATTGTCCTGATGCTGGCTGTACCTCGCACATTGGATCGCCCTAAAGTAACCACCATTAAATAGGTGGAAGGCAAAATAATACTACATGTACATGGTCACTTCAATAACAGTTGGTACAAAACCTAAGAGGGTCAACTAGACCTCTTAACCAACAATCAGGAAAGAACATGTAGCTTCGCATACCATCCCAGTCAAAGCAGTAAGCAGTCCTCTGCCACAAAATACTAGAGAACAAGTTAAATAACAGTTTGATCAGTTCATATACATCATTACTATCCAGGCTCAACAACTCTCATTTCCTGACCAATTGAGCAAATCCAAATAAAATAAAAAAGATACTAGACTAAGACCTATTATAGCAGTATGTGAGTCACTGGAAGAATAAACCAAGGAAAAACATGGAAATGTAAATTGTAATGGGCTCTCGCAGGGTCAGGGAAGCTCCTGGCTTGCTATCCTACCAGTTACATTCATGAAATGGTCAGACATGATTAAGTGATAATGAAGTAGCATAGAAGTCATTTGGATATCAGGCCAGTCAAAGAATTTGTGCACAACCCCTAATCTCACAGATGGCTTTGATTTTCATGTCTTCCCTTATGAATATCAAGAGAGAATCATGCAAACACTTCAGAATCCTTCACATATTTTGTGTGAGATTTCTGCCCAGCTATAGCTCATAGACGCTGTAAAAAACCTCTAATCTCCTGATGCAGCTATAGTCTAAGACAAACCTGCAAGAAGGATAGGGAAGAGACATGCTTATAGATCAAGTTTACTAGGTTTTCTAGCAAATCTGTTATTTAAAAGTTGTTCTATACAGGACATATTAAATGACCTTGCTCCTCATTTCATCCCTCTTGACAGCCTGAAATCCAGAAGGTAGAAATATCAAATCCCCTCTCAGAATTACAGACTCTCACTCAAGATCACTATGGGATATGTTCAAAGCTTGAGCAGAGATATTAACACAGCAGCAAGAGGTCTATAGAAAGAAGCAATGCCATTTATTAGACCAGTGGGTATAGTGACAAAAAACACACAAGCTTTTGGACCCAAAGAAGGGCTTGTGTGCCTAAAGCTTATCTGTTCTTTCTTTGTAACTCTATCAGTTGGGCTAGTAAAAAATATTATCTCTCTTTACAAATGCTTATTTACAAATTCTGACCATTACAGCTGCAAAACTATTACTATCAGCCAGCAATGGCTATATTGATACTACATCGTATTATTAGCACTGTCATACCTACACTAGAAATATGTTAACTATCTGTGACTTTCTCTCCTCTGTATATCTTAGGCTCCCTATCTGGAGCTACACGTATGCACATCAAATCATAAACACTTAGAACCATTAAGACCTAACCTTTCCTGTCCCACATGCCTACTCTCCTTAAACCCAGATGTTTGAACAAACATTTGGTATTCCAAGAGAAATAATACTAGAGTCAAAGAAAGGGGACAAAATCTAAGCCCAAACCCAAGTACATAAAATAGCAAGACATTGAAAAGCAGATATAGATTACCTAGAGAAAGAAAAAAATTAAAAATAGTGTTTCTTAGCACTTTTCCTAATAGGAAATGATACCTGCCTTAATATTAGAAATGACGAAAAAAACGCCCCGAGATAAACAATGACGTTAGTTGAAGACCATATTTGTTGTAAATGCTGCAATGTGACAAACCCTGCCCCAATCTGTAGTTAATTACAAAGCTGGTTTGCTGATGAGAGGGCAGGAGGTATGTTTGGCTAGCTGTGTTTGGGTGAGGAATTAATTTTTTGTGTCTACTTACAGTAAGGATCACATGTTCTTATGGAGTGGCTAATGTGGGAGAAAAGGACAATGTTAACTTCTGCAAGGATAATCAGATCATATCCAACCATATGTAATATGTTCTGTACATTACAGGATCTGCGAATGCCAACCTTGCAGCAAGGCCTCACTGTGCTTTTGAAGCACTGAATAAAGATGTCCATCTCTTCCCCAGAGAGCTTATGTGCTCTTCATTCATCAAACAGAAGTGAAAACACGTCCTCCCTCCTCTCTCCAAAAAGTAGCTATCTTTGAGAGAGATAACGAAATGGAAAACATACCTTGCTACTGCCCAACCGTGCCAAACAGAGGCATTTGAAAGCTTATTAACAAAATAAGGCTTTGAGGAAGCATTTGAGAGAAGACACCACTTTGGCATTCCTGAGCTTTCCATGGGAACTTTTGCCATAAAAAGCAGAAAGAAAGAAGCAAACACAGGGCAACACAGTCTTTTATCGTTGCTTGTGTGGCTATTACAGCTATTAGACAGCTAGCTAGAGCAGAAAATATCACTGTTACGATAAACTGAAGTATGAAGAGCCAAAGGCAAAGTGGTTCTATTAAAGATGGTAGAGGAGAAAGCAAGAAAGCCAGGGGGGAATGAGAAGAGGACAGCAATACAGACAAGGACCTTGTCCTTGATAGCACTACGTGGTGTGTGCAGGCAGAGCTGCCAAAAGAGAGAAGTGAAGTTCAAAGCAATATGAAAACTGCAGGCATGAGTAACTGGGAAAAGCTAATACTTCCCTGAAAGCAAGTTTTAGATTGAGGACTAAACAACTTTGTTTTAGTCATGTGGTAAGTAAATTCCTCACTGGGAAGAAATTCAAGCTGGGAAGAAATTGCCTAAAGATGGAGTCTAAAATTATATATACAGGCAGGAGTAGGATGTACAGGAAACACAAGCAAGAGTCCAACAAAATGAATTGTGGGAAACTTCACTGAAATAAGAAATAGCACAGAGGATATACCAACACAATAACATTTGAGCCGTCAGAATTATAAAATGTTGCAGGCACAGAACATTTAGGAGCAGGAAGTGATCTTTTCATTCTGAGAATTTAATGTGCTTAAAAACTTTCATTACACCTCCCAAAAACTCTTAGCAAAATATAGAAGCATAATTACCAATTTTTCAAAAAAGGAAAATTAGGCTCTTGCGAGTATACCAAGGATCAATAAAAGGGACAAATGTTGCATGCTGGGAGGATTTCAGTCATATTCAAGGACTTCATTGCTTCTCTGACCCAGCTATATTGGGTCACCAAACTTAGCTGTGATTTTAGAGGATTCTTCCACATAGAGTGCACAAGGTTACCATCATTTCGAACTCTGCAATTCATTAGTTTTTGAAAAAGAGGGGAGAAGGGAAGAACATGAAACTTCATGTACTTACATTAGGAATTTCATTTTTTAACTATTAAGTTTTAATAAGGCATTCCTTTCTTTAAATTACTGGTACATACTGGATTTTATTTTATCTTAAAGGGTTTTTTGTCTCTTTTGAAGAATAAATTCTATTTTTAAGTCCCTTGCATTCAAACAAACAAAAAACCTGGAGCTGGAGGAAAAGCAGTATTTGGAACTGGATCCTCAGTACATGAGACAAGTGCTAAATAGGGCAAATATGGTTAAGCCCTACAGGCTACTGCTGCGATTACAGGCAAAAAGCCTTTTTTACATAAGAAATTCCTCATAAGTCATTCTGCTCCAGCTATTTCCTTATGCATATTATTCTAGCTATTCATTTTTATCATAAAAAGTGTAACTGATGATCTCATATGGTAGTAGAGCAGAGAGCTGGAAGCCAGAGTCTGTACAATCTCCTGCTTTTGTTTCAAAAGAGGAGGGGTAGAGATTTTACCAAATTTTCCACTGATCTTATTTACTCTTTACTGCAGCTTTTCTTTTTTTGCTCTCTGTATTTCTCAGCTTGGCATGGTGTTAAATTGTGTGGTACCTACTTTACATACACATTTGGAACTACCAAAGACCAAGACTCACAAGTAATTGTAAAGTTCTTTATGAGTGGTTTTCAAAGTGTCTGCAGAAAAAAATGCACTATTGTGAAAAAGATCCACAAAGGCAGCTGCTCTTAAAATGTCATGCATAGACACAGCAAGGGTTGCACAAAGTTTCCACTACTTTTGAAAATGAGTGTTAAAATTAAAAAAAAAAAAATCAGTTCAACAAATGCCAGTCAGTCTGAATGGAAATTTTCAGTTTGGCAGAATTTCAGAAGTGGAATGGCAGAACAGAGGCAGAAAGATTTGACATTTATTTGCTTGTGTTTCGAAATCACATCTTGGTTGTGAAAGAGGGAGAGAGAAGAAATAAACATCTCTAAGAAAAACAGCAATAAAAAAGTACAGTTTATGTTTGGTAGGACTCAGATTATGTAATTATATTATGCCATTCCTATCATGATCCATTTTATTTTATTAACCTAAGATTTAAAATATAGTAATCATATTTGGCTTTTGAACATAATAGTCCTCACTGGGATTTCTTTTTTCAATTTTGGTTTGGGTTCATCTTTATTTATTGCAATTTTAGTTTCAAGTGCTAAGTTTAGCTCTCTTTCAATGTTAATTGCTATGTTTATTTTTCTTTTTAATTTTAGAGGCCTGCAGTACAGTTTGAACTAGAGATTAATTAAATTCCTGGTAAATCACATTCTAACAGGAAATGTTGGAATCCCATTGTGAACAGGGCCACGCTATATTAAAAAAAAAAAAAAAACTCTTCTAGTTCAGTTAGAGTAGGAACAGAAGTTCAGGCTGGCATAAAAGTCATCAGAGTGTAGATTTGCCTCAGGAAAACTACAAGAGCATAAGACTTCTTATATCTAAGGTTAAAATCTCTGAAACCTGTTGCCTTATTCGGGATGTTTCTGACTCAAACTCTGTTGACTCTTTCTATTATCATCACTATACTTTAAATGATGGCCTAAGGAAGAAAACTGGCTTTCTATTCACATCTTACATGGGAAAGTTCAAATTGACTAAGCATATGCCCCTAAATCTTTGTGATTTTTTTTCCACAAAGAAGATACAAAAGAAAATTTGCCTGAACTACATAATCTTCTTGCTTGCTTTTTTGAAAGTGTCAGTTTATCAACTTTGCTTACTAAATTACATTTTGTACATATAATTCATGGAAAAATAAGTACAGATTGTTTGAGCTCAAGTACCAGTCAAAATGTCAATGAAAATCCTTCTAAGGAGAACTTTCACTCTGAATTTGTACAATGAATTTGTTGCACCACTCTCTAGATTGGATCTCTCTTTTTTTTTTTTTCTTTTCTTTTTTTTTTTTTCCCTTTTTTTTTTTTTTGTGTGTGTGTGTGTGTGTGTCAAGTTCTTGGTATGGGGCATCTAAAAGCCCTATTAATTTCAGAAAGTAAAACTTTCAGGATGAAAATCATGGCATGAACCTCCAAGACATTTAAAAGTAAAATTGTGACTTTAAAAGGTTATCTCAGGATCCTAACAGCTCATCCTGAGTTTAAAGATAGGACATGGAATCTTCTCCCTTCCTTCTCCTCTGTTTTACTAACACATAGAAACTGAAGAGTTACCAGTTTGTCACAGTATTTTCCTTCCACCCTTCTGCTGTTAGTACTGTGCATGTACAATCTGAGCACTGGCCCATCATTTACCACCACCACAAGTTCACTGTGTGCATTTCCAAGACTGATACAGGCCCAGTACACGTAGGAGAGCTCAACAGCTGCCCATCACATGATTCTCAGCCATGGTGAATGATCACCATGCTGCTGACCACCATGGAGGTCCTGCAGGCTTAGCATAGCATGGGGACCTTAGTCCCCTGGTAGAAAGGTGTAGAATATAGCAAACTGGTAGTTTGCTAAAGAGCAAGAGGAAACAAGAAAAATATGAGAAAAAAACATGGCAAGCTCAGGAATCAATATAACTTACCTTTATTTTCTTTCCTTTTTATTCAAGAAAGTATTTGGAAGTTCACAAAAAGTAGAGGACTTCCCAGATACTTAAAAATATTTTATTAATTAATGTTGTAAATTTCTGCAAGCTTTATTTTGTGGTGCCCGATAGTTTTGCCTCAGATATCACTGTGAAGCACAGAAAAGATTTGTATTGTCCTTAACTCTAGCTTTTGCTTCTGTGATAAATCGTCAAATAAGGAGTGCTTGGTTTCCTTCTGTGGGTACCTGCTTGATTGGAACTTGTTTGAAGCCATTATAAACTGCCTGCAGGCCATTTACTTGGCCCTGGTTTTACCTATTACTGAAGAAATTCAGTAGATTTCTCAATGGTTAGCATGTTATTTAAAGAGATAATGTGTCACCATCCCATTTGTTTTAATAGTTTAAATGGGGCTGTTTGGCATCTCTAATTCAGAATTGTCTAATCTGGTGGTTTGGGGACAGCTGCTTAGTATGAACTTAAAACACATCCGAGACCTTGGCTCATACGTATTACTTCTATTACTGCTTTAGTGCACTTTTATTAGTTCTATTCACTCTCCATATCACTGTGTATTGTGTACCGTAGAGAACCAAGTGAGATTAAAGCTACTCAATCCATGGGCTCTGAATACGATCCTCTCTTTTCTCTAATAGCAATTCATCTGCTATGAAATTCTCACAGTTACTCTCATGGCTTTAAAACCATTTCACAGCAATTAAGCATGTGCATTTTCCTTCATCAGCCCTCACAAAACCTACATGCTGTTGTGTATTTGATAGCGGATAAGTAGACCAACGGAAAATACTGGATGGATGACTGAGCTTCACTTTTAAATATGGTAGATTGGAAAATCCACACAGAAGATATTTTGGTGCTTTCCCCATCAGGTTTTTCTAGTTTTACAAGAAAAATCATTTTGCTATATTGGTTCTGAGTAAAATTTGTTAGATGAGATTTTTTTCAGCTCAGAAGTCCAGTTTCAAGTATACAAAAACATATTGCTAATTTGTTTTTCCAGTTTTCACAATTTTTTCTCATAAAAAACTCTCAAGTCTGAACAAATCAAAATATTTTTGTTTTGACATTTTTTAATTGCTGTTCTCTTTTAGAATTTTCCTTTACATTCATTTAAAATATTTGAAAATAGTAGATAGGGAATACTTAAAATTACTCTAAATTATATTTTCTAAGCTTATAGACAGATGACTAAATTAAAAAAAAAATGTTAGCTGACCTGAAACAAATTTTCTTTTCAAGTTTTTGGAACAGCCAGAAGAACAAAAAGTCAGTTATTCAAATAGTTTTAATCCCAAATGACCAGCTGCCACAAAGAGCAATGCTGGCCCAATTTCCATGCAGGATACAGTACAGAAGTGAGGGATAACTGAACTAATTCTGCTGTAATTGTTTTAACTTTTCTCCTTATTAGAAAAGAATGACTGTAGACTGCACTGATTTCTTCAGAGCTGAGGAAAAGTTCTGATTTCAGCTCACAAATGACTGTAGCCAATGCCTGTAAAATTCCTGGAGGTATTTTAGAAAAAAGCTATGGTACAGGTATTTTAGAAAAAAGCTATGGTACAATGGATCTGAATGCACCATTTTCCAAATAATGGTGGCTTCCAGTGGCTTTTGATTCTCTAGAGGGCTCCTGACAGTACAGAAGTTTCTGAATACAGTAGCTTAGAAGCCTCAATAATCTTTCTATGCCACTTTGCTACAACAGCTCAGTAAGTCAAAAATATTAGAGATAATTTGTTATAACTTCCAAATGTTTCTCATTTATTCTGTAGCTCTTTTTAGCAACAGTTATTTTACTGCATATGAGGCAGTCAGCAAATGTAGCTTCCTGGGCTGTGCAGACTATGGAGTTCTGCAAGCTCCCTCAGAAAGCCCTTATCAGAGCTTAAATTAAGAGTTTTCTTCCAAAAGCTCAAGCACCTCCCTGCACAGAGCTAAAAGAGACGGTATACTTCTGGCATTTGCTTCAAAACAACAACAAAAACACATCCTCTTGTAAAGCACTCAGTGCTTTGGGAAAACGCTGGAATGACAACTCAAGAAGTATCCACACTGTGCATTTAAAAAATAGCAGTTTTCTATTAGATTTAATACAGCAGAGAAATTTGTGCTGTCTGACAACCATCCCTCAGCTTTTCCAAGGGGAACACTTCTAGAGGCAAGAGTGCAGTTGAGTCTTGATGAGTATTTAGGCTTAGGCTTCTGAGCAGACACTGTCAACAAGGAAAAGTATTCTTGCCAATTGTAGCGGTGGTTTTGCATGACCACTAAACACAATCTATTTTCTCTGCCTGAATATAACATTTCTTATATTTGTCATGCTTCCCATATGGGTATCATGTGCTGTTCTGAATGTTTAATGGTGGAATGTAAGTATACAGAAACATGTTCTAAAGCCTTCTCTTATCTGTACAAACATCTCCAGAATAAACAATTACAAAAATACTACACAAGCTATAGAGTGAAACAGTAAACAAAATTCACCTCTGCATGGATGCAAAGCCACATTCATCTTATTTGTCACTGCTAAGATAAATTAGTAAATATCAGAACAACAAGTAGAAAAAATCTTAGCTTGTGTGATGATATTGTGTCATATGCTATTTATTAATAGCAGTATTTTTTAACACTGGCATAGTAATTGTTATAGTAACACAGAAAGAACCATCATAAACATTAAAAGTCAAATCAGCCACAGGTAGTAACTCTGCAAGGAGACTGGAAAACTGCAAGACCTGACCAATTCACACCATAAACAATCAGATCTATGACTTTCAGCATGACCTGAAAGGATCTTTTCCATTTCCTTCCTTTCTTTTCCGTTTTTTTTTTCCTTTTCTTTTTTTTAAGGGAAAAAATATCCTCAGAATGTTAGTGTTTTAATTAGTCAAACTTTGTGAATTCACCCTTGGAACATAGCACATTTCACCAATCCTAATCCTAAACCGAAATTCACCTTGCCCATGCAAATAAAGTATTTATTTTCATTTTAATTATTAATAGTGGTCTGATTTTCTAGCCTAACTCTTAAGTGTCATATTAACTGTCTTATTCTAAAATTTCCATATGAAAATTATGCAGAATCAACCGATGGCTGTCTTTGGTAATGCTCAGTCTAACTAATATTAATGGGGGTCTACAGGTCTTGAGATGGGACTAGGAAAATATGCAATTATTTAGTCCTGTGATGAA
This sequence comes from Dromaius novaehollandiae, assembly GCF_036370855.1. Classification (NCBI taxonomy): domain Eukaryota; kingdom Metazoa; phylum Chordata; class Aves; order Casuariiformes; family Dromaiidae; genus Dromaius; species Dromaius novaehollandiae. Next base: position 43,819,104 of record NC_088099.1, on the reverse strand, counting down.
AGTTAAATCCTCAAATTTTCTAAAGCCTTTCTATAGCCTTTATGCTCAGTGAAACTGGGAAGAGGAAGAATGTTATACAGAAAGGTGGAGAATATCATCCAAAGAGGCTGATTTACAGAATTGCATAGCTCTTTCCAACATGGAGAAAGGCAAAACAAAGAGCACGTGCAGTAAAGAGTACTCTCATCACATCTTCAGTAAACAGTCTGATGGAATGGACATATTCAAAAATAAATGGCACTTGAAATATTTGCAGTCAGAAATTTAGCTCAAGACTTTCATATACATTACAGAATTTCATTGAGCATTTTTGAAAAATGTTAATGAGGATGAGGGAAAAAACTTGTTCTTACATTTCAAATTAATTTTAATTTTTATAATGGATCTCAACTCACACCACACTACTGACAGGTGGTAGCAATGACAGTATTTAGAGTTCAGTTTCATTTATGTTCTGCTTGATCTGCTTTGTTTAATTGTATGTTCTAATTCACTTAATATGCCTAACATTTGGAGTAAGTAAATTCCTTGAAGTGAAAGAGTATGTAATATAAATGTTTGAGAGGTTTATATACAATATGGTGGATTTTCCTGTTACTGTATTTGAACAGAACAAGCATGAGAAAAAAAAAGAGAGAGAGAGAGAAAAAGCAGCAGAGTGCATTATACTTTTGTTGACCATATCAAACTAAAAAGACTCCCATGACTTTCATGTGCTTCCCAGAAACATCACCCACAGAAAGAATGCATCCAAGAGCGCCGAGGGCCCAAGCCAGGATCTTATCCTCACTAGTAAGAATCTTCATAGATTCACAGCTTAAGTGCTTCTAAGCACATAGCTTAGCTCTTTGGTGTACCACAAGTATGCAGCCGTTTTGTTAAAAAGTCCCAGCTGTATAGTAATCAGCACACATTTTAATCCACCCGTTCTCTGCTATGAAATGGCAATGTAGCAAAATAGATAATTTCAACAAGCATCCACTGCATTCTGTTATAATCTGCACTTGAGCCAGTACTTCATTTCTGTAGGTGATAAACCAGGATGCCACATGGAGATGCAATAAGACTTAAAAAATCTTGGATCTCTAGGTCAGATTAGACACAAATTTATAGGGGACAGAGGCCATAAAAGGAGGAGGGCGATAAGGATGTCTCTCATGCCCAACAATACTACTCAGAATTTTACATTTTCATTCTTACATATCAAAGATGCTACATAGCACACCTTCATCTACCCTTCAACACTGCACCGATGTCCATCCCTAAGAATCAAGATGGACAAGATATGCTTGGTAGCATCATACAGTCATTCAATTTGTGCTGTTTGAAAGTGAATGTCTTTTTTTTTTAATTGATAAGGAAACCTAGGAAAAGTAAAGTTTAAGTAAAGTCTCTTTTTAGAGGGTATACTAATACTCTTGTTAAGTAGTAGAGCAGTTTTTAGAACAAAGCCAACTGTAAAATGATAGCTGACATAAATTAACTCAAATGTTCTGTCAGTTATCTGCACAACGGGATCTCAAGTTGGCCAATGTGCTAAGGGAAACATCCTGCAACTTTTCATTGAAGTGAGTGGTTTTCCTCCCTCCTCCCTTAAAAAAAAAGGCTTTTAACTTCTAAAGCCGGATTTTATTGGAATAAATAACACTCCTTAAAGTTGGCATCTAGCCTACTTCATCCTCCACTGGAGAAAGCTCTGTTAACTGTGCATGCTCACTGGCTCCTGGGGAAAGTCCCCTTTCATCCAGGTTTCCCTATCAAGTACGCAGCAGCCACAGCATGCAGCTGCCACACCACGGCAAACAAGCATCCCTTCTCCAAATTACTAAGTCAAAAGCTTTACATAGACTGTAACATACAGTACACTGAAGACTACAAAGAAATAAAACAGATACAGAACCTGGGAAGGTGACTTCTCAGTTATGAATTCACACCTGTGGCTTTGTCTGGCTGTGTGGCTTTCGGACTTGCTTCTTACTTGAAAACAGGATGAGCCCTCACTAACTGATCAAAATTGGGATCTGCAGTTATTCAACTTCCAGGAAAACTATGGCAGGAAATTGCAAAGACAATCTGAAAAGTTCTGCTGATCGTCTCTTTATATCTCTAGACATGTGTGTTCTTTTAAGAACCTCACCTGAACAATTAATAGAGATTCCTCATTGTAACTTAAGGACATGCTAGGATAGATCTTAAAGTAAGAGAAAGCATGAAAATCTAATCAGTTTCTTTTTCCTCTGAGATCGCTAAAGAACCATTCAGTTTTATACATATATGGAGTTTAATCAGACCACTCTGTCTGGAGACATAAGGCCAGGTTCTCTGCCCTTGAGCTAGCATCTTTATTCACCTGAATACCTTGTGCAAGCCATCCTCTGCTGGAAAGAATCAATGCAGAAATAATTTTTAGAGATATTTATCAAAATATTAGTACATTAATGAAAACGGAAAATCATGACTTTTAAAATATTCTAAGTAACAGATTTTATAACAATAATAAAGTTATCCCTAATTTAGTTTTTTTAACAATCTACAAAACTGTTGGTATCACTTCTAAACATCTCATTATTTATCAAATAAAATTGTTGACTAATGGATTTCACCTCAAACGTATATGTGATCAAATATATTTCTTACATTAAAAACTAGTTAATTCTATTTAAACTTATATTACAGGCTAGACTGTTAACCAAAAAATAGAAAATTATTAAAATAAAACCATTTATTTCCAATAGTGTGCCATAAACAGAAATTGGAAATAGTGTTAATAAGTACACCTTGTAGATAATAGCATAGAAACAATTTTTAATTTTGTCATAAGATATAAATTAATAAAAAATTTTAAACTGAAATTTAGAGACCATAGAAAAACAAATAATGTTTACAATTACTTTAAAACACTGACTTGAGAAAATTATTCAGACTTGTATTTACTTATGAAAATACTAAAATATTTTTCCAGATCAGAGCACTCATTCTTATGAATCATTAATGAGTTAATGAAGTAATTTACTCTCTGTGTTTTTGAAAATAATATATTCAGATGTTAAAAGACATGTTTTTGACAGATAAAGAGGTGTCTAATGACAGAGATAGATATGTATCTCCCAACACCTACTGAAATCAATAGGAGATACGCATTATCAATATCTTCAGAAGCGTAAAGACAAATATAGATCTAGTCTTAAATGTCAACAGTTTGGAAGAAAACATTATATTTATGTGAATTAGATTGTATCCGCTATCTTGACAACTTAATCCACATCTGCTCAAGCGGGTAGAAAGATTCTCCTCCCTATGGACTTTACATTACACCACATACAAACTTCAACTCATCTTAAACTGTGGCACTTCTGCATTGCTATCTACATTAAAAAAGTATTGTATGTTAACTTCCTTAATGCAAACAATTATTTCACAATACAGGAAGGGCTAAATACCTTCTTCTACTTTCACATCATTCTATGTGGATGAGAAAGATGAGAAGTCTCTGCAAAAACTTCCAAAGATCTTGAGAAACATTTCAAGAAAGATATTACAGGGAAAACATTGCCCTTTGTCCTTCATGTTGTCATAACTATTGGGCTTTAAAGACTCATACATTTGTAGAAGTTGTGTTACTGTTAATTACCTTTAAAGCATTTCACTCTTTTCCTTTCTTTTGATTTGACTGCTCTTCACCTATAGGAGTACTTCCTTGGGAGGTCATGTGTGACATACAACCATAAATATCTGGCATCTTTTCCGAAGCATGAGCTGTGGTGCATCTTCTAAATTTTACAAGCATATAAACTGCATCTTGAGAATCTTAAAGGTGCTTAAAAAATCAGTAATTGAGTGTTTTGTATGAACATCATCAACTTTCTAGTGATGGCTTAAGAGGACTTTAAAAAAAGGTCATTGTGTAATACTTGAGCAAGTATAACTCCTCTCACCTTCAGCATTAAAAAGCCTCTTCATCTTAAAAATAATTGCATAATAATTGCATACGAAGCAAATAGTTTACTTCCACAGATAGATGTTGCCTACCAGAACAGCGTTCTTGGTAGGGCGACTAAAATTTCACTGCAGCTAGTAGATCCAGCCATCACAGACACATGGAAAATTCTTGCATATTGCTTCTGGGGAAAAAAAAATCTCTATGCATATCAAATATAACTCTATATAAAACTAAGGTGCCCCAAAATTAGTGGAATTTGTAACCCTGTAGTTGACACTTGGCCTCCAAATATATTCAAAAGGTCAACTTCAGGCCAGTTTAATTTGTTTTAATCTGAGTGCCATAGCTGTTCATACATCAAATCACATTATACACATGCAGGTGAAGTCACATGTTTGTGCCAACATATGGGACATAACCAGCTGTAACAAGCAATGGCACAAATAAATGACTCTCTCCTCTTAAGGGGAGGCTTAAAGAAGGTTAAACAGACTGATTTAATCTTGTTACTTTGGCGGAGAAACGGTTTCTGGATGCTGATTAAACTTTGTTGCACATAAATCTTCAGCCACTCAGTCCTCTCAAATTCTGCACATTCTCAGACACTTAATTTTGGTGAATTTTAAAATTACAGGGGAAAAGATGCCTATGTTATTGACTGCCTCTAGGGACACAGAGCAGAAAAGTAGAAATTTTCAGGTCTGTAATTTTCAACTTTGACAGCAAAATTTTACTTACTCACTTTACATGGCCAGATTGTTTATTATATCTGCCCCTTAGAGCAGTGTACAAAGCCAGTTTAAGTCAGTGGAAGCATTTCTGCTGATTTCACTAGAGCTGGGTCAGAATGAAAAGAAATTTAAAAGAAAAGAGAAAATCATACTCCATTTTTTTTAAATCCTTCTAGCACATCTTTTCAAAGGACTATTTACCCTAATGTCACATATAAAAGGAGTATACGTATGTCATCTACTTTTCCCTACTGCTACACTGGTTTGTGTGTGTGAGTTAGAGTAAAACTTGCCTTTGCAAGTTAATTTTAAGTTTGCAACATTGTGTAGGTGTAGGTGGGGAGCTGCTTGTTTCAAATTTAATTGGAATGAAAGCTATATTCCATTTGTGTAGGTGTAGGTGGGGAGCTGCTTGTTTCAAACTTAATTGGAACGAAAGCTATATTCCATTTGAGAATATTTAGCTCTAATAGTAGATTAGAGATTTGGCATAGAGGATTTAACATTGTCCATTTAAGTTTCACACTCTGCTTAATTTGTGTTTCTTTTTTTTTTTTTCATAAAATCATATGCCAAAGAGGGGAGTATAAGCGTTAGCTTTGAATATTCATTATATCAGTTTTTGTCATATCATATCAACATGCTTTACAATAATTGTTAACTCTCAGGCTAAACTAGTCATAATAAGAGGCTTGTCACAGTTTCATTGAGAATGCACAGTGACAGACATGCATTTTCATACTAAGAATACAGTTCAATGCTGTTTCTCTAGAAGAGGGGGCTAAAATAGAGGCTTTTGGGGACCAGTGATGTCAGGCAGTCTTCTGAAGTTTTTGCTCCAAACATACTCTCCTGCAGACTGGCTTCAAGCCTTGTGGCCCTCTGTTTCACTGGGCATTTCTACAATTAGTTACCAAGAATGCATAGAGGAAAATGAATTACAAGTGGCTCCATTGCAAAAATACTCTGGGGTCCTGAAAATGGCATAGACGTGTTTGACATATATGCCTATCTCAGGGGTATCTCTCATGTTGCAAACTGTCAATCCCTATGGATTATATCATGTCAATAAACTCTAACGCAATTTTAAATACCACTCCTCTCAATTGTTCCGTTTTCTGTGTTGCTTTAGTTATTCAAAAGGAAAGCCTTCAAGAAATATACCTCAATATAATGATACACAAGTAAATAGAGTAGAGTGGACTTCTGTATGGATATAGTACACATAGTGGCTCTAAGCAAAAAATACTACAATAATTTTTAAAGCCTTATTAGTCAACACATGAACCTTCACTAATTCAATTACAGAATAACAGTGGTGGTGGAATAACAGGAAGGTGGTGTATTAGAACAACATGTCTGTAAAATATCTGTCTGGGGTAATACGACTTGTTAGCTGTAAACAAAACAATCCGTGAGAATCTATTTCAACAGTGGTCTGCATAACAGGATGCATTCAGTTTTCAAGTGTATGACTGGCTGAAGATATATTGAGCTTCTACAGTCATTCCACACCTTACAAAAGTAAAGTCTTCCCCACTGAAACTTTATTGCTAACGTAAATATTACTAGTGTAATTACATATTACTAGCATAAGGATAGGATGCAAATTGTGCCTAAGTTAAGCAAAAGATTAAAATACTACTGATGCTGTAAGGGGAGGAACTTATTTGTGCTTTAGTTGATCTCAAGACTGAAAGTACCAATCCAAGAGAACATAAACTGGAACTGTAAGAGGCAAGGACAACAGGGAATGCCAAAATAAAATAACATGTCAAAAAATTCTGATTATTTATTTCAATTAACTTTCAAGGTAACGTTTTTATTTACAGAACAGAATTTCTCAAGAAGATTTGCTTCCACCCGGAGTAAAATACTCGCTGTGTAGGAGGGATCCTGAAGAAATGCTCAAGTTGCTGATTTACAAAATCTAAAGCAGATTTGTGTTGGGATCTTGTTTCTATTTTCAAGTTTTTGTAGCTAGCCAAGACAATTTGTTCTTGGCTTTTTCTTCCCTTTCAGTTTTCAGAGGGCTACCCAACAATAAAACATGTCTAAGAAAATCATATTAACATTACAGATAGCAAATCGACTAAATCTTACCCACTTCTGAAGTTGCAAGGGTCACATATGCAGTTAAATCAAGGCACTTCCAGGTGAAGAAGAGAGGTGGTGAAGATTATGTAAATTCTGCCAAGGATATGTAATGCCAACTGCATGCTGCAAATCCTCCACACCACGAGTTTGGAAGGGTTAGGCCAGTAAAGAAGCGCTGATGAGACCACTGAAAATGCTGAATGGATTCATCAATATGGATTCATCAACATAAAAAAACAGTAGGAATGGAAGGGCATGCTAAAGGTGTAGATTACCTTTATTGTTGCTCTGTGGACTGAACAAGAAGATTACTTTTCCTTCCTATTAGGTCAAATTTAGGTAAAAAAGGAATCAATATATAAACACTTAGGAGAGAAATAGATGGTGAATGATAAATGACTAGGATCAATTTAATAGAAGCTATCAGGCCACAATAATCAGAAGCCTTCTCTGAAAAAAAGAAAAGAGATAGTTTGCTTCGTAAAGTGAACATAATCGTTTTAATAGATTTTAGTAAAGGTACTCATACGATCTATCCTGGAAGCTTTATAGATGAAATAGCAAATCTAGTGTTAAACAGTGGCTAAGATTAAACAATGAATCATAGAAAAATAAGGCTGGAGCGCACCCTAGGAGGCCATCTAGCCCATCCCCTTCCCCAAGACAAATGACACAAAACCCACTCCTAACACATTTATCTAACCAGTTCCTAAAAACTTGCAGCAGATGAAGATTCCAAAATCTCCCTAGGCAAACTACTCCTTTACTTAACTATCCTTTACAGTAAGATTATTTGTCTTAATGGTCAGACTACTCACACCACTTTCTGCCCTATCCACAGAAAACAGACTGTACTCTTACCCTTTTAGTGTCAACCTTTTACATACTGAAGACATCTCTCCGCAGTCTTCTATTTTCTATCCCAAACAGCACTAATTCTTTCACCTTTGCAAAAAACCCATGCCCTCAGAGTGATTACAAGGCTAAAATAAGTGGATAGAATATGGGAGATACTGCAGATAGAAGTATAAAACAATACTCATTCCAATATTGATAGCAATCATCTGCAGTCATGTGTTGAGATATGCTCATGGTACAGCCACTTAGCAGAGTTGGCAGAACCCCACAAGATGCCTCATCATTGTGTAATTTAGATCAATCTTAAAAGTAGTCCGAGGAAAGGTAATAATAATGAAAGAAGACCATAATTATGTAGGGATAGGTTCTTCAATGCAGCCTAATGCAAAGCTATCTGATGGTCTTAACTTCACAATATCTTTGTAGTTCATGGAGATATCTCCTTAATACAGAAATGGCAGTTAAAAGACAGGATTTCCACAAACTAGGAATTCTGCTGAAAGTTTGATGACAAATCCTTAATCTTGAAACTATGCGTCTTCCAAGGTGAAGTTCAGCTTGACACACAATAGTGTTCAGTATCTCCTACACTTCCTTCCATTTTCAAGCTCCTTTGACATCAATGGAAAGCAGTCTTATACAAATTCTTATACAAATAGGAAAGAGAAAAATGACACTATTTTCAAAAGGATATCATATTAAATTTCACTAGCCAGTCTCCATTAAAAAAAAAAAAAAATTGTAGCCCAGGAGAAGAAGTTGAAGTAGTTTAAGTAGTTTAATACTCAGATTAGTAACAATATATACAATTAAACATGCCATGAGATCACTGAGTTATCATCACTACTCTCATCTCCTTCTACAGAGTTGCTATTTTATATAGCAGTTGCTTTAAATTCCAAGAAGCCAAAGTCTGACATGAAAATTGTTAGGCAAAAATAGGATTTTCTTATAATTACATTTGTTTTCTACTGAAATGTTGAAAGCATTAGGCCCATAACAAATGAAAAAAATATATATTGTAAAAAGCAAGCATTTAAAAGGAAGCTAAAGCATATGAACTGTAGATATTTTTATGACCTTTTAATATGTTATACAATTTAATTGTCAGACACATGCAGTAATGTTTCAAAATTACAGTGGACCAGGTCCATCCATAGATATATTCCATACATGTCAATGAATGTATCCTGCACTTCTTTAAAGTGACTTCTAAACTTCCATTGAGAATGCCAATTGTAGAGTTCATACGCTTCCATTGATACTATAATAGATCACTGTCTCCTACACTTCCTTTGACTTCTGAACCATTATGATGTCAATGGAAAAGTCTATACATGATTTGCCTACTGAGAGGAGAGAAAACAAGACAAAGGACATATTTTAACATCCTTTCATATTTAAAATGTAAATATTTAGCATATTTAGATAGGCTATGTTACTAGCCTATCTAAATGACAGAAGTGGAGAAGTTCAATAGGAAAACTTGACTTATATTTCAACTTATTCTGTTAGTTAAGTACAGACAGCTGGTGCTGCTCTTTCTGGAAAAGGGGCTTTTTGCCTCTGTGGTACAATCATCAAGTGATTTAGTTTATCTTTGACAAATAAAGCATATATTCTGATTGGATTTCCCTCTGCCCACCCCAAGGAAAAAAAAATGAAGAAAACAAAAAAGGTAAGTAAGAATCTCCTGCTACAGTCCAGAGTAGCTTCCTAGACCTTTGGCAGGATTTCCCAAAAGTAGAGGGAGAGAGACAATTCCACAACTGTTTTTCCCCTCACCCAAAGGAAGGGGGTGATGCAGTGGCTCTGTTTTCTGCTCCCAGGATGTGCTACGTGGCACATCACAGCCAATGTGGCGCTGCTGTGCAAACTCTTTGCAATTGGTGTAAATGCTACCTTGCCTGAAAGAAAAGAAATTCTGCTTGAGGCACAGAGCCGTTCAAAGCCTTTTACAATGTCGAAGGACCAATCTAGCCATAAGTGATCTTATGCAAGAGCTGCAGGTTAGCTTTGAAATGATGAAGTACCATGCGACAAATCTAACTCTGACACTCTTCACTTTCTTGGTTTAAGTGAGACCTTTAATTTAATTTTACTTTAGGGTGTTTTGGTGGTTAATCAAATGCAATGTGGTAATGCAGAGCCCAGTGGAGATCTTTTGTGATTACTAGACTAGTCTTCAGATAGAGCACATGTCTCTCAGATGCTAATAGCTTCTTCAGTATGCAGCACCCTCCAGCATTTGGGGGTGGTGTGACAACATACATGGAGACAGAGGTATGATTGAAACCTGAACCTTGGTATAGATCCGTCTGCTTCCTACCTTATCGTCACTTTTCATGTCTCTGCACTGCAGGCTGTTTCTCACTTGACTCTTACTTTTTTTGTATTGATGGAGACTTTGAAAGCCAAAAACCACTATAAGGGCAGGAAATGCAAAGTGTGGTCACTTTCTGTAACCTATTATAAAACAAAATTGCTCAGTATCTTTTGTGTAACATGAGGTTTCATTTATTGATTCAGAGTAGCATCATCATACCAGAAAATTCTGTAATGCATTGCTACCTCTCAACAACACACACAAAAAAGGCGGGGGGGGGGGGGGAAGAAATATATAGAGAGGCAAATGTAGCCTTGTTTTCTCCTTATTTTCTATAAAGGACTTATCTACCTCATGACAGACATCTGCAATTTCAATTTCAACTTGGTTTTGAACTTTTCTTTACCTCGTATAGACTTCATCTTCTTGTGGACAGACTGCCAAAGGATATATATAGCAGGCTCATCCTACACTTTGATTAATATATTGGAATGTGGGTATTGCTAAGTTTCCAACTCTGCCCTTTAAGATAAAGATACTTCTATTATATCTTTTCAAAATATCGAGAAGGTTTCAGCACAAATATATTTAATTGAGCCATCTCTAGGCCCAACTTAAAAAAATGCGTAAAACCCACTGATTTATAATGGTTGACAGTGATACGCAAAACAGATAAAAGCACTCATCATATTCTTACATGGCCCATTCCAAATGATAGAAATACTTGCAGTTAACACGATACTTATCTTTTCTCTAAATGGCTCTCCTCTCTAAACTATATTTTTTTCCCAAGAGATATATCCTCTGAAGATTACTCACCCAGAGAATGGTAAAGAATAGGTCCTCATTTTTCCATATTTATGAAGATAAAAGTAATTGATGATTAACTGACACTCAGATATTTTAATTACTTAAGTCCAGGGAGTACTGGGATGTGTAACTCACTTCTTTCCTACCCAAAAAAGGATCACACCCTTTTCTTTCCGTCCCATTCCTAAGAGTGGTATCCTATATCTTAAGGATTCTGGTGCCTATCAGTCAAGGAAGATGACAATTTTCAATGTACAAAGTTATTATAAAGAAAACTACAGCATGGATTTCAGTTATGCATCTTACAGGGCTTGAATTAAAGTATTATCTTGGTGTTGGTGTACAAGCAGAAGTGTCAGGACCTTTCTATACTTGAAAACACTAGTTTATGCAAGTCATTCACAACTCCCTGATGGAACCATACCATATCAGCATCAGTAAGCAAGGCTGCTTGGGCACAAAACACCACTAACTCATAATCTGCTATCCACAACTTGCTGAGAAGGAAGTGAGAATAGGTGAAGAACAAGAAGTTTCTGAAAACATTTCTAAGACATACAGAAAGTCTGCTCCACAGTAGATTATTTGTTGTGCTGCTAATTTTCCAGGAAAAATATAGATGTGCTCTAGACGATATTACATTTGGTACCCATTCCAGACAGAGGATAAATAAGGACTCTCTAATACACTTGGCAGCCAGATCAAATGGCTATGAACTGAAAAGGAAGGGGGGAAAAAAAAACAATCCAGTGCCATAATACTGCTCTGACTATTGGCTGAAGTATGACCCTATATATATGTCCTATAGGACAAATTGTAAATTCTCTTTTTTGACTACTTTCACAAACACATATGTTTAGATTTATTTTTATTGTCCAGCTTGCTCTCAGCTCTACAAAGAAGTGGATAATCTGCCCAGTAGGTACTGTAATCACAGAAAAAATTTACCTTTACTGTATATCCACTGTTATAGATAATTTTAAAAAGTTCTAAATTGAAAGCACAGAATTAGAAACAAGGGGTTCTACATGGTCTAAACTTACCTCAGAAGGTGACTTCTGCTGTTACCTTACTTCCTCATGCAGTAGTTTCACCATCTGTTAAAACAGGGCTAAGCATATGTATCTAGCAGTAAGGTACTATGCGTAACATTTGCAATTTTTCAAAGAAATGCCCATCTGTGTGAAGAGCAACTCAGTATAAGCATCTAGCAAGCAAACAGTTATTTTGTTGTTCAATGGAGTAAAGAGTAAGAAATAAAGCTTATATAGAACAAAGCAAGAATTTTTAACATTAGATAATAGTAGTGACATAACTTTTCTTTAACATTTCAAAGTGCTAAGTAAGATTTTAGTATTAGATCTCCCAGAGGGGTAAGTGACTGCCTGACTTCCAGTGAATGACTTGGCTCCAATCTCAGAACGTTTAAAAAAAATCTCTTTATTCTTCAGAGTTTTCTGTTGTCTTTACCACCAACCTATAAATTTATCAAGACATTCACTGTAGCCTTACCTAATATTCAACCATTATCGACCGCCTGCCTGAGGTTTTATTGATGTGCAGTGTTTATTCACTGAAAAGTATGGAGATGAAGCAATAGTTATGGAACTCTGCAGGTTCTGCTCCTGCCTCGAACAGAAGGCAACTGTACACATGCCCTTCTGGGGTGGGGGGAAAGCATCAAGCTTTAATTTTTTCCCATTGCAGTGATAAGAGAAAAGCTGCTTTGAAAGCAGTTGCTTTTATTCTCAGTGTTGGGTATATTGTCATCATTCACTTAGCTTAAAAAGTAACTTCAAGAATATGACTCCTGAGCTCGTTCACTGGAACTGCACACCTAATTTCCCCCACCTCTGTCCAATACATGCAGAGTGAGGGAACAAATAATGCATTAGGTATGCATGGCTGTCCATATTTAAGTATAAACTCTATACAGGTAGTAAGTAAGGATTTCAACAGTACTGGTCTCTTGTCTCTTCATATAAAACACACAGATTGAAAGGAACAGTGTTGAGAAGAATGTAGCCGACCAGCAGAAAATAAGACAAAATTTCTAATACTGTAACAAAGACAATAAAAGTTACTGAGCAGCAGCCCCAAGAAGTTATTTCCTCTTGGATGGTAATGTGTGTTAGGTCAGTTGTCTTTTTCTAAGCAAAGGGCATTTGACCTTTCCAGTGAATAGAGCTCACTAAATTGCTTCCTGTTTCAGAATCTGTGAAACCACAGGCTGAACATCCTCAAGAAACCTGTGTAGGGTGAATATGCACCCAAAGCGGGTGCTTCAGGAGCAGCTTGTAGTAGAGGAAACATGATTTGCAACTGAGTAGGAGTTGAAAGAGCAAAGATCATGGAATACAGACAAAATAACAGTACAGATAATGACTCTTCTGCTTTAAAAGTCACAGAACCCAGAAGAACAAAAGGGTATCTGGATTCATCTTCGGTACCACAGTGGAAAAAAATATTCAGGTATAAAATGTTTCTCTCTGAACAAACGGCACTAAGAAGCATTAAAAAAAATTAAAAAGCAAAAAAAAAAATCAAGCATGCTAGCTTGTTGCTAAATATGTACTACTCAAAATAAAATAAAGCTTGCATGATTAATGATATAAGCTGTACAAGCACTAGTGGAAAGGTTTAAAAGATAAGAAAAAAGGTTAAGCCATGCTGAAACTGAGGTTTCATATATTGTATGTATTCTTCTAGGGTTTGAGCGCTTTTTTTTTTCTCTCTGTTTTGAGGTACTGAACGTGAACCATTAGGTGATAACGATCAAAACACATGGGGAGTTCACAAAAACAAAGAGTTGAAGTGTGGGTCACAGTATGGCTGCAAGTAAATTAAATGTTTGCTTTTAAGGCATGCCATTTCATTGTTACTAGATAGGCTCTTTTGACCACATCCCACATTCCTGTATAGGCATCCCACTACTGAACAGCGCCCAACTCCACAAAAATATTGGCAACATTACAGAGTGCTGTAGACGATTGCACATGGTTGTTGCTAGTTACTCTCATTAAGCATATAACTTTAAATTTCACCTTGATTTCATTTAAATGTTTAGATACACGGACATTTGAAATGGAAGGCGAAACCGTGCTACCAAATTGGAATACTTGGACAGCTATTTAGTTTAGTTTTAGTTAAACAATTGCCTGTGGCAACAAAGTTATACCTATCACATTACATAAGTGCTCAATTGTTCTTTACTCATTCACTTTAATTTTCCTAGCTTACTTTTATAAAGTAGTGAGATCTGAGACAGATCTCGGTCACTGAGGACAAATTGTTCTCAGAGCAAAAAATAAGATTTTCCCCCCCCTCATCTAGAAAGAGCATAAATTTACTTTTCAAGTTTTTATTTTTGTCACATTAATGCCTCAATTTTTGTTACGTTTCTGTGTCTTCTGCGGCAAAATTCACATGGGGACTGGCATGCTTAGTATCCAGTTATTGGTGACCAGTTTGTAACCAACACCAACAGCTTGAACTGAAGCACTAAAAATATCTACTCTGCCTCCTCCGGGAGTGTAAATTTTGCCAAATGCTCTCAAAGACTTCAGGCAAGTCACTGTTAGGTCTATAATGTTTCTGGGTCCATCCTGTTTTTGAGCTAGATAAGTATGAATGAGGAATGTATCTGGCACTTTTTAAATGAAAACAATATAGCTTATTTTTAAAAGGTAAAGTTTTGAAACTCAATTAATTGTCTTGGTGATACCATAATTCAGCTAGAAATCTTGCAGCTGAAATTTTCAGATGTGTGTATCGAAAATTCGGCACATAGCAAGAGAAATCTCAGGAAAAAACAAGCCCCTTTCCTGTGTTGCTAGCAACAATAGTAGGTTCTTCCCCCAAATCCTCTATAGACATTAGCAACATCCTGCTTTAAGGAACAGTTTCATCAGCTAGCATATATATTGCATTTTACTAACACCAGCAGCAGATTTACTGGCATAAGAAGTAGAGTTGTGAGTTGTAAGTTGTGTGAAAAATATACTTACCATGCTTAGACATGTACAGACTGTTGTGTATCAAGCGAACTTGCATCCTTACGCGTGCTAGTGCTGTGATTTTTTTCTATTAAATGAGCCACAATAGCAGATAGCACAGTCAACTGCGCTGTCCAAGGGCATGTCCGTGCTCTCTTTCAGAGGGCCAATAAAAGGTGCATTCATGTGTAGACTTCTACTCTCAGAAATATTAGTCTGGCTGGTAAAATTCTGGAACTAAAGCAAAGATTGTACAACAGATGTCAGCTGCTTGTGACTACGTACACCAAGGAATATGTAAGCTATATCTAGGGAGTCCACTAATTTCACTGTACAGGAGATCTGGACAACTATGGAAAGTGTATGGTCTGCAGACCGAGAAAGTGCTCTTTCTTGTGCTTTTTCCAAAGCAAGGAACATAACTCTTCCCCCAGTAAAAATAGTGTTTATCATTTCAGTGCCTTTAGGAAACATTCAACTCAGGGTTTTCAAGATAAGTATCCTGATTCAGCCACATTAAATGTTGGTAGACCTGCCATCCTTCTGACCTACTACGTTGCAGCTGTCATCTTAGTATGACTCCTGTTCTCAGCAGGATGACAAATCTCACCCTAATTGAGCAACTCTGTATTTGAAGTCTGAAATGTAAAAATTCTAAAATTCACTATAAGAATTTCCTTACTGTGTAGTACTTAACACATCAAATGCACTCAGTTCAAAAGAAAGTAGATGCCACAGGGTTAGCCAGGCATCCAAAAGTCAGACTATGTCCTCCTTGATTATCCTCATCACCAAAAATTGAAAGTAACAATTACATTTGACTAGTGGGTCTATTGATGTAGGAAGTAGGAAAGAAGCCAGCTGATACCACTATAAAATAAAGTGATAAATAATAATAAAAAGTGATAGATACCACTGTGAAAGTGATAAATACAGTAAAGCAGTCCCCCAAATACAACTGCAGTTCTCCATGCTTATTTTAACCAATAGTATACATTCTCAAATTAAAAATTAAATGGTCATCATGCTGTTTGAAGTAAAATGGATTAGAAGGGAGGCTTGAAGGATAATTCTGATCAGCTGCTGATGAATGTCATTTTATTTACCAGTCACAGACAAATCATTTAGGTGGATACTGCAGTGTGCTGTAGGATTGAGGAATCTGAGAGGTTTAGCTAGATTGCAAAGCAAACTAAGGAAGATGAGGGATGTAAAGACAGTCTTATTGGTGTTGTATTCTAACTTTGTTTAAAGGTCAAAGACTTGATCCTTTCATGAACACTGTTACTAACTTATTGTCCAGGAACTCCATATTCTTCTCTATAAAACTGCTGACCACTATCTTTTCTTACATTTCCTTAACATTTTTTATTCTTACACACTAGGTTGCACTATTAGCTCTGTGTCTGCATATATAAGCATGTAATAAACACACGCACAGGTCTCTCTCTCTCTCTTTCACTAATAAAAGCCAAAAAAAGTGAAAAAGCTTTTTTAAAAAAGAACAATGTTGCCAGCAATACAGTTTTCATATTAGAACTAGAAATAGCTTGCTGAGAAAAAAAAAAAAAATCAGGGTAGAAACTATCTATTAAAAGCAGCACAACAGGGAATTTTCAGAGAATCAGTGATCAATGATCTTTTCCTAAACTGCTGAATGAACTTCAACTAGATGAATTTAGATGGGTTGACTGTCATGAAAAAAAGGCAGATTGCTGTTGATATAGGTAAGTCTGTTATAAATATGAGTCAAGGATGTTAAGTTTGCCTCAGACAAATTGGCCATTATTTGTGTGGTATCTGATGTCCACAAAAGAGAGCAAGGCAAAACCTTAAAGTATCCCAGCAATTAACTCTAAATATTAACTATAAATAATATGCAATAAGAAAAGGATTCTCTTTGTTGCTTACAAGTATCTACTTTATGGACTATCAGAAACCTTCACTTTCACAGGCTAGTCTAGCTGACAATTTTCACAAGCCCTAAATGCCTATACAGAAAGTGATAGCAAATGAACAGTACCACAATATGCTATTTTAAGACCTGAGAACAAAAACAAAACAAAAAGACACAAAAAAGAAAAGAGAGAGAGAGAGACTTACAGACAGATGCAAAAGGGAAAAAGAAAAAGGGAAAAAAATGATCATTTTTCTAAGTCATGGAAAGGAACAAACTGAGATCAAAAGTATACTGTGTTTCAAATTAAGACAGAGATGAGTGAAAGTGTGTTTTTCTAGTGTACTAAATGAGTTGAAGGAAAAGTTTGAGAAAGAATGGAGATCAGATTTGGAAACGGAAAATTCAATAATAGATATTAGATTGGATTAGATTGAGGGATATATAGTGAGTAACAAAATGTCTAAAGCGTTGACGTATTAAAAAACTCCAAAGAGCTCCAAAGAAACTCCAAAGAAATCTAATAGAAGCTAATTTTCTACTCATAACATGTCACAAGGTGACCATCTAAGTCCACTCTGCTGAAACGTCAGAAAATTTATTAATAAATGCCACTCGGTCAAGCAGATCTGTTCTCTGTCATCAGAGACACACAGTGACAGCAGCAGTCATTGCTGCTCCCACAGCATCTGTGTCTGCCCAAGCCAGATGTGACCAGTAGAGACAAGAATATCTCAAGGAACAAATAGTGGACACAATACTATTTTTACTGTATTCACTACCTGACAAGGAAAAACCCAAGTTCTTTGTCAAGTCACTGTCACTGCTTTTATTAGGCTATCTAGGGAATAATATTCCCCTCTCTCAGCATTGTTCAATTTGTGGCTCCAGGGACAAGACGCTGGGAGACAACCAAAAGTAGTAAAGGAAAGGAACAGCTTTGGCTTCATTTCTCCTCACTGCCTGGAATAGCTGGCCAAGCACATCAGATACAAACCTGTTTGCACAGAGAGGTGAGGTAATCTTTTCCTTCCTCATTGGAAGAGAGAGTAGGAAGAAAAATGATGGGCTGCAGTTTGTTGTCTAAACTGCTATGAGCTAAGATGCTCCTTATACTGGTCAAATAGTAGTAATTATGTAAAAATGGGATTCAAAAAATGACTTCTGAAAAGAATCAGATCTCACAGATTCTCAATCTAAACTCCCAGAAATACATCAGTTACTTCAGAGCATTGTCCCTTTTTAGGATTTACCTACAGTTTGTGGACCACGTAGAGCACAAAAAGCAAGACAGCAGCTGGACTGCACTAAAGGGCTTAGCTCTCCTCCAATGACCAAACAAAACTGCTAAAATTTAGAGCAGAGACAATACTAAGTCATATAATAAACAAGTTAATCAACACAGTTCTTAAAAATTTGCTTGAAGAAAAATCTGCAGCTGATTCTCAAACAAAAGAAATGAAATAAGTAAAAGATAATTCCACGGATAAATGTTCCTATTCAGTAGTGCTAAGGCTTGATTAAAAACAAAACAAACAAAAAAACAAAGAAAACAACCCCCCCCATCAGTTTCCAAAATTGTAGTACTCTTATTTTAAGACTGTGAAGTTGGAAAAAAAAACCCACATATTGGTTCAGAAGCTACTCAAGAATCTTCAGGAAGTTTTTTTTTTTTGTATTAAAAAATAGCTGCTTATAAATATTGTTATTTTTCTAGACTTATATTCACAAATGTTTCAACTCCTTTGAAACTGTACGGCTGCGATACATTATTTGACAAAATTAAATAATACTCTAAAGAAACAAAGTAGAACCCATTTTACTGATACATAAGCAACTAATACAATTTTGTATGGGGAAAACAGACATCTTTGATCAACTAAAATCACAATACTATCACCCATGGACTGAGAGGTGAGAGAAATTGAACATCTTTACACAGGAACAAGTACAATACTCAAACAAAATTGCTGAGGTGCATTTATTCCAGAGACATATTCTTAGTCTGAGCAGTAAAGATTACAACACCTGGAACTCATTTGTAGTGATTAAATATCTGTGTTGTTATACATAAGTGAAATCCAATTGCATGAACTTTTGCAAAAATTTTCAAAAAGCCTTAGATTTATCCTTGGAAAGACAAGGAAGTAGAGTGCTCAGAGACTGACAAACTGAATGTGATGAAAGTATGAAAGGTAATCTCCAAGTTTTATTGCCAGATGTTTGCATATTAAAGGGTTCCAGACTGTATGCCAGACAAGCAGTTACTAAAATAAGTAGAAGAATAGTGAAGTAGTTTGTTCCTACCCTTACAAAGTCTAAGCCTCAGTTTTCTCTCTGATCTTTGTCTTACTGTTTTGGTAGGTTGCTTGATAAATTTTTAAGTGATTCGGGCTTCCGCTCAAGTCAGAAAATTACCCCAATGTCTCTTGTGCACCTTTTCAGGGGCTTCTCTTCTACTTTTCTCATTATTCACTTCTGCTTCAGGTTTCAGCAGGCTAAAAAAACTTTCATTATATAATCCAACATTTTCTGAATGTTCCCCACATTTTTGTTTGATTGATCCAACATGCATTCCTGTTCAAAGTCAGAAATAACTGCAGTAAGCCATCACTGCCATCAAAGAGCTAGTAAATAAAGGAGCTAGGTCAAAGACATAGCATTCAGGTAATAACATTAAATTAGCCTAATGATTGACTTTTTTCCCCCCAGCAGTTATTTATCAATATATACAGAACAAGGACCCCAGCTACATTTGATTAATGCAAGGCGAATGTAACCAATAAACTCTTTCCTATCCATGTCTAATAACCCCATTTAATCTGTGTTAACAGAATATACCTTCTTCTTATTGCGCTCATCTCACCAGCATATATACCTATTCATGTTGTGAGCCTAACCCATGGAGAGGAAGGCTAGAAGCCGGGGAGAGAGTTTTCTTTTATCTAAGTTGAAATGCAAAGACATTTCTTCCCAAACAAAGTCCTCAGAGAGTCCTTTAAATCTCTAACACTGGAGATGAAATTAACCTGGGTAACAATTTACTAATACGTAAATTCCTGGACATCAAAATTTGACTGGATAAGTTGATAGAGGGGTATAAATGGATATGATGATGTTCACTAGACTCACTGTCTTGGATGGATCTAACTTCTACATGGATGATAACTACTCACTCAAGCATACAAGCAAGCAAGCAAGCAAATAAAAATAGCTAATTGAGCTATTTCCTCTATAGGGGGGGAAGAAAGAATTATTGCTATTTTTATCTGTAGTAGCTGAGTGCCTTCTGATTACTTACAAAAATTTGGGTCATATAATTTATCTAAAGAAATGAACCCCATTGCAGCAAAATACCTAAATACATATTGAACTTTAAGTATGACAACAGACCCACTGTCTTAAATGAAAGCCTTCACATACTTCAATGCTCCTTTTAAATTATTTACCAAGCTAGAATCTTCATAGCTAGTATCCAGTTTACACTAATTTTCAGCAAGCTGAAAAAATAATAGCTGATACTTATCATTTTATTTGAAGTATTTAAGAGAAAGGGCAATCTTGAAACAAACAGTTTTCTGAAAAAGTAGAATTTTCCGCTCTCAGTGAGGACAAACAATAAGGATGCTGTAATGTCAGGACTCTTTCCAGAGTTCAAGAATCCATTGGAAATATCATCCATAAGGTCTGGGTATTTAGAGGCTCACAAGCAAATCTTACACTTTTTGAGATTTGCAAAGTCAACTTTTGTCCTTAGACTGCTGCTGGTCTTTACAGTGGAATTGAATAACTTTACCTTTTTACTACCCCAAGAGATCACTCAGTTTTTTTTCTAGATGTTCAGCAAGTGCTAGGGTGAAAGCCTTGAACAACAGAACAGGTAAGAGGAACAAAAACACAGGACTATGAACCTGCCATTTATTAGCTTCATCAAAATTCAGTTATTCTGCTGTGAACTTGTATATGAAAGTATTTTGTTCCTCCAACACATAAACAACATTTTGGTCTCATTTTATTTTCTGAAACATGACCTGGCATATTTTTTGGTCTCACCGTGAGGATAGAGAACAAATTCTGATATATCAAAAGAATATCTATACAACTCCAAACTTATTCCTCTTCACAACCTAAGACATAACATTATTTTTCAAGTCATGATATGGTCATACCTTACAAAATAAAAAAGCTTTATCTGGATAGTATAATCTGGTGACCGGAACCTGAGATAGCACAGGCTAGTCCGGTGCAAGAGTTCTCACTGCAAAGCCACATCCTAATTCCTGTATTGTCATTGTCCCTATACTCACTAACGAACCTAGTATAAGCTGTGTTTTTTTAATGATAAGACATTGTATTCTTTCTCAGCCTCCCATCAATTATGTATATGTCATTTTGGGCAGAACTACAGAGTCACTAGAGGACTCTCAGCATTCAGAAAATACAGACTGCAGCCTACTACAACCTCAGGGTATGCAGAACATCGAGAACCTATGTTTTAACCTGCATCTCACAAAGGTAAGTTTCAAAAATTGAAGTGTATTGCTTCTAATGTTTGAAGCAAGTCCAAATCCAAGTAAGCTACTTTGCTGAGAGGGCCAGGAAAGTAAATAAAAAACAAGTAATAAAAAAGTAAATTGCACAGTGTAGACATAATCTAAGTTTCAGTGACAGAAAAAAGTTATGGAGATGGTCAAGGATTAAACTTACAGGGGGTATAACAGAAGATGACTCCATGATTTGAGTGCTGCAATAAGTGCACGACAGACAATTTAATCAAGGAGAGGAAGTGGACAAAGTCTACTTGAAACATCTGGAAGAAGCCTCATAACTGCAGGCCCTGGTTCTCGAGGGGGATTTTAACCACACTGATGCCTTGAAACAACACTGGGTTTGAACCGCCACTCATCTCCTGGAAGGGGAACATAGCAAGGCACAAGAAATCCAGAAGACCTACGGAGCGTGCCAGGGACAATTGTTGACACAGGTGTTGACAAGCTGGGGGGTATGCCTTCCTGGATCTGCTACTCACAAAGAGAAGGAATGGGTTGGGAGTGTGATAGTCAATGGCAATCTCATCAGAAGTGACCAGGAGACAGTAGAGTTTAAGATCCTGAGAGAAGTGGGGAAGTCAAGTAATAGAAAAAATGATCAAGTCCTAGGCTACTCTCCTGAAGTCCATGTTCAGGGAGCAAGTAGGCAGAATCCTATGGGAGGCTGTTCTGAAGGGCGAAGGGGCCCAAGAGAGCTACCTAACGTTCAATGACAGTCTCCCCGAAGCACAAGAACTGGCCATTTTCCAATGTGCAGAAGGTCAAGCGCAGGAGCTGAGCTTGGCTGAATGTGAAACTCCTGACTGAGCTCAAATGCAAAAAAGCAAGCATACAGAAGTGGAAGCAAGGTTGGGCTACTCCAAAAGGTTGTGAAAATATTGCCTGGGCATACAGGAGTGGAATTAGAAAAGCCAAAGCTCAGACAGCAGGAGATGCAAAAGGCATCCAAAATTGGTGTCTTGGAGGAAAAAGGAAGACTAAGAAAAAGCAGGGGCTGTTGCTGAATGAGGCAGAGAAGTTAAAGACAGAAGACAAAAAAAGGCTGAGGTACTTGATGTCTCCTTTGCCTTGGTTTAACTTGCAAGGGCTGCTTTCAGCTCTGCCTCATAAGTCCTGGAACCGAGCATTGGGGAGTAAAGTATTACTTGGGTTATGAAGAGTAAGAGACTCCTTAAATGTGGACACACAAATCCATGGGATCAGACTGAATGCCTTCTGAAGGTGCTGAGGGAACCAGCAGTTTTCACTGCAATGCCACCTCCTGGGATCTCTGAATGACATGACAAGTATGGTAGCTGTCTGAGCACTGTAAACAGGCAAATATCTCACCTGTTTTCAGGAAGAGCAGATCTAGGGAACTACCAACTGGTCAGCCTAACCAGTTTATGGAGGAAGAAGCAATGGACATAAGTTGAAGCAAGGGAAATTCCAGTTGGATAGTAGGGAGAAATATTCCCCAAAGAAGGTGGTCAAGCACTGGAACAGACATAGTAGAATTGCCATCTTTGGAGGTGATCAAAACTCAACTGGGCAAGGCCTTGATCCAATTTTAGTTGGGTCTGCTTTGACCAGGGGGTTAAGACTTGGTGAACTGCAGATGCTCCAGTCTAAATTATTTTATGATTCTAAGATACCAGAATATGTCATGAAGACTGGCATGAAATATATTAATAGAAGAGAAAATGGAAAATGGTGGTGAGAGCTTTGCAAAGAGGAATTTCTTTTGAAAAGATCAGAAATTCTAAAAATGTTAAGGTGGAAATCTTTTGAATAAAATTAAAATAATTTAAGACAGGAGAAAAATCCTACTAAGACAACTTTTTAAAAGAATGTATAAATTTCCTATTTTTACCTGTTCATGAAACTAGACAAAAAGCTGTCAGTTCATAAGAATAGTCCAAGTCTCACAGAAACTAAAGACACCCCACTATTCCTTTAACTACTCAATTACTGATGGCTTTCACTCCAATAATTTCTGTGCATCTAGGAAAAAAATATTTGGAAAACTCATGTGACAGTAAAAATGAATGAGATTTGGATGCCAACTCACTTGAGGTGCCTTTGAAAATTTAACTTTTTTTCATTAACTTTCTTTTGCCACTACCAAAGGCCATTTCACAATAGGAAAAAAAAGTATCCCAAATTCTGTAGCCAAACTGTTGCAAGTGATTGCTTCATCTGTCATTTTCTCTATCAGTTGGCATTCCTGCAGATAAAAGAAGTCTTAGTGCCATGAGATGAGTAAGAAATTGGGTCCAATATAGTATGCTAGCAGACTGATTTTCTCACTCACACGCCTTCATATTGAGTGGGATGCGACTGCCAAACCAAATTCAGAAGAAACTGTGGATTTGAATGTTAGCGGCGGGGGGAAAACAACAGTATCATTAAAGCTGTCTGCTAACTACATTTCAGATTATGAATATATTCAGCTTAAGGATTTGGGGAATTTCACTTTCTCTGCATTTTTTTTTGGTCAATACAATAAGGATGAGTTTGAATGGGCAAAATTGAGGTGTAAAGGTCAGTTAAATACTTCTATTCATTGAAATAGCACCTCCTAATTAGGTGTTATTTAAAATTATAATTGCTAGATTTATAGCAATTTTCAGTTCATAAACATATATGACTATGTGTCTATACATCATAGAGTAACATTCATCTCCTAAATGCTGTCAGTCCAAGAAAGGACCAGGTTCAATAAACTGCAAGTCTCTTGTGAAATCTTGACGAATAAGTACTTATTTAGTAACTTGAAGAAACTAAATGTTTCACAAGCATTACTTCCCTCCCCACTTCATATACTGAGACTCCTGTATTAAACTAAAGTATTAGAAGGACAACACACCAAAAAACACTTGAGAAAACTTATAACTTATCAATATCCATATCAAATCTACTATTTAAGACTCTCTCTCTATGCCCTAGGGTATTTTAACTTAAGCTGACCACTTGCAGCACATCTCCAACGTTTCCTTGCCCCTGCCACTTTGCTCCTTTTCTCCACACCTCCGCACTCTTTCTCTTGGGGTTAGAAGGGAACCGAGGGCCCTAGGAAGTCAGGTCAGGGGCCTTGTAAGAAGTACCTGCTTAGCCTGCCACAAATTAATGAGTTCCTCATTTCTTCTGCTGTCAACTGCAGCTTCTGTGAAAACCATCAATTCACAGAGAAATCCCACTGCTTGCCCTGAGGCATCTATTCCCAGTAAACCAGGCACTTCATTTACTGATCCCTTCCCAAGAACACACTCTAGTCTTGCTTGAAAGTATATTTAAAGCGCAACTCAGAAAGGAAAAGAAATGATATCATCTACCACAGTATATCAGACCTCAGGATAGAAAAGGCTGTCATAGAAGTTGGGGGATGAGGGTTCACACCCTGCAAACAGGGTTTGATGCTGCCTCTTGCCATGGAAGTGCCCCTAGCTTTACACTACTTGATAAAATGGTTGCATAGGCACCCTCTCCTAACAGTTTTATTTCCCCGAAATATAGCCTTCCCCTCCCTCCCCCCCAGTTGCATTCTTTCTCCAAATTTGCAAATCGTTTCAGGCTTCAGAAAATGGACCATTTGCCAAATCACACACAAACACAAAACCTCCACTCAGGCCTGTTTAAAAGGCCCACCCTATTTGTATTCACTGGGAATACGGCATGTCCTTTCAAAGCGTTGGGACATTGTCGTTCTAGAGCTAGTCTTTCAGCTGGTAATAAATCAACTCCCGCTAACTCTGAGCGGACTACTATTTACCTCAGCTAAGAACCTGTCCCTAGGGCTGAAACATCCATTTGAACAGTTAATATCTGTTTTCCTAAAAGTTCCTTCTGTGCACTGCATTCCTTTCCTCCTTCCTCTTCAAATTACTGTATGAAGTTGTTATGCAATGTTAAACATTGAAGACTAATTTTAACCATGAATATAGTGAGCCTTTGTATCAACTCTGGGGGGCAAAGTAAATGTGGATCACGCAGAATGAAGAGATGGTGCAAAAATAATGACCGATAATAAATGCATCTGATTAATGAAAAATTTGGTCAGTGTCATTAATGCTAAAATTACTTTGTTACAATAAATTGATTATAGAGAGATCCTTAACTGCAACTTCCCTCTCTTTACAAAAATGAGCCAAGTTTGTATGTTAGCATTCTGCAAATGCTTGACTATTTTTTTATACTTTTACCAAAACAATACATAATTCCAGAAATTATATGCCATTTACAGTGTCAAATATATCTCATATTTTATTTCAGCTGAAATTTCATGTCCCTTAGAGTGACTTGTTTGGTCTGCATATATGCGACAGAATTGATATTTATCTTTTTTACCAAAAGAAGGGGGGGAATTCCCTTTATTAATTGACCTTTTCTGGAAATCTTCTGATGAGGCCACTTTTCTTGAGATGGCATTATCTCTACGCAGATTTTAAGTTCTATTTTTAATACATGGTTTTCTATGTTATTTTTTAATTTATGTTTTTACTTTTGCCCCAAGACTGATAGCCATTTTTTTCTTCTGCCTTCCCCATCCCAGTAAGACTTGGGGTGTCTTGCTCCAAAAAGAATTAAGGACTAAAACGCATGAAGTCTTTATTCTACAGATAAAGCAGGGCAAGAGTTTGAGTAGTTGCTGCTTCTAGCCCATCTCTTAAACTGGCTCAGACTATGTATATTGACTCTGTGGCGGTAACAAGAACAGAAGGGGTTTAAAGTGGATGTGACTAATAGAATATCAGTGACAAAACTTTGGATTTCAGTGTTTTTTTTCCTCCCAGTATCTATCATGATTTCATTTTGAAATTCATGGTGCTACTTCTACCTGTTATAAACAATTCACAGTATGCCCAACTGAAATTAAAATCCCTATTATCTAGGAATTTTTATTAACATATAACATGTAGCTTTCAGAGAGCTTTTCCCACTGTGCAACTCCCCAAAACAATACAACAATGTCTTTAACAGATAACAAATTTTGCATGCTAAAGGATTAATCTTGGCAGCCTTAGTCAGACAAAACCCACTGTGATTTGAGTTAGGATTTTACCTTAGTAGGAGCTGCAGGACTGAACAACTAACACCTCTCCTTAACCTCCTATTATAAGAGTCCTTTTGAGTTTTTGGTACTCTAATAGCTCTTTTGTTAAACTATAGAACATTTTTTTTAATGCTTTGTGCTATACTGTAGAAACATTAACAAATGAAATAAATGTGATTTTGGCTTTCTATCACTTAGAAGAATTCACTTTGAACTGTAAATTATTTATGATACTCCAAGAGACACTTTGTAAATAACAGGAAAGCATCAGAAATCAAATGCAGATTGTGGTGTTTAGCCTTGTCTTGCCATCCTTAACCATTTCAGTACCACAACATGCCTCCGTAAGTCAAGTGTGTCTTTTGGACATCTCCTAAAGGGATTAGAAATCAGCAGAAATAAATGAAGCTGTCTGAAAGTGACAGCTACAAAGGGAAACTCAGAGAAAAAAAAGAAGAAATAAAAAATAAAAAAGGGCACTCCTGTGAGCAGATGATAAAGCAGATGCTGTAAGACAACAGGGGGATAGCAACATTTTTTTCTCCAGAATTGACGATTGTTTGATAAACAGCTAGTCATGCTCCTGGAAAACCCTGTCCATCAGCGCATATCAGTACAAACTAATGATGACATGTCCTGATTAAACTTGCTGTGCTGTGAAATGCAATGCATTATCTGCATGGCAGTAAATGAACAAATGCTCACAGGGAGTGAAAGAACAAGCAAACACACACATCTCGGGTTAGGTCCAGAGTCCTAGATGCCTGTGGTGAAGTAGGTGTTTAATCTGCAAAAATCAGTCTCATGTTGTGGGTTTTGCAGTCTATAGCTTTTTGGTTTGCTCATTAAAAGAGATATCTTGATACTGCCCTTTCTGTAAAGCCACGCTAGGTCAAATTCCAAGCAAAACCCAGAATTAGCTTGCATATTATGTACATTGGTAAGAAGTCTCTCTTGAAATAAGCTGTATGCTACAAACACAATACCGGGGCAAGACCACAGCATGGCCCAGCAGAAACTTCACCTGAGGAAGAGCTAAACAGTATCTCAGTAATAATTTCACATGTCTCTCATACGCTCAATTTCCAGAATCAAAGGCAAATAATTTTAAAAGTACATTAAAATCCCAAGCATAAAGCAAACAAACAAACAAAAAAAAACCCCAAACCAACCACTTAAGTTCATTTTAGAAACCCTAGTACCAGGAGTTTCATTTGGCTTTTCTCTTCCCCAACATGTGAAGATACTTTGCGTCCTTGAGACGAGATGAAAACCCTTCTGCATGTATTTTTCTTATTTTAAAACCACAAATCACTTATTTTACACTGTTTCTCACTTCACTAAAACTTTCCTGAAATAAGTGGTGAATAATTCTCTATTGAGTTGAACAAGCATTGCTGCTGAAAGAAGAGAGGTCAGCTGGATCTCCTTTTTAAAAGACATCTCTTTTTAAAAGATCTCTTTTAAAACATGTAAGTTACCTTATGGGGAGAAGTGGGGGGCAGGCTTTGTAACCTACACCACTCAAGGAGGTAGGGACCATTACCAGCACAGCTAGCAGAATCTGGATTTTCTTTGCACATCTGCAAAACACATTGATGGTGGTATACTCAATCCAGATGGTTAGAAGCAGTCTGAAATATTTTTCAGAACAATTCTTTATCCTGCTCTTATTTTATCCAGCTAACATTCCAGGTCAGATTCCAATCTCATGTAAAATCTAGAACAACTTGGTTGATTGCTGTGGACTTACATTACAATGAATGAGAAGAGATTCCAGGCCAACTGCTGTAATTTTTGCAAAGGAAATGCAGAATGGAACAATAGTGACATTGCCTCTTTACTTTCATTCAGGGAACAGGCTGCAACAAACAAACTCAAAATTATCTTGGGAGTCTTGGGAGAAATAAAGTATTTAACTTTTTTAGGGCTTCGCTTCCTCTGTGCACACTACCTGGCCAGCAAATGAGAAGGGGGGAACACGACCACTTCTAGCTCTGTTAAAAAGATGCAGAAACTTAGGCTGTTATGCAGGCAGCCAGTTCTGGAGGCTAAAATCATACTAGCATTCTCCTTCACCTGGCTGCAGGTTCTGTGATATACCAAACAGCCTGGCACAGAGGGTAGCTTTGGATTGTAGGCAGTTTCTATAACAGGAAAATGCAAGACAATGCAACTTTCTCCCCCCTCCTTTCTTTTATGTGAGCTTCAATCTACTTTTTTTTATTATTTCTGAAATAAAGGTTTTAATTAAAACTACCTTCCCTACAATGCACTGCACTTCAGCTCTGTTGCAAATAACACATTAATTTCCCCTGACTCCAAGTAATCTTACTTTCTCTCTTTTATCCCTGTACACATCTTGCCTGGGCAAACACCAATGGGAAATAACAGGTGGGGGCAACAATACTGAGGTAGCTTACTGGAAGTTATGACAAACCGCACTTTGTTATTTCTCCTTATTTTATTTATATATATATATTTATATATATATGTGTGTGTATATATATATATATAAAAATATAAATTCTAAATAAAGTCTTGCAGACTTCCCCTACCAAAGTTATGGACTGAACCTAACAATGTACCTTCTCACTAGACGAATGGAAAGAGAGCCATCACAGCATATACTGCTTTCCAGAAATCACCACTACTGTTTCATTTGGTAGGCTACAGGGATGCACACTGCACCATGAACTTCTCTTTGCAACTTCACGTAGTATGTCTGGCCTTCATACTCTAATCTTGCATGCACATATAAATATGGTGAAGTGCCTTGTACTTTTTACCTGAATACTCAGCCAAAATACAGAATGCTAATATAAGCTATTGACTCCTGTGGCTAGATGGGAATTCATTTAACTTTTGTTTGCATTTTTCTTGATATAAGATTTCCCGGATCATGTCACTGGCAAAAATGAAATGTGCAACTACTTTCATGAGGCCAGCTTCCCTCTGATATACAGAAGGAATGAAAGGAGGAGTTGATGCTTAGTATTCAGCAGCTCTAGAAAAAGCCTCCAAAGTTGCTGGGTCTGCGATTGTTTTTTTGAGATCTTAGGAAACTTTGCAATTACAACACACATCCATGGGGTCCTTGCAGGACAAAGATCTTACAGGTCCTCCTACTAGTGGGGAGAATGAAGTAGCATAAGTAAAACCCCAGTATATGTTACAGTTGCCATCTTGGCCAACACAGTAGGAAATGAATGAAAGAGCTTCAGAACAGAAAGCTGAAACTGTGACAGAGTAAATCCGCTAGCTGGATTCATATTCTCTGCAGATCATGCGCAGATGGGACCCCCCCCAAAATTATCTTCAGTGGGTATAAATGCATTTGCCAACAAAAAAATTACATGGATTTATTTCTGTTGCTGCAACATTTAAATGAAATAGCCAGGGACCAGAACCCTTATTGTGCTAGATGTTCTACCAACACAGGACATGGAGAAGGCCCCAGCTACTGCTTCCCCTACTGCTCCCCGTCCCCCCCCCCCCCAAAAAAGCTTGCAATTTAAAAACAATTTGCAATTTAAAAACAATTGCAAGACAACAGTTTCTGTGATAGTGGCTGAAACAGCATCTTTTGGTAGCTATTTGAAGGAAGAATTCGAAGGAAGGTAATGGGGTAAGTTTGTGGAAGGTAATGGGGTAAGTTTGTGGATGTTTCCAGAAGAATTTTCTTGAATTAAGAGTACTATGTGATAAAGCCTACATTTTTTTCCTTTAAAACACACTGAAGAACAACATCATGGCTCTATTAGATTTAGGTACTTGTCTTTGTATCAAATAGAATGATTTTAGGTATACATACAAAAATACCTTATGGTAAGGGAGGCATAAGCCATAAAGGGTAAGTGAAGGCAAATAGCTTATGTTTAATGTAACAGAAAAAAAGGAGTCTGGAGGACAGTTAAAGAGATGATCACATTGCGAACTGACAGACTGCGGTTCCTAGAAGCAACTTTTGAATGGATCCGAGTAGGAAAAAATTTTACATGAGCTGTAACTGAAGGAAGCAAAACTGGCAGAGGAAAAACAAAGTGATGGAAAATTAAACAGAGTCTTCAAAGACTAAGGAGAATCAGTTGTTACTTTATGGCCAAAGGTAAAGATTCAGTACTGATGAGCCAGAAGTTAGAGAACTAAGTACTGCTAAGTACCAGGCCACCCTAATGATATGCGTGGGAATAGCTGAATGAAACTCAATAATGGTTGAAGGCAAAGATTTGCATCCTCCCAGCATTCAGTATAGCCATCTAACAATTAAAATGACTACTTTAAAGTTAGTATTCGCAGTCCCCCTTTATCACAGGAGGAGCGTAGATTAATGAGATAACTTCAAACAAACAAACAAACAAAAAAACCTCATAGTTCCACCTGCGACATTTATCTAAGGAGTAAGAAGAGTGTTTTTTAAACAGTGTTTTTTGGTCTCATGATAAGTAACTACTACTTGAGGAAGAGTATAGTTCTGGATTAAAAAAAAATGCCACAAAATATGTTTTGCTGTTATGTTTCACTATGTCGTTTTATACTAACTGCTAACTAACAATCTAATAACGCTGAAATGAATGAGCTGTGAGATTGGCATTATACCTTAGGACAGCAAAAGCTTGAAGACTGCACAATGTTTGCCAGAGATGACAATAGTAGTCAGAGTGCACAGACATCAAGTGATACTGCAAACAAAAAGCTGTATGTAAATGCAAAAGAATAAATATGTACACTTTGTATGCAATTTGCATACCTCTGACATATCACATGCTAATCAGGGTTTGCACACATGCCTTAATATATATATATCTTTTTATATAGCACCTAGCATTGGGTATTCAAGCACTGGCAAAGGCCTGACTCACTACTGCGTCACTGCTGTTTTAAGAATATAAGACACAAGAAATCCAAAGACAGCAGCTACTCTAGGCAGAAATAATTAGGAGTGGGTTGTGTTCTGCTGTACCCAGACATGCTTTTGCAGCACTGTGTGGGAGCCCCTTAAAGCAACCATACAGAATTTGATACCAAGTCAATAGTCTGTAGAACATGCAAGTCCTAAGAGCTAGGTCCAAAGTAGCTGTCTATGTATGCTCAGCTTCGGTGTTACACTACCGCAGCAGGATGATTGAGAGAATGAAGGTAGATTTTTGAGGCTCTGAAGAGTGAGAGGAGAGGCCATTTATGCATGCAATCCATAAAATTTGCATGTGAACTGGCAAATACAAAATAAAACAGCAATGTAAACTCCACCTAGTTGGAGTTGCGGCATCCTCATGCTTTTGAGATTCAAAGCACGGAGTCTGAGTTCAGGTCCTTACCTGAGCAGGACTCATTCTAAAAACAAAACAAAACAAAACAAAATTCCTCACAACACACACACACACAGACACACACACACCCCATTAAAATAAGCAATCCCCCTCTTCCCCCCTCAAGGTACAGCAGTTATAGTTTGCCTAAAAGTGGAAGTCTGATTTCTTCCTTAACTGCAGAAACTTCAAATTTGCATTTCCCAGCATGATGCTTAACCACCAACCAATGGAACAGTACAGGTGAAAACATATTCCATACACCCTGTTGAAGCTAAGGTTTTGTGGCAACAGAATACAGGATTACTAAGGGCACAGGAGATGAGGGACAAGAACACTCAGCTGAAAGAAGGAGTGGGGAAATGTTGGTGCAGGTGTTCAGTAGTTTTAGGCATGTGTGGATGCATAAGATTTCTCGGTCTCTTTCTTGGACTTCTTTGTGGATATTTTCCTGTAGGCAGGAAGGATGCTCAGAGTCCTCCCACAAGACAGTAGGGCTTTGCGACTGTCCTGGCAAAACAATGACTTCAGTGGAATTAGGATTTCACTTCCTTGTCTCTGCTTCACTATAACATTATCTCAAGCAAGGTTATAATATTTTAACCCTGATCTTCAAAGTTATGCCTTAGGATCACATTCTGTATTAATTAGGACTTTAAATGCCCTTAAATGGATCCACATTGGTGTAGCAGGAGTAGCGTGATACTCAGATTATCTATATAGTCTGATGCTTAGTGTCCCCTGTGCAAGTCATCTGTCAGCGCTGAGATTATTCTCGCCAAGAAAATATTCACAGTAGCCATCTCTGAGCTGTGCTGACAGTGTGTTTTAACACCTTAGAGGAACCAAGTAATTAAACAAGTAATGACTACCCTTGTCTATATGAATCTTGCAAGTAGGCTGCTTCTACTGCTCTTAAGGAAAAGCTACAGAGAGAGTTCTGCATGCAAAGGGGACCAGAATCTGGCAAAAAATAATTTTCAATTCCCACTTACACACTTGTGTCTGGTTTACTTCATAGCGACTGTGCAAAGGTCATGTACAAACAAGTTAAAATGAAAGAATAAAGAGAGATTGTAATTTGGCTAAAATCCTTCTATCTTGCAAACTTTTCCTGAGCAGAGATGGAAATGGCATCACTTCATTCTTCCTTCAGATCTCTTTGCTGTCCAGTGGTCTTGGGCCAGAAGGTATTTCACGTTCCTTAAAATGTTATTTTACTGAACTTGTTAAAAATATGCTTTTACAGGCCATGCCATTGTACTGTATTTTGGAATGGAAGCGTACAGTAGAAATAGCTTTAAAAAAATTACTTATCTTTTTCTACTATATTTGAGATGAGAAAGTAGCACAAATACTATTTTGCAGAGGAATAAGAATGATATCTATGGTAAATTACAAAAGTATGTTACCTTCCTGTACTCTTACATTTTTATACAGACCACTCCAGAAATTAATAAAAGTAGTCTAACATGTTTCTAAGTTTCTAACACTCTGCATTAGCTTTGCCTTTGTGTGTCTGATCCCAGGTATTCTACTCTGCTCTCAGTTGTCAAAACAGCTGTTCTGATTGTATCTGAATGGTTTGACCGGCTCTCATAGTAGTGCATATTTCTATAGTCAGACCAACAGGGAACAATTGGCATCTGCCGTAAGATTTATTTTTTGTCCAAGATTCAGCAGGCAGTCCAAGGAAAACTATAAATCATTCACACAGACTATCTCAACTCTTTGAGAGAGAAAGGTGTTATATCAGATAAAGTGACAGGACTCCCACAGAAGAAAAGAACCTTATCTTGCACTGAAGGAACATAACTTTTTCTTAAAGCCCCATTAACCTCATGCAAGTCCATTCACCTCTTGTCCCAGAACCATAAAAGTAAGACTGTTGATTGTCGTGGCAAGTTTCTTAGCATGATATCAATTGGGTTAGACATGCTAACATTATATAGTAATAAAGGTACAGCTACCAGAGGAGGAACAGCAAAATTTGAGGCATCATACATATTTAGGTAACCGTCAGCTGAAAAGTGTCCTCAGATTAGCTATCACACGGCATTATCTGATAATGTGCGTCTCAATCTTTTGGCTGAATTAAGGAACACAGGATTTTATGAACGACAGTGTAGTTCTGTGACATACAAATGCCTTATCGATGTGATTGAATGATTATTGTCTGCTGACTTACAGTGTATTCAGTACCTGAAAATAAACTTAGAACCTGTTTTGTTAATAATACTGTTATTCAGCAATTAATCTGATAGAGAAGGAAATACAATCCAAAAAAAAAAAAAAATCAATCTATTTAAGATAACTCTCAAGGGTGTGCAGCTATTGGAATCACAAAAATGCACAGATATTGCATGAAGACTAGAATTTGACTTGCAGCCTGTTAGCTTGGTGATGATTACAGCTGTACGAATGTTGAAAGTTTCATTTCAGGAACTGCAACAAATACTAAAACTTTCAAAGTTCTCAGTAAATAAAAGAGTTATGTTCTGACTGAAATAAAATAAAAGCATCATGCCAACCACTTTTCACTTTTTAAAGTGCTATGTTTTAAAGTGAAAAGTCAGTTATAATATTAGCTATTACACTAAAGAAACAGCAATACGAAATAAAACCTTACATTTCCTGTTTACATCCACGCATAAGACATTTTGACATTTAAAACATAAATCTGATTTTGTTATGATGTGTTAATCCAATGAAAATTAGATCAATTTAGGAAGGTGTCCCTCTACCCCCACAGCATTGGACTAAGGCATTTTTGAGCAGCTCTGGTGGCAGAGTACCAGACATGAAGGCCACACCTTGCATCTCAATGCAAGGCTTGACTTTGAGAACTGGCAGTTGGACCAGATCTCTCAAACTTCCTCTTACTTGTAAACTAATTGTGTTAATACATTAATTACTGAACCATAAGCACACAGCCACATTTTATTGGTTTTCCAAAAAAACAAGAACAAGCAAACAAAAAACCCCCCACTGTTTATAATATAGTCCCAGAAAACAGTGATTGGAGTAGTAAATCAAGTGAAAATTCCTTAATCTATATACTGTTGTAACAAGATCATACTGCTCAGGAGAAAAACCCAAAGCAACCCTTTTCCCCAATCCCACCCAAGCTGCCTAAAATTAAGAACTGTTGGCTGTTCCTTTAGTAATATGATTGATGGACTGAGTTTAAACATGCAGAAGTAAACTTCAGGACAAATAGAATATATCCTCCTGCACTTGCTTGCTTGCTTGCTCATGCTCCATAAGCACCTGGAATATGTGCCTCCAAATCAAAGTGATAGTTATATTCATAATTGTAGTGTAAGAATGTAGTGTAGAGGTTTGGAAGATTCACTCATATTCACTAATAAACGTTTGCAACAGTTAACCTCACAGCTGGGCAGAAATAGCAAGCACAGTGCTAATGCTGGTTTTGCAGTGCCTCTGCCTCACCGAATAATACACAAATCACCAGGTTCTTTCTGCTGATCTAAAGTAACAAATAATTTTTCTTTAAGTTATTTGCATTTAATGTAAATAGACTGACAGGCCTGGAGACTGACATCTTGTATTTTCTTTCTGACAGGCAGAGCTTGGTCCGTAAGTATGTGTTTCACTCAGAGAGTAACAAATGTTCACTTCCCTGTCCAGAAAAGCTACTGATTAGTATAAATTGCTATGTTGCTTCATGGAATGTGAATTTGACCCTAGGTAAAAAAAAAAAATATATATATATATATATATATATATATACACACCAACGAGCAGCTAAATATCTATTTTCAGTAACTATCCACCTTGGACTAAAATCTAGACTTGAAAATTGAAAGTCTTTGCTTACTCATTCATTCAGACCAGGCAAACAATTTTCCATGTTTATTAAAAATGGACTCTTCACCATCAAACTGTGCTGCTTTACCATCAACAGAGCTGCCGCCTTTCTATAAATAACAAAGCCTGGTGATTATCACTTACTCTTTGTATGACTCATATTTAAAGAGCTCCCCCAGGTGCTTCTCAGGTAGTCTCTTTGAATCATGAATCAGAAAGAAAAAGGAGGGGAAAAAAAAATCACCCTCTGAAATATCACCGTGCTGAGAGATTCTAGATGCTTAGAATGTATCGTCTCCTATTTATAGTGTTAAGCTGTAGGGAATTTGACAAAATGGAAGTCAATGGTCATGCAGAAGTTTATCTGCTTTAGTTGTTCTTGCTGCATAAAAAGAACTTGAGAATGGGAAAGCTCCATCGGCATCCATGCCACACACACACAAATCCATTAATCACGACTTAACTCCAAGACACAACTTTATTGCCATGTATGATATAGAAACAGGAAATAATTGGAGTGAAATTTTCCAAGTTCTTTGCCTAAAAGACATCTGGTTGCACTCTAACTTAAAACAGCCTCTATGTCTATGTATGCAAAGGCAATGGTGTCTGGCAGGATTACTCACTCAGTACTACCTAAACATGAATATTCTACTCTCAAAGTCAGCTCAGCTCCACCTGGCTCAGGCACTTCTAAAGAGTGCAGGGTTTGCTGAAAACACAAGCCAGTTTCACATAGAGCCACTTACTGAAAGTCACTCTATGCTCCTGAAAAAGACCCTAAATAAGTCTCCATGAAGCCAGCATGGACCGTATAGGCCTGGTGCTGCACGCAGGTTAACACGCTGTCGTATGCAAGCTTGCACCCAACAAAACCCATTCAGACCTTCCTGCTCTGGATGTTGCCTTCTGCAGGCTTACTGGCCTTGGAACAGTTTCACAGGAAACACCAAACCTGCTTATTTCAGCTAAAAATCCAGAGTCCTAGGGAGAATGGCGCACAAGACCCACCCTGGAACAAGCCCTGGGTTGGCCGACACCAGCAAACCTTGGTGGACCTCGTACTGTCAGGCAGGTGTTTCTGCACAGTACACCCAAAAACCCATTTAGTTCACCCACACGCCACCAATTTTAACCTATTACCACATAGAGCGCTCTTTAATAGAGGTTCAGTGTCCAGATCTGGCCTGCATGTTGCTTTATTTCCAGCCAGGGCCACAGCAAGGCCTTTACTCACTTCAGCAGGACCACAAGTCTCCTTCCTCATGGTCAGGGATGGAGGGAAACAAATGCTTTCCGACCTCACTGAGTTCTGGAGGAGTAGCTGTTTGACAAGAGGCTAACACGCTCTTCACCACTCTTGCATAATGCATCAAGCAGTGCTTCTCACGACCACCTCAGCTTTCTAATTATTTTCTTGCTAACTACTCTGCCAAACTGCTACTTAACAGCACAGGCAAAAGTCTTCTTCCAGAGTAAAAACATATCAAGAAATAAACAAAGCCTTAGCAAATTCTTTACCTTCCTTAGATCATCTTTCCCTTGCTCACAAGTCCTTTTTCCTTCACTGGAAGGGCTCAGTTCTTCACCTCACTACTGGGCCTTACTCCTGCTAGGCCGTGTGTACCCCAACGAAGGAGACAAACACTACCAAAGTCCCTGAGCCCTAAGCACAAGGACTCTCTTGGGTTATCTTAACCCCTAGGTTAACCTAATTAATTTACTCCCTGGCACATCATGCTCTTTAGATGTGAGTGCCTTCATCTGGCTTCTCAGGCTCCACACTACAATTTTTATATACCTGCCTTAGAAGTACCTGCCCCTTTAGCACATTGGTTTTAGGATCAGTTTAGTCATTCCTTAGCAAAGTTCTTCCAGGCTTTTTTCCTGATTCCTTGTCTGAAGATCATTATTCCTGATGCTTCTTCAGATTTGTAGTCCCTAGAGCAAGTCTCTAGTCACTCTTCCAGTGAGGCAAGGGAAATACTTTTCTAACCTGACTGCTTCCCAGAAAGCCTCACTGGCCTCACTATGAGCCACCTAGAACTACAAGCCCCAGAATCCAATTGGGATTGAAGACAGTAAATTCCAAGACAGCACTGGTATCTTAAATCATTAAAAGGCCAGCTTGCTGCAATTGACTGAGTAACTATTTACAATCTCAGTTCACAGGTGTTAACCTACAGATTAAAAAAAAAAAGTCTCATTTTCTTACACTAATTGCATCGAAACCAAATATTCTTTGACTAAGTTATTTCTTATGTTGGTATCTTGACACATCTTGAACTGTGACTTTATTTGTACTACGTAATTTCGGATATTAGGCAATCATTATTACTATTTACATGCAATACTACAGAGCTGACAAGACTGAGGCAGTGTTATAGGACATTAGTTCTGTTTCAGAAACTAAGTTCTTCTTAGCTCATCACAGGCCTAAGCATATCAGTAAGTTACCTGATCTGGAGTGCGTGCATGCGCCCCCCCCCCCCCCCCCCACACGCACAAATAACCAAAAATCATGATTTAAATCATGATTTAAATCAGATTTAAATAATTGTTTTGATGATATACATAAAAATATCTTACAAGCACTGGAAACAGCAAAAATGTATTTTTCTCTCCACCAAATTCTGCTTCCAACTTCTTTAGACATGAGCTCATGTGAAGTGAGTCTGATGCTAACCAATTTCAAAACTTAGGTTTCTTCCTGAGATGTCACATTCATTCCTCAGCACATTGCCCAGCTGCAACATGCTAGCAGGTAAATGAAAAATGTACAAATTCAGTGTCAGACACAATTCCTACATGTTTTTAATTTCACATTATATTGCAGACATTAATAATGAGGCCTAAAAGGATGACTTATTGTAAACAGTGGAAGGTTTACAGCTACCACTCTAAGACTGACTGAATGTAAGAGCTGTGTGTACCTATTTTGGCTGAATAAGGACATAGGCATATATTCTTTGTTTCACTTCACCATATACCAAAGTACAATTTCATCATGGTAATTCTGTGCATACTGAAGAAGAAGAAAAAAAGTGACATGTTCTTTCATTAAATGTAGTATTTTCCTTTCATGTTATATTCTATGTACTGTAAAATTTTTCTCTTCCTCATCAGTGCTTTCAACTTCAACTTATCACTAGAGGCTATGTTAAACAAACAATCAAGATTAATAGAATGACAATGTAACTATTACAGTAAGTGTCAATATATAGTAAAATAGCTACTCCATTATATTTTCCTTCAGTGAGACTTTGATATATACTGACTTCTTTAATAGAGCTGATTTACCTTAAATATGTCTAGTTGGAACAGTATATAATCGTGATTACACGAACTCATCTATTCCTCTTTACATGAAAAGGTGTGTTGTCAACAATTTGCTGTTTACAGACTGGTACTTTTAAAATTTCATACATTATTAAGAATAGGTTATGTATCATTTTATTTGTTTTCAGAGATACAATGTTTATGAGATAATCATAGAGAGCACATTATATATTATCATTAAACACATTTTTGCCACAAAAAGTTGAGAGCATTGGTAGAAAATCCTATGTCAAGTTATGTGAAAATATTTATCACCTTTAACCATAATTTCATAAAATCAATGTACACTTTATGTAACATTATGTCAGCAAGTTCCTTCTTTATGCAAATATCTTTTGCTCTATACTAATGCATATTTGCAGTTAAGAACTCCATCAAATGCTTTTCTCTGAGTATATGTGTGTGTGTGTTATACAGGAAAAGTAATAGTTTCACTCCTATGGTAACTGTAATTGTCAACACCACTGGACTCAAGAATGGGGAATTACAAGATCTTAATTTTAGCAAATAATTGCCATTGTATTTTTCTACCTAATGCTGAATGTAACATTAATTGGTATTTACCTCCTAATGTTTAGAGAACACTGACTGTATATTTCAAAGACATAATCCTTACTGACTATATACTGACTTTTATTTCAGTGTCTATTATATAAGTTAGGACTTTGCTGAATACTGAATACTGAGGAACAAATGATAGCAACTTTATTTAAATACATGCACAGTATCGTGCACTACAGAATGATGAAATACTATTTTTTTATGGATGAATGAATCAATAGAAAAATAGATTTAATAAATCATTAACACTTTAAAGTCTAGATAAAAGTGGGAGGAAACGGATAAATCATGCATTTCAAGCAAAGTTTTATCTTTTCCTTTTTGTGTTTTTTGATGAAATCTCTGAGAACTTAAGACATGCAGAGATGACAGGTAGGTCATTCTGACCAAAGAGCTGTGTTAAGACTGCACAAAAAGTTTTGATTGATACTGTATGTTTATATGCAACACTGAAAAAAGTTGCCATTCTTGGACTTCCTTTCAACATTAGACAGTGCTGTGTAAACCTCAGACAAATCCCTGTAGTATGATTTCTAAGTTGCTAGGAAGTCTCTCAGAGGGCTAAGAAAGTAAAACCTAAACAACTGCCTCCCCAAATCTTTATGACAAAAAATATTTTGATCCCAGACAGCAGACTACAAAAGAGGAATAGGTAACAATTTATCCTTTCCTTGAGAGACTAATTTAGAGGATGAGTAAATTATGGATAGCATAAATTTGTAAAGAATAATGACAACAAAATTAGATATAATTTTAATTTTGAGGTATGTGTCTATGCCTATCAACTTATGAAACAAATAAAAAGTGAGTATTATTTGCAATTAATTTAGTGTTTTTCCTACCCCAGCATTTGTCTGGACATTGCCAAGGTAATCAAAAGAACTGTAAATTTTCAGAAGTGAGTCTACTCCAGTGAGCTTGATTAATTATGCATTAACCCATTTCTCTGAAGCATCCTTCACTAAATCTGTGGTGGGAAATGCACGTTATTAGGCATAAGCTTTGGTTATTTGTGTGCATACACACTGTACTATCGGTCAATATGCAGAATGATTTAAAGTTTTCCATGTTACAGAGATTTATTGCTTGTTACAATAATTTTAGTGTTTCAGCAAACAATACCGATGATGAGTTTTACAAGTATTATTACCTTCACTCTTCGCATGATCTCTTTAGCCCTATAGCTTTTGCTCCAACTTCCAAACTTGAAAATATTTGCACTCGAATAATCATGGTCACTTGAATACTGCACACACAGGAGTTCAGTTAGCTGTTTTCTGCAGGTACAGTTACTCATATACATAAGAGTTATCAGAATAAGATATCAGATTTTAATACTTAGCTGAGGAAAAATATTCTCAGGGTAGAAAAAAATGCTAACCTAAAAGTACAGATTAATGAGACCTGAAATAAACTTTACTCTGAAATAGGTCCAATCAGTTACTGATCTGAATACGTTTGATTCAAGAGAGATTATTGAAACTATGGCGTATGATCATTGTAATAGAAAAAATTATAAATGGAATTATGGAGAGAAAATCAAACTACCCATGGCATTCTCTTCCCATATTCCATGGCAGAATTATCCCATAAATTAGTAAATGGTAACGCATGCAACAAAAAATATGCCGTGCCACTTTATGTAAACATCTGCTTTCTTCATGCAAAATGCCTACAAAACTGTGACAATAATTTTTTCTAATAGCATAGTTTTACATTAGCTCAGTCACAGAAACTGTTAAACCAAAATCCATGATTTTGCAAGTGGAAGATATTCTAAAATTCTTGAAAGATTTCCAGCATAAATATTCCAAAGCCCAATACAGCTGACTGGTTTTCTAAAAACTAAACTACATAGGCTTATTCCTTGCTGTGGTTCCTTGTTCTTTTGATGATAGAAGAGAAAAGACCAGTTTTTGGAGGCGGTCCCATCAACATGGGTGCTTGGTTCTTGTGGGTTATTTTTATCTGGGGGAAGAAAGAAGAAAAATAGAGTTATCCCTAGAACTAGTTCAACTCCTACACTCAAATATCCAAAATACCTGAACCATCTTCATTTAATCAAAGATGAAAGGACCTGTATTCTTTATGAATGATACTACATATGCAGTAAGCCAATCTGTGTACAACCATTGTTACCACAAATACTTTAAATTATACTGGCAATCAATATTATTAATTGTATGCAATGAAATACATGCCAATATGTGATCTTACTTTTGGGGTGTGAGATTTATTGCTAGCTTTTGAATATTTTACCTATCTACAATGTGAATAATGATTTAAAAGCTGGAAAGGACATACATGCTGACAGAACAAGTTGTTGCCTATTAGGATATAAGCTGTATCTTTGTATGCTTTATTTATAAATCTAATCAAGCTGTACTTCTCTTTTAATACAAGACACTGCTTAATTTCAAAATAACCATTATGAATGAAAGTCAAAAATTAGCACACAAAAAAGGTCAAGAATGATGAACTAGCATTCTAATTTGTTAATTAATTGGTAATAGAATAGACTCAAATATTGAAAAGCCTATTTAAAATACTTTGCAAGACTGCTCTAAAGCCACCCGTTTTGATTTCTTTGATATAAAACTACGAATCACCTTAAATGAGACAACCTTAAAGTAGATTATGTCTGCAATTTTCTCTAATTCAAGTCTAAATTAGAGAAGACATTTTATGAATGTATGCTATGCTCAAAGCTAATTGAAAGCAATTATCAAAGTGGCATTTTGTCTGTGACTTTAAGATACATTGTAAGATAATAAATGATTCTCATTATGTAATAAAAAGGTCACATCTTGCCTTTGGGCTAGTGACGCTAAGAGTTTTTCAAAAGCAATCCGAGACATTTTCTTTAGTGAACTACGACTAATACAAGAACCATCACTTATTAAATATCAGTTGTCACCTGCATAGTACCCACATCAGAGATGGGTATTTCTTTCAAAAAGAAACACCACCTCATTAAAAACTGGAAAAATATATCTCTTAAAGTGCATACCTGACATTTTCAAGTTAAAATGAATATCCTTCACTTGTCATTCACTAATAGTAATGAAACAAAAAATGTATGTCACGTGGAGAGGCTCATTAAAATATAGATCAGGACA
Source organism: Dromaius novaehollandiae (assembly GCF_036370855.1). Lineage (NCBI taxonomy): Eukaryota > Metazoa > Chordata > Aves > Casuariiformes > Dromaiidae > Dromaius > Dromaius novaehollandiae. Next base: position 43,776,709 of record NC_088099.1, on the reverse strand, counting down.
TTTCTTGGGGTGGAAATTTACTTTACAGTCTAAAGAGACAGAAACATAAAAATCTCAACAGAACAAGTGGGTTTATTTAACTGTATTATAGCCTTTACTTTATTCTCCAAATGTTCATTTCCATGCCACCTTAGTTCATTAGTCTCATATTTCATATCTGACCTCTTTTTGTCAACATTGTTCATTAGTATCAAATTTAGTATATCATTTTTTGGCAACCTAGATTACATTCACACAGAAAATATAAAGTCTGTCTTCCAAAGATTGGCATAAACATATTTTCTCACAAGATATTCTGCTTCAGGCACCACTTTGGAAGCCAAATCTGTAATTGGGATAAATTGGCATTATTCCATTGATGTCACTTTATACCAGCTGATGATCTGGTCCTGGAAATCCTCAAGGATTTCTGTAACTTTTACATCCTTCATAAGACATACTCTGGGGCTCAGAGATAGTGGTGACATCAACTGGAGCCTAAGGATCAATACATAAAGTAATGTGCAGCTGCCGTGAGTAAATTCTTTGAGAGGCATGAGGGCTCAGCATATTGCAAGATTTGGCCATGATGAGGCAGTAGGAATGTCCTCAGAATTTCCTTTCAGAGGTAAAGCATTGGAAGTCTTCAAATGAATAAAAGAGCAAAGCACAAAAGATGGCTTTAGCATGAAGAGGTGAAGTAATCCTGAGACCTCATACAGATTGCGTGTTGGATTGGGGCTGTTCAGTGCTGCTGAGGATGAATGCAATTACATATTGAGAAAATATTTATCATTTGTAATGTTCTTTTTTGGCTTGAGCCATCTGTTTCAGAGACCATGACCTCTTCAGTATGTTGTATCCTATCAGCTGAGATCAGCTAAGATGTCTGAACATGATTAACTACTCATGCACATGAGAATGGAGTCCTATATACATTTCTCTCAGGCATATTTTCAACTGTTGCAAACTGGCACGGTTCCACTAGTTTCAAGTATACATTATGTTCTGAAAATACAAAAATAAAATGTAAACTTAAAGTACATATTTTATGTATCTTTCGTAACATAAGTTATCATTGCATTGGCTAACAATGATAACCATCAATTCCTTTAATTTCCTGCTGGAAAAATATAGATAAAAATTCTGACAAAAATGTGATAAAAAGAGATCAGTATGTAATACACTATGTCTTTACTGGACCATAGCACTACCTTGCCTGAAATATGTTAATTTTGTCTTTCTCAGGACTTTCAGGCACTGTGTTTCTGCCCTGGACTCTTGCTTCTGCTTCTCTTTCCGTACTAGCTGCAATGCCAGAGTTGGTGCTGTGAGTTTGGGGATAACCGAAAAGGCAAAGTACACGCTTGCAGGCAGGAAGCAGCACTAAGGGTCTCCGAAAGAGAAATAGTGTTGTAGATCAAAAGAAGAAAAGTAGCACTGAAGACTTACGAGTGCTGGGTGGGAGACTAAAATGGACAAAAAAATTCTTTAGTTGTGAGTAATCAAAATCTAGTTAAGTGAAAAAGAAAAACTGGTATCTTATTGAGACTACTTATAGCTCTGTGTAGATTCCACATTTGTGTACATGAAGTATCTAAAGACTAATTTTTACCATTCACTTTTTCTCCCTTGTACAGCAAGCAACCTTATGTCTTCTGTATTGGAAACATAATTTAAAAAGCTTTAAATGAGACCCACCAGTTTCTTTTTGTTTTTTCTTTTTCCCTAGGTGAATCTGTGTTTAGAACTGACTCAAAACAAAAGATATATAGAGAAACAAATTGCTCAGAAAAAAACCCCCAAAAGCTCAACCCTAAGGTAACATATTTTTAGCAGCTGACGATACCCTGACACAGTCATACAAAACACTATGGAGTTCTGTGAAAATAATTTTTGAGAACATTTCCTCAGTTTTATTGAAAATATGGAATAACTTACAGAAAACAAGGAAAGCGTTCTTAAACATAAATTAAGGGGAGAGACTGAAGTGCGGCTGGAGGAAAAAATAATCAAATACTTTTATATGGCACAAATTTATATTTAAAAAACATGAAAAATACAGAAATAACAAAATTACATTTAGGATGAAAGTAAATAGCCAAATGAATTGCTAAGATGTCATGGATTTTTGGTGAAAGCCCGATGTACAACATTATAGGTTAAACTCAAGCTGTTGAAGCCAATGGCAAAACTCCCATTCACTAACTGAAGCCAAGATTTTATTCTATGAGTTCATGATCACAGAAATTTAAAGGACTGCTATATCTAGTAAATAGATTTAGCAGAAAAATACTGCATTTGCAATTTTAAAATCACTTTTGCAGTATTAGAAAGTGTATCTAATGATATATTGTGGGAAGGAAAACTAGATCCAATTAAAAAAGAGCATAATTCTTAAAAGTAGAGATGGTAATTGCTCCCTATTTGAAGATAGGAAATTTTCTAATAAAGGAGAAGCCTGAGTTTGTGATATTAAACATGTTTATAAAAGCATAAAATGGACATTTATTTGTTTCAGGAGCAGGTCAGAGTTTCAAACTGTGCTTGAAGTCACATTAATACAATGCATTCAGTAAATAAAATGCACAGAGCATTAATAGTTTGAGAGTAATAACTACATCTTTTGGATCAATCAGTTTTCCTTTTATGTTCATTTTTCTACAATATTTGCTGGTTACATATGTGTTCCTCACTTCACAGAATGCCTAAATGCTTCATATTAATACAAAATAAGGTGTTATAAATATAGGTACTGACTGGAATGCTAAATGACAACAGAAAACTGAAAATGGAGATAATCAGTTCTGCTTATAATATTTAAATTGATATAAGAGAAATGATATTATTTCTGCATTTTAAGGTGAGAAGGATAAATTGAAAGATAAAAATATATTAAGTTGGATCTGGAAGTTCATGGCCACTTTGTTCCATGCAGGGTTTGGCTCTTGGTAGGTTTGATGGTAAGAAGGTTTCCCACAGCTTAGTTGCTCATAGGTTACTCCTTTCCTTTATGGGAAATGGATGGATCTGACACCTCCATATCATAGCATTCATTTATCTTCCTATAAATGATCAAGTGCTGTACTGGGTATCATGATGGGAATAAGAACTACAGAATGTAGGCAGTGCTAAAAAAAAAAAAAAAAATTAACCTGTGACTTGTACTATGTGGCATTTGGTCAGCTCTCTCAGATCTAGACTGGTGGTTTTAAATATAGCGTTATGCAACACATCTTTTAAATAAATTTCTTAACAATATTATTGTGCAAAGTGCAATCAAATCTAATCAGTTTGGCATTAATTAAGCTCTAATAATATACTCTAGTCTCTCTCCTAAGTAGTGTAATCCGTTTCCCCTTCACACAGGTAGATTGGAAAACATTACGGTGTCATCATAATTTTTAAACATACTGAGAAAATGACAGAGCTGCAAAATTAAAATAAATGATTAATGGCATTTTTTTTCATGTTTTGTACTAATAGGTATCACTGAGGTTTTAAATTAATAGAGCTGTCAAGCCCAGGGTTGTTACAGATCCAGTGCAGAACAAAAATGGAAATTTTGTATTCCACAGACACCTAAAGATGACACTTTGGAATATTTTAAATTTTAATTAGTAGGTGCAATTGTTTTTTCCCCCTTCCCCCCTCAAACCACTGCAAATTAATTGGCAATTAGTCACAACTAATTCTTTTCTTAACAATCTGAACTGGAAAGAAAGGTACATTACACGTTAACATATTTGTCTGGGGTGCAGAAAGCACACATGCAGTAAATTGCTTTGTCAATTACAAAAACTACTGTTGTGAAATTAAGAAAAAATATGCATAGGTAAACAAAATTAATTAATGTGCAGTGTACCTGTGAGCACAAAAAATAATGCCCAGCTACGCAATAAATTGTTAGAAAGTCAGAAAAGCACTCTGGCCTAGAAAGAGAAATGTATGCATGTTGTTACTCAGAAGAGGGGGGAAAGATGCAGCATTTCATTATAACACCAGAAACTTTTTCTGCACATCCATTTACAGCCTAACTATGTAATAACTGCCTAATATTCTACTAACATCAGCCACTGTAGCTAGGACCCAGTTCTTCTTTGCCCTAAAGAAACAGATACAAAAGTCTCATTTCCCACTTTTTTAAAAAACTGACAAAAAAAGCTCATTACATTCAGCGACATGGAAAGAGGATACCTTACAGCCTGACAGGCTAGAAAACAGCTGCAGATTCCTCATGCCATTTATGGGGTGTGGGAGCCAATGGAGCTACATGAAAGCAAATCTGGGACTCTTCCTTTTAGCTTTCTCACACAGCCCTGCCATATCGTGAATATGATTACGAGCCTTTTTGATTTTAGTTCGTGCTTCTCTCTGGACTTAACTAGAAAGGTAGGATTTCAGTAGGCCCTCTGTGCTCAGGTTCATCGCATCTTTAGGGACTAAGGGGAAGGCTAGAAAGAAACCATCCATTCATTCCAAACTTATTTTCCAGTACATATAAATTATAATATTCTGAAATTTTATTTCTGAGTTTCATCATTAAATGGCTTACTAAAAATTTACCTTTCAGTAAATGATTCTAAAAATACTATTAGACACAAGATATATATTTTGTTTTGGTTGTCTATGAAATTGTATTTCTGGCAGTCCATTATAATGGTCCTCCCTATGGTTATCATCAGTTTCATTCCTTCATTCAGGCAATATTCTTGCATATTCTATAAACATTTCTCCATTCCACTTTTAATCTAATGATGTTAGCAGCTTGAGGCTCTTTCAGACATGATGCCAACCAAGTCAGGAACAGATGAAAGAACTGAAATCACAGTTATTTCTAATTAAGACAGCATATTCTTATAGATTTTTCAAAACAATGCTAATAATTTATGTACTTAAATTGAAAGATTATTTTTCTAAAAAAAATCCTGATGGCTGAAGCTAGAAGTTTATCAAATTAACTTGAGAGTCTTTGAAGTTTCATTGCTATTAATGACCTGTTTGGAGATCAGGTGAAGCCATAGATATCTTTCATGTTGCTATATTTGTCTGGGAGAGCTCTGATAAAATTTTCTCCTCAGCTAATCAGACAAGATGTTTAACATAACATTAACATTATCATCTTTCCTTCTCCCAAAGACTCTTCTATAAAAAACAGTGAAAACAATACAATTTGACATTCAGATTCTGCATCTTATTATACCAGAGCAGAGTGACTTTGTCAGACACTGCAGTCTGTGTGTGTTCAACATACTGAAAATGGATGGTAAGATGTCTAGAGCAGGGTCATTTACATTTTTAAGTATGCACTGAACAAGCAAGAATGCACTTCTGCTCTCTTTTAGGGATGCTAGTGGCATGTGCAATAGAAGATGGTAAAAAATGGTAAATGAAGCACACAGTAACTTTTTTACTACTAAAGCAAATCACAAGAAAGAAAAATCACAAATCACATAGCTTCTGCGGGATCACTGCATTATCTATTGCATTTCACAATATTTTTCAGTCTACTCCGTCATTTTGGGGGAACATGGTCTCTACATGTTTGAGAAGGAACAGCTATCAGCAGCTCATGTGCTATTTGTATAACACTTTCCAGTCAGAACGGAGAAGTAGCAGAGTTGAGCTTGTTGATTCCATTCTCACATCAACAGGAAACATACTTCAAAGCCTGCATGTGCTGATGTCATCCCATACATAACAGGGATTTGATACAGAACTTGTTTTCCTTAGTCTGCTTAATGGAATCAAGCAGGAGAATTTTGATCAGGTCAAACCAGACCTGAATGAGAAATACAAAAGGACTTCTGGGCGTAACCACTTGCAGCTTGGGACAGAGTTGAATCAACACTTGCTGATAGAATGAATTTCTTTCTCACTCCAATCTCTGTAATTTTTATATCCCCAAGAACTACTGAACTCAGGGGACACTGAAGTTATAAGCAGCTTGTCTCATTTCCAAAAAAGTCTTACTAAGCCAATAGGGACCGAGAGACTGTAGACCTGAATCCAAAATAGTCCCACAGGTGCCAAGAACTCAGCATCTTCACACCTGATTTGAGGATAAATGCTACACCAGTAGCACAATCCACAGCTCCTGCGTTAAGATCTTTAGGTTCCTCACACATTACAGAATCATTCACAAGAGCCAATACCCCAGTATGCCTAATGACTGGGGAGATGCTTAGTCTTGTCCCTCGGCAGGGTTTAGGTATGTGATTGGCACACATCATTACCTGCACAAAACTTGCAGACTACGGCTCCATCCCAAAGGGGCTACTCAGCTCACTGGGTTCCTGAGATCACCATGCCAAAATGAAACTTGGTTTATTTCAACTACTGTACTATTAGTATAGGCTAACATTAGCCTATACTAATAAGCACCCTCCCTCAGCATCCTACATATAAAAATGTGAGTCCAGAGCTAGCATGGGTATCTCCTCACCACGTCACAGTGCATGGTGTTTGAGTGCTGGCAGCTCTATATATGGGCCTCAGTTCCTTGTAAGAGCTGGGGAAAGAGATTTCTTAAGAGAGAGGGGGAAAAAAAGGATAAATAAACTCTCATGTGTTTCTTAAGAAACAGAAGCCACAAATTTCTTTATCTGGTCATCAAGATTTTCTCCATTTAAAAACTAGTAATTGCTCATTCACTTGCAGGTAGTTCTGGGAGAAAACTGATTTTGTCTGCAGAGAAGGCAAAAGCTCATGACTCTCATATTGGTCTCTCCATATTTTTTCTGAAATTTGAGCTCTTGCAGATTTCAACTGGCTACATAGTTGGCTACACCTAAAAATGGGTTTTGACTTTACGTTTTCTTCCAACTCTGGTTTTAGATACACATTACTGAGAGACCATCCCTATCTCCATTTGATCACTTACGTGATCAAAATACACTGCAGCTTTCAAACAAAGCCCCCTCTGAAGCACACACTTGGAAGTCAAATCTTAGACTACAGCTGAGAGAAATCTAACATCCACCTTTGGCATTATCTCAGGAGGAATTCCTAGCTACTTTGCAGAGAACCTCAAGGAAAAATTCTAACATGGTTAGAATTACAGTGAGGAGGAGACAGGTTGGAACATGCATGTTTTTTCCTCCATAGGATGTAGAGAACAGGCCAGGGCAGATGTACAATAATGTAAGGAGCAATTGTAATACATACTTTAAATTCCTCAGCAGCAGAAAAATTCCTGCAAAATAACTAAGATAAAATAAAATAAATATTCTATATCTAAACTCATGGTGGAGCAGTACTGTAGACAAATAGTTCATGTATTTTCTTCTCAGATGAAATAAATACATTCAGTAGTGTAGCTTTTTTATATAACACAAAGTATGCTCTCCTAACAATGATATAGCAAAGGGAAGGGTTCTACAGAAAAGCATATGCCATTTCTATCCCCTTTAAAAGGATACTTTAACTGAACAGCAGTAATTCTCAGTAATTATTTGCTGTTTCCTTAAGGCAGCAATTGAAGTATAAGAACTGTGTCTTTTCCCAGGGTTGTCCTCTCTATCATGCAGGCAGCTTATGCTAGCATTATCAATCAGATAGCAGGGATTTTGCATGGAGCAAGCAATCAGACAAAAAAAAGCCCATTTTTTTGCCAGCATCCTTCCATAAGTTCTCTTCTGTAATCTGGCAACTGAAAAATTACATGTCTTTCTCTTGAACAAGTAACTGCTGGGTACAGTACTGTTGCTCTGCACTGAGCCATCCCTGTGAAAGAGGTAAAGATAATGATATCTCTTAACTCCAAAAGATTTTCTGGACTAAATCTGGCAAAATTCCCAGTGTTTTGTCTTCACATAGGGTGCATTCACATGGTTCTCATTGCAAGATCTGAGGTGCTTACCATAGAGAATTAGAATTCAGCCTTTCCCGACTCTACAGCTCCCTTTTATTTTTTTGGCGTAGCCTTGAATTTTACTACGGAGGTAAAGCTCATGAAAGTGATCCAGTACCCTGGTCTACAGAATTACCCCTTCTGTGGTGAGATGCCTTCTTCCTTGTCACATTGCTGGTTTGTATTACAGACTGTGAGGCTACAACAATTCATCTACTTAAAATCATAGGTTTTCTTTAGGGAAAAAAAATCACTAAAATAGCACATTAAAACAAGTTACTATGACTATACTCAACCATAATGAGCTTAAACTTCTTCAGCATTGTCTTAAACTGCTCAGTAAGCCTCTCTGACTTACTGGAGAGGGATAATAATGGAGTGTTTTTAGAGCTACACCTTGTTTTTTTGTCTATTAAGAGTTATTCAAAGAACCTGCTCTGAGCAACCTGCTCCCCATCCTATATTATTTGGAGGAATGGATTTCTCCTTTCTGTTTACTTGCCCTCATTTCATGCACATGGGCAAAGAAACACCATAATATAAGAGATTAATTGCCTTCCCTTCTCCTTTAAATTGTAAGGATTTTTAATTATTATTTATCTTGTATGATTCAATCAGCCCATTCGAAACTTCAGCTTTAAACAAAATGTTCTTGCTATGAGCCCTCTAAGGTAAATGGAAAGTCTTCCTAAATTTTCTAAGAGTTATTAGTCATATGCATTTTAGCACCATAACTAATATCAGGTCTTCCTCAGCAATCAATAGAGTATAAATATGATAGTTCATCATAAAAAAAGATGACACGAGGTAACAGCATACTGGGACTGTACCCTCTAGGCATTTTCCAAAGTTTGAAATAAATGATATCATAATAATGCCTGTCCTTTTACTCCATCCCAACCTGTGGAAAAAACAGCATGATTAATTAAAAATGCAGTGGGTGTGAACTATATAATAAATGCTATGTGAAGATGTTACTTAAGTAAATTAAGTTAATGCTTGTCTTTTTAATCACAAATATTCTGCTTCTGTCACTTAAGAAGTGAAATTAAATAAATCAGTAAATACTTCTGACTATTGTCATTTCAGTGCCATAAAAAATGTTTCTGAATTTTCATTTCTGTTCAGCACTCCTCTCAGAGATAAGAGTATACTTACTGTGCAAGGTGTCTGCATCCAAGGTTCCCCATCTATCTGCATAGGTAGAGACTTGCTGGTCCTATAGTAATATATTTCACTGTATAAGTAAAAGTAACTAGACAAAACTGATAGATTTATGTATTAAGGAGACACATATATGATGGCATGACCCATATAATCCTAATTTACCCTAAAATTCTATATAATCTCTGGTATGATGAAACATGCTTATAATAAACAAGCCTTAGTTTCATTTTCAACATACAAAACAAAAACATAGCAGACATTCACACATGTTGCCAGTAATATGCTACTCTCCCATGGAAGAATAGTCTGTAATTTGTGAAATAAAGAGTGAATTATGCAAAAAAAAAAAAAAAGAAAAAAGAAAAAAGAAAAAAACCCAAAAACTTCAGGCATAAACTTTATTAATTTAAAAGACAAAGAAATCTCTGCTTTTTTTGGTAATTTTGACTGACTGCTATAAAGGAAATAAGAAATAGACCTTAGCTCTACCATCGATGTTTGCTAGAACCATAAAAGATGTTTTCACATTTTTGTCTAACTCTGGGTTAGACAGAGCACTCACATAATGTGACAATTGTACTATATTCAGAGGCTTTAACTTACCATATTATAAATTCTAATTGTTAGTAAAAGGGCACTGATTTTAACATAGAGCTGCAGCCAGTGTTCCATGTATATTTTGGATACCACATTAAGAAAAGTATAGACAATAAGAAAGAAAAATAAAAGGATGATCTTTTGGGGTCTCTTACAACCCTATATTTCTGTGTCATAATGGTTTCCATATAGGCCTATTGGAAATAACACAGGCTAAATAACAGCAAAAAAAAATCAGTTGAGCACTTATAATGTTCAGTAGAAATTCTGGCTTGGACCCTAACAGTTTGTGGGCTTAATCACTGTCATCTGTGGGCATATGAGGATGAAGTGAAGAGAATGTGCAACGAGCCTTCACTTCATAGCTTGAGAAGGGTGCATTTGTGGTCCTGCAAAGGTTGGAAGGAAGCATTCTCATTTCTCTTCTTCGTCAACATGACAGAATAATTTGAAGTCAACACCATGCAGTTCTGCAGGAGATTCTTAAAAGTATACCAGGCCCTTTAGAAAGTCCTACTTATTTTATTAAAGTTTTGATTAATTCTCTTCAACAATTACCTTACTTTATGCCTCATTTTAGGCTTCTTAGACTTTAATTTATAGCTTATGATTCTATTAACATTTTGAAAACATATATTGAAATAAACTTTGAAAAACATATATTTATAGCTCTTAACAATAAGATTTCCATGCACAACATTTAATTTTACAAAAGCAAAGCACAGGATCACAGAAGGAAGGGCTAAAATGTTGTAAATTCCTTCCCCACTCCTACCAGTCCTGAAAAATTCTTCATCTCTCTCTTTTCCTGTACTTATCTAATCCAAAAGGTAGAATGGTCATTTTTTCCTTAACAGCTAACCTAAATTTCCTTTACTATAAATGTTCTGGTCACTTTTAGCTTAGTAAATGATAAAATACAACCAAATTAGCATGCTCCACTGTTCATAGCTTACACATACCAACACATTTATTAATAGTGACTTGTCAGTGTTCAGTAAATAACAAATAAATTAAAAACAGAGCACTTTGACTTGTAAGGATCAAAAATGTGCTTTACAAATACTAATTACATGCTACTATTCCCTGGTGAGGAATGCATTAGAAATGGGTTGAAATGTGTTAAAGGGATGTTAAATGACTTTTTGCTCAAAATTGCGCAGAGTCTATGTCAATAATAAAACCCAAGATGTTCACGCCCTACTCTTTCTGCTCCAACTGCTTGATAATATTTCCTGATAAGATGAAACAAGAGTTGAATACAACTTGTGAAGCCTAAATGTAAACACCCTCTTTCTAGCTTTTTGACACATTTAAAGAAAGGAAAACGTATGGGCATAGAATATGAATGGAATAAATATTTCTTTGACAAATTTCCCTTGAACATGTTGTAAATTACTACTATTTAATATACAACAATAATACTTTTGTAAGCAATAAATACAGTAATCATGACTATTAAACTACTGAAGAAACTGTACTGGTAATGTATAAAACATTACTGTTTCACTGCAACAGTACAGTGCATGTCAGAGATGCCAGTACCTGATGACAACAGATGAGCACTGGGCAAGCCGTCTTCCAGCACTTTTCAGGCCTGTATATATCTGACCCATCTCCATAGCTCCTTCCAGACCAACGACTTCCATAAGTTGGTCACTGAGATCTGAAAGAGTTGAAAATTGTTCCATTAGAAAAAATATTTTGTCTAGAAATGATTTTGACGGTGGTCATACTAATTAGTAAGAATTTTTTTCAGAAGACCAGCTAATAAAAGATAAAGGATGAGGTGAACAGAACTGGCAAAAGTGATAATGGTGATGATTCCTAAGCAGTGATTGCAGCTTTAAGGCTGGGCACATGTGAGCCTGTCATCACACCAGTCTAAAATATCCTGACCAAAATGATTCTACAATACAGGAATACTCTTCATGGTTTGTTTTAATACATACATACAGAACTAAGAATTTTGTTATAGGAGAAAACAGCACAGACTACTTCATTCATTTACCTGAAGCACACTGGGTGAGAAGTTTGCATTTTAGAAATTTATGGTCTCTATTGTTTCAAGAGATATTTAAAATCTGGTAAAGTCCGTGTCCCAGACACTGCTGGAATCTCTTCTATACAATCCTTTTAAAAACAATGTGCACAACTGTAATTCAGCCTTTGTGTGTGCATGCATTGTGATAGTCTTTAATTATGTGACTACTTATTATTTTTTGCACAGGATTTTTGCCTCAATAAGTGCACAGATTCAATGCAAAAAGTGAAGAATTAAACTTTTATCAGCAACTACTCATCTAGCTTTTCTGAACTTTGGAGTGCTTGTTTGCAACCACTTAGATATTTTTGTTTTACGTTGCTTTTTGATTAGTAGCATTTTGGCACTAAACTTCTAAAAATATTTTAAAAACATAATGCTTCTGGCAAAATAAATATTAGTTTGTTTGACTTCAAGGAGCAAGGACAAATTCTATTTAGAATTTCAGATATGAACAGAGATACAACCAGAAACCTGAACAGTAATGTAGCAGTCTGTTTTGAGAAGCAACCAACAAAGGTAATGAAATCTTATTCAGAACGAACTAGGATGTTTTGTATAAAATGTTCTACATGCTCCAGATTAAGTATATGTTGCCAAGACCAGATGCACATGGCAAAGAAAGAATTTTTTAGCTGTATGCTATGTGTGTTTTATAGATGAGCTGTTAATATCCATGTTTCCAAAAGATACGCTATTCAGCAAAGCAGAGATGAGCTAAAATGTTAGCCTACCATCACACTGAAGAACGAAGGAAAAAGAGCACATTACTCTCTGTATATTTTAAACCCTTCAACCTTTAATGAAGGTAGAATTTCATGCTAATTATCATATCTTTGAGGCAAGTCCAAAGTTTCAAAGGGAGTCTTTTCTGTTCACTTCTTTGGGCTTTGAATGAAAGTAATTAAATGAAAGAAGTACTGTTATAGGAAGAAAAAATAAAGTATTAAAAGCAAATAGGATTTATGGTCTGGATTATTCTGCTTCCAACCAGAAAGACTGATGCTATCCACTGCCTTCATTTTTATTCTTAGATTTTCATAGTGTTCCTTGCTATTTTAATTTTCTCGTCAGGGTGAAATCTTTTTCATGTAATGCAAATGAAGCAAAAATAAACCGAATTCTTTCCTATTACAGAAAACAATAAGATGGACAATAAATTAAAATATATAATATGATGGATTTTAACTTTTTTAAATAGTTTGCATGACTATAACACATGTAAACCTAATTTTATGTTTGGCTTTCTGCTGAATTTTGTTTAAAGGATGGCATTGTTTTAAAATATTTTCCTTGAAGTTATTAATACCCTTTCAATCTTGACTCAGATTTAAACATCAGATTTTCCTGATATCCATAGAAATTTAATTTGGAAAGGCCTACTGATTTGCAAAAGCTTTTAAATTATAAAAGCACACAGAATTTTATAGATGTACTAAATCATTAAAATGTTTCTAGCCAAAGAAAACATCAAATTCCTATTCACTGGATTATTAGAAAATTATTATTTTTAAAAGTGGAAGAATAATTAAGAACAGATTTTTATTACTGACAGCTCAGGCAACATATGCAAGATTCAGAATACTGACATTTGCAATGATATAAAGTTGATGCATCATTTTTCAATAGCTGTGAGATTAGTGCCAGTGACAGCAGTTAACTAAGGGCCAAATCCTGCCCTTTGATCCACATCACATATCTCCAAAAATGTGGTATATTAAACACTGGAAGATGTAACTGAACAATACTCTTATATACCAAAAAAGTGAAGCCTTTTCAAAAACTTCACATTTGCAATGGCACATTCCCAAAGTGGGGTTATTTTAGGCCAAATATGGATATTTTTAGCATCAGACTTAATTTAGACATAACCTTCCCTCAGAATTAGTTAGGACTAAAGCAAATGTAACGTGCAATTGATTCTAAAGACTTAACTTAGGGTTAGTTTTTGCTCCTGCCCTTGCTAATATATTTGACCTGCATGGCTCTACATAGCCAACATACATTTCAACAAATGCTTCAACTCTATTGACTTTGATAAGAACTTAGAGGGCGCAAAAGTGGAAAAGTGAGTGTACATTTTAGTGCAATTTTTCAAAGATTTTACATGGATATGGGTACTTTAGTCCAATATAAAGGGTCAAGACATCAATGAATCGATTGTTCATAAAAGGTTCTTACCAAAGACTCTGAAAGACACTAAGCGCTCTTAAAAGAGGTCAGTTCCTCTTTTAAATTAAAAGATATAAAAGGGAAAGACACTCTTTACTGTGGTGGAAGGTTATCACTAATTTCTCAGAAGGATCTGTGCTGGGCTCTGTATTGCTCAACATATTCCCCTAAATAACTTTGAAATAGGAGTAGACAGTGAGTTGCTGAGGATTCAGGAAAGAAAAGACAAAAGCCAATTAAAAAAAGTTGTAAAGGGATTTCACAATACTGAGTGATGGGGCAATAAAAGGCAAGAATCCAATAAATGTAACCTAATTCCAATGAGGGGAAACAGAGATATGCTGTTTTCTCTTTCTTTCTCTCCATATATATATATATATGTATGCGCGTATATATGTGTGTATATATATATATTTGTATATGCATATATATGTTATGATGGCCTTTAAGTTAATCCTATCACGCAGAAATTAGTTGTGGAGTTATTCTGGCTACTTCTATGAAAATACCAGCTCAATGCTCAATGGTGATCAAAATTCAAATATTATGATTGGTAACTCCATGCAGCACACAGCTCTGGTCCACTCATCCACAGAAAGATATAAAATAACTGGAAATTACAGAGAAAAGAGCAACAAACATGGTAACAAATATGGTGCAGTTTCTATACAAAATGAAATAAGACTAGAACTCTTCAGCCAAGAAAAGAGAAAACAGAGGAAGGATGATAAAGTCAGAGGAAATCATGAGTGTCATGGATTAGGTGAAGACAGTACTGTTATTCATTATTTCTCAAAATGCCAGAAAGGGAGTGCCGTAGTGCTTCTAGAACAAGCAAGAAATACTTTTAACATAATACGTAGTTAAACCATGCAACCCATCATTGCAGGATTATCACAGAATATTACAGATGCTGAAAAGTTTAGATGAGTTAAAAAAATAATTAGGCAAATTCATGAAACTACTGATGCCATATTGGACTTCAGAAATTTCCCAAATCACAAATTGACACATACCTGGGAGGGTATCTTAGTGGAAGAATCACTGTAATTTTGCCCTCTTATACTTTATTTCTAATGATACAATACTGGCTGGTGTTAGAGGTCAGATACTGAGCTACATGAACTTCTGGGCTGACCTAGTGGGACTGTTCTTGTTATCTTTATATAGATCTTATACATTTTTTATCCAGAATAATGAATGTTGCTTTTCATTAAACATCATGTATTGCTTAGAACAGGCTTTAGCATGGACTTTCCTAACTGTGTTTGGGACATAATTCAGAAAGTAATTCCTTTTGAGTCCCCAAATGATCCTCTAAAATTATATGCTGTTGTGCTTGTCTGTGTATGTCTCTACCATACTATATAGCAATAAATGGAATTTTTTTAGGTATGTTGCAGTTCTTTGGCATTATACAGATTTTAGTCTATAGATAAAACAATCAAGTGGTGAATGCACTCATAAAAATTTCTCTGTGCTCCAATGCATGCTTTATCTTTTGTAACCAGTTTTAGATTATAGACTGAGGATCAGATTTTCAGAAAGAGAGTAGTTGTTAAGAGTGAACAATTGCAGCTATCAGATACTGAGCAGCTTTTCAACCCAGCCACATCATTTAGTTGCCTAAATGAGAGCTGAGGTCTCATAGGTGGAGAGTATCTATCTCAGTATTAGTGTGTGAGGAAAGTGATTTTTGACTGATGCCCTTAGGTTCTTGAGTCAGCTTATTCTACTGGGAGCTCTGTGAAAGAGCTGAAGGCTCTCACTTGTTTTCCATGTGAATGAGCTGTTGGAGTGTGTGGGAATGTTTTCACAGCACCGTGCCTCTCCTGCCCTCTTCCATAAACCAAACTACTTCACGTGTCTCCTCATATTACCCCCATCGGTAAACAAAGGCAACTCTCACAGAGGAGGCGGATGTCAGCAGCTGGTGACTAGCGTGCAGAGGGGCATCTGACCCCTTGCACTCATTCCCCATGGGTGGATAAAGTCACTAGGGAGATGCCTGCCAAAGTCCAGACAGAAAGGTGCACAAGTGGCAGACGAAACACCGCACGTGAATTTGAGCCCCTTATAGTACTTTCCCTAGTCATGAAGAAACACACTTGGAGACCTTAAAGTTTCTCAGTGAGGAGTTTACATTATCCATTAGCTTGGCATCAGCTAAACACTTCAATATTCAAAGCAAATTCACAATAGAGTAACACATTTGGAATTCATTATGAAGATAAAGCGAGGAAACAAAATGGGGTAGGGGGTGGGAGGAAGCACGGTGTGATTAGAAATACTGATTTACATAGAGAACTTTCCATCTATAATGGAACTGGTTTTGATATTCAATTTATCTTTGTAATATATAAATATTGCTGTCCTGGCAAGAGATTGAATGACTCATTATAATTTGGGGTTACTGCACTCACTCAGGCACATTTGCATAAAAACACTGTTGGTCAATGGTAAATCTGTCTCTGGCAGCAGTTTGTCTTCGGAGAGAAGGGGCTTCACGGCTTACTAAATGCAATCAAACCCTGGTAATCATCACATGGGAAATTTTTTAGTTCCAGTTAAAATATTGGATAAGAATTTGAAAACTGGTGTGTTGCCAGAGGATCCTTGAAAACCGCTCGAGTCCAATGCTCTGCACCACATGAAAGCTTCAGTATCTTCTTGGAACAGAGAAAACTAGCTGCGCATTATGCAGGAATGTGGGGGCACTTTCATATGCAGAGATAGGAACGGCTGTTGTATAAAATGCTAAGGATGTGTTTAATGTCACAGTATTTGCCTGATTTCAAATTAACAGCTTTTTTGAGATTCCTGGTTACAAGAAATCAGTAAATCAAGAGTAATCCATGCATTCTGTTTTTTTTGTTTTCCTTTCTTTCAGAGAAGCTACCTGAAATAACATATTCCCCAATATTCATAATTGTTTATGTCAGAGTTGTACCTAGAGGCCCAGCTGATGACAAGGCTCTGTTATGTTACTGATTCACAGACACATAACAAGAGACAGCCCTTGTCTCCAAGAATTTATAATATAAACAGATAAAACAGACAAAGCATGGGGGAAAGATAATATTATTTCATCCATTTTACAGAGTGAAAAAATTGTATACAGACAAATTTAGGTCCTGCAAAAGATTTGTTCTCATATTTAACTGAATATATTGTGCATAGACCCACAAGAGTCATAATATTTTTCCTACTGTGTAAAGAGCGTGAGTTTACAGAAGTGACTTGGCCAAGGTCACACATAAAGTCTGTGGCAGAGGCAGGAACTAAATCAGCGGCTCCTAAATTTCAACCCTCTTCTTACAGAAATCTATTCTCCCTCTTAATATTGATTTCAAGGTTCTACATGAAGTCCTATGTCTGTAGTATTTGACCCAGTTTTGACTACTCTGCACTGCTGAGTTTGCTTGTAAACATTGAAAATCTGAGATAGGTACATACATTTCATGACAGTATTGATTTTAAACTCAACTCTATTCTTGCCTTCATAATTTTTTCTCTTTTTTAAAAAACAAAATGAAGCAAAACAAGCTAAGCCTGCCTCTTGGTGGGAGGAAAGGAAGAAATATCACTGCTGTAATTTTCACCCTACTGAGATACTCAGATACTGTGATAATAAATAAACAGATATGTTATATACACAAACACATACACATACATATATTTTATACTTATGCAGACATACACACATATCATATATACCCAGATATATGCATATGTGAAAAGTAACACTACATTTTTGCTCTACCATATAAATTGATGATGCTCTAACTAGTTTTAATGGGGTAGGACTGCAAGGTGATGTTTATTGTTGATATGTTAAAATTGATGCAATTAATGGAATCCTGGCTTTGCTGAATTCAGTGGCAACCTCTCACTGACTTCAGTGGGACCTGGATTTCACCCGGTATCTTTCAGTCTAGCACAGAGATTCATTCCTCAGATGGAATCGTTTAACAGATACCGCTCAGCCTACTACTGTATATTGGATATTTTGTATATAACCATCTCCTGACTCCCATTAATCATTCAGTGACAAGTTTTCCAAAAAGTAGGAGGGCAAACAAGGAAGAATCAGTCCCTATAATTAAACATTGTATGAAACTTTTTAATGTGCATAGAAGGCCTTTGTAAAACTTTTCCTTAAGTGAACTCTTTTTTTTTTTTTTTTTTTTTTTTAGGCTTCCCTAGGGGAAGGAGAGAAGAGTTCTTAATAGATACATTCTTGATTAACAGTAGAAGAAGAAAAACAGGAAAAAAAAGCCTAGAGCATTCAAATTAAATCACTTCCACCCAAAAACTACTCCCAAATATCAATGTTCAGATGTTCAGATTTTCAGCATTTGAAACAAGAGGTTTCATCTTCCACTTCGGGAGATCGTTATGGAAAAGTCTTTCATGGTAAAGCTTGGCAGTCAAAATGTATTCTTTTTCACAGATTTATTCTTTTAATAGTTTCAGGTACAATTGCATTGAACATACTGCTGCACCAAAAAAGCCCCTTATTATTTTAATCTGTATTCTTTTAAAAGTTATTTGTTCAAAAGGATTTCACTGTGTTACTCTTATACCCCCTTCATCCAACAGAACAAAAGGCGTTCTATGAAAGGAGTCTAAACTTGGACAAACTGTAAAAAAAGCAAAGTTCTTCTCTGTTTTTATCAAATTTGATTGCTGCAGCTGTTCCCCGTTTCTGTATTTTAAAAATAGCCTTATTCAGTGCCTTGTTGGCTAAAGGCCAGAGTACCATTAGAACATGCTGTACGGAAAACCTCTATTCAGTTACAGATACAGAAATATATTTAAGATCAGTGAGGGTCATCTGCAGCAAACACTTGTATGGGGGAAAATGGAATTTTAATGTGTTTGGACTGCTCACTACTTTTAACAGATATTTAAGAACTTCAAACCGGATATCTTTCTATTTGTATTGGTACTATCATATTACTGAGCATCAGGTATAATACAATATGAGCAAGTCAAGATCATTTCAACTAACAAAAATAGATCTAATTCTCAGATTACTTCTTAGTAGTTCTGGCATTCACTTTAAATGGCTCCTAGTAATATTGGATATTTGATTAGTCTATAAAAATGCCACAGCCTAGAAAAGAAAAATACAGTAATATTGATGAAACTGTAGAAAACTGATCAATGAAAACCAGCTTTGATTTGTACATTTCGAAAAGGACTAGTACTAACAGGGGATAAATGTTTCTATTCTGTAGGTTAGCAAGCTGTAATAATGACATTATTTCTATGCTTATCCACCGAAGACTTTTTTAGTTACCCACCAGAAAGAAATCTGCATCCCATTTACATCAGTATTAAAACTCCTTTTGATTAAAGTACTAGTGATTTTGGTCCAGGAGCTCATAACCCTCAAAGAAGATCTTCATTCTTTTTTCTCTTTATGATAACCAATTCCACTTGCTTCTTCTACTATGCTAGTGTCCTGTGATGTTTGGACATCACAATATGCAGAATGGACACTGACCTGAACAGCAGTTTTTAGTAACTAACCAGAGCCTACACCCAGGAAAGGGAGGTAGACTATTTTCTGAAAGTATTCTGAAAATCAATGAGATGTATGACAGATCAAAACTTCTAGCCATTTCTGGTGGACTGAAATGTCTATGTCAAAGTATTCAAGTGTATGTTTTTACTGCAGTTGGAGTCGGGACCTTCAGCACAGTAGAGATATACAAGGTAAATAGAGGTATCCAAGGCTATTTGGATAGGTACTTCGGGAGAGAAACCATAGCAGTGATGGCATCAGGATAGCCTATATGAGCTTGCTGAGACCCCACATTCTTAGTGGCTAGGTGGAAGCCTTCATTTCTGGGCCTTCACTCTCTCTCTAGAGATTGCATGTTCAATTAAAAACATCATACACCCCTCCTCTGCATACAGAACATGCATCAAACAATTCCATGAAGCTAGATCTAGTGAACTCTGGGGCAGATATTCGTATCACCTAAGTAAATCAGCTAATCTTCCTAAACTCTTCCTACAGTCAGTAGAGGTAAAAAAGCTTAGATTTAGTTTCCCACTAAATTATACATATACCTCAGTGTTGTGTGAGATGGCCTAGGATTTCCAGGACATTTACCCACAGCTGACAAGCCTCACACAGGAGATACAAAAGTAGCAGATGAAAGGATGGCATCCTGACAGCAACTCTGTTGGTGTTAGGAACTTATATACGGACAGCTGAAGAAAGTTCAGTGTTCCCTCCAGATAGTGTTTCATGACATGAGTCTGAGCAGCCTGATATCTGGAGGGACATGTTTTCCTGTGTTGCCTCAAGAAGAATCCTGGGAGATGAGCTAGCATGCTTAGTCAGGTTAGCTATGCAACTAAAGCTAACTTGTGCCAAAATTTGCAGTCCCCAAAGTCACCACTTGGCTTGGCTCCTTTATGGAGGCTAAGGCTTATAAAAGCCTCAGGAACATTAGTTACATGCATGCAATTGTAGATATTTTTCTTCCTAGCTGAACTAAATACTTTGCTAAAAAGAAAAAAAAATCAGGAATTTTTGGCCTATTACTGGTTTACAAGAAGACAGTTCTAGCATACGCAGAAACCTTTGTTACTTGCAGAAACTAAAGGGGAAAATGACCTCTAATCTTTCTGGAAGAAAATTAAACATCTTCTTTGGTGTGCTTTCTGTGGAGAGACATAGCAAAGGATTTCAAAGAAAGCAAAAACAATTTTCTTTATATACCTTTCAATATTTTAAGTGTTAATAACTGACATTGAGCTATTTTTCAAAACACAGTTATTTACAACATCCAAAGGAAAAAAAATATTTTCATAACTGTAATCTACAAGCAACTACTTCTGTAAACTACAGAACATTTCCAGATTTCTTCTCAAGGACCAAAAACCCAGAGCCAGCTATGAGTATTACAGTATGAAACTCAAGTTATTTTTAGTGTTCTGGTCCTAAATGCTATCAAACACAGAAAAACACAAAAACCAAAAAACCAAAAAACCAACAACTTTTTTCATTCCAAACAACAACAGAAGAATGGTAAGAGAAATATACCCTCGTGGTGCCTAATGCAAGATAGGAGACTGAAAAAACTAAGGCAATGATTCTCATCTTATTTTCATTCCCATTTTTCAGTCTAATTTTCATTCTGAGTGATGAAGAATAAGAGAAAATGGAGGACAACAGATATGGAGGTCAGAGTTGTTTTGCTAGTATGAATGTACATGCATTTTCTTCATTTTCAGAGTGGAATACACTAAACATGAACATGGCAATCTTACTCTGAATAACAGTTGTCACATCTGGAGTTACTGAACAAAAGTCACGCTGAAATTCCCACATAGCTATTTTAGGAAAATTCTGGGAGTAGACAAGCCTTTTGGTTACTTATGGACCTTGTAATAGGATGGCACTTCAAGAAAGGTTTTTACTTTATGGCCTCAAGAATTCACTTCATTATGCTACTTTGTTTAAATACCTTTTCTAGGCATCGGGACCAAAACTGTAATACTACCTACATAAGAATACTATTTCTCAGTGCAGATACATATGAATTCGAGAAGTTGCTGGGGTTAGTGTTGTGCACAGGATTCTGGCTGGGGCATGAGACATACTGCTGTGTTTTTTACACTGTTATATTAATTGTATTCTATGAGAATGTCGGGTGATATTTTAATGACTAAATTTAATTCCCATGAGGGTTCCCGGGCTTCATGTGTTAGCATATTTCCCATTTTTTAAAAAAAACACATATAAACAATAACATATATTCAACAGGAAAGCAAACAAGAACAAATAATCAAATATATGAAGTAACTGTTTAGAGAAGTAACACTGACTAGGAAAGTCAGGCAATACTTGTAGAGAAAGTTAATATCCTTCATCATATTAACCGAAATAGATGGAAAAAACAGCTTCCAGACTGACAGCTCCTGCCTCACATCTGAAGCAGGAGGAGCAAACTTCAAATTGAATACAAGCTGGGAACAATCATTCTGAATTTCCTTTAAGTTTATTAATTGATTACACACTGGAAAGTAAGGGATGGGAGGGTTGCCCTCTGGTACAGCTGGAAATTAATCTGAAAGGATGGAAGATTGCTCACGAACATTTGGGAAATTTTAGTTTCCAAGTTACTTTCAACAAATGGCCAAACTTTTAAAGTACTTTAATTTTAGTCTGAGCCCAACAAATCATTTAAGCATGGACTTATCTTTAGTGGTATCAAATGAACTACATGTGTGTTTCAAGCATGACTGTAAGTGCCTTGTTTATTCAGGCCTATCTCTATGGTAACTACTATATGGTACATCATCCCACAATACTAATTATAAAAATAAATAAGGTAGTGTGCACCAAACAGGTTTATATTTATGCATTTGAGGCATCTGAAAATTCAGCCTTACTTGTATGATTTATATATAATGTGTAATCGATTTTGAAAAATAGTTTTTATCATTGTAATTCATGCATGCTAATGTTAGCTGATTCTCCCCTCTGCCTCAACATACTTCTTTACACTAAGATCAGCAGCACAAGAGGATTGCAATATACTAAAGGAATTAAAGAAAGCAGAAGATGCAGGTGCACTAATAAATGGGTGGTCTTTGGATTACAGTATTTGTGTGTGCTATGCCGAGCTAAACAGAAACCTAAACGTTACACATACAAAGTGGTACAACAAGAACATCTGTGTTGGGGGACTGAACTGGCATGGCTAACACCTCCAGTGCCAGGTGCAAAGGAAATTTCAGTACAGCTTGAGTAATTTTGACTGCTAGCATCTGTATACATCAGATTATCTCTCCTCTTCCTAGCCCCATATTCCACTAGAGTATTTATATTATACATCTGGCTTTGGATTCTGGAATAGCAAAAGACAGGTTGTAATCCTTCCATTCCTGGATCTTAGCCTAATTTTTTTGGTTTGGTTTTCACTTCTCACGGAAGCAGAAGCCCACAGTTAGTAGTATTTTAAAAATGTATATTGTGGTGTTAAAAAAAAATTGACCATTTTTCCCTGGTAAAGAAAGAAATATTAAATGGAAGAATAATTAATTTGATCCATTTAAAGATGATCGAAATGCCTGTACCGAAAGCTTTCCCACTCTAAGAGACTAAAGCTGGACAAAAACTTCATCTTTCTCTGAGATGCATGTCCATTCTCCTGAGAAGTTCTAAATTTTCATGGAAAGTCACATTTTAAATCAAAATTCAAAATAGAATGAGAACTTCCATTTCCATTTCAAATGGCATACCTGGTTCATATAAATGTTGATAATATTTGGTAGAAGAACTAAAACAGCTGAAAGAAAGAGAACTGGACAGCTGACATGATTGCTAGAAGATCAAAAAACAGTCACTTCTGATTTACTCATCTGAGTCCAATTGTAATAACATTTAAATTATGGGAAATTTATATAAAGCCCACTGAGACCATAACCTGCTTCTGTGTTAATAATGACTTGGGCTTGATCCTATATTTCTTAACCAGGCAAAGATTTTGGTGGTCAACTGAATACAATAAGTCTTAGGAAAAAAAAAAAAAAAAAAACAGCAGTGACATGTCAGTTCAGGTGGAAGACAACAGCATGATCACCATGGCCAGGAGTTCAGTGAAAGCTGAAGCTATTCTCAAGAAAGAAAGAGAAAGGAAAAAAAGGAATGGTAAGATTATGCTATACTTGTATTCTGGGCTGAATAAATTTGTTGGTGCACTGTTGACATGTTTGAACCAAGCTCTCCATGTTTTATTTGTTGAGCACTTTTAACAAGACCTACATTTCTGTTCAAGACAGGAAGGAAATGTTGTCAATGATACAGCTGGACATATATAGCTTTGAAGGAATTTCTTCAGAAACTTTTTCGGAAAACGATTTCTTTCTCTTGGCAATGTCAAATCACCTCTTTCCATCCTGAGCCGCTGATTAAACCTTGTGAATATGTCTAATAAATAATCTAAAAAAGGAAAGGACAAATTATTTCAAGTCTATACTTTTCTGGGAATTGGGAGTTTGTTCCACTACATTGTAAATTAACTTTGATAACTTCTAACAAGGTGTGACAAAAATGCAATAAATACAAATAAATCCACAGGGAACAGACTCAAAAAAAATACAAAAGGAGGGGGGGAAGCTATAATGAATTTGCAATCCCTAGTTACTCATCTTTTCTTGTTACTTCAGTTCTAAAGCCAGATTCCTTCATTATTTTTTGACCTGATATGAAACACCATCTGGCAAAAGCGTGTTGCAATTCTACATAAATGAAATAATTGGAGCATTGCTTTAAAATATATTTCATAAATAAGTATTATTATGCATTAGTAAAATTGACTTCATTCCATTTCTGTGCTCTATTGCTGAGCTGTGACTCCTTCTTTTGTGCCTACAGGACCTGGCATTCCCGGGTAGTCCTCCATCTAGCACTGAGCAGTTTTGAGCCTGATCAGCTTCCACAGTCATACAATATCAGATGCATACATCCATGTGTTTTATTTGTATTCATCTTATGCATTATTATTGTTAGTGGTACATTATGGTAGCACCACAGACTTAGAATTTGTAGGAAGAGATCACAGCCTCGGAGTCCTGACAGATCTGTGGCAACAGATTACAGCCAAATCTATATGGCCAAAGTGGTTCTCTCAATAGGCTGAATGGTATGGTTACTTAGAAGCCATTTCACATGGGGATCAGGTCTCCTTGTCCTGGGACAGCCTGAGCATGCTTCAAAATATCTTTAAAATAATTTTGGCCAGACAGCCAGTTTCAATCAACTGCTCAGCCTCAAGGCCTGGGGACATCATCCTCTAGCTGGATTCCTATGGAGGGACCTTTGTGCCAGCACAATCTCATTTTTATGTCAGTGGGACCTTCTGCAGCACGCAAGTCTCAGTAGGCATACATTATAGGAGGAATGAAGCCAGAAAAGACAAAGAGGAAGTCATTGATTAATTGGATACATGTTACAATGTTGTTCCTCCACAAGTTATGACACACATGGAGTAATAGTGCAAAACAAAATATTTGCTGGTGATGAAAAGGGGTATACAAAACAGCAGTTGGTTGTGAGCAAACATTTTGCAGTTATAAAGACCCAGCTGCTTTGGCTGACTAAAATGAAAAGCAACAATGCTTTAGGAGTTGTGAAAGAAGATCTCACAACTGATGGATTATATTGAAAAAAAAAGAGACTTCCTTATAAATGGATGAATAGAGGACTATTCATGTTTTATAACATATCTAATTTCTCTGAAGCTACAGTCCTAGGTGAGTGAGCCATGTACCAAATGAACAGCTGTTCACAGCTGTTGAAAGTGGTTTATTCCTTATGACTGTTTTTATTTCTCATTAAATATTAATTCATTGATATTAGAGTTATGAAAAATTTAGCATAATTTTCATCCTCCCCTATATGAATACAAGAAATTAAAGGAAAAGGGAGTTCATCCTGGTTTATAGGTATGAATGGTACAGCTTGTGATATTTCCAGAAAAGGACAACAATATCAGGAATCAATGAGAAAAAAAAAAAAACGCCTTGTGCATCACCTAAATATTTAACTACGATATCAGCTTATGCTAATCACATTTCAAGGGTTGGGTTGAACATGATCTAATTGTGCCATCAACCCACATGAATCAAAGCTTTATTTAATAATTGTAAAAGCTGCCATTTGCTACTTTTAAAATATCTCGTTTCTCATGGTCCTTTACTCGATAATGGTCACTAGAGTTACAAAATGCTAAAAATATCAATGTTCTTCAAAACCTTATTTGAGTCCTTATTGCAGAAGATGAAACATCTGTAACAGGGTATGGCAGTTATCAGCTTCTTGTAATTTCTGGCAGTACTCAGTTAAAAAGGCTTTAAAAAGTGCAAGTAAAAATATTAGTGTTTTGACTACTTGTAGGGAACTGTTTTGTATGCAATTCAAAATTTAGGGTTTTGTGTTATTTTTGTTGTTTACAAAATTTTTTTTATTCATTAAAAAAAAAGCTGTTGCAAAACCTAAAACCAATAGAATATTCCAGGTATTTTATTTTAATTAAAATAGAGACCTACTGTAAAACTCCCCAGACAACTAATAAGGGAGAAAGAGCAGAAAAATCCATGAATATGAATATACATTTAGTATTAGAAAAAACAAACTATGTTTCCTCATCCTGAATCATGCAAGGAAAAAAAAAAAATCAAACAAAGTCAAACTCTAAGAACAGTGTTCTCTCAGTAGCAAGCATACAGAAAGTTCACCAAAAAGTTTGACTCAACTCCCATTCAGATATAACGAGAACTGGACCCAGTCCTAAATCTTTTGAATAAATGGAAAAGTATCCTTTCAGAATAAAATAAAATTAATCAATGCTATTTTGGTAGTAGCAAGAAAAATCAAACAAATATAAAGAGGAGGATTAAGAAGAGCAGTGAGGGAAAACAGAGTTAATGGCTAAGTTTTGAGATTTTTTTTTCCATCATATGCTTTCTTCCAAAATATCCTGGAGTATGACATTTCCAATGCTAATTCCCAGTGCTTACACAGTTCTTCATAACAAACTACAGGATACACACTGGAGTCCACATCACTTACCATGGGAAATACAATGCACAGCACTATCTGGAGTCCAGAAAAATGTGGTCTTCACAGGAGGACTGAATTAAGGTTAGCTTTTCTGAATATTGGTACTTTCTATATTTTGAATTCTAACTCTGTAACGTTAAGACTGTTCTTTTAACTTACTTTTTATGATCAGTGTACATAAAGCCCTTCATAAAATAATTTTTTAGGATTATACATATACAGATATACAATAAACATTTTAGAGAGATTTTAAGGTTTATCTGATCACTACTACTTATCACTTTCTTTCAGTCAGGTTTTTAATCTTCTAAGTAGTTAAAGCCATTGTTCAAAAAATTAATTAAAGCATTATCAAACTGCAATGGCTTTCTTGCTTAGCCCCCATCACATAGCAGTTGTTTTTTTTTTTCTTCTGCAATACTTCAGCTGTAAAGGCTAAGACAAGGACTGCCTACTGCTTTTCCTGTTCTATTCTACAGCGTTTCACAAAATAGGACCGTATTTTGAGGATGTATCACAGGAATCATCACTACTGCTAATAATATGAAGTATAGATCTTTATTTAGGATCTGCTCCAAAGCCTGCCAGTTCTTTAGGAATGAAGCAACCACCATGTATGTATGTATAATATTACATCCATTTGGGCAATTAAGATAAGAGATTTATTACTAATGCATCAAATGATCACTTAAACATATCTGCATTTTATTGTGATCCAAATATTAACTGCATCATGGAATTTACCTGATACAGCACCTAGACAAAAAAAGAAGGAAGATGTAAGCCCAAGAATTTTGTTTATGAAAGCTAATTTTGTTTCAGAAATCTGTGTGTGAATGGAGAGAAAATATGCCTTTCATTATGTCCTAGATGTGTGTTTACAAGAAGGCAATTCACTTTCAAGTATTCCACTGGCTTTGATGCATTCTCGGAAGTTCTTTTTTTCCTCATCTCTAACAAGATTTCTATCAATTTAAGATCCTTTTGCATGTTTATCTGCAAGAGGTGAAAATGCTAAGTAAGTGGCAGTAAGGCTCATAGTCGCATCAAGAGTACAAAAGCAGCGTGCCAAAGGCCCAGGGAGAAAGGTCAGGAATTTGGAATTCCTTTCAGCTGAACCGTGTAACTGCTATGTAACCTCAGGAAAGCCATCATAGCCCATTTACAACCCCGGTCTCATTGTACCTATTGAATTAATAGGACTATTTGATCTTGCTATATGTATGGGCTCTTCTGGATCTCATGGGAATGGGAAAGTGTCCACTCATATACCTTCCCTTTAAATTTTCCAGTAGCTCCATTTTCACATGCGAAACCAATGATCAGCCATGATCATCAATGAAGAGCCAAGCAGACTGTGAGCTCTCTAGGGCATGCACTGCTTTTTTTGTTTGTGCAGTATTCTGTTCCCTGCAACTCTGCTATCTGATTAGGCTCCTTAGGAGGTACAGGAATATACATAAATAATAAGCAAGAGGAGACAATTTAAAAAAAATAATTGCTACCATTAATCTAAGAGATTAAGATGTAAACTACACACTTCATATTGCACTGCTGACTCCCAAGGGAGGTTTGGCTAAGAGAACATATACAAATGTGCACACAAGGCAGTATCATTGAGCAGTGCTCCCTCACCAGTTTAGCAGAAATTTTATCCCAGTGCAGACTAATGATTTTCCTTGGCTGACCTGTGAAGTGTTTCTCGCTTCGGCTCAATCACTCAGCCTCCTTGCAAATGCCAGCTTGTTTTTCACAACTATCTTTTCCATCCACGGGGCTTTTAATACGCACAAGTAAATGAGGACAGTTACGAGGGAAATTCATAGTATAAAGAAAAACTGCAAGTGCCCAAAATTAATTAGTCACCCGGTCTTCAGAACTTTTTCGTGCTGACTAGTGCTTGCTCCTTTGGACAATGCCAATGATTTCTTTCTAGGCTGACCATCAGAAAGCCATTTGTATACCGTAGCATGGCTTTTCTCTGAGCTGGTGAGTGTGTCTGCAGCTCAATAGGACTATTCACATGAACAGATGTTACTCAGTGTGACTACTGGTAGCAGAATTAGGCCTATCCCTGCTCTTCCTTCTTGCTACAAACATCAGCTGCTCGGATATCCAAGCTCTTTTTCTATGGCTTTTTGCCATACACAAAGCATACGGATGACAATTTTCTTCTTCTTCTTTTTTTTTTTCTTTTTAATTCTGTCTTCCACCAGCACTTACATAAGCTAACGTTTATATAATACTCCATACAGTTTCTTGTATGGGTGTTGATAAAAATTGCAGTTAGCTGTCCAGTTAACATGAAACCTCGTGACATTCACAGATAAACAGAGATACCTTTATCTGGTCATTTTTAAGTATACATTCAGATGGATATAGAAGGCTGTTGGACCAATATGGAATTTTTATTTTCATACCACACAATCAAAGCAGATAAAGCTAGAGATGGTGTTTGGTTTGATATATTTTATTTTCATCCCAACACAATTTTTATCCTTACCAAATTCATATATATCACTTAAATATATGCAAAACATCCTTAGCCATTTTAAAAACCTGAAGTATTATAAGACAGATATTAACATTAATAATTATCAAATTTGGATATTAAATATATCATAATATTTCTTTACCTAACTCTCTGTCCTCTTCCATTTTTAACCAAACTAACAGTGACAATCTGAATTCAGACTTGGTGTAAGACACTCCAATTGAAGAGGACCAGACCTGAAATCATGAGTGTTACACTTGCTGTAGAAACAAATTAAACATCATGTTTGAAAACAAACAGTAATAATAGTACTTATCATACTTATTGCTCTCTCATTTGATAACTGAAAGCATTTTATTGAGCATTTAGCATTTTACTTCTGGTTAATGGCCAAAAGTGATCACTAATACTAGTATCTCTTTGTCCATTTATATTTTAGAATCTCTCCAATTTGACTCTGAGCTGAAGGCACAGATGAGGCTTAGAAATAAATCAGGAAAAGGTATAAAAAGATCTTTTGATAATGAACTGGAAAAATACTTGAAGAGAAAGTGCTCCACATGTAGCATCTGTACAACCAGGTTTAAAGACCAAATATGGCTTGTGGGACTGTTTTTTTTGTTTTTGTTCTCTTTGCTTTTCTGCCTTACATATATATCAAAAAACAACAACAACAACAAAAAAAAACCAAACCCCCCTTTAGTTATTTCTCTTTGTTGCAACCTGTGATCCCAAAAGCTGCAGAATAAAGATCTGGGAGGAAAAGTTTAAGTGAAATATCTTTCAGATACAGCTGGACCAGGTGGTCCAATCTGCTAGTTTACAACTCATTGGCAAGCCATTTGCTCTTCTTCAGTCCTGTGGTACATCACCTGTTAATGATTTGTCCAAAATATGACCAGTGGATCCACAATTTACTCTCTCAGTTTTTTTGAGAACTCTTGACTGAACATCGTCTGGCCCTGCTGATTTATGTATATATTTAGTTTTTCTAAGTATTCTTTTACCTTCTTTTCACTCATTTCAACCGATTCTCATTAAATGTTAACTCACCATGCTCCAATGTTTTCATATGCAGAAAACAAAATGAAAAAAACCTGAATAGAGGTGGAGAGGGAGGGGAAGGAGAAAAATAAATACCAAAAAACCCCCCAAACAAACAACAAAAAAACCCCCACAATACCCCCAAACCCGCAAAACAAATCTTGATGAATATTTCTAAAAATATAATCTTCAAGTTCTCTGCTTCACTTTCTTGGTTAGGACTAAAATATGCTGTGCAGGTGCAGATGCAAGTAAATGGATTTATCACCTAATGGAGAAGGGTGGCTGTTCCTGTTTAGCAGGTACAGCTACACTTGCCAAGAGATGAGGGCAAAGCTAGAATAGTTTGGATTTTGGAGTACTCCCCATCCTCTTCCCCTCTCCTTCCATGCCCACAAATTACTCTCAAGGGAAATAATCCAGAAATAGTACTGACATTTCGTTAAGTACCAGACTTGTGATTGTAGCCATTATTTACACAGAAAAGAAACAAGAAGAATCATCCTACTTCCCAGCATGATCACATAAGTACTGCTTCCAACCTAAACCCTCAGTAACAATTATGATTTCCTAAGGTAAAATATGCACTACCTTTTCTATAGTCTACTATTTATGACAGATTTCTTATACCACTGTCTTTCACTTCTCTGGAAGTTATTTTCTGGCATAATACTTTCTGATAGCAGCAAAATTCATAATATATACTTCCTGGTCTTTTCCTTTTCACTATTTCATATTAATTCCTTCTTTCTCTCAGCTTACTGAGAACTATATTGGTACTGCTAGTACCAGAACTACCATCTGCTGTGCCTTTATTATTGTATCATTCATTCTATGCCATCTTCCATGTCCTATCACCTCTTACTAACACTGCTTACTGGATCCTGGCACACTGATTCTTTTAATGTCACAGTAGCTTCTTTTAAAATGCAGTATGTTTTCATTTTGCTTTAAACTTAACTGGTTGCTTTTACAGGTTTATTCACTATTGCAACAGACTGGGATCCAGGGCATGTAAATTCTAGCACCTTGTTTTGGGGGCATGGCATTGGAGGACAAGGGAAAGGAAGGATATGAGAAGACAAGCACACAGATAGGCACAACAAACACAGACACACCTCAATTCCCTGTTTCATCAATATAGAGAGAGAGAAAGTCAATTAAGTCCCAAGAGGGCACCCAAGTTAGGCGTCCTTCTTGCCTTCACTGTCTGTACACCAAAGTAGCAAATGTCACTTCCACTTAGGAAGTAATTCTTCCAGCCATGCTAGAAAACGGACACCAAAGGACCAAGGTCGCCTGTTATTAGAAAGGAAAAATCTAGCCACAGCAGAAGCACTTAACTGATTAGCTCATGGTACCAGGTGATTCCCCATATAGTTTAAACCATACAAGCAGGTGCCTAACCACCAAGCTCCACGGCATGTTGGGAGACCAGCAATGTGTAACCAAAAAGATAATCATTATGGGATTAGGAGGAAAGCAAGATAAGGTATTCCTGAAAATAGGAAACATGGATTCAACCACATGCAGGCCAAGAGTGCAGAACCCAGATGACCTCCCACATCCTGGATGAGAACCCTAACTAGCAGCCCTTCATGGGAAAGGTAAGGACCATCAAAAGGAATTACCTGTGGTCCTGACTGGTGTGGCACTTAGGTATCTAACTGAGTCACAATTGACCTCTTGGTGGGAAATACACATCTATTGCCCCATATTCACACTAGAATGCACAGGCATATCCGACACCAACTGAGCAGGTAGTTACAGGCAACTGAGCAGCATTGAGCACGAGTTTCAGTGCCTGAGGGGGTCTAGACAGTGGGAGAAGATAAATATACTGGAACTTTTTCTGAAATTTAGATAGATTTGGGGCACCTACATCTCAAGTTAAGTAGTGTTTAGATTCACTAGGTCCCATTTACACCTATTAAAATTGATTTCACAATGAGAGTTGACTGGACTTATGCCTTACACAGATCTCGCCAAGTAACATGGTGCATAGTGAAGGGTTATGCTGTAGACTACTCTAGGGTGTTTTGTATTTTCCAAGTTAATTAAAGCCTTTAACTTTTTACAAGGCAGTTTAATCTTGAAAATATACCAGTGCAGAAACTATCAAAGATTGATAGGTACTTCTATTTTTACGAAGTAAAGAAGAGGACGAGGTTTAAAACATGTTGTTTGTCCTTGAAACTCCCTGAATGTCATATTTTGGCCTGGAGAATTTCTATAGCTGCATTATAAACTCTGGAGGTAGAGTGATGAAAACACTGAGTTATTGTGTAATAGACAGTGTCAATATGATCTGTCACTGATCTGAAAGAACACTGTACCCTGTGGTAGAAATAAAACCACTCCTTCATCAAATACTGAATGAAAACAATAAATGATACTGATCCAAAGGACTCAGAGAATCATGCTGGAAAACTATATCCTACAGTAATGAGCAGGCAATGAGTTTTTATCTAATTTCAAAGTGGTAACAAACAAGTAACATGCTTTATGTTGCTTCCCTGTTTAATATCTGTCTCTCTGTTTTTTATAATACCGTGCCTTGGGCCTACATAAGAAGTTCTACCTCAGTACCTACTATGCTAGTCTACTGTATACAGTATAAAACTTTTCTCTCCTAAAATGGTCTGAATGGGTCATATGTTAAAGAGACAAAGCATTGTAACCTGACTAGCTCCACACACACTACACCTACTTAAATCAATGAGACACACAGTAACATGTTCATTGATAGTGGCATATACATGATCATGGCAAAGCTTTATTTTTAAAAGAAAAATATGGTCAAAGGAAGCTTTTGCATTAGGGTGTATATTTTCATAGGGAGATTGGAGAAATTTTCCCCTAAAGAAAAGTAATGTAAGAGGGCAGCAGAGAGGAAGTGTAGGTAGTCTTATTTCACTTGCATAAAGAAAAGCTTCTGAGAAAAATAAATAAATAAGAATCTCTGATCTCCTGACGGATCCAGGAAACAATTCAATTAAAATAATCAGCATGCCAGATCTCCCTTCCTGATTTGCTTAAGTAAGTTTGTATTTCCAATAGTAGAATTAGACTGTGTATATATGTGAGTGCTTGCCTGCACTTCTGCCCCAGAGAAAATCCACATTACAAGGGGTCATTTAGCAAATATCATGGGGGGTTAAAGGACCGCAGGTTCCCAGAATTTTGACTACACTGACTATATGATTTGTATGCACTAAAGGACAAATCTGACTCAGATTTAATGCAGCCATCTCTTCGCTGGCTCCACTAACCAAACTTCAGTTGGGTCAGGTATGATTTTGGTCAAGAACTCTGCATTTGCTCTACAGTGGCTATAATTTTTATTAGTTCCTATTCTACCTACCTAAAACAAAAAGTTCAACATATATTTTATTGTATCACCTTTTGAAATGACTGCACTAATCAGATGCTTATAACGGAAAAAAAAAAAAAGTAGAATAATTATTCTGGTTAGGATAACAAAATGCCTTATAATAACCAAATGTTACCTTTACCCCTCTAACCCCAGCCAAACATTTAAGTGTGTTAAAGTGCTAAAGGCCTGTAACATAACGAACATTATATTCATGGTAAAAGATACATTTACAGACAGATTAAGTAGATTATTTCTTTAGAAAAGGGGCAAGAACCTTATTTGGATATGCTGCAAGAAATGAAAATATAGGAATAGCAGTGATAGCCATAGCAGATCAGATTGCTAATGAAAAGGGCGTTCACTGCTGCCCTGGAAGCCGCTCTTCACGCAGAACACAGCACTGTGCTCAACAGACCCAGAATTCGTGGACTCAGCAGGAACAACCTTGAAGTACTGATAATATTGTATGCTAAATTCAATCCCACTTACAATCAGTTCATACGATTATGTGATGGATGTGTCTCAAGGAATAATACACAAAAGGCTATGAGAGCTTGAATATGGATAAGCACACAAGTAAACCCCTAGATTTCTAGACTACTATGCAATTTTTCTATTTCATAGGATTCATACTGCTAGTACATTTAACTTTCCTATACAGCAGTATTTTGTTGGTAGTTAGCATTTTACTGAAAACATTATGAAAACTGAAACTTCATTTTTGAAGTGATTTCCCTCAATTCTCTGTTTTTCACAAAGTAATAGTATTATGATTTACATAATGTTTTCAACAGACTGTTTGATAATTAACTTAAATTATATTTGTAAAAAATAAAAAAGAACAAGAACCAAAAAACACTTTACAAGACTTTTAATCTTTAAGGAAATATAATTTGAAATTAAAAAAAACCCAACATATTTTAGAACAGCTAGTTACACACATTTTTTCTATCACATTTTTCACACACCACTAATATTCAGAACTATTTGACCTTTATATTGATGATTTCCAAATTTGATACCATGAATTAAATCAGAAATCTTCAACAACAAAAAAATCCTTATTTATAACAATTTATAACTTTAGATTGGTTCAAACTTGACCTTGAAACCATGGAGCAGCAAGGAAAAACAGAGATTTTAACAAAGGAAGGGCTTAAAACTGAGTATGAGCCATATCAGTCAAAAATAAGCTCACAATTCAGAAATAGACTGTAACAGTTATTTGCAATAGCAGCTTAGAGCAGACTTAGGTCTACTTGAAAATCACTGGATTTTCACTTTCAGATCACTGAAAATTGTTCTCAAGAAGTGTTGAATATTGCCCTTTCATCTGCCTATATATTTATTTATAAATAAATGTCTATTTACTCAGTAAACAGCAGAGTTCATGTGGTTGCATTTTGTACAGGCACAGGCAGAATTCATGGTTTCCTGCATAGTATAGATCTCAGTTTTCTGAGCACCATTACAGAGCATTGCAGGAAAATGGGAAGTGCATTCAGAACAGCTATTATAGCATAGATTTCTCTGTTCTCTCTGTCAGAGGAAAATGGCATAAACGTCCATGAAAGCTCTGTTCTGTGAGGTCTGGCGGCGGAACAAGGAAGCATGCAACTCGGAGTCTTGGATTTGAGAATGCTATCGCTGTTTTCTGCTAAAATACAGTCCTAACTATGGATCGAATTTTTAGTTTTAGAAGGCAGTGTCAGTCGCAATTCCTTTGGAGAATGACTGAAACATATAAAAAAAACTTTTACTGAGAGCATGGGGAAAGTGCATATTCTCCCTAATGAAACTTCTTCACTGAAGAGAGACGAGCAAACAATTTACCTCTCTTTCTGTCTGCTGAACTTAACCATACTTTAATGGGTAGGGGATCTCAGCTACCTCTTTTCCTCTATTGCAAGTTCCGGGAACCTCCATAAAAACCTGTTCTAGTATTATCGTTAACTATTATAACCAGGAACAACTCCTTTTTATGACCATCCTCATAAGTATGACATTTAGTTTCTAGGTGAGTAGCACAACATTTCCAAATAAGATCTCAAAAACTAATTTGAATAGCTCAAAAAAGATAGGTTTCTCAAGTCAACATGATTAATAATGAAGTTATAAAACTGGCATTTCAAATTCAGTAGAACTATTTGTGCCTGAGCAAAACAAGTGAATAAATATCTGTATTCCTACATGGTCTAAATTAGTGACTTAGTTCTATAGTGCTCCAGCATACATTTCCTGTCATGCAACTCTGGTTTGGAGGTCCATATCCAAGGAAAATATTTCCCTTCTATACATCATCTACAGATATGGATATCCTTTCTAAGTTATTAAAAGCAAAACAAACCAAAAAAACTCCTCAAGCCTTACACAAGTCAGCAAAGGTGTGTAAATGTCTGCATGTGTATGCATGTGTGGGTATATGCTCATTTGCATCAAGGGAGAAAGAATGCAGAGAGGTATAAGGACTTACCTAGCTTTCATTGCAGAATTTCTAGTTTTAAAGGCATAGAGACTGTATTATGTCATAAGTCTCTGCACTTCACTAATTCCAATGACTGCTGGCTTCTTTGTGATTTTGATTTTGCAATTGAAACTGATTGGCTGGTAGACAAAGGGACAGAAACAGCTGCAGCTAGTATTATTGATTATTTCCTCAATTTAAAGGAAGTAAAGCAGGAGGCTAACAACATTGAAGGACAAAGGCTAAGTTGTTGCTCTACATCTCTGGCAAAGCCAGTCACTGCCCACTGCAGCATGCTCTGAATTAATTCATAAAATGTAGCTATTATAATTGTAATACCCTGGATTTCTGTAGAAGTCATAGGGACCTGCCTGATATGCTGGGGAGTTTTTATCTCATTATTGTTTTAGTAAAAACTGAAATCTCTAATGTGAAAAGACACTAAATCCAATATAAACATTCTGGAAACTGCTTTTGGGCTGTGTTATCGGTAAGATGAATAACTTTCTAGCAATACACTCAGCTCATGACAGTTAATGCCCACCCTGAGAGGTCCTGCCGTCTGAATGAGAATTGTGTCTTCCTAGAAATGAGAAGATAACTCTCTAAAACTGGAAGACACACTGGTGATTCAGGTTTGGGGGGAAGGGGAAATCGAATCAAAGCAGGAAATGTGTAAATTTAGAAAACAAATGATACAAATGTTATTTGTTGTGCCTCTTTTCTTTACCCCCTTCAATTCATTGACTTGACATTAGCCACTCTTTTCTTGTCTTATATAATGCTTCAATTTGAAGGAAGCAAGGCAGAAGAATTGAATAGCGCCTGTCTCCATTAAATAAATGTATGTTAATGTAGACGCACGGTATAAACAGCATCATGTATATACTCCCTTGATGTAAAATTAGGTTTTTACTCACACTGCTTCCTCTGGTGAGCTACTGGACGGATGTCTCTCAGGCTACAAAACTGCAGTAATTTACCTTATGTAGTGCGTGTTGCATTGATTAAGATACAATCTTGGAGCAACAACAGCAGGAGGAATCAGATGCTCCCTTCAAGACTGAGAAAGCTCTTTTGCAACCAACAGTTTTATGATAAATCCTAAAAATGACCAATACACACATTTCTAAAGAATTAGACCAAAAAGCGGAGACATGAAGGGGTCCCTTACCTATGCCATTCAGGCATTCTCAAAGCCTTACTGTGACAAAAACTCCACAACCTCCCCAGGCAGCCTATTCCAGCTCTTCACTCTCATTACCATTACAAAATTTTTTGAGTTCTATCTCAATCTCTTGATCGAATTTAAGGCCATTACTCTATGTACTGTTCTCCACGTACGTACAGAACAGATGATTCCCTTCTGCTTTAAGAAGCTGGAAGCTGTCCTCATGTTCCCCCTCAGTCCTTCCCAACTGTGCAGACATCTTTTAAAGAAAAGCACTCTAGGATCTGAGACCATGCCTAGGCGATTGCTAAGACTGGATCTGTCCGTTACTGGATCGTCTGAGAGAGTAAATCTGATCTGCACAAGCAGATCTCAGCATTTCTGTTGAGAACACTCAGTTCGATGCCTTCCATGCCCACAGACAGACCTCCTGTGTTCCCCGTCTGTGTTTTGTCTTATCCTCCTCTTGCCTTCCAGTGGAAGTATAATGTCTGTAACACTAAACTAAACAAGGTCAGGTTTTCTGACCCCGAGGCTAACTGACACAGAATGATTTCCTTGCATACAGTTAAACTCTCTCCTCCCAGATAACAGTATAGCTTTGTCAGTGCTGCCGACTGGGAACAGTCCCTGGCTGGCACCCAGGCATTATCTGGGAGTGTTCATTTCCACCAGAGAGCATGCTGCTGGACAAGCACGTGCCAGGACTTGAGGCCTTGCTCTGTTAAGTTTACTGCCTTAAGTGTAGCCAAGGATGTTGACCCTGTCATGTCAGAAGAGATGTTTACGGCCAGTGCCCCCTTCAGGATGTGGTGTTCTGTTTCCAAGATTAGCTACCACCTTGGAAAAACGCTCCAGAAAAACGCTACGCCACTATCACACTGCTAATTTTACTTCACCGATGTTAGAAGGCCAGGCTATTTATAGCCACCCCACCCCCTAGGCACCATTTTCAGGCTAGCCTGAGCAGCAGCATGGATCTATATCCATGCTACGTCCCTATGTTAAGCACGCCATGACAGAAGATCACATGCTGAGAAGGCTCCATAAACCACAGCTGAGGAGTTGGTGGTCCCTGTTTCCTTTACCGGAAAAGGTCCACCAGCTCTTTGGAAAATTCTCATTGCCTGTGGATGGCTAATGGAGAAGGCTAAGACAGGCTCTGCTGAGGGGAATCTTCTAACAGCATCAGGATTTTCTAACTGCATCACAAGTTCTTTGACTTTTCTGACCTCTCCCAGTTGCTGAAGGGTAGAAAGGAGTAACTCCCCAGACATGCAGCAGGCTATTGGGAGTTATGCATCGAATAGATGGTAGAGACTGTGCATACAGGATATGAGCAGCTCCAGATCAGTATCTGAGGAAGCTGCAAGATGATTTCTTGACTCTATACACTAATGCCAGCATTTAGGGCAAGTCACCTCCTGCACCTGCCCTACCTC
Source organism: Dromaius novaehollandiae (assembly GCF_036370855.1). NCBI lineage: Eukaryota > Metazoa > Chordata > Aves > Casuariiformes > Dromaiidae > Dromaius > Dromaius novaehollandiae. The sequence goes on along the minus strand of NC_088099.1, from coordinate 43,738,315 downwards.
TTCCACAAGGTACAAATTTCCATTAATTTTAGTGAGATATTCGTTTCCATTGTTTCCACAGCCAGCTAAGCTGTAACGTGTTTACACTCTCTTGTACTGAGATTTATCACCCCTCAACACTACCAGACATTCAATTCTTGACCAGGACTCACCTTCAGCATTTCACTCCATACTATGGCCTCAATGTTTTTGAAGATGATTTAAGTATTCTAAAATAAGATTTAGTATTGTGCTTTTTCACAGTTTACCTTACTCCAGACTAGTTTGATGGTACCCTTTTATAATACCCAGCAGACAAATTCAATTTTCAGTTACACTTGTTCAACTATACTGGTAGCAGGACTATGTATTGAGTCTGATAATTAATAGAAAGGACACATTTCTTTAGTACTGTATACACTAATGCAGTATTTTATCTGCAAAATGTTTACTGAATTCACCCTGAAATTTGCATAGAATTGATTTTGGGGAATGGATAAAGGTAACCATGAACATATGGGAATATGGGATTATTGAAATGAACCAAGCACAAATTAGGCAAATTAAAGAGAAAGGATATGATTTAAATGTAAGCATCAGATAACTCTGTGCAAGATGGGAAGTTTAGCTATCACCTGTGATTACAATAGGTAAAAAAATTTCAGATAAAAAATATGATTTTTTCAAGTTGATTAATTCTTCTAAAGTATTATATTCCTCTGTCTGCTTCCTGAAAATATTGTTGTCTATCTGCACTATCTAAAATAAAGTAAATTACCTTCTCTTCCCTGTATCATTTCTTATAGTTCTAAAGTTTAAAGTTATGATTGCTGTAACTAGGAGCACAGACTACACAATTAAACAATACATTCTAGAGGGGGACAGCAAGCTAATAAAAATATCTATCTATCTAAAATTCCTTTAAGGAGGGAAATACTGAGACTCATTAAAACAAGAAATCATTTCCTTTTCAGCTCTTCTGGATTCTGGTGCAAAACTATTAGAGATTCTGCCAATATAAACAAACAAACAAAATTACACTGCACTGACAGATTAAAAAAAGAGAGCCAGAACCACAACTGGTCACATTTTAGTCACAACTAACTATTGACACTCCCCCCCCAAAATCAAGAGAAGCAAAGAAGTTTGGATTATTTGCATGTCGTGACTAAGGCACACAGGCATAGCTATATAGGTTGCCTGTCTTCACTGCTTGGTTAGGTGCAATGAACCTTGCTTGTTTGCTTTAGTACTTTGTAAGTACTAAAATGTCCCCCTCTTACTTAAGATACAAGACCAGCCAACAGCTGAGCTAGTCTAATACTTGTGTGTTAAACAGAGCTCAAGAAATATATTATAGCTCCTTATAGTGATTACTTTCCACTTAGACTCTAACAGATACTGTGAAGCAAAATTGTTATTATCCACTTACAAATACTATCTAAGCATGATACAGAAGTAAAGGTGAGTATCAATTTTTTTTTAAAAAAAAGGCATCAAGACTCCCATCTGTGTTTAAAAATATAGGGAAATACTTTAGGGCCAAATATGGCAGTTTGTTTTAATTCTGCTCAATGGGTAAAAGGTCTTCAAGTGGAACAGTTAGGCCTGTGGCAGCAACCAAAATCTCAGCCTATTCTGTTTACATTATTCTTGTTTACAGTAAGATAAATATGCTGCATTACAAGCTGATAAATGCCTTCAAAATATTAAGATATACTTCTTAATTTTACAGTAAAAATAAAACAGCCTTTAATAAGACTGGATGTGTGTCTAAGGCCAAAATTGTGTAAATGTCTGTTCCTAACAAACAAAATGAATTCAGCACTGTCAAACTGAGTCCACAAAACACTAATAATTTAGCTACTGTGAACTGACCCATTTGCCATTCTTTTTCTCACTCTGGGGGAACACTTTGAGAAATATATGAAAAACTTCAGAATGCAAATCTCTTTCTTTCAAGTTGAAAAATCCTCAGAAAGTCAGAGCATAAAGCAGGATTCTGAATAGAGTATCCCTTGCCTGTCTCTGCATAGTTCATATTATATCAGCACTTTGCTTTTCTGTTTCATGCCAGAACATTTCAGAATTTTTATGCTATTGTAAAAGAACGGTATAATTTCCATAATAACTGAAATTGTTATAATTGCTAGAAGATACTGAGAAAGCATAAAACACCTGGGGAATTTCTGATTCAAACTCTGTGATATGTTCTTAATCTCAAGAGTGGCTTTTTGTGTTTGAAGAAATAATCAGGAGAAAACCAGCATCTGAAAAACAACACCTAAGTGCTGGCCAGTTATCAGGAAAGGCAAAGGTACTAAACTCTCCACTGTAACCAAACACTGGCATGTCAGGAGAGTTCCCAGGCACATGAAGCCCCTATGCTCACTTTAAGACCTCTGAATGGTGTATCGTAGCAGTTTGCTCCAGTTGGAATGGGGAAAGGTAGTATGCTCATAAATGTGTAATTAATAACTTTTACACTGTCCTTTTAAGAAAGGCAAAGAAAATTATTCAAATGTGTTGCACCTCAGCCACTCTGTGCATGTGCAGAGCCAAGATGCTAAGTCCAGTGTATGCCTGAAAACAGATCTAATACTAGCCTGTTTAGTTTATCCTAGCTCTGTGAATCTCCACTGTTGCAGTGTGAAAACTGAACATAGTAGAAGGCTGGGCATTTTGGTGCTCTTTTAGGCTGAGGTGATATGTGATTACGTAGGAAACATGCAGCTGAGGTCAGCCATCAGGCAAGTTCTGCTAATTTCTGTTTAGGAGAAAAAAGTGATTCCAAAGACAATGTAATTCAAAATCCTGGAGAGAATTTGTGAAGATTGGTGAGGGTCATGTCAAAAGAGTAGCAAGAGACATGCTATGTTGGCCCAGCATGACTAAACAAATAGAAAAAAAATGGTCAGAGATTGTTGCAGAGTACCAGAGACAGAGCTGAAAAGTGTTTATGACAATTCATAGGAGGCATCCAGCAACAACTGACATCACGGTTACAGCAGAAGGAAAAACAAAAAACAAAATAATTCACCCAGAAGAGATATGCAAGTTTCATATCCAAAGAAAAGAAAGATTCTGATAAACCCTAATACTGCATTGAACAGCAATAGTAGTAATGGAATTTTTACACTTCGCACATATTGTATTCTTGCAAACTTGGATAACTCCAGAACCATTTTTTTGAGACATAAGGAGTGATACAAGCTTATCAAAAATGATTTCTGGTCATTTGTTGAGTAGAAATGCTAAGAGAAAATTGTATTTAAAAACCATGCTGAACAAAACTCTGTATGGCTTATGCTAACCTGTAGGAATCTCAGATACCATGAGTAGTCTAAATTAAAAGACACACAGGACATACTTAATTCCATTAATTCTCACTTGCATGTATAATACCCTTCGAAAAGGCATGCAATGGTGCCAGTAGAACAGACAACAGAGTACATTCTCCCAGCTCATACAGAGATTAAGGGAGTGGCCAGAACGGCAATGGCTTTATGGTGGGTATCATAGCGGACTCCACATGTCCTCCTTCTGCTCTGTGCTTTCGGGAGAATCTTTCACTGGGAGAGTCCAGCCCAATACTGACACACATACTCCGTCCTCACTGACAGAAATCAGAGCTTCATCCTGTGACATACTAACTACTTTTACTGTTGTTATGAGTAATATGGTCCATAACAAGATAGAACTGGATGACTAAGTCATATAGATTGTAGTTCTGATTCAACACCTATTTTGGACAACAGCAAAATCTCCATTGATTGCAGTAGGAAAAAAGATTGGATGGATATATGCATGTGTGACTATAGATTCCTTTGTCTAATGCTGCTTTCACCTTCCCTGAAAAGACCTAATCTATTCTTGCATACTTAAAGAGGTATTTATTAATGTTTAGCTTCCTGTAGCTAATTTGGCTGCTCTATGCAGCTATAAAATTTCATGACAGTAAACATGAGAGATGTGCCTAAATTGCACAGAAATGTTTCTATACTACCTAACTGTTTTATATTTCTTTTATAGTGTCAGTCCCATTAAATTTACATTGGTGCTAATTTTACAAAAAACTTTGTGTAAAAATTATTAGGGTGACAAATATGCTGAGTCGATTATTTTAACTACATCCCTTTGACTGCATACAGTAATTTTGCTTCAGTTTGAGATGTATGTATGTGGAAACTCTATAGCGAATGTTGCTATGCTTACCCAACTACTGCAGTCATCGGAAGGACCAACGATGACAGTGAGAGATCATTAAAATAGGATTTTAATTGTTCACATCTCAACATGACCTTCAGAGCAAGATGCCTTTCAAAATAAAAAAGCCACTTATTTCTTAACATTTGCCAAAATCTACAGTGAGGGCAGAAGAGAAATAGCTATATTAATATAAAAATGAGCTGAATATTACACTGAGGTCAGAAGATAAATCAACTGCTGGACCTTGTAAGGTATGAAAGTAAAGCAGAGCACTTCTTACAAAAAGAGCTACAAACCACTTCAGAATTAACCTCTCACAGCATGGATTTCTATAAAGGTAGTGGAGAGGAGATTAAGATTATGAAGAACAGATAAAGAACCATATGTCTTTTGATGAGAGAACATCTCTCTGTATTGAATCAAAACTAGAACTTGAATCAAACTGGGGATTACATTTTTTCATAGCCTATTACAGAACAATGCTTAGTGCCTATTAGGTGAACATTCCCAGCCTTGAAGTCCTGAGCTGAAAGTAAAAGTATAAGACTTAAGAATTTGTACAAATCAAAGCACTTTTTCTCCACACTGAAATTACTTCAAGTAACATGTTTCTTCTTGCCCTCTCTTATCCTTGTGATAGGGGTAGTACGACTTTTGATCCCTTCTGCAAAAGACAGGTGCACAATGACATGCAGGTCAATAACTTGACCTCATCTGAGTTTTAACTCAAAACATGGCAAGTGAGTGCAATCTGTTTATAGTCATGACGAACAAAACTAGCGTGACTGACAAAGCACACACCTCAGTTCTTCAGTACTGGAATGTTACTTTTCTGTGTACTTTCTCTGTAAGCATTTTCCCTTTGCCTACATTCCCTTTCCACATGTCTCCTCTCTTTTCCTTCATGTTCTGGTGGTAGTACTAGGTTCATGTGAAACAATGCTTTGGTTATAAAATCGTAAGCCATGGTTTTCCAGTTCCCCAATAAACATTGTTCTTATGAAATAATTTTATTTGTCTGAGCAGTTTCACAAAGCAGAACCTTGTTTGGTTTAGTAAGAATTAGAACCATACATTTGATCAATAGCTGCAGCTATATACACAGATTTTGTCCCCTTTTATGCAAGTCCAAGGCAGACAGATACTTCTGAAGTGCTGATTATACTGCAGGGAAGAGAAAGATTTCCTTTGCCAGTACCACTGTATTTTCCCAGCAAAAGGATTAAACATTCCCAAAGCCTATTTTCCTAACTCCTTGTTTGGTTTGTTTCCTTTCATTCATTTTGCATTCATCTTTGTCTTGCATCTGTTTACAAACTAGTCTATTATTCATCTACAGTATAACGGTGCAGCAGTCATTGCATCCTTTTTATATCATTCTTGCAGCTTTTGTTTCCAACTTGCTGTATTTTTTTTTTAACTCATATAAGCAATCAAGCCAAGAAAGGGTATGAACACATAAAAAGTGTAGTTGGAACATCAGGCTTTTACAACCTAGGCAAGGTTATTGCTGATTCCAGAGAAGAATAACGTTAAAAATTGTCTGCTAGAAAGTTTAAAGCTCAAAGGTACGATAAATGACAAAAGCTAGAGATCCAAGATATAGAAATCACAACAGATTTTTGATGCAGAAGTCAAGAAATGTGAAATACTCTGCTGTTAGGTCTGTGAATGTGGGCAGATGACTCTACAGTCAGATTTTGCAGTGTGCCTCAGACACTTAGCACCTAGCAGAGCCTGTGTTACCATAGGCTACTGCGAAGGAAACTGTAAGAGGAGGAGGCCCATGGACCTCCTTCTGGTTCTCCAGCCATGGATCCTGCCAGCCTTCCAAGAGGGAAGCACAACCAGGAGTCATCAGTGGCTGCAGGGAGCCTATCTGGCTTTACCCTGTAAAGGTGACAAAACTGAGCTCCTCCAAATAGGGTAATAAGCTCCTTGAGCGTAACATTACAGAGACTGCCCTTCTTTGGCTATGATTTTCCATGGGAGAAAGTGATCTGAGGTAAGCTTACACAAATAATGCCAAGCCCAAAAGAGATCATTCTGTCTCTCCACTGTTAAGTCTTTTTCTTATGAAGATCAGCATTCTTTTTTCCTATTTTCACTCTCATAATCAGTTCTGATCTTCACTTTTCCTCTAAATACTGGAATTCACAGCTTCCTAATTTGTCCTATACACTGTTTCATAATGAAATAAAAAGGAAACACTCAAAGACAACTAAAAGGCAGCAAAGTTAAAAAATAAAAAAGCAGCAGATTTCTTATGAAATGGACTATTGAAAATGCTACTCAGGGAAGAGTGAAGGAGAATTCTGAAACAAATTAAAATAAATAAGATAACTAAAAATCTTAATTGAGTTATGATTGCAATTTTTAGGGTATAGAGACTTCATGCCTCAAAGCTTAAATCAACCGTAATTTACTTGAGGTATGGAAGTAATTTCCTCTCAGGTATTCATACTTATCTATTGTGGGAACTCTTTCCATTTCTGTTAAGCAGCCAACATAGGCATTCAGAGGTTGGATCAATGAACCAGTGACATAGTGTGATTATATCACAGTTACTCTTCTTAGACTCTTGTGCACTTTTCTTCACAAAATTTCACTACCCTTGTACTTAAAATATCTTTTAAAATATTTTGAGATAGGTATGTATAAACTGATTTATTTTAAGTTTATTGACCCTTTTGACAATTTTCCAGTTCCAGAAAATGTTCAATTAAAAATAAATTCACTACTCATTGTTTGAAAAAACAATTATGGCATAGCCCCCCCCCCAAAAAAAAAAAAAGCTTACAAAGCAGGAGAACGCTAAAGCACACATTTAAGAAAGAGAATGTCAAACACCCTTCAAGAACACTGTAAAATGCAAGAAAAAAGAAATAAAAATAAAATACTGTGCAGCAGAGTATTTTACTAGCAGCAGCTGTAACATAATTAGACAAAAGTGTAACAAATTTGCTTTGGATTATTGAACAGTTGTAATTTGTACAATTCTGCACACATCTACATAAAGCGTAAGGCAAATCTACATTCCTCAGTTCAGAGTATGCAGGAAACTAAGTAAGTTTCATTTAAGTCACTCAATCAATGACCTGCCTGCAGGCAGACACAGTTTTCCTTTGCTTACTAGTCCTCCGGTAGATACCAATTTTGACTTCATCTTCTATAAAGTTCTCTGAATTACTGAGCAATACAGATTTGTATATTAGGCCAAACAAATCATCCAAACCAAAATCCAAAACAGGCCTAAGAAACAGTCCTTACACTGCCCTAGCAGTCATCTCCAGATTGACTACATTAGAGAGAGAATTCAATCCAGACCACATGCTAGATCTGCTCACCCTTCCATGGTGTAGATTATTGGCTACACTAGTGGACTATACTTGCAGAGTCTGATGCTCTCCTTGCAGAACTAATGGTAAAATTCATTGTGGCCATAGTTTCTGTCTAGAAGTGGATTATTATTTGAAAGGAGACAAAAACGTATCAGGCTTGTTTCCTTTGGGAATTTAGGTCAGGCTTTCGCCAGGAACCCAGACCCAAAGTAATGTCTCACGATGTAAAATAAACCTTTAACAAATACTTATATCTCTTCATAAGTTACAACTGAGTGGAGGAAAAATATTCTCCATAAAATTTAATTGGTGACCTCAGAAGAGTGCTAAAACCTAAAATATAACTACCCCTCTTATGACTTCCCAAATCAATAATAATAATGTCTGAATATGAAGTTAGACCTTCTAAATTCAATAGAAATGTCAGTGACAGTAAATTTAAAGGAGGCCTCATACCCAAAGATATGAAAGCTCTTCAATAAGCAGAAGAAAAAGAAAAAGTCTTCTGGCATTGTCCCAAGATCACCTAATGTATTTAGAGTGTAAAACAGGCATCCTTGCTTGTTCAAGAAATCATTCTTCTGCCCTCTCAGAATGAGACTTTCTTAAAAATACAAATGTACAGCTTGTGGGAAGAGTCCTTTCCTTTGGATTTAGGTGCCCATGAAAGAAATATTTCCAAGTGTTCTTTTGTGCTCAGAGAGGCTAAAAATGTTCTTTTATGTTTCAAGGCTTTTTGTTTTTTTGTTTTTTAATAAAAGTGAAAGATATTCTTACTGCATCATGTGATTCCATGATCTGGGGATTGAAGAAAAACACCAAATGTCTTGAGAGCTGGCAGCTCTGAGAGTGTTACAAAACAAGCCCCTGAGCCAACTTGACTGAGAGATGCTGGCCTCGCACAGTTGCTATAACATAATGATAAATGTTTAAGTTAAATGTCTATAGCACAAGGAAGCCGCCTCTGACTTCAAATGTTTATGTAGAAACTCTATTAGGATAATAGCAGATGCTGCAGTATGGAGAGCGCTCATTACAGAGCATGTTGCCAAATTTCCCAAGGGGGACATGGCGGAGCTCCGACTCCAGTATCCAGCAGCCCTCGGGATCAGCTGGTGGCATATCTGGACAAGCAGAAAGGTGAAGGCAGAAGGCATGTTGTGTCCTTAAAAATACGCAGCAATGTGTATACTCCTGGAAGCGCTAAGCGCTCCAGCTCACTCAGGGAAACAATCTCAAGCTGCCACTGGGGCAGAGCAGCTCTGTGCCTATCTAAATACACTGAATTGGTGCAACAGCACTGCATGCTGCACTGATATATTTTTTTTTTTATTTATTTTTTTGCAGATGCTAATATATGAGAGATGGAATCATTCCTTAAAATTCAAATGGAAGTTTGCTTCCCTCATAGACTTTTTTTTGCCCAGAGGAATGGGCAGTAGAATGAGAAAACAAAGGGGAAAAAAATCCTTAAATAAAAGATATTTAATTCCTGTGCTTGCTGGCTTGCCTTTCTCACTCATTGAACAATTGTATTTGAACAATTGTAATTGAATAAGTAAAACTACTCCTATCACTGTTGTCTACAGAATTAGGGTCATTCTCATGTTTACTTCAGTCTAGAAGATTGCTCTGCTTCAAAAATGTGGTCTCAAAGTATGCTAGCAGAGATCAAAAAAAACCCAAACACACACATAATTGTCAACTGAAGTAAATGCAAATTTTACCTCTGTTGAGTCTGCGTCCTAAATGCAAACTGAAAAGAACGTGACAAGTTAGTAACCAGAGTTATCAAAATGATGCTCTTTCCATTGTGTGGGGAAGGTGGTTTTCATCAGTTTCAGAATAAAAGTTCAAAATGTGGAAATTTTATAACTCTTAAGAGAATTGTTTCTAAACAATTGAAAATATTTTGCTTTAATAATGTTAAAACATCTTATTTTGATACTGTCAAATCTGATTTACTATATAAGCAATGAATATAATGCATATTATATTAGTTTAAAATTATTATAGTATAAATATCAGAACTTCAGCATTATCAAAACACAGTAAGAGAGTCAAAATGATTATATGGATTTCTTTTCATTGAAAATCTTACTGAGTTCAATTCACTTTCATAAAATGTATTTTAAATGAAGTTTCAGATGAAAAAGATATTACAGGGAACATTTTTATGAAACTCTGCTAGTATTTTACTGCACTATTAATTTATTGTTTTTACTAACAAAGGGTTGCTAGTATTAGAAGTATTTGCTGCTTCTTTCTTGTAATAACTTTTTCACTGACAATCTTGAAATTTTCTGCATTCTTGACTTACTTCATATGATGAGGTCTGTCAAAGGTCATATGGGAGTCCTAATACTTGTGAGACAAGTTTGTGTTCTTGCTCAGACAAAGATGATAATGGTCTAAACTCTCAAAGTATGTATTCTTTCACATAAAATGACTTTTGTTGGCTTTATTCTGAACTCAGTCTACCTCTGCTGTTGATTACATTTTACAGAGCACCAGGTAGAGGCAAGTGAGTCAGTTCTGCTCTGAAATGCCTCGAAAGCTTGCAAACAATTAAGTGAACAAGCACCTACTACACCTTCATGCTCCTCCATGAAAAATGGAAATGGAAAAATTTTTATAGAGAGATGGACTGCTAATAAGAGTTACCGGTTTCAGGTACAGTGTGCTATCAGATGATTCTGTTAACATTAATATTTTTCTTCCTACTTTGTCTTACTATGACAAAGAGAGATTAGCCATTAAGATATACATTTATGGACTTTTAAGGCGTGTTTTGTATAAACCTGTACATATATAAATTCACATTTTATGTCAATAACGGGTCTCCTGAACTACATGCTTATTCAACATTTAAATTACATTAATAAATTGATGGGATCTCACAGTCTATGAAACTGATGCAAGTATTTATGAGAACATTTAAGTACATGTGTAAATCCAGTTCACATAAATTGAAAACAATGCAACATGTGTGTGTTCTTAAAGCTAAGGACACACTTAAAGCTAAGGACACACATGGCTATTTAACCAAATCAAGATCTACATTGGGTTGAATTCAGTTTGAGACAGAAAGGAGATCACAAAGACTTTTATTTAAACAAATGTATTCATTTGGATACTACAATTTATACAGTGCTTTAAGAACTTATAGGATAACAGCTCTGAGTAATTATGTAATGTGACATACATATATGATTTCAGGAAATTAAACCTGTTAAACTATGGGGCTGGAGAAGAGATGGCACCTTCACTGCAATTGCTTTTAGGCACATAAAATCTTAAGTTAGTTTGTTAGTCACTCAAGGTTCTGTATGCAGCAAATGGAGAGAAATGGGCAGTTCCAGATGGTGATCCTCTATGAGCCTGGAAGTGTTTAAATAGGGAGTTATTAGTTCTGCCTTCCTATGCCTTCCCCCAACAATCAAGAAAAATAATATTACTGCAGATACCTAGGAAACTCTTCATACTGTATGTGCAGATACACATTCAGTAAGACACCACTCCTTATACCTCAGTTCATCTTTTATATTCCTACAAAAAGAAGGGGTGGGAGGAGAGAAGAGGGAGAGAAGAAAAAAGGCCTGATATTAACTTAAAGATGACGGATGAAGAAAAACCCTGCTGAGGGGCAAACAGATTTTGGAAGCCAGTGATGAACAAACACATTTCCAAACCAAAAAGGATTCTTGCTGATATACATTTCCAACGTAATTTCTCCTCCCCTGAACGCTGCCATTAACAGCATCAGAACTGACAGTAACACCTACAGCATAGTAAACACTTCACATTAATCTAACAAAAGAATGGCAAACTATTAGCAATCAAGATACTAATTTTAGTAAAGACAAGAAATAGTTGGAAACTGAATTTGAAAGACCACTGTATGAAAGGTGCAAAGGTCTATTGGAAATAAGGTAGGTAACAATGATGATTTTTAGAAGTAGTTATAACTTTTTCCATTAGCTCCAACTATGCTCTGATGAAATTGGTTTACGTTTGATGACATGATCATTGCTGCCACCAAACCAGCTTCTGCAGGTCTCATTACAGTAAATGTCAATTAATAACAAAGCAAGCAGTTTTTCAGTGCTCCCAGGGAAAAAAAAAAAGAAGACAAGGCTAATGTATTATTTGTTCATAGGATCAAGGAGCAGTGGATTACCAAATAGGGAAAAATGTTTGTTGGTTCATGAGTCAAAGGCAAAATTGAACCTATGCAGATGGAGGTCACTGGGAATTGTTCTAATTAGCAAAGTGCAACAAGATAGATCATCCATCTCTGCTTCCTCTCCCAAGTGTCCAAATATATCTCATCAAGAACAGCTGCCGGGAGGGGAAGGGAAAGAAAAAAAAAAACCACACAAACTAAAAAAACCACATGGGATAAAAGATGGACCAGCCATGGCTTCTTTAGAAACAGGAGCTGTGCTTCACTATGAATTCTTTCCAAAGAAAGGATGACAAACGTATCTGAGAACCATAGTTTTAATATCAATGCACAGTGGAAAAATATTCCTATAGATTTAATTTAGATGTTTTTAAATTAATGAAAGAACCTGTGTATAATGAATACTAACTGGCATACACAGACATATACTCTCACTGAGCTGGTAGAGACTTATGTAAGTAATACATTTCTTCAAGCCTCAAATTTGTTGTGATAGACCTACTATAGCAACTCCATCATTTCCTTGCTGTTCTCCTGAATTTGATGCCACTTGAAGTTAAAATACCCAAAAAAGCAGTACAATTTGACATAAAGTTACAAAATATGCTTCCAAAGAAAAAACTGAAACTACTCTCCACTGTCTTCATGATGTAATCATAATTGAAAACATCTCACACAGTTGTTTATAAGTTATGAATGTGTTGATTTTGAAATTTCACTTCACACAAAAACATGGGTTATTAAGGAAGAGGGAAAAAAGAAAACCCAGATTTTACTTAGGAAAAAAAATCCTAAATAAATAATTCATGCTTGGATGAACTGAATTCTAGTCTTTTAAAAGGTGCCAACAGATGGTTTACATTTATAGAAAGCACACTAGCTGACTTCGAAACAGAAATTAAAATTCATAAACCATATCATTAGTTCTTCTTTGAAGCACCATTATGTTTATGATGTGGATTTGGATTTTCCCAGGTGAACAGTCTTTAATCATAATTTTACTAAAGAATAAGTGCAACATGTTACTTTTTAGCTGCTGTTTAGTGTTTGTAGGTTTAGAATTAAGCTGATGTGGTGATCATGTCAAAAACAAGTTGAGAAAATGGAAGTTGAAGTATGGTTGATGTTTTCAGCTATTACAAATTTCATAGCAACTTTAGACTTTTCCCATTCTTTAGATGTCAGGCACTGTACCATCAGTCCTCACATATCAGAGGTTAATGTACTGTGGCTTCAGTTTATAACACCACTGCTTGGACTGAACATTGTAACCACCAAATAAACAATAAGCTTGCACCTCATATAAAAGTGGGCACGTAGTAGTTCTCAATTAATTTTAGTAACTCCCTAGTCTAAGTACAGCCAATAATAGCATGGTATTATTGCAACATTTCATTTTTAGCTGTACTCACTGCTAACTAAATGTTACCACCTATAAGATAAGGTTATGGTTAAGGCTTACTTTATACTTAGAAAACATACACTGATCAGCTTTCTTTAAACATTGTTATTGTTATACATATCTTTCCTCTTTTCATAGCAGATTTACTGTTTAATATATTTTTTGATATAGCAGAATAATACCATGAGGTATGGGAGAATCCCAGTAGGTAGGAGAAGAGTTTGCTGCCACAGGATCAGTCATAGGACACAGGTAACCTCTTTTCCAGCAGAAGGCTGATGGATTTAAAAATAATTTTAAAAGTGAGTTTTGTCAATACAAAGTTGATAAAGTAAGGAGATAAACGTTACTTGAATTGACAGATGAATTCAAAACAGGAATGAAAAGAGAGGAATTGCTACAAATTGCTACAAACACACTAAAGGAAGTGGAAGAGTTTGGCTTGTTTATGGAGGAGGGAGAGGAAGGACTCCTGGTTACTCTCTACAAACGGGTCAAGGGACTAGGAGAGCTTACAAAGCTAGAGAACAATATTGGCATAAGAACATGCCATGGGTCTGGACACTCAGGTGGAGAGGATTAAGTGATAAACTGCAGCTTTAAATGAATGTATTAAGTAATTTCCACATAAGAGAGAACAAAATCCACTCTACCACCTAGAACCCTGGGTAGATTCTCCTTCAAATGCCCACAGGATTAAGTCTAGATCCTTTCTCATTTTCTGCAGAAGAAAAAAAATCCACAAGTAGCAAAAGCTCAAATCCCTTTCACATGTTGTAGATTTTTATAGCTTTTTCTCCACACTGTAGCAGTTGGAAACTGAGGTGACCTATGCATTCATATCAACTCAAATGTGTTAAATTTCTAAACGTCCTATCTATTCATCTTACTGTGCCCATTTGATACTGCAAGACAGGGGAAAAGTCAAACTGATCACAACTAATTTTAGCCCCAACAAGAAAAGTTTCTTACTGCTATCCAACATAGACTCACAGCATTCTTAAAAAAACTCTTCCCTTTACTCTGAGTACCAACATAGAAAACTATTGGGGATGCAAAAAGTAGAAGACAGACTGTTTAAAATATTGAAGAGTGGATAATATAATGAAGTCTTATTTCTGGGACATGTCTTATAACGTTCCTGATATTCTCCTCCCACTCATTCTGCATGGCCTTTTCCCCCACTTCTAGTCCCTACCAGGTATCCTACCAAATTAAATCAGGTCCTAATGTCCATGAAAAATATAGGCTGAAGAACAGGAGGAAGGGATTTCTAAGAAATGCCAGCAGAAACAGGGAATGGTCACCAACTCCAGATTACTGAACATTACATACCTGAGATATATCAGGATCACAGTTCCGTCAATTACTGAGATCATATGGATATATAGAGAATTATAATGGTTATTGGAAGACTCAATCCAGTTACAAATCAAAGTTGTATGGAAACATATAACTTGTTCTGTCAAACTACACTCTGAATTTCACAAATACTTATAGCCATGTTATACCCACCTTTAATAAGAAGCCCCAGGAATGTAGGGAATGTATTATGGATTGAATCCTTCACTCTCCATCCTCCAAGGCACTACCCATCCTCCAAAGCACTATCTAAACAAACTCATTTTCTGCAAAATGACTACTTTTCTTCCGGAGAAGGAATACACCTTCCATATACTCTCTATGAATTGCAGGTGCTATAATTAAACAGCAAAAAAAGACAAAAATTAATACTGCTTTTACTGTAAATTGCTGAGATTTGACAGAAAGCTATTTCATATGACTAGCTTAGAGGGCAGTGACAGTAAAATATTGCCTGGAGGAAAAAAATTTTCTTAAGACTGTGTTCTGGCACCCAAAGCCAAAAGCAATATATTCAATAAAAGGAAATAGTTATTCCCAAGGCATTTTATAACTGCTACTGAATTCAAATCTGTCACCACTCTCTTGGGGCTTTATGCACTGGAATCTTTGTAAACTAATAAAAATGAGATGATAACATCAAAATGAGAATAGGCCTGTGGCTCTTGATGGAAAATAATGGAAAAGGTCTTAGTTCAAACTGTTTAATACAAGAGCTCATTCAGAAGGCCTTCAGGACAACAGAATTTTTTTTAAGTCTATAAATATCTTCCATGACTACAAATATATGTAAAAACAGTATTATATACTGCAGTCATTGTTTCAGATACCTGCCCAGCCTGCCCAGTTTAGGTGGTTCTCAAGACACCTCTTGCACAGAAACAGTCTGCCCAGCCTATCTTTCCTGTCAGTCAGCCAGATTGATCTGAAAATGCCTGGAAAGTTAGCTTCAATGCCTTGTCAGCAGGAGTCATACACAGAAACAGTTCACTTTGTGGGATACTTGTAAGATTAAGATGCCACGTGAGGGCTTTTTTGTACATGAGTGACTTCAGCTGCACTCTTTGCAGGGTAGCATGTGCTGTTTCTCTCCTGTTGAGTTCAGGATAGGAATGTTCCCAAAGCTCTAGAGTATTTCACTGGGTTAGATTCAGGTCCATTATTAATATCTAATTTCCTGACTGATGCTAGGAGCCTCATTAATACTCTGAAATTTGACCATTAATATCGCATATTGGTTGTTAAAGAACTGAAAGTTTCTGATCCTTAAAATCATTTTTTCCTCAAAATTCAAGACATATATAAATATCTGGGATCTAAGTTTCCTATAGCTCAGGGAAAATTAGCAAGACTCAACAAAACACAGTATATTCATTGTTTGCTTGTACAGAGGCTTATTCAAAACAGGAGATAATATATTGATTAGGTTTCTTGAAGAAAACCTGTAAATTACTGTGTTGGAAATCCTCCGGTTACTAAAAAGGTTATGAATAGCATAAATCATTTCAGGTGTTGTCTGCCTTATGCAGCTGCTTATTATATGCGTTATATTTTTTCACTTAATAAGGGAACAAAATAAGGAATGCTGTTTAATTATTCGATTTGCCATCATGCAGATACAAAATCTTTGTCTCTCCTAATCCATACTCTTAGGGCTCTTGGCCTCCTTGAAAGAGTGAGCATAATTTTTGAGATATAAACAAATAATCTTGCAAATATTTTATTTGCCTGGCAGTAATGATACTCACAAACATAACTCTACTGGAAAAATATATAGTCACTTAGTTTAAAGTTATTTCTGCTCTGAACTTATTTTTGAATAATGAATGCTTCACAGGTACGTTGGGTCATATGTTTTTAATATTTCATATGCTAGTTTGCAGAAATTATATATTTGACACTGTGGTAGAGAAGAGAGAAAGAAACCCATGCCGACTTTCAGCTTTACACAGGGCACAATGCTGTTTTCATGGCTGGGATGAATCCTAAAGCATATGTTTCTTTTCCTTCTAAAAATCATTATTTCATACTCTTCCCAGAACCACAGTCCTAAACTCTCAACTAAATCATAGCAGTACCTCTACATCCATAGAGCCATTCAGCAGGAACAATAATCACAGGGTCTTTGACTAGATATACCTGGGTCATACTTGCCAATCTATACAAAAAAACCACAGTTTTCCAAAGGACTGTAATCACAGAGAATTTACTGCTTCTGGCAATAGAAGAGAATTTCCCAATCTTCATGCAAGAGTAACAGATATCTTCAATAACATGGCCATCAAAAACTTCTAGTCATTACTGACAAATGCTACACCATAATGATCCACCATAAAGCAAAGCCATGAATAGATGCTCCACCCCAGCTCAAGCTGCATGAGCTAAAGTCGTTTTGGCCCCCAGCTGCTCACCGGTGCTGCTCACTGGTGCCTTCAGTGCAGGAGTGGGCACAAGCAGCTGGGAGGGCAGTACCTCCTATATCTGGCACAGCTGTTGGAAGAGTACGTGCCCGTGATGGCCTGACTCAACCAAGTCTCTCACCTGGTTTGCACCATATTGACTCCCACACGTAGGAATAACTCCGAATGGTTTTGAGCAGCTGGAGGCTTTACTAGCATTCCTTTCAGAGCACAGTCACACAAATGTAAATGAAATATTGACACATTAGGGAAACTGTTAGACAGTGGGAAGAAGGATTACTGTCGGAAAACCCTCCATGCTTATGTTGTGGCACTTTTAGACTGTCCTGTTACAGCTGCATTGGTGGGTGGATGATACGGACATCTTTTGTTTTGTCTACTATGTCTTTGTAATTATTTCTGAAGGTAATATTCCTGTCAGTAAGTAATCTCAGCTACTCTACCAGACTCTCAGAGTAATAGGCATGACTGTAATTAGATTCATCTGATCTATTTCAAATATCTTTATTAGGATCACAAGAGGAATCACGCCCTACTCCGAAATATTTATTAAAAAGGGAGTCTGCAGTGACAAGTTAGGCAGACAGCCACTGTGCAGATGTCAGATGTGAAGGATCTCACAGGAGATTTCTATCCCAAGGTTTGCAAGGCCTAGATTGTGTGACTGCAAAAGTCTGCTGTTTGTCTACCTCTGTTGCTATTTTTTTTTTTTTTTTGTCTGCTAAGTCTAGGACTTACCCAGAATATAAAGAGTGATTAAGGAGAGTTATTACATTCTAGCACAACATAGTATGGAATTATATATAACATTCCTGTAGGTTTCTCTTTATGTCTATTTTCTTAATTAAATTCAACCCTGGAATAGGATGTAAAAAACATTATAGCTAAACTTCACCTAACCATAAGCAGTTTTGCTAATCTGGAATCTGGAACACTTGCATTCTGCAAGCTCTTAAAGGCAGGTAAAAAAAATTGTGTGGCATCCACTATAAAATAAGTGGAAATAAATCAGTTTTTTGGATTAAGTTCATGATTTAATGTGCACTAATAAGGTGAACCACCACTGCCAATTAGGAGCTGCTCTGTTTATGTAGGATCTTCAGAAACTGAGATAAATCCATTTCCTTTTTATTTTCTCAGTCTTTTGTATTATATTTTGATTTATGCACATTTAAGTATGTATGTTAATAAGGTGCCCTAGGTAATTTTTCAAGCACCAGAATCTATTTTCTGTATAGAGAAGAAATGATTCCTGAGAAATTCCTAGACAATGAATTCAGGAATTTTCATAGACATTAAGTACTCTATAATGATTACTATAATGATTAATTTTGGGCCAAAGTATTAAACAAGAGCTAACCAAACCTTTCAAATCTCATTACCAAAACAATTTTAATTGGATTATGCATGCATTTAATCATATATGCAGTAATCCAACAGAAATCAAGGAAGCTGCATGAGGCTGAACATATGACTAAGTCTTTGGTGCATTTGACTTTACTATGACCAAAAGAAAAAAAAAATTTCCAAACCTATTAGAAATCTCTAACAGGTTTATCCTTACTTTTGTCTAACTAAGGAATAATAGTAGGATTTTGCCTATATGAATAGATGTTCTGTTGTTTTATACATGGTTGCAAGCATAAGACTGTTGCAAGACTGCAGATCATTGCATTGTCTGTAAGGCTACAAATATAAGAAGTTTCTGAGGAAGCTGTGTGTGTTTTCAAACAGTTGTTCAGAGACCTCACGGCAGTTGCCAGCAAGATTGGCTCTTACCACTGTCATTCCCTTAACTGTATCTACTGACATTCCACTTTTGTCTTCAAACCAGATGTCATCCATTACAGAGAACATTCTCTCCACAGGTGCATTAGTGCCTCTGCATGCCAAAACAAATTCAGCAAGGAGCAGGAGATTTTAGAATGTATGGTATTTTTTTTAATTATTTAAAATTTTCACCCATCTTTCAGCCAGCTTTCTGCACCCAAAACCCCATGACAAAGAGGGAGAGAAACCTCCAGCTTAAGAGAGACTTTCATTTCAGCAAGCAAAAGGTTCCATTATTTAAAAATAAAATAAAAATGAATGTACCCTCCCTGTGGTTTTGGGCCTATGTTCTGCATGCTATTAAGATGACACACGATTTTGGTTTAGGGGAAAAAAAAGCAAAACAAAACAAATCACAGCTCAGATTTGTTTACTAGGTCATTGGCATTGCAATGTTGTGGAGATATGTTTGGTGGAGAGGAAAAAAAATATACTTTTGATGGACAGGCCTGTGTAAATCCATGTAATTATGTTAGCCCACATAACTTCTGATACTAAACTTGTAATACCACTGTAATGTAGAGGATTTAAGTCTCCATTACAGTAAAATAGGCTGCATTGCAGGTCTGAAATAAGTCCATTCAAGTGCTAAGTGTCTTAACACTGAACTGTCTCCTTAACAAGCACAACCATGGTCATAACAACGTAAAGGTCAAGGGGACAGAAATTTCCCTGTCAAATGAGAGGTGACCCTGCCCATGCTACACTATACTGCTCATACATCTGTCACCTTCAGCCTCTCCACTACCTCAGGCTGTGTTTACTTGGTGTAGCACAGAGTAAGTTGGGAGAGCTGCTATACTTAAACAGCAGCTCCTTTTCAGACACTCTTAACTCATACTAAAAATGTTTTTGTGTGGGATAGTGAAGGAGCACTTACAGTGCTGTTAAATCATACATTCAGCAATTCTTCCTGAGTAGTGGCCTATATATTTGGTGCTAATTACTGCTGACACTGCATGGATGCAGTTGCTGACGGCTTTGATATTAGTATAAACACAAGCACAGCCTGTAATTAAAAGACCATGACTCTTTCTATACAAACATTTCTTGCTGGATATCTCATGTGGTGACACAGATTTCAAAATCTACTCAGCATGTCAGGGAAGAACTGGAAGAGCAGCTCAGGTGAAAGCAGGCAGTTTTTAGAGGTTCTTAACTTCCAATTTGAAATAGAATTTCTAACTTTTGAAGTTGGGAAGAAATTTTCTAAATGCAAAAAGAGGGTAGTAAATAATGTACTGCTCCTCTTGCAAAAATCCAGACAAATACTCACATTCTGCTTTTGCTGTTCTTACCTATAGCAGGCTGCAAGAGTTGGCAGCACCACCCTACTTTCAGGCAGTTACAAAATATGACTAACATCCTACAGCCATGAGACTTTTTTTTTCTTCCAAAGAAATACAATTGTTCTTTATAATTTTCTTTTTGTTTTTTAACCCTTAGAGTTTCAGTGAAGGTATCTTTCTTTGGCTCAGGAGAACCAAAAACTAACCCCCTCCTCTACTGAAACCTGAGCTTTTCAGAAGACCTTAAGATCTGCTTTCTACAGGAAAAGAATTCTTGGGAGTCAGAAACACTACGGTGGGTGAAGACTACATGTGTGGCCATATAAATTAGGAGGTGCCTCATCTTCCGGGAAGCAGAGAGGAAAGACAGCAGATACTTCACCTACTAATTCCACATACCTACTGAGCCATTAAATATCATATATTTATATCATCATATAATTCTGGTCTCCATTACTAGTATCTGTCTTCCTCTCGGTGTCAAAGAAAGCCCGCCTTTTGTTCCTTCTTACAGGAGGCAGAGAAGACTTTCATGGCTTTATTAGAGAGAAAAATGATAATTTTTTTTATTAAAAAAGGACACAAATTATTCTCCTCTTAAAAGGACAGTTTGCTACATGTCACTCAGACACCCAACTTCTATCCCTCAACTAGGGAAAATCATATATAGAGTTACAGGAATGCACTTTGTTCTCAGGGGGAGAAAAAGGTGACACTTCTCTGAGAGTCTTTCCTGTTTTCAGTCTGTTAGTTTGGCGGGTTATTATTGTTATTATTAAAGCCAGGGGATGTGGACATCTGTCTGCTCGCTTCCCTCACATATGCAGCAACTGTGTGTGGTCCTCTAAATGAAACTATTAGCTATGCAGTCCTGTATCCCTCTACCAATTCTGAGCTGGCTGAACTCATGCCAATTAGAAAGTATTCTGCTCTGTATCCCCACTTCACCCATCCACAGACACGGTAAGAAAATAAATAATGCTTTCAAATAATGTTTTTTGCCTTTTTTTCTTAACCTTCTCTCCAATTTTTAAATTTGTTCTTTTAAAAAGAAAATGCACGCTAAATTAACAGGTCTATTTTTAAAATGCAAGCTTGCTTTACAGCAGCATGCTCTACTGGATGATAATCACTGTATGAACAGCTGCTGTGTGAGGTCATGGAGTCACAGAAGGGGAAAAAGTAGCCTCTGACATGAGAAGTTGGGTGATCTCAAGATGTCGTTGATCTAATGCACAAAGTTTGCATTACTAAAAAGAATGCATTAATAAAGACTAATGGGAACCAATGTTTACATACAAAAGTTATTACACAATTAAGGATAGTCTACTATACTTATTAGTAAATGTCCTTTGCTTGCACAGGTGTTTATGAAATATTTCTTGGGAGGTTTTCAGCTGATATACAACAAGTACAAATATACTCCATAACACTGAATTAAGAGATTTACTTTGTTTACTGGTTTAGTTAACTTTTCAGACTAGGGCAGCCTTCGTGAGATTCAAGATTACATTCAAAACACAGCAACTGTAAACACACATACTTTACAGCATAAATCTTGCAACACCACTATCATGCAAATCCATCACAACAGCAACGTCCAATCTTTATTTAATGCCTTTCTGGGGTCATAACACACAGCATGAAGCATTTTCTAATGAGGGGCAGAAACACACACATAGCTGACTTCCTATTCCTCCCAAGACAACCCAGCTATGCTGCTTCACGTGCTCTGCCTCTTTTTTGTTGCTAGATATGTAATAATGTCATCCACCATGCTGTACAAGTAGTATATGTTAGTTAAATGGATTTTTTCTTTTTCAATTATCTAGTAACATTTTGTCAATTATCTAGCAGCTCACATTGGTCAAACTTGTCATATACTTCACAGATCTGTCAGATACCTATAATGGTGGAACATATGTTAAGAAGATCTCAAATCCCCACCAAAAAAAAAAAAAAAAGAAAAAAGAAAAAAAAAAAAGAAAAAGAAAATCAAACATGAGGCCTAGACCAAAAGATATTTAATGCATGTACAATGAAAGGAATCTAGTGATTTTTTGAATTCACTGGTCACAATGTCACTCTCTCTTTCAAGTTGTTGCAAGAAGTTCCTTCACTTTTAAAGCTAAAAGGCCATTTTCTCTCCTATTAGCTTTTGTTTTAACACAGTACTTTTATTTCCACAGCAGAAGAAATCCTTTTCCATGAGCTGACTGTCAAGTGATTTTTTTTTTTGACTACCTATCTCTCAACTCTACCCAAAACCTTTGCATTACTCTCAAGAAACATCTGAGAATTTGGGGATTTTTCAGATTTTGACAGGACATACTATTCAACACATCTTTGAAGTTGTTCAAAACAAATTTTATACAATGTTCTAGTTAGCCCATAAAGAATAACTTTGGAGCACTAACATACTAAACAAATATACTACTAAATTAGTATAGGCAGCCTTAGGAAAATTTTGGAGATGTTGTAAACAGATGATGTTATAAAACATAAAGAAAACCCTTAAGCTAATGAAAAAGTTAATTTTGTTTATTTTAGATTAAGTAAACAGCAGTTACACTCAGAAATAGGTCAAAAAGAAAGAATTCACAAATATAGTTCTAATTTTACACTAGTGACCAACTCTTGACTTTGGCTGATGCAAACCAATGTAAAAGTGAACTTGATTTAAACGCAGAACCTCTAATGATTTACAACCACCCCACCCCACCCACAAAACCTCTGTTCCATGAATACAAATGAAACCTAGCCTAGACAAATGTGCTCTATAGGCACATTTGATCTGCATCTTTTCTGACAGTGCCAAGAAATTGTCATGAATTCTCTGACAAGTGACTACTAAGAACTCAGAGACTGCCAGACACAGCAGGTTAAAATAATTTAGCAGAGCAGGCAGTATTTCATAAAGGTGCACTCACATGAGTAGGAAACGATTTAAAAATCACCACTGGACCAATGCAGTTATGTATATGAACTCAGATTTTCAGATTTAGAATAGGTCTGAGGAGAACCAAGAGGAAGAGCGATGAGCAGCGTTGTGCGTACCACACAGACCTCTGCAGCTGACCTTGCTAGCTCAGAGCGGAGGCTCAACAGAAGCTAGCTAGGCTGCTTTCCCAAGAATTACAACTCTGAGACAATCCTGTGGCAACACAATGAGATACTTTAATAGTGGTCATCACCCAGCACAACAAGCACCAGATCGTCCTTGATTTCAACACTGTAAATATTAGTTCTTTTTTTTTTAAATGGTTATCACAGACACAATGCTAGAAATCTGATGTTCAGCGTTCTCTCCTTCAAGAAGGAAGAAATGATTACATAAAGAGATTACTTTGAGCAGACCTCTATTACTTATATTCAAATAATTCCTTTCACACAATGTAAGCAGAAAATTCATACAGCTAAAAAAAAAAAAAAAAAAAAAACAGAAGTCTCTTTCTCTCTCTCTCTCTTTTTTTTTTTTAATATTGCAGGTACATATTACTATTTCCTCCTTCTCTAGTGGACTTCTTTAACCCAGAAATTTTTCCTTTACTTTTTATGTTAATATTAGATTGACTCTTACTTTGATGTAACTTTGAAATGCAAGTTCCTGCAAAGTTAGAGTCATACATGGTCTTGTCAAGTTAGTACATATACCCAGATATAGCTTATGCATGCATTAAATTTTACAAATTAGGACATATAAAACTAATAGACTTTAACTGTATCAAAGTGATATTTGTCACTGAGTTTGTATTCCCTGCTATAGAAAAGAGATTGCAGAATGAGAATATTTAAAAATAAACCTCTCTTGTAACCTCATGAGTTGATAACTAAAGCAAAATTAGTGCCCCTACTCTATGCATTTTGATAACCAAGTTGTAATTTTATAGCCAAAAAGCATTGTATATACAAGACTAACAGTTAGTTTTTCACCTGTAAAAAGAGATAGTTTCATAAATTGCTTCAGAGATAGATTAATCAACTCCATCATCCCAAAATTAATTATACAGCAATTATTTTTTGATGTTTTAAATGTCTTCTGATTATGTCTTAGTCAGCAATTCTCAAAGTGTCTACAATCTTAATATGATTTCCGATGTTATAACAAAAATTGCTGATTGTTCCTTACTAACTTAAGACTTTTTTATGCTCTAAAGACTTAATCATCCATTTTATCAGTTTTTAGGTAATGGTTCTAAATATCTCCAAACTGGCAACAAAGATTTTCAATTGAATAAAACAAATTTATTTTAAAACTTGAATCATGAAGAGTTTTTCACACATTCCTTATTGGAATGCAAAAGTTCTTAAAATTGTTGGAAACTTTCTTGGAACAAAATAAAAATAAAATCAAAATTAAAACAGACAGAAAGCAGAAAGTCAATAAGGAGAAACAAAAAAGTTATAAAAGAAGAATTATATTCTTAAGTACATTTAGAGTCCAGATAAATAGAGATGAGGCATTCTAGAAGATGCTTTAGATTTAGGGAAGCACCTAAATTCCCTTGCCTCTATTTAGATTTAAATACAAGCTTCAATTCAACACGTAACTCCACACTAATCATCAATGGGATAACCTGGTCTGTAGGGGACTAATGAACATATTGGGACTCCACCTGAAGCAGCCAAAATGGGTGGTTGTAAACATAAGAGAGAAGAAATAGAAAAGCAGGGAATGTTGAACAGAAAACGAAAAGAGAAGAACCATTCCAGTGTACTATTTGGCAGTCATAGCAGTCATAGTGACTGTTTCACTGAGGTTTTAAATAACAGTGCTGGTTTCACATATAGGTGGGAATATCAAGGCTTCCCAGAAGGCAGGTCCCCAGCAGACATCTCTTTCTAAGAGAACTGTAGGAGCCTCTGGGATAGGGCTGTTGGGTCAGCTATGTCCAAGGTGAATGAGCGAGTGAATAAGAAACATGAAAAGAAAATGAATGACATACTGACTGCCTGAATTAGGGTCACATATAGAATGATGTTGGACTTCTCCTTAACCTTGCATTTAAGAATGAAACCTTCAGATTTAAGCAAATGAGCTTTAGATCATAAATTTTTAGATTCTTTAGACTGTAAATTCTAAACAAGTCTCTAAACAATCTGATCTAATCAGACCTGGTTTTGAGGGTTGGACTAGATGCGGGACTTTGGAGATCTCTTTCAACCTAAATTGTTCTATGATTCTTCAAGCAGAAAATGCCCATTTGATCTGTGTTTATTTTTATGTCTAGTATCTGAGACCTACAAATGTTACCACAGAACAAAAATAATAATCACTAACTGCTAATTTGTCAGTTTGCTCATACAGTTCATATAAAGTAACGCAAAGAATGGTTTGGTCAGCCTTGGGTTATTCATTGGGTTCTAGAAAGGCTATTTTTTCATATTAACCTCATTTCTTTTCCTGTACTCTGTACCATATTAGATGCACAAAAAATGATCATCAGAGTCATATTAATGGTACCTAGAAACCTTCTGTGATTTATTAAAAATCCATGTCTGTTCTAGTCCATATTTTAAAGAAGCTTTCCTACTGGTTGGAAGCTGAAGCTGCTGAAAACCATAAGCAAGCCTTTCTGATAAGATGGGAAGAACTTAGCTAGTAACCAGAGTCTTCATTAGAAAATAACAGCTGTGCATGTAGAAGGTGTTCATAACTTCCACTGAGGATGGGCAAACACACAAAAAAAATTCAGCTCTATCCCATAATCTTACCACCTCTGCAGTGCTAAGAACTATTAAAAGTTATTGTAAACATAAAGACATGTCTGAATGCTCATAAGGAGGCTGATAGAACAATTCCTGAGCCTTTAAAACTGTTCACTTCGCATCTTGATGGTTTCTGCACCAAGGAATGCATCTCCAATGGGGATGCAAAACCAACACAGTAGCTTTAAGATGTGCTTCTCTAAATCAGAGAAAGAAGCACAGCTAGAAAATTTCTCCCCTGCAGGAGCCGCCTACTGAGGCTATACATAGGTAGCATGATGTAGCACTATCAGAAATCACAACATATACAATAAATGGAAAAATCTGTATCTACCTGGATTTTACAATTAAGTATACATCTCTGCTTTACTGCTATTTTTCTTATGTCCAATTTCAAGGGCTTCCAATGATGATAATAAACCTTCCCACTGACACATATGAAAGACAAGCAGTATGTTTGCAACTCGGTTGCCTGGAAATAGTAGGTCCAGAAATAGTTGGCGCTAAAGTTTAAATAAAATTATAGAACTCTTTCAACCTTTCTACTCACACTGTGTAAATGCGAAAGTATTGTAAATCTTGTTGACAGTTATTGCCATATCTATTGGCACACAGTCAGCAGCAGTTTGAAAAGTGTTGTGCAGCATAGCTAGTGCCCATTACCTGCCTTCCTATATTTTCTTGCAATCTATTTTCACCCCAGCAGGCAGCACCTCACAATGCCATTAATTTGTTGGGCAGCTCATACTTTCTAATACACCCTACTTTACAATGTGCTCTTATAAACAACCTGGTGGTTTACTGGCAACGCTTAACAGTGTCAGGAGGGAGACTACAATTTAAAGGCAGCAGGTAAAAATGGAAGGGGTCACTGAGATGACATGGTCCGACTGAATCTCCTCTCCTTTACATTGGCTTATCATCAGCACAAGCATGCTAAATCACCAGACTTGCACTTGCTCTCTGTAAAAATATGATTGAAGCAACACTGCTAGCAAACACTGCTTTCTGGTAGGTGTGCTTGGACACATGCTTTTGCTATACAGTATCCTGCTATACAGTATTCTCTAGCAGATCCTGAATGTTCATATGAAGAAAATAAATTGAGAAAGGAAAAAAATAATCTTTAAATTGATCATAAGAACAGGGATGAAAAAACCCTCTTTGTGCAAAGTAAGAGAAAGACTATACCCTTTCTCACCCACAAACACTAATCTCTCATGTACATCCCATTTCTATCTCAAGTGAGCAATGCAAGAGAATATACATCCAACCTGTGGTCTTACTGGGTCCTAATCACATTATTCCTATCACCAATAATTTTAGAACTTCTACTTATCTTTTCATTAGTAGGATGAATGTGTATATTAACTGAAGTTGTCTCTCCAAATTAAATTGCTGTCAATACAACACCTTTCACAAACACTCAAGGAACTCGACATCTTCTATTAACAAGTAATAGAAGACTAGAACAGATCAGAGGATATGATTATGTGTTACAGCAGCCAAAAATGATCTGCTAGGCTATTCTATTTTTATTTCTGAATCTTTCATCTTAAGATTCAGGCACCTGGGGCAGGGTTAAATGAGCAAACAATCTGAGTAATACACTATCAGACATTCCCAGGGAATACTTGTCTGCCATTAAACAAATTGAATATTTCAGAATGGTTACTGCAGCTTTTTATACAAAGGTCACAATATAAAAACATATGTTTGGCATCAGAAAACATTACTATACATCTAAACCATATAAGCACATATCTGATGTTCACATTTAGTTCTCTTTTTTAAAGTGATGGCAAGCATCCACAACATTCACATGTAAAGAGAGTCTGAAAGGGTTAAAATTGCCTCAGTCTTAAATGTATCCAACCTTTCTACTTCATTTTTAGCATTTTCCATGTGCTTGCAATGTTTTCAAATAACAGACCAATTCCTTAACTCACATAGGAATCTAAATTACAATAATCATATGCATTCCCTTCCTCAAGAAAGGAAACACCTGTTGTAGTTAGTTAATTGCTGACTTTTTGTAAGCATTTGGAAGAAAAACTTCGTAAGCAAAGAAACAAATGAATTATAAAAGCAGTATGAAACTCAAAGAGTAGTTGGAGACAGCAACAGATGTTTCCACTTTGTCAATTAAAGAAAAACTCCTTACCAAAGTACCATAATAGAATATGGTTATTTTATAACTAAGATGAGTGCTAGTTTCCATTCTCACACTGGTCTAACACTTCTGCAATAATTGTTACTTATCCCATATACCAGTATGAAATAAAAATTAAGCTCTACAAAAATATGAGAATCTGACTTTTGGAGGAAAAAAAAAGTGTGTGTGTGTGTGTGTGTGTGCGCGCGCGCTCACGCGCATAAATCAATGTAGAAGATGCATCCAATGAAGCATTATCTTTTATTTACATGCCATTTTTATGGAATTGTTGCTGAAGTGGACCAAAAAAATGCACATTTATGTGATTACAAAATCTAAAATCTCTATTAAACAGATCTGACACATATATATATTTTCACAGTTTTTCAGCTGGAACATATAAAGTTTTTCCTCATCCACATTTAGAAATATAAAAAATGTGAAATTCTGCCCTGGGCTACAGTACTTTATTATTCCTTGATATAAATCTGGTAATTTCAGTAAAATTACTCCAAAGGGAGTTATGTCCTGCGGAAATTGCATCATATGTTGGTAAAAACCAACATTTGATGCTTGGCACAATAAATTTTAAACAACAATTACTTGCCTGCAGTATTAGCAAACTCTGAATTGTAGACTTACCACACCACACTCTTGCCACTATAACTGGACGGGCTGCCAACATAGAGTAGCAGAGCTACTGTCAGAGAAAAGACCAGCATGGAGGGAAGATACCAAGAAGCTTAGGAAAGGCAAACTTTAGCTTCTCCTATCGCATACAAAAAACGCTAATTATTACAGAGCTTCACATTCTACAAGGTCCATTTTCAATTGAAAGTCAAGTCTTTCACAGAAAAATACCAGCAAAACTGTTGCCTTTAGTACTAGAAATGGGGGGGGGGGATGCCTGGGTAAGCTAATCAGTTTTGCTACTGTGAAAACAATATTTTTTACTAATTCTGCACTGAGTAAAAGAAAAATATATCAAAATCTTTTGGATTTTGCATTCTTATTCCTTATCATTTACCACATCTTAACTCATAATTTGGTTCTCAGAAAGGAAAGTATCCATTCACTCAGGTTAATAAGGCCCAAGGGTCATGAAAGGCTCCCAGCAAAGCAGAATTAAGCACTGGGACTCGTCTGGAACAGGTTGCAAACACCCGTGTGTGTGGTGGAGAGGAACATATTGGGCCAATATACCTCAAAGGCCACAGACCCTGCACAAAGGGCACATCCTCTATTCTAGGTAAGACTAAATTTACTTTGAACAGTGCGCCATGCACCGTAGAGGGGCCTGAGCTGCTCTAAGGAGCTGGCTGAATAGTAGAAGCTCAGCCACATCAGCAAGGTGCTGCATTTACTATTTAAGCAGGTTAACTGAGTCCCAACAGAAAATTGCCTGACTGCTGCCGGCACAGAACTTGGCTTGGTCACCTGCATGCCGCTTTGCAGGTGCGCCCTAGAAGAACGAGCAATGTCCTGCTTGTCAGCTGGTCCTGAACACGCTATCCCTTTCATCCTCGCCTAGCTCTCTGTACAAACCAATTTACTCCGGCTTTTTTCATACAATAGCTAGAGTTAATTTCACCTACTGCATTTAAAGTCATGGGAGTTATACGTGTAAATCCCTGTACTTAGAGATAAGATAGTCCTTTATGCCATTTTAATCAATCTTTGTCATGGGTATGTTACTTAATAGCTCTGTCTTCCTATAGAAAATGAGCAACTTAAGGGAAATGAAACTTTTCAAAGATACATTTTCCTTCTGGCAGTCTGTGAAATACACCATAATTATCCTCTTTTGATGAATAACGCTTGAAAGAAAATGAACATTCTGTGCACCAAAAGGTATAATATAATGACAATCTCAATTGCCTTGTAAATAAAAGGAAATTGTTTTTCTACTATGATCTATATTGCACAGAAACATATACACATACTTTATAAATATAAATCCAAATCAGACTGTCAATTCATTTTTCAAGCTGCTACTACTTCCTAATAATAAGAAAAATCAGTATTTCACAGATACCAGGAACAGTATTTATATTTCTAAAAGATTTAAAGTGTATTAGGAATTATGGACTCCATCCCTCAAGTTGATGAGCTTACTTGTATTAGTAAGGCTCTTTCTAAAGCACCTTTTCAGTAATAAAGGTATCTAGAGGAAAAGCAGGAACCTAAAGTTTCACTGCCATGAGGGCAAAAGAGGGGGAAAGGCTTTTTTAACAGCATATTAAAATGTGCCTGTCCACATTCTTTTGTGAGGAAAACTACTATCTTTAGCAGCTCGATAAAATGAACATAAATTTGCTTTCCAGATCTCACAAACTAATGGGCACAATGCACAATTTAAGTAAGTATATAAGACAAAGCACCATTCACCCCTTTTTGATATTTGAAGCTGTCCTTCCAGTGAAAGTGGGTATGCATAAAAACGAAGACCCAAACCCAAGATATCTTCAGTAGCTAGTATGAGGCAAAGGCAGAATTTCTACATGTGAATAGCAACCTAATCTGTCTGCCAGCATCTGAGTAAGGAAAATTTCCTCTCTACATATAGAAGTCTTATTCTAGTCATACTTACCAATGCCATCACTCTGTCAGGTTAAGTAGCTCAGCACCTTTGTCACCTCTATACGCTGTCTAAACACACAGCCCACTACTCAAAATAAAAGAAGTGGAAGTTTGCTAATGTGGAAGAACTGAAGGATGTTTAATTCTTCCTAAATTTATGCTGCTGCCTCCACAGAGATACCATACTGTTGATTTGTGGTAACACATCACAGTATGGGGATCACTGCTCCACAGCTTCTAGAGGGACCACCAAGACCCGGGAGCTGCTGCTTCAGCAGAAGCAGCTGATGGTTGCAGCTTGCCTTTTGCAAAGAGCAGGTCCTGGATTCACAGGAACAGACGCTTTCCACAGGGGGCAAATTGGCAAGCGTTCCTTGCCCCTGCTCAGTCTGCAACCTCGCCAAAGCCAGAAATCACCACCTCGCACACTCACCAGCTACACTGTGCAGCTGCTCCCGGTGAGGCAGCAGCTCTCAGTGCCTGCTGCACTCCTGCTAGAGATATGGAGCGAACTGTCCAGCACGGTGGCCAATTACTGCTGATCAGCTGATGAATTATGATTTGATGAGGTAATGCACAATGACCGAGGACGGCAAGACAAGTGCATACAAGGGAAACTGGATATTCAGCATGGCATTCAGAATTTTAAAGGTGACAATATAGCGCAGTCCAAACTGAAGAAGGGGCAGTATGTCACACTAACTGAGTGCTACCCTATTTCAAATATTGCCAATACTATAATCTCCCAAACAGACATTCCCCTGCTGGAGCCCCCCAGGGGTGGAAGTCATACTCCAAGCAGGCTCTGCACACACTGACAAGACAGATATTTTGCTGGGCTCCTTTCTGTACAGTAGATTAGTGATTCATGAAAGATGAAGGACACATCAACACAGGCCCAGAATAGAGAGCACAACTCAGCTCAACAAAACTCATCTGGCAGAGGGGCGACCGGTTCCCATTCCTGCTCCAAGGACTGTTTATGTATTTTATGAACTGCTGTCATGTGCAGCACATACAGAAATCCATCAAACTGTCTAGTCAGCTGGAAGCAAGGTGTCTAACCTAGCCAGTCAGTTAGGATCGCCTTACGGTAAACGGAGAGAGAGGCACCTCCAGGGAGCAATTTATCCTGCCTGTCTTAGACCCTTACACAGGATAAACACTCTTCTTGAGGTGACACTCTGTCTATCTATTGACTATAGACTTGACTTTTAGACACTAAAGTCAGCTGAGATTAATGGTTCCCTAACTTTGACAGGACTCACAAGGATTTGATTTACCATATACAACATGTGCTCATGTATTTTAACAAGAAAATCCAGAAAGAAATATGTGAAGCCTAGCTTAGAGCTTAAGTTTAAGATGTTCAGTATAGTTCTGGATGCATGCTTGGACAGGGAAAAAACTGGCCCAAATATATTTAATTTATTTCAAATGTTTTACGAAGTATTTGGATAAGAAGCGTTAACTTATTTATTTATTCATTCAGGGGATTTTCTATACCTTTCTGGTTTCAATCAAGGACAGAAAATAAAGTGCCCAAAATATGCAATTTAACAAAACTTGAGAAATAATGGAAATTTCAGACCAGGAAGCTTTTGCATTATTCTCCAAACAAAGAAATCCAGGTATGTAACTAAAGGAAATTGACGAAGGAGCCAAGCATTCAAAGCATTTTAGATGCATGCAACACTGTAACTCACTGCATATAGAAATTTCCTAAATTTACACATTGGAAATAAGCTCCACATGAGTTTTATAGCAGCTTACACTGAAATAATACTGCACTCTTCTCCTGAACTTCATACACTTAATGTCTTTGACCCTACATTTCTATCACCAGTGAATAAATAGTCCTTTCTAAATAGACACTCAAGCATACATACAGATCCTCCTTCCTTTTTGCCTTTTAAATTTAACTTATTTTACTGTTTGTTATGGAGTTTCTTCCCCTCCCTTGTCTTTTCAGATCTATGTGTTAGTCAACATACAACATACAGATCTTCTTGGGCTACTTTCATTAGAAAAGGAACACCAGAGTTAGATTTTTCATTCTTCAGTCTTCTTACTTACAATTAAAGACAAAAGATTTTTTCCCTTAAATATGGGAAGACTCAAGCAGAAGGTTTTTTTTTTTTTTGCTTATCTAACAGTTTTATAGCCAGAATTCAACTATAAAAGCTGTCTTCCTCTTCACTTTTTCTTAAAAATGCCCCAAGAGATTTTCTATTACTGTGTATGCTGCTTCCTCTTTTCTTGGCTTCTCTGTTCTTTTTCTGCTATTTTCCACAGAAAAATCACAAATAGAGCCCAGCAAAGCATTCCCACCATATATGCCCTGTCTGTATCTTTGTTTTGGATACAGACATGTATCTCAGCTTTTGGAGAGGCCCTTCCTGCAGAAGGACCATAAATGTTTTGCAAGCTGTCTCAAATACTAGAGGGTGTTTATGCCGGCCTGTAGCCTGTTTTAGTAATTTTGAGCCTAGCTCAGGACAGTGCATAATTATTATTTATTTTGATGTTTAACTGGTTTGGTCACTGGTTTTCATGGGTTAGAGGTATTTCTGCTTACTTGAATTCTGAATATCAAACGTATTACCAGAGGTTCTTAAAAAGATATTATGATTAACATACGCTAACTTACCTTTTTTTCCTTCTCTAAAGTACCACAAATAACCCACAACACCGATTAATAGAATTGGTAGAACTAGATTATATCAGGACTGTTTGTTTCCATCAATCCATATGTGTGTGTATCCTAAAACACCTAGTTAGGATTGTCAAGGCAGCAAGTAATTAAATGATTTTACTTAGATGCTCCAGCCAAACGATATTGTTTCTGTAGCTGAGTGTCTAACACAGTACCAGTTATGAAATAGCTATTTTTAATTATTTTTCTCAGTAATGTGTTAATGGTTATCTTTTCCTTAGAAAAGGGATTTTTACTTAGAATGGAATTTCATACCTAATGAATATGGCATTTTTCCCTCTTCCACTATATACAGATGTTTTGGAGTGTTCTAAGGCCTTCACAGTTTGCATTTCTCCTATTTTTGACTGCAGTGAACTGTCTGTATACAGATTATTCTACTCCTAAAACTTCTGCATTTCCATTTAGAAATTCATAATGCAATTATTAACTGAGATTTCCGTACAGAGTTATTGAATCATCTTGGTAAGCTTGGTATATGCCTAGATGCTGTGACATGAATGCACATTGTCTTGAATTAGTCTATTAGTCTAGCACACTGCTGAATAATAGCTCATTGCAGCGCCCCTAACAAGCTGGCCTGAATAGTTTGTTAAATACTTGGTAAGTGTCACTGTGCTTGGTGCTGTACGAAATAAATAGGAAGAAATATTCTTCTACCAAAATATTTATAGATTAAGGGCTTTATCCATTAATACTACCATTCATAAACTTTGACTAGAGTAAGTCCACTGAGGTGACTGGAACTACTTATCCAAAACAAGTTATGGACCTACGTTAGCAACAAAAGTTTAAAACTATTGCCCAATGAAGAAATCCCATTATCGGCCATGAAAGCAAATCAAATCACAATGACATTTCCCCCAAAGGAATCCCACACCACTAAACAAAAAGTTTAGTAGATAAATTTTCAAAACAATAATTTTCTTTCGTCACAAATACTAAATGAAGAATGTAAAAGTTTGAAAAATTTATTTAGTATCTCTGGGAAGAAGATCATTTTGCTTTTTAACACCTAACAGAAGTGGTTTATATTTTATGGAAGACATGTTTTCATGATTCAACTTATGTTTTGGATGTCATTTCCAAATGACAAGTAGCTCAGTTATTTACATTTATGTATCTCAATTCATACTTTAGTTTATATGCAGTATGCTCATCTTGTTAAAACACTTATTTTGGCATTTATCGATATTTGTGTATAGCCAAACAAAAATCCTGTCCAAATAATGTTCAAGGATACTTCACAGTTACAGCTGAGATCCTGTACTTAGAAAAAAACTGATTGTGGATAAATAGTCCATAGATAAGTACATACTAGGAGATGAAAAAATAATAAAAACCCACCAAAAAAACACACTGCAAGTGGCAGATTCATAAAGTGAAAATACTAACTAAATCATATACCTGGATCATATTGTATTTATTATTATTCATTGATTATGGGCAAGAGAAATGATAATGATAATTTGAAAGAAAAAAAAACAAAATCTGATTTCTACCCTAATAGCATCTATTAAAACATGCTTTATACTTCTGTACAGGACATGAAATGAAAACTTCAGTATTTGATGTAATTAGTAAAGAACAGAATAGTGTTTACCACCCTATGGCTAAATAAGGTTTTCTTTTTAAAGAATTATAAATTTATTGTACAAATATATTTTCATATATGTTTCTATATGAAAATATCAAAGCCAATTACCTGTTAGATGGAAATATATATGATGCACACACATACCTTGTGCATATATGCACAACTCCTAATGAAATCAGTAGGGATTTAAATATTCTTGTATTTAAACGAAGAATGCACATTTTAAATTGCTGTATTTCAGTTTATTTTTTCAGACTATGTGTATGTAATCAGATTGTTTTGCTAGCAGGTGTCCACCTAATTATTATTTCTTAAGAGTCCGAATTGTGGTCTGGCTATTGAGTAGGCAGGCAAGGAGAAGGCAAGCTTTTTTGCTCAAGTGTGCTACCTATAGTTTGACCACAGTAAACGGGGGGGGGAGGGGAGTCGAGGGGAGAAGGCTCAGAGAAAGCTACCTTCCCCCAATCATATAAGAAGGAAAACGATTTGGCATAACTTTGGTGCATAACTGCAGCGATGATCATGCAATATACACATGGTTTGTATCAGGTAACACGCACAAAAGCATGGGGAGACCTCACAGAGTTTACTACTGCTCTGGATTTCTCCATCACCAAGTCCTTCCAGGGCTGCTCCAAGAGGAGCAATGCGACATGCTACGTGGCAGCTAAATGTCCAGAGCAAGGAGACAGCTTCAGTATTCTGTACTTGTATCCCATGTGAGGGCTCAGATGTCAAATGCTAAAATTTGATTCACGTATTTGTGGTCTAGTTATAAAACTGGAAAAGCAAAAAGTTACAATAAAATACAGTTGCAATGCAATCTGACAAGACTAAAACTGAATGTAAATGCCACTCTAGGCCCAAATATAAGGATTAAATTTTCAGAATAAACCTGATAGATATCTATATGGAAACATGGGTATGTTAGATTATAGTCTCCTAGAAAGCGTAGTGTTTAGTTAAGCTGAGTTATCAGAAACTGTATTTGGACATAAAATCAGCTGAAAGGATATTTATTCAGAATATGCAAATAAACGAACAGAAGTTAACAAACAGGTGTGCATTTAACCTTGGTTCTCAATCCAGCAATACATATTTCTGCACCAGGCATTAACATTTTGTAAAATGTTTTTTTCAAACTAAAAATACACAAACTTAATGTACCTAAGATATAGGACTCTAGGATATGCTTCTCTAAAGCTAGCGAAGGAATCATATTACCTTAGAACAGACAGGAAGTCAGCTGTTTCCACAGTGGATAGATTTAGATTTATCAAAGCTCTTTGATAAGCCCAGACTTAAAATAGATTGAATTCCATTATTCAGCAATATTCCTGAATACTGAGATGAAAAAGCTTACTCTAACCTGAGTATCTATTTTAGCTGGCAAAATTAGACGGCTATTCTTTGCAATATGTAAGAGGAGTGGATCCACAGAACAAATTATTTCATCCTTAAAACCTGATGTCCACACTATGTGCATTTTGGGATTTATACAGGGATGGTAGCATATGCAGAAGTAGTACAAACTTAGCAGATGACAAGTCTTCAGCTGACAGAGTGTATTGGCAAGTTATGTGGAGATAAGGAGATCATACCGCAGCCTGCCAAAATGCACAGCAAACCTCGAGACCTAGTACCTACTGCAGTCTCCAGGCCATAGAAAACTACTTCTTTCCTAAACTTATCTAAATAAATTAGCTGGATTAAAACCACAACATATTGTGATTAACTAAGATATAAACAGTGACTTAAAAATTACTGCTCATAGGGTACAAAAAACAAGTTATCCAAAACTAGAAAAAGGATTAAAATAAAAATCAAACTGTTTAAATCCTAACCTTCATTCAGTCTATGCATGTTGTAACCACTGAAGCAAAAGATACTCTTTTCCACAGGATAAAAGGTAAAGAGAACTAAAGTTTGGTTCTTTGATCCCTTCGCACGAAGGGAACCATTGCTGTATAATCTCTGCAACTTGTGATGTTTTACGGTGTGTTACAACACATGCTATTCAGCTTCTACAGACTATAGTAGAGATTGGTATTTATTGTAGGGTTTCCTCAGAAGTTGTGATTAATAATAAAATTTAAGGAGAAAATGCTTCTTATCACCAGGAAAGTATATGAGCCCTGAAAGAAAGGATCACTCCCATGCAAGCTACAGTGTATACTATCAAGGATTGCATACAGCATCACAGTGTGGTAGCATCAGATGCACAGACAGCTTCTTGTCATCACTAAGCAATTTTCCACAGCTTGTTTCCTTAGGACAAAGTTTGTTAGAAAAGGGGCATGATTATCCCCAATTTTTATGCATATTGACACTTATGGCAAGCATTTTTGACTCCAAAAACTGCAGGCACTTCTAGACTGAATATAATAGCAGCAAACAGTGCCACATGCTGTGCTTAGTCTGCTTTACATGTGATATCCTAAGAAAGGCAGGTTGTCAAGTATATAGATTGCAATTATCAGCATGTCTTTGCTCCAGCACTTACCATCAGAAAGCTAAAAACACATACACACACACACACACACAAAGAAATACCTAAGAACTGCCCATCTTTACTGTTGACAAGAGGCAATGCAATTGCAATTAAATAACAGAGCTGATTGTATGAAACCAGAGAGCCTGTATCAATCTGTAAGCTTACCTTGGCATACAAACTTCAATTCCTTGGCGTCTGTGACAGTGGTTCTTTTATCTGACCTCTTCTTTTCTGTTCGGCGATGGCTACGTCTTTTCTTCGTCTCTCCCCAAAGATTTGACCCACCATGCATGCTTGGGATGTTGAGAATGGCAATTCCTTCCAGAGAAATATTGATTAAGTCTAGCTGAATTCCATCACACTGATTAGCAAGGAGAGAGAAAGAGTAAGAGAGAGAGGGAGAGAGAAAGCAGTAAAAGAGAAAGAAAAATCAGCATGTTCTACCTACTAGATATATTTCTTTAGCAATTCACTGCTCTTAGCACTGTTAATGGTTTATTCAGGGTTTACATCTAAATATATATTTATATCTGGAAAGGAGGTATGAAATATGAATAGATCCTCATTCAGTGGGCAAAACATGATTGGTATTCAGCCATTGATTGCTTGATTAAGTGTGGGACCATTTGGTAGAGCCAGGTTGTTATTTGATGCTTGTTCATTGACCCATGTGAAACATATTTGTGGATTCATTTCAGCTATTAGCAGACAAACATTTACATTGCAAAAAATTGCCATTGTAATAACTGGTAGGTGTTTTGTTGCTTCTTCCAGCTAAATTGTCTATCTTATGATTTTATAATGATACTTGCCATTATATCTGAATCCCTTCCACATGAAACTGAATATAGAAGTCCTTACACACACATCATAGAATTTCTGGTTATATTTAATACATAGCTTCATGGAAAAGGTCTAAGCGGGCCCTGAGAGCACAGAACACCACACAGATGTTAATGTCAATCCAAAGGCAAAACTTGCACATTCTGTAGAGCTATACTGTAGGTGAATGGACCTTAACTTATCTAGCCTGCTTGCAGACAAACTGTGACACCTTCTCAGGTGGCAGAACAGCCTCCACAGAGGAAAAGAGACGCAATTTTGGTTGCTACATTTGGGAATACATTTGAATATGTATGCAGAAGGGAAAAGAGTCCAGATCTAAGCCAAAGGTCCCAGGATTCACATTCTTATACCTCGATTAAAAGTAAGTTAGCTTCATGTCTCACAACATAGCTAAAACATAGAGGTACCCTGGCAAGTCACACACCTTATTATGTATAACAGCATATTTTAATGCATTAGTTCCCACTCCTTCAGTGAATGACTTGAGCATTGGAAGGGGTTCTTCAGGCCAGCAGGGGCTCCAGTCATGCATTTAAAATTGATTAAGGGCCTTATTTTGTAATTCCAATATACAATAATCAGGAAGAAAACTGGAAAAATAATTAACCATGCTTCAGCAATGGTCCACTGACATCTTGCAGCTCGCTGCTCTGTGGGTCACTGGCACTTTTTCTCTCTCTTTATCTAAGCCTTTATCACAAGCTTTAAAGAAGAAAAGGAAAGTACAACTCGCAAATAACTACACATATTTATTCATTTACTCTGAAACTTACTCAGATCACAAATCAGAACTATATTATAAAGCACATTCAGCATCTTTCTAATTCTTCTAACAGAATTATAAATCTGGAGAGAGAACAATTTCAATATTAAGGTTGCCATTTCATATTTGCTCTTCAAGAATTAAATTTTAATTTTTGGATTATATTCATATAGGGAAACTTTTACAATGAAAAGACACATCTGGAAATGAGTTGGCAGTTGTGGCAACAACTGTAATTGAAAGTGTAACTTTCTAATCACAGTTTTTAGAAAAATAAAAATAACATGGTTCTTCACTATTGTTTTGGAAGTGAATTCATGCTTTTTCCTATATTTTATATGTATTAAATATTGAGATGGTTTATTTTACTAAAAATTCTGCTCATGTGTATGCTCACTTACTGCTATACATTCTAGATAAACAGATATTAATTTCATAATTAAAAGTAATCTTGTGTAAATACCCTGCAGGCCTCAATGAATCAAACACATACTGTGTGTCAGGCCTCCCACTGTCTTCAAGTGGAATGTACTGGCTGGATAATTAGATAGTACATATTTTTTAACCTTATTTGCATGCATATTATATCTTTTGCACGCTGACAAGCAGCAGTAACAACAAAAGTCAGATTACCACAGGGAATTCCCACAAAGAAGTCTTCATTCCTTATAATTTGCAGCCTAAATTAAAATAATTTGATCTTTGACAAGGATGAAATGTCAAGCAGAAGGGGGTCCTCTACAAGCCACGGCCTGTGGCTTCTGAAATCTGCCTAATTTATGTCAGTCACTTCTTAATACATATTTAAGTATTACACGAGAAAGATGATAAATATGCAATCTGACACCTTTGGTATTTTCCTGCTGTTAATTTATAAAGGTCTGGCGTCCCCCAAACTGACTGGAATTATTTAAATAAAAGAAGGATTGTGAAATAGGATGGTGCAGGGTCTGGCTTCCATTTTCACTCAATATTGAACACAGCAGGTAGTACACTAAGACAATTATTTGACTAGGCCTCAGAATCCCACGGTGACGAGTAACTTCCAGAATTAGTATGGGAGGATTTCTTTTGTTCATATGCAGACGAGAAGTTTGCACTACAGGTAGCTTGCACTGTCCTAACACGCTCATATGCTACAGCAACAAAACACAGATGTGTTTTGCTCCTTTATTTTGTTTCAAGGAACTCGAAGATGCTGCTAAATATAAAATCATGCTTTTAAAATGCAGAGAGAGCCTATTTTGGTTAAAAATAAACAGCAGTGCTCCTCGTTGTTTTTCGGGTGACTGGCCTCCGTCCCCTTTTTGGCATTATCGTTTCCACTTCATTCATTATATTGAAACTATTTAGATCTTCTCTAGGTTGAGAACATAGCCATGCCTGAAAACAGCAGAGAGGCTTTGCTGTCTAAACAAGTTCAATAGTATGCAAGAGAATATAATCTCTTTTCCCCACCCGTTATTACCAGGTGGTATCCTATGTTTCCTCTGGTCATGTGAGGCTTTTACAGCACTGCAGGTATGCACCATACCATCCCCACTTATACTGGATCTGTGCCTAGTCTAATTAAGTCTGCTTCACACACCTTACTTTTTTTTTTTTGAAGTGGAAATAAAGTGTAAACTGGTAATCTGTAAAATTTTAAGCCTCATTTACTGACACATTATGTTTAAAAAAAGAATTGCCCTATTTTTTTCCTTTAAAACCTATGATTATCTCATCATCTTTTTAGATCCTGATGTGGGAAAACATCTCCTATTGTGGATAATATTTTACCCTACGCTACTTTCCCACGTTACCAAATAGGCGATTTTCCCTGTATCTTAAATACAGAATTTAGCAGATGAATTTAGTGTTCTGCATCTCAAACAGAAAAATAAAATACAGGACTGAAGACTTATGGATGTATATCAGGAAAACCAAGCTTACTCAATTTAGAAATCAAATATATGGCTGAACAAATAATTGCCCACAGAATTCTTAATTGCGTTCTCCCAGCTCGGACATACAGATCCTTAATCTTAACGTGCTTTGTTCATTCAAAATTTGGATGCAGAGCATATACATTCTGCGTGCATTTTATTCAGAGTGAAATATGGTGCAATTCATCAAGCTTCCATTTCCAGCAACACTCCCGGCCCCCAAGCAAGGGGCAGCAGGTTAAAAGACAGATGAAAATAGCATTACACCAAGTATTTATAATATAAAAATGAGAAACATCAAATACAAGCATATTGGTAAGCACTGCTTGCCTAAATGTAATTTACTCATAATAATGTCTGTAAATAACTTCTTCCTAACACCCCTTCTGTAAACATTTTGGAAAATATGTCCCATATGATTTGCTTGCCTTCCTAATTGTAGCACTAATGATAATGGCCAGCATAAATGAAATGAATATTAATAAATATATCTTAAATATTGGCAATGTAATAATGCTATTGGTATTAATTGTTAATAATAATTAAACTGGTATCCGCAACATCATGAATTTGTACGCATACTCATTTACTTTGGGACATTAGCAACATTTCATCACCCATCCAATGGTTACAGGTAGATGACTAAAGAAGATCTTATCTTACTAAGTGTCAAGCTATATAAAATTTTAGCTGGCTGTAAATATTTTCTTGGGAAAGCTTGCTCTTCAATGTACTTAATCAAAAGGTATAGTTAACCTGCAGGGCATTCAAATCAAATCCAATCAATTCAGGTAAGCATTACTTCCAATAACTAATCAAATATTTATCAGGCTGTATTTTCAGACCTGTATTTAAACCCAAATGTGTGAAGTACTGTCTTGGAAAGCAAAATTAGATTTTTTTTTTGTTTTTAAAGGAACATTTCTAAGTACTTTTCCATTTTAAGAAGAAACATAACAAAAGACAGGCAAGTCTCTGGCATCACAGTTCTTACAATTTCAGTCTCAGTATCCTTCTCCTCTACCACCATGGTCCCTTCAGATCATTTAAGCACAAGCCTTTCAGCAGGCTTTGACCAGACTAATAGCTCTTACCATACCTTTCAGGCTGTCTCATGCTACTATACAAACACCCTATTGACATGTGCAATTTCTCATTACTATTGGAAGAGAAAAGCACCATAATCCTCTTGAGAAACAATTTCATTATTTAACTTAAATTCTCAGCTTTGTAGCTTCACTCATTTCACATTTTTCATTTATTTATAAGTATCAGCCACCCCCAACAGTTTACCTAATGTAGCCACTTATTCTATGAGCCATCAAAGTAGCAGTACCACATTATTTTAAATTCCTTTTTTGTCTGTAACTGTCCTGTGTCTTTCCAGCTAATGTTCCGTGTATAATGGAAAGATGACCTCTTGTGCAGAGAGAAAAGATAGTTAATGAAGGGGAATGATTCTAAAAAATATATATTCTTTAACCTTTATTCAGAAAAGTAAGTACAATTTTAGGGAATTGAGTTTTAAAGGTTATAAAAACTCGGGACCTAGAAATAATAAGATTTTTTTTTTATTTTAATCCTGCAGCAGCTCTCACTCCCTCCAACAGTCTTTCATTTTTCCATCTGACCTAGCCACACTCCCTATTGATTTCTAATGTTATAGTTCACCTCCTGACCTTGTCTACAGTATTAAGACTTCACTAATCATCAAACTGAACTTTGTTCCAGTGTTCAGGGCTACACTACAAATAGACATGATAAAAATAATATTTTGGAATATAGGGTCAAAAGGATGTGCACTGCTTTGCCTTGTTGGATTCAGGCACTCTGCACCCTTGCTCCCTGCATTTCAGCCAAACTAGTGACATTTCAAGGATAAAAGCAACAATTAATTTCTTACTTCTATTTCTACAGATTCGTGCAGCTTCTTACAGGTGGCTGAGAAAGTTTCCGAAGTGCCAAATTCAAAATACCAAAATTTGTTCTTCATTCTGAAACAAGAAAAAGAAAAGAAAAAGAAAGATCTTATTCACTATCAATAGGTGACAAAAGTGATCATCCTGTCTTCCATTATAAGTAATGGCAAAGGCTTGGGAACATGTGACATCCCATTTGAAATAGATGAGCTCATAATTTTCAAAGCTTAAATGTTGGTGTCAAGTTGTATGATATCCCCTAAAGGGATGACAGGAATGTGTTGAACTGACAGGTTCAAATGTACTTTTGACTTTTCTTTTTCAGTGACTATCAGAATATTTTCTGTCACTTAACCAGTGACATGCCTCATAAAAATGTATCGATTTTATTTCGTGTCTTACACCTACTATGTGTTTTCTGATCCATGGTTAAAATCTCTATCTCACAGAGTACTAGTATGTATAAGCAGGGCACGCCTCTCATGAAGAAGAGCTAAGACAAAAATGTAGCTTTCCCTAAACTCAGTTAGTGGTTATTGTTCATGATGACAGATAAGACATTCAAAGAAAATAAAATTTACAGATCTAACATCCTTTAGGTATTTTGCAGTAGGAGAGCTGTACTACCATGCAGTTAACACACAGACACATTTAAAAGGGGTGATGGAACTTGTGTTTTGAAGTTCATTACTGGATTCAACAGAAAAATAAATCCACATATAAACGGTACTAAATTTCTTAAGTTATCATGACAGTGGGCAGAGATTACACTTTTTTCTTCTTAAATACATAAAGACTGCGTTTCTGTTTTACTAGAATTATTACATACTGTTAAATACAATCAGGACATCAGTGGTACCATTTCATACAATTAAGTATAGTTTTGTGTAACTGTCATGAGTAATTATTATTCTGTAACAGAAAGAGAAGTGAAACTAAAAAAGACACTGAATTGGAATTCATTATTCACACTTAAGAACCAGATATGAACACAGAGCATCCACTTGTATAAATATTCTCGGATACAAACACATCACAGTGTGCTTGAGCTGTAAGTGGAGAAGAGCAAAATACAGATATATATGACTGTCAAACATGCCAGGAAGAGTTATAAATCCTACCCTATTGGTAGGTATTTCAAACTACACATCAAAGTCTACTTAGCAGCTTTTAGAGTCACAGCCATGCAGAGGGAGCAGGGCCACTGCAGTGTTTGCCATTCCCAGAAACCTGCTGGGAAGAGAGCCAGCAATTCCTGGTGCACTACAGAGGTGCCTCAGGGTGTCCAACCCAGCAGCCTGCCTGGGGTGGGGAACACCAAAATAAGAAGAGCGCGATTTTTGAAAAATATGGTGAAACCATTTCCAAGGGCTTTTGCACAGAAATTCTGGATGCACTTGGAAACAATTTTTGAGAGCTGATTCTGGGGCCAGCCTGCTCTGGGATAAATGGCATACACACCTACGTGCTCATCTGGGATCAGCTGCTCTATTTCTGCCAGGAATATAAAGAAATTCAGAGTCCTTTTGTTGCCAAAGAAGTGTGAACAAAGTGCTAAATTCCTGTTGCGTCCCTTTGAAAAATCTGGATGCAGCTATTTTCCTGCTTCTTTCTACACAGGGGGAACGAATAATGAAACAATAGGAAAAGTTGATTTAGGAATTCAGAAAAATACTTTGTCATTTCTTTTGATCCCGTTATTGAGTAAGATTAACAAGTCTTTGTAATTTCTCCTTTGAGAGCCTTTCCTCTTGCTATTCATGTTTTTTTACCACAAATGAAGCATTATTTCTTTCCTTTATTGCAAAGCCTGATTTAAATTGACTTCTCAACACTGTATATAATAAATTCTTTGACTTGCAGAGAGTTAAAACAGACAGATATATTTTAGAATCATTTTAGGTCATTAAGAATATATAGTGTCAAATTCATTTATTCATTTGACAGCGCACTCTAGATGTACTAGAAAATTCAGATCAATAAATAAAAACTTGTACAATTATATACTAGAATTACATTTATATACCTTTATCAGGTGATTTTTTGATTATGGATGTATTTCTTGTCATTGTGATATACCTACAAGATTCTATTATGCCCCAAAATATAGTCTTGTGAGCCTGTCCTCCTTTCCCTAGCTA
The DNA here is from genome assembly GCF_036370855.1 of Dromaius novaehollandiae. NCBI lineage: Eukaryota > Metazoa > Chordata > Aves > Casuariiformes > Dromaiidae > Dromaius > Dromaius novaehollandiae. The sequence continues at coordinate 43,693,452 of NC_088099.1, read as the reverse complement.
GAGACATTGGCTATACCTCTTTTGTAAGGATAGAAGGACAACCTACTTGATAACCTTTTTAGTACAAATAGGTACAAATAACTTCATTCTTCATTTTTGAAAGGATCTACAACTCCCTTTACCAGCCATGAAATAGATTACCTGTTTTTATTCAAATAAATAAATAATTTTTATAGAATAGCAAATTATTTGATCCTTTCTTATACATAAAAACATATTTAAAAGTAAAAAAAAGATTACAGAGAAGAAATGAATACAAAGTATACAAACTTTCCACAGGCAAGACTAATCTTATATTTATGCTAAATATGCTGTTCTGTATAACAGACAAAAACTTCTCTAAATTCATATGTTTCACCTGTGCTACTCTTTCAGGTAGGTGAAGCTTATCTACCTTATCCATGACAGTAGCAAATAGTGGAACAGTCCATTTAGAAGATTAGCAAACTTTTCTCATTGCCATTCTCATTTCTTTCACAATGGTGCAAGTAAATTTTAGACTGGTAAACAAATGTATATTTAATGATAATTTTGGAACAGTAAACCTGAAAGAAACTGAATCATGGGCTATTGTCATGTGTATCTTTTCCTGCTAGACTAGCTGATAACTTAAAATTGTTCCAACATTTAATAAGAGATAATCAAAATAAAGATGAAGTCTATTCCAGGAAAAAAAAAAAAAAAAAAACACTATAAAACAGTACTTTTCTTTACAACACTGTTTTTGTTAGAATAGGAAAGGGAATAGCTTACTTTACAGGAAAGTGTATTTGCATGTGCTTCAAAGTACCTAAATTCTTAACAAGACGAAGACTTTTTGATTGAAAGTACAATATAAATAAAACATGAATCATGATTAAAGGCTGACCCAACCCTATCTAATGCTGCTATTGGATTACAGTATGCCAAGATATATACAGATGTAGGAATGACCCAAAAAAATGTACTTCAAGAACATAAGTACTCCCTTTGGTGGTGGTGTTTCATGCTGGTCCAGCATTGGCTACTTCCCGATAAGTGGAGTGATCTTGAACAGAGATGAAACAAATTGGCAGTACAGTATGAAAAAGCTAGTACTGTGATTTCATATAATCTTTCTGTACTGTGGATAAATATTAGACTTTCTTTCTGCCTACTGAACACAACTGTTACACTTGATTAACTAAAAAAAGTAGAGATAACTGTTTTCTCCAAGTAATCAAAAAAGTCTGGTTAGGGTGAATATTTCTTGGAAAAAGTTCAGGCTAATATTTGGTAATCAAGACCAAATGATCAAAATAGTCGGTGATACAGGTTTGCTCTATTATCAGTTAATCAGAAACCCCCCTACTGCTAAAACTATTTTATATAACTTTTCTGATTAAGCAATTACAAAGCATATCATTGAAAAATTGTCCTGTGTCTAAATATGGAAATGGTAAATACTTTATTCTACACCTGAAGAGCATATATACTTCAGTACAGTACACACACTCCTTCAGAACATGCATAGCAATAGATCAGAAATAGGCTACTAACAAAAAGAGGTCAGAAAATAAAAAAGGTATCTTTAAACTTGAGAAGCAAATTCATACTCTGGCTTTAAGGGACAACAGGTTGGGGCAGTCATTTCTTATTAGTTTTACAGGTTTATCATCCTTTTCATTGCATTTTATTTATATTTCTTATTCATATACTTCTTACTTACATTTATTATATTTATATTATATTTATTTACATCCTATATTAATCATGCAGTGTAAAGCATCAGTGATTTGGAAAAAAAATTTCTACATCAGGAAATTTCTGACTCCTCTTTTTCTAAATATTTCAGCTGAAATATTTTGACCATTTTTGAAAATGACATTGAGGAAAACCATGGGCTTTTTGCTTATATTAAGTTTGTTTGATAACATATGCCTTGAACTGTATTACTACTCCTGCACTTCCAGAGTTGAGATTTTAAATTTAGTACCAGGATAGCCTTGCATAAAGAATATGCTTCTGGCCATCTGCATGAAAACACATAGAGAATTTTACCATATCACGATCATTTGGGAAAGAGTTCTTGGAAAACCTTACTTTGAACAGTCTCACATGGCACAGAAAGAACAAACTTTTATCTCTACTTATCTCAAGCTAACACCTTTCATTCTTTTGCCTATACAAACTATGGAGGTTTTTATCCAAGAAACTACTACAGTTTTTAATTTTTCTCAGCTAATTCCTTTAAGAGTCCAACTCCAGGAAGCAATCTCTACCACAGATCTGCGCAAGAATTTCTGTTCATGTCCAAGAGGTCACACTTTGCTACTTTTTTTCCTCCATAAACCATATAGTCCCCAAATTAGAATCCCTAAACTGTATCTGCTTAAAAGCTTCTCTTTTCTTAGCAATGTCAGTAGTGTTGCAGAAGTACCATTTTTTTGTCAGTGAGTGTCAAGAGTTGATCTCAGCCTATATCATAAACTCATATAGATTTCCAACACAGAGCTCCCCTTCTAAGAGCAGTGTTCATGAACAACAGCACACAGAATATAACACATTTTAAAAAAGCAAAAAGAGATGCCTTTTTTTTTTCCACAGGAAAAAAAGAGTCGGAAATAAGGGCCCCATAGAGTGGATGCTTCACATGTCATTCACCACAAAAAAAGCAGAAATGTGAAGAAATGGAAGTGTGAGACATAAAGATGTATTTCCACAGCAGAGGGATGTTCAAGGACAGAAAGTGGTTGAGAAGTGTATGTGAAAAAACAGAGATCGTCATCAGGGAAAACAGAGGACTCAAAGAGAGAGAAGAATGAGAAAAAGATAGGAACCTAATTCCAAAATGTATTGAACTTCTGTTAAGATGAAAGAAAAATGAGGATAAAATAGAGAAGGGATGGGGAAAAAAAAAAAAGAAAATAAACGTAAAGGATGCCCAAAAGTACAAACATACACTTTCGAAGTCTGAATATATAAACAGTAAAGTCTAGAAATGAAACTGGGAATATAGAAAATGTCATACTGGGCAAAAAATCCTGAGCATCTGTTCCAATATTCTGTCACTGACAGTGGCTAGTACCAGAGAGTTCAGAGAACAGCATAAAAATCCATGTAGTATAGAGCTGGGAATAATATAGCTCTAAAGAAGGTTTATTTATTTATTTTGATTCAGACTGTGGTCATTTATTCTAGGAAGGAAAAAGCAATAAAAAAAGAAAAGAAGAAAAACAAGAAAGCCAAATTTGGGGGAGAAAATTACCTTTGATTAAAAAGAAAATCTTATTTATATTACACTGTGGTTGTCTGCTGCTGACACAGTTGGTGTTCTGCTTTACTAGATTTTGGTCTCTATTGCATTTTTTAAAAATTCAGCACAGAAGGCCTAGTGTTGGTTAACAAATCCAAGGAATACAAAGGTCAGCACCCAGGAACAATCAAAACATTAGCAGCTATAAAAGTCTCCATTCCTGCAACTGGGAATAAAAGTGTCTGGGACCTCAACTATCTTAATTTCCTCAGGTCTTGGAAAGGCCTTCTTAGCTGTGGCTGAAATTGCAGCTTTTGGTCTATTGAGTCCCAGCCTGTGTGACATAACAGTAAATGAAGTAAAACTTACAGCAGCTTACATGTCAGGGTGACTGTGCTTTGTATTCTGGTAATAAAATATGTTGGTACATTGGATTTTATCTAATTAAATAAATATCTAAAAATCTGATAAAATAAAATAAATTAAACTTCGGCTGGTAAAAAGTATTTTAACATTTATTACAATTTCATATAAAGAATATTTTTATCAAGTCCTGTCCTTCTCACAGAAGTTTTCAATAGACAACATATTTTCCATCTTTTCTCACTGTTCATAAATCTATTATCTAGGTAATTTTATACTTAGGTAAAAATGATTTCACTGCAGCACATAATATATATTAATAAGAATGTATGACTTTTTCTAATGTTCTTCTTTTCTTTCCACTTCTGTCTTAACAATCATATAATTCCTGTTCTGCTTTATAATGAATCATACGCAAAGGTAAGGAAATAGCCAGTGGAGATGCACATCCATAAGAGATTTATATGTGACTGGCATGATTTTAATAGGGACATCTTTGTCAATTTTTTCTTTTTCCATTACCAGCTGTACTTATGGCATATCTAAGTGTTAATCTCTTATGGTACATAGCATAAGCAGAGATTTTATACCTAAGTCCAGAAAAGTTAAAATCCTGAAAGGACGTCTCCGGTTTTACACAATAAACAAATTAAAATTTTCACACTATCATACAACAATACCATAAGCAAGTGGAAAGGTACAGCCTAAAATCTTATACCATTAAGTAAAATTTTGAGACTTTCCTCCTAACAAATTAGTTCTACAACCACTGCTGCAAATCTGCATTTCATTCCATTTTCTCTCCTGCTTTACAGCACAGTTTTGCACTGTAGCTTGCACTGGAGTATGCAGCTGTTCTGCAATCTCTGATGTCCAACTACCTGCTCAACTTTTCTAGCTTTCTGCCCAGTTTTCTCCAAAATGCCTGCAGTTTGTTAAAGCTTTAAAAGCATCCTTCCCTGCCTCCCCCTTTCAATTCTACTCCTACCTTCATCTGGGCTCTCATACCCATCCATGAGTCCATTCTTGGATACCCTGTCAACTCCAATCATTTTCAGTAATAAACATGAATCATGAAGAATTGCAAAAGAACCTCACAGGACTGAGTGACTGGGCGATAAAATCATAGATGAAATGTAATGTGGATAAAGGTAGTGATGCACAGAGGAAAAAAGAAAATAATGCTAATTTTACATACAGTAGTGGGCTTTCAGTGGGCTTCAGGGACAAGGTCTTGGGCTTACAATAGATAGCTAATGAAATATCAGAACAGTACTAAATGGCATTTGCATAAATTGAGTTGTGATGCTGAAAACTATCTGTGGCTTTCCTCTCCCCAGTTAGAAGGAGGGGGAGGGGAGAGAGAGAGAGAATAAAGGAGTGCAGTACAACTGGAAAAAGTCTGAAAAAAGAAAACAGTGATGAGCAAAATAACTCTTAAGTCTAGAAAGGTGATAAATGACGGGGATACAACAGAGCTCTCTAAAATTATCTACACAGGGGGGAGGATGAATAGGGAATAACTGTTCACTGTCTCTCCTGAGAAAAAGCTAGGACACATGAAATGGAGTGAGGAGGCAGTAGACAGAGCAAACAAAATGATTCTTTACACAGCGTGCAGTTAAGATGCTAAACTCTTCGCTATGGGATGCTGAAAGCTTACATCACTTCAGAAGTGACTGGAGAAATTTGTGGAATAGCCACTGAAGTCCATATAATAAAAGCACCATGTATCACAGAATCACAGAATAGCTGGGGTTAGAAGGGACCTGTGGGGATCATTTGGTCCAAGCCTCATGCTCCGGCAGGGTCAGCTAGAGAAGGTTGCCCAGGACCATGTCCAGTTGGGTTTTGAGTATCTCCAAGGACAAGGACTCAACAACTTCTCTGGGCAATCTGTTCCAGTGTTCAACCTCCCTCACAGTGAAGAAGTGTTTTATAACATTCAGAGGGAATTTCTTGTGTTTCAGTTTGTGCCCATTGCCTCCTGTCCTGTGGATGGACACAAGTGAGAACAGTGTGGCCCCGTTTTCTTCACATCCTCCCAACAGATACTTATATGCATCAATAAGATTGCCCTGAGCCTGAGGCTAAACAGTCACAGCTCTCTCAGCCTCTGCTCATATGAGATGCTGTAGCCCCTTGATCGTCTTTGTCCCTTTGCTGGACTTGCTCCAGTAAATCTATGTCTTTCTTATACTGCAGAGCCCAGAATTGGACACAGCACTCCAGATGTGGACTCACCAGTGCCGAGTAGAGGGGAAGGAACACCTCCCTTGACCTCCTGGCAACACATTTCTAATGCAGCCTAGTCGCCCGATATTGTTGGCCGCCTTTGCCACGAGGGTGCACTGCTGGCTCATATCTAAACTGCTGTCCACCAGGACTCCCATGTCCTTCTCTGCAAAGCTTCTCTCTAGCTGTTCATTCCCCAGCCTGTACTGCTGCATGGGGTTATTCCTTCCCAGGTGCAGGACTCTGCACTTCCCTTTATTGAACTTCATGAGGTTCCTCTCTGCCCATTTCTCCACCCTGTTGAGGCCCCTCTGAATAGCAGCACAACTGTCTGGTGTATCTGCCACTTTGCCCAGATCTGTGTCACCAGTGAACTTTCTGAGGGAGCATTTGGTCCCATCATCCAGGTACTAGTGAAGAGGTTAAACAGTACTCAACCCAGTACTAGCCCCTGAGGGACACCAATAGTCATTGGCCTCCAGCTGGACTTCATGCCACTGATCATCATTCTCTGAGCTTGCCAATTCAGCTAGTTTTCATTCCACCTCACCATCCACTTACCTAATTCATACTTCATCAGCTTGTCAATGAGGATGTTATGGGGGACAGTGTCAAAAGCCTTACTAACATTGAGATAAACAACAGCCACTGCTCTCCTCTCATCCACCAAGCCTGTCATCTCATTGCAAAAGGCTATCAGATTGGTTAAGTATGATTTCTCCTTCATAAATCCATGTTGACTGCTCCTAATAACCTTCCTGTCCTTCATGTTTTTGGAAACGGTTTCCAGTATTAGTTGCTCCACCACCTTCACAGGGATTGAGGTGTGGTGACTGGCCTGTAGTTTCCCAGATCCTCCTTCTTTCCCTCTTGAAGATAGGAGTGACATTTGCTGTCTTCCAGTCCTCAGGAACCTCTCCCAGTCACCATGACCTTTCAAAGATAACAGAGAGTAGCTGCCAGTGACATCGACCACCTCTCTCTGCGCTCATGGTTCCATCCTGTCAGGGTCCATGGACTTGTGTATGCCCGGGTTGCTGAGGTGTTCCCTAACCTGACTCTCAACTCTAGGAGTTAGCTCTCCTAAACCCTTCCCTGTATGTTTGGACAGTGTCTGCATATTCCTCCTGGGTCACCTGACACTGCTTCCACCTCTTGTACACTTCCTTTTTATGTCTGAGTTTAGCCAGGAGCTCCTTCTTCATCCATGAACGCCTCCTGATGCCTTTGCTTGATTTCATGCTCTTCAAGATGGATCATTCTTGAGCTTGGGGGATGGTGATGCTTGAATATCAACCAGCTCTCTTGGACTCCTCTTCCCTTCAGGATTGTATCCCTGGGGATTCTTCCAAGCAGGTCCACGAAGAGGCCAAAGTCTGCTCTCCTAAAGTCTAGGGTCGTGATCCTGATTTTTGCTTTTTTCCTCCACCATCTTGGGACTGCTGCAGCCAGGGCTTTTCCAGACTTTCACACCTCTGTCCAGTTCTTCTCTGTTTGCAAGTATGAGGTCCAACAGAGTGCCTCTCCTCATCGACTCCTCAATCACCTGAGTTAGGATGCTGGCATCAATGAGCTCCAGAAAACTCCTGCATTGCTTGTGCCCTGCTGTGTTGTCTCTCCAGCAGATATTGTGGTGGTTTGAGTTACCCATAGCGACCAAGGCCTGCAAACATGAGACTTCCTCCAGTTGTCTGAAGAAGGCCTCATCTACTTCTTCCTGATCAGGTGATCTACAGGAGACACCCACTACAACATCACCCATGTCAGTCTGCCCTCTAATCCTGACCCATAAGCGCTCAGCTGACTGCAGGCAGAGCTCTGTTACTCTCCCAGAAAAACAGCAGCTCCCCCTCCTCACCTTCCTGGTCTTCCTGGCCTGTACTTCCTAAACAGCCGGTATGCATCCATGGCAGCACTCCAGTCATGTGAGCTATCCCACCATATCTCCATGATCACTATGAGATCGTAGCCCTGTAAAGCACATAGACCTCCTTTTTCTCCTTTTTTTTCCCCATGCAGCATGTGTTAGTGTACAAGCTTCAGAGAAGCACCCCAGCATGCTGTCTTCCTAGAAAAGGCAGGAGAGCTTTCCCCATAATGTAGTGCCATAGGCACTTCCCTATTTGCTTGCATAATTCAGGATGATTCCACTTCAGCCCCATTTTGTTCGTCAAGCAGTCTCTTCTGCTTACATCACCCCAGACCCTTTCTTGGAGCTGCCAAGCCCACCATCACTTTCTTGCTTGACCATTGGTCATTCTCCCCTCTTCCATCATTCCTCATTTAAAGCACTCCTTACCAGGTTCAACAGCCTGCTGGCAAAGATACTTTTACCCCATTTTGTCAGGCGGATTCCATCTCTACAAAACAGTTGTCAGCTCTTGAAGGTTCCGTGGTCACAGAAACTGAAACTCTATTGTTGACACCAGCAGCAACTTGTTTTTGACGCACAGGATCCATTCAGTCCTCCTTGGTCCCTTCCCCCTCACCAGCAAGATCAAGGAGAATATGCCCTATGCCCTTGACCATTAACCCCAGAGCCATGTAGTCACACTGATACTTTCCAGGTCTCCCCTGGCAGTAGTGCCTACATGGAAAAGCAGCAGGGCAATAGGGAAATGTTATTACTAGTTAGCTTGTTCTTACAGTCTCTCCTTAGACTCATCAGTAGACAGCACTGGAGAGATGGCAGCTCACTGGATAGACCTTTGGCCTGACACAGGATGGGTTTTTTTGAGTGTTCTTATATTTCTGGTCTAAACACATTTACTTTTGTCTGTCTTCTTTTCTTAATCTTTTTGCTTGATTATTTATTTCTCCTCAATAAATGCCTCATCACACATAACTACTTCTTATCTCATATGTCATCTTTCCATGTGGATTGAAATATTTGTACAGACAGCCCAGATATGGATAAAGTCGGTCCATACATTTCCAAACATAGGTACTCATGTCCCCAAATATTGTATATATCTGTATGCATGCAGACAAAAAGTATAACAAATGCACCACACGTCTGTGCATTATTTCCTGACTTCGTTGGGCTACTGATCGGAATGTCATTTGTCTAGCTTTTCAAGATAAATAGTAGCCAGATCGGAAGCATTCCCTCTCTCAGTGCAACCAGAAGAACATGAGCAAAACCAGAATGATAATCTTATGCATAATCCACATTCTTCACTTACTAGTTGTCTATGAAACCTGTTTTAACTGGATTAAATATAATGCCTTTCTCTCACACCCTTCTCACTCTCCAGACTCCAGTAGATTATAGAGAAGTCTACTACCAGCATCTACACAGAGGGGAATCTTATCCTAAAACACAAACAAAAAATGACTATATTGCAATATAAACAACACTTCAATCATTACAAGAGCCTCTGGAGTACTGTGCTAGGTACTAGAATGCAGGATGAACTAGATGACTTTTGAGTTGTATCTCAGACTGTGTCTGTTCTGTGCCAATATGCAACAGGATATATCTAGCACATAAGAAAAAAAAAGTTAATATATTTCTCCTAGAGTTATAGAAATATGATACTCTCAACTAGCACAAATCACAGGAGGTTAACCTACAGCACTTGGTATAAATCCCAGCTATTACAAAGAAGTGTTATGCCTGGTGACTGATAATAGTTTATAAGAAATTCTTCCATGTAATGGGGTACTGTTTCATATCTACTATATGAGTATCTGACTTGAATAAGGAATTCTGACACTTGGTTTTGAAAATATTCTGATCTAAAAAAAGTTATCAGTAAGACTAAAAAATATCTGTTTAGTTTCTCAAAAAAGTTTACAAGTAACCAATATGTTCATTATATCTGCAATTTAATCTGTTATTTTGCTCCATTAAATGAACTTTCTTGTAACACTTGTTAAATCTTTTGTGTTCATTCCCCATCATGAAGATTCCTGCTCTTATCATTTTACTTATTTTCATCCTGATATTTCCCTTCAATTTCCTTCCCAAATTCCCTAGTCTTGGGAGCAGATGCTGAGGCACCAATGACTCATTTATCTGAAGAGGTTTTTTAACATGAACAAAAATAAAGGCTATAAACAGTTCCTCACTCATGAGACTCAGTTGTACTAGAGAACCAACAAAGTTCTGTTTAAAAACCTCTCTGTATATATTATAATATACCAAGTATCTCAGAGTAAGGTCATAGAATTCACATTTCATCTTTAACTTATGTCAGACAAATAAAACAATTTTCCTTCACCTTACCCCCTAATATCCTGGTATGCAAAAGCAGATATGACACTGAGCAGTACTTAAGTTAATGAGACCATTGTTGCAGCAATTTAGAGGTTCAGGTACAGGTTTACAAGGAGCAACTTCTTATTGGCTGCTTCAGATGTACAATTATAGCTCTATTTTAGAAAAAAAATATAAACCAGTTTTGTTTCCCTGTAAAATAGGTATATATGTAATTAATTTATCCTTTTCTCTACACAATAATTTTAACTCTGACTGCAAAACTGAAGTATTTCAATACTGACATTCATTTCTGGCCAAAAACCCTCTCCATTCCCTCAAAATATTTCAAGCAACTTTTTGAAAAGCTTTGAAAATCTTTCTACCACTCCAAGGTAGGACACAATGAGGAGATTAAGAAAAAAGTAAGAAGAAAGCAATCAGATGCTGCAAAGGAAACAATAAGCAGTTCTTGCGTGAACACAGGGGAGAAACCTCAGACTCTGGGTAGGAGAAGATCTTCTTTGATAAAACCTCTTCTCCTTAGGACCTCTTCAGAAATATTTAAGCCTGACAGGACATGGGCCGATCTAAACACCTCTGCCTGTCTGACTGGGATTCTCTAGACTCTAAACCTTCCTCTTTTACTGATACAACAGTTTAAGAAGCTTCCTCCTCCTTAAGCTCCATTGCCTTCTGATTCCACCCCACAGAGAATCAAGAAGTGAGGAGATCACATTTAAGAATGAGATGGCTTTCCTGGGTTCCAGTTTGACACCATATATAGACACTTAAGTGCATCAGTCTGCCTGTGAACTAGACATTTTTACTCCCACTCCCATTTTTATTCCCATATCAAAAGACATATACTCAATAGAATTTAAGGTGACCACAGCAGAATTGGTCTCCAGGCTTCACTGACAGAAATAACTGGCTCTCAAGTGACTATAATGAGAGCATTGACATCTAGTTCATGTGCACACAAACACCTTCAGATGCCTACATTTAGGTGTCTAATCTCAAACTGAATCTCACTCATCTTGTTTCAAAGCATTTACACCTAAACAGAAGAAAAGAAAAAAAAAAAAACAAGAAAAAGGAAGTTCTATTATTCTTCATTTTACTTGCTGAAAGAGAATTTAAGAACCTCACACTTAAAAGTATTTAGGTGTCTAATTCTGAATAATTTCACTGGGACTAGGCATCCTAGTATTCTTATACCTAAGGCTTTAAGTAATTTACTACAGAAGAACCCAGGAACAGAACAAGAAACTGAACCCAGACCACCTGTGTTCCACTACACTACCTTAAAAATAAAAGCTAACATAACCTTTCCCTATTCTCCAGGCTCCTCTTCTGGGAGTTTTCAGATAAATATTTACCCTAACTTTCTATCCAGGAAATCTATGGGCATTGTGCTTCAGTATTTCCTATGTAACTGTTAGAGTGCTACTGCTAGCTCCCATGTGCAGACCATTAAGGGAAGAACAGGCAGATGAACCAGGTGACATACATGTGCCAAGATTTGTTCTCTCTGTGAAATAAAAGCTCACAGTTATTAAATAACAGTACATTCCTTTCTATTTTGTATGGTAGGATGGGGAAAGTTTTGTTTTTTCTTAAATGCCAATGCTTTTTCAGAAACCTGAAAATACTACCATTAATGCTATATTTGTGAGTCTGTAATTTTACACAACATTCTTTTCCTAAGTGAACTGAACACAATAGTCAGCTGTGGCTAAAAAAAGCTGTTTTGTAAATGTTTCTCATATGCAAAGACTTCAGAATGCATCTTTAGTAAGGCAGAAGGTCTTTACTTAGTAGAAATCAGGACTTAGCATCATAGGTGCACACGGTTGCTGTATAAATAATAAATTCTACTACTATAACTACTTACCACATTGCTTTTCAAAATACGAATCTAGAAAACTTTCTACACTGAATGGCACCTAAAAGGATGAGGCAGCTGCCATGGCGAGAGTAAACTCTGAGTACTGTAGTCTTTTTGCTCCTATGTAAATGTGACCGAGATTCTATTTCAAAAATCTTGTTGTATAATCAGCAAATATCTGCTCAAATATTTCTGTGCTATGCACATTGCATATCATTTGTTTCATTTGTTAGAATGTTGGGGTGAAAACACTTATTTTTGAATCCTTGTGCCTTGCTGCAATTTAAAATACATGTAATCGAGAAGAAATAGGTATCTTTTCAAAAGCATACTTAATATAAATCTGTAAGATGGTATGTTTCTTCCACAGAACATGCTTGTGATTATATACATTTCACTATAGGGGAATCTATAGATATAGATCCCTTTTCACAGGGATATACACAAAGATCACTTCAAGAAATTTTCTGCCTTTCTAATTTTTGGATAATCATATGCTACAGGAATGGTAAATTTAGCACCAATGTATAATAGGATTCTTTTTTGCAGCCAGAGAATTGGTGAGGAATCAACCTTTATGGGTGATAATTCTAAGCTATCAAGTAAGCCTTGTAATTAGACCTGTGCATCTACCTAAATTATATTTGTCTTGTTCAGTGCCTTCAGTTTAACTTCTTATACTGCAGCTCCATATTGCATTTCTAATCATTACTTCACCCCTGCTTTTTAAAATCTATCACAGCTCCATGCTACCAGCTGTTGTTTTCTTTCCTAATGCACTTTACTTGCAAGAAGGAAAAAAAAAAAGAACAGATCTGAATTTCTTTGAACCTTATTCTTACTCACTGTGAGTCTGCTTTTCAGCTCATAAGATACATGGAAGCAGTCATTCTTTGCTTTAAAGTCAGTAATACTTTAGGAGTGAAACTTGATAAGGAAATCATACATAGTCAATAAGGATTCAGTCATTTGGAGGTCTTGATCTGATTTCTTAAAATTCGTCGAATTCCAAAGACTGGTTAACTTGAAGATTGCACCAGTTTAACTGGTTTCTTAAATTTAAATAAGCAAGTACAGACTGTTAGGTGTATGATTTTGAGTGAAGAAAGACAAATCAAGGGAGCTACTCATACACAAACATAAAACGAAGCACTTATTTCTATGTTTGCAGAATAGGAACCCCATTTTAATATAAAAGCTAATAATTTTACATTAGTTAATCATTTTCTAACTGATCTAAGCTAAGCCAAAATAAGCCACTCTTAAATCAAAATTAAAATACATCTACACTTATCTTTTGTTCCAGTTTAATCATTATACGGTTTGAACTAAGAAAGCAACAATAAAAAGACAAAACAAACAGACAATATTAAATTGGTACAATTATTATATAGGCAGAGGCTATTCAACATAGAGAAAGCATCAACTTTTGTTAACAGAGGTGCATAGTTGTTTGTGAACTGTGAACAGACAAGTATGAAAATATAAATTATCAGCTAATAAAACATGGCTTCATTAGGTTCACTGTAGTTACATAAGAAATGCAGCTAAGTCTTCTACTGACAAACACAGCTGTACAAAGCTCACAGAACTTAGCTTGCAGGCTTGGCTTTCTTTCAAAGAATCAAATGTTAAGAGTAAATTAGAGGATATAAACCTAGTCTCTAAAAGAGGTCTTCAAGATGTCTTCTCCCATAAACTTTTTAGGACTGAAGAAAAGTAATAAAAAATGTAAAATATGTTTCCACAACATTACATCAAAAAAAGAGGGCAAATGAACTTTTCAAAATCTAAAGAAAACCAAACAACAAAACTGCTCTGAGAAACCATGTATGAAATGGCCTGTAAAATTTTCTACTTGGGGCTTCACGACATCATACGCTAAATTCTTAAGTAAAAGCTTAGCATGCTGACCTCAAAGAAGATGTTTTAAAAGAATAGCATGCATCAAACTTTTCAATGGATCCTATCAACTGGGAATATAATGATGCATCATTTTTCTTTTTAATGGTGAGCGAAGAACCAAGAGGGAAGCATGTGCTGAAATTCTTAGCTTTTCTGTAGTTTCTTTGCATCAGTCTACCAGTACAAAGGGGCAGTAAAAATGACTATTATTGTTTTATTGTGTAACAAAGTCCTCATGACTCTTACAGCAATGCAATTTTCTTGTTTTTTAGGGGTTTGGCCAGAGAAAGGGAAGATACTGGAACAGTTCTTTTTCCCAGGAGTCTTCAGCTATGTAGTGTGGTGCTGAGGACCATTTGCTAATTTATGCTAGAGACTGAATCAAATAGCTTGGCCTAGGACTAATGAATCAGATGGCAGGAGAGGTAGCATAAAGCACATATAAGATTTGAACTGTAACTGTTAAATTGAAAAAATCCATATTTGCACTTTCTTGTGTGAGTGCTAGAGCTGACTGTAATTATAGTTTTCGGGTAGCATACATGTTTCTGTGTTAAGAGATAGGGAGCACATTAACTAAGAACATTTCAGGGAAGGGAGTGGAGGGGAGGGAAAAAAGCAAAATCTGTTTAGTGAAAATAGCACTGTTTTCACTAGGCAACAGAGGCTATTATATTAAAGCAGAGCTATGCAATGCTCTCTGAAAAAAGTTTAGTCTTTGCAAGTGGACTTCCACCAACTATTCCTGCAGTTTTCATAGGTAGGAAATACAGCCTATGTGTTTGTCATTAATATACAATTGTGGCTTTATGTCTATGTAGGAGTATTATTAACATACTCTTTCTACTTGCATAAGCTCCACAAGAACATACTGAAGAATTTTTCCCTTCGATTTTGGTAAACCATCTTTTATATTCAAAAGACTTCTACACTTGACAGTTTTTTATGTCACTTGCCAGACAGGTTATCTTTAGGTTTCTCTCTCAGTAAATAATTAACATACTATTTCTTCCTTAACTGTGTCTATATGTGTGGAATTGTGCTCAGCACCATTTCTTAAAGATTGTCTAATTTTGCAAATGTTTCATTAGAAAATGTCAGCCTCTTTCTTCTCTGAGTTCTTCCTTACAGCTAGAAATGTGCTGCGAGTATGAAGTATCATGGACAATTGTCAACGTGACAAATTACTCTTTCATCCATCAAATATTAAAGCTGCTCACTGCTGACGGTGAACACCACTTATGCTCCCTTAGCCAGGGCCCTTTTCTAAGTCAGCAGGGTGCAGCTGGCACAAATTCAGCTCAGCAATCAGATTTATACTGGTCCACAAAACTTGAGACTTTTAAAAGCACTGTGTCTCATGTAGTACAACTAGAGTCCTGACCACGCTTTAGAAAGGTGCCCAACACCTGACCGTTGTTACTGAGGAGTATTACCTGCTCACATTGATTTGCAACAGAGTACTTCTCAATAAGCATTTCCACTTAACATTTACTCTCAGGGAACCTGTGTAGTGGGAGATATTTACGAGTTGCTTTCAGCTTAAAAATAAATCACCTCTAATTCCTCTAAGCAAAATCAATCAAAAGTCTGTAAAAAATGGACTGGTTGTTTGTTCGATTCTGGCAGAAAAGTAAACAGCACTTCAGCTTTTCTCCACCATTAAGGTCTAAATGGCCTAGAAAGTAAATCAATATCTCCAGTCAGCCTTCTGGCTATTGTTTAGCCAGTAGATATGGATTTTCTGTAGCTTACTGCACTCCTTTGGGACTAACCTGTAATCCTCAGAGAGTAATAAGAAGTTCGTTATCTAGTTCAGCTCTCTGTTGTACATTTAAATGGACCACATCCATCAGCAGCACTTGTTAAAGGACAATGACATCCCATTCAACCTATTTCACAATGAAACAGTTGCAACACATGATGAAAAAAATTATTATAAAAATCATATTTGTTCTCAAGTTATTAAAAATAAAATATCACAAATGAGGAAAAAGTAAATAAGGATTTTTTTCTAGATATGAAACCTTATTTCTTCATTAATGACTTAAATCATGGTGAAGTTTATTTCTGTCATACATCATGCAATCTTTCATTATTCATATCAATCTGTTTCAAATATTTCTGGTTAAATACCACGGCGAAGCAGGCAGCTGTCAGAACCAATCAGTACTTTTTTGTCATTCCTGAGCTACCAGATGTTTGCTGGACCAAAATGATTTTCCCTCTCCCTACTTAGGAGTGAACAAGAAAGCTCTCTTATGTGTATATACTGAAGTTTTAAAGGGCTTTAGTCTCAGATGGTAGAATCTGTACTGTGCTCTCAGCCAGGGATAGTTACAGACCCTGACTTGAGCACTCCATCTTATTGTGCACCCATATTTTCTCTTATACAGGTATACAGTCCATCACAAAATGACAAATAAAATATTCCTTTCATGGCTTTAATATTTCCTGAACATTTCAAAAACATTATCTAGTAACTAAACTCTAGGTACTCTGAGGATTTTGAAAAACACTTACTAGTTGTTGTGAATAGATCCACACTGTAAATTATGCACATGAAGAGTGGTGTCTGCTGGGGGAATGTGAATGCATTTTATCTATAGCCTCATATTCAGCCCTCAGAGGGGTTATACAAATATATTTAAAAGTCACAGCCACAACTGGTACAGGTTCTTTTCTCTAATTCTAGAATTAATAGGAAGAATGAGACAGGAACAGAAAGGGGGGTATGGCCCTATTCAGGCTAGCGTTTTGAAGAGTAATAGTTACTATACTTTCTTTTTTCACAATTGCCTATCTGGATTTCAACCACATTTAGGTGAGTGACGAATAGTCCTCAGATCAAAAGGAGAGTTGATAGAGTCCTAAATAAAGATTAAGGAATTGATCTCTATAATGGATCATCTAAATTCAAAGGTTAAGTCCGAGCAGCAGTGCTGTATAGAAAGACAACTGGAATGCTGTGACAGTGGCAATTCTAAAACAAGGCAGCATCACTCTCTGCTGAGCTCTTGGTAATGGGATCACCACTAGGTGACAGCTAGAGAGCACCCATTGTTCAATACACTTGTTACCCTTGGTGTTCTGTCTAACAGCTTTACGCTATTCCTAAAGCAATTTATTCAGTTTGGTGACATTTTTTAGACCACTTTGCACAGCACTGTAATGAAAATCAATAGAACTTAGGTTCCTACATGCATGTCACTTTGAAAATGTCTAATACCACGGTGCGGAATAGTGCTTATACACCTTAAAAATCAGAGCCTTAAAGTCTTCTTGATGGCGCTAATGTTCATGTACAGAGGATAAGGTTTGGTCAAAGGGTGTGTCAAAGAAATCAAAACCACAGAAAGGAGTGACTGAAAAAGTATCATATTTTACTATCCTTCTAAACTATGTTGCAAAAGTGATTCTCATCCTTTCTCTCTTGGTATGCAAGATGTAAAAAAACAAACAAAATCCTTCCCCTCTACTCTTCCACAGGATTTGGGGATTCGTAGCATTGCAAGAAACCAGTGATGGGTTTGATGTTCTAGGATAAGCATTTCTTTGCTTTTGGGATTCTTATTGTAGGATTCTATTCCCCTTGCTATGTTCTTTCTTGAGGTTCTCTTGCAGCAATGAATTGTGAGACAATTCTTTCATGAGTTCATTATTCTTATGGCTGAACATTTCTGCTCTTCATTTCCACATCATATCTAACTAGCTGCAGCTTCTGCATCTTGCAATACCTTTGTCTAATAAACCAAACAACCTTTTGCAATGAAATAACATCTCATGAAGATACTTGCCATGATCATTTCACATTTTAACCTTGTCCTTTTCAGAGTAAATAATTAAGATTCAAGTGTATGGTTGCTTTTTCCGACTTTTAATAATTTTTGCAGCTTTTCAGAATCCTTTTCCATTTCTGATATTCTTTTTAAAGACTGAACACTAAAATTGGATTCACCAAAAGTGATGGCCTCATTAAAACCCTACAAAGTCTGAAGAATCACCCTTCCACTTATAAGCATGATGTCCCTGCTCATAAAGCCAAAGACCATGTCTGCTAAGCCATAGCATCACCCTCAAAAGCTCCTGTTCAGCTGGTTACCAGCCATGACCTGTCCTTTCCAGGGTCACAGTTTTCTAAAATGCAGTCCTCCATTCTCCAAATGTGATCTACATTTGTGCTTTCCAGATGTATGATTGTACATTTAGTAATTTTAAAATATGTATAGAACAACTCAGCCCAGTTTACCACATAACCCAGACAGCTGTGTTATCGACCTTTCTCCAGAGCTTAGCACTCTTCCAAATTTTATAAGTTGAAAACTTTGCCAGCAATGTTTTCTTACAGATCTCTGACAAAGGTACTAAGTAACACTGTGAGAATTAATGACTTAATTCTGTACAAATATTTTGGACATAAAAATATAAAATGGTAATTACAACTATAGATAAGTGGCTTTCAGTGTTTGCCTGACTATGACTTTTGGTTTCTGTAACACACTTATAAGAAAGAATTAGAAACAGAATATGCATAAAATGCATTTTGGCTTTACTGTAGCATATTACAGACTCCCTCCAATCAATATATTTCTAATCTCCTGTTACGTTAAAAAAAAGTTAAAATCTGAATGCTGTTAAAGAAACTTAAACCTTTAGATATTCCTTTGAAATAATTGTCTTCTATGTTCAGATTTGTTTCCTCATTTCACTCCTATTTAACTACAGTTATGTATATGAACTAAATACCCTTCAAAAACTCCCTTATTTGGTAATTATTTTAGGCACTTGTAACACTCTCATAGCCCAATAGCTGCTAAGGTAACTTATACCCTAATATCTTGCATCTAGAATGAGATCTGGCCCCTTTAATTCAAAAGTAAAATTCACCCTGTTTTCAATGAGGTCAGGATCTTAGTCTTTATCTTTTAAGCATAGACCTAATGCTCTCTTCAAAGTCTCATTTTAGCAATGTTCTTTACTTTGTATAATGCATATGTTTGTAAAATCTTTTTTTCTTTCGTTTTAGCCAGAGAACAAATTCAAAAAAATCAATTTGGTTATTTTTAAATGTGATTATGTTAAGAAAATGAACTCTATAAACAGTCTCTTATTTCTTCACTTATCTGTTTCTGCTGTCTCTTGGGTTTAAAGCAGAATGTTTTACCCAAATGCTGGTACTCAGGAAACTTGAGGTTTTTGTCAGAGCATTGCTGATGGGATGTAAATAGATACCCTAAGTTACCTATAGTTTAAATAAATGACTGAATTTTCAGAGCTGATCACGATTCTCAGCTGATCAATGTATTAGCAGAAGTTTTGTATTACAGATAAAATGAGCACTCTCGCACATGTACATAAGGCACCATGATATCAACAAAACAGAATCATTAGAAGCAGTGGCAACAAATCCTCCCGATGGAAATAATTTTAAAGCTGAAGGAAGTAGATTTTCCCTAGTGTGAAGGACTCGTCCCAGCTCCAAGGCACCCATGTTTCTCTTTGCCATGCTGAGAAAACATGCGGGTGCCTGGACTACAGCTTATGAGAGGAGCCATGCGTTCAGAGGGCAAGCGCCCTCGGTGCTGGCAAATGGTCACTCCTACAGCTATCCTGAGACAACGCATCCCGACAGTCTTATGACGCTGTGGGAAATGGAGTCAGGTGAGGTGATCTGACCACAGGAGACAAATGGGGCAAAAGCATTACAACTCCCTTGAGATACTCAGCAGTTGGGGACAGGCAGATAGCTGTTGAATTAAAGCGAATGACACTGTCCGTTTCTGGATTGATTCTTATTGACAGAGTTCTTAATTTTCTAACATTACTCTTTTGAATGAAATCCACTAGCCCATGTTATCTAATGGAGTAAAAGGTGTTTGGCATTAAGGACTCTGCTCAATATAATGCAGTGCCCTGGCCTCATTTCCCCTCTGGGACACTATGTGTCAAGTTCCATTGACCATGGACTTCTAGCACAATGAGTTCTGTTTTAGGTTATCTGACTAAAAACTAATCAAATTAAACAAACACACGCAATCCTTCCATCAAAGGAGGACATGTTCAGCAGGTCCAGCAGAGACCACTTAGATGTTGGGGACTGCAGCACGTGCTCTGTGAGGAGAAGCTGAGGGAGCAGAACTTGTTCAGCCTGGAAAGGAGATGGCTCTAGGGGCCTAACAGCAGCTTGCCAGTGCCTACGGGAAGGACATCAAGAAGACAGAGCCAGGCTCTTCACGGCAGTGGCAGAATAAGAGACAAAGGGCATAAACAGAAACAAAAGAGGATCTGTTTGGGTATAAGAAAATAATTTTTCATCATGAGCACATGAAGGCAGAAGAACAGTTTGCCCAGAGAGACTGTGCAGTCTCCATCCTTGGAGGTTTTCAAATCCAGATTGGATGAAGCCCTGAGCAACCCTGACCTTAGGATCTGGGCATAGATATGGGGGAGACCTAAAGTCCATGACAATATTTGAGAGATCTGTGAATATAAGCGTGATTATGAATCAAGAGAATGTGTATATTCCACTAGCAAACATCAATCCTGATCAACTGGAGAGGAGGAACAAGGTTGGACCTTCTGTGTTCATCCTTGTGTGAGTGCTGACGGTGTTTCTGTAGGTGTTGGGAAAGGCACTGCTCTCTGTGCTGGTGTGTGTTGCTGGCTGTGTGAATACCTCTGACATCTTGGAGTTCCCTCTCCAGGCATGGATCTTTGCTGGCAAAATGGGAAAAGGATGTGGGAGAACACAGTACTAGCAAAATTTGGGGAATTTAGCATTCAAATTCAAAGCATAAGATTTCACAGACTTTTCTGTGTTAAGCTGTTTAGCTCTGACTGAAAATGTCAGGAATATTTTAGGTCAGCTTATTAAGGCTTATAATTCAATAAAAAATACTGATGCTTAAAACCTAATTTAGACAAAGGTCTTAGTATTGCCATTTCATACCTGATAGAATTGCTAGTCTTTGAATAACTAGAATAGGTACCTATGTCTACCTTGGGTATTTATGTATACTACAGTGTCCTGTTACCACCCATTACCATTGTATCTGAGGCTCTTAAAATTTGCAATATACCTAGACTTCCCTTAGGTACAGCAAATGTATTGCTCATGTTTACAGAGGAATTAAAGACAAAGAAGAATTAGTAAAACCTGGAAAGTCTGTTCTTAAGCAGGCTTTTGTACTGAATCTATACCGCTAATTCTGTTGCTTTTACAACCACAGTACACTTTTTTTCCTAGTTATTGGCACAGTTCTCAGCCCTGGCAAGGCTGATGTAAATCTGAAGGAACAATTGAAACTTATGTTCTGTCCCATTAAAACCAAAAATTTATCTATTTCTGACAAAAAATCTCCCTCAAAAATCTTGAGTTTAAAAAAGTGTAGACTAAAAGACACATTAGCAAAATCTATATACATGTCTAAGTGAATCCATCAGTGTTAGGCATGAGTAGAATCAAGTGTTTATAGAAAACAGCATTACCAGGAGGTATCAAAGACCTTCAACCTCTATAAGACTTGCAACAGGAAAAACTAACAACAAGGGAAACATCCAATATTACAGAAAACAAACTGCTAATCAACATATTATTGATCCCTCATTTTGTCAAGGTCATTTTGTGTTTTAAAAAATGATCTCATGCTAAATCTTTATAGAAAAAGTGGGCTAATTTGATTTACAAAGTAAAGTGCTATTAATTATAGAAGACAGTCAATAAAAAAGCTGATTCCTCTAAACACAAGGCAAATCTCATAGCCTGTGATTTATGATGATGATTATGATGGCAAAATATTTGCAGTTCTCAATATCATCCAACTTTGGTTAACTGGAATAAAAGATGCAGGTAAGATATAATCAAGCATCAATGCAAAAGAGCGTTACAAAACAAACAACCTTTTCAGAAGTAAAGGTAAACATTTGGATTAAGAATAATACACAGAAAGGAAAATATGATGGCCTATAGTTTCTTTTCCTCTGTGCAGGATACAAACCTCTATTTTTTTTTAACATCAGAGACAGACTTCTGTCTTGCTGCTGTACTACAGTCCCTGAAAGTTACATAACCAGACATCTCAAGGGTGCACAGCACTCATCTAAAAGGCTGTACTCATTACAAATTTTCCCATTTGGGAATATTGGTATGTCAAATAAAATCTGCCAGCTTCTTTCATAACTAAGGCAAGCCTTGGATTTTACTAGAAATGTCTTGTAGGACTTGAAAATATTCAAAGGCCTTATTTCCTTTGAAGAAAGGAATATTATTAAACCTGTAAGTTAAAGATTATAGACAACATATCACACATTTTAGATTAAAATACTTAATGCTAAGTAAATACTTCATATAACAGAGATAAAGTTATACAAGATAAGCCTATAAAGGGGTATGAAAAGGCCAAAAATGATCTACAGTAGGAAATAATCTTAGAGAGAAAAATGAAGAAACTGGAAAAATCAAACGCATCTATCGCAATATTTTCTGTTTTCTTTTTGCATTGTTTTTATTTTAAACAGTGAGAATGGGATAATTCACACTTCTTAGAATAATTGGGTCAAGCTGCCAATAGACAAAGACAGAAATAATATTGGTTATTGCAGGTCACATTTTCCAACTTTTTTCATAACCACGAGATTTAAAGAATGCTTCTGTCACTGATGTAATCAAAGGGCTCCAAAAGCCTACAACCCACAGCCTGGGCTTTCAGTGCATGTGTCTTAATTCAGCCTGGATTTTTGAGCCAGTCTCTTTAACACAAACAAGAACAGTTATCTATCCTGCATGGTTTGCAAAAGACATTTCTAAAAGAACTGATCAAATTTTGGCTTACCAAAATCATCATCTGTTTTTGTGCACAAGCAATTGTTTGCATAAAGTATCATTAATGTATTGTTGCAAGGTACTGGCAAAACTAAACCTATGGCTATCACTAAAATCTTTCATCATGTTTGCTTTGTTTTCGTGTGAGCAACATGACACTTAATTTTGACAATCTGTCATTTTTCTAGCATGTTTAGAGGGCAGTCAGACAGAGCAGGACTTTTATGTTTTCCATCAAAAGTCTTACGATGCAGAACTGCTCGTCTTCTATTAGAGTCCCTGTCAAGCCCAGTGAGCTGTTAGGGAGGACTGTGTCATATTGTCTCAAGCTCAGGTCAGCAAAGAGAGAAATAGATCTAGTGGTTTCTATCAGCATTAATGCTTACTTGTGCATTCATATACATCAGATATCTTTGTTTGCAAGAGGCAATTTCATAGTGTTGTAGTGCCAGTGTAAGTAACGTATAAAAGCTCCCATCTTCCAAGTTAGTGTCTGCATGGCTTATTCTCCATCAGCTTGCTCTCTCTGAGCCTGCTCTCTCATTTGCACCTGTGCAAAAACAGTGGCTAGCTGGTGTAAAATATTGACAAGTCCAAGCAGCACTATTTGATACAGAGTTGCATGACCTGTGCAATGTTATTCATCAGCTCTCATTTTTAAATCTAATGGAAAGTGATATTTTTGCATAGATTCAAAATGTTATTTTTCATTCTTGAATAATTATGAGTATCAAATCATTCCTACAAAACTCCCCCCAAAACATGTCTGTTGGCTGTTTTGTAAAGTTGTTGCAACCCCAAAATAAAGTTTTTGAGAATATTATCAGAAAATACAAATGAATCTTTGTAACAGATTGCTACTTCTTTTAAACTGCAGGACCCCAGAAAGAAAGGTGAAGCTCCAGAAGGATAGTCAACAATTTTAATGGTAACTGAAATTGGTAACTGTATCATTACAAGCCTCAAAAGACTTTAGTCTGAATATGAATCATAACTAGCTTTTAACACCTCCTTTCCAAAACTTGCTTCAAAGCTTACTTACTCAGAAAACTCAATTACAGAAGACTTTTCCACATTGGAGTCAAGCCATGTACAGAGTTGTGGACCCTAGTGCATAAATATCTCCAAATATTATTAAGGTAAGGATACTTGTATTTTTTGTTCACCTACAACAGTTGCAAGAATTTTTCTCAAGCTTCAACAGCAATCATATTCTAACAGAGTTTGGGGGTGTTTTTGTCTTTCCTTAGGGATGACTTTCTAAATCTCCCTGGAGGTCTTGGTATTGTTCAAAACAAAAAGCCAAACAAGCAAACAAAAATACTCTTTGTTTTTTTAGAAGAAAAATAGAAACAAAAATCCCTTGCTATATAGCCTGGGGACAAGAGGGACCAAGGACACCTCTGAAAATGATTCCATTATTAACGAGAAGCCTAAAACTACACAGTGATTTTGCATTATTTATCTAAACAATTTAAAAAGTTATTTTCTGGCAAATATGCAGCCTCTTTTGGCATTCTACCAGAAATAACATTAGACTGAAATTCATACATCATTCTTTCTGTTGTTAAACCTCTGCAGAGGGGATACTTTTAGCTAACTTAAAACCAGAAAGATGTCAAACCATCTCACTTTAAATCTTTGTGAACATGAGCCCTGATGTTACCTATCATTCTCAGATGTCTTTATTTTTAAGTGCATAATAATCAATTTAAATTAATTATATAAAATTACAGAAGATAGCATGTTTAAAATAAATTGATGCAACTTACATCAATTAAAGTGCCATATGTTCATAAGATCTAAGTAACTTCTAGTTGAACAATAGCCTGTGGTAACATCAACAGTATCTCTCAAGTTTGAGCCCAGGCTCATATTCACACACAGATCTGCCTTGCTTCCAAATTTTTCTACATTTTGTACAATTTTTGTGGGAGAGCTCAAGGGAAAGCTGTGCTTGTATCATATTGTGCTTGTATCATGTTGCTGGACTCAGACAAATTGCCTAGATGCCTTCTCAGAAGGGCTCCACCAAAGTCAGGGTTTGACTAAGATTGTTTTCAGACAATTTACAGGAGTGTAGAACAGCAGTAATGTGTGTACAGGATACAGTGTAATCTAGCCCATGTCAGGATCCGTGCTCTACAAAGTAGAACATATATTAAACAGTATAGTCTAAGATGACAAGATGTTAATGTTGGTGCACACCATTTCCTTGGGATTGTGAATGGTAAAGCTGTATATATATACAGCTGTCTGATACATCTATGGGTCTATTGCTATATCCTAAAATTATATTAAAAGTTTGCAGCCCTAACTAAAATGGAAACTTGCTTAACTCTGCTCTGCATCCTATACACTGGAAACATTTTCCTGACTAGAGGAGTATACATCTTTCAAACAAAGCTCTGATTTTAGACAGCTGACTCACAGAGATCAGGCAGCCTAGGTACTCTAAGCCTTCAAGTAGGGTAAGTTATTTAAATACTTGCATTCAGATTTATGAGCATAATTCTAACATAATTCTAACAATGTATAAATCTAGGTGCAAGTCACTTGATGGTCATAGTAGCCAAAACTTTTAAAAATTCTAACAGGAATATTTTTGTTGTCATTCTTATTATTCCTATAGCAGCTAGAAACTTCAGCTATGGAACGGGACACAATTGTGTCAGAAACACAAAACAAAAAGTTGGTCCCTGCATCAGAAAACCCTTACATTTAATGAAAAATTTTCTTTCCACATTATTGATCAGATAAGAGGCTTCTATTCTCTGGAAGAATAGAAGATTTCTGAGAGAATGCCAATGTTATTATTTCTTATATAATGGTGTTTTCCGATTTGGAACAGCAGTACTGCCAACTCTAATATTAAAAAATCATGAGTCAGGGCTCAAAAAGCATGTCATTTGGAAAAAAAATTACATTTGGATATTTCATATTTGTCATTTGCTACTTTGCCTAAGGGAGTGTTCAAATCATACCTTTAAGACTTTTGCTATAACAATGAAGAAAAGAAACATATTTTTAAGTGAAAGCAAGTCTTTTCTTGTAATGACAAGAATTCAAAATTGAGACTTCAGTTAACTTCCAGCACACCAACATTTGTGATAAAAAAAAAAAAATCAACACTATTTGCCAATAGTGGAATGGAATAAACTGTGTTCCATGTGTCACTTGTAACTCAGGGTCAGCCTTGCCAAGCCCTTAGGTAAGACTTCCTATTTGCATGGGTACCTTTTGCAAGAAGCGGGCCAAGCTTCATACCAAAAAGAAACTTTGGAAGAACACTAAGGACGAGAACAATTTGATTATGTGATCACCTGAGACAGTAACACGGTCATCCAATTTACATTTATTTCACTTTTACTCCTCAGTTTATTTTTAAATGGAAGAAGCTGAAATCTATACGTCTGACTGAGCATGTCGTTTAGAAAAGAGATTTAGAAAGCCAAGGTGAAGGAAGCATGAGAGAATTAAAAAGGAGGTTAAGATGTGGCATCTAGACAGATTTAAACTACAGTTGGAAGGTAAGAAATGCCAGTCAGACAGTGCCTTGATAAAGAAAAGGTAGAGGTTGGCAAAGAGGTGGTATTTCGTTTTACTATCAGAGAATATGTGGTGACACAGCAAGTCAAGATGAAAGCAAATATTAGTTTTCTCTACCTCATGCCAAGGAATACCCACATATGGAATG
Source organism: Dromaius novaehollandiae (assembly GCF_036370855.1). Classification (NCBI taxonomy): domain Eukaryota; kingdom Metazoa; phylum Chordata; class Aves; order Casuariiformes; family Dromaiidae; genus Dromaius; species Dromaius novaehollandiae. Next base: position 43,667,125 of record NC_088099.1, on the reverse strand, counting down.
TGTTTCATTATTTTCCTATGTTGCCCAAGAAAAACAACCTGTAGTTCTTTAATGTTGATGCCAAAAGACCCAAAGAGGGAGCAGGTCTGGGCTGTCAGCCAAACATCTCATCATTTTAGCCAAAAATTATCTATGGCCACTAACACCCACTTCTGAAGCTCCACTCATCCAAATCATGGAAAGAAGAAGGGAAGGAAGGAGGGAAGCAAGCAAGCAAGGAAACATTCTGGGATACATCTAATGCTACACCTAATGTCTCAAAGTTATTTTTGTTTCTTTCTAAACCATTTTTTTCAGTACAAAGATTACTTTGCAGATAGATCTAATCTTCAATAACAGGCATCTCTTATTATACCTGAAGAATGAAGGAGAGAATTTTGACTTGGTAACCAGCTTCAAGAAACAACTAGCTTTTGAAAGTATAATACATGAGATTCTGTTCCATTAGATATTACTAAATATTATGAGTTGATATATAGTTTCTTTGATGGCAAAAAGGAATACCATCAGGTTACAGCAAGTACCTGCAGCTGAGAATAAGAAGAGATCCAACAGCTACCACAGCAAATAAAAAAAGAAGCATTTTATGATGTTATGCCACATGCACTGCCTGGCATTCATTCAGCTCACTGTAGCTGAAAAATAGCTGTGAGCGTCTATGTCCCATTAACACTATGTTAATTATTATCATTGTCTCATCAGTAGTTTGTTTACGACAGCTCTGGGTGACAAGGATACTGAGATGCTCTGTCAAAGCCATCACCTGATGAGATTTTTATTGGCATAAGATCTTTCTTTCCTTTAGTTAGCTACATTACAAAAATCACTGTTTCATTAAATGCAAACACTATTCCCTGCCTTTGGCTTTTTATAAGATTCATATGACTGATATAATAAGCCTGATCTGGCATTGCATTAACCAGTTTCTTCTCTAAGTAGGGATAAGCTAATCTGTATCTCTTCTGAAGAGATTCACACTGTAATAGTAAAAAATCAAATGGACATGCTGAATCTTGCTTAATAAATCTTTTATTTCTGTTTCTACCACGCAAGAAAGATATAAAATGCACTGCTATTGTCTAACCAAAAGTAAGCTCCTCGGAAATTTAGCACTAAAAGGGAAAGATAGCAAATGCTTTATTATTCTTCATAAATAGCATTTTACTTACAGTTGCATTGCTGAATCCTTAAGCATTCAATTTAGATTAGGGCTTTACTAATGAACATGTTCTTTCTTAATGTCCTTCCTTATTTTGCCATCCTAACAAAGATGGCCCTTCCAAAACAAAGGATGTTGTACTGAGGTCCTAAGCCAAATGCACACTGGAGGCCAATCCTTTGTTTTTGCTGTATGTTTTGGTAAGTGCCATGGATATGACTAGGCCTCCTATATTCTACCTAAAACCTATTTAAGTAGATCTTAGAAATGCTAATCTGAGGAGGATTCAGACCACCTCCACTAAGTCTCTGTGCAGGGTGATTCAGGCATGTACTTCATAGACAGTGAGACACCTGCACTAGAGCAGATGGCCTAAATCTACTTCTCTCTTTAGCTGCACTTCTCCTCTTTGGCAGACACACACTAAGACAGATAAGAAATAATTGTTCTTCCTTCTTCTTCCACCACTTTTTAAAGTGTAAGACTTGGTGCCTTTAGTGAAAATTACTTCAATTAATATTTAAGGTTTTGAATTACAGCATGAAAAGAATGCTGCTTCACAAAACTACCAACTACTGGGCTATTTCCAAACTTTTTCTAACAATCATCTTTCACATTTATCTAACAGTTTTTCTTCTGACAGCTTTAATTATCTTTGTGATTAAATAGTTATGCTATGTTGAACTGGGAACTGGCATTACTATGGGAAAAACATAATCTAACTATACTTTACAAACAACACCTTCTTTATCACACTCACCTCCGTCTCATGACTTTTCTTTCTCATTTGTGGTACCTTTCTTCTGCTAGATTCATAATCACAGATGTACTTTTATCAAGGAAAAGTCACATTCGGATGTGGACGTGGTGTGAACCTCAACTTAACAGTGCTGAGCTACAAATTTCAAATCATAATGTATCATCATTCATCCAAACAAGGATATCATTTCATACCTCTTGGACTCGTATGTCAGTCTATCCTATCTGAAGATTTAGCTGATAGTCTTGTTTATCATCACCAAAAAGTTGGCCTCAACATGTCCTTTCAGAGTGGAACTGCTTGAGAAAGTATCTATAAGATTAAACAATTTTGCTCTTTGTATCAAACAACCAACAGTTTCCTTTGTACCTACCTTCCTTGCACGATTCAATGTCAGAAGAAGTTCTCATAATAATTATTACAAAGACTCCTTATTTGAAAATTTACTGATCTATCAGAACACTCTTTAGCACATGGTGATTACAAGTAGATCAGCCATCAGAAATACCAGGATCATAAAAAGAAGTCTGAAATTATCAAAGATTAGTTTGTTTCACAGAACTGATTTTAAAATGCCTTAATCATAACATTCTTTAAATGGTCATGGACCAACCTATCTGGAGGTTACTAAGAAACAATAGGTTATAAACATTCATAAATTCAGAGTAATAATGTTTAAAATTTTATACTTAAAAACAGTGAATGAAGATAAGGAGTAATTATATCTCAAAAAAGAAGAGGGACATTGCAATGAAGCTGAATTTATAATAGAATCACTTGCCTTCTCTACACGCACATTTCCAGGCCCTGGGCTTTAAGACTAACAGTATTCAGGTCAGCCCAAAACAGGAGCCAGATAAATTGCCTTATCTCCAGTTTTTTGCATATATTACACTTCTGTCTCACTGATGCTTCAAATTCAACTTTGTCATTACTTAGTTCTAAGTGATTTGTTTCCATTTCTGATCTAAGTAGTTTGGTAACTGAATCAATAAAATAATTCCAGAATATTGCCTCAAGGACTTTTGTCACAGCTTGCTTAGTTTATTTATGGCTAATCTTAACTGAGTTATTTGGTAGTTGCCTGTTAGAAACATGTCTGAAGGGTCAAAACTGGCACTTCTGCACACCTCTCCCACTGATATTCAACGAACACAGGATCAGACCCAAAGAAAATAGTCCATGTAATGTTTGAATAGCCAGTGCTTTCTCAAAAGATTTTACAACTACTTGCAAATAGCATTTTTTCCCCTTTTGGATCCAGAACTATAAGAAAGAAACAAGGACAAACAACTTTTTGATGTTGACATTTCAGGGAGTGTGATCTATGCCGCCATTTTGTACATGACAAAACTCAACATCATCAATTATCTCATCAGGGTTATAAGGTTTTTTAGTATTGTGAACATGTATTTCATGCTTGATTTCATGCTTCAGTGCTTCATTTACTTTTGAAAAACTATCTTTTATTAGTAAGGAGCATACTAAAACTATTAGCTCTAGATTTTCATAAAATTCACTTGACCACAGCTTTTAATGAGCTAGCACTAGGAAGGGAGGAAGAAAATAAAACTGCAAGTTTTGCAGATACATTGGACCAATGGAGGATTCATGGACTTCTGGGACAGGTCTTATGACCTCCAGACATCCTCTGCTGATGGAGCCAGGTGGGGAAAATCTCTTTGAGCAGATCCTCATAGAAGTTTACTCCCCCTGAATTTTCTCCCATTACTTTGGGATGGAATTGGGAAAATATCTTTTAAATCCATAAGTACACTTAGGAGAAATTAAAGGAGAAATTCTGCTTAGCTTTGAACTATGAATAAAGGGCACAAGCCAAATGGACAATGGGGTGAGATTTTGTGTGTGTTTGGGTGTGCTTGTACTGCAAACGTACCTTTCCATCATCCTTTAATCTGTTTATTACTTATCCAAAGGACTTTCCTAGCCTTTTATGAAGTCAGCTTTCAGCAAGGAATGACTTTTTATGACCCTATTATAAACCTATAAAAAGGAAGGTTTACAGTGGAAAAACTAACAGATGTTTATTTCTAGCTTTAAAAGAGGGAGCTTTGGACTCCAGAGTGAACATTGCTTTTATTTAAAAATAGTCAGTCTTCACAGCTATTTGGCATTTTGTCCTGGAACTCTATATTCTGTTTCCTACAGTTTCTTCAGCTAGATCTATTGCTCTTATAACAGTACCATTTGTCCAGATACACTACAGTGAAAGACTGAATGCCTTTTCCTTATCAGTAAATTCTTATTTTAGCTCCTAAAAATATGTTCTACATTTAAACTTGCCACTAAAAGTTGGGCTAGGGATAATTTTTTTTGCAAAGCTTAATGAAAAATATGTATCTATTTTTGAGTCTGCTTCAATAAAATGCAGGAATGAATGACTTTAAGCTTAAAAAAAAGAATTGATTTTTAAATGGGTTTTTGGAGGCAAATAATTTGTAATTGCTACTAATTGACTTGTTATTAAAAAAAAACAGAACAAGTCACTTCTTATTAAAAATAGGTCAGAGTGTTTTCAATGATAATTTTGTGAGATTATTAGTATATCTACTTAGTCCCTCTATTGCACTTGGTAAACTAATGCCTGTAAAAACAAAGACTGAAACATCATCTCCCTGTGAAAGTGGACAACAGCATTTCTAGCTAACATATTGAAAAACAAACAACTACTTCTTCTCATTATGTTATTAATTCTGAACTAAATCTGGCTGAATTTCCAGGAGTTTTCAAGATGACATATTTTCCCCAAAGCAAACTGTGAATTTGGGCCCTAAGCAATAACAAATAAAATAATATATATATGCATGAATGCATGAAGCCAGTCTTACACTCTTAGGTCATGTTATTAGGTCATGTTCAAAACAAATGCCTTGAATTCTGGTTATACGATACCATGATGCCTCGTAATGGAGAAGCAACTTTAAGACTATAGAAAGACACACAAATGCACAGTGAAGCATATTTGTAGCATACAACACCAGGAAAATTGATGGAGTATTCCAACACAGTCCTGGTATTACTCATTTGCAGATATATTTTAAACAGTCATTTCCTATAATCTCTCTATATTTCCTCTGCTGCTTTTGCTGACTTTCACTATAATGACTAGATTAAAAGGAATGTACTTTGTCAACAGCAAAGAAAATGGGCCTAATTCATTCACTAAAAATGCAAAAGCTTCTCACGATTTTATGAAAACCTTTTTCCATAGGTGTTTTGGATATACTATAAAATGGCTCCATAAGAAGAATCTGAAATTATTATGGCTGCTCCAAAGAGAATGATTAAGTCTAATCACAATTATGAAATTGCATGAAGAAAATAATTATAGTTTAAATATTGTATCTCTCCATATCTCATGGGATCTGTTCAAGTTAAATTAGTATTATTCAGAGTTTGGGTTTCCTTGTATAAGGTTTCTCAGAATGGAATCTACCCTATTTTGGAGATACACTCTTGAAAAGTAGAAGGGTGACTCGAAACATGTGCTCTGTTACAGAGACGTAGCAGGACTGAAGACATTGCAAAATTACACATCATTTTCATTTTGATAAACAAACACTATCCAACACCAGCTACTGAACTGTGCTAAAATAAAAGATTATATAGTAAAGAGTATACATGTAATATTAAGGAAACAAAATATTGGTTTCCCTTTTTGATAGTCTTTACCACTGTCAGCAGAATTTCCCAGAGCATAGTGAATATTAGAGTCTTGAATGTTTGAAAAAGTATTTTAAATTCTCTCACTGTATCATACCTATGTGGATGCACTCATACTCTTACATACGTATACTGCATACATGTGTCTATATATTCTGATAGATAACATAAAATAATACAAATGAAATGGAAATTTATCAGGCTAGCCATACAATTTTTTCAGTTACATTTTGTTGCACTAGTTGATGATGAGTTGATAAACCCACAACAACAGGTCCAATCAAACAAAAAAGTAAAGATAACCCTGTGTACGTAGATAGTTGGCCACTGACCACCAGAAAGCGTTCAACCATTTGTTGTCGACTGGGAAGACCTAATTTACAGGTGTTCCTTCACAGGAACTTTCTAACAGAAGTTGTTGAATCTGAACTAGTAGAATATAGCTTATTTTAAATTTCACTTATTAGGAGAGCTTATTTTATAAAGTTTTAATTCCTGAATAACATGTTGATCCATAACAGACTATAAAAAGGCCAAAGAACAAGGGAGACTCCTTCCTCCCTAATGAAGGCACAGCAAAGCTGATTTATAGTTGCTCATTTAATAAAATCTGTACTGCTAGTCCTCACCTTAGTATCTCATACTTCTCATCATGAACTAGATGTCTTGTTTTAGACTAGGTACTAATATAGAAGGAAAAGATTGTTCCTGACTAAAGAGGAGAGATCACTGATGGATATAGACAGAAACATGAGAAAAAAGGGGAGAGGGGAATATGGATTTATAAGATAAATACTAGTATCAGAACTAGCAAAACTGTTATAGAATATTTGTGTAGACTAAGTTAGAGACAGGAGTTGCATGGGGGCATTCCTAAGCCTTAGTAATTAAAACAGGAGTTTTCCTAACTTGAGTTTATAACTTAAGTAAAGTTAAGAGAGCTTATAGTTCCCTAGAGTCATATGAGATTACAATTTACCTTGGTTTCCTTTTTTTTTTTTTTTTTTTTCCCCACTTTACTCTGGCCAACTGAAATCTGGAGCTTCCTCCTTCAGTCACAGAGTAAAAGGGTCCAAAGAATTTATGATGACAGATACTAAAGAAAAAAAGAACAATTTAGGATATCACTAAAATCTTTCAGTTAGTATGTTAAATATATTTGAGAGGAAAACAGGCATGTCTTATAAATGAAACTAGGACTAAAACCAATTAAATGAGAGAAATCCTATTTTAAATCATAGGATGTTAAAATTACTTTTTCCTTCTCTTCCAGAAAATGTTATTTTCTATTTAATGTACACATGAATCTGTGGATTAAGTTTTATAAAAGATATAAGACCCTCCCTCCTCAGGGAAGTACTTTATGTTAAATGCATATTTTAGAGCTAAGTGGGAATGTTTCTAATAATTGAGTGCTAGCACAAGAAGTTAAACAGATGTGTTTGGTGGAAGGAAGGATTAAAAAGAAAAGACAGATCTCAAGCAGATGTATATTGATATGAACATGCAGGCCTATAGACATAGACACACAAATCAGATCTTGACAAGGCCAACACTATTTTATGAAGTAGGAGATGTTGCTTGCCCAAGTATTAATCAGTTATGACCCACTTTAAATGAATAATTCATTGATGGAATTTATTCCTTCAGATAATTCATTAACTAACTAGGAAATTTAATCAGATTCCTCAAATGGACTTTAGTAGAATAACACCTAAAACTTTCTGTAGGGGCTTGGGAAGCAACCTGCATTGTATCCTCTCCATCCTAAGACTATTTCCAGGTTATTTCTAGATGCCAGTCTCCTAGAGGGAACATGAACAGCAAGATACATGATGAGGCCTGGACAGGGCTGAGACAGAGGACAGATGGAAAGAAGAGGCAACAAAACCTTAGTAGGTGGGATTAGGGGGACCATGGACAATGCAATTAAGACATTTTGAAAATGGACACTTCTGTGTGGGCATGTATGTACAAGGTAGCTTCGTGACAAGAGGGATAGTGTCAGGAATCAAGACAAGAAAGCCTTAGGACAGAGATGTTACGTGCATGTTAAGAGAAAAAGATTTGAAACATTAACATCTTGATTTTTTTTTTCTATACAATTATCAGTTGCAATTACACATCAAAAGAAACAAATCTACCCCCAGTTGGGATGGATGAACATCTGCACTTTCCAGACGTTCTTTTCCATGGGATTTCTTTGCAACAGCATAGAACAACCAATCAGTCATTTAATGACTGCATTATAATCCATTATGTTCAAGAGTCAATTACTCTTAGGCCTTACAGTTTTATCACATACAATATGTCTAAATTGGATGCAATATTGTGGATCAATCAAATTCCAAATTTTGTCCGAATCTGACTGCATACAGCAACAAATAAATTATATTGGGGGTGAGGGGAGGAAAAAGAGGCAAAATTACAAAACACCAAATAGTTAATAATCCCTTAAAGAATTAGCTACTTCTTTCATTGATACATGGCCTGTGAACAAACAAAATAATTGCAGTTTAAAGAAAGTGTCTGGCATTTTTTCCAATTGTAACAAAGCCCAGAAATCAGCAATACTGATCAGTTAATCAGGAAACACAGCACAGATCAGCATGTGGAACTAGTCCATATGTGAAACTGGGATTATCAGAACAAGGACTCTAATGGTCATAGGACACATATCTGTAGGAAATCAGTCTTCATTAGTTTGGCTGCTCATGGAACAGTTTGTTAGTACTATGTTCATCTGTGGATGTACAATCATTAATAAAATAGAGCTATAAGCTACTTTTCAAAAGAGTATACAATATATATGACTTGGTATGTGTCGCCTGCCTAAGGGATGAATGAGTCACTAGAAATGCACATCAGATGTATTATTTAGAAATGCTATATTTTGCAGCATCTTGACATTTGCCAGTTTGTAAAGGCTATGTCTCATAAATCTCAGTGGACAATAAAAGCATTTATTCCTAGACCACTGAAAAAAAAGGTAACTTGATAGAGGCTATGTTCCATCTGATGGTCAAAACAGTTGCAACTTTATTATTGGAAAATAAGACCTTCACTTGCTATAAGTGAGCATTACTCCATCAAAATCAATAATGTTGATTGACTGTAACAGAGTATATGCCAGAAACATGCATCAAAATTTCCACTTAATATCTTCAAGGAAAAGAATGTTCTTGTTTTTTTGTTTATTTTTTAATAGCCCACTTACACAACCCCCATCGCTTTGCTAAGAGTTCTGTATATCTTGCATGGGTAAATCTGAAGTTTAATCAACTTACATCCAAGTGGAGATTCATGCAAATAGAGGCCAAAAGAGGGGCCAAAACGAGCATTTAGCTTTCCAAATGTAAATGTGTTTTACATGGGTAGACAGGTGCTGTAAATAGCACCAGAGGACTGGAAAAGCTAGTTGGATATTTAAGCAATATGAAAGAAGTCAATGATGATTGTTAGGTGAGTTGACGAGTATGTGTTTAGATGTAAAAAGACATTTGTTTTAGGAAACTTAGTAATATGACATCAAAGATATGGCAATATTAGTTAAAGCTGCTTTCCACAAATTCAGAAACCACATGCAGTATTCATAATCTCTAGCACTAAGCTAGTTTGGTTTCTAGAGTCCTGAAGCTGGCAAAATATTTTAAGATATTCTGAAATGGAATATAATTCAATAGCAATTTTATTTTATAGCATTTTAATAAGTACATGCTACCTTTCCCTTCTCTTATCAAGAACAGTTGTCCACTGCCTTCAGGCTTGTGTGTATCATCATTTCATAAAATAAACCCCTTCAATAAAAGATTCTTTTCCTTTAATTTCTTCATGCAACCTCCACCTTCATCTTCTAACAAAAGAATGAAATGTCCACATTAGATCAAAGTAGTGAGATAGACAGGAGTTTGGTTTGACTATGATAGTTAATTTAAAACACAGAAGCCTGCGATATATGCACAGTATCTTTAGGGCATGTTTAAAAACAATACTTAGGACATCTCTAAAGAATTTTTTTCCTTCTTGATATGTAACATATGTAACCCTCCTGGGAGGATGAGTTGCTTCTTCACTCTCTTTCACTCACCATGGATTGGCCACTGCTAAATACAGGATTTAGGTTAGGTGTTTGACAGCACTCCAAATGCCGCTAAGTTATCTCAGGTACCTAGCAGACACTCTTGTTCATATAATCAAAATAAAACAATTGCCAGCCTGGGAATTTTTACCCCAGGGCACAGCAGTAAGGACTCTTGTCCTTAAGGACATGGTGAGGACCATAGTCTGCTTCCTAGGTTCTCCTCACAGGGTATTTTTGCTTTGTTTTTTTGAAAAAATTCTGCAGTGGCAGGGATGTAGGCCTGCTGGTGCCTGTGATCACATCCGTGTTCCTTCTGTAGCATAATATGACTTCTGGTCTTTCATTACATGTCTTAAGTTTCTGGTAGCAGGAAGAGAAGTATGTAATGCTACCATGGATCTGACAATCTGTGGGCATTCCTAAGTAATTTTATTGTTCTAACATCTGTGACTGCAGTGGATTGAATGTCCCAGGTGTTTTCTTAACTTCCTGTCTTCCTAAAAATGAAAAATTGAGCAACACTTCCCTTCTAGCTTTTTACTTCTAGTCCCTGACCACCAGGAGTTCAGAGACTTTCTGTACTGGAGGCTGCAACTAGATCAGAATGTTTAATAGGTCTTGATCTCCATCAATTTGCCTAAATGCTATGCCATTCTATGGATTGCCTGATTCTAAATCAGGAGAGTTTGAACTACGCCCTCAGGTTATTCTTTCTGCCTATTTTATTAAAAATATGTTTTCTGTTATTATGCTAAAAAAGAAATTGAAAACTAACAGATTTGACTCTTGTATCCACAATGAACCTTTGGACCAATACCTAATGAGAAGGTGTATACCTGGGATAATCAAACAAAGATCCCCTAACTAGCATAGGTTAGTGAGACAGGAAATCCTGCATTTCTTACTCAGATACAGGTTCCATAAAAATAAAATAGAAGTTTTGTCATCATACAAACTGGTCGGCTCACATTCTCTCTCAGGTACTGCAAGAGGCACATTCTTTCTGACTCAATACGATCAACTCTCTCTCCTTTACTTCCAGTATAAAAGCTCACACTGCAGCTCCAGCAGCTTCGTTAGGAATCCTATCTCATGTTTACTAGGAAATAGCTTTCTGTAGCCAAACCAACAATAAACTGTGTTGATAATGTTATTAGGAAAGTAGGGCAACCCAGATTACAGATCTGCCTGTGACACCAAAATAGTACATGTTCTAGATTGCTGTTTAAAGTAAAAAAATGAGAAGTATAGTAAGAATATTTAAAAAAAATAAATAAAAATCAAGTGGGAAAGTCACATACTTAAAAAGAAAATGAAAAAAAGAACAAAAAAGGCAAAACCCCTCAAAACAGGTCCTACAACAAAATATTCACAGTATTCACACAGCTTTTCTGGGTCTTAATATTTGATGGGAAATTCATGACAAATCCTGTTTATATAGTAGATTTCCAATATGCTTTATGACTCTTCAGAAATGTTAAAAGGATTGGTACCCACACAGGGCATCACTGCTGTAAAGCCTGTGAATCTGAAGGAATGTTCCTCTTCTGCAACTGTCTAGGCACCGCCGTGAAGACTTTGCCTGCCTTAGCTTCCCTCTGAAGATGAACTGCTGTGGTGTTAATCACAATAATTATGTACTTTCTCTCTCTCTAATAAGCATTATTTGTTTTCTATCTCAGACTGGGGATTCTGAAGAACTAAGATGAACCTTTGCATCTGGTCTTTGTTGAGTGCTAACTAAATTCAACCTATCCTTTTTTTCCTGTATTCTCAAATAATTACGTGTTTCGTGGAGTGTGGTGAAGAAGACAATCTGGATACTGCGTATTGCTGTTTTTCTTCTCCAGGCATGTTGTCTAGGCAATCTGGGATTGCTTTCTCTTTACTTCCTACTTTGGTAAGAACAGAGAAACACCTACTTTTACAATGGGATAAAACTGAAACTGTGTACAATCTGAATTAAAATCTGAATTAAAAACTGTACTAAGTAATTCTTATCAAGTTTCTCATTAGAAGATATTTTTTATTTACCAAATGTGATTGCACATGCAAGCTTTATTTAACTAGTTTATTATTTTGATTGCATATCTCCAAAATATGTTTTCAACTAAGGTAATTGTGTTAATTTGCATCTTGAAAGGGCACCTTTGCAAAACTGAGCATTTTATCAAGGTTATTCCTGCTGAATCAAAAGAAGTTCATGCACAGAGATGTAATAATTACCTTCAATATTTTACATTGACTAGAAAAAGGAAAAACAAAAAATCTCTAATCTTCTAAAATGGAAGACAGAATGGTTTTTCAGTGAGATATAAAAATAAATTATTTCTGTTTTTCAGGGAATTGTAATAAAAGAAACCATATGGACAGGAGGTGGTTGAGATAGAATCCCTTCCTCCAGTTTGGAGACAGAAACACATCAACTGTGCTAGTCAATAGCTGATTGAGCAGTGGCTGTTCAACAGAAGGTAAGAAAGTAAAATCAAGGCATAGTTGTTGCCTTGATTTTATTGACAGATAATTTTGCACCTTTTTACTTAAACTACTGGATAAGCTTCCTTTTGTTTTATTTGGCTCTAACAGGCATTTTTTGTAACTCATTATATAAAGGCTTCTTTTGACTCAGTGGAAATGCCCCTAACACAATTGTCTTTTATTTTTGCTTTAATTAGGACAAACTATATCAAGGAAAACTGATTTTTAATCGGTAAAATCATACATCAGATTATATTACTTCAACTAAATTAGTACAAAGTAGAATGAACCATTAAATTCATACGGCTTATGAACCTAGACAACTCTAAAAGAGTTTTGATCAGTGACTGCTGCCAGCTGAATCACTGCCCGCAGGCTTGTTCCCTCTGAACTCTGCACAGCCATGAAAAGAGCAAATACCACATAATGCCTATGAGTCCTTATTCTGCCTTGGTCATACACATACCTCTATGCAAGAGAATCACAGCACTGATGCTGCTTTTTGGATCTGTGGACTCTGCAAAGTTGAGGAGATTAAAGGATAGAGAATCATACTTTCATATCACCACATTTTTATGTCTTCTACAAATGACAGAGATGGCTTATTTAACCTAGAAACAATATTGTCTGCAATTATCCAATAATGCACAGATTAAAATAATTTTTTATTGACAAAATCAGGATGAAAAATCTAGATTAGCAACAAAAAAGATCCTTTTGGATATACTCACAGTTGACTAGTTTAATTAAGTAAAAAGGGAATCCAATATAAATTAATTACATAATGCCAAATCTGATCAGATGTGTTAAAGTAATGCTGATACAGACAAGATTAAAAAGAAAGGGGTGGATGTAACAGTCTGCCTTGTTATCAGTGTGTATGTTGTCACAGCTTCCCAGTGAACTGTGACTGAGATGTATTAGCAGGTCAAAAGGGCAAAGCTCTTCAATTTTTTACAGTTCTAGAAAATGGATGACATTCGAAGAAAAGCTTAGTCTTAGCAGGGGGCCAACCAAAGTGTTATTTTTTCTACATATATTCTAAAAGAAGGAAAAAGAAAACAAACAAACACAGGTTCTGTTATTAAAAGCCTCTACTTCATGCCAGGCTTCTTCTATATGTTTATTGTGTACAATTTACTGCTTAAACCCCCTATAAAGCTCACATAATGATTTGGATAAAACCAGAAAGAAAAGTGCTATGAATCTTGCTTCCTGGAGTGGTGGAGGTTGGGCCAGAGGTGAGATTTCAATGAATTACACTCGTAAGTGCCCATCAATTATAGATAACAGTACAGTTAGATGCATTATTTTATCTCAAATTAGGGGCATGCAACTGGGTATTCAGAGGAGCTTGCTCCAGCAGCTTTATGCAAGTGTTGGCAGCTGAATGAGGGAGGATTTGACTATATCTTCCTTAAAGAAATAGATAATTAAGTATCTCCTAATCATCTATCTGGCCTTTTTTTTTTTTTTTTTTTTTTTTTCTTTTCAAAAGGTTAACACTTGAATGCTTTAAAATCTGATTAATAAGAAAAAGATGTGGTGACCTGATAAACTTTTTAACCTTTACTATTTTTTACAACATATTTTAACATTTAAAGTCCCATAATAACTTTGCTAACACTTAATATTCTTCCATTTAGGAAAGCATACTCTGCTTGTCGTCTGTGGCAAGCTGAAGACTCAGGATAACAATGTAATCCATGCAGAAAATGCTATAATAATAAGAAAGTTTGTTGCAAAAGCAGTCAAGGGAGGATGACCAGTTTATATTTCTGTTTCATTAACTCTCTTCTCACTTTACATGCCACTTGTCACTACTGCATGTGTTTCTAGCATATATAAAAAGGATGACATATGCTTTGATAGCCATGCCTTGGACTGAAATTCAGAGGACACGCTTTCAGTCCTAGACTCTGGCAGACTCCCTGGAAAATTATTTGCATCTTTATATACCTGTTTCACTATATATAAGACCTTATCCAAGGTCTTATATATTTATGGGCTGCAATACACACACAGCAAATGATGCAAATACCTTTGAAGTTTAAATTCTCTTCCTTAGTAGTTTTGCAATAACCTATAGGGTGTTTAAGTACCAATAATTATTTGAAAGACAAAGCCTGGCCCCTAAAGGCAATTTAAAAACAAAGATGGGGCAGGAGAGACTCCATATATGGCTCAGTAGGCATTTCCTCTCAGTTTCCCAGAGATGCTGTGGACCTGAATCTGTGTCTTTGTAAACCATCTACTTGCAATATGGTAGTATTTCCAATCTAATGGAGGCCAGTACAGGCAGTCCTCCATTGAGATGGCATAGGATTTCTTTGCTTACTTGCACCTTGAGGTCCTTCTTTACACAGTGGAGAAATTACTATGTGGAAAAATGCTAGAAGCTCTCAAGCCACGTTCATGAGAGAACATCATGCATCTCCAATTAAGTTTCAGTTATGGTGTTTTGTAGATGCAATGTGTTTGGAAGCTGTTAAAACATTTGATGGGATATTTCTGCTGTCCTTATACTGTTCAAATATATGTAAGAGGAGAAGTAAGCTTGACCTACACCTCATGAAGCTTTGCATTCTGGAAACCAAGGCTGTACTCTTATCCCTAGACGAAATTTCCTATATTATTTTTTTCTTCAGTATGAACAAAGAAGCAACAGCCAGGTCTTTCAGTTTACAACTGCTACCTTTAGCAATTATGCAGTTCACAGATTAAAGGAAATTCTGTTGGTTTTTTTGAGGCTATATGAGCACTTGTTGTCCCACCAAAAATATCTAGAATTAAATGTTACACAAAAATGCCATTCAAAGTACTTATTTACCATGATGATTGTTATGAACGGTCTATTTAGAAAGGGAAAACTGTAGTCAATTGTTTTTAAATTACTGACCTACAGGCTTATAGAGCCATTATTGATCAATTTCTGGGCAACGGCACAGGATAATCTTTGTCATATGATTTACTTTAACCGATAGAAAAATTTGGTTGATATCCAAGAATGATTTTAAAAAAAGACTTAACGATATTAAAAAATATATTTTATAAATCCCTTCACGACTGAGTATATAATATTAATCTAGTGCTGTTAAATCAGTCAGTGTAGCATCCTCTTCTGTAAATGATTGAACATTTGTCCTTTTCAGTATGCATATTTAGCACACTGGAAAAAATATTCCTCTACTTTTTCCACAATGGTAATAAAAAGAAACTGATTATTTTTCACTTGTCCATAAAGAATGTCCTCACAGCAACCTGAATTTGATTAAGCTGGTATATCGAATATATATATGGAACTGTGTATACAAAATAGGGCATATAAGAATGTATGTACAAATTAGATGACTGCAGTATTTAGTAACACAGTGAACAACCACCTTTGCTAATGTAACACTTTTTTTCTGCAGTTATTTGAAATTGAAATCATTTTTAGCTAGAACACGCCGTTCTTTTAGTGTTTCAATCAGGTCTCCTTTATCAACATACTGATCATAACTGCTCTAATGAAATATCTCAGACCTTGAAAGTTTATAACCTAATAATGGAATACCAAGAAGATACAGTTATGAAAAAAGTTTTTCTTCTTTAGTAAAGACTAATAACATGTCCATTCTAAGCAAAAGAAAACAAAAAACAAACCAAAAAAAAAAAACCAAAACAAGATAACAAACAATCCCCTTCCTCCTCCTTCCCAGAATAAGACTTCATTCTAGGTGCTTCAACTATACAAAAATAATTCTCAATCCTATTAAAAGTGATGGAATCGGAAAACTTAAAGGTGCTTTAAATGATCTCAGCCTACACACTTCCCACCTTGGGTTTAGGCCAGGAAGTTAGTTTTAAGAAGCATTTAATACTGCAAGAATCCCAAGCAAAGGAAATTGGCTTCGGTGTCTTAAAACTTAAGGTCAGTGGATATTGAACTGATCCAGTGTGACAGATACGAGACCAAATGTTTAGATGTGAACTACTCATTACAAATTTATTGTTATTTTTCTATTGCCTTAATCTGAGTCTAAAATCTCCCCCAAAAAATGTAGTCTCTGTGTGCTCTGTCTCAATAGTAGCTGCATTTAGTTTTGTTTAAAATAGAGAATTAATCACTGCCAACATCTTTCTTTTTTCTTTTTCTTTTTTTTTTTTTTTTTTTTGACAATGCTTCAAGTTTGCAGTGGAATTAGAAAATGATTGTTAATTTACACATACAAGATAATTTTATGTGACTTAAGAAAGATTAAATGGAACAATCAGGAGTGACAGTGGAAGAAATTAAATCAGGATATGAATGAGCGCTGTTTTATACTGTAGGTGTTCCTGCAAAACCTAATGCTAATACTTAAACTCATCAGTTAATCACTTCCCATATTCTTTTTCAAATATTAACCTTTTAAAAAGTTGAATTAGCTTAAGAATAACTTGGTATATTATTAGGATTCATTTAAAAAGTCCATGCTGAAAAAGAATGGTTCTCTTTTTAAACAGTTTTTAATTATTATGAGGCTTATATGAAGAGGAAAATATATTTTAACAAGCATCCACACAAGTGGTCTGATTATGTTATTCTAATCTGCAAACCTAATTATCACCTTCTTATGGAGTACAAGGAACAGCTTTAGAAGAAAATTAATGTATCCTATCAGTGGGACAGTTTGTCACTTTATTAAATAATCATCTTCTTTGCAAATAAAATTGTTAGAAGCTTCATTGTATTAAGGAAAAAATAAAACCCCTCACACCATTACATATTAAAATTAACTTCCCACCGTTTCTTTAATGGTCTATTAAGCCTTCACTGTGGTGGATTATGAAGTACAAATGAGGATATCAACTGTTTCTAAAGCTTTAAGAAAAAAATATGTTCTATGTGCATTTTTTATTACTGTGAGTTATAATTTAGCAAACATTTAAACTATTTTCACTAGTTTCCAAGAAGGAACTAGTGTGAGAAGGATACTCAATACATAAAAAGCAGATATCGTATTGTTTTTTCTCTCTTTTTGATCAAAATCATAAGCTATGGGGACAAAACTGACAGCTCTGTCCATTATTTCTGTAAAATGACTGATTCACATTCTTTGGCATAAAAAATGGAAATCTTGACAGAGATATTTAATACATCATTTTTTAAACTATCATTCTCTTATACCTCAGACCAAAATTCCACCTCTAAATCTTCAGAGGCCTTCTGTATAGTAATTGTAGAATGACATAGCTTGCAAGTACTTACAGGAATCCAACTTGTAAGTACATGCAGGGTCATACCTGTCCTGCAGTGAAGGACTTCTATTTGGCTCATCAGTTATTAAAGATTTTCTTTTACTGCTTGTTGGAATCAAAAACTATAATTCATGTATGATGTTGCCTTTGTTTCTTCTGTTCTTTCTTTTCTTCTTCCTCATAGCATGCCTGTTATGACTTCCGTGTAGAGCTAATCTGGATTTTTTTTTAGCTAGCTTCGATTAGACAATATTACCCACTGGAAGCAAAAACTACATAAAACAAAGCCAGTTTTAATGGAATCTTTATCTGGAAAGAGTTGTTGGATAGCAGATGGAAATTCAGCTTGTAACTACTTATAAAAACATACTTAGCTACCCCTTATTAACTGATCTCTGATGAAAGTACATATCACCTGGGATTTGGGAGACACAGGTTGTGTGTACCATACTTGGACTAAAGTCTTGAAATTAATCTCCAACATCTCAGGCCAGTGCTCCTATCTTCGCAGTTCTAAGCAGGGCTTTCAGTGTTATTCACTGGAGTTGTTTCACCCTGGTAGTAGGAAATCGAGAAGCCTCTCAGATGGACCTATGCTCCAGCCACCACTTTCAAGCTGTCCATATGGCAGTGCTCTACCTTTTATAAATAAATATTCACCACTGCAGTTTCTAAAAACCAAACCAAACCAAACCAAAAGAACCCCTTCTCTCATATACTAACTTAGCATTAAGTCAACTGAAATGTGAAAGAGGCACAGAGTGAGAAGCTGAGTCTATGTCAGGCTGTTGAAGTTGGGATTCTCCCATTTCAGGCAGGCACTACAGCTATTAGGATAAGAGCAATTGTGCGAGACATAAAGGCCCCTTTCTGCTACCAAGGCTATTCTATAAACTGGATAACAGTCTTAAAAATGTAAAGCTTTAAGCTGTCATAAAAGTTTTCTTATTCTATCCATCCAGAAAAAATCAAAAATTCTATCTGTGTTGTCATCAGAAGGATCGATCAAATCTGTAGTGACAGCACATAAATATTTTATTCATAAAATTGTAATTCTGGTTATCAACAAGATTTACATTCCTTGTGAGGAAAAACTTTAGCTACAAAGATACTGATTTTCCTAACTGATTGTTAAATGCAGACCTCTGTGGCTTGTGGATACAGGTATATACAGCTGCCAAGAATGCTCAATATTATGTGATATTATCCTGTATACACGGGAAATTATGATGCTCTGTAAAATAAGGCAATCTGTTTAAAAAATTAGAAGGTTACTTAATTTTGACAGTACAAGGCCATCATTAACTTGGGATAATGAAACAAATCATAAAATCAATGTTTTTATTATAAATTCTACTTCTCTGCACTTTATTTTACTCATAAATGTGAAGATCAAAAGCATGCCTTGTATTAAAAGGTGAAAAATATTAAAGCTCAGATAAATCAGGATTTCAGTAGAAATACTGGTTTATCTATTAGAACTAATTTTTTTGTAACAGGTTTGGACTTATTCCCAAATCAAAATTCTTGGAGAATAGAATAAGATACTATTCATAGTTAGATACTTCAAAGTGCTCTCAAAAAAAAAAAAAAAAAAAAAACAACATACAAATGATTAATTCTGTGGAAAAATAGGATATCAGTAATTTAGTCTGCAGTGGTATAGACACATAGTCTCATACTTCTAGACAGACTTTACCGAAGAGGCAATGCTTCTCTAGACATTAAAGTCATTTTCCCTTTTTTCACAGGCTGCACTCAACTTTCATTGCTACATGCTCTAAACAAGAACTGCATGTCTAGCACTGCTCTCAGACTCTGCAGTGCACACCAAAATCCTAGTGTACAACTTGAATATGTCCTCTCCCAGGCCACAGGTTGCAGAGTACTACCAGCTCAGGGCACTAAACTGGCATGCCCTCTAACTCGATTGCTTAACTGTAAACTCTCAAAGAGTATTCTGGTAGAAGTGTACATGCTATGCAGTGGTACACTATATTGATAGAGAAAAAAATGTTATGAGAGAGGTATGTGTTGTATAATCACAGAATCACAGAAAAGCTAGAGTTGAAAGAGACCTCTCAAGATTGTCTATGACTTTCTTATACTGGAGAGCCCAAAACTGGACACAGCACTCCAGATGTGGCCTCACCACTGCTGAATAGAGGGGAAGCATCTCCTCCCTCAACCTGCTAGCAACACTCTTTCCAGCTGGTTGTCCTCCAGCATCTACTAGCTCAAGAGGTTATTCCTTCCCAGGTGCAGCACTTGGCATTGGCCTTCGCTGAACTCCACGAGAGTCAGTTCTGCCCACTTCTTCAGCCTGTGAAGGTCCCTCAGAACAGCAGCATAACCATCTGGTGTGCCAGCCACTCCTCCCAGTTTTGCATCATCTGCAAACTTGTTCAGGGTGCACAAGGCCCAGCCATCATGGCATTAGTGAAGAGGTTAAACAGTACTCAACCCAGTATCAGCCCCTGGGGGACAACACTAGTCACCAGCCTCCAGCTGGACTTCATGCCACTGATCACCACCCTCTGAGCTCGCCAGTTCAGCCAGTCTTCACTCCACCTCTCTGTCTACTTACCTAGCCTGCTCCATGCACGTCCACTGCTTGCCCAGGTAAACGGCAGCTCCCCTTTCTCCACACCCTGGCCTCTCCTTCCTAAACAGCCTGTATGCAGCCATGGCAGCACTCCACATGTGCAAGTTATCCCACCACGTCTCCATAATCACGATGAGATTGTAGCCCTGTAACTGCACACACAGCTTTAACTTCCCCCTTTTTGTTCCCCATGCTGCATGCATTAGTGTAAAGGCACTCTGGAGAGGCACCAAGCATGCCGACTTCCCAGAAAAGGCACAAGAACTTCCCCCATAATGCTGTCCTGGAAGCACTTCCTCATTTATGTGCATACACTTGGAGGGATTCCCTGTCAGCCTAGAATAAAAGTTTCAGAAAAAAACAGCAGGTAGACCTAACAAAGCAACATTTAAGACTTCAATTAAGAGACACGGTTGAAAAACACTTCCCTCTTGCTCTGTCAGCTTCTCCGTTTCCTTTTTTATTAAAATACTAAACCACGAGCATTAAGTAGCTCTTAATTTAGCTTTATAATAAAAATTGAAATCCTTCTTCACCAAGACTGTAGTTTTGTTGAAATCTGTATCCTTGATTATTTTATAAAGTGAAGGAACAAAGTAAAGTCAAGAAAGGCAAGGAAAAGAGGAGCAAAAAGTAGAAAGAGAAACATGAGAGGCATGCGACACCAAAGGAGGAACCAAAAAGTAGACATAACATGAATGTTCCTTTTAGCAAGAACATGTTTCCAAGTTAAAATTTCATCTTAAAACTTCCTTCACTTGAGACAGGTACAAAACATTTGACAAGAATCAAGAAGCTGTAATATTATGGGAAACTACTGGCCACTAGCTTGTGCCACAGTGTACTCATCTGAGTCCATGTCTTTTACCATATACTTTAGCCATGTCTTCCCTGTGTATTATAGCATGCTTCCAAGATTGTGGAGCTAGTGCTATGGCCCAGATATGGCTCTGGAAATACAAGTAAGACAGCCAAAGTGTATCACCTTCTGCTTGAGTTACTCTAAATTTACTCTAAAACATAGCGGAACATGTGGTCTTATGCTCCACTCAGATCCTGAAGTGCTACCCAACTTAGAAGACAACTTATGGTTCACTACGTAGGAAGTCAACTGTGACTGTCAAAATAATTTTGAGAAATTGGCAGAGTCAGAGCAAGTGCAGAGTAGCATCTTCTTTCTTTAACTCTTGTAGTTCTCTGCTTGGCAGTGCTGCCATGTTAGACTATCTAAATGCAGATACCAGTACGATACACATAAAACATCTCCACTGTAACAAGTGTGTCTAGTGTCCACGACATTTATTTTGAACATGTGAATAAAGCAGATGATAAATACCATTATTAATTTAAGCAACACAGTTAAAAATTTAGTCTTTTACAGGAATTTAAACAATACAAAAACTCCTCCTCTTTGGGTTAGAGCCTTACTCACTCCGTCCAGCGCTATTTTGTTGCCTAGTGCTTAAAACACTTTTGAAGGAAGTAAGAGAGCATGTATGATTGCCCCGAGTCAGAAGTGGGAACCAAACCCCGATCTCCCTCTTCCTGGGTGAGTGCTCTCACTACAAAGACAGTATAAAAACAGGGACTTGGCTGCAGTGGTGCAATTGCTGTGCTGCTTTGCTACTGCAAGATTTTTTTTGAAGCACAAGCCCTACCTACTTAGGCCAATCCACTCAGGTTTAATTTCTAAATGTTGAATACAATTTGACAATTAAATTTATGTTCCCAAATCACTTACACATTTACTTTACAATTCTTTATGCAATCAAAGAAGCTAAACATATTGAAGATTTCATTCAGAATGAGTTGTCAGCTGTCTCATACCAGCAAGAAGAACATATTTCTTTGATTAACACATATTTTTTCTTTGAACATCAACAAAATCTTGATAAAGAAGAAAAGATTGACAGCTTAACACAGCCTTCAAGGATTTGTTATCAAAATCTAAACCACTTAAGAATTTAGACTGCTTCTACTTACACTGCTACTGTAGTTATTAATATATCACTATAACTAAAAGAAAAAGTGCATGAAATATCTTAGCTCATAAAAAAATCAATGTTGCCCTTGTTTTTAATATATTTGAGCACAAATATTCTAACTACAGAAAAAGTTCTTCACTTGGCCATTATACTCCCAAATCACAAGCTACTGTTCCAAAGAGCATTCAATGCCTTTAGACATCTTCATAATTGGCTCAGAAATAGCATGCTGCAAGAAAGGTTAACAGACCTTGCTGTTCTTCATATGGAGAATTCTTTATTAAAGAAAGAAAAGAAAAGAAAAGGAAAAAAGGATAACTGAAAGGTCCTCAAGATTCAGGAAACCATATTACTTGCAGCTGTTCCCTAAGTCTCGTTTAAACAAGAAGTTGCAAACCTAACAGACAGCCTCTTCCTCTGAATGCAAAATGAAAATCCTAAGCAGCTTTTCACATATATACCTATGCCACACAGATTCAAATGATACATTCAGAGCTCTAGGCCTGAATTTTAGGCACATCAGGAAAACAATTTAACATAAATTCACTATCATCTTAAAACACTTAACTTTTTCCATAACCTCAGGAACAACTTTAGCTGTTGGCATAATCATATCTAAATACATTTCTAGTATTCAAACTGGATATAATTTGAAATCTTTCCAAGGTTAATAAACTCAAATGAATTACTAGGTAACTGTTTCTATGTCTGCTGTTTTCTGCTTTTTCTATTGTCATCACTTTTATGGCAGGACAGACCACCAGCATCCTGCTCCTCTTGGCAATCAGTGGCCAAAGAATGAATTCAAAATTCTGTAATTATTGTCTGCTAAGGCTTTGAGAAACAATACCAAAACTATATTGTTTTCCACATATGTCTTTGCCTGCTTTGTATCCTGTCTTGACGTTCCCCCAGAGAGTCCTCCTGGCCCTTTTGGGCTGGAAGAGCGGGTGGTCAGATCAATTGGCCAACGATCTGCCATTCTTACAATCCTGAAATTGATCTTAGCCCCCTTTAGCCTAAACAGCCCTGAACATTACAGAACATTCTACAGAGACAGGTAACTAGTTCTTCTCTTGACATACAACATACATTTCCTGAAGTACATAGAACAGACCATGAATAAACATGAAAAATTTTTGCTGGACCAGAGTAGCAATATTTTTTAAATTCCAACAATTTCTCTGTCTGACAAAGGAAAAAAGTTGAAAACAGGATATTATGCCCTGACCATTGATGAGATAGTAAATCAATGTCCTTTAACCTTCCAGTTCAGAAGCAGGTGTAGATCAACAGGTACTACCCACTGAGCAATATAGTTGCAAGAGAAGCCCAAGAGTTTTTCTTTTAGTGACATGCTAGTTCACGGAAATATCCTAATGTGAGTAACTCTTAAATGACCTAGGAGTATTCCCAAAACACATCAGCTCTCCCATTAGGCAAACTATAAAACGGGGGTGAGGAAGACATGCAATATCACTTTACACTATTTTTTTTTCTAGCTAAACTTGACTTCAATATTAGCAGTGCCACATATAAGAAGAAGCAACAGTCCTTTCCTTTATACCATCAAGTCAGCCAATATACATCTCTGGTGGTGTCATGTTCCTTGTTTTATGCTCTTTGTTTTATGCTCTTTTGGATAACTTATTCAAAAATGTGTAATATTTGATTGATTTTACAAACACACACACACACACACACACACACACACACGCAAAGACGCTGGAAAAAATCTGTATTTTGGGTGTAAGTGTATAAGAACTTTATCTGAACTATTCAAATTGACTATCTAAAGAGAATTAACATTTGGATGAGTACTTCTCAATTTTTATTATATACTTATATTCTTATCAAGTGAAATAGAAAGAAGTGGTGGTTTATATTTTACAAATAAAACTAAAAATCAAAATTATTCTAAAGACAACATGAGCAACAATACGGTTATAACAATAAGCAACTATCATACAACTTCATTATATGATATGGCAGTGTACAGATAGGCTCTATGTTGTATAAAAAGATGGTATTTTCAAAATATTTTCTCTGGAAGAATATATCCTATGTTAATTAAACTAAGATATATACAAAAAGTCAATAAAAAATTTATTTGAAGGATAGCCACAGGATTTGTCTCATTTTGTAAGATAAAGAAATTATAGTTTGCTACATAGTATATGTTTGGAAATAATTTTTGTTTTACACATTTCATAAAGAAGGGTATATAATCATCTGTTGCAACAAAAATAAGAGACTCAAAATCAAATCAGAAAGAAATCTGATTTTTGCATGAAAATGATGCACAGACATAAGCTAGCTAAACAAAATTCAAATAGAAAAAAAGAGGAAAATGGAAAACGTTACCTGAAGTGATGGAGATGATGACAGGCTCTTTATTTGATATATTAAGTACCTAAATTACTTCAGTTATATAATTAGCAAAGATAAGAAGTATAGCTTATTTATTCAGGATCTGGCATACTGGCCGAAAATTAGTTCAAAAATGTTGAATACTAGTATTAAAAATTTTGAACATTAGTATTAACATTTTGAATAGGGTTAGGAGGTTTGGCTACATCTACACTTTTTTCATATTTATTTCCAATTAGCTAGGTCTCTCTAATATGACATAAAACTAGTGTGGAGAATCAGAGTGTACTGTTGGAAGTTTGGGGTATATTAGCTGTAAGATGCTGAATCTGAAGTAAATCTAAGATCCAATTTCTCATGAGTTAAGGCACCGGGCCAGTTAAGGCATATCCTGTATATCATGTCAGTCCCTGTAGTATTGAAGACATATCTGGACTCTCCTTATTATCGGTGGGTGCTGCAGTATATTCCTTAATAATGATACTCTCCAAAAATAGGGTCGCAATTACTGGAATTACAGAATTAAAAAAAAAAAAAGTTCAATAAAACACCCACAGGTCAGAGTAAAGGTGTTCATGTCATGATTAAATTTTAATATCTTTGTCCTTAAGAATAATGTGTTTATGTTTATTAAATAGGAAATGTAAAATGTATTCCTTGACAATTCATTTCATTGCTTTTAATGGCTGGGATATCGTCAATAATATTATAGGTAAGTGCACTGTGGCCACTTAGCAACCTTGACTGGATTTTGAAACAAGGTTTTGTTGGTTTTGCAACATATATTAGAAATGGCTGCTGCTTAACCCTTTGTAAAGCCCAGCATCTGTTGTAAATATGAAATACAGTCACATGAAGCTTATGTAAAGATTTGCCATTTACTTCAGATGAATTCATCCAAAATGAAGTCAGAAAATCAGCTGAAATTTGCATTCTAAATATTCTCTAGTTCTGACCACAAAAAGTCTCCAGCAAAAAGCAAGCAGTATTCCATAAAGAATTTGTATCATGATGTTGCTACATTTTATTTAAAGTATGCTCATGAATGTCAGGGAAAATAACTTTATTAATTTTTATAGAAATACCTGACTAATATTTCATGATTAAGCAACAAATGGCATGCTGTAGTCTCTTGATTTTCCTACAGTGTTTCTCCTATCTTATAGACTCTCTTCACATGTGAATTTACTACAAATGAGAGTAGCCAGAAAGCTTTTTATGTCATTGTGTTATTAATTTTTTATTTCATATGGTGTCTGCTTAATTCCTATATACTGAAGTTTGCCTTTAAAGTATTGTAATAAAAGATAGTATTTTTAATTAATTGAAGAATGTGTAGGACATCCAATAGCCACTACAAAATCCATGTAAAAGGTTCATGACCTACTCTGAGTAATGACAGATCATCTTCAAAAAAATTCTTTACCAGCTTGACATCAGTTGAAGAAAATAAGATTTTATTGACATTGGCCTATAGCATATGGATAGGCGTGTTGTGAATCAACAGTTTGTTACTGGCAGAAAGCATGCTGGGCCAATTTCTTTATATTATTGTGTACCATGTTAAACAATCCTTTCCCCTAGACAGTGTGATGATTTTCACCCTTTAACATGGCTATCCATTTTACTTGACAATTTCTAAAGCAACTGTTTCTTTAACAACTGGATATCAGTATGTATCTTTAAAATACATAATTTTCCCTAAAGAAGAAAAGCATTCCCATTCTGTTTTATAAATATCAGTAGTACATATTTAATTTATTTGTTGTTTTTAATAATGAAAAATGAGAAGTATTTCACACCACCTCCCACAAAAGTGCCCAATGAACAACTGGACCTTACCATTAAAAAGTGCAAAATCTGAACTCATTTTGTTCCAGCAGTAGTGAATTTGACAGCTGAGGATCCTGGGAATGTAAACATAAATTCACTGCTCCACAGAGGGTCAGACACAGTGCACTGTTTAAATCTCCAAAGATGTATTTTGAAATCATAGGGGATGCTCAGGACTACTACCAGCCCTCTATTTAGAATACCTTTTGTATAGCTCACTGCCTCTATTCCTCACGAGTCTGAACCTAAGAGTCATCAGCCATTCCAGACTCCCAGATAGCCATTGAAGAAAAATGTTTAACAGATTAAGAGGTCTCTCAAGCATGAAGGCATGAGCTCATTAGCACTTTCTACAGAAATAATAAAAATCTGAAATCTTGTATCAGAGAGGGGTGCAGATACTGGAGATACACACTGCTGTAATTTTGCCCTGTAGTCAGCAGACATAGGCATGCTGAATCAGCATTATTTTCCAAATATCTTCTTTGGGGAACATATTGTGGACTACCATGTTTTTAATTAAAGAAGAATGTCTGAAGAAAAACAAACGTTTTTAGTAAAACGTGACGCACTGACCCAAGCCGCAATGTGACAGAATCTAGAGCTTTTGTGAAAGCCTGGTAAATATATAATACTGGTGTATCATTTGCAAATACAAACTGTATTAAATGGATATCTGCCTAATCTTTATATTAAAGATCCAATAACTCTAGATAAAGTCCTATAGACAGAAGAGCTGCAAGATAGTATCAAACCAATCATATTGGTTTTGTACCAGCTCAGTAAACTCAAGCATGCGTGATACACTTCAGGCATTTTTCTAAAGATGAGACACTCCTGTATTTGAAGTCTGACAGAAGAACATGTTGATTCTTCTTTCCTGATTTCTGTCTATTAGCTTTATAACCAAGAGCTAGGTAGAGCAGGCTGTATAACTACAGGCCAGCTCTCGATCATGTGCAAATACTTCAGACTCTGTGCCATAAATTATTTTGCCTAATGCTACTTCTGATTACTACTACTGCAGCAATACTGTCTGAGTGCAGAGGTGTTGTCCCCTGGAGTCTTCTGCTTTTATGAAAAGGAACCAGTGGGTTCAATGGGACAGGTAACAGATGTCTGCAATCTGGTCTCTGCATGGAATCAGTGTCTTTTTTTAAATGTTCTCTGCTCAGTCACAACCAAAAACGAAGGACAGGTTGAAGGAAATAGACTCTAAAACATCTGCCTTTCAAACTAGGAATATTCGGTTGAGAATTACTTTATGCACTGTAAAAACGCAGTTTTGATTCAACCAAAGGGATTGCTTAAGCTGAAAAAATGGAAGAATACTGAAAATAGCAAAATTGTTTTGTTCTATTCAAATCGAAACATTTGAGCTTTTAATTCAACACTAAAATAAGCCAACTATAAAACAAAGGCTAAGCACATCTAAGAATGGAGGATTTTATTCACAAAACCCCAGAACTGTTGAGGTTGAAAGGCACCTCTGGATATCATCTGTATTTCAGTTGGTGCCCATTGCCTCTTTTCCTGATGCTAGGCACCACTGAAAAGAGTCTGTGACTTCTTTACACCCTCCCAGCAAATAGTTATATATAACTTGACAGTACCTTCCTGGTCCCAGCTCTGTCCTTGTAGGAGAGCAGCTCATGCCCTTCATCATCTTTGTGGTCCTTTGCTGGACTTGATCCAGTAAATCCACGACTTATACTGGAGAGCCCAAAACTGGACACAGCACTCCAGATGTGGCCTCACCACTGCTGAATAGAGGGGAAGCATCTCCTCCCTCAACCTGCTAGCAACACTCTTTCCAGCTGGTTGTCCTCCAGCATCTACTAGCTCAAGGGGTTATTCCTTCCCAGGTGCAGCACTTGGCATTGGCCTTCGCTGAACTCCACGAGAGTCAGTTCTGCCCACTTCTTCAGCCTGTGAAGGTCCCTCAGAACAGCAGCATAACCATCTGGTGTGCCAGCCACTCCTCCCAGTTTTGCATCATCTGCAAACTTGTTCAGGGTGCACAAGGCCCAGCCATCATGGCATTAGTGAAGAGGTTAAACAGTACTCAACCCAGTATCAGCCCCTGGGGGACAACACTAGTCACCAGCCTCCAGCTGGACTTCATGCCACTGATCACCACCCCCTGAGCTCGCCAGTTCAGCCAGTCTTCACTCCACCTGTCTACTTACCTAGCGTGCACTCCATCAGCTTGTCAGTGAGGATGTTATGGGGGACAGTGTCAAAAGCCTTACTAAGGCTGACATAAACAACATCCACTGCTCTCCTCTCATCCGCCAAGCCTGTCATCTCATCACAGAAGCCCATCTGGTTAAGCATGGTTTCACCTTCATAAAACCACGCTGTTTGCTCCCAATCACCTTCTCTTCCCCCTTGTGTTTGGAAACAATTTCCAGGATTAGTTGCTCCACAACCTTCCCAGGGATCAAGGAGAGGCACACCAGCCCGTACTTCCCTGGATCCTCCTTCTTGCCCCTCCTGAAGACAGAACTGATGCTGGCTTTCTTCCAGTCCTCACGAACATCCTCAATGTGACCTTCTCTCAGCACTCATGGGTGCATCCCATCAGGGCCCATGGACTTGAGTATGCCCAGGTTGCTGAAGTGTTCCCTAACCTGACCCTCCTCCACCAACGCAAAGTCTTCTTTGCTCCAGACTTCACCTCTGCTCTCTGGGCCTTGCGATTCCTGAGGACCAGTCATACCGGCAAAGACTAAGGAGAAAAAGGCATTGAGTACCTCTGCTTTTTCTGTGTCCATGGTCAGCAGGGCCCCTTCCTCATTCGCCAGCAGGCCCTCCTTTCCCCTAGCCTTCCTTTTGCTCCTGATGTACTGACAGACACCTTTCTTGTTACCTGCCACATCCCTTGTGAGATTCAACTCCAGGAGGGCTTGGCTTTCCTAACCCCTTCCCTGTCTGCTCAGACAATGTCTCCATATTCCTCCTCAGCCCACCATCTGTGCTTCTGGTGGCTGAGGCCCCCCATGAGCATCAGGGCCTGCAAGAAAAATGCCTCACCTACTTCTTCCTGATCAGGTGATCTACAGCAGACACCCACTACGACATTACCCATGTTGGTCTGCCCTCTAATCCTCACCCACAAGCTCTCAGCTGGACCCTCACCCATCCCCAGGCAGAGCTCCATGCACGCCCACTGCTTGCCCAGGTAAATGGCAGCTCCCCTTTCTCCACACCCTGGCCTCTCCTTCCTAAACAGCCTGTATGCAGCCATGGCAGCACTCCACACGTGCAAGTTATCCCACCATGTCTCCATAATCACGATGAGATTGTAGCCCTGTAACTGCACACACAGCTTTAACTTCCCCCTTTTTGTTCCCCATGCTGCATGCATTAGTGTAAAGGCACTTTGGAGAGGCACCAAGCATGCCGATTTCCCAGAAAAGGCGGAAGAGCTTCCCCCGTAATGCTGTCATATACACATAAATAAGGCACTTCCTTATTTATGTGTATATTCTTGGGGTGACCACACTTCAGCCCTGCTTTGTTGATTGCAATGTTTCTTCTCTTCACATCAGCCTGGACCCTTTGGTTGCCAGCCGCATACAGCACTTCCTCACTTGATGGCTGGTCATTCTCTACCTCCTCCATCATTTCTAGTTTAAAGCTCTTATTATGCCATGAGAAAAGATTTTGCTTTTAAATAAATGCAAACATAGGAAAAGGTTAAACCAATCTTATTTTATCATCTGTGGTGTTTGGTCATCAAACCAAAATTAATACTTTCTTTCCAAAGCAAGTGATTTTGGGAAGCAAGTGGAATAACTGTTCTATTTTCTTTGCTACCAGGCTACATTAGAAATATTTTTCAATATAGCTTTTGAATATAGTAAAAGTGTTTACAGGACAGGACTTTTTTTACTGAGGTCAGGCAAGATGTGTTACTATGATGGATACATAATATAGTGCAGTACCCAAGCAGGTGGAAACAGAAGAACTTGCTAAAGATTTATTTATCTTCTATTTCCCCTATCTTTTCCTTCTGTGGCCTTAAGAGAATAAACCAGTCTCACATAACATGCAGGTCACAATGTAAACATAATTACCTACACGTATATACATTAAAAAACACTGATTTTCTTGGAAATCACTGACACAAAGTAAATCAGTAATTTCTATTTCTCTAATTTCTATTATTCTAATTTTTTAATATCCAGAGAGATTACATGTATATTGGCACAAAATAAAAGCATAATTAAACAAGTTGAAAGGGTATTTCTTAAGTATATGGTCAAGTATATGATACTAATTAAGTTATTAGGAATATGAACATTTTTCTGGTTTAGGATTTCTTCATCATAAAAAAGCTATAAATGAGGACAATAGACTCATGCTTGAAAATCTCAGTGATGATGTATTGAAAACTGTAAATACAACCTATAAATACTACATTAGTTAGCTGAGACTAAGAAATATCTTGTATGGTACTGGGGGCCAGGAAGTCAAATTAGCAGGCTTATTTAACTGAACATTATTTTAGAGTAGTTTAATATTGACTTGAATTATTTTTTGTTATATGTTTTCTTTTTTTCCATGTGTATATTCTAGTCACATAACTCATACATCTGTTATTCTCAGCTTCAAGTCTATGATGTTTACACAGATCTCCCTGCAGGGCATTTTGGCCTAAATGAATCGTTATTTCAACAGTATGTCCTAGCTTAATGATAGTTACTTGAAATGCTGTCTTTTGCAAGTTTACTTCCCCCTGAGGTTACCTCGACCCTTCCACACTGAAATCAGGAAATCTGACCCTATTCTTAAGCAGGAGATACAGAGAACTGAACCATGCTTTCTCAAGCACAGTAACCTCAGCACTTCAGACCTGTAGAATGGCTATGGGGACAGCTGAGATTCTGATTTTCATGAACATATTTAAGTCTTGGTTTCTAAATGTGTCAAAGTCCATAATATCGAGCCACCCACTTCCAGAGTATTCTACAATATTAACTAGTAGTAATTAAAAGTCCTCCTAAGCCTTGTGATTTGCTCTCATCTTCATTTTGTGATGCTAAACCAGTGCAGAAAGATTCTGCTTTCACACAGAAACGTAAAGTATCAGGAATTTCCATAATGGTATGCTCTATTTATTTATTTATTTATTGCTATGCTCCCATAAAGCATGGAATGAGAATGTCAAGAAATGTTCTCAGGATTTTGAAGATTGTAATAATTGTGAATTAAAAAAAAAGAAAAAAGATTCTCCAACCCAAAACTTACTGTAATTTATCTCAGTAAATCAGCTCTGCACATACAGTTAACTCAAAGGCAATTTATTCTTTCTTTTGAAGCAATTTTTTTGATTTACTGGGCAAGATGACCACCATCTCTTTCTGCTTGGACTGTTCTGGCTATTATAGTAATGGAAACCTTACTTCCAATTTAATATTCAGGGGTTTAGCTACAGTATATTGTGACCAAGGGCCATTTTGATTCTGTAAGAAGATGAGACCCTGTTTACATACTCATCTTCAGAGTAGAACGTCAATCAAGGATCTGCTTTACAGAACTGAATGATAGCTATGGGAGCTTGAAATCTTGGAAAATCAGACAAGAGAAAACTCACTGAAAGCTAAAAAAGTTTTTTTGTTTTGTTTTTTTTTTTGAGTCAGTAGAGAGATTCAGAAGTGTCAAGGTAGGATTTTCAAAAGTGTAAGTGCTATCGACTCTGGAGCCCACTACAAACCCACTTGACCTTAGCTGGACTTGCTGATCCTAAATCATTTAGACTGCATAGAAAATTCCACACTTTGGTAAAAGGAAAAGTAAAATATATCCTGATCTATAGCAGAGATCTAAAAAAGGGCTTTATTTTCACATACCGCAGAAAAATGCTGCTACAACATATTATGGAGCATTGCCACATACTAGTAACTATTAGAGGAACAAATTATTTCTGACCTAGCATCGTTGCTTGGAAAATTTTATTCAACAACAACAACAACATCCTCCATTTTTTATCACTACACAGAAGAAGAAATATTTAAAAAATCAGTCTCTACCACAATACATTGCCCAAGTCTTTATATTCTCTTTTAGAAATGTATAATCTTTCTGAATAGTCTTTCAAAACCCAGGGAATCATTGATTTTTTCACGTTCTTTCAATATCTCAGAACCATAGCACGTAGGGACTTGAACTATATATTTTTGTAATTAATTTCCTTAAGATAATGTTAGAAACATCAGATTCCTTAAAATATAGATGAATTTCAAGGTGAGTCTGCTAGCAGATGTTATTAATGGCATATGATTTATTGTGACATGAAATCTGATCTGAAACTCATGTTATTAGCTGAGCTTTTTATAAATTATAATTGCCAACCGCTGAAAATATGCAGAAAGACCACTGATAAACTAGCTTCATCTTCAGGGCCTAGAATACCTGCATTTGCTAAGTGTCCAATATCTCTAGTCTTTCTGAATCAGTATAGTACATTTTGATGCACAGGCTAGGTTTAAGTTCAGATCTATTCATAGCATAATTCTTTCAGAATGATGAGCATTAGAGTAAGAATAAGAGGTAATACAACATAAATGTTTACTGTGGAACTTAAACAGAAATATACACTTGGGTTCATAGTCTGTCATTGCATAGATGCTAAACATATTGAGCATTGAAGAAAAAAGCCCCCATCTCTAACTGTTAAAATATGGGAAATGTAAAATTTATACTCGCAACATGAAAACAGTGAGAAGTTAGATAATATTCAAACATCATTCTGTACAGCTCTGAGGAGTTAGACAACCCACTGGCATGAACAGCATATTTCTATGAAGAATCTCACAAGACTTTCCAGGTTAGCCCCATGGAAAACTAAAGAAAGACTATGAGTAGGCTCATAAAGACAAAACATTTGGGTTAATATTTTTTTCTAGATATCCTCCTTTTATTCCTATGCACTTTAACATCTTTCTTTCCTCTTCCCTTCTGCCTCTAAATGTTAATTAAAGTTTCTGAAATGTTGCTTTTACCCATCACAACTAATGTGCTAAATTACCTAAATAAAAAGAGACAAACGTAAGCATTGCATTATGAATATTATCTACTCAACAAACCAGATACTGAAAGAAGGTGAATTTACAGTACATGTTGTAATACATTTTTAATCTCCAGAAAAGCTCAGAGATAACATTCCAAATTCAAAAAGCAACACAAGGAACAGATGCAAAGTCTCATTCTTGACTTTTTTACATATCCAAAGCTCTTTAATGATAAAAAGCATTTATGTGTAAAATAGCATTCACTTGCCCTTACTAAGAGTATATATGGAAGAGCCCCTTGTCAATGTACCAGTGTGCGTGTGGGATTGAAACATAAGGATCACCATCTGCAGCTGTCTAATAAGTGTTCTTCAGTGCCTAATGGCAAAGTGTCAATTCAGGGATCCTCAGATACCACAATGCATCATCTTGTCCATGCTAGTCTTACAAGTCAAACATTTTGCATGTGAGAACAGTTTATTTATAATGCTATTCATTTCAGTTGAAATACCAGATATAAAACAGTTACACTACAAGCAGTCTGGGAGCACATACATAATATGAGATGCACCAATTTCCTCTCTTTTATAAGAATCCATATTTTAAAGGATACTCAAAATTTAACCCCCTAAAGAACATACCTTAGTAACATGGAAAGAATCTCTTCATATACAAATATTTTTAGATTCTTACCTACTGTTGAACTTCTCTGGATGTTTTTCTCTCATGATATGGAATCTGTGGGCAATTGAAGCATCCTAACAGGAAAAAGAAAACTATAAATCTATCATGATGGGAAAACTGCAAAACAGAAAATCAAACCTGTAACCAAGGCATATCATTTGTAAGGTGTTTTGTGAAATACCATTGTTCAACAGGAGCAAAACTCTAATCAGTTAGAAAGCTCACAGGTACACTGTTCCAAGAATGGGATATATCTAAACAATTAATTTATTACATTTTTTATAGTCTTCATTACAAATCAGACATAATAGTTATTTTTACTGAAAGTGTCTTCAACTTCTTTATAGCAGACGGCATCCAGATTCGCTGAAGGTTTACAGTAAGACCATTCAAACAGTTCTTTTTGCTGGAATACTAAATAAAGTCTACAAAATCTATTCCTTTAGTAAGGCTGAGTGATTCAGCAGAGTTACATTATATGTACACAGCTTGATATTTGCATATGGCTGTTCAATAGCTTTCTATTAAATTTGGTAGAAAATGGAAATAAATGCTAGGGGATATTCCATTTCCTACATATCAGGATGGAAAAAATTAGTGATCTGGGGGAAAAAAACCAGGATTTCCAATTTAAGAGAGACTTTTTATTTAACTTAAAATATATCTTATTAAAAATATTTTAAAATACAGAAATTAATGATTAATCATAATTGTT
The DNA here is from genome assembly GCF_036370855.1 of Dromaius novaehollandiae. Taxonomy (NCBI): domain Eukaryota; kingdom Metazoa; phylum Chordata; class Aves; order Casuariiformes; family Dromaiidae; genus Dromaius; species Dromaius novaehollandiae. The sequence goes on along the minus strand of NC_088099.1, from coordinate 43,632,529 downwards.
TAAAATGCATATCTGAAATGAAATAGTATACAATATTTATATATTGATACACTTTTAAAGAAAATCAAACCATTGTAGTTGTGGAAGTTGCTGAAAATAATGTATTTGAAACTGTTGTGCTAAAATCAGTTTTCACAGTAGTTTTGTATCTATCTCCTTTGTAGACATAAAAATAATGTTTTCTTCATGCCAGATCCTTTAACACTTACTTTACTTACAAATTCATTCAATATTTACAAACTGGGAATTAAGAAAATAAAAAGTTTTTTTTTCATCTTTTAATAGAAGTATCAAACTAGGTGTGAGAGTATGTAATCTACCAGCCCTGTAGTCTTACAAGACATAGTAAACCCAGAGAAATCCATTTGGTTTTCTCACTAAAGATACTATTTTAATTGTTAACTACACGTTATTAATTGCAAATCATGTTTCCATAATTACATCTTAAAATACTGCATATATAAGAAAATTAATATAAGATTTAGTTTAGTTAATAATAATTGTAGTTGAATTCTATTTCCATCTAAATAGAGTTTGACAAAAACTACAAGTAAAAACATCACTATAATCAACTATCATGTAGAAAAATGCATTACTTACCATCTTAAAGGGTCATGAAAATATAAAAACTAAGAATTTCAGAGAAGTATTAAATTCAGTTTAAAGCCCTTATCTTGCAACATTTTAAATGATTTCCCACCAATAAGAATTAGCATTTAGCAAAAAAAACCACCTTAAACTGTATCTTGCTGCTGATTCCAAACTTGATTAAAATATTTTGTTTAAAATCATTTTTATTTAAACCAATCCATCTTAATATAAATTTTAAATAAGCAAGTAATTATTAAGTGCAGATATATAGCTACCTACTAACATCAAACATGCTTGCAACATATTATGGATGAAGTCATTTTTTATTTACTAGAGTCTTAAACAGGGCACAGTCCAGAGAACAGACTGGTATAACCTCTAGATTTGGCTTACTAACCCATGGGCACTTTGAAAAAATAAATATGTGAATTTGATAAAGTGTCAGATAGAACTGCTTAGAGTGATTGATAACATTTATATAAACTTTTAAGATTATGAATAAAAAGCAATAAAAGTCATAATATTTTTCACACTATTGAACATAAGGGCTTACCACAGTATAGAATTTTTTTAGCAATATGACTTGTAATCACTGATCAAGTGAAATCAATTAGTGGCATCACTAAACATACTGACTCCATTGAAATCTTCACATTATTCATGATCTCATTATGTAGTTTATAAATATGCAATATAGTATGATGCATTATTAACCAACATACCATTATTTTTTTCTATCTTTAAGAACAGAATAATCAGTTAACATTTTACTGTCCTACAAGGAAAGGAGAGCAAAAAAACCCTAATGAATGAACTAGTGTTAGTCATAAAAAGCCTTCTCTTTCCGTCCTGTCATCCAAACTGTCATCTGAAACTTCAGATGCAATATTCTCAAACTCCACCTACCATTGCTTTAAATTTATTTTTATGTGCAACACAATTAAATAATGCAAATACCCACAAGTACCCAGGTGATCCCACAGTTCTTGAATACGGATGAAATAAAGCTGACGGTAAACCCTGAGATGTCACACTTCTAAACAAAGCCTGACAGCTGAACTAAAATAATAACTCTGTTAACTTTAGAAAGGCCCATCGTTAATACTTTATCCCACATTAGACTTGCCAATATGAGAAAAAGTGTATTTGTTAGCCAGTTCTATATGAAACAGAAATAAAAGGACTACTGTTGTGGTTAACTGTTAATTTTCTCTACATTGAAGCAAAAGAAAAAGACAGACCCAAGACAAACTGAATAAAGGAGTAGTAGCATATTTGACAGAAACTAGGAAACACTAATCAAGGACTAACTGTCTAATGAATGAATGAAAAGGCTAATGTGCTTACTCATGCATAACAAACGCACGGCACAAACAAGCTAGGGATCAATGCCCACTGCAGATGGCAAACACACAGTTGTTTCTATGCAAGGTTGACTGGATTGAAATTTTCCCCTGCCCGTACATTTTCTGACTCCAAAACAGATCAACTACCTTAATGAGCTGAGAAGTAAAAAAGGTAATACACAAAGCTAATTTTGATGGGCACAACACAAGACAGGCATACATCAGACCAATTTCATCCAAAAACTGCTGAAAGGCTATGGCTTTGATAACGAAGACTAAACCAGTCTAGTAACTGCACACAGATGAGCTCCAAAGGATGGGAGCTGCTAAGGATGTCTTCAATTTACAGAAGGCCCAACTGCTCTCTTAAATCATTCAGCTGACTCCAATATACACAGCCCTTAAATTGTATAGCACATAACCCCTTCCCAACCATAACTCCATGTTATAGGATGATCTGGAAGTAGCCCATAATGCTTGCATGTTAACAAGATCCTTTCTTTTATGAAAAAACCCTGCTTTTTTAAACATATCTATAACCTTTTATTTATTAAGATAATATATTATAACCTAGTATCAATAAATGAAAAACAACCAGGAAAATTAAAACTAACAAGAGTAAGAGGAGTGGGCAGGACTGCAAGTTCTGCCTCCTAACAGCTGTAGGAATTACTGGGTGCCACACCCGAATCCCGAGGAACGACTATTCCAATCTTTGTATTCCTGGACGGGGAGAACAGAGGGTCCCTTACTGTGAGCTGCTTCTGGTACTTTTGAAATAGAATCAGTCCTTTCAAAAAGAGGCATCTAGCATAATCTACTTAAAGCCTACTACTGTTTTTGGACCAATGGAGAATTAATTTCTTTTTGTGTCAGAGCTATATTGAAATCACCTAATTAACTATACTGAAAAGAACACAACAATATTTACATGCATAATAAGTTGAACATTGTTTGTGTTTTATTGACTTAATATTGTGCACTTTTCTGGCACCTGATATTGTGAATGGCCAATAAAATACGAGAAATTATTTTTATTTTTGATAATAAAACTCATGCAAAACAGAAAACCCACGAGCCAGTAAAGCAAACTCATGTGCATCATGATGTTACCTAAAAAGGTAACAAGTAAATCATTTTTTGAGAAAGGTCACTTGGGAGCCAGATGGTGGTCTATAGTTAATATCACACATGAGCATTATTATTAACTTTAAATTAATTGATATTTGTGCTAGCCTGAAATATAAATTTCCAGAAGAGATATTATACCTGAACCTAAATATTTTCTATTTTCAAGAGTAATATAGCACAAATGCATACAAACATACCTAGACTAATTAATCCTCAACAACTTTAATATTAATAATAATCTGAAGAGATATAATTGCTGTTAAGCCTGTTGCAAGGTGAAAGGAGGAGGAAGGCATTATGTGATCACTGCAGTATGAAGCTAGCACCCTTCACTACACACATGCTTCAACCACAAAAGCTCCTTTTATACATAAAGCGCTCTAATACTTTGTACCAAAGTATCCAAGACAGGAGATATTTTTCAGGAACACTTTTGCATCAGAGCCAATGCTGGTGCACAAAGGAATGCTGAATACAGAGCATTTATAACTAGAAGTTCAACTAAGTAACTAATTAGACAATTTTATGCTTCTGACAAAATTCTATGAATATTTGAATTGTATGCTACTAATATGAAACACTATGTCTTTAAGATCTACAATATTTAGTGTCATTTAGATGTTATATGCAATATATGATAATAGCCTAGATGATTATTGTTTCTATGAACTTTCTTCTCATAGTATCACCAATCTAATCCAAAAAAACTTACTCTCTTTTGTATGTCTCTCTGCGTTAGATGGTTTCCATTCACTTCTGCAGAATTTTAAAAGCAGATATGAAGAAACTGATAAGCATTTGATGAACATGAGTTATAGTTTATTCTGGTTTAACAAGAACATGATTTTTACCCTTTTTGTGGTAATAAACTTAAAAGCATACTCTTGAATAATGCCCTTTATTCTCTTTAAAAGATTTGACCAGGAGAAGTGTGTGGTGAACATGCAAATATGTATACATACATATATACCGTTAATGTGATTCTGTTCAGAGTCTGAAGTAGCTAGACTACTCTTCTATTATCTCACTCAGGTTTGTTTTAAATCCTGACAGCGAAGATAAGATAGAGAACAGACAGCATATCTGAATCTACTACTAGGAAATGGAAAAAATATTTTAATTGAACTAGGACATTTCTCAAAGTGACCTGCCAAGAAGAAAAGAAGCTTAAGTTGCTACACCTCTTTAATACCTTATGATTGACTTACACACATATATATTCATCTTTTTAATGGGTATTAGCATTACCGGAAAGCAATCTGAAGCAGTCTTTTCAGAGGAGTAACCTTATACATTGTGAATAACCTTATAGAAAGATTAATGCATTTAATATATGTCTATCTATAAGCTTGCTGTGATTAAAATTTCCATTAAATAATAATTTTTATGCTCGTGAACAAACAAATGACCAATGTGCATCTTCTTTGGATATAAATGGTCTGATTATTTTTTTTCTAAGATGCCTCTTTAATTAAGGCTTAATGGATTCACAAGGCTAGGAAGCTTAAGGGATAATTCAGTAACCTGTAATCTTTGGATCAGAATGCAAATCTAACCTGAACAACCAGTTAGCTCACATCAGTTCAGTTTTAATGTGGAGTAGTAAAGGTGGACCAAAACAACCACTGAAAACAGTTTTCCACAGTGGCTTAAGAATAAAAATTCTTTTCTAGATAAACAAACCTCTTCATCATTTTTATGTATTACATTTTCTGCACATACAAGCAAAAAGCCCAAAACTCCAGTACATCCTTTGATTTTAATATTTCTCACCTGATAATAATCAAACAGCCTTAGACAAACACATAATATGTATAGTACAGAAACATATTCAATGATCCAAGTCTGGTAAAAGATACCCCAGAAGCTTTAGGTCTTGCCTTGTCTGGATCAGTATGTCACCACTTCATGTTGGACTCACAGGTATTTTTGATTAAATTATATATACTAACCTGTGAGAGGAAGTAGCAGGACTTCCAAAAAAATTCCATTAATACATTAGTTTTTGGTGAATTCCAATAGTATTCCTAGTTTCCAGTGTAATTCTGAATCTATATATCTGAGGATGGTTTGAAATAGCTAAACTTAAAGATAATGCCATTTACTTTCTGAAGAAAAAAATCTGAGAAACTTGTGTTCCTTGTTTCCCAAGGAAAACACATAAGCTGGCAAAGTAATCTTATTTTTTGTGTCAGTGATATTGCTGACAGCCAATCCTGTATTTAAATATGGTCATACTTAAATAAATTTTAGTTGCACATCTATTACTAAGTCAAGTTATAGTTCGCATGTTAAATGCACATTTAAAAAGGTAAATCTCTAAAATCAGGATGAAATATAAATAACTACAGTATTTATAACTGGTGGTCAAATGACCAGAGGATGGTATTTTTGGAATTCATAACAAGATACTTGGAGCAGAACATCAGATGTAAGCATATTACCTCCCATATCTCATTTAAAATCAGATGTCTGTTGAATTTCTGACGCTGTACTTGAATAATTTGGTACTGGAAATATTTCATACAGCCACAAACCAAACTCCATTTTGCAGAAAAGGATGTGTTTGTGAGACAAACTATGTTCTGCCTATGTATAACTCTATAATGTGGACATGTACACAAATTTTCTCAACAGAATTTACTGTAGATCAATTCATTTAGTGTGACCAGGTGTCCCAGCTGTGTACGGAGGGACGAGTTCAGGCACCAGTCCTGCAAGACAAGCCTTTGTAGCAATATCTCAGAGACTTTCTTTGAGGAGCTATTTTGAATTTTAGAAACTGACACAAAATTTCTATGCATCCATCCTTCAAATCAATACCCAAATTCCAGGACCATCAAAGAAAAAACTGGGAAACAAAGTTGTTACCTTGTTGTCTGACCAGATGACTAAAAGCATGCCCCATGACTTAATATAATGCAGAAGGATGCCCCCTGTACCATGACTGCTGCTAGGAATATGTTGGGTTACAGAGCACATCTTTCTTCTTTTTCTTGAAATCTGGTCAGCCTAAATTTGTTGTAACTAGAAATGGTTCTTCTAGATTCATGCTGAGTGTTTATGTGGTCACTAAAGGGAGAAGAAAAGTGATCACATGGCAATTAGCCAGCATAGCCATAAAAAGAGTAAAGAACAAAGCTGTTCAGAGACCTCCTGTATGTTAAAAAGATCTCTGTGGTAAACCTTTAGTAGCACTTCTGCTACTGCTGATGGAGAACTATGCTGAAATTGCCCCAAATTATTCTGCACAGGGAGATTGAGCAGAACACAATCAAGGTCACAGCTCAAATTGAAAATCAATATAATCAATACAATGCAATGAAAATGGCTGTTTCTATAGCTGTTCTTCAGAAACACACATCACAGATATATACAGTAAAAAGCAGAGAAGAGGAGTTCACATTTAGTCTCTCTAGCTTGAAACAAACATCCAGAATTTCATGCCCAGTACTTTGGCAATTTTGAGGAAAGTATGTAATTTTCCAAAAAATCAACTACTAAGCATTTTTGGTGAAAAACTAATTATTGCCATCACACTAGAAAAGTTAACATAGAGGAAAAAAACATATTTGGCATAAGTACTCAATTGCCTGTAGACTGTCTTGAAAAAATAAACTTTACTTGTTTATGGTCTTCAAACACTGTCCTAATAAAAAAAACAAACCCTGACGGTGTTTTTCCTCTTGAGCTTTGATCAAGTTGGCATTAGTGTAGTATTCACAGAGGCTAAATCTAGGCCCTTAATTTAGGTGCCTAAACTGGGAGGACAGTCTCTCTATCCTTCTACTACAACCAATGGTAAGAAACAGGCTGCTTGGAAACGTTCTTCCAAAAGGCACTTCAAGGCACCTAAACAAGCTGCTCTGAGCCTTTTCTTTGAGTCTTTTGGAAATCTTTCGATATCGACCAAATAAGAAGCCTAGCACAGCTAGCTTCTTAACTTAAGGAAGTTATGCCTAAAATACAACAGTTTGAGCAGTCTTCTGAAATATTCACTGGGGTCCAAGCCAAATCTTGTATCACCGCCCATTTTATATGCTCATTTGCTTGATAGGGATCAAATAATAAATGTTCACCTGACTTTTCCTTAGCAGCTTCACATAACTTGTTAGTCAGAGCTTTGGCAACAGAGAGTTATGCTTTTAATACATATTTATGTTATTCATTTGTTTCCATAGTAGTTATTTATTTTTATAAGAAGTATGAAAACCACTGCAACATCTCTTATTGATTTACAGTCTGTAAGAATATTTTTCTCTTAATTGAAAAAGGTCACTGTTTTCCTCATTCATTATGTTTTTCCATTTGAAATTTAAATTTTTGTATTGTAATATTATTTATTGTCTTCCCTATCGGACAAACAAATCTTAGGGGGGGAAAAAAGAAAACATACTCATAAATCAATGCTAGATGTTAGATTATTCAGCTACAGCTGTTCTCTCTCTCCATTGATTCACGTGAAACTTTCTAAGACCCTACCCTCCCTCTCACATCTTTGACACTCTTTGCTCTCTCCTAAAGGCCTAAAAGCATCTTTTTTATCTTTTGCTCAATATCTACACTTGTTCTTTTACTGCAGCAATCAAAATATTCAAAGATTCAGAAATCTTTTTCATATGACCAAAGCCACTTTCTTCCTACTTTATTTTCTTGTTCTTGTCTTTCCCTGCATTATCCCCAATTGAGCAGATCTACAGTTATCAGACACAAGTTTTCTCCCTTTCCTCATGACTCAGACTCCTGAAAGTGTTTTTCATTTATTTCAAGACTTTTTCCCTTAGAAAGATTTTAGGATTGCTCTGTTCGCCTTTTTTGACTGCATTAGCATTGACATTCATCACCATCACCATCTTCTCCATTTGACCCATGAAAAGTGAGCCAGACTTCTGGGTTTTTTTGCTCTGAAGAAAAGGTGTACATCTTTAACTTGGGCACACCATGTCAGTTCAAAAAGCTGCTCTTCTTTATCACTAACACCAACTCTCTCTCTTTCAGGAACTTCTTCCATAACTTCCTTCTCTGACATAATTTTCAGGACCAGAGTCAGAGCCCATATCTTCTATTCCATCCCTGATTTTCCCCTGAGTTGATAAATTCACCACAACTTGTCTGCCAGTACCACTGGCCTGCATATTCCAAACGAGTATCTCCAATGCTGAAGAAGTGATGAGTTCAGAGAGTCTGTGGTTGACTAAGATATTTGTTCATTGTATTCAGCATAAATGTTGTGGCTACAAAAATGCCTTCCTCAGACTTACTCTTTCACCATCTGCAAATCTAGCTGCGTCGTAAGCCAAGAAGTTCAAATGTGGGATACACCTACTACCAATGTACTAACTTACAGGCCTTCATTTTTAGTTGGTGTTTCCCTACTTTCCACCCCCGAAAATACCATACAATCCAGACCACTTGCATGATTACTACAGTAGTTTTCCTCCTTGCTTTTGCTGGTTCTTTCTTCATAGATTTTACCTCTGTAACCATGGTATCTAAATACTTAAGGGCAGAGCAAGCTCTGTTTTCTCTCGTCAAATTCAGGATTGTTAGGTCCAAATGTTATTAGTCTAGAAGCACAGTTAACTCAAGCATGCACAGTGGATTGTTTTTTTCCGGTATTGCTCTCCACAATTTTATGTTGCCTATCTTTCATGCAATCTTAATCTTAACTACACCTGAAACTTCTTGTTAAGTGATCAGCTGTAGAATATTCCAATATGGAAAGAAACCAAAGTCTCCATTGTCAAATGTCCGACATAACTTTTAGGTATCAAGGCCATCAAAGTGCCACATGTAGAAGGCTATATGTGAGAGGCACTCTTCAGTCTACAGTTTGAGTGGCTGAGGGACACAATGACTTTTTGTCCTGATCAAGCATGAAGGCCTTTGGTTCTTGCCATCATTCAGTGCTTGACTTGCAGTCAGCTTCCCCATTCACACACAGGCTTCCAAGGAGGTTCCTTATGGCTTCCTTCCTCCTTTCTCCTCCATCAGTCTAGGCCATGCCCTTGGGTGCTGATAAGCACCTGGGATCCAGTTCAGACCTTAAGTATCCATCCAAGCATGACATAGATGTGGGAAGATAATGAGAGCGACTGCAGAGCATGCTTGCAGGCCCTGGGCACTGCTATCTTGAGAGAAAGAGAGGTATTCTACTCTTTTCAGGCATTCAGGCACGTTGAATCTATTTACAGCCTTTGAGGGCTGCCGAGTTCCGATGAAGCAGAAGGAAAGTCCAATGGAGGTTCCTACACATGGCCTTGTTCCTACACATGGTTCTCCCTAGTGCTCACAGCTAATGCCAAAGCACCAGATTGCCTTACAGCAGAGTGAGGTCATATGGTAAACAGAAGAAAAAGGTTTGGATCAAACTGAGAGCACCCTATTTACAGATAGGGTGAAAATACTTGGGTAACTAAGAAGCCTCCAAGGATTGTGGGTTAGATTCACATGAGGTACTCATGCCGAGAATGCCCCTACCAGAGTGGTTTCTAAAATTAAGCATCCAAAAGATGCACTGCAGAAATGGAAATTAAACTGTTCATAAAGATTAGGGTCTAATGACCCTAACAGATTATGGGATGACAACATCTTGATTACACACTGGTTTTATTGCTATTGTTACTCAAGTTGGTAACTTTTAAAATGAACGCAAAGTAGTCTTCATACATAGTACTAGTAGACAGGCTGTTCCTTGAGTGTAAAAAAGTCACATGCTTCACTTCCATGACCAGTAGTTCCATGAAAAATACAGGGTTAATATTCTCTGAAATATGCCTGTTCTCCCAAAACATAATATCAAGTTCACATAAAGAACATGTGATATCAGTTTCTCTCAAGTTAAATAAAGTGTAGCCTCTGCAAAAATGTCTACTTGAAATGCAAACTAGATCAAAAAACAGAACTAGATGTCATCTTACTGAGCATTTAGGGGCTGAAAAAGATATGCAGTATGAATAACAAGATCCTATATTCCAGAAACACAAAGCATTCTATGGCATACAGAAAGAAAAGTCTTTTTGGACCTTGGTATCTGGATATATGGAAGAGTTAAAACATGCCCAAGATGAATAAGTGTTTACGGTAGGCATACTGAAATTTTCCAAAACTGATTCACACATTTTCCTCCTGAAACAGACCAACCTTTCTTTATATCTGCATTGAATAAAAAATTTAGGCACGCAAAACTTTTTACGGCATACCCAGTGTGTAGCACACAGAGGTTATGCAGTACCTGTTTTTGTCATCTTTTAACATCAAAAGCCTTTGAGGTTAAATATATTTACTTATTCCAGAGATATTCTATTATGTGGTACAAAGAGAATAAGTCACAGGTTATTACTGGAATGTTGGTACTCTGAGAATATCAACAAAAAATTACTCTTTATAGTATCCAACTGATTAATAATTAAGAACTCTAAACTTATTTTACTAAACTTATTTTAACAAAACTAATGTGCAGTTAAAATTGTCTTTAGCTTAAAAAACACCAGGCAACTTTAGTGACTGGGACCAATTTTATATTTCAGTATGACATTATGCCATGTAACTTCACTATTAAATAATCTCTCAGTAAAATAAAAATATGTTTCTTGATGTGGTCAGAAACTCTGGAAACTGCACTAAAAGCCTTTGCTTTTAATCACATTACACACATACAGAACTTTTAACCCAAGAAACCAAAATGTCCAAATAGCTTTATAACTGCTGTGTTGACCATGTACAGAAATGTCTCTGAAGAAATATCTCTATTGCCTTTCACATACCACAAACCTAAGTTTGCAGAAGATTTGTGAAGAATGCTAGAGAAGTATAAGCGTGTGATGAATGAATTTGAGAAATTCCTTAAATTTTCAAATCAGAAAGTTTTTTTCTCCCATATCTGTGCACTTTCATAATGCTCTTTGCTTAACCATCTGGACAGGCTCAGTGCGTCATGGTTGTTCTAGCAACTTAAGGCTTTCATGGTAGTTTTGAATGTGTTATGCAAGTATCCTATTCTCAGCCTCAAATTGTTTGGGAGGATTCTATTAACTTGTCTGCATACAAACCCCTTGCACAAGTCCCATTTACTTTGCATTTTCAAAACAGATGAGATTTTCCAATAGGCTAATAAGATCAAGTCATTTACACTAAATATTAGGGTCTAATCCCACAAAATAATTATCTGGTTCATCGAGTAACTCTATAAGTGATTGTACCATCAAACTGAGGGGGCAGCAAACTGTAGTGCAGACGTGGGAACAAGCAGAGTGAGACAAGAAATTCTTCAATTTCTTTCCTCTCTGAAGCCTGTATCTCTTAAAATAGCACCCTTAATTCGTAATGAGCCATGGAATATGTGACAACTTATACAATTGAGATATTACCTGTACGGACAAATGGCAAACTATACGTTTATCTGCATGTATATCTGCTTTAACATATGACTAGAAATCTTTGTGATTTTTAAAATCTTCTGATGTGGTGTTTTCAGCTCCTGTGGATCAGTTCAACAGACCACTACAGCACATGCTGAAAGTCAGGTCCGCTAAATTTCATTGCAAACAATTTGAATGGAATCAGTTTTCTGAACTCCAGGCCAGAAAGTTATTTTTACACATATTTTACAGATGGAGAACCACACTGTTGTTCCATAAACAACAATAACACAATTTGCCTTGTGAGTCAGAAGTTATAAGTAAATCTTTGGCCTAAACAAAATTTTAGTCAAATTAGCCTTCAACTTTTGACCTTAAAAATCAAAAATGCAATAGACTCAAAGCTGCTCCTAGTTCTTTGGCTTTTTTATAAATTTGCGAATCAGAGAGCACCTGCTTGTAAAGCTCTGCTTTGCCTCAGCAGCTCAGGTAGTTAAATAATGTAATCAATACTAAATGACAAACTGGTATTCCCAAATCTGTGTACGGTAAGCAGACACCTGTCTTGCCAATGTTTGTAATAAAGTTATCTTTGCAATTACAGTGAAGACAAATGTTGTTAAGGTTACTCAAGCATGCTCAAGCATAAATATCATACCCATATGCCACTAAAAGTTAGCCAGGAGTAAGAACATTTTAATGGATATAACTATTTGGTGTAATACTAGCACTAATAAGGACAATGTAAATTTGTTAAATCCTAATTTTACTAGTGTTTTAGTTTTGCTAATCAAAACAATCAAAACAGTCCAAACAAACAACGTAATTCAAAGGTTAGTGTAATCCAAACATCTCCAACTTTTGGAAAAGTCTAAATTCAGACTTTAATCTTTTTAGTTTCCGATATGTACATGCAATTCAGAGTCATTTCCCATCCCGATGCCTGAAATCTACCACTGAGACCTTCCTTTAAGGACACCTTGGAACACACTGGACATTGCTTTCTGATAGACAAAATGAAAGTTGCAGTTCAAGCTGCCATGGCTTTCAAAAGAGATGAATCCATGTCAACAGTCCCCAGAGGGACATTTAATAATGGCTTTCATTTATACGTTATTTGTGACAAAAACAAGTTGCTGGAATAAGAAACATCTTTTGCCCTTAATTCTCTTTCAGTAAAAATACTTATACTGTTAGAAATTGCTAAAGTATCATCTACAGCAATTTCACTGTTATTGTGCAAATTGTAAATTATGCTTTCTGAATTATGGATGGAATTTTTAAAAGGCTTCCATTTTTATAGTCTTTTGAAAGGACAATGAAATCTATAAAAAAACCAAGATTACAATTTCAGCATTTAAAATCTACACAAAGTAATTCAAACAAATGTTATGACATTTAAGATAATGAAACCCTTCATTTATGCCAATGTGTCCTACTTCACATATAAGGAGTCAGAACAGATGTCCAAATACTGTAACGCCAGAAGAAAGTTAGGGCATATCTTGATTAATACTCTCAGTGCAGTCCATGGTGTCTCTTTAAAACTGGCATGCGTTACTTCAAAACATCTATTTAAAATCCATTCTAGGAAACACAGCTATACAAAGTGTTCCCAAGACAAAAGGAAAACAATAAAGCTCTGTATAACCCTTTTAGCAATGTAAGCTGCATATTATCGACAGACCATTCATTGCAATCAGCAAATGATTAATTGCAAATTTGTTGCTAAATTGACCACAAAAAAGACAAGCTTCAGGGTACTGTTAAAGAGGAAAAACTTATGTTAAAAATGATTGGAGACTTTTTGTAGCGAATTAATTCTAATCAATACTCTTGTTGACTACACAGTGGAATAATGACTTCCTTAAATAGCGTATGTACCCATTATTGTAGACATCCAAATTAATATTTAACCTAATTCCTTGCTTTTTTCTTTTCTTCTGAAACAGCATTTTTCTAACTTCACCTTTAAGAATTATAGCATCTCTACTATCAACTGCAATGTACAAAAATTTTTTGTAATGTCTAATATCAATCAGTTTGGGAGGCATAATATAGAAGCAGCATACAAATTTCTAACACAAAATAATGGTGTTTTTTTAGACTATTTACACAAGAATCTTTTTTTAATTATCCTAGGCATAGAAGAAATATAAGATTCTTTCAGTCATATCTACCTTACAAACTTCTGCCAGCTGTACTATCATTCAGTTTTGTTTAAAGGTTTGAGTTCAGATTTTCCTCGCTGTGCAATTTTCCTCCTATTGTAGATGAAATCATATGAGTAGAAGCTAACTTTTCATGACATAAATCATTTCATTCCTGTGAGGATCAGTGTACTATTGCAAAATAGATGAGGGTTTTTTTGGCATGATGATGTTTTCTTGAGAAGTGCTTTGCTCCTTCATTTGACCCAGGGTCTGGTTATCAAATTTTTATGCTAGATAAATTGACTTACAGTTTTATTGATGAAGAAATGCTTTAATGATTCAAATATACTTCACAACTAAGGCCCAATTTAGAAAAAGCACTTAAGCCTAGACTAAAACACCAGTGGAATCACTGGGTGTCAAGCATGGGCTTAGAGTTGAGCATATGTTTAACATGGACTGATGTGTATGTTTATTAAAACCCTTTGGAAAGCAAGTTTCTTGTAAATATGGTGTAGGTTGAATTGCAGCACTGAACTAGGTCTATTCTTTTACATTTTTTCCTGATAATATTACAGAAAAAAAAAAAAAGGTTAAGAGAACTTATCAGATAGTTTACACTATGGCTTGTGTCGCTTTTTTTGGGAAAAAAAATTCCAGACACTAGAATATTTTTTCTTCTACTTCACCACTACTTCTGCAACATATATTTGTACATGTTATATCAAAGAAATATATTTGAAAAGATTCAAGTTTTACTCTGGCTGCAAAATAAATGATAAATTTACCTAAAAAGCCTATAAATAGAAAAGGCAAGGATAAGGCTGGGAGCTGAAAGTCAAGCTGATGATAAAGTGATACCAGTTTTTAAATGTCTATGCAGGCCAAATTTTGTCTTCAATCAAATTTATGTTTTAAAAATCTCTGAAGTATTGTTTCCTTTAAGGAGCCTAGATTACATAAAGCCTCCACAATACCTAGCTTTTAGATGCTTGGCCCAGAAGTAGAATCCAAACCCCAAAGTGAGGCCCAAAACTTATTAAAGCCGTGTACTTCAAAAACACGCATTTTTTTATGAGTCAAACAGACCGGGCCATGTCACTTCTCTTCCCTGGAGCCTTCAGTAAAGTTCCTCCACTCTCTCAGTATCCACAGTGTAAAACAGGTACTGATATCTATTCTTTCAAAGAGCTGGGCAGAGTTTATAGAAGAACTCTATCTAGTCCAATATCTTGCTTCCTGTTGTGGTCAGAAGTGTATTCTTGAGGAAAAATATGACAAGGCAAACATAAAGCAATACTTCTTCAGTAAGAGAAACTAGCAATATATTCTCAAAAGCATTAATACAAAACACAATAAAATGACATTTTCTTAACTAAGAAATAAGAAATTATAACATAGGGTTATGTTTGTAACCTAAAATGTAAATTTTCTATCTAGGTTTCACTAACTAAAGAGATGTAAACAGGAGTAACAGCACATAAAATAAAACATGCAAATGACAAAGTAGCCTCCATGTCGTACAATAACTATTTTATAACTTAGCCTTTAAAGCAAGTCTTCAAAAAGATTCTATTTTGTAATTTTATTTTTGATAGGAGCCTTTTGTAATTCTGAAACGTAAACAAAAAAACTGACATGCTATGTGTATTGAGCAGCCTCTTTGGATTCCAGCTGGCTTGGCTGTATGCCTTTCTAATGGTAATGAAGTCACACAGCTGCTAGGACAATCAGCTGGAGTTCAGATCATCACTAGCTAAATGGATATCCACTGACTGGCTTCTTATCAGCACTCATTAAAGTTCAGTGTTAACAAACTGTAGGGTTACACAGGTTTACATGGTTACAGCAAAGTGTCTTTTAAAAATGAACTTGCTGGAGCTGAAAAAAAATCTCTCCTTTTTCTGCCTATAAATGTTACTTTGTGCTGGTCAACTCAAGAAATGTCCAATCCTACTCCCAGTGAAGTGAAAGAAAAATTCACATTCATTTGCATGGAAGTAAAACAAATCAGTTCCCAATGTTTCAGGGATTTTTGAAGAATACTGCTATTCAGATTATTTCGGAATGCCTTGGCTAAAGGGTCACTAAGTATTCAACTATGTCCAATTTTCAACTTAGAATGCAGTGCACACTAGACCTGGGAGAATTTATGCTTTTGCTTTGCCCATGAAATTTGCTGGTGTGTTTATGCTACTTATAAAATAGTAAAATTTCACCCTTTCCTCAAGAGGACAATTTTCTATTATGAAAATACAACTGACATAAAATAAGTCTTTTTAGCATAACAGTATTACACAACTTTCAATGCCAACACAATACGTTTCAGTGGTAAGTGTATTTCCTGTAAATAAACAGAAAACCCCAAATGTTTAAATTTTTACAAAATCCTTATTGATACCTTTTTTGTCATCCCTATAGTTTGTCTTTTGTCTTTACTAAACAAAAAACTAGAACATGGAACATGCAATGGTACTTGCTATAGATACTAAAAGGGGATAAAAGGCTGTATCAGCCATGTGTGAATGTTCAGTGGTGGACTTTCTGAAGTATTCTCCACATTCTTCAAAACTGATATAGTCCCTAGACAAAATTTCAACTTTTAGAAGTAATGGAACCAAACTTTTAATTATGAGACCAAATGTCCATTGCACTGCTAGTAAAAATTCAATGAGAAATGACAGTAGTTGAACATCTGAGCCTCTCTGAAATTGAGCAGGTTTATTTCTTTTTTCTTCTTCCTTTTTTTTTTTTTTTTTTTTTTTTTTTTTTTTTTTTACATATTTTCAGTTGGTTAGGACTTTGGTCATCAGCTTTATGGGACAGTTACCAACATAAGGTCTGCACAATATAAAATTTATAACTGACTTAACTGACTTAAAAGGGCAATATCTTAGGACTGGCTTTATAGTGATTTATATAAACAACAGAAAAAAAACCCACTCAAATTACAGGCAAATTTCAGCCTGCAATCCAAACAGTTCTGACTTTTGATCTCTTTACTTTCCTTTTTAAGATTTGCCCAGCTCTTTCCAACTGGGTTTCCTCTAGCAAGCAAAAGCTGATCAGTATTACTTATGTGAAACTTAGACTAAGGGCTTTGGCAAAACCTCCAGAGTATAATCAGCAAAATATCATACCTCCCACAAACCAATATATGGAAACTCACCCACATAAATGATATCATCCTGATTCAACTAAGCATGCCCAGAGTGAACAGTGACATTCATGCACAGCAAAAAGTTCATAGAGGGAAAATAACAATACTCCTACAGTTAATTACTCTCAAAGAGAAACAGGCAAGTAACTCCTTTATAGTTGCACATACTCTGAATTCTACGAGTTCTTCACTGTAGATACTGCTAGAAATGAAAATATTACTTTAGTTTTGATTTTAAAATGGCTTTAGTGGCTATGAAAGTTGGCAGGATAACAGCATTTTCTGCATAAAGTCCTATATTTATCCACTGAGCTCAGGTTTCCGTGCCAATATCCTTTGGCTTTTACCTAGAGGGGCTACTTCTGCTGGCAAGCAATAAGTTCACTTCCACGGATCACAGTTGAGGCTGTCAACAAAAGTGCCAACTGTATGACATTGTTGTCTATTCAACAGAAAGGACTAAGTAGAATTATTCTATAGGTTGTATAAATGTCACTTGGTAATAACTTTTGGTTACTGTGTATCTCAGCAGAATTTAAATAACTGATCTAGAAGGGAAAATCTCTGAAACTCATTACTTCTCCCAGAAACCAATCAACCAACCACATGTAGCAACAGTCAGTTGATCTGATTTTATCCATGAAAGGGAGGCACTAGCAAGTAGACAATTTACTAGCAGTTACAGCTCCAACCCAATACCCACTCATATCAGGACAAATATTCCTATTACCCTCACTGAATTTTCAGTTAGCTTTTACCACTCCAACAAGAAACAATTTTTCAGATGGAGAATAGTAAGTATAAATACTTTCAATTCAAATGACCTGTAACTTTTTCCTACTCTCAAGATCTATAAATACCTTTTAGTAAAAACAAGAAGTTAGGATGAGCACATGGTCTTTTTCTATTTCTAATTTCTGCAGTATACAGGTATGTCTATAGGATATAACAAAGTGTTAATGTGGTGTCCAAAAGAGGGAGACTTCGTACAAAATAGGAGCCACTTGCAGTGTTTTGCAGTGTAACCATCTAGAGCAATTGCTCTTGGCACAGGTCTAACCAATTTGTGAGCAGGCAAAATGCCATCTGAACAGATGGCACGAGGTACACAGCCAAATAGCCATGTATGTGCATCGACTGTGGGTAGTAATGGCAAGATTCCCAGCCATGAAGGTCTAAACAGTTGTCCATCCTGATCTTACAAGCTCATGTTTATAAAAAATTGTCATCAATAATCCAGCTCTGTAATGAATTAATTCAAAAAAAAAAAAAAAAAAAAAAAAAAAAAAAGAAAGAAAGAAAAGAAAAGAAAGTTGCTGGAGCTGAAAATGGCAGATAGCTGACTTTCAAGACAAACCCTGCATTCATTTCTTTATTACTTTAGTGAACAACTACAAAAAAGAGACAGCTACAGAAAAGGGGGCCCAGTTCCCCAGACCCATTCCACTTGTTGCTTGCCGCTGTGGTAACACTCAGCAGCCAAAGATCTGGAATGGGCCTTTGGGTAAGGGAATGCCTGTGCTGCAGAGGATGCCTGTGCACATTGTTTCAACATCCTCCTCTTTCTTCTTGTTCCCAGATTAGTCAACTGTACCCAAGAAATAAAGAACAAAGTGTTCTACTCTGGAGATTCACATGAATGATTCAAAGGCACTATGATCACCCCACGCCTGGGTACAATAAACTGTACCTGGGCTTTACAAACTTTATCTATCCCCACAATCCCAGAACTAAAAACAGCTCAGATTCAGCTTTCCATCCTTACCAGTGTGTCTCAGCCACCACCAAAACCAATGATTTTGCCTAGGCAATTTTCATTTAAAGTGTTCAGTAATTCAGCGTAGCTAATAATTTCTAACTGACTATTCATTCAACAGCATGAACTCCTTTTCTGCTTACAAACTGCCCAGAAACAAATTAACATATCTTTGTGGTCATTAGTTACTTTAAATTATTTTCCACATAATTTGAGTAATTGGTTCTTATCCTTAAATAGATAGATTTTTGTTATGTGTGTTTAGTAGCTAAAGCTGAATTGGTTGGGTCTGACCATACAGAAAAGTTACAGTAGCACTATATTTGCTCTCTCTTTGGATGAACAGGAATTTAGAATCAGGATTTTGAAGCAAATTCTTGTAATTTCAAGTTCCAAATCAACGCTTGCAAATAACTAAATTTTGTTTTTCTTAAAATGCTCCCTGCTAGTAAATGTACACACACACAATACAAATTAGTTATTTAACTTAGCATTTCTATCTTTCTGAAAGTTGGGCCAAACACAAAAGAAAGACCCACACTTGTAAAGAGAATACACAGAATAGACTAGCTGAAAGAAAAAAAAAAAAAAAAGCTCACTTTTTTTTCCAAGCAGATCTTCTGATGGGTACTAAATTTTATTTATATGCAACAATATTGGATTCTATATCAGCACCCATCCAAAGACAACTTTTAGCTTACATAACATGTAACTTCTGCAAGTATGATAGTATAACTTTTTAAAGAAAATGTCACCAGTTGCAATTTAATTAATTTTACTAAATGATCCATCCTTATAAATTCACCAGTGTAGATAAGTTGTCTCTGTGTAGATAACTAGGGCTGGTTCAATAGCATACCTGTCAATGTTCAATACAATGTACAGAAGACCATCGACTACAGTCTCTTTAAACATTTCTTGATGGATGCCTTTTGCAGATGTGAAACAGCTTGACAAACAAAGACAAATTTGGTGTCCTTGCAACAAGAACAACAATAAAAAGCCTTCTACTGATTTTAATGGGATCAGGAGACAGTCTGTAAACATATCATAGATTCCAGATTATCAACAATTTTATATAATGGATCACAGAAAAATTGGAGGAATATTTGTGGAGGCAAAGCTGTGTGATTATAGGCTATCATGAGAAGCTGACTATTGTTTTACCTGTGCAAACTGGAACTGATTCAAAGAGAGCAGTTTGCTTGAAAGGGAAAATTATATTCCCCCCCCCCAAAATGCAGTACAGTCCCAACCAAAGCTTTAATTGTCAAGAACTTGCTAAATTAGCTCTTTGCTTTTGCAATATGTCCTGCATATACATTTATGTTTTTAATCTTACAGATAGAACCTCTCTACTCCTAAAACGGTTTACCACTACAACTATAGGGAAGGCAGATTAGCACATGAACAAAACATATTTTTACCAAGAGTATAAATGAGTTACCTGAAGAGTTCCACAACCCCCCCCTTTTTTTCCACAAGTATATGTTTTTTGTTGCAGTTTTGTTAATTAAAAGGTATGCTTCTTGTCACTCTTTTAAATGAAAATTATGTTAGCAAAAGTTTCTAGTGAAGGACAATCCATAGATGTACAGTTGGTTAAACCTTTTCTTCCCACTATATCTTGAAAAAGAAGCTTAGCTTAGTAAATGCACCAGAAACCTAGATTATTGCCTGGACTGTTAAACTAATCAGGCACACAAAAGAGAACTAAGTACATATATGCATATTACATGGCTGTCGGGTGTTGAGCAGAGGGATAAATATTTGGTGATGGCATCTATCCCTCCATTATAATACTTATCAAAGCTGTGAAAGTAAAAGCCTTTTAAATTTTCTGTTTACATAGGGCAGCTGTAAAAACAGTGTATTTGTACAGTATGATTCAGGTATTCAAAAAGAGGCACATTTCTCCTAGATCTGACTTATTTAGTCCTGGAAACCATGATGGCTTTGACATTATGAGTTGAAATTGGAAGCTTCATAGTATGCAGCAGAAGAGTGAAAAAGCAGATTCATGAATGACCTTTGTCTTTTCATACTGATCAAGGAAGATCTGCAAAGAACAGCATAGATTAAAATGGGAAAGGGAAAAGATCAGAATGAGGATCCACAAAAAAAAGACCAACAAAGTCAAAAAAACACAGATGTTCTGGAGGACTAGTTTTGAAGAATGGGAAATACGAAGACAGCATGAAAAGAATAGCCATTGTTACACTAAATCTGGCAAGATCTGGAAGGTTAAAGACATTAAGATCAAAATAAAAATCCTTCTTTATTTGAGAACTAATATGTCAACAATAATTAATATGCCAATGATAACTAATATGCAATGATATGTTCAATAAACCAGGGTAAAATGATATAGATCAATAAGCTTTAAGAAATTGTTTTGCAAGCAACAGAACTAATACAATCTGATTTCTTTTTGATCTATATCCATAGTGCATTATGCTTACAAACCTCTAATTCCTGAGACAATCCCACTGGTCAAGAAATTGTACATCTTTCAGACACTGCAAAACTAAATGTATGATAATTAATGCACTAGTTACTACAAATGAGATTGTTTGATAGCTGAATTCTGCTTGCTTTTCTTTCAAAGGCAGCCTCTCTCCTACATCAGCTACTGATTCTCACAGATTTCTGAGATCTTCACGTCTGTTTCTAAATTGGCTGGTATTAGCCTGACAGTCACTCAGATAGACAACATGATCATATGCATTTTATCTCTTTATGAAAATGTGTTTAAAATCAATGAAGCTGCAAAGATGGCTCAGGATAGAAAACAGGGAACAAGTGAAGGAGTTCTATCTCAGAGGAATATCTCTTTTATCCAAGGGCAGAGGATCATGTTAGGCACTATTCCTTTTGCAGTGGTGAATCTAAACATGGAAAAAAAAAAAAAAAAAAAAAGAGAGAGGAGTTGAAACTGCTAACATAGCTAAAAACAAACAAACAAAAAAATGAAATAACACCCGTCTTCCTGTTTTCAAGATAAGATCATGGGCAAATAGTCTAAAGTAGGAGTAACTAACTCTGCAGTGGGAATAGAAATAATTCTTACCTCCTTAGTTTACCTTCTGGAGACTGTCAATCTATGGAGGGGATAGTGCGGAAGATTTAAAAAATGTCATTGTCTTTCTGTGCGGAATTCTCCAGGCAGCCTGGCTGTAATCTATGACCAGCACAGCTGTGCCACGTAGCTTACTAGTAGCTTTGGTTCACCCTCATCAAGGCCTAATTATCTCTCAATGATGATTCAGTTTTAATACAATGTATTCATGTAACCCACATTTCTGTACTGCATTTGGCAATGCTTTTGTCACATTCCCATGAAATCTTAAAACTAAAGCAGAAGCTTCTACCAGAAGTGGATTATGAATATCTGTATTCAAATCCAAGACACACTTACAGTGAAGGGCAGGATGTTTTACAGTCATTTAGAACCTCCTGAGAGTTAAAAAGTACTAGTGTATCTTTGTGAGCTTGGTCAAGTCACTTACAGGGAAACTAAAAAAGTAATCCATACACTTCTGCCTCTAAATTACATAGTTTCTGTCATTACAGTTAGTCTGGTATAAGCATGCATAAATATACTACCATTAAGATATACATGAAAAATAACATTCTCTATCTTCCATTTTGCTAACATGGTGAACCTGAAAAGTCTCAAGCCAGTATTTCAGTATTTACCTATGTAGTTTGTGTTTTTAGCTAGGAGTCTATTAGACAGCAATGGGGGAATAGTAACATGAATAAGTATCTAACAAAAAAGAATATCTTCCACAATCCTTAAAAATTACTGTAGGAGATTTAAGTAGTGGTGTAATGGTTGAGACCACATAAAATCAGTATTTTAAATTGCCCGGAATTTGATTTGACTGCACACTTTTTTCTATTCTGAATCTAACTTTATCCATTCATAAAAAAAGAACAATTACATACTTACCTCACAGAGGTATAGTAAGACTTAACAGCAAATGATTCAATATCTCAAAGGAAAAAATGTAGGAAAAAATACTATTCTGTCACATTCCGCATAATAAGTAAAAGGTGTATATAGTTTGAAGAGTAAGACATACGTAAGAGCTCCTGCATCATCAGAGCTCTCTTGCATAGTGACTCATTTTACTCATGTTGACCGGGTAATTTTACAATATCTACCAACTTCATTCCAAGAAAGAAGTGTATCAGTTCCAGTTCACTGCCACAAAATGTAGCAGCACATTGCAACCACTTCTCAAGAGCCTGGGAAAACAATAAAAAATACAGGATCTCTTGCAGGACTGTGAGTCATCACATTTCCAGGGACCTTGGCAAATATTAGGCAAAATTTACTTGTGAGATGGATCCAGATTAGAGTCTACCATTTGAATCGTCCTATTACATAATTAGAGAAGTACTTCATACTAGAGCCAAAATACAATACGTTTTTTATAATCTGTCTCACTGACACATCTCTGATTCCCTCTGGAAACACATGTGCAAAGCATGGCAATAAAAGGGTTATTCAAGTATCTTAAGCATCTGCTTTTGTGATTAGTATTTGAAAGGAGATGAGTGCTTCTCTTGCAAGGCACAAAATGACATGGATTATAACAGGTACTGTTAATGACAGTATATTAATGTTTAATAATGCCGAGTGATTAAGACTGGGTCTGTACTTTATTATTCTATCTTCTACATATGTCAGAACGGCTTGAATACCTTTTGGCATTATATTTAATTAAAAGTAAAAGTTAATTTTTCTCATTCATATCAGGTATAAGAGTTATTACTTATGATTACACTAAATTTCCTACAATGACTTTCTTTGTTTAATTGATTGTTCACAGTCAGAATTAATATAATTTTATTTTGAGTTCTTTGATTTTTCTAAAGTAATGTACAAAAGTTTCAAGAAAATTACTTTAATATCATACTAATTGAATGAACACTGTTGTTTAATATAAATACAGTAGAGTTTTTATCCCAACAAAGAGTTGCTCAGATGAAGAAAAAACTCTTTTTGCAAAAACTCTGAAGAGCACATCATCCATACGTTTTCAAATGGATGTGGGCTGTCTCAAATGACTTTAAGATGATTTGTCCCACAAACCATGCTTTCAGCTTCTTTGAAAATCCCAGTACTTGCATCTGATGTATTTTGTTCCTTAAAAACAAGACATCACCAAAAGTAAATATTTTCTCCATGAATTTCACACCCAACTGTATTACTAGTAGCATAGCTGAAAAAGTGATTTTCTTAGTATGCTTTAGATCAATTCACAGAATCTCCTAAAAATCCTATCCTAAATATTAACCTGCTGTGTTCCTGCAACAATAGTCTTGCTAAATATATCCAGTATGAACAGAACAGAATATAATCAGATGGAAAAAATCAACTGGACTTCAAGTCAGTATTTGAACTTAGAAAATCTGGAAGTTAACGAACGAGTACATTAGTCTTCCATATCTCCAAAACTCCCTGGCAGCACAGCAATTTCTAAAAACAGTACAATTAGATACACAACCCTAAATTGCAAGACTATCTGCAAAATGCTAACATAACACTCAAAAATAAGTTTTTCTAGACCATTATCTAATTTTACCTGTGCTTATTTGAACAAATCCACCTTAGAACATGATTTCATGAAGATTTCAGTGCTTTTAAATTCTTGTTCTCAGTCCCTCAGTTCTGTAAAATGGGAATACTATTTTCTAATTTCACAACATACTGTGAAATTATATTCATTTGCAACTATTTCTACTGCAAAGAGAGGCATATAAAAGTCTATAAATAAACAACACTGTAAATCCTATTTATTCAGTGAATACTTGCCCACACTACATGGCAACTCTTCTTCAAAAAGTATGTTTGGAAGCTCAAGGGATAAAAACCCATATGTTTATCTCCTGTATAAGAATGTACAGAGAAGAATAAATTAGTTTAAGACATTCAAAATGGTACAAAGACTGATTTAGCTGGTGTATATTCCTCTGGTCTATGTAGCTGAAGGTGATACAGTATGGTTAGGTTCAGGCAAAGCAAAACAGTGTGAGTTAGGAATCCTTGCCAGGTATGAGGACAATTTTTCACAAGATATGTACCTCTGATTTATCTCCCACCACCTCTGAGGCTTAAGCAAGACTAAAGCTTTCTGTCGTATTTATTGCTACATCCTACATCTGTGATTTCAGACTTTTCTTTCTTTAACAGACCTTCTTATGCTGCTTTGGTACTCTTTGCTCCTGTCCACTCACTTCTTCCCGCTGTCTCCTCAGGTTCTACCCCCGCACTCAGACTCCTCAGAGCGATGAGGTGGACAACATCATTACTTCTATCTTTAGCAACAGCATGCCAAAAGAGAGGAGTGAAAAATCCTGGAGGATGACACAGCAAGAGGACCAAGGAAAGGTTCCTTAGTCCCCCCACCATTCAGGACCTTGTTGCCTTCTGTAGGTCTGTTTTTGGCACAAGAGTCCAAACTCACATGCCTGGCAGAGACTGTGAGTCTATGTTGAACTTCATCCTATATTTGGGCACACTTTACCAGTCGAGTACTGCTACTAACAGAAAGAAATTGCTACTAACATATATTAACCATTCAGTGCTTCACTTACTGTTTATAATAATATAGCTACTTTAAATAAACATGGCACCTCAAAACCACACTTGCCTGTATTTTCCTTTAATACCACGCCAAGTCCAGCATCTCTAACATATTTTGTGAAGGGGACAAGAAACAAACATGGGGGTTTCAATATACTGTGTAATTGTTTTCTATGTTTGCTCTGCCCATCAGCACCTTTCCTATATAAACAAGATAAAAAAAATGAAATTCAGATACTGAATCTTTCTCTCAGTCTGAATTGTGAGAGCCTTTTGTCAACTGTCTGAATAGTACATGTTCTTTTCCCTAGGCTGCCATTAACAGTTCTCTATAAAGATCTACTAAAAAAAGATGTTTTAAAATAGGATGGTTTACAGATGCTTATCACAGACTCTGTCACCTTCACAGTATTTTGACTGTTTAATAGCTTTGGGAGACAGGATTCCAGTTGTTCCAAAGTTGCTCTTTCATATGCATGTTATTAAATGGCACAATTTTTATATGTAATATTCCTCTGCACTCATTTGCTAATTGTGAGGACTATTCCTTTTCTCTAAGCATCAGTTTACCATGACATCAATACATTTTGCTCACGGAGTTTCAGCAAGACTGAATCTTATACATTGCAAGCACAAGGAAGTGCAACTAAGAGTTCAAATTCTTATGCTCCCTCTTGCAATGGATTTGGATATGTGAATTAGTAGTTTATGGATCCACTAGCAATTCATCCTCAGTTGAAGTTTTAGTGTAGCAAAACACAGGACTATAAGGAAGTGGAACCCTCCTGCATTACAATCCTCCATCTTTAATAATATAGAGAAACCAGTTGTTTCAAACTTAACGGATTTGGTTACAGTTTAAAGCTATTACTTCATTTGCCCACAGTAGACCAATTGGATCCTGATCACTGACTTCAAGCAAACCAAAACAGCTAAATCATATCATGTCAGTATTTGTAAATCTTCAGTAACTATATATATCTATATTTCTATATGTATAGATATATGTATAAAATTTATTGCATTGAATACAGAAATGTAAACCTCAAATAGGAAGAGAAAGGTAGCTATATTTTCTTAACAATCTGATAAAAAAAACTTAAAAATCTGAAGCAGACGACAAAAACAGTGAATATGACTAAAATAATAATACTAAAAAATGAGCACCCATAGAGTCCAGAGGGGCACAAATTACTTTTCTTCTAAGAGCAGTTCTCCAGACATGGCTGAACTGCTCTAACAGACCTGTGTAAATTCAAATATCTACACAGACATCCTACTTGATCCAGATCACCAATTCTTTTCTCCACCTTCCACCTATTGCCCCCAAAAAAACAATCAAAAGAACTCTCTCCCCACCAATCTGAGCAGCCTCTTATTCTTTTCAATCTACAAACATGGCAGGTTTACATAAAACTTCAATTCTGTATCTTTTTATTTATTCTGTATGATTGTTATTTATCATGTGATTTGTCCATTGTAGAAAATGAAGGCATGAACGAAGTAAGAAAGTAGATATAGATATAATTGTTTGTGATTTTGTATTTGTTAGGGATCTATCCAGGAGATGACTTCATAAAAGTTAAGCTTCAATTCCTCTGACATCTTCTGAAAAGAAGACAATTATAAAGAATTTTAAATTAAAAAAAATTGTGTTGAATACTTCAGAACTGGTGATATGTAGACATTAAATATAAATATCAATTGAAAAATCAGGAAATCTAGTGGTCAATAATGTAGTTTTCAAAAAATAAATGCAAAAGAGCAGGCATGTGGATACTGCAGGGCCATAAAGGTAACAGTTCCTCTGCAGGCATCAATCAGAATAAAACTACAGAGAATGCAAAGTTTTTTTCTTTGCTTTCTTCCTATTGCCTATAACTCTCTATAACATCTACCCTGCTTCTCAAGGCATGATAATCTTGGGGAGATTGATAGGGTTAAACAGGTCTAAGCAGATAGCTATGCTTTCAACTCTTTTACCCAATCAGAATGTTCCAATTTCCAAAAGCATTTTATAATCAGATTATACCATGCTGACATTTATATACAAATTACAGTGTTTCCATGTATCATAACCCTTATAATCGCGAGCAGCTTTAGTAGAATTCTCAGTGGAAGACTGCTTTGATAGAAAATCATTTCTGTCCTCCCAGTTAATTACTGATTTTTTTCCACCAATTAGAAATTTGAACTCAATCCCACAGATTTATAATTTACAATCAGTAGCAAATGCATACAAATTACTCTTGCTTCTGTTTTAAACATGACTAAAAGTTCAATTTATTAAATGTTAAATCATATGAAATATCCACAGTAAAATGCTGTGTAGTAAAACCTTCTCTGGCTACTGGAGAATACAGAATAGTTATTTATTTTAACTAATCAATCTTAAAAGCTACCAAAGGCTTTTTTACGCTGGGTAAAAGCATATGTGTTTGCACTCTAACCTACTAGATAAGTATTGCTAATTTAGACTCTTAATCAATTTAATTTTTTTAAAAAGAACTAAGATAAGTAATACAAGTAGAAAATGTAGATTAAAAAAGGGATGATTACTTGCTTAAAAAAGAGCCAATAAGGCAAAGAGAGAAACATTAACTTAGATTTCCTGCTCTAGTAGTTCAGAATCATAGTAGACTGAGATTTCAGAATTCACCTCAGTTCCAAGGAAACACATAATTACGCTGTATTTCTCTGCATTTATTTTCTTCCTTCACTCTCCTTCCCATCTGACCCTCCAGATCATATATGAGTTTTTACAGGATAGGACTCCGTAACTGGATGATTAGAAAATAAACAAATAGAGGCAAATCATTGCTACTTGCACCTATGATCATGGATACAGATTACGCATGTATGAATGCTCCCAAAGTTCAGCAGTGCTAAAAAGAGTGCAAAATTCATATATCTTCCTGGAAGCCTCTTCAGCAGAGTTTATGAAAGTCTACTCAGCAGACTTAACAAAAATGTTTCTAAGTCTCTTTTTCCAATTATTAATAAATCATAGAATATAGAGGTGATAGCTATACTAAAAATCACTTGGCAAAACTGACTTTGTTGCATTCCAGTTAAGACAACTACACGTACTGCTTTTTAACAGTTTTCTTATTTGTTAATGCACTATAAAATATAATTAATAAAGAACTGTTGAAAACTTGTTTAGATTAATAGAATGCTTTCAAGCAATTGTAAAGTGAAGAAACGTGACTGAATATATAAAGGAATTATCTTATGTGCAATGGATAAAATACTGCAAGTGATGATAAAAATAAAATTGACTTATTAATTAACCATAACTCCATTTTACTGATTTGCCCTCAATGTCATCAACAAGTAGATGACAAGTAGATCTTATTTAAAACACAGTTAAACAAAAAGAAAAATCCAGTGCTATGACTTGAACTGATGACACCTAGATTCAAAAAGCTTTTACACTATGGTTAAAGGAAATTTTCCAGTTGTTGCAAATACAAATTACTTTTTGGCATTCTTTTCAGAACGAAGACCATCATAACTACATCTGAGTAACAAATTCAGAGCAGCAATTGTTTCAATAATTAACTTATTGTAATGCTTTCTCACCCTGCCTGGAGAAGAGCTGGCCACTTTTACACTCCAGGCTATCACCAGTAATATGTCAGAAGGTGCTCTTGGGAATCTAATGAGGTCTGTTATTACAAATATTCATATCCAATTGATGGCTTGATCAATTTTCCTGATCTTTATGGTGGCATTTTCCCTTACTCTGGTTCTGGTTTTAATTACACAAGATTGCCATTATAACAAAAGACATAAACACTTCATAGCTAAGCTTATCTTAATACCGGCCTTAAGGAGAAAATTCTTTTACTTGCAAAGGAAAACAGTAGACTGTAAAAGCTTTCATATCCATAGCAGTACTGTGAGCATAAGCGCCCATAAACTTTAGTAAATACAAACTGTGAAGTTACTATAGTTAAAAACCTTTCTATATACATCAGGTATGTATCTGATTTCTATAAAAAATATATATATGTACTTCCAGCACAATTCTTTTACCCCTAAACCAACATAGTCAATCCTTAAATATGTTTGAAATAAAAATTTTTCAGCCCCCTCACTACAAAATGGAAGTTCAGGCCTGACAATGTACTGAATAAACAAGCGCATCATGGACTAGATAGTCATGAACAACATGATCAAGCTTAAGGCAGTAACAATTCAGAAAACAGTTATTTTGTACATAATAATTTGTATGTGCATTGAAATATCAGGACTGTAAAATATCTATTATTGCTAAAAGGAGATATTGGATCTCCTGAGCTCTTGATAATATTGCAATTGCTGTTTCTTTAAGTGACTTCTCTAAGGCCTTACACTATTTAATTTTCTCTGTATCAGGAACTCTTCAGCTACAGTAACTGGAACTGTCTTCAGACGAGAGAGCAGAATGGAGCCCTTGGCACAGTCAAAATAATCACAGATACAAACATACAGGGATGTTTTGCAGTAATTCACAGTGTAGAAGGGACTTTGAGGAAAAGCAAGCTTAAAGTCGCTTTTATGCTGTTATACAACTTTCTTCTTTGCTATGTGGGGCAAGCCAGCACTACAATTTACTGCTTCAAAAACTTGCAGGTCAATTTACATTAAAAAAATGATAATTTTTAAAGAATCTTTCTCACTTTGCCACACTGATTTTTTAATTTGATTTTCTAAAACACTGATGTAAAGTTCCTGTCATACACTCACCCTTGAAACTAGGCAGAGCCCAGTTATGAACACACAGTTACACAAGACAAATTCAGCAATTCAGGGTTTAAAAGTACTTCTAATATGAGGTTTCAATATTAGTTAAACAGCTCTCTAAAAAACCCCGCTGCCTTTAGTTTATTAATCGCTATTAGTGTCACCTTGATACACACTCATTTTCTTATTGACATCATCATATCCTGCTGCCATGGTTTCAAAACATCACAGATTACTAGCTACTAATGACAGAACCATAAGGTTTGCAGATATATATTATCCAAATTAGTCTCTAAAATAGTTAGAAAAACCCTGAACGAAGCAGTTTCACTCAGACTCTCTGAGTCACCATGCTGCTGGACCTACTGGCATACAGATTAATTCTAAAAGATTAATTCTCTTTGGCTAGAATTCCTGATATGATCATGGAAAGCAGTATTACTTGTCCTACCAAAATACTTGGTGGCTGAATACACTGTGATTGCCTCCACGAATGTTCCTCTTCTTGCTCTCTGCCAGAAAACCATTATTTATTATTTACATTAACACAGCATTTAAGAATTGTTATCATTCGTAGTGCAACGAGCTGGACAAACACAGAAAAAATGGTCAGTTCTTGTCATGCTAGTCCTGAATGGGAGGCATGGAAAGAGCTTATCTGAAACATCATTCCTTTGGGTTTGTTAGCTCTGATTAAATCTGGCTTTACAAATCTATTTACATCAAAGTTTATACTAAATACTAGGTAAGTGTAAAGATGAAAACAAATGTATTCTAGCAAAAGGAAGGAGTAAATTCTTGATATTTAAATTCAAAATTCATTACAAATGAGGAGAATAAAACAATAAATAATTTTTCAAGACTGCTTTTCATAATAAAGGTCCCTTCTAACTGCTACAGCATCTTCTCTGGCTTAGGAAATATAAGGAAATTAGTGCCCCCCTAATTCACAAGAATGACTTAATCTTGAGGGCTTTGCTAGTTACACTCTCCTTCTTTATTCCTTTGTTTAAGGGTCACTCATCTATTTTCCTCTCAGACTGGCTTATGTTACTATTCAGTGTACATGTGTCAAGAAAGTTATCTTCCACTTCCATCCTTTGACTAACTCTGTTTCTTCTGGCTTAAATAACGTTTCAGGTGGCCACAATATTTTCAAGAGTATTACAAACCATGGATCACAGCTCTCCCATGGATATATAAGTTATGGCCAATAAGAAGTTTTCACTACTTGCATATCTTATCAAATTCACAATCTTTAGTTTATCTTCATAGGGACCAGAGACAGCCTATTAATTACAAAGCTACAAACTTGGCATTTAGAGTGCTCTCACCCTTCCCTCACAGCACTTGTCAGTTTTGGGCTCCTGCCATCACCACTATACTATAGAAAATCAGTAAATCAGAAATTATTACAGGATTCAATCAGTTTTCCAAGTGCTTAATTTACTCAATAAGAATTTCATGGCTTCTAAAATTATTTTCATAATCTTCTTTAGCCCTGGTTTCGCATTCTACATATTCTGAAATAAAATACAACCTTTTGAAACACAAACCTAGAGATTTAGCTTAGATACATAATACATAAGGTGCTCCCCAACTCTGCCAATAAAATAGTTTAATTTTATGCTTGAAACCTTTAGTAAAAAGTTAAGGTCAGTGTATTATGTGAGATCACTTGTGATTATCTGTCTTCTCCTTCAGCATGGATCAACTCCAAAAGAGTCCTGAAGATACACTTGCACTTGTATAAGCTGTATGCACATTTTTTCATATTTCATAACCTTGGTTTTTATAGTCTTTCCTTTACATGAGCAAGTACATCTCATGATCAGTGAGTGTATCACATGCAAATTCACTCAGCTGGAGTTCAATGCATTTACTTATTCAGCAAATGAACAAGCGCTTATTTAAAACATGAAGAATTGTATTGTATGTGTCTTAGTGTTTTTTCTACTAGCTCACAACAGCTAGTTCTATGCTGAAGTGAAACTGAAGTACCAGTCCTGTACTTTGATAATTATACTTTCTCACGGCACAATTGCTATGACATGTCCTTACTGTTAAAGTTCAGACTGGTGTTAAATTTAGTATATGGAGGTACTGTAAATAACAGGCAAATCTGAAAAACACAGATTTCTTGATCATTTTGGCTCTACATTGCTGCCTGCCAGTATCAATAGTTACAGAAATCCATTAAGGGTAGCCTGAAATGATAATTATACATACATGTACACACACACACACAGAGAAATATATGTGTATATATGGCCTAGTCACATGAGCTTTAATGCACATGGCTGAGCCAATTTTTCCCATTGTCTGAATCTCTTGAGGTTATGGGAACTAACCTGACAGTGTTTAAAAGCAGCTCATGTCAGTCAATCAGTTTATCTCAAGAGACAGCTGTGAAAGTTGACTTGGATTCAACAAATATTGTATGCCATGTGGATAGATGCCTAAAAAATCAGCTAGAATAGGCTACTTAATTAAAGCCATATGTTCTCATCAGTTACGCACTGTGCACAGAAGCAGCTGGTCACAAGTTATATAACTTACGTGCAAAGTGCTAGTAAACTCTTAATATGGGAAATTAATGTCTAGATGACATACTGACAGTGCTGTTTGGTACCCTAACATACTTGGATGTACTCTGTCCAGGTTCAACATTGTATTATACTTAGATGCTTGCAACAATGTTATTTAAAACATGATCAAGTGCAAGGTAAGACCAATAAGCCTCAGAATTTCTTGTAAGGCAGTACAGATCATTCACAAATTAATATAAAAATAGCACTAACAATTAGAATTACCTGTAGTTGTCTGATGACCAGTGTAGCTGGAGTTCAAGTATTTGATTGTTTAGTTATTCTGTAGCACCAAGGGTTTTAACTGACCTGTGAAATCAATAAGACTAAAAAGTTCACAGGCAGATCCCTATATCCAGAAAAAAACACTGAGTGAGGGCTAACTACTTATGACTTGGTAGTGATTGCTAATTAAGTGATGCTATAATTACCATTGACATATAGTATTAAGTCATGAAATATAAAAGCACTTCAGCCAGATAAAGGGGCAAGCCTTTTGGTTCATTAGGAAGGCTGGGTAGAAAAAAGTTCCCTAGGCTTTTGTATGAAATACTGACTTCATCTGGCTGACTTTGAGAGAGGTAAATACAGAGACACTGCAGAAAGCAGAACTGTACAGATCAGTTTTTTGGGTTTATTTCCTTTTTTAACAAACAAAATATATATAATCTGGTGTGAATACAGAATTCTAGTGAAAACCATTAAAATTCCAAATTATGTATGATATGTGAAGGAAAGTGTTTGCAAGCAATGGCTCGTAATCAGCCAAAGACAACAGCGCAACTTCACAGACAGGTTTCACGGTAGAATTACATGGGGTCCTACCCTCTGTGGCATACGAGCGCCACTTTCCAGAAAGGCTGCAGCTTGACCCTTGCTTGAGAAAACAAACCCTGGTTCTCCCTTCTATCAAGCTTTAGGTCCATTCCCTTTCCAAGGGTGGTTATGACTGGACAAAGCAGAAGAACGATTTCAAGCAGCAGGATAGGAAAGCTATCAGAATAGGAACGTATTGACTCTCTATCTGATGGGGCTATCAGCTGAAAATACTTCTGTCTTTCAGCCCACGGACTGCAGAAAAATATTGCATAATAATGCTGCCCTTGGCAAGTCTGATAACGATGTTATGCGTTTATCTACAAGAAGACAAACTTTCATCCCTGTTCTAAAACAGGACAAACGAATGTAAAATTTTATCATGGGCTTTTAGACTTAACAAGATTGTGCCTTCATAGCCAAATGCTTGCAACATAAAATTTGCTGAATACTAGAAAGGTATGCACTGCTCTGGGCACAGCACTAGAAATAAAAGGTCTACAGGTCTCTTAATCATTTCACTAAATTTGGACTGACATAAGACATCTTTATACACTGACTGCATTACAAGGAGCCTTACTGCAAGTGAAAATATAGCCTACAATCTTCTTTTTTTCCATTGCCATTACTATATGTTTGGTATCCATTTGAGACACAGGCAACCTGTATGACCTCTGTTCCTTGTATCTGTTATCCACAGCTATCTATCTTCAACTAACAATACCAATTTGTGTTTTACTATTGTGAGTTAAATAGAAGTGTGATAAAACTTTCCCAGACACAGAATCCAAAATACACTTAGTGCTTCTAACTGGTTAGCTGTTAGGTACATATGTGTGCATATAGAAATGTTAGCATAAAATGGAGATTTTATATCCATCCTGAGGGAATTTACATTCCTCCCACAAAGTGGTAAATATCTACATATTTTCAAGAAGGATATCAGGCCCACTATGTGATCTTCTAGCTTGACCAGACCAGTCAGGCTATGTAATATAGCCTGGAACTAGAGGTTTCAACACTTTCATACGTGTTTCCATTTTGCATTTGAAATTTTATGCAAATTAATGGCAAGCAGGAGCTTCCTGAAAGTCACTTCTTAGGGGATTATAAAATGCCCAATACAATTCTATTACTAAATGCAAAAATCTGTGTTATTTTGCTCATGTTTTACATTCAGAAACCTTATTTTTTCAATCTAACTCAAAAACGATCTTTAACTGCAAGGCTTAGTTTTTCTTGGCAGCTGACCATAAATTATCAGAAGGCAATCAATAAATATACATGTTAAAACTCAATGACTGTAGCCATCAAAACAGTCATTGGAATATTTATACTCTGTGAAACAAGGGAATTATAGAAGCTGTCACTCTTCTTGACAGGAAAAGATACCATACATGCTGTTTAACTTCAAATAGAGTTAAAGAGAAATAGTACACAAAACGACAGAGCTTCACACAGTTTAAGCAGTGAGCCAAGGGTGAGGAAGACCTTATAATTATTCTGTGTTGCTTTTCAGCTGAATTTCACAAATGTACATGCTCTTTTTCTACAGCATTTTCACTTACTCTTTTTGACCAAACTCAAAAATTATTCTTGCCATTAACCCTTCTTCTATATTGCCATATGAATCAACTGGACCTTTTAAATCCAGTAGCCTTTAAATAGCGCAAATGAAGCTCCACATGGCACATATTAGCTCCAAATGGTTTCTGAATTTTCAAACAGAAAAGGGAATAAAAGCTGAAGAGATCAGCTAAGATGATGTGATCAAGGAGGACATTTTAAGAATGGAACTTTGGGAACATTATGAACCATCCAATGTAGAAATACGTAATAGGGTTCAAATCAAGTAGTAGCCTGCTTTTTAAACACCAAACTGTTATACGCTTTAGGTTTGTAAGAAATGGGAAACTTCCATACTATTTTTCCATATATTTCACATAAAATTTTTTTAAAAATCCCTCTGATGACTTGTTGCAGATAAAAAAAAGAATGATTTTAGGTATGCAAAAAAGGTTGCTTAACAAGTATTTTAGTCATTGTGATACTATTATTACATGATATTATATGTTATGATATGATATACTTAACTATTACTACTGCAATTATTGCAATATTTTTTTAACTCTATTGCCTTCTACAGTAACTCCTCCTTTGCTTTGCATATGCATATGTACCTGGACATTAGGTGGAATTCCTCTTCCTACGCGTACCATACACAGTATGGTAACAGATATGCTGGAGCAGTGAATGAGCGCAGGCAGCCAGAGGAACTAAGAAGCAAGTGGCCAGCTCCAGCATTTTACAGCCAGGAAGGACTAGTCCCGGCTGCCCTAGCAGCCCATGGCACTCCTGTATGCTGCTGCTTCCTCTCTCAAATTCCTCTGGGAAGGGAATTCTTATAATTGAACTGAATGAAAAAGGTCCCACTAACGAAGGATTCACTAGTACACTGATGTCTCTAACAGTTCATAATGATTTTCTACATAAATAGGAAATAACATTCAACATTGCAGTTCCTGAATAAATCCTGTAATTTCTTCCTAAGCTATATTACATATTTATGAAACTGTACTAACTTGAGTTGAAATCTGAAGTGATGAAAGTATGTAGATTGTCCCCATTATCAACTACCTTCATTCTTAAATATCTATGATTTATGTCCACTCTTGATTTGTCAAGTTTCAGTTTACTTCTTGAGGATCTTTGCTTTTTTAAGGGACTGTTGGCTACCACATATTTTGTCCCAATTAAAGTACACTTACACTGATCTAGTTGTCTCTTAACTGTCTTCTCAAAAAATAGATTGAGCTCTCAAAGCTTGTGAACCATCCCTGACACTGTTTTCTGAACTCTCTTGAATCTTTCAGCATCCTTTTTGAAATGTAGATGCCACAACTGGACAAATTAACCAGGACTGCATACAGACCATTCTAATTTTACTAAATATTCCCCACAGAATAAAGTCAAGGATCATATTTGCCTTTCTAACAACACATCATAGTGATTACTAAACATGGCCAATTAGGGATTCAGAGTTGCTGCTTCAGAATATACAGCCTTCCACACCACAATGCACATGCTTCATTTCTAGGTATCTGATAGTGTTAAAACATCAGAATTAATATTATTAATAATAATATTATTAATATTAGCTGATGAAAATAGTTACTGCATCCAAGAAATAAAAAAAAGAGGAAAGGCTCATTTCAATCAATCTTACACATTAAGCGGTTTATTCCTTGAGATACGCCATTGCAATTCCCAGTACTTGGTGTCTGAAAAGTGCTGCTAACTTTTCTGACAGGCTGAAGTGTACAGTAATTAATGACAGGGAACTTAATCTCAAGGAATACATTTTATACCCCAGTATTGAGTCAATCATGATGTTGTTCAATGAGAAGAACGGAGTTCTTCTGCATTATCTACTTTGTTCAAAGTGATATTTAAGCATCTGACTTAGGAAAGCCACAGATGTGCCTTTAAATTCTAACTGAATGTGTCTATTATTTCATAGCATAGCCATGAAAGCCATTTAATAGCAAATTTGAATACTAACCATATGGACACATTTGGAACAAACCAAACACACTAGTAAGAATTCACCCATCAAAATATAGTAGAACCAATTTTCAAATGTATCCCAGAATCTGTCTGGTCCAAAGATACGAGTACTGGAACAAAAGGAAAACGTACAGAACTCCGTGTTCTGATGACAAAGAATGGCAAAAGGGATATTAAGGGTTTACAGATGTGAAATGTGCTGATTTATCTAAATTAATTTAGACAAAATTGATGCACTTGCTTGTGTGGTTGCTTTTAAAGTGGTTAAAGAGTGGTCAAAATTGATTTAGTTTAATTGGGTTAAGCTAAAACTGTTTTAGCCACTTTTAAACTGCTTCAGTGTCCAAACAAAGCAGTTGAACCTACTTAGCTAAATGGAATTAGAAGCTGATTTTGTTAAGCAGGAACAATTCCCACCACACACAAGTGACAGAAAAGTGACACAGTTAAAAAGAGAGAATGGTAAAGATGAGGTAATAATAAATAGATATTATAGGATAAATGAATGAACTAAGAAGAGGGGACAAGAGTGAAGGACTGAATACAAATGAAGATAGGATAGGTAGACAAATGGATAAAATAGAAAAGAAGGCAGAACAAAAGGCAGGAAAAAGAAGAGAGCTTTGACTTTAACCTTATTCTTACAGAACAAACTAGAATAGAAGTAGTAAAGACAAAATAAGGTTTTTATAAATCATACTTCTAAGTGCAACCATCCATTTCTTCCTCTGGCAAAGCTGCTATTGATTTTTGCCTGACTAAAGATTGAGCCTCTAATTTGGCTCTAAGAGTGGAAATTTGTTCATTCTTGCCATGTACCATCTCAATGAACTATTGTAAGAAAACATGCTTATTATGATCTTTTGCTAAGATGCCAGGTGGTAGCACTTATAACCTCTTGCTATGGGAGCAGAAAGGGGATTTATTTTCATTATTCATGAGAACCATTTTTTAAGGGATAACTAGTAACATGAATGCAGTTCTGAATCAAGTGACATGAAGTGTACTTACTTCTGGGGTTACAAAATGAAATAAGGTGAGGTAGTTATTTAAATTGGCAATTGCTTATAAAATGCAGGTACATTGTGGCAATAAAAGTTACAAGGACCCAAATTAATTAGCCACATGACTTTTATGTTTTGTTATACGTGTGTGTGTGTGTGTGTGTGTGTGTGTATAAATATATATATATATGTACATATACAGGTGCCATATAGTTAAAACTCATAGCTAATACTGTATGGTCAAATTCAGTCTTACATTCCATTGTAAGTCTCATTTTAAAATCTCATCTGACATTTCAGAAAAATTGATCTTCTTGATTATAGATCCCTTAGCCTGTTTCTGACCTGATCTGTTATGTGCACACAGAACAATATTATATGAACAAGGCTGCTTTGATTCTGGACTCACGCTCAGACAGCACGATGTATCTTTATTCACAGTATGGAAAATTCAGAGCCCTAATAACTTATAGATCATCAAAAGCTGACTATAACTAGAAGGTACAAGAAGATCACCACTATTTTATTTGTATTTAATAGTATAAAAGTAAAGCGTGCAAAGAGAGTTATGCCAATAAAATATTAATTTTATTCCACACACGTGGTGTGGATTTGACAGCTTAAGACAAAAGTATTTTGGAGGCAGTGTGCTCTTGCAGATAAAATTTGACTAAAATTCAGAAGATCTGATTCTGTTCCCAGTTCTACACCTGGCTTCCTGAATGGCCCTGGAAAAGTCACTTCAGTTATTAATGAAACAACGATAATGATACCTGCCTCCTTTTGGAGTGCTCCAAGGTCAAGAATTTAGTGAAAAGTATTACTAGTAGGGGCTATTGTCTGTAGAGTCTAGAAACTGACAGATGAGTGACCGCATCTTCTCTCTCTGCCACTACTATCCCTTTGCTTATAACTCGACACAGAAGCTTCAATATTATTGCAGGGTCAGATCATGCAGCATGTTAATTTTGTGCCTTATCACTGGTATACTTTATCCCGAAAAATAGCTTAAGTAACAGAGAGAGAATCTACCAGTCATAAACTTTACTCTCTGTTAAATCAGAGATTAAATAGTGGCTTATATGTCTTTCCTCCTTTCTTTTCAAGAAGTGAAGAAAGGATAAAACTCATACACTGTGCTCATTTTTTTATACATTTTTGTTCTCAGTAGCCATGATAAACAATGTAAGAGACTGTAATTTCAGCTAGTAAAACATAGCATTTCCCAGAACTGTCTACTGGTCTGTACATTTCACTGGTAGATAACATACTGTTTACATACATTTTGCATGCTTTTTTTAACACCTGTTTTTGCATGGAAGGGGAGATCATCATAAACTGAAACATTAAAGAGATCATACATTTAACAAAGTAGAAAATTTCAATATCCTTTTCCATGCATTTTGTCTGGGTGATGGATTAAGTTACATTGTAAGATTCAGCTTCAAGCATTATCGCACACAATTAGCCAGACATAATTAGACAGTCAAGTGAGAGAGTATTAGTCGTCACTCACTAAGCTTTTTCATCTTATGACCTGTACAGATTTCCATAAGGTGAAGGCCAAAATGGACTACAGCATTTTTATTTGACTAGCATTTATGAATTCATGTATCATTATCTAAATATTACCTTTGATTGGGATCTCATTAAAGGTCTCTCTGTCTCATATCAAAATGTCAATAATCCTCCTAAGATGGGAAATGTCATTTAACTAAGGCTGTACTAATAACTTCAAAAATGATCACAGAAAATGACTTTTTTTCTCATTAGACCCCCATTGTTTAGGTTTTTTCCTTCAAAAAATACTGCACTTTCTTCGGAGATATATTACAATGAAAGCAGAAAACAGTCTCTATTTGAAATGATAGTTGTCTTCCTGAGCTGAAGAGCTATCAAGGAACTCTCTCTTCTCATTCAAGACATTGGCAGGGTCTTTCCTCCTCTTGGTCTCATAAAATACTCAGTGTAAAAGTGACAGAAGGAAAGAAATAGGATCACCATAGCAAAACTCTCATTGAATTCATGAGAGACAAGTAGAAACCCAAAGTCTAAAGGGAAATGCTTTTTTAACATTACACAACTTGTAGCTAGGTGTAAGTTTATGGCTAGGTATATTCACTTTCCTGAAGATTCTCCAAGCATTTTTGTTTCTGATGCAGGGATGCTTCCTTCCCTGTAACCACAGCAGAAGTCAATTCTTCAAGTAGGCGATACATCAGTTGGATATGTCAGGTGACAATCTTTCCAGATGCAGTTTGCCTGTAATGGGAGAAGGGGAAAAAGAATTCTCTTCCCTAGCCAGCAGCTATGTGATTTTACAGATGCAAGGCAGCAGGCCTTTCCCCTCCTACTGCATGGGATCCCACTGTAAGGCCAAGGACAGCCCCTAGGCAGGAACCTCATTATTGGGATGGCACCATGGTCTGCCCTGAAAAGGGTGCGCTGTCTGCATTACACAGTTATTGAAGAGTTATAGTGTATATGTGACTTGGCAGTGCTGAACAAAGGTGCAGGTGCAAGCTTGTGCAGATCTTGCCATATTGCACTGTGTAATATGTGTTGATGATCCTGCATATTTCTAGATGAGAGCACCCTCTAGGGTGAGACTGCCTGGTAGGATGCACTGCAAGGCACTGACAGAAATGCGTGCTCTTTTGACGTTTACCCTGGTGTGTCACGTCAGCTCACCCAAGGAAAATTTGGCCTTGGTGACACCACCAGTACTAGTACAAAATTACAGCGTAAGGGCAACAATTATGACCCATTCTTTCAGGTGTTATAACCCTAAGGACTCTTGGAAGCATCACGAATACAAGAATGTGCTAAATTTTGCACTTAGAACTCTTGCATTAAATGAAGAAACTGTAAAATCTCATATAGTCAATAGAGAGCTCCTTGGCTATGTGTCTGTAGACACTCTTCTGTACAAATTGTTCTAGCAAGGACAAGGATTAACTTATGTTCAGTAATTTGCCTCAGGATCCACCTGGTTCAGATAGTAACGTAAG
The DNA here is from genome assembly GCF_036370855.1 of Dromaius novaehollandiae. NCBI lineage: Eukaryota > Metazoa > Chordata > Aves > Casuariiformes > Dromaiidae > Dromaius > Dromaius novaehollandiae. The sequence goes on along the minus strand of NC_088099.1, from coordinate 43,591,717 downwards.
ACTAAGTGTTTCTTGGCTAAATCATGCTCCTTCTGGGACTTTGCCATAAAAATGCAGAAAACATGCAGATCTGGAGATATAAAGAATAATTTTGTACCGCTGGAATCTCAGTTAAGCTACCAGCTCTCTAAATATATAAATAATGTTAAATGGCAGATAATTCTAGTCCTCTCATATTCTTAGATATTTTGCCCTTAATATTTTCCCCATATAAAAGAAATCATAGAATCAATAATGCACATTTTTAAAGGGCACAGATTATATTGTTATCATTATATATCTTGTGATGTGAACTCTTCTCAGACATATACAAGTCCCTCAGAACTAAAAGCTTCTTCCTGAATAGTATTTTGGTTTTTTTTTCCAAGATAATCTCTTCACTATTTGGGCCCTAGGTTAGGCACACAATATAGTGGACAACTAAGCACTAATCTCCAGTGCTTATTTAACATCCAATTCACACATCAGATTTGTCTTTTAAATTTGGAGGGGTACTCATTTTAAATCTCAGAATTCTATGTCTACTTCTCCTCTTTCTCTCTCTTCGGCCAGAATGCCTTTTTTTCTCTTTTATGATTTGTTATCTTTCTCTCTCATAGAAGCAAGAACAAAATGGCTTTGCTTACGCAGACAGACAGTTTTAAAGCATGCTAAATTGGAATCATACAATATTCATCTTGCACCCAGTGGATCCATACCACAGATGAATTTTCTAGTTCTAACAGCAATTTCTTACCTAGTCAACATATACACTGTTCTTCTAAGCCTAGCCAACCAAAGGTAAAAAGCAGGGGAAAAATGTTCCAGTGACTGTCATAGCCTGTTGATTTTCTAACCACTAAACAGTTCAAAGAAATTAACTAATTTAAGAATTTGTTTCTTAAGAGTATGTAATTTAAAAAATGTAAATTTCTTTCCATATAAAATTATATAAAATGCATCTCTCTCTTTGTTATCTGTAAGAGATCATATCTTATACTGTGTTCTCAGAAATTACTGTACTTCATGTCCTCAATGAGTAGTCATGATCATTGTTTCTTTAGTCAATCCCAGCTACAGACAGGCAGTCTGAAAAGGCCCAGAAGGGCTCAGTAGGACTCCGGAAGACCTGAGAAAGCAGAGTTCTCAGACAGAATCTTTTATGGGGTGGGAAAGGCTGCATGATGTTGTCAGGGAGAAGTTGATAAAATAATTCATTTACATAAGCTCATTGACATATACTATAGTTTTACATGTGTACACAGAGCATGTCAAGACATTCTTGTAGTTTAGCCAGGTACAAGGTGTCAGCATACACGTAGCCAACCCTATGCTCTGCACAGCTTGCACATATTTTATAAATTCCTTTTTCAGATGCAATTGACCTCCTCCACTGCTAGCCTCACATGTCTTCAGGATCTCTGCTTTTTCCTTCAGGTCATTTTCTCAGTCCTCTAAACTTCTTCCTACTTCTAGCTCAGTTTGAGACTTATAACCAATCTTTCAGCTTATTTACCTTACTCTTAAATATAAAGTATTGTTGGCTTTAACTTTCCTCACAACATTCCTCCTATCATTAACAACCAGAATTACAAGATCAGGATGAGGACTAAAACTTCAACTTCATTTAAATACAGCTACTTCTCACTTTGTGTGCAAAAACCCAATCATATTTTTCCTATATCCGTGACATTTCTTTTAAGAACAACTAACAATAACAGCATTAACAAGATGAACATACATCACAATCATATTACGATAATATGAATGAAATACTATAATGTACTCTTAATCATTACTTGGTACATTGCAAATTTCATATGGAGAAAATAATACCTTACATATATAATGAATAATATTGTACTAGGACTAATATAGTTGTAAGTTAATTATACACTGTGTAGCTGATTTAGTTGCATTTAGCTAAGGAGCTGTTCTGAGCTCAGTGCAGATTAATTATGTCTTTAGGCATATACTCTCATTTATAACTGTCACTTGCGACAGTAGCTGCTGGCTAGGCTGCTTTATAGTCAATTCCTTTACAAAAACAAAAGTAAAAAAAAAAAAAAAACCACCCCAAATCCACCAAAATCTCTGAACATCCCAGAGGTTTCACGAGACTCAAAATCTCTACGGGCTCAGGTAAACACTAGAAGAGTGCAGGTTTTATTTTACTGCATTTCTGCCCACAAAACACCTTTTATAGTATCTGCTTAGTAAAATTATAATGCCTCATTGTATTTTATTTAATATAATTAGCTCTGTCAATCACAAAATTTAACATAAATCTCCTCAGAACTATTTTATAAATAGCTGTATCTTCCAAATCCATTATAAATTAAAAAAAAGGATTTAGGTAAGTGCCAATGACTTTCCCAATGAATTTTCTTAAAGTTTTTACTGACTATAGGAAACAAGTCCCTTTCTAGTCTTTGATTCTACATCAGGTGAATAATTTTGCATGACAGAAATGGGTAATAAGTGATAACAAGCGCATGAGTTATTCATAAATCTAAAACTAGGGAGTCTTTCTCTCTCTATTCAAGGTATTTACCATTGTTCTAACCCCGTCATGAAAAGTTAAATGAAGAAGAGCCTCAAATATCTAACATGCCAAAACAAAAATGAATCTATGTAGGAAAATAAGGAAGAAGGAAGGAAGATAAAAAGTTAGACACACTATGCTCTTACATGTCTATACTCTTTTAAAACTTTGGAGGTTTTATTGCAATTAACTGCTAACATAAAGAACAGAAAAAGGTTGTGTTAACATTAACATTTTGGTTTGCAGAAGTAGTGAAGTTTTAAAGTAAATCCCCCAATTGTTCCCATTTCCTGTAACTCTGTTTGCAGAGAAAATTTGATTCATTTGAGCTGATTTCTTCTGTAGGAAACACATTTAATGTGTGTCTACGTGTTTCTCCCAAAATACAGGGATACACAAGCTCAAATCAATGACTAGTCTTATAGGTAACTTTGAGACAAGCATGTTCCAGGACAGTTCAGCCTAAGGGAACTGACTTTATCCAGTCTGAAACAAAACTCCCAGACTGCATGCTGTGTAGATGTGTGAGCCTCAGCCTCCGTTGCTTCAATGTACCGCTATACCCCTACTGAGCCAAATTACTTGCTGACATGAATGTAGCTAAAAGAACTGGAGTTTCACTGATCCTGATAAAAAACCTACAGTGAATCCATCTCAGCTGTCAGTAATCTCTCTGCGAGAAAAAGGAAACTGCACATACAATTCTCAATCTATCTAGATGATATACATATTTTTAGGACGCACTCACATTTTAGCAATGTTACGAAAATGAACAAAAAGAAAAAAAATCTTTCAGATAATAGACAATAGGAATAATTTAAATCCTTAGAATTTCTTTATACTTACATAAAACATGAGAAAAGGTATTTCAGAAAACTAAAATTATTTGTAGTGGTAAGTTACACTAAGTAGTAGAGTAAGGGTGAACCTTCAGCTCTTCACTTGAGTGTAGCTTTTACCCATTACATACAGCACAGTGCAGGTCTCTTGCTATCCTGATCCACATTATGAAAGGCAGGAGGTTTTGCTGGCAAGAGGGATGACAAGGTAAACTAAATCCACAGCTGTGGAAGAAAACAAGCTAGCTTGAAGTGCTGACATCAGTGTTGCAATATAGGTATTCCTTAACTCTAAGACTCAGTATTCCCAGCTACGGAATTCGCATTCTGCATGTCCACGGAAACATTATCCCACAGCAGAGAAGGGAAACCTTCAGAGAGGCTCTTATTGCTCCTTATCTGTGAATATCTACTACAGCTCTAGCTTTCCAAGGCACATGGTATGTGTTTGTGCTTTCCAGCCATAAGAAAAAAATAACCACTTCAAATATTTTATGCCCAAAATCTCTGCAGAAGAATTTTAATAGCTACAAAAGCAGAAAAGAGTAAACATGATTCAAACATGTAAACTGCAAAAATCTGTAAGAATGACTACTTTCATAAAAGATTAGTAATGTTTGGTGATTACAAGGTAACAAGGAAACTATAGCTCAAACTACCAGCAATTTGAGGATAACATAATGTTTCAAAACGGGATTGGAGCTGTCTGAAGAGACCGGTTCTCCAAGACAACATAAACCTCTTCACAGATGCAACAATCACTCCTACAGAATTGGCTGCAGGATTGAAGCTTATGCTATCATATACCCAATATCAATATGGTTCTTTTAAAACTATATTTACATTCATACATGGATGAACTGTTCATTCTCTTAACCCTTTTGGAGGAAAAAGAAGAGTTTTGGATTACAGAGTGATAATATCGGTTATTATGTAATGTTCTTTCTCTCACTGGCACAGAAATAATACAATATATAGCAGCATGCCATTAGCACATTCAAAGTGATGATTACGATTCACCAAATCATTTAAGCATGTGCTTATGTTCATATCAGTTCAGCAAACCAATAAACATGATTTTCAGTTATGTATACACACAAATCTGGCTATAATTGACTAGCTTACAGCAAATGCCCAGATTTAAACATGTGCATTTGTCCAGTCATATTAATGAGATTGTAGAAAATGGTTAAAAAATTTACCATGTTTAACTGCTTTGCTAGATCAGGAGTGTTTACACACATACTCAAATGTCATGTTGAATGAGCATAAAGATGAAAGTACATTGAATCAGGGCCTAAACAGCTAATTTCCACAGGAGGTTTTCACACATTGTTAGAAAAAATTCCCTCTGACCACTGTGAACGCAAAACGCTGTGAGGCTTTGGAACTTCAAAATATATGGTTACTGCAAATCCTGAAATCCTTCTCTTCTGTAAATAACATACCATAATAAAGTAATTGTTTGTAGAAATCAGGATATTCTGAAATAAGGTAGATGAAATAGAAGACTATGGGACCACATTATCAGCTAGACTTAGACTCTGGCATTTGCGAGTTAAAATCCTGATAGCCAAACTTCTATTCATGCTAATGAAAAGTTCTCTTGAGAAACAAGCCAACAATAACAAATTATTTTAGGTAAGATTTTTCTTCCAGTTACACAAAAAAGAATTAGAAAGATGTAATGGAAGTGGAGGTTGATGACTTAGAGCATAGCGATGGGGAAGCAGACCCATAACAAGTTCAAATTTATGATTATGAGAATTAAGCAGACATATTTTTTCCCACTGGCAGAATAAGAGGCTCTTAGTGACTGGTTAAGGCTGAAGGATATTAAATCATGACCATGCAAATATCTATTTGATAGTGCACTTGAATAGTAATATATTAGGTGTCATAAAAGTGCACTTGTCTTTGTCACGGACCTTTGCTACTTTCTGACAATTTTGCAGAGAACACATACTGAATATAGTAGTATTAGGATGAAAGAGGTCTCCTGTCTGTCTGACAACTGCTTTTTTTAAAAGAGCATTTAATACTGACTTGTTTCTTAAAGAACTTAGAGAATATTTCAAGGTACATTCAACAGTCTTCATTGCCTGAACTATATATACTTGCAGAAAACACTGCTGTAGATCATCTAGTTCAGAATATCACCACATTGCTATGAAATCAATATTACATGTTGTAAAAACTGAATGGAAGGCTGAGGTATTCTACTTGTATGAGTTCTGTTTTGGCATTAAAATTCGGTATCTGTTGATGTTAGAAAAGAAGTCATATTCAACTAGTGGCAGTTTCTGAATTGCCATGTACATGTTAATCAAATGGACAAAAACAACAGATGGAACAGGAATCTGGATATCACAGTTCTCTTACAGGTAACTGTCTTAATTATTGTCCTAGAGTGTTACACTCCTCCTTGTTTCTCCAATATGTTTTTGTGTAGGTGTTTGCATATGCATTCAAAGTTTCAGCTGAATGGAAGATAATTGTATAAATCCTGTCTTGGTGAATAGAGAGATCAGACGTTTTCCTTACGTTATGTATCTTGTGAAAATGAAAAAGTCTGAGTAATACTAGCTATAGCCTTAAGCTTTCTAAGGAGCATGATTCTGTCAACAAGAACTCTCAAAGAACATATGCAGAAGAGCACCAATACTAAAAATTCCAAGTAAGTTTAATAAACTAATATGTGCATGAGGCTGATCAAGGGCAAAGCAATTCAGGATCTACAAAGAAAGTAAGCCTCTAAGGTACTCTGCTATTATCCTAGCAGACAGAAGCCCTTGTAGTCCTTTTGGCCTGACCATCAGGCAACATTCATAAGTATGAGTAGATAAGATCCATATGTTCTCTACACATAAAACAGCTACATAACCTGATCAAAAGTAAGAGAAAAGTTAGTTCAAAATTCAGATGAGATCTGGCCAAAAATTCAGAAGGAATCTGGCCCAGCAGGAACAAAATTGAGATGGAAATCAGTAAGTCTCGCAACTAGTCATTTATGCAGAACATTTCTAATTAAACACAAGAATATACAGTGGTTGCTCATATAATCTCTACAGCTGCCATCTGTAAATACCTATTATTACTATAGCATTTGGTTTACTCCTAAACCTTGAATACTGCAATAACACCAATGAGAATTGCTATTATTATAGAATGGTATCTTTACTGTTTTATATATGGAAAGACAGACTATGCCATACTTCAGCTACTATAATTTGTCTCAAAATCGATCTCAGTGATGTTTCTTTCTGTGCAAACTTGTACTAGAAGACAATGCAGATGTTTGCAAGTTTAGTTTATTACGCTCCAACACTCTAATTACAGAGCTGCAAGAGGCTAAGTAGCATATGCTCTGTAATACCCTATGTGGTTATAACAATTTAAATTATAGTTAAAGAAAGCTGTTAATAGTTTATCTCCTATTAACAACAGATAAACTTATGATTGGTTTAAAAGGTAAAAAATAATAAAGAAAATATAGGAAGAAAATCTTCACAATAACAGATTTTTCTGTAATAGTACTGATTCATGCTCACCTAGTTTGGCTCCATAAAGGGTAAACTCTAAACTAATTCAGTGGAAGAACAGTAAGTTTAAAATTATGCTTGATTCTGGAAAACCTACTTTAAGACTCTTGTCTTAACAGCAGTGCATATCTCTGCATAAGTTCTTCCAGCATTATTACCCCAAAAATGGAAAATAACATTTAGGGCCATAAGTAGCTATAAAGCAAGTCAACGGGAGATAGATGAATTGTTCAGTATACACATTATTATTAGCCCTTTTAAGATCAGTCATATTAGTATAATTAAACCATATTTTTCACTTAAATACTTTTACATTTTCAAGCTGTTTACATAATAAGCATAAAAAATGAGGTTCTAGCAAAATTGGCTGCTGCAGAATGATGCATGTTACTCAGCTGTGCTTTTGATTTGGCCTAGAGCTCCTTGCTCCAACCAAGAACGTTATCAGGAGTCAAAGTACGCATCTGTATTTAGGAGTTAGAATTAATCAGTGTGAAATATCAAATAACAAAAGAGATGTTTTAAAGGACTCCATTGTAATTTTTGCGTTATTTCTCTAACCTTTATTTCTCCAATGAATGTGTAGCAGTTACAGTGCTGGTAGCACTCCCAGACTTCGAAAATTAGGACGTTCTGGCCAATTGTCCAGGAACTTCTACTGAGTGATCCAAAAGTAACTGACTTACAAAAAAGACTACAAAAAGATAACAAAAAGAGTATGATTCTTTTCCTTTTAGCATTGTATCAGTGAATAGCTTTTCCCTTAGTTCATACCATTTGTATGTATGTTTAACTGTCCATGTATGCATGTTCACCCACCATTACTTCTAAGTAGCTGATTCCTCAAAGACAATAGTATAAGTTACATCATTTCATCCATGGGGAAAAAGGTAACCATGGCAATTACTATCAGAAGCTGAATGTCATATATCAGAAACTATGTGTGGACACACACACGCGCACACACATGCGCGCACGCGCGCGCAGACACACATACACTTCAAGTGTATTTTTTATACTCTCAGCAATTTTGCTAAATGATGTGACATGACTGAATTTCCATTCCTAGGCAACTACAGAAATTCACTGAAAGTCCACTGGACAGAATACAGGGTCTGTGATACCATACAAACACAAATATAATTGAACTCTGTGTTTGATAGTCACTGATAACATCAATCTAGTGCATGAATGTATGACTATCAATGTATGTTGTGCAGTTATGGGGAAAAGGACTACTTTTTCTTTTGTCCAAAATCTGACAGTAATATTTGTATTTCAGTAGTCTCTTTCTGATAGTTGGCCTGATATTTCCAGTCTGTATCATGCCTGCTTATCTTTCCTCTAATATTACTGGTTATATTTGGCCAGCTCACAGCATCTGTGACTTTCCACGGCAAGCTTCTATTTTCAGATGGTCCTACTATACTCTTGATTTTTTTTCTCAGCAAAAATTATTTGACTGCTTTTATACATGTTCTTCTTGGATATTTAGTTTGTTTCAGTGATTCCAGTAATATTGGGAAGCAGATGGGACTTCTCTCCTGGTATCTTGCCATTCTGACAGAATGATGGATGTGAGCACTTGAAAATCTTTATCTTATTCTACTTTGCTCTTAGACATTTTCTAGCTCACGCTTGGAAACTGACACACAGCTTGGCTGATGCTTTACACGTTTTTTCTGTGCTCTTTGCTTCCATCAGGTTGAACATCTCATATACTCAGTCATTTACTGAATCTAAACTTTTCTTGTTCGTTTTGCTGTAGTTTTACGCTGTATAGTACATATCTCAGAGTAGAAAAATGCTTTTTCTTTGTCTTGAACATACTAACCAAACTTTTCACATATTCAAACTATTATAAAGCATTCCTTTTCAATTGAGTGCATCATTATTTTGCTGATGATCGCAACCCTTATATGAAAACAACGGCTGACAGAGATCTGCTATTGGTCCCACCTCACTGACGTCATGTTGTGTAATAACATTTTTGTCCCTTTATACTGAAGCTTGAGTTATTTGATCATCAAGTCCTTACTGTTTGGAATACTCATTATACTGAATTAAGAATAACCAGGCCTCATCTTCATAGATCATATATTTCAAAGGCTTGAAAGAAATGTTGGTCATTATTTTACAAATTGTGCAGATCCTTACTTATTTACTATCTTCAGATTCTGGCAGTGCTTTAGCCTTTTCGGTTCAAGATAAAAGCTCAAAGACGGAAGTATTCCTGGAACAGATTTCTGGACACATGGGGAATATAGTGAATAGGAAGTCAGCATGGATTTACCATGTCAGGGTGCCGCAAGGGTCACTGCCTGTCCCAATGCCCCAGCAAGGGAGGTGGGCAGGCCAGGGGGCAGGTCCAGCTCCGGGCACTGCGCACCTCCATGGGAAAGGGGCCAAGGCCAGGCCTGGACATCAGCCCACAGGTGGGGTCTGCATTGGGCCCAGCAAGGTTAACCAGGGTCAGACACAACCCTGCGATGGCTGGGCAGGGCCTTGGTGACGCAGCCAGGCTGAGACCGGGCCAAGCAGTTGACCCACAGGTCGAGATCAGGTCCATGGCTGGGCAGGGGCAGTGCCGTGGCAGACCTGGAGAGAGCTATGGCTATGGCTCAGGACAGACACTGCAATGGAATCACTGGGGCAGGGACTGACGGCCCAGGCCTGGGCTGAAATGGTCTGGACTGACGGAAAATAGGTAAGAAAGACTGGTTGGATGATCAGGCTCAGAGATGGCTTCAGGCGGATCTAATAGCAGCATGCCAAGGTCATTGAAGAAGTTATCAAGAACACAAAGCCATCCTTTTCACAGTGGCGCATCATGGCACGGCATGAGACAAAGACAGTAGCATTGAAACAAGAGAAATTCACACTGGATATAAAGAAAAACTTCCTCACCATAAGGATGGTCAAGCACTGGAACAGTTTGCCCAGAGAGGTTGTGCAGTCTCCATGCCTCAAGGTTTTCAGGACCCAAATGGATAAGGCCCTGAGTACCCTGGTCTGCCTCCTAGCTGACCTTGCCTGGAGCAGGAGATTGGAATAGAGTCCTCCTGTGATTCCCTTCCTGAATTATGGTCCTAAGTCAGCAAGAGTCTCATATCAATCACCACTTTATCTAATTTTTATTTAGATTTACTCCTTTGGCCTTTTTAGGCAGACATTAAGATTATCTTTGTTGTCAAATACAATTTCTGCAATACTGTTTCAAAATCCATACAGCAGATTCTATTCATAATGCAATAGAGACTGTGCTTATTATTATTATTTGGCATGAACCTATAAAGTAATGTGAAGTATTTTGTAGAATATCATTAGTATTCACAGTGCTTCAGAGGAAGTGTAAAAATGAAAAGAGGATGTAATTCAATAAGTGTAAGTTTCTACACATAGGTAGGAAGAATCCGCTATGCAAAACCCAAATGAGATATACAGTAGTGGTTCTTCAGAAAAGTATGTGGAATTAACAATCGATCACAGGTCAAACAGGAATAAAAAATCATGCTAATGTTAAGAAGGCAAATTTCACATAATTTTTTGTAATAAAGGTATCATCTACAAGACACACAAATTAATTCCTCCCTTCTACCTAGTGCTGATAAGACATTAAACGCAGTACTGTGTCTAATTGGGAGCACTACAATTCCAGAGATACATGGATCACAGGGAGTAACTGGATCAAATTCTCATGTTTTAACTAAACACACATAAAAGCAAAACATGATCAGTTGTCTAGAAAACATGACCTGTGAGAAAAGGTTGAAGAAACTGGGGTTAGTTAGGCTACAGAACACAAGACAGAGGCAAGATCTGATCGACCTTCTAGGAGATAATGGGTATTTTAACAGGGGAATGGAATAAATGGTTTACCTTATCCACTCTATATAGGACAAGATGTTCTGGGGCTAAGCTACACCAAAACAATTTGGATCAGATGTGTCAAAAATTTTGAGAGCAAGGACAACAAAATAATACAGAAGGCCTTTGCAGACAAAGGAATTTCCTTTATTCAGAGTTTCTAGAGACAAACTGGACAAATACCTGTCAGGAATGAGGCAGGTGTCACTTGACACTACCTTAGGGAGAGGAAGGGATAGGTGACTTTCTGAGGTCCTTCAAGTACTACCATTTTCTATGAGGTTATAAATAACACAATCTACAATAACAATCCTTTTGATTTCTCTTAATATAAATTTGCAGGTGGCACTTACATTTCTCTGCTATAGACTTGACCCAAGTTGCGTTCTCAGCTATCAGTAACTACATACTGGTGTCCAAGATGGCAAGAGATAGTGGCTTTCCCTATTCAGTAGCACTTGCCAAAGTTCATATTAGGCATCACATATTGAAAACAGTTTTGCTTTTGTGAAATTAGGTTTACTTCTGTTCTAGACACTTGGTAACCCATTTTCAGTACTTTGTCTATTTGCATAGATACAAACATATTGTCTTGCTTTTCAAGAATTACCATGAATGCTACCTAATATGTGAATTACATGATTTTAACGAGTCTAAATTCCAATTTCTGAATTTTTCCATTTGCTTTGACTCATTACTTACTTCAATGAAATTGAGACAAGCATTTTTTACATTTCTGTGTGTAATAAACTTGACAGAGATCTTACTCTTTCAAAAATATGATCTTAACAATTTAAGAAGCTGAAGGAAACATACTGTATTGTCCATTGTTGGCACCATTTTGTGCTGCTCACATTTCTATTATGTGAAAAAATCGTAAGTTTAGTGTGATTAAATTCATGAATTCACATGTTTTAACTGAAGACAGAGTTTTCTGGTTGCCTATAGAGCCTGAAATGTTAGCCTATGTTCCTTGGGTTCTTTCTGCAAGTACATTAGCGTCCTTAATAGCATTATGATCTTGCCACTGTATAACTTCAATGCAACTTTTCTTAAATGCAATTCTGTTTTCTTCTCTTGAATAATGCTAAAGAATTCTCTGAAGCCTAGCAAATTCACAGATGTCCCACTATCTATTTGGCATTCAATTTCCTGTTTCTGTGCTGTGCCTTTACACATGGTGCTCCTCCACATTTTATAAACCGTTTAAACTGCACGGCAATAATATACAGGTGTAAAATCTCATCCCTCATCCCTCTCACCTTTTGCTTGCTTCCTCAGTGTAATATATTTTCTTTCCTTGTCTGTGAGCTTTAGCATCTATATTATTTTTTGACAAAGTCACAGAATATGTCCCCCTGTGCAGGGCATTTCCATAATTATGATATTTTTCCTATAACCTTTCACCTATTCCTTTGCACTGCGCTTCCTATTTATGAATTTGATTTGCACTAGCTTTGGCGCATATATTTTGCGTTTATATACTTTCATATCCTAATTTCTGTAATTTCTATTGCATCTAGTTATTCTCTGCACTTGTTTTGAACAATGGAGGCTAACAGATCTGATAACACAAGCAAAAGAAAAAAGAAAGTGCAATTTCTTATTACTTAAATATCTTAACCTTGGGAAGACCAAACTTTTTTTTTTTTTTTTTTTTTACATTTAGGACTACACAGTAGAGGAAGCCAAACTACATTTTATTTATAAGACTAGGCTGTCTCTGCATGCTGCTTATCCACACTATATCAAAATTATAGAATTACAAGCAATATTATGTAAAAGTTTCATCAAAAATACCTACAACCATCTAAAGCTGTGGCAGAATCTTGTTAAGGCTGAAGTACAAAGATCAAGTAAATTAACAGAGCCTTAATTTCCTTGGATTTACAGTGAGTATGTAGTACTTTCTATTAAAACACTTTCTATAGTGTTTTGAAACACTGGATTGCAGAATTAGATACATAATATATGGATTCTTGTAATGTACAAAGTAAATGGAGCAAGTTTGTTTTAAAACAGCCAGAGCTAGGTATTGGAAGGCACATTCCCACGTTAATTAGACTGTAGCTTTGTCTGAGTTATAAATCCAATTTGTGAACTGTTCAATCTGTTAAATTTGGTCCTCATTATGGACCCTTTCTGATTGTGTTTGAAAGTGCATCCTTAGTAAAACACTACAGGAGAGGCAGACTGGACAACCCCTGATTCCTCACATATATGCAGTGTGGATAGCAGATGAAATTATGGGAAACGATGGAGAAGCACAAGCTGGAAATGCAGTTCCTAAGAGCTGAAAAGCTTCTTAAACCCTGTATCCACATGATTTAGTCTAACTGTGAATATCCACCTACGGACAGAACCAAGAAGATACTTGCAGTAATTTTCATTTTATTATTTAAAACTACTCCGAAGAAATAAAGAATGCCACTGCCCTTTTAAATAGTTCTCAATATGTGAATGCTAACAGAGAAGGTTACTTAGAATTCTTATTAAGTGATTATTTTTCCTTTATATTTTTTAAGGATCTTTATAATGACAATCTAAATTTAGTGCTATGGATGCTCATAAACTATTAGGAACAACATGAATATCTTCTTTGTACCTCAGAAGGTAGAAGATCCCGAAAAGTAATTTTGGTTTGAATGTAACTAAATTTATGTAAACTGATGTCAGTCATCTATGTATTCATTTCACTATCAAAATAACATTATAGATGATCTGTAGGCAACCATTCTTCACTAAGGCGTGCAAAGCAAATATTTATTCAAAACAGGGAAAAAAACACTTAAGGATAAACATAAGTCTTACCACGCCAATTGAAAAGTAGTTATTGATGATGTTGTAAGGCACTGGGTCTCCTTTCTCATCTTTATCATTGGGTATTACTTCAAATTTCCACCTGTCCAGCAAAATTTCTGTGCTGTTCTCAATGTCTTTTAAGATCTTCATCAAATTCTCACCTTCATAACCTAGCAAAAGGTGAAGATGGTGATTTTGACCAGACATGATAAAAGTTTTATTTGGTTTTCTTTCTCTTTCTCGGTGACTGGAAAAATGAAAACATATAAAGGCATATAAAACCTGAAAAGCAGGCAATTTTTCCAGCATCTGTCATTAAAGGAATACAAATAGAGGGCTGACTTCTGCACTGTAAACTTAGAATAACTCTACAGATTTCACTGGGCATCAGATTTGTACTGATACTGGAGAAAATAATTTGATCTCCTAAACTTGCCAGTCCCTCGAATTTTCAAAATGATTATACTAGTTATCCAAAGCCTTGAAGTTATACTTTGTATAAAATTATTGATATAAAATGAATCTTAATATTTAAATATGTCTTTAATTTCAAAATTTATGCAAAAAGACATACAGAATCCTAGATCTGTGTCTAATGAAAGTCTGACAATAGAGTGAAAGGTTAAAAGCTATTTACTGCTTTTTTGTCAGTGTTTTCAACATGTTCTAGCATAACAAATACAAAACTTGAAATCCATTCATAATGCATAAGATGCCTATTCAGCAGAATAGCCATGTCTTTCCATACTTTAACAACCTCTTCATGAACTTCATCCTGCTCTGTATCTTATTCTTACTTGCCAAAAACACACAAGTCTTTAGGTAGTTCACTGCACTACTTAAATATAATTACCTACTGTAATATACTGCATTGTATACTAAACCCGGTAGAAAACTCTTGCTTACAACCTTTTGAGTATAAACAAGCCAAAGTACACGTGTGCACATACACACATAAAAAGGGGGAATTTTACTGGGGAACATTATCAGCTTTAAATGCTATTCAGACCAAACAAGTCTGTAATAGGTAACTGAGATCTGTGGATCAGGAATAAATGTTCACATTCAAGCAATACATACTTCCTGGTTCATCAGCAATTTTAATAAATCAAAGCCTCATCTTCAGGAAGCAGAAAGTGTATTTCTGGTAGAAGGAAAAACTAGGACAAGTATCAGGAGTTCTTTTCATAGATGCTGGTTCAACATTCAGCATGTGCAAAAGGAGAAAATGAAGACATTCAAAGCCTCTCTGTACAAAACTCATTGCTGATGTACTTCTTTATTGTTTTATTGTTGTATAATATATTTTTATTTGTTATGTACTGTCAACCACCACATAACTGCACAATGCATATATGCGTAATTCCATTTGTCTGCATCCTTGAGATCACTCACCAGTAATCTAGTTTCTTGAAGCCCCGTCTGTTCTCCCATCCTATCAAAGTTCCAGAAAATCTGTGTTATGGCACTGTCTACCAGAAAGCAAGTAGGCAAAGAATGGTGAAAGCCAGAATATTTTCTTATTGTCTCTTTCTGTTCTTTCCTCTATTACATCAGCTAGTTTTCAAACTAGTAATTTTCCGTTCAGATGGAATAACTCAAAGCAGGAGTAAATAGAAGTGAATGGCAGTACAGATCCTGAGAAACGTAATTAAAAGTAATAATTGTACATTGTTGTTCATTCCCATCTTCTCCTGCAGAAAGTTTGAAAAAAACAGCAGAAGTTGATTTGTTGAGTTTTATTTGTTTCACACTATTGAGGAGCCTATGCCACAGTGACAGAGAAAAGAAACAGGTAGCATGACAAGACTTAAATGTATCTGCAAACTTCCACTGTAATTACTCAGACCTTCTCAGAATGGGAAGACAAAACAAGCAACCACAATTAATCTGACTTGTAAACAAACAGATGAGTAAAAAATTAATTTTTAGCTAAAATTTTAGCTAAAAGCTAGTAGGATCATAGAAGAGAAAACTGTGATTCAGTTTTTCAGATTCAGATGAACAGAGTTGATCCAAACCACAGAATAAATATGTTGCAAGTTAATTGTAATAGGACTAGGCATTTTGTTCTTCTTGTTTTGGTTTTTAACTTGCTGAAGTGTTTTCCCAAAGGAAAAGGAAGAATTCAGTAGTAGGTAAATAAGGCTTACGGTTCACCTGTACAGAAGGCAAAAATCAGGTAGGACCAAGATATGAGTATCAGGGATTACAGTCAGATGGATTTGTGGGGAGAAGAGTAGATGTTAATTACCCCAATTTTAGCAAGGTGTTCAACATTTTTCCCACAACATACTTGCATCCAAATTGGGATGTTACAGTCTGGATAGGTCAGAAACTAGATCAGTAGATAACTGATTGGATGGCCAAGCTCAGATAGTAAAGGGGACCTAATAATAGCCTGCCAAGACCAATGAAGAACACAGAACCAGCCTCTTCACAGTGGTGCATTGTGGCACGGCATGAGATAAAAGGAGTAGCATTGAAACAAGAGAAATTCACACTGGATATAAAGAAAAACTTCTTCACCATAAGGATGGTCAAGCACTGGAACAGTTTGCCCAGAGAGGTTGTGCAGCCTTCATGCCTCAAGGCTTTCAAGACCCAAATGGATAAAGCCCTGAGCAACCTGGTCTGCCTCCTAGCTGACCCTGCTTGGAGCAGGAGATTGGCTTAGAGTCCTCCTGCAATCACTTCCAACCTGAATTACTCTATGATTCTATTCTATGAGTTGTCAAGAAAGTGAAGCTTGGCTGACTTGATTTTTTCCAAGACTATGTGAATAAACAGTCACCAGCCAGAACAGGGAAAATAAAGATCCTGAAATAATTTGACAGAATATTACGGTTATCGAAGAAGTTCTATAGTAGGCAAACTACTGAGAATTTGCTAAAGATCTATCTGATAACACGGCAGACATTTGGAGAACGAACTTGCCATGATGAGACAGAAGGAAGGGGATATGTACACAAAGGTCGAGATGTTCCAAATAAACAGCCAAGTTCCAAATAAACAACATCTGAACTGAAATGACCAACTGAGAGCTGAACAGCCAGAACAGGCTGGGAGCCTGTAAACTGACATGCTTTTAACAGAGACTGAGTCTTGTCTAAGACTTCCTCCTTTTGTTTCTCTTTTTCAGGTTATCCTGCTCTTATTTTTTCATCCTGTAATGTAAATCCTGGATAAAAATAAGCTATTGGAGGAGCTGAGAGTTAGGCTCCATACATCCAGGAAAGGATGCATAGGATATTAAAAGTTTGGCTTTACACACATTCTCTTTTCAGTATTCTTTGCCTCCTCATTTCCTGATAAATGGCACCGTAGCACTTATTGTCTGGAATCCTCTGCAGAAGAAACGAAGGGGAGTGGATCAGAGGTACTAGTCTGAGGCTGAGACATATTTTTCATTTAATATTTATGAATATTAAAAAAGATGAAACCATTCCAAACCCATTATTAGCTGTTTTCAGTAACCCTTTCAGAACAGTTCCAATTAAAATGCATTTAAAAATACCTTTTTTATAATGTATTGATCAAAGAAATAACTGCAATAGAGATGGTAAAAAGCCAACAATTACTATATACTACTCTCATTGCACCTTAGAGCATTTTTGGCATCAGTGAAAGCTACAAACAAAATATGAAGAGTGATTATGACCTTCAATATCTGTAAAAGAGTTTGTGTAACATTTACAGACAGCTCATTTCTAAAAGAGGAAAGGTATAATGGTTCTTTACATACACCATAAAGGAGAAATTAAAATGTTGAGAGAAGATTTTGATGCAAAAGTTATTTTTCTTTTTAATTACATAATGAATGGTATTTTAATTTGTTTTTACCTCCTCCCCATCTCAGACACCTCGCTAAATCATTGCCAGTCCCAAGAGGCAGGATAGCAACTGGAGGATGCTTAAGCAAGTTTGCTTTCTCTGTAAATAAAGAAGGAAAAACATAACTAAGCAACAAAAATCTAATTGCACAGTACCGATACAGTTACTGGCTTAGGTTTTGTTTCAGTGAATGACAGCAACATGTCTTGCATATGAGATTCTCCACATTCCCCACAACAGGCTCTACAATAGCCACTCCATTGCACTTCCCTCCCCTTGTCAATATTCAGTCATTAATTTATGTTATTGTTGTTACCACAAAGACTTCTGGAATCCCTGAGTGTGATATCTGGCATAAACAAAGATATTCAAGATCTTTTTGAGACTGATCGTGCTGTATTCTCTGTTTTTTTGAGCTCTGCCATCCAGTTAGGAATGCCAAATATAATTAGTTAAGGACACAAATCATGAGACAATCGCGTACCTTTTCATCTGAATAGCTGAATTTATGTTTAACTATGTATCCACATGGATTCATGTCTACACATGAGCACCATTACCAAGAACTCCTCATAGCCAGCACTAATAGGTTTTGCCCATCAGAAATTAAATCTGATATTCAAAATGAGCACTGATTGATCTGATTAAGTCTCTAAGCTAGTATTTTGTAGTTAATAACTAATATTTTGAAATTTATTTACTTCTAGCGACTTTTATCTCTTAACTATACTTTCCCAGTGTTTCAAGTCAAAGAATTTCTATTTAAAACCCAGTGGAAAAACACACATTAACAATTGACACAATCTCTACCACTGGAAGTGGTGCAAATATCACTTAGGCATAATCTTTCAAATGCGTAATTTGTCCAATTCCCCATTTAATAGAAATGAGCAGTGTATCCAGTTCAAAGTTATACTTGAATAGTTAATCTGTTATTTTGTTAAACAGAATAATGCACAATTCTCAGCAATCCTCAGCATGAGTTCATATCCAATGGATGTGAAAAGGACATCTTGTTATTTATCAGTTTCTGTCTTCAATTCTTTAGGAGGATTTGGCATTTACAAGTGTATTGCAAAGCTTTAAGGCTTTTAACAAAAGAAAAAAAATGCCAAGTTTAAAGTCTCATCAATTGTAGAGATAAAAATTTTGGTTTTACCTCATGCTTTGCTCTCTGTTAAGATTCTTTTTAAATCAGAAGAGTAGGGCAGAAATGATCAAACTGAAAAGTGTCTGTTTCTCAAACCAGCTGATTTTTTAAACTTCACGTGTACAACTTGTGCCAAACAGTCCTGTTTGCTAAAAGGCAGCATTTAGAATCCATTTCTTGCACCTACAGAAATGATGGTTCCCCAAAATCATTTCTTAGTTTTATACCACAAAAATTGCTGCAGAAGAAAGGATTTAAGTGAGTCGACATGCAGTCTTTTGTTCAAATAATGCCACTAAAAAAGAAAGGTGACTGCATGGAATTTTAGTCCTTCTCAACAAGAAGGTAATGACTCAATAGCAGCTGCAGAACTTCATCCCTTTCAAGTTTAGGCAGTACAACAGATATTAGCATACACTCATTTATGATTCTGAAACCTATTTGAGAGCTAAAATCAATAGTCTGTATCTGCAAAAAAATTTTTTTTTATCAAGATTAGAAATACACCTCTGCTACTATCATTCCTCCATCACATCATCTTTACTTTCCCCTTTATTATCCTCTTTCTGAAAGGTTTTCCGGTCTTCACCTTCCAAAAGCACATACCTTTTAACACTCCTCATCCAAACTTTCAATTGAGCCCTTTGGTCTCTCTTTCCTATTTTCCATTGTCACCCATTCCCCTTTTACTCTCTACAGCCTCTCTACTGCCAAATAAACAATCATGTGGTGCTGGAGATATTCTCTCTAATGAGCCTTGAGAAGTTTAAATTTGTAATATTTTGACGTCTGTGTCTTCTTAATGATTTAACTTGTAGAGCACTTAATGGCCAAGGGCCTGAAAGAACTCAGAATCTGAACTGGCAAACAGGCCCCATAAATATACAGCTGAGAGATTTGCATGGCTCTCAGAACAGTCCTTTTCAAAGGACTATTATCCCATTATCCCTATTATGGGATAATGGAGCATAAACAAAACCGTGGAAACTGGAAAAAGCCAATGAGTAAAAGTAAACCGTCTTGAAAAATATTAGATTCAATTCAGTCTAGGGAACTGACTTTGAACCAAAAATTAAAACAAACTGATTCAATATTTCTTGCTTTCTGGGATCCAGAGGATTCCCAGAAATACAAAAACTGGGCTTATGTAGGGATTTTGAACACCCTTAATAATTCTGGATATTCTTAATAATCCTCCAAACTAATACATTTCAATAATTCAGATGAGAAAAACCCTGTTTGAAATAGTTCGATCCACATGCCAATAAATAAGGGAGAGCAATAAAATGAAAACCATGAGTAACTGGTCAAGCAAAACTATGGAAACAATATTGATTACCTATGCAATCCAAAATCCAGCCCACTGTTCCATCTCCACCACATGCCAGTACTCTGAATTCAGGAACATCTCGGAAAAAATTTAACCTAAAACAGTAAACGAAGATACATATTTGATTAACATTAATTAACTGTGTATTATGCATACTTTTTATGACTTAAGCACATTTTATTTAACAGTAAATATTAAACTGGCAAGTTTAGCGCTTTAAGTAATAATCACCTCTGTCGATGCATTCATTCTTTTAGACAGAAGACAAATATAATCCAACAATGTATTATCTAATAAATTTAATAAGAAAACATTAACCTGAGGACTATTACAGTACACTACTATTAGAAATAGCTTGAACCTGATAGTTAAGCCAAATCTTGATGTTTGAGTTCAACTCTTCCTCCAAACTATTGTCAGAAAACATTCTCAGGTCACCTAGCTATAAATGGCTGTGCAGTCTTTTAAGGTAGAAGAAGCCTAAGGTGGCTAAATATATCATCCACAACACTTCCTTGTAAGATAGTACCTATAAAAGCTTACAAAAACTGTGTATTTTTGATAGTATACTAATACCTAATAAGCTGAGCATTGGGGGGTTGCTACAAACTACTTTTTACAAATTTTACAGCATGGTTTAATATAGAATGAGTAGGCATCAGATTGAATGCATCCATTCCATCATCCTACAAACTGTAGTTTAAAAAGTGAAATGATATCTTTGGTAATATTTGCCTGACTACTTCTGGTTCCATATCCATTGATGATGATCAGTATCACCATGTCATTATCTGTTTCATGTAATACCGACATTCTACAATGCTGATAAAGCAAGGATATATTAAAACAATTCTAAATTGCAATATTTTTAATTTAAAACCACTTTTTATGGTAAACTCATGCTGAAATTAGTCCTTACATGTAAATTGTGAATTGACAAAAAACTTTCCAGCAATTCTGCAGGTATTTTAATATATTCTATTCATCAGTGTCATGCACATCTTAATACATATTTTATATGCTAGTGACAAGAGCCAATATCCAGTTCGTAAGCTCCTAGTAAACATACAGTTATTGTATTATGCACAAATTCTTAAGTACAAGTAAATCTACTAGACTTATAAGTAATATTTTAATTTAAGCTATTTTCTGTATGAAATATTCAGCTCTAGTGCTCGACAAGGAATGGTGTCCCTGTCCCTAGAAAGCTTTAAAAACTCTTTCATGCCTCTTGAACAAATCAAGAGCAAAACAAAAACTACAGAGAAAAACAAAGAGCATGTCAGAGGGAAACAAAGAACCAACAGTCAAAAAAGGTCATTTAACATGTAGAATACTACAGCTCAACTTCTTGTTCTAATAGTTTTAGACCAGAATTTCAGGGCAAATGACAATATTTCACTTCAAAGCCCACCAGTTCAAAGGAACATGAAACACATGGCTGTCCCATTCCCTCTAAACAACTCTGCTCAGAAGAGATCTTGGACGGTATCATGCAGTAAGTGTAATGCTCTGAGGATTTTGTTGAACCCAGCCCTACCTTGCACTCCTCACCTCTTGTGCCCTACTTGACATATCAGCAGGACAACTGCTATAGGATCTCTTTTGACCTAAGGTGTCACATGCCAGATCTGGCTGGGTACACTTGGGGAGAATGTCTTCTAATAGGGGCCTGGGCATAAAGACGCTCCACTGGAAGCCACATCCCACCACGACGACAAAGGGCAGTGAGATATGCCTGGAATACCTCCTTCACTTCATGAGACCTGCCAATGGGACAAATGCCTCCCATCACTAGCATTTCCACTTTGACACAGCATGTGGGGTCTTCAGAAAGTTGAGAGATCTAGCTTCCAGTACTGAAGGTGTTTCAGATGAGCTTAAAATTAAATTATAGCCAGGAGAGGAGGGCAAAGTACTAACTTCTGTTACCTAAGCACTATTACCAAATGGAACTGGTGACAAAAAGAAAAGCTGGAGAAAAAAAAGTGCTTGATGTTAGCTTTAATCTAGTTAGACAGAGCATGGACCTAAACCTCAGTCTCCTTCCCTATAAACCAGTATCCTAACCATATGGCCATCAAACATTCTTTGAATCTTCCTAATTTTGATTGGATATTTCATCCTCATTAAAAAAAAAAACAACAAAAAAAAAACCTTTCCTATGAAAAAGCAGGGGATTGAAGAATCTGAAAAAACTACATTGTCAGAAAACTCCCAGTAAGGTTCAATTGCTGTTTCCTCTGAAGCGTTTTATATCTATGCCCAGTGAATTTTCCAAACAATAATCTCATAATACAGCACATATCTTTTTCTTTCTACATATTTAAATATAAGATATACATATAATAGATATATACATTTAATAGATATTATATATATACACACACACTATAAATATTTGTAAAATTGTAATGTATAAAATTAAATATAAATGTATTTATCTAATTAAATACAAATAAAGCCAATTCACTGATTAAGAATTTGTAGCCTACATTGAGGTTTGGTAAGGAAACGTTTTTCTGTTTCATCTAGTTTCATTCAAACTCAGTTACTGTTATCACTGTAAAAGAAGAATTAGACAGACTTGTTAAAAGAGCTTAAGGAAAAGAATAGGTATTGTCTATCAAGATGTTTTTAGTCGTTAGTGCTTTAATAGTACCTGTGACCTGTTAGCCACATAACATTTTTAAATGGTTTGAAAAATCTGCTGATCTAAATTTTTGCTTTTCTGCTCCATAACGGTAAAAAAAAAAAAATAGTAAAAGAGCTTGAAGTGGAAATAAAAAGTATAGAAGTCACCCTAAAGGCCTTGTGCACTGTCATACTAAAACAAAGGACCAAAACAGAAAATTTAGTCCTATTTTCCTGAACCAATTTATTAAATTGTACAAGAATTCTGGATTTATATTTAACATCATATAACATAAAAATATAAAACTACTTACAACAGAACTCTTTCTCCAAAACTGTTATCTATCCTTTCTTCAAAAAAAAAAAAAAAAATTCTTTACACTCAGCTCATACAAATAGGCTAAGTAATATGAGAAAGGGGAATTACTTTCCCCTAAGCATCTAACGGGAGATCTTAAAATACATGGAAAACATATAAAGTATATCAGATTTATAAAAGGAAAATTGTGCACCCATTAGTTAGACAATTGCTTTTTACATAGCACAATGTGAATCTTATGAAAAGTATGGCATAGGTACAAAGGACAAATCTCCATTATGTCAATAATCTGAACAGAAATTAAATAGAATATGAGAAACAAGTAAATCAGATTCTTCAAAACATATATTTTAGCTGTATCAAATTAACTAGTTCTATAGTCCATACTGAATCATCCAGTACAACCCACTATTTTGATAACTTTTTTTTTGGTTCAGTTAAAAAATGTAGCTACTAAAAGAACATTCCCTGCTTCTTTATAGATATGATTGGTAGGTATGATTAGGTAGGATAGACTTGATTTTCATATGAATTAAAATAAAGAGCTTTCCTACACCACTTTACACAGGTCATACAGTCAAAAAATTGCAAATGATGGAGCTGGAATGGAACAAAAGAATGTAATGTTGATACAGACTGTAACTGAAGTAATATTTACTCTTCAATCACTGGCAAACAGTCAATAGGAAAGATCAACAGAACATCTCCTCCTAACATCTCCTACTACAGCACACACAACATTCCCAATACATTTAGGACTGAAAGATGAAAAGCCATAGCTATAATGATCCACAGGAAGACAACAAAAATGGGTGACAGCATCCTAACGCCTTACAACAGCAGGATATTTGCTAGCTACACTGTTAGAGAATTCTGGAAAATTGACCATTTTCTTGGTACAGAGAAAGGCAAATACAACCTACTCCTAAATTTGGGTTAGTAGAGATTATTATATTTCATTGTAACTCTCTCATCACAATTGACAGGATCATCTAATTCTTCTTGCCTGCTGACCAAATTCTTGTAACGTTAACCGCTGCAATACTTACCAACCTTGCACATTCTACAGATTTCATAAGCATACAAACAGTTCTTAGCCACAGGTTGATAATTAACATATTAAACAGGATCAACCACAAGACTGAGCTGGAAAACCTATCACTTGATAACTATTTGCATCTCAATAGATAAATTAACTTGCTGCAGTCTTCCCTGAACCTTCTCTCTGTCTGCTGTAAGTAAAATAATTTAACTTCAACCACTGAAGGCGTTTGATACTTCTTTTACTTTATATTGCCAGAGACAAGGATCATTCACACAGGCGGTTACTGAGTCTCTGCTGATGAATTAGTAATTTCCACCTGAGAGATGGCAACTGCTTGAACTACTTATACTACTCTAGTCAGATTCTCATAATCATCTGATCAAATCCATACGAACCTAGACAAACTATTTCAGGATCAAATACCTACACCAAAGAACTTACCTATTTGCAGCTGAACAACTGCATTAAACTGATATATGGAGAGATACCCCCTTAATCCTATTGAATTGTTTTAGGAACTCCTGCCCCATTCACTGTAACACTGTTTTAAAACATAAGTATCAACACTTTCCATTTACAACCCTGCAGGTGCTTTTTTCTCCCATTCCCAGAAGCAGTGCAGTATGCGGGGATTTCAGGTACACAGCAATGCAAGGTGGCATAGCAGCAGAACTGCGTGAAATTGTTCAGCCAGTCTGCACTCACAGTGGAAGTAAAAAATTAAAACTTTCAATAGCCCAGATAAAGAACAATCCACTGATACTGATAGTTTAGGATAGCTATCAATTAAATGTTAGGTAAACTACAAATTATCAGTGAATATAAAGATATTATTTAGCTTGGTAAATTTCTCCATTGTAGAGAAGATTAAAGTGCAAAAAAAGGGAACAACTTAGGGATCTGCCTACACTAGCGAAATGTCCTCTTAAATAGGAAAGGACTTCAGAAGTTCAGCATTATGATTTACAGAAAAACTGCTGGATGGTATACATCTGTCTTGGATGGTATCTGTAACTTTACCATCAGTTTGATAATTATGATTGAAGTAGTACATCACTCATGTATTGGAATAGAACTTACTCTGTATGTGAATGGAAGTGAATGAAAGAAAAAAATTAATCCTAAACATCACCACGTCAAAGAAAATTAGTGTCAGCTAAACCTTCATTAACAGATTTACTTTGACAAAAGACTGATTTGACAAATATCACACTTCTAGGCAAATTCTGTAACTTACAAACTTTGTCCATTTGTGAATTCAGAATTCTGGGTTTAATCAAGCAATTCCACTAATATAGAAGCTCTGCTTAACTCACCACTGAATCCCCTTAAACTAGCTATCCAGAGGAAAGCACGAGGTTGAAAGACAAAGCAACTATATTGTTGCAATGTTTACTTCTTCATTTTAAGGACTGTATTGCCTTCATTTTATAAAACAAAACAAATACAACCCCTGACAAATGGCTATTTACTTGAGTATATGAATGAAAATGAAACACGGTCTTTCCCCTCCTAGACTGCCAAAGCTGAGTTGGCCAAGTGGCCACTGGACAATACACACACACATGCTTTAAGCTCATTATAACACTGAGTTATAGTTTGTGTACACTGTAATGACACTATTCATGAGATACTAATTACAGTAAAACACCCCAATGAATTAGTCTCAATAAATCCAGTTTATCATAGTGTGGGACAAAATATGTCTCTCCTGGAATGGTGTTTTAATATGCAAAGGTTAACTGGTAGATGAGTATCTAGCAGCTGAAAATATTGTTTTCAGTTCATACTTTCTAAAGATAAGGGTGGCTGCCAATTTCAAATCACAGGCTTGCTAAAGAACATGATGGCACATTTAGAAGAAAAAAAGCCCAGTCCTGCAGTGTGTGTTCACATGGGTATTTTACTGGAAAATGCACTTCAAGGTTAGAATCTATGTCAGGTACTCAAGACTGAAAACATTGGTCTATATCATATACTTCACACTCAAAAATGCCCAAAATATACTTAGGTTTTCCTTAACTATTACTTAAGATGCATACTGATCTATTTTTATAGCAGTATAGTCAGTAAACAACCCCAAATCATTTTGTTATAGATACTAAAGAATAATGATGGTGTCAAACTCATGATCTCTACATGAATGAAATTTGCTTCATATGCATGATACCCCCAAAACGGACAGCATCTTTGCAGGTTTTGGAGAGACATATGCCAGTCACAATAATGAACACAGGAAGCATTTGTGGGAAAATGAATCAACACAGGCTGAGTAGTAGGTGGAGTAAAGATGTTAGATGTCATACGTACAGTGAATTTCAGAAGTAACTTAAAAGTGAAGGTCAAAAGCTTATTTTGAGGTGACTGAGAAAAGGGAACCAGTTGAAGAATGCAAAGAGAGGGCAGCAAACTAACGAACAGGAGAAAGGATAACACAGAGGCCTTTAAAATAAAATTCAGACAATTGTCTGTGACTGTGAAGTGTACTCACCACTGAATAACTACAAGTATTAAGAGAGGGTGAATGAATCTGAATCACAGCTTTAGCAGTCTAGACAGACATTTCATAATATTTAAAATATTGATATAAGATTGAACTATCTTAAATATTGATAAATAATTTTACAATATTGACAAAATATTGAAAAGACTGTGTTATTGATACTGCAAATGCCACAGATGTCACACATACTTATATATTTCATACTAGAAATATTCCTTTCTTAAATGAACAATATTATTAAACAGGTGATGAAATATGTCTAGAAATAAAGTTTAAGTTTTACCCATTAAGACTTACTCAGTTCTAAGTTCTATTGATTTACAGTGCACAGCTGTTACTTTAATCGGTTTAGAGAAACACCATGGCATGCTTTGCCTTTCTTTGGCAAAAAGCTAATTTTTCCAAAGTACCACAGTGCAGGTCTCAAGGTTTTGTTCAGGAGAAAATAGCTCAGCAGTTATTATGTTATAGAAAAATATTCTTGGTGCATATGTCTTCTTAGAATACTCTAAAAATTCCCAACATCTAACAGCAAAGAAAACAAGAATATACTCTATCAATCAATTTCAATAATCAGGGAAAATAGTGTAATTTTCAACACAGGCCTATTGCTTTGTGGAGTTATAAAGGCCCGGGTGCTGTAGATTCCCAATTAAATTACAGAGTAAGTTGTAGGGATTCAACCTGGCTGTCTTGGGCATCTTTTAAGTGGATAGAATTTAAGATTTAAAAAGGCCTGTTGATGTAAACTTGTGGATGGAATTTAAAAAAATATATGTTGTCCAAATCAAATGCTCAAGGGAGTTACAAAGGAATGCAACTTTTGTGGATATAATTCCTATTATTGAAATAAAAATAACATAAATTAGACATTTTAAATAATAGACTTAAGGGAATGGGAGCCTTTTCAGAAGAACAAAGCCTTTGTGTGAAATGGTGACCTCTCTACAGAGTCATATGGGTCTGTGGCTCAACTGCTATTCATCCAGCTATTATTTACCTCTCTGCGAGGTGAACAATAAGTGAATTTCAGATTCTTCAAGATCATTAAATCCACAATAACAGTTGTTGTCAGAAGTAGAGGGCTCCTATAGAGATATAACAACCAAACAGGGAAACTATTTTCAAGGCTAAAAACACAGGTGCTAGGCACAAATTACACAATGTATCAGCATGGCAATTTTCATGTCACTTTGTTAACTGTGGCAGTCTGTAACTGTGGAGTACCTTTTATGCTCGTGTTCAGCTGCAGAGCTTACAGGGTTTCTCCAGCTCACACGAATCTCTTTGCTCCCAAACAAAGAATGTCTAAACCATTAATTAGTATACCAATCTTAAAAGTGTACTGTTGCCCTTTGGCTGAGAGCTCCTTGATTTTCAGGTCTCACAGCAAGTCAGCTTCAATTGTTGGAAAAGAATCAATGTCAGAGAGTCAGCTGCAATGCCATTTATTTGCATCACATACATACTTTTATATACATTATGTTCATGAGTCTTGACATAAATGACTCTGGAAACCTTAGCATGGCCATGCTAAGAAGCTGCAAGGACCACCTTTGCTCCTGCCCCTGCAGTTCTCCAACGACCATCCCAGCTATTATGAAACTAGGTGACACAATCACTTGAGTAACCGGGCATTCAGACTGCAATACTAAATTCATTGTCACCTTCTTCAAATTATTTTTCTGCTTAACTACTACACGTCAGAAAATTTACTAAAAACGCACAATAACTGATATTCAAAGATTTCTTTTTCTTTTTAAGGGAGGGATTTGAAAGGGCAAGTGGTGTCTATACTTTCCAGATTTCAAAGAAATTCAAATATGGGACTCCAAAAATGGCCGTTGTTCCTCTGAGCAAAGACTGTTTTAACCTTATTTCAGCTCAGGTCTGCTAAGGAGCCCTTTACTCCCACACGTATCTGTGAAATAATGTGGTTATCCCATTGAAGAGGAACATTGCAAGATCTAGTGATTGACTGTTGCTATTTTCACAAAATATAGTCATTTCTGAGCCCCTCTAAGATTCAGGATTTTACTATTCTCCTAGTTCTCTCAATTATCTCTCTGTTATCCCAAACAAAGCTATTTAGATTTTCAACAGAAATGAACTGAAAATGTTAATTCACGTCAACCACAGATGTTTGGAACTGAAGGTAGGAAACTTTTGAATGTTACCTTCTTGGTTGATGATGGCATTTCAACAGAAAGATATCATCATAAATAAATGACAAATGTTAACTTATGGATTAAAGTGGGCAGTTTGGCTCTGCAGAAAACATGCAAATACTACTCTAATACTATAAATAAGGCACAAGTTTAGTAATGTCTGAAATTAGTGTTCAAAACAAAAAAGCTCAAATAGACTCAATTGAAAACTATTACACTAATCATAAACAACTAAAAAAAGACATGTTATGTTTATCCCTTTCAACTCAGTAACAGTAACTGGCATGAAGAATACAATTTGTTTTCCCCTGTACTGTACAGTTCCTCACTACACTCTATTTCAGCCTGAATGCCACATAAGACAACATGAAGTAAATGTATTATTTTGTTTGACAATCTGGTGTAACTGGCATTGTAGAGATGGATGGGTGAGTGGATAGATGGATGGATGGGCAGGTTTTTATTAGGTGATCCAGCTCTCACAGAAAGAGAAACAAAGATTGGTAAATGAAACAGAGAGAAAACATGGTCTATTGAACTGCTCGCTTAAGGGACAAATCATACACAGCCTACACAGAATTGCCAGGGGCAAGAAGCAATGCCAAGAGATAAACTGAAAATTTAGGATTACTCTTTTCTGTGGAATGAATTAAAAAAAAAAAAAACATATACCAAAACAAGCTTAATAAAAGGCAATGTGTGTTTGAAAATTAATTAGAAATTTCTTCAAAGTGACACTGAAGTAAAACTATTTAGCTTCCTAATAGGAAGAGAAATTGAAAATATTTCCTAAAAAGCACTGTTCTGGTTCAAAGGATTAGAGTTTAAATGGTTTCAGTGCAGGGTTTCTGTCTGCACTTAACACTGCCCTCTTGTGTTTCTGCCTTAAAATACATTTTCTTTACATCATCACAAGTTAGAGGAAAACCAGAAGTCAGTTATAGATGGAAATGCAGTCAATAAATGAAGTATACCTAGCCCAATTTCATTTTTAGGTTTCAATGAAATAAGCTGAATTTGAGCAAAAATATTTCAGTGGTTTTAAAAGCTAGCAATTCAGTCTCAAGTATAGCATTTCTAGGATTATACCCTATATAAAGCAGTATTAGTTGCTAGTTTTGTCTGTGTTAAAATTTACTAAAAATTCCTGAAATAACTTTCTGTAATTTTTCAAATCTGCTTGTTTTCTGGACTCATATTGTTTAAATTTTCCTTAAGTCCAAAGATTAGTATAACAAAACACAAACAACAAGTATCAACTAATAAACTAGCATTAGCATTTAGGTACAGTACAAAATTACAGGCATGAAAAGAATCACGCATCGCATGATTTCCATTTTTTCAGCATTTTTTGCACCATCAAGCAGGTTGCACATTAGCTTTTATTTACAATATTTAGCCAGCAGAGTTAGCACAAAGTATCCTGAAAATCCAGACTTCAAAAAGAATTAGAACCAATTCCCTTTTCATTTACATTGACTCTATAAACCCTGTAAATCTAATGCCATAAATGAATAGATAGCTGATGTAGATCAGTATTAATAAAGACTCACTTTCTGTATATTTGGCCTTGAAATCAACTGTAATTGCATAAACTCTTAGAGCAAACTCTTTCCAGTAATATGTACTTGTGACAACTGAAATATAATACTACAAGGCACAAACCATGTACATTTCCACTTTTCTCTTTCCTCCTCCAACCTTCAAGATAAACCTAAAAAAACCTCTTTATATAAAAAATCCCAAGAGCCAAAATAGAAAGAAAAAAATAAATATTCAAACAGTGTAAAGTTTCTGTCAATGAACATATACATCCCAGTATCCCCCTGCATCTGTTTTGATGTAAAATTTCATATATCAGTCATATAATTAAACAATATTCAACACACATAAAATGATACGTGGACCAGTTGTTCAGTGTTGGGGGGGGGGGGGGATGTGTGTATTCACGGACACATACACACACGTGCACATGTGTTCATTTAAAAGAAACTTATGTCTTGAGAGCCACTCTTTGAGGCTGCTTAGATACTTGCAACATAAAAGTAACTGCTGAGTGAACTCAGATTGCTGATACTGCAAGGAAAGCTGCAAATGAAATGAAATTTATCACACGGTTCTTACAGTGGCCAGCATGGTTATCAGTAAAAAACAGAGGATATGCAGTTTTATTTCTACATATAAACAAATAATATCTGTAATTTCTGCAGCCATTTATAGGTCTGTGGTGTTGAGACTTTTGAAGCATGCTATATGTGCCTCAGCCCCTTCATTTGATTATGCAGTTTTTTATTAAATGAGTTCCTGGTAATGATATTAACTGCAGACTTACCCTGGCATTGGTCCATTTCCAGCAAGACTATAAACTTGACGAGGATTTAAAAGGTACTGAAATTTTCTATAAATTCTGAAGAGGTAAAAAAGACAAGGGAAAAATATTTACTTATGCTTTTGGAAATTTTTTTTAAAAGCTATCAGTGAAAGAATTAAAAAAGTAAACACACACAATAATGATCTGAATTACAGGATCTCATTAATACAAAAAGAAGATCAAATATTTGAAATTGATAAACATAATAATTCACATGTAGAGTGTTTTGTGGGCATAAAATTAAGACATAACTGCTACAAGCTTTTTACAGTCCAGGTGCCTTATATAGACAGATAGAAAGTAGGATAAGGAGGCATGATCACATAAGAAAAAGTAACTCAGAAAAACATTTGTAAGAGCACTTTGGTTACTAGTAAAGTAACTTCATTGTAAAGGAGAGATTTACTCCTGAAATTTACTGCTAGCACAAAATTAAAAGTATAATTATCTGCAAAAGCAAACTGGCTCTGCCACCTACCAAAAATGTCCCCATACATTGAACAACATTCTGAGAAAGCAAACCTGTTGTCAGCTACTGTTAGATTCAGTTAATGGGAACTTACATCTCCTTTGGATTATTTTTAAATGGAATGAACATCAAAAAGATTGAAAATGACTGTTTTAATTAAATTACACTCTTTTTAAAAATATCTCAATCATAGGAGGGAAATTATTGATATGGTATGTAAAGTGTTATTCTATTCCAGAAGGAACTACTGGGAAATATTTCTTCATATGGTAGAATACTTCAAAAATTATAACCTCATGAATTTGAGGTTACTTGTCCTAAAGGTATGACAAATGTTTTGTGTCTTGATTACAAGCATTAGAAATGCAATTTCCTACACTCACTACAATCTGGTACCTGTATCGTTTCTTATGTAGAAACAAGCAAAGACATGAAAGAGTTTGAGATCAGAATGACTGAATATATGCCTGGGATCTATGACAATAGTTTGAATTTATAAAACCTTGAATCCTCCTTTTAATTTTAATGTTTATGTCCTCAGGCTAATTAATATTTTAAAGAATACACTTATCTTTCCACCAGAATATCTCTTCCTTTCTTTTTAAATAACCTTTATTACTGCTTTAAATAAAATAGATGCATAATAAGAATTGAATTCTTTTAACTTAAATGTCCACGTGGTTTCAAATTTAGCAAAATAAAACTGTCTAGACACAATCTACGTGCATATTGGGGGATTTTTTTTAATAGAAATACATAATTTATCAGGCTAGATGGAAAAGGAGGGTATAAGAACACTGAATACAAACAAATTTATAATTATCTGTAAAATCGCTAAATTGGAAAATTTTCTTAACTTATCAATTATTTAGTGATATCAGCTTCTTTATAAAGCATTATATTCAAACACACACACACAATCTATTCCTGATGCCATTCATGACAGAAAACGTCAATGTGAAATGACTGGCTTCTCTTTGCAAACATGCACATTTTTGTCAAATGTTGTGATGATGACTAAGACATTTGACAGTGGATTTACAACACTATATTTTAGTTTCATATGCAGAATCTTACTCATGCAAAGGGATCCTATTTCTAATTTTCTAGTTAGCATGTGTAAGTTGCTTATCAATGACAGCAGCTGCTTCTCAGTGACAGTGATGCCACTTAACCTGGTCAAAAGTGCACTGACTTAACCTGTGTAGCTGACCTGAGGGAGTTCCTAAACAGTATTGTTATGAAGCCCTGAAGGCTTAACTGTTAGCTGCCTAAAAGTTAGGAGCTACGAAACATAGCAACCATTACCTACATTCACAATGCTATTGTTGGGTATCAGTGAAATGCTATAAAAACCTTCTTAATAAAGGGGGAGCTACGTATCTCTAGACAAAGCCTGGAAGTCCATCAGCAATAATGAAGAGATTACACTGAATCCTACTTGATTCAATGCATGCCATTCATAGATAGTGGTTGAACATCACTACCAGAAGAATCACACGATAATGACTCATTGTAAATGACACATCATGTTCTAAATTATTATAACACATATTTATGTCTGTGTAAAATTCATGACTTCATGATGATTCATTTCAGTTCATACATTCACCAAGAGGAAGAAACTGCCTGTGTTTGCCTTCATACTAAACTGTAACTAGTTCTGACAGTGTGAGTGACACATTCAAGACTAGGAGATGGATGGACAGCAATTTAGCGTTCCCGGTTTTATATGTACAATACTGAATAGCCTAACAACACTGACATGCTTTGGAAAAAAAAAAAAAGTTTGCTTTTATTTGCAAGGAAGGATTCGGACATGGTTGCCTTGTAACTCGTGATTTGTGCAGACAAAACAACGAGGCAGTGCAGTGGGTAATGCCACATAAGAGAGCTCTTTGTGACTGAGTGCAATTCCATGAACAAAGGCAGTTTATGAAATTACCACTTGTCACCATCCAGCTGGTACCTACCCCGTAACACAGCCTACCAACATACAGTTGTGCTTATGTAATTGTTCACTGGGTTATTCTGTGATCTAGATAATTCCGTAGATTAAAGTTAAAACACTAATCGTTAGAAAAATTTCTCTGCTGTCATTTCTTCCACTCTCTTCCACCATGCCCATGATACAATATGCAGTGTAAACCCCAAAACAGCTGCACTAGCGTAACTGAGGAGACAGGAGATTATAGCAGAAAGGGCCAAAAGGGATGAGATCTTTTGTAAACAGCTCTGCTGCTGAAGAAAATACCTCTGATTGCATGTGACTGCTTGGTCTGAGCTAGACTGAGCTATCTTTCAAATTCGCAAGATCACTGCTTTAGAAAGTTAGGAGACATAGAGGGACAGAAACCTGTTGGTATTCCAAAACTGATAGGAAAGTTGACTCCACCAGGGGAAAAGCGAGCCACAGCAGTGCCTTCTGCCATCTAGGGAATGCATCATTTCAGTCATCTGGGGGATGATTTAAGATGAGGGGAGTTTAGGCTTAATTTATCAAAAATGACAAAGAAGCCAAAGTCTTCACCCCCAAAATAAAAGAATGTTAATAGTCTTTTCCCCAGGACATAGAGCGTTTTAAAAGGAACATCTGCAATGACTTCTATATTCTGTTTCCATGCTAAATGAGAGCTTAGAAATCCAGTGTAATCATAAGGTGGGATGGAAGAGCTACTTTGAAACAAAGTTATCTGAAAACAACAAAGGTCAAAGATATCATCAACCTGCACTGCACAAGTACTGAAAGTGGAGTCAGCAGGAAACATCAGTGTACGGAAGCTGATCTCCAGTGCATCCAACTGCACATTTGTCAAGGAAACAATTGTTTAAACTCACCTGCTGGTCAGGCAAATAAATTGTAAAATGGGGAAGTTAAAAAAGTAGTAAGTGTGGCAAAACAACAATGTGATTTAGTAGTACTCTTATGTGAGAAACACTACCCTTCACAGTAACAGTGTGCTTTGGAAGCACCACATGCCATAACCACTTGCCAGTTGTATATTCTTTCTGTTGAAAGAACCTATTTTGTCAATGATGTAGCAATTATGTACATTTTATTCAGATTATTGAAAGCTGCTTGTCTTGGTAAGTTAGATCTTAAAGTCAGACATGCAGGAATGTTAGCTATGAGACAAAATGGAAATATTGTAATTTTTTCTGGCTAAATGTACTCACAAGTGTTTAAATTTCCATTTTATGCATAACTATTGAAAACATGTTAAATTGTAATGTAGCCCTAAGAAGACACCTGATTGGGTTTGATGAACTCCAATCCAATCTCATTTTAATTAGAGTCTATTTTTGGTCTGTGAAAGGCTAAAATTCATCAATTTTAATTCTAATCTGATACTTACTGCTTAATACATGTTAAACTATACACTTTTCAAACTTGTTATAAACCTATCTACGTTGGAATAAATCCTTTAAGAACAAACAGAAATGTTCAAATGCATTTGCATTTCTGGTGATAGGCAATAGGTACCTATCTCTCCATCTGAGAAGAAAGCATGACTGGATTATTTTCATAGTACTCTATTTTGTAATTATATCTGAAAATCATGTATTAGTTTTTAAAAGAGAAAGCCATACAGAAGAAGAACATGCTATTGAACACTATACATTTTGCATAAGTGTTCTTTATTAACAGATTCAAATTTTAAAACATTGATAAGGTAATCTAGATAAGGTTGTATAGAACACAGATGCTCCCAATACAAACTGTTTTTATCTTCTGAATGCACTCTTTCTACATATCCATTTATGTTTCCCACTACCCCTCTGTTGCAAAACTCAAAACCAAAACTGAAGTATCTACCTTCCTTTACATTAAAGTGATCAATCCTCTGTTCCTTTCCTCTGCATTTGAGAGATTTGAAAAGGTTTGCAAAATAAGAATGGAAAAGACAGCATTATTATTGGTGGAGGCCATTTACTCAATTTGGTGTCAGACAGATGCATGCACTCTCTCCAAGTCTAAGGGCACTGAAATGGGTTGCCTTACCATACGGCAAGGCATAAAATCTCATACAGGAGAACTGTGGGAACACTGGATTCTTGACAATATCTGCAATAACCTTTCTGTGTTCAATGAAAGTCAATTAGAAATCATAACTTCATTCATCATGATCCCTCAAATATAGCAAATCTTAAGTAAAGACTGAAGAACAGCTCTCACGAAAACGTTACCTTAATCTGACTGAGCCAAGATAATGAAATTCTTATCTATAAAAATTAGCAGCCCCCCGCTATATAAATTTTGCTTTTGTTACAACCTAACTTCTACTCTTAAGTTTCTCAATACCTGACTAGATTGCAAAATCACTATAATCAGACAGTGTGACCTGAATCACCATCACTGTGCATCCTGCAAGGCTATTTATGTCTTTAAATATCCTTTCATTTTACTTTTCACAATATATAACTGCCACAAAACTCAGCAAGTTTCCTCTCTTGCTGGTTACTGACCATATATCAGACATGTAAAAACCAGGAAAAGTAAAAAAGATAAATATTATTGTTCCCTGGAAGTGATTTCATACTTTAGATCAAATCTTTCAGGTACATGATCTTAAGATCCTTATTTTATCATTTTATTACGTTACTGGAATCAATACGAAATGTCAACACCTTAAAGGCAGACAGCAAACTCCTTTTAATAAAATATTCCATATGTTGAAGATCATTCCTTTTTTTGCCCCCTTTTTAAATCTAGTTTTAGATCAAGCCATGAGATAAAAACATCCCCTGCTGGTGACTGACTTAAGATATGTCTACATGGGTATGCAGTAGAGCTCTTGACATGCTCCTGCTAACACAGAAAACTTGAGTGCAACCTTGACAAATTAGTATGCAGTTAAACATTATATTTTCTGTGACATCAAAGCCCATTTAAGAGGTTCTTATACTTCACTACACCCAGCTGCTTGTTGCTGTCCTCATGCTACACACTTCATTGTGTAATGATGCTTGTAGGTAATGGTGTTAGTGAACAAAACATGTACACACATTTTTGAAGCCATTTATTTTTAATTCAAATCATTTCTGTGATCTGCTTGGCCCCATTAACAGTTGCATTAACATAAATGGAGAGGTGCCGGACTACTGTATGTGAATGGAAACGAGATTGGGATGGGGATCAGGTTTTAAACTTGCTTTAATGCAAGAGAACATGCATCATTAGATGACATCCCTCATGTTTATTAAGCCTATTCAGCTAGTAACATCTGGGACCAGTTCTGAGCTGGGAACTAGAAGTATGAAACAGCATTTCCTTAAACTGTTTCTATGTTATAACTAACTCGATTGGTAAAATGTTTCCTATCTACTCCCCCCCACCCCGTACCTAAAAGGCTGAAAAGTTTACTTACTAAGTCTCCAAAAGGTAAGTCATATATTAGAAAACAGAATACTGTCTACAGTTTAAAGTATTGGCCTTTTTTTGCATAATTAATACAGATATTAAAACTGTTACAACATGAAGTTTGCAATGCAAAATATAGCAATTCACAGCTTTACGCAAACTGTACAAAACCATACACTGAGTATAGTTACTCTTTCAGATGTGAAATGAAGCTGTTGCATAGAACTCATTCTAGTTTTTAATTGCAAAGTTTACAAGCATATGCTAATGTGTACCTATTCTAAACAGGGTAATGAGAATGTCCAAATGCGAGGCATAATACTATAAAAGGTAATCCAGTTTTGGATTTCTTCTCATGTCTAAGCTTTTCAGATCCATTTTTAAACACATCACAGATCAAATAGAGAAAGAAAATAAAACAGAGAAAATAATCCTTACCTTTCACCTTGTTTCCCACCACTTTTAGGATTGACAAAAACTAAAAGTGGATGAGTGCCTGGAACTGGAGTGATCTAAAAGAAGGGAATAACACAGCCACTCATTAATGCTGTGTGTTGCATTCATTTTTTCCTATAGTAGACAGAAAACAAAAAGCTTAATGCAAGCTCTATGTTATGCTATGTAATCCAGCTGGAAGTAATTCCACAATTTGCAATAATCCTCACTTCATTAATTTCCCACAAATTATAAGTGACATTTATGATTTTTATGCTAGCTGTCTGGCTTACAGCTGTGATGCCATTTTAACATATAATTCCTTTGAAATCAATACTGATATATATAGGTTATACCCATCAATAGAGAAGAAAACTTTCAATGAAAGAAATGCATAACTTCAATTCTGACAAAAGAGTTACTTCCTATGCCAAAAAGCTATGAAGAAAATGTATTTTGTTGCGAGCAGGAGGAGAAATGACACTACGTTATAAAGATCAAATATAGCTACATTAAATGAAATCTTAAATTTGAGGGAAACTCACAAACACAATAATTTTTAATTTTTTTAAATGACAGAAACCTGCAATACTGATATGAAATCGCACAGTTTTAAAAACATAACAATCAGTAATAATTAGCTCCTTTAAATAGCTTAGACAGCTGGGAAGTTGAGAAAAGGATAGGAGATAAAATGTGGTTGTGGAAGTTACAAATGTAGGGAAAAGAATAGAGAGGAGGATGAAGAAATACTCATACTGAAAGGGACAATTCCCTCTATCATGTCCTCTTCTTCTCTTGTGTTTGGAATGTTTTACATACTAAACTAACGTTTAACTAGTTTTGTCAAACCAACACCTTCCTTCTAAGTAATACTGTTAGTCTGCATTTTCAAATGCCATAAGATATGAGTGTTCACTGCTTTTGTTCCATTGACTTTGAAGAACATAAAAAATTTACATCAGATGAAGAGCTATGTCTAATACCTGTTTTTAAATCATAAAGTGAGTATTCATATGAAAATAGTATCACTCTTTTAGCCATTTATCACAGTTCTAAAGTATTTAAAAGCATATTAAGAGTGCAAAGTCAACATCTCCGAAGTCATGCACTAACAATTTAGATGGCCTCTGTTAGCTTAGATTGTCTCTGTTTCAAAGCGATATATATTGAAAATTCTTGCTCCAAATCCTTACTCATAATTCCTGAAACAACAGAATCTTTTCAGCTGAAGATTGCACAAAATATAACTTAAGGCAGAACCTAAAGAACATGAAGCTAAGGGGTTTAGTTTGACAATCCTGTATGTATCTGAAGCTCCTTTTTGCTTTTTCCATCCATAATTATACAAACAATGGGTCCAATTCTGCAACATCACACAGCATCAGATTCTGTTGCAGTATATCCTTAGAATATACTACTGTAGGTTGAAACACATAAAATATCAAATTGCAGGACATATTGAAGTTTGTCATATATTTAATTTTTATCTATTGTTTTAATCAATTTTAGTTATTTAGCCAATTCACAAGATGTTTGTTCCTGTGAACTAAGTGTAAACCGGTGGTGCTCATTGTGACAGAGATGGACTACCTACTGAAATCTCTTAGGACACAGGTTAATTAATGAGACTCATCCTAAGGTTATACATGATCTATTACTTCCTCTAATTAGAAATAATAATCCTGATCATTATGCTGGTTAGCTAGAAAGAAGTAAGATGAATGTGCCTAACTATGATTAATAGTCTTCTCTAAGTCGTGCAGATCTCCACTGCCACTGAGTTATGTGCACACTGCTCTCTGATGGAAGGAAGGTTTTGTCTTGATACTTTTCTCAATAAAAACTAAAGCTGATAAACTTATTTTTCTTTTAAATGTTTTATTTCAAAACTTAACCCTATTATTATAGGTAGGTGGTCTAGGATCATCAAAAAAAATCTAAAAAACAGTTTGTATTCTACTTGATTCCAAAGTAAGGTCTCTTACAATTAATTTCTTACAGCTTTTCTAAATTAGTTTTCTAAATAATGTAGATGTTTCCATATAATTCACAATGCGACCTAAGATTTGGAGTAAGTTGGTGAATATTTTCAAGTGTTAACCTAACATAATTAAAAGACAATTTTCATGAAGCTATTGGACAAGTGACTTAAATTTTTGG
Source organism: Dromaius novaehollandiae (assembly GCF_036370855.1). Lineage (NCBI taxonomy): Eukaryota > Metazoa > Chordata > Aves > Casuariiformes > Dromaiidae > Dromaius > Dromaius novaehollandiae. Next base: position 43,552,360 of record NC_088099.1, on the reverse strand, counting down.
GACCAAGCCTGCAAAAGATTTTTTTTTTTTTTAAGAGGAAACCAATTATATATAGCTTCTCCCATATTTAAAACAGATGTCTCACAGGACTAACATGGGGATTTGCTGGGTATCTCTGATAGAATATCTTGGGATCTTAAATCATAAACAAATGCAATTAACATCACAATCTGATTAAACAGATCATATTTTCTATTAAACCAAGTTTCCCAAAAATCATCAAAATCCTTTTCTGTTCTTTGAAATCACTGAAGATCATGTTCAAATGAGAAGACACCAGCAAAATGTAAGTGCTTATTGTACAACTCAAGTAGTGTACTTCGGCCAGCTACGGTGGAATTACAGTAGCATAATTTGATCAGCTACAGAAATTTTTGCTCCAGATCATCCTGAAAATATGCTGCAAAAATAAACAACCTAATCCTGGAGTAAAATAAAAATTCATGATACATGGTGCTGCTACTGAAAGGAGATGCCATAAAAGTTCTCCTCTATCTAGAGCACTTTTGCTCACTGGAATTGCACAGATATCTCCCTGGAGCTAGAGGATTCTCCATGTGTTTCCAGTAGCACCAGTTTATTAGAGCTCTTCACACTGTGATTAGTTAGAGATAGCTTAAGCATTCTGTCAATAAATATTCTCGCCCTTTCACTTCATGTTTCATCTGTCACAGGCAATCTGAATACTACTGCAACCTGGGCAGATGAAGAGAGTCTTCAGAGCCATGGAAAATGATCCTGATAATATCCTGCCAGGCCATCAATGGAGCAGTCATGTGACTGCAGAGTGTTTTGCTATTTTTTCCCCCTTTTAGCTGTCATAAGAAGAATGTTTCATGAACCTAAAAAGATGAAACAATACAATAAGCCTCTCTATCCTGACACAATAAGGGGTATCATGAAATAATTATGAGGTATTCAGCATTTGATCTACAATAATGGAATCTTTGGCATTTCACTGAACCTTAATTCCAGCACATCAAAAGATAGAGAGAGTAGTCAATGATGTATATTAAATGATTATCGCATTGTTATCATGATGATCATTATATCCTGAGGAAATCAAGAAGCAGCATCACATATACGAATATTTACACTACTCAAAACTGCCCATTTCTTGAGGAAAAGAAGTCTAGCAATTCAGGCAGAACTTGTGCCCTAACCTCCCTACAATAACATTTGCTCATCAATCACATGCACAAGTACATACTATCAGGTTTCTTTTAAAGTAGAAAAATCTCCATTTTTAATAGATAAAGCTACTACTGCAGCCAACTTACCTAGCTCCACCCTCGATTGTGATGTGCCAAATACTATTTTTGGAAATGCCTGGACAAATATCTTTGAAGTTTAATCCATCCGTCTATTAGTTAAAAGATCCAACAATGATCAAGTCATACGCTCAGTTTTATCAAGTAACTTCAAACAATGTTGCATGACAGATACTAAAACAATCAAGTTCATCCTCACTCCACAATCCAAGTATTATAGAGCTAGTACTCCTTTCCCTTTAATGTCTTAGGAAGTCCTATCAACCATATCAGAAACAGAAGATTCCTGTAAATGGAAATCCTGTACAGATGGAAGAAGTTATCTTATTGTCATATTTTTAAATATGTAGGAGGGAAGTATTAGAAGAACATATATATAGGAAATATTTTACTTTTAAGATTGCTCATCCTATTGTTATCTTCATACCTAAAAATATCTTCTTAAAATTAAAATAACAACAATAATCGCACCTGAAGACCTTGTCCATCTACGGTGACTGAATTTGCTCTTTGCATTTTGTTCCGTTCTCCCAGTTTGTTCATTTGCTGGGGGCAACTCTTCTCTTTTTTCACTGTTGCCTGCCTTTCCTTTGAGAAAAGAATAGAAAAAGAACAAAATGGAAATTTTAACACATTATATAAATGCTGTTGTAACTTACACAGTGCCTGTACAAAATTTGCTTTTTCACTAGAGAATAATGTCAGATTCTGCTTTAATGAAAATGAGATCTCAGTCACGCTACTACACAATATCTGTCCACTTCACATAACATCTATCTATGTGCCTAGACATCAACTAGGCAATAGACAGATTGAAGTGTGCAGTCACAACACGAATTAAAGCAATGATGTGAAGATAATCTGGCATTGCAGGTTGGCATTCTACAACTTGAAAGCCAATCATACAAAACCCTTAATCACTTAATAAGCATATTTATAACAGCCAACACAATAATTTATCAAAATCTAGTCCTAACTGCTGGCAAAGGTTGGCTGTTCTAAGATACTTTGCCACTTTGGGCAAAATATACCTATTCTAAATGTACCCAAATCAATTGACTGTCTATCTTTAAAAAATAGCTTTTTATATTTTAAAGCAGGTTTTCATAAAATATGTATTTTGTACCAGAAGGACTATACTCAGTCCAGGGGAAGTTGTGAATCTGTATCAGAATCTAAGCAGTTGGCAACTTTTAATACTAGCAATACACAGCACAACCAGGTGGTTATTAGAAAGAGGAAAGCTCTTCAAGAAAAGTATGTTGCTGTAATCATATTTTCAACTGCTGTGAGGTCATTTCAAAGAACTGTGAAAGTTAAAAAACAAACAAACAAACAAAGGAAGGAAATATTGTCCTTGTTCTTTGCATCTCATTTTCTTTTCTATTTATAAACTGCACCCAGTATGTCCTTTTAGCATGTCCCAAAAATGCACCATAAAATAAGACAGCAGATGTTTATCAAATGGAATCAGCGTCCCCAAGCCCAATTGCACTCCAATCACTTTCCTCACTTCACAAGTGCAAGGAGGCTTTAAACTAGTCGGGGGAATGGGCTGGCACAAAGCTGCTGCAGCAGAAAAGAGCATGAAGGACATACACCCCCTGCAACTGCACTCAGTAAGCAGTTCATTAAACGTTACCATTTACGTTGCATACTAGGCCAAACTCATCTCTGTGGTACCTCTGATAAAGCCTAAGGGGTTTCACTAGCAATTAATCCATGTCACTCTTTCTAGAGCAGTTTAAACTGGTAAGAAATGTTGACACAGACTCTCTGGGATGAACAGTATAACTCTCAGTTTAACACAGTGCCTTCCTAGTATTACTGTTTCATTAATATGGTTGCAAACAATCACTATTTTTACACCATCTTTGGTTTCCTTAAATTTGAATACCAACACAGTCTCAGTCTGGTCCTGAGGCAAACAGTGCTCTGAGTCTTCCCAGGCTGCTTTGGGTAGCCAGGTGCTCTGGAGAACTGTGGCAATCTGGTCACATTTCCTATAACAGGACTGACAAACACATGCCATGGAATAAACAGGGCAGTCTACACTATTTCCCATTCACAGTGAGATCCCTAAGAGGCTAGTTAACTGAGCTCTTGAATGCTTTGAAAAATGAGACCCGTTCAAGAGAAGGTCTAAGAGTCTAGCCTACATGTTGCTAGAAAATAACCTTTAATGTATGAAGAAGAAAATAGTAAGGCTCTGTAGAGGAAATTACACCAACTCATCCCAGCTCTAACCTTCAAAACACAGACAGACATACACTGCCCACATCTCTGCCTAAGAAATCACCAACTCTGCATTTATCTATGCAATGATTTTTACAAACTGGAGCCAAGATGAAGAATCCTAGCAGTATAACATTTGTGATCTAACACAAACATTAATGTGCTGTCCCATTGGTTAGTGTCAGGAATGGAGAATAGGACAACTTCAGTATGAGGGAAGTTTCACATAAGCAGCAGCTCTGGGGTTTTAAACAGCTTTGCAAGTAACTTCCCTTAATATGAATTGCTTAAAAGTCACTATGTGTTATACAGAGTAAGTACACCATGTTAGACAGGATTTTGCATTACCTGATGTCATATGGCCAAATCTGGCTGTTGAATATTGCAACATATTCAAAAATCAAATCAGATGTCACTAATGCTCATAAAAAATCCTGACTCATAACAAAAATCAGAGATGGAGAGAGAACTTCACACAGTCTATAAAAATGTTACGTTGAAAAACATATTTGTGATAGTTCGAGGAAGAAGACAATAGAAGGGAAAAGGCTGAGCATATAGAGGATGCATGTTTAAAGAGTTTAAAACAAAAACAAGAACACTGTTAAAGAAGCTTACTCATAATGTACGGCACCAAAAGACTCCTTTCATATTTCATGCTATTACTTAGAAGAAGAGTATTTATACATTGCTGAGAACTATCTTTACATAAAGGATGTTTACCATAATGCCCAAACCTCCTGTTATCAATCATTCACAAAATAAAACCAGTAATAATTACCTCAAAGTTTTGGGGTTTTTTTACTTTGTCCCAGCATGAGACAGACAGCAGCAAATATGCTCTACTGGTCCTATGACTGCTGTATCACCTTTCAGAAACATTCTTTTCCTAATTTATACTACTTGGTCCCATAAGCAAGACAATCTCTTACCTCACAGACTAAGACAGTTTCTCTTAAGCAGTGACTCAATAAAATCATGCCATACACATCACACAACACAAGGAAAAAGCATATTCATGATACAAAACTGTCTGGAATGTTATAAAAAATCCAATATGCAGACTGGACCTTGTTATCTTTTTAGGCCTACTTCTTTCAATGATGATTTTTGAAGAAAGTACAAATAAAGTACTTCCTATTACCTTTCTTCTATACATATGATACCACATTATATGTCACTGCATGTATGAAAAGTAATGTTTCCGAAACATTCGTCATGATGATAAGAGATTCTAGATTTCCTAAAATTATAGAAACTACATATCTGTCACACTATGAGGATCTGACTTATGATTTATATGAAATAATGTAATAACCTGCATCTTAACTCTCTACTGAATATTTCTATTAAAGGTACACAAAAAGAAACTTTTGCCATGAAAGATTTTAATTGAAAATTATCTTGTAAATACTCTTGTACAGATATTCTATATTTTATATTAAATAGAAAGCTAGCTTTCTAATCCAGTTGCAAATGACTACTTGAATAAATTTCAGGAATTAGGGAATTACTAAGATATCCAAGATTATCATGAACTAAACAATGTCATTTCCTTATGAGATAATAACTATTTAATAAAATCATCTTTGGATAATAGCATACCAGTTCTAACTTAATGTTAGAATCTGACATGCACTGAAAATAAGCAATATTATAAAATACAAACATGTATTTTCAAGGTAAGCAATGTTTATACTATAATAGTGCTGTGTTAATATCTTTTTTAATTAAAGCATACAAAATGATCAAGGTATCTCTGAATCATTTTTTTTCTGGTGGACATGCATGAAGTTGATAGAGACTGAATACAGCATTTTTAAAAGCTATTGTACATTTTGTTGGCTCAAAGAATCAGGCTTTTCCTTTTTTTGGTATATGTCAGAGCATATACCTTTCAAAACAGCATTTATCACAGGAAGAATCTTTTCTACCCATTTTTGCATCTCTCATGCCCTCTTTTCTCCCCTTGAACTCCCACTTTGAAATCATTATCCATTAACTGATAGGCTGGAGCTTCCACAATTCAGTATCACTCCAGTTAGATCACTGTCAAATAAACACTGCCTCTCAATTTTACCTATCCTTTATTCACCCAAGTAAGAAAAAAGAATTGATAAATGAGATAGGACCTTTCAAATGACAACACAGAACGCCATGTCTAGATAGTTAGCTCAGCCCCAAAATGCACTTTATAGCAAGAAGAATGTCCGTTATCATGATCTATCAGTACTCATGTATACATGGATGCCTCCCCGTTATGCACCTCAGGGAGCAAACCTCCTAAAGTGGGTAGCGTCTGTTGGAAAAAAAGAATGTTAGGCTGCAATACTGAACACCTGGCATGGCAAAGGGGCTGGAGAGAGCTCTCACAAGGAATGCTGCCTTGTAGCAGTTGTATTTAATAAAAAACATATAAGATACTTTTTTTTTTTTTTTTTTTTTTTTTTTAAACACATTTGCACAACCACACATCCCCAGTGTTTTGGATTCCATATCATATAATTTACACTCCTAAGAGTATGTGTGGGATCATTTTATCACCAGCTAAAATACTGGAAAATCTGAGGATTACACTCTCTCATACAGTAAAAAGAGATACCTGGCACTTGGAGAGTACTCTCTTTATGTTGTTTATTTTCTAAGTTTTTGAATCCTCATCCAAAGTGAGGAATCTTATTTAAAAAGATTTCTTATACTATGATTGACAAGCTATACAACATTTATTCTCAGTCCTTTCTTTCCATGCACAGATACATTTTTTCCTTTAAACAAAATAGTGATATTTAGAAATATCACATGCTATTGTAGCTGTTGCCATGAGAAAACAGAAGACTAAAAACTAATGTTTTACTAAGTAGTTTTCTGTTTATATTTTAACTGCTGACATGGAATCCAGTCCTTATGCAGCAAAAATTGATTTTGTCCACCTTGTCTCTTATTCAATTTGCAAAATTCTGTATGTTTCTAAATTATTTTGTACATAACTGAGATTATTTAAAACTTTATTTTTAGAATCTATACATTAAATAGGCTTGTAAAACCACTAGTGAATGATTAATTTCATTAAACAATTTGTCAAACAACTACTGAAAACTCCAGATGACTTCTGTATGATACTTACTTCTTTTACAATACACACCTTCTGTTGAGGCATATACCCTAAAGTCCAGCTTGGGGGTGGTGGTGCATAAGGAAAGGACCAAATTCAATATTACTATGCGTAAACCGAGAAAATTACTAAAATTCTTTTTTTTAGAACTTTGAGACTTGAGTTTGAAAGGTATTGATTTGTCAAAGAATGGAAAGGTATACTCAAATTTTTACAAGATGAAGCCTATGGATGCTCAAATATGTGACTTGAATGCCAAACTGAAGGTTTTTCTTTTTTAAAGGAATTTGGAGGAAGAGGAGGTTGGTCTTTTTTTTAGAAGTCCTACCATGATTCCTTAGAGCTACTTTGTTTAATGACCTGGCAGTCTCCAAGGGATACACTAACTGTGTTTTAATATGCAATGAAATATTAGATTAAACACTCCTAGACTGCCATTTTGTAAGCCTACATGATATTCAAGACCCTACTTACAAAAATTCCATTCCATGTAATTTCTGTTCGTAGTTACCCAAATAACCAAAGAGAATGAAGGATTCAGGCACCCTGAAATCTGATGACGGGCAAGCCTGGGAAGGAATCTATCTGTAACAGATATTGAATATTATATCCAACTAACTATGATATAGATGGGCCACGATATTTTGAAAATTCACTTTATAAAGTTATCTCCACATTTCCAGCTCTAAATGTGTGTACATACTGATCAGAAGTATTAGGACACCATATCATACTGCCGTGAAAGTTCATGGAGCTCAATACCCAGCTCTATGTCCATGGGCTGAAGCTAAAAGTCATCCTGTGGACAAGATTAGTGACCAAATCAGTAGCAAGAGCATCTGTCCAATAACCTATATGTGCCTATCCCATAAAGAGAAAATAAGGCTTCTAATAATTTGATAGCTGTTGTGTCAGAAACATTATGTCAATCAGAACGATTAAGGGGATCCTCATCAAGAGGATTTTCAATAACTTTTTTTTTTTTTTTTTTAAGCATATTCCTCCTTTCTCACATGGCACTCCTCAGTTCCAAACGTTTATGCTAGGAGCCTGAGATCAGCTATGTGCATTACTATTTTGTCATCCATAATACTGGTAGCCACCTTCGGTGATAGCTGGAATGAATACTATGTCATCTGAAAATTCCCTCTGAGGATAAGAACTCTCTGACTGTAAGACTATTATGAACAAGATCGTGAACTTATATAAAATTTGTGTTGCTTTCTTAAACTGTCTTAATAGAGATACAAAGACTTCTCAAAATCACAACCAATTTCTCATTTAGCACATCAGCCTCGGTTCATTTAGTTGGCAGAAGACAACTTGCCTTACACCTTGCATCCATTCAAAATTTACATCAATATGTAACAACAGTAGGGATCAAGACTTTTTATTTAATTTGAAACCTAAAATAAATTTGGGCTACAGCAGGCAACTATAAACGTGCTTCGAGGAGGAAAAACATTTGGAAAAGTATTTTGAAAATAAGAACATGCTAAACTCCAATGGGAGAGTATGTAAGGAACAACATAGGGACAGAGAGTAGTGATGAATTGTGGGCAGGCAACTAGATATAACTTAAAATGATTGAATGTCTGCCATTTCAGTTTATCAGCATCTTATTATTTTAACATTGAACTGTGTTTGCTGAACAGATAATTAGCTAGAAAGATACATTTTCCTCCAGGGCAATTATTAATTTCCTTCTGACTTCAAAGAAATGAAAAAGCTCTTATTGTAGATAAGCACACCATTATATTTCAGGTCTGTTTTAGATTCTCAGAAAACTGAATCTGCAATATGATATGCAACTGAGAAGGAAAAAATGGTATTCTTCTGTTTCAGTTGCTATGTCACTACTTAATATCCAACAACAGGATTTAAATTCTTTCCCCATAGAAGTATATATATTCAAATAACTATTCCTGCTGTGTCTATGTTCACAAACTCACAATAAGGCTAGTACTCAACTTCCATGGATCCGATTGCTCATAAAGATGCTTACACACTGCACTGACTTTCTCCACTCAGTGTAAAGTTTGGATTCAACTGAGTTAAAATAGATCTCTGCTATAAGAAAAAAAGAAGAATCATTTTAGGATTCAAAAAAAAAAAAAAAAAAAAAAAAAACCCACAAGAGAAGGGATTAAGAAAGCTCAATCTTCAACCAGCAACTGCTAATTCCCTTATTCTCCTTCTGCATCTCTACATTCCTATGCGATTAACATTTACCTACCTCACCGGAAGACTGTATTAGAAAAACATATTATCAGATATGGAAAAATACCTAATGAATTATGTTACAGTTACAGCACAAGTATGAGCTATTCTATTTCATCTCTCTAAAAACCAACAAAGAAAATTCTTGTACGATATCATTCTTTTCTTCTAAGGTACTTTCTGTCAGCATCTCAACACACTTGCTATACTTAGACAAATTCATGGAAGTTTGAAACAAAATATAATGTAAACTGTTTATTTGCAAGAGACATTGCATAGCTAAATTTGTTTCATCTGCTATATATAGTATTTTGCATGCTTAAATAGAACTAGTTATAAATACAAGATTTTTGCACATTTGTGTTCTTGTACAAGAAAAGGCTAAAACATAACCCAAATCAGACACAAGTCTTCTCCACCAAAATATATAGCCAGATGTATTTGAAAATAAGGTCAGATGAATTCTACTTGTGATATGTTATTTTATATTACCTATGTATTTACACATAACACATAAATATACTCTCTCCATAAAAATAATATAGTACATACATTTAGACATATAAAATCACAGTGATATATATCATATATATCAGCTATGTTTAAATGATTTTTTCCTAAAATTTTGTGAGTATCTTCACTAAACAGAAAAAGTTGAATTTCTTTGAAAGAGAAAAGTGAGTTGTTCTAAACTTTTTATCATGGTGACCAGTTTATCCCAGAATGCTGAACAATGAAGTTGTCACAAACAAACGTGTCCACTCTTAAATTTTATTTCTATCACTTCTTGTCTTCAATATTACACCAGATCCTCCCCTATTTGAAATAAACTGGTTACTATGGAGACAGTGGTAATTGCCATATAGGAATACTCACATCGTAATCAGTGTACCTTATGTTTTAAAATTTATTCCATGATTTTTTTTATTCCATAATTAACAGTTTTAATCATAGTTTTCAAAAACAGTGCCAGAAAAAAAAATTTCATAGTAAACTCATATAAGTGACAGGAGAATCAGAATCACCATATAACATAATATACATATTATATATATTCATTACATTGTAGGCTTTTATTGGTTGATTTGTCACTACTCAAAGCTATATCTATTTGTGGGAAATGGAAGAATTTAATTATTTTTCTACACACATAAATAAGAATTAGAACATCCTATGTGGTCATCAGAAATGGAGGAAAGGAAGGCATGAAATTAAGAAACCAAAATGAACATTAGCATTTTTCCCTTTCTGTCCTATAAAAGAAGAAAAAAAAAGAAAAAAAGCTGTATCATAAGAACAGACCAATCTCTCTTCTTGACTACTCACTCATCTCATTCCAATACTCAGTTTTTAACCTGGTTATGATCTAATTCTGTACTCTTGGTAGGCTAGGATTCAATTGAGTTAAAGATTTTTAAACTCACTGCCAGTCAACCTTATCATGAACTTTCATTATGTGCACGTAATTAATTGGGTCCAATGAACAATATCAGCACTGAGTTATAGACTTTTTCCCCCCACCACATAATTAGAATATAATTACCCACAGGATATCAGAATGATGCAAAACCTTTCCTCTAAATGTGCCCTCATTAGGAAACAAGTCTCAATGTACATTTATTCAATCAGTATGAATTAATTAAAACGTTACTGAAATAAAAGAGGGTAGCATTAAAGTGTATCTGACATCTATTAAAAGACTATCACTTGAGATCTGCACACACAGTTTATAACAAAACTCATTTAACTCAAGCAAGAAACTTTACCGTACAACAAGCTTTATATACAGTAAACAGAAAAGTGAAAGGATGAGTTTTAAAATAGGCAGACTACATTCAACTAAATCATTTAAAAACTACTGCAGGGAGATATGAACATTTTCATTTGGCATCAAATTCTGAAGGTAGCCAGGACAGATACGTGATTATTTCATACTATACACAATGTCAGTTCTCAAATTGCATGAGTTTCTTCATGGTTTCTTTTTTCAGCTGAGAATTTAGCTTATCATATTTAGAAAAAAATCTGGCAAGCCCCATTTTTGTGGTTTGAAGGTGGGAGCTCTCTTATATAACTTGGACCAGCCATATAACTTATAGGGGCAACAAGAGGATTATGCCAGTCCCTCTATTTTATGATCACCTTTCAGAGGAACCTCTCTCTCCATTGTCTAAAGAGACCCTCAATGATTCAGGCTAGTCACCTTAGCTGAGATAGCTATGTTTAGGAGGAAGACAAATGTCACCTCCTGAGACATTAAGATTGAGAAGAGTAGTTTTTCTATTTATTCTTCACAGTCACAGTAGTGATTTTGGACACTGATAGATTCCTAGGAAATGAAAGAATAACAGAGAGGGGATGGATCTGGACAGCAAACTGAAGTTTGAGGGCCCAGTTTGGTAACTCTATGTGCAATATATCATTATATATAAAAACAATTAATGAAAAAATTCTCTTTTCTTCTACAGAAAGAATCTACATTTGACTTTGTGAAAACTGAAAGTGAGATAGGGTGGATGAGATAGAGGTAAATATATATATATGCCTTTATTTCCTCAAAAGAGAAGAGATGTAAAGGGATGTTGCCCATTTTCCAATTGTCCCTCAGAGAAGGCATCTTTGTGTGAGATGAACTTTGACAAACAGGTTTCAGGAAGAAGTCAGCACTTCCAGTGTTACAAAGGGAAGAGAGGGCCAAAACTTTAGGGAGATGAAAGATACAAAACATTTCAGCTTGCCATTTTGTCTTTCCCACAGTTCTTTTGGGGTTTTTTTAGGGTAGAAAGAGATGTTTTCTTCTCTGATACCTCCAAGTACCCAGGTACAACCTGCTACAAAAGTTACCGTGACAAGATGGTTATCTGCTTTTCCTTTCCTTTCACATATAAGTAGCATTCTATGAATACCACTGCTTAGGTGATCTGCAAAGCTAAATGTGTGTCCTGGATGAAAGACCCTCTGACTGTCAGGTTTATGATTCAAAAACTATAAAAAACATCATTTCGATTAACAGACGTTTACTATTGTATCTTTAGAGGATTCTGATGCAAAAACATTCACTACTTTGCTGTTGTTTTGAGAGTGCTGGTTTCACATTCACTGAAGTACTACATTTATCAAAAGGAATCCCCGTAACAGGAAATGGTAGAAACTAATTAAAAATTACTAAGATAAATAATATGTACACTGTAATCAATCATTTCTAGGAGGAATTCCTATTAGCCAGGTCACTGATGTATTATTTGTAATTTGAGTAATCTCAGGATTTTAATGCATTTTTGGAAAAATTTACTAAAGAACAAACAAGTATACTATGAAATTATATAGTTCCTATTAAATCACAGTAAAACATACTTTCCATTCCTAACAATATACAAACAGTGCTGAAATACATGCTTCATGTTATATTATTAGTAGGTAATAGTGAAACATAATTCTGATACAGGAAAAATATTTACTTCTGCTTATGCGTTCAAAATTTGCAGATGAAACAAACCTATTCAAGGATGATTTTGACTCTAGAGTGGTTTTATATATCCTCTAAACAACTTAACTAAACTCCAATTGTGGAATGAAAATCGTAATTCCGCTATACCTCTTCCTCTCCTGAAAAGAAAATGGAGTTACACAAACATAATTGAAGATGAAATTTCATGCAAAGGCTTCATTCATTTTATAAGAGTGGCAAACAATAAATAACAATCAAGAAAGAACAGTACAACAAATATGACTTCTATATATTAACTTTTAAAGTATGATCTAAAATCATGAAAAAAATGATGTAATGCAAAATGTTATCATCCAACAAATTTAAAATAGCGTTACAATTTTTATTCAGAACACATCCTGACAATACCAAAACATCATTAGAGCTGAACTAGAAATCCACTGTTGGGACTTTTAATAAATATCAAAAAATCATATAAATATTTAAAAAATATTTCATAAATATTAAAACCAGCTTTCCATTGCTTTACCTCAATTGACAGCAATGGAATATTCCCAGTTTACTCAAGTACAGGGTCAGAGTCAAGCATTCATTCCTTTAGATATTCATAAACAAACAGCCAAAAGGGTTAATCAGAAAACAAGTAATTTATATTAAGCATGAATATTATTTTTAATTATCAAAAAAATGTTTCAGATTGGAAGGTAAATTTTCTTTTTTTCCTCACTGCCATAAATCATGCTTTCTCAAGGTCAAGAGTTTATTTTTATTATGAAATACATTTAAAATAAGACGACCACGCATGTCTGTTCTGGTATGAATATGAGGATGCTATGACCTTTATCTGCATAAAGCATCTAATTTAATCTATGAAGTTCTAAAAATCTTTTTCCATGATAAACTGCTCAGCTTCTTCAGTACAACCTACATAGAGCATGCATTTTATTTTCATTGAATTGAGTTATTGTTTTCATGGACAGAGAAATTTACTGTCCACTACTGCAGAATAAAATATACCGTAATGTTGATGCATAGCTTGCTGCAAGACCAGCGTCATCATTCTAGGTAACCTCCGGCTTAGATCAGAGACCTCAGCATCACAGATATACAATATGCATCCCAAGCAAAAACTGTCCATAAGAATAACTTCATTATTCTGGGAAGTTGGATCTATAAAAGATGTAAAATGTAGTGTTCTGCCTATACAGTTTCTGGTAAGTACGGTCTGACTAAGTGATAAAACCTGAGTCAGCTTCAGTTATAGTGTGCCCTACAGAAAGTTCATTGTCACATAAAGGAAAACGTAATATGCAGCAGATAAAGTGAAATGCTTCTTCCTATAACTAATCAGCTAGGATTACTCATGGTGTTTAAGGTCTATATAGTCCTGTGAAAACAACAGTTTCAGTACCAGTAATCAGTACAGGCACGGTTTCATCCATTACCTATGACAGAGGATTTCATCAGAAAGGAAAATACTAACAACTCACCAGTACTATTGGGCAGATTGATGTGGGCGGTAAAATATGATCCTTCAAAGGTCCACAGTCACATTCAGGTTTTAGATGTGAAGCACATTTATTATGTAACTAAGAGAAGACAGAAAATGAATGTTCAGCTTTTTACTTCTACAGTCTAAAAAAATTCTAAAATATAATACTAGAATAGGGTGAATTTAGATTACTAAAGTAATCTAATTACTACTATAATACTACAAGGGAAATGAAACAGTGCAGTGGAAAACATCTTGGGCTTGACAAAACCAATGCATTTATACTGAAATGAAGAACAGTGGATCAAGATACCTTCCAGTTTGGAAATGCTACATTTGGTTCAGCTTACAATATGAGAACAATGTTACATTGACAGTAAAGTGACATCAGCATAGTGACTAGTGACAATACCTACTGGCGATCAAAACTTCCATTTCATAAGACAACTTCTTACACTAAATCAGGGATTATAGTCCTATCACTGTGCGTCTTGCAAGGAATTTGGGAAAGCCTTTAGCACTACTGATATAACTCTACTTCCATTTAAAGTTGATAAAGTCATTACTGATTCAGTTCTAATGCTGCAGTATGTATGAAAATATATACAAAACATAGAAGAGAGTAATATAAGAATATAAGAGCTTTAAGTAATACAGGTGAAATTTGGGGGCTGTTCAAGCTTTTACTGACTGCTGAGGAACCTGAACTTATTGTAGTTTATTCCTAGCATTCATCCAGTTTTCATGAAAGTAATGGGAAGAATTCTGCTCTGAGAACATAGAAAGAATATCCACAGGTTTGCTGATTGAAAGAATACTGGCTTACTTCTCTACTGATAAAAAAGGGAAAGGGAAAAATGTGTATATCACAGCAACATAAAATCCCAAGAAATAATGACATGTGTATCTAGATCATGCAAACCATTCAGATTTGATTGGCATAGTTTACAATACTAGAGATAGTCACATTAAAAATACAATTTTATATTGTGAAATTTGGTGAAAATTTATTATATCTGCATTGATTGAATAAACTGTGCATTAAGTTCTTCAGCTAATACATGCATTTCCCATAAATATGAGCATTTTATTTTTTGAGAAGACACACATATTTGCATTAGAGGAAAATAATCGGGATAAGAAATATCAGCAATTTTGAAGTATAAATCTTATTTATTAAGTTTTCTATCTGGTTTAATAGGTAGCATACAGCATTAGTTTAACAGGTTCAATAGCTGTTATAAAATCTGTAGTTCCATGGCTACATCTATAAATCACATTTTTCCAATGACTGATTCATTTTTCCTTAGATAATTTAACCATGTCATCATGATCTCCATCAAAATTACAATAAAATCTTATCAGTTGCTGATATATAAGCTTTACCAGTAATACGTTCTTCATGAAGTCATCTAGTACAGTTAATGTAGACATAACATTTCTGAATTTTGAACTGAATAGCACCTAATATTAGCCTTGTCCATATTCATTTATACTGCAAATTTACCTTCTCAGGCAGTTACTTAGCAACAGAAAATAAAAGTCTAACGAGTTTTGATTTACTCTGAGTATTAAAGCCCTATTATGAGGGTATTTTGGTAGCCCTGTAATCTAAATCATTTGTCATGATAATTCTTTGCCTCAGTGGTAAGGCTACTTGTACCATAATTAATGCACACCAGGCCACGTTACATCAAATAAAAGTATCTTCACACATTCAGTGATAATTAGCAGCTCTGCTACTTGGTGGCATGCAAACTTATCTATGAAAAAATAGCTTAATCTTCTTATTAGTCTTTGCTGATCTTTGACAACAGAACTGATGCATAGCAGACAAAAGAAATGGTAGAAGATATGTAGCTTTAATGAAAATAACATTTTGAATGAAATGAAATAAAAGAAAATAATACATATCTCTTCTCAAAAATATTTAAGCAGATTTTAAATACATATCCCAAAAAATCCCTTACCCGAAACCTAGTTCCTTAGAACATCCCTCACAACCAGATGCCTGGAAAGTAAGAAAATCTGTATTTGCTGGACAGACAGCTCGAGGAAAAGCCCATTTATAAGATCCTGGTGGAGGACAGAGCTATAGAGTATATGGAAGAGGAAATCATGGCCCGCTTTAAAACTCTGTATAACAAGCCTCCTTACCTCAAATAGTCTCAAAATTCTGAAAACTTTGTGATCTGAATCAGTCATTTGACATCAAAAATGACCCTATTAACTTGTACAAAGGAGAAATATTTAAAATACATGAAAGATAGGCTCTGAATTGGCTGTATTATACCTAACATCCTCTTATGATACAAAAATACTTTAGCAACAAGCCCCCGACGTGTTATTGTATAAGAATGTGAAAACATGATTGTACTGGATGTGATGATAAATAATTCTAGAACATCAGTTCAAAAATTATGCATCTGTTTGAGATTTAAAATATTGGTTTTTCAGTAATAAAGCAAGATTTTATTATTAGAGAAGAAAGGCCTAAAAATTACTGGTTATGTAGAATTGCACAAAAAGCGAGCAGGAGATTAAGAATGAAATTTAAACTGCAGTATTCTTAAAATTTGAAAAAAATCATTTTTCACTTTTGTGTCTAGTTTACACTGGAAATCATAGAAATAAGAAGTTTCATAAAGTTCTTTTGAAAATATAACATAATTTTAATACAAACTTAAATGTTTAAAATACTGATGGAATTACAATCGCAAAATTATATGCCAATGCCAATATTTTCATATCTGCACATCTGAAAACATACGCCCATTTTTAATTGGAATTTTGATAGTTATTCAAGCATTTAAATATGGAGACAGGTACCTAAGATATTTTCAAAAGAATTTATCCTCTTCATTCCCAATGATTTCAATGAGAAATTCCTCAGTATTTCCTCCCTGTTTCTCGGTGTTTAAGAAAGTCTTCCAGATTTTTGTGTGTTTCTTCAGAAAGTGAAATGCCTTTAAAAATCTGGTCCAGATTCATATTTAGGTACATAAATACTAGGAAAATATTTTTTCAGAGAGGCTATAGAATTTGCAACTTCCTTTGACTTTCAGTGGGAGCCTTACATAATACGTATTTCTTGAAAGATATAGTAATTCTATACATATATATATAAAATAGATATATATATATATATGGATCTAAACACATGATATGTATATCTACAGCAGAAAACTTATTTAGCTACCTAAGCAGAGATGGTGGTTGTCTAATCTGCATTTCAATATTTTGGATTGGGTGTTTATTCTCTAAATAAATTATCTGAATTTTGACTGCAATCTGGACTACATATTTGCTTCTTTGTAAAATATTGGGTTTTACGTAATCATAACAGCTTATCACTGAAAGTATCCTGGATCTATTTTCCTTGATGATTTTTCACATTTTGTATTCTTATGTTGAGAAAATGTCATAAAACATCCAAACTTGTATGTTGAATACAAACATTCTCTAATGCCTCACTGACATTATCCTTTAAAACACTGAACAAACAACCGATGTTCCATAATAATAACAATGATGATGGTGATGATAATAACAATAATAAAAATCCCATAAGAGGCCCAAATCTCTTCCCATTTAGATTTAAATCCTGCCATGCCTATGAACAGAAATACTGGCATTGTTCCTTCTAGCATGAAGATCTTACTTATAAAAGTAGCGTTCCTTGAATGTCATTAGTTCCTGTTACTGGTTACTGCTGAATAAGGAGTACACACAAGTTGTATATATTAGACTTAGTGCACAGATTAGTGTTTTACTAACATGTCTCTGCTATCACTCCCAGGCACTTGAAATCATTGTATCCTACCAGATGTCCTCAATTACATTTGTCTGTCAGTACACCACAGATCGTGATTTTTCCCTGACTTCACAGTGACCTTGACTTTTACCAGTATTGAAAAATTCCTTTATAATCATTCCAATATATATATTGGGAATTCTATTCTTTAGAATGAATATTAATGCTATTGTTCTTTAGAATTTTTCTTTAGATTTTTGTCTAACCTGTGCTAAAGGTTTTACTATAGAGTACTCACTGTGATCTGACACCATACACAGTGAAGTCCAGTCAAGCCTTGGTAACATTTTATAGTTTTGTGACACTTATCACATTTTGTTGGACAATTTCCTTCTACCCAGAAATGGTGCATTACCTGCAACAGAAAAGTGTGGATATACATAGGGTTACTAAATTAACAGGTTCATGGCAAAGGTAATGCTGCCTCAGACTTACATCAGTATTCTTTTTAGACTTCACGTAAGTTTTGATGCAAGATGCAGGAGCTCTTGAGACACAGCGTTCATGGACTGTATACTTGCAAACTGGAAAAAGAAACACGTTAATAGATGCTGAGGCAATGGTGTTTCTGACTACATTTTTATTAAGTAAATAATGTTACCAGCATGCCTTCTCTATATAATCAATCCAATCAGTCAATGAAAACTCAGACTAGACTGCTTTTTCCATGGAATAAAAAAGGCCAATTAGTACAGGAAATATTATGCAAGTGAAAAATCCAAGAATGCACTATCATTGCATAACAGGAAATGCTTAATTAAATAAGAGCTCACTAAATTTTTTCACAATAATTCCCAAATGACAAAAATGTTAAAGACAAATTGATGACTGCCAAATGGTTTCGTGTCATTTGCTAGTAGAAAGAAATCTATATTTTACAAACTATAGGCATGAGAGCAGCTGGCAAACACAAAAGTAAAAGCCAATGAGTTTATGTTATTCTTTCTACTGATTTATAAATCTTAAATGGTTGATTAGTCCATTTCCAGGTAGCAATTGTTTTCATGCATTTCATGCAATCATCCCAAATTTAACTCCTACTTTCCCAAACACTACATCCAGAGAAGCTTTCTTTTCTAACCCCTCCCTACCTGTTCTGCGCAACTATCTTTGTTGACCAGGTCTGTAAAGCACACTAGCTGCATTTGTAAAATATACAAATGTCAGGGTACAATGCAAAGCTTTCCTGACTATAAAACTCTACGAGCATATTTCTGTGATGACCGAATAGTTAACAATACTGCAACAGTTCCTAGATGAGGAAATAATGTCACTACTTATAGTTGCATTCAACAGAGTCAACTATTAAAAACTGAGAATGAATACCCTGCATGATATGTGTCTTGCGCTTTTGACTTCAAGAGCAATTAAGCACAAAGTACTTCTAAACACCTTGCTTGCACCTATTACACAAACCCAGTGGGAGGCCCAGCCATTAATCAGACAAACTGCAGGGAGTAACATTGTTGATTGGACCATGGAGGGATGGTGAGGTCCCCTGCAGTTTCCCTGTTGGTTTTTTTTTTCCTCCCATACAATCTAAAACACAAATAATAAAATCTATAGCAATGCTTTGAAAATATGTAGGAGGAGAAGCTTAGCAAAATATAGAAATAGAGTCATCATTTTGTAATAAGATTCATGCCCCTTCCTGTATGAAGTAAGTGAGAGGAACATGTGGAAGTTCTTTAGATACTCTAATTGGGACCATCATTCTCACCCAATAAATGTCAAGCACAATAACAAAGAAATTTAAAAGAGGTGTATTGCAGCACAGAAAATTACAGCTCTTCTGAGGTTGGTCTCTCTGTGGCAGTTTACCTTATACAACAGGGAAAGTCTTGTCTACACATTACCAGTAACTACAGAAGGGGAAGATCCATGTTATTTGTTCAATAGAATTTTCTCTATCTAACAGATATGGGTCTCAGGTTTCCTCACCAGCATAAAGTAAGCCTCTACATCACTTTGACTTGAAAGAACATTGAAGGATGCAATGGTTCAAGATTTGACAGTCAATTCAGCATTTAATGTATATTCAGTTACTGTCATCAGCATTTATTAATCTGAAGATGTAAGATTTCTGTTTGTTTGAATTGCTTTTAATGAATGTATCTCTCTTATTCCAAAATATTGTGGCTGAAATTATATGATGTGAAAACCCATAAATGGAGGATTTACATCTGAATTATGTTTTAAAGAGGTTTGTGGCCCACAGAGGGGAGAGAAATGGCTGCTTCCAAAACCCTCATTCATTTAAAGTATTCTCAAACTAAATCAATAGAACTGTACATTCAGAAAGGTTCTGATCAGCTGTGATGGGCTACCTTTCATTCCAGAAATGGAGAAAGTAGGTTACACTAAGAATCTGGTTAATTTATCAAAAAGAAGAATGAAAGGTGACTTGATATCATCAGGAGGAGAATATAGTGAGTACTAAAGTTCTCATTAATCTAATGGTGCAGTGCATAACATGAACCAATCACTGGAACCGTCTATCAGACATAGTCAAATCAGAACATAGGTCTTTGTTAAAAAAAGATGATTAATCAAGGGAACACACCACGAAAGAAAGATATGGATCATCCATCTCCTGAAACATTCAAATGGAGATGAGGTATCTTTTGGCAAGATATGGGTTATCAAGATACAGGTTATGAGCTGGCCAAACACAGGTTATTAGGACACATACAGGTATAACTCAATGAATTGAACTATAGTAGAACTTTACATAAGACTCAATAGTCTTACCATTACCATTAATAAAACAAGAATTCTGAGGAAAATTTGAATAAATAAATATGAGAATTAGATACTAGGCTAGTCAATGTTTAATAAACAATATGAATACTTATTTATAAATACAAAAGAGGAAACGACAATAAAAATATAATGTTGAATCTTAAACATGATACTTGCTAAGAAAAAAGAAATAAAAAGTAGAGGCAGAATACAAAAGGGAACATCCTAACATTTACAGCTATTGTAATACATAAAATTCCCTCAAAGGAGAGTTTTGAGAGCCCCACAGCTTGCACAATTGAAAATGCAACCTTGAGAACTCGCACGTAGAAGACAAAAGGGAAAACACCATTGTGCTGGCAAGGGGTTGGTACCGGGAAGCTACAAGTTTTTTGTTATACAGTGACTGTAACACTTCTAGGAATAGACATATATGCAAATGGACACTGAAATGCCTATACTCACAAGAACAGCAGAGACCTTGCTTGCCTACTCCTATTAGCATGTTCAAACAAAGATTACAGTAGGCAGGCTTGTTAAAGTGTTTCAGTCTCCATACATGCTGCCCATCATCTTTCACATTCTGCACAAGACATAAAAGAAACAGATTTCATTTAATAAAATAAACAATGAAATATATAAGTGCCAATAAAAATTGGAGATTGACTCAAGAACGTAAAAGACAAGCTGTTACTTCATTTAATACTCTGCACCAGATCACGGTATAAACCTTATAAATACACAAGCAATGATATAATAAAAATTCCTCAGAAGCTCAGGGAAGTCCATGTATTTCAAAAAAAAAAAAAAAAAAAAAAAAAAAAAAAAAAAAAAACAAACACTCAGAAAAAACGCCTGTTGTCAATCCTGCAACACAGCTCTAGAAATAAATCTAAGCAGATACTAAATTCCAATTAATTCTGAAATTTATTAAAATAACTCTAAGCTAACTCTAATAATAAATGTGCTGCAGGTTAGAAGGCAAAACTCCCCAAACCAACAACAGAAAGGATTGCTAAAACTTCAAAGATATCTTCAATGGCCCTCAGAATGAGGGACATGTAACATTGTTCTGTATCTTATGATTTATGTGAAGTAGGAAATCCAGCTACACCATGCTAATACCTACTGCCAGCTTTAATTTATGTTCACCTACCAACAGTCTACCAAAAGACACATATTCAAGGGTGGGATTTACATCCTGTACCTCTTCACTAAAAATTGAATTGCTCACACTTAAGCCTGCCTTTCTCAATTAGCAGCAGCATTATACTCAATTCTTGTATGAACAGACCAGCCAGCAGACTGGGACTTGCACCTCAGTGCCCCAGTGTAACTCATGCTTACATATAAATTATAAACCAAATGACTTACAATTACAAAAGTAAGTTTTCAGTTGCACAGTTGTCCTCTTCCTCCCAAATGGAATCATTCTGTGACCTCATTGTTATTATATTGATTATTAAAATGATGTGCATTGTACAGATAGTAAATTATGTACAATTACCTCTGTAAATTCTAAGCTTCTCAGCAAGTGTGGCTGTCAGATTTTTTCTTTTTACAATTATTAGAATTTCTGAATAAATGAGATTTACCTAATCTATAATATCACTACAAAATCTTTGAAATCTATCTTAATTATCTTAATTATTTTTATAGGTATAACATCAAAAGGAAGAAAAGTAGTGAATGTCCATCATCCGGAAATGGGTTGCAGTATGATTTTGTTGTGCATTTCTGAACTGCTGTGGTCTTAGCCATTTCATTAGTAAACATACATTGTCACATATCTGAAGATTTAGAGTTCATGATCACATTAGGATGGCATAGAAATCTTAAGGGCAACAATAAGCAAAAATCTTTACAATATTTACGATCCAATACAAATCACATACCTTGTTTTCACATCAAAACTTAAAGAATTACAAAGAAGCAAATAATGTGTTTGATCAAATATTTCACAAATCCAAATCATCCAGACAACAAAGCAATTGGATTTTCTCATGTCCAAACTTGTCCTATTTATTTAAGTACTTTCAACTCTGTTATATTTCAACGCATGCTGTCTGAAAAAAGTAGCAAAGTACATTGTGATCACCATCAATTTATTTGATAGACACAAGAAAAGAAAACCACATGAAGAGCTGCTTCTCATCCAGTTACTGATTTTTCATATCAAACTACAAGCATATTTATCATGCACAATGTGCCTGACTTGATTTTCAATAATACAATGATTTTCACTGATAAGTGCAGTCAATGTAAGTCAGAGGACATAGATTTTAACAAAAATTCTGTTTTTTTGTATATTAGCATATATGGCACTAGTTATGACCTTAAAAATTAGTGTTGTTCTACTCTATAGGTTAGTCATTAATGACAAGTCAAAGATGAAGTCTACTTCATCCTCATGAAAGAAAAATTTCCTTTTACGAGAAAAATCAGCACTCCAAGGAGTGAGGACTGTTTGGTTCAAGCCAGATCACAACTTTGAATAATTCCTACAAATTACCTAAAATAAAAGGAATTGATATCAGAGGGAATATTTTTTTTCCCCCTCTGTTGAGATATCAGGATCAGAGCCTAAGTGGAGTTCCCCTTATATTATCAGCAGGAGCTCAAATGCCATCTCTGACAGCTGGGCAATGTCAGGGTCCCCTTTCTGCAGAAAGAGCAGAGCAGATGCCTAATGCAGGATTCTCAGGCTGGCAAAGAGTGTGGAAGTTTTCCAATTTCCCCTGAAGAATCAGAAATAGATTCTGCAGCTGTGGAGCCCTAGTGTCCTGTCAAGCTCCTTCATGACTGGCAGCTGAAAAGAATAGATGTACTTTATTAAACGAACTCTCTGACTCCTGTTTCTCTTTCCATCTTACAACTCATTCAGACCATTTTTTAAAGTATTGTTACACTGAAACATACTGAGTAAGTTCTAAATCTTCTGTAAGTAAACAATTATTCACTAAACAATAAAGACCATGTAAATCCTTCTGAGGAAAAAAGTAGTAAAGAATGTACACTTTCATTTTAACATATATTACTCTGGTCATCAACAGATACAGTCATAAGCCACAAGCATTTAAAATGCAAGCTGACCAGCTTTTATTAGCAAAAATATTTGCTATTTTTGAAAATTAACAAACAATACATGATTAAGCATAAAGATGCTCCTAGTCCACATTAGCTACAGTTACTTTTTCATTTCAATTTTATTTTTAAAGGAATGGCCATTGCATGTGAATGTGTCATTTCTTATTTGAACAGAACATATGGACCAACTTAGCTGGCATTTTCCTTATCAGAAAAACAAACAAGTCTTGATGTGGGTGTTCTGCCAATTAAAACACTTAACTGTGTTACAGACTGCAACTGATGCACAAATCCATTACATAAACACAATGCACTTTTGGAAGATAGCAAATTAAATTTTTGCTCTTGTGCACTGCCAAAAATCAGCAATAAAGTGTGGCATATGATTATGCATGTACATAACTTTTTAAAACACTGCCTAGGAAAAAAAGACATAATGTGAAATAAAGCCCCCTCCATGTAAGACTTTAAGTATAAATAAAATCCGTATTTTTGACACATCAGTGCATTTAGTGACATTCAGTCATTTTGCTTCCATATCCTGAAAAGGAGTTTAAAATCAAATAGTCATTAAGAAGATCTCAAAGTAGGGCAGGTACAGTAAAATTTTCTTCCTCACTTCATTATACATCACTGAAAATGAAGCCTCCATATGTCATACAGAGACATTAGTACATTATGACAATACTAACATTTATTTTGCTAACAACGGTTTTCTTAACTTATGGATCTGACCCTTCTTTCACAGATTTGATTGCCAGAAG
This sequence comes from Dromaius novaehollandiae, assembly GCF_036370855.1. Classification (NCBI taxonomy): domain Eukaryota; kingdom Metazoa; phylum Chordata; class Aves; order Casuariiformes; family Dromaiidae; genus Dromaius; species Dromaius novaehollandiae. Next base: position 43,528,175 of record NC_088099.1, on the reverse strand, counting down.
GACCTGACCTTAAAAAGCAAACCAATCACAAAATAGCCAGCCTTAGAATTAGTAAAAAGCTTCATAAAGTCACAAAACTTAGTCTAGGCTAATGTTAAGTTACTTTAGCTTTCTAGGTGTTTGTAAATAAAGGTAGCTGAAGAGATCTTAAGGTTCAAACCATGAAACTCCAGATTCTGAGACACTAAAAAGGTAACAAAATAGCTGATAAATTTTTATCTTGGTTAAGCATCACCTCATATAACAGTAGCCACAAAGTGCCTGAAATGTCAGTATGTTCAGTCTTTTCTATGAAAAGAGTCAGTAAGAAGCAACCTATATGGCAATCAGGGAGAAGGATATTAGGGAATCTGGTAAGTTATTCGTTTGCTGCCTATTTTTATTTTGTTTTGGTTTGCTTTATAAAAGACTTGCATGACCTGAAGAAATTTTTATGACTGATCTTTGGGTATTAACCAGCCAGTAGGAAGGTGAGAGGTGTCCATTAAACCACGTAGAACCTCCTTTTAACACAAAACTGTTAAGTTCTACATTTCCTTGCTGGACTATCAGCAAAGACTTGAGGTCAGGTTTCTTTCATTTAGTTGGGTTTGGGGGGCTTTTCTGAGCCTCTTTCAACTTGAGAAGGAGTAACCTTACTCAACAGACATGTCTTTTGGGAGGGCTTCTTATTTCTAACTCACAAGAAATTGTAGCAGGGGAGGGCAGGAGGGGACAACATTGCCTCCCCAGTCTTCATCCATGTAACAACCAGTGTATTATCCTGACCACCCAGAAATGCTTAAGTAATAATACACACACAAGAACATGATGACGGGAAATAGAACAGGGAGCACAGTAGGGGGGGAAGCTCATTTGTTTAAAACAATCTTCATAATTAGCCACACTGTCACATTTTCTTGTCCCTGAAGTGTTAGTCGCCTGTCACCTGCAGAGACAGAAATGCTGCAAAAATTACAGTTTAAATAAAGATAAATTTGTGTACCTGCATGAAATACTGTGCATTTTACACATACTTAAACACAGAACAGGCTAGGGTTATTCCTGATTTCTCCTGGGCTTTTACCAATCTACAAGCAGAAGTAAAGGTACTTGCACACTTCCTGAAAAAAAGTGGGAGTTAGCACAGCACAAAAGTAGCACTGTGAAGAAAAGGTATTTACATTTTTTTAGCAGCTCCTAGTATGAAGACTCGCAAAGAATTAATGTTACTCCCTCTAGTGGCAAATCTATGAAATGATATTGGTAAAACAGCTCCCATCATAACTTAGGGAAAACCTACTCCCAAACCAGTAAGGAGGTAGCACAGAGAAGGTAGGCTACAGCTTCTTCCAGGAGGGCCTGCATATGTCTGGAAAGAGCATATGGTTCATTTGTACTTCAGGCTTTTAGAAAACTCATCTACCAGCTATGACTTTAGGCAAAAATTATAAACTTAACACCGGGGAAAAAGGAAAAAAGAAATAGAGAGAAAGAAAAAAGCCCAGATCAGCCCCATTCCTCTCTGAATGAAAGAAATGTAACTTTACTAAACTGGCTGTGTGTTAAACAGTTTTTTCAGAGTACAGTCTGAGAGGGACTCCTCACAGGGCAGACATGCAAATGTTTTCAAGTCCCCAGTTTGGTTCTACTTTCAGATATTCAGAGCTCAAAAAGTAAGCCTAAAATAATTTAATAGACAATATAAAACGCAGCATTTCTCATTCCCATGGGAATGGTTTTCCATAAATCTATTCCCATGGATTCACAGCAATGTACTACAATCCATATTTAATCAAAAAGGTTACAAATAATTACTTTTAAAATTCTTAGGAGGTAATGGCAAAATATTTGTTGCTTGAGTATCCAAGCTAAATTTTAAGAGCATTTCTTTCTGAATTAATTAAAGCATAGTCATACTTCAGCAGAATTGTGTTTGTCTCATTGAGATTTTCCTTGATGCTCTATTTTGTAAGTGTTCAGAGTATATCTGCTTCAAGAGGCGAGGTGCAATGCATTGAAGATGAAAATGGGTAATTTAAAAGAAAGGCATAGTGGCCTGGTTTCGTATTATTTATGACACAACTTACACAGGTTATGAAGCATTTATTGTTGTTCAAATTTTCTCTTGCCTTAGGGCAGCTTTTCAGCAACTGTGCAGTACCACATACAGTGCAATTGTGACATCTAGTGGACAATGAAAAGGGAGCAAATATAAAATAATTTCCACTAAAAAATCCTGGGCATTTTAGGAAACACTAGCACTTGTGAAAATTATGGTTTATACATACCTTTTGTAAGACATCTGACACAGATGAGAGTGATACACCACAAAATACCTGTCAGGAAATTATTTTAGAACAGAAATCAAGTGCTTTCATCAGGACAGAGTGCAAAAATACTGTGCAAATGAGGGTCTCTTAGGGGAGAACAGCAGACAATGTTCATGGCTAACAAAAACCCTTGTTCCCAATTTACAAAGAACATTCGAAACAATGCTAGGAGACAGTCATTCTGGTATCTCATAACTGCTTCAATTAATGCAGAATGAAAGAAAAAAGGTCAGACACTCTGAATGTTTCTACTGTGGAAGAGTAGAATATAGAGAGCAGATAGTCTAATAGTTTGCACTTGTGTGCAAAATGCCACCTTCCAAAAGTGTAGTTATCAAGCTGAAGGAGTAATTAGCAAGGACATCCCTATCCAACCTGTGTTTTAGTGGGAGAAAAAACAATTAATGTCTTAAGAAGCAAAACCAAACTTGAGAGTTGGTGAAGACTGTGAGAATTGCAGATTGAAGCATGACACTAAGACAAAAACCCTACCTGATACAATAATTACTAAAGATTCCATTACATAAATTACTGTTTCTTTGCTAATTCTGTATTTTTTGACATAAGTTTTTATTATTATTAATTATTATTATTATTATTTACTTCAAGAAATCCTTACTTTTCAAGAGACTCAGAATGTCTTGGAACAACTTCCAGGAAACTGGTGTGACTAGATGCTTCAGAATAAGAATTACGGGTCTTCAAGAGAATGGTTTTAGTAGATGTGCTACTTGACACTATGCATTCAGCCACTGCTAAATGGAAAAAGTACAGTTATCCAAGTACAACTGGATTATTTAAGTATAAAATTCTACAATCTACTCTTGCAAAACAGATTTCCAAACAGTATGTGTATCACAGTACCTCCATAGAATAAAAATTAATTTTTTATTTAAATTCTTTATTTTGTACCGAAATTGTTTGTCTTGAAAAGCACCAGAACAAAAATTCATTGCTTCTGTCTTGGAACATCACCACAAGTAAAACTCTTACCTATTTCAAAGAAAGTTCTGCTTTCACAGCAGCTCTAAAATCAAGTTTTAGGAGAAATTAAAAACCCAGTAACATAAAATAAACCGCATATTTACATAGATTTCTTAAAAGAAATTTGCCATAGGCATTTATGTTCTCTGTCCCTCTGTTTGTACGTCTCTAAGCTCCTTCAACAACTTTTGAATTTATTCAGTAATGTTGGCTAAATTTGAAAGGGTACTAGAAGTTCCATGAAAGCCTAGAGAAAGGAGAGAGAAAGAGAGGATTGCCCCACAGAAGGAAAGCCAGGCAGAATTCCTTGTTAAATTTTTGAATTTGGCAATGGCTGACTAGCTAATATTCATGGTCATAGCCTAATGCTCCTGTCTCTTTCAGAAGGGGTTTACTAACGGAGTCAAAGGGCAAAGACCACAAGCCTATAAGAGATTAGGCAGTCTCAAGCCCATTTCAAGCCCAAGTAACTCGTTTATTTTTTCAGTTTTGTATAATATAGTTCCATAAGTCACTGAAATTATTATCCAAATATTTTGGACTACTATTTCTGTAACTAAAGCATCTAATTTAATGTTTAATACAAACGAATTGAAAGGTATTTACTGTAATTTAAATCTTTTACATCATATCTGGCCTTTATATATCTCTTAAAGGAAACTAAAAGATTAAGTGCAAACAATCTAGCTGAAATTCTAAAGATACGAGGGCAAATCTTCAGCTGAAACAAGTTGTCATAGCTTCACTGATGTGAACATAACAAATTACACCAACTGAGTTATTGTTTGTACAAGTGCTATACAAGACTTAAACACATTACAGTAGGTGAAGAATGGAGCAACTCTATCCCCAACTCTAAACAAATAAAAGACTTCACCGGTATTTGCCTCGATATGAAGCAATTAAGAGTAATAAAGTGCTCTGTATGCTTAGTTTACCAAAAAAAGCACTAGGGGGACTTGATCATAGTGAACAAATTATACCTGTAGGGACAAAGAAGGCTTATAAGTCTAGCAGCACAAGCCATGAAAACTTTTAGAATTTGAAGATGTATATTTTTAAAGTGAAATAGGCATGTAATAGTGAAAGTCATTTACTATTGCAGCAACTCACTATGGAGTACTGTGGATTCTCCTTTCCTTGGAATCTTTTAATACAATTTGTATGCATTAGCACAGCCACAGATTACCAGCCTTAATTATGAGTCAAAATTTTTACTTTCTTGAATTTAAAATAGATGTATTTTGATAATCAATAATTTCTATCAGGTCAAGGCTAGATGGAAACAACAGAAACAGTACTGATGTCCAAAAAGTTAATGGCATGTTCTAATGGGACCATGAGTTAGCTTAGAACTCTGACATGTGCTTATATCTGGATGTGCTTATATCTGGATGTGCTTATATCTGCTCCTGCAGGGACCACTCCAGAAAACATTCAAAGACTTTTAAGGTGAAATAAATAAATAAATACATAAAATAACTACATTTTATTTAAATAAAAAATAATCTAGATATTGACCTTTTTTCCAAACAGAGAAAACTCAAAGCAACTGCGTTAATATAGTAAGACAGAAATAACATTTATAAAATATTTGCCTGAGATAACATATCCTTGCAACCATGTTCTTGTTTTTATCATCCAGGGCAAACTCTGCTTATTTCTTCCTGATATCCAAGAAGTTCCTTCCATCTTCTCTGAGGCCTGACAATCTACTCACTGAAATCTCATTATTCATTGCATGAGCTACGCGTTCCCAGCTTCTTACTGTGACTTCTTTGATGACCACATATCCCTAGCAAGTTTTTTTTTCCATGCATGGAAGAAACAATCTTCTAACAGGAAAGTAACAATCTTTTCTCCCTGTACAGGTCCCCCTGACCTCTTCAGGAACAAAGCACAAATTCAGAATAAAGTTGGATATTGGCACACTCAAGTTTTGTGCATATTGACTTAAATCTGCCAGACTTGAGACATTATAGTTTATCACTGAAGATTCAGATTTTTGAAAAAGAAACTGTAGTGACCATTCTTTGTCACTACCATACTGGACTGACTCTGAAACTAATCTCTACTTGGCTTTATTGCCTTAGTTCATACTGGGATGAAAAAGTAGCTGGTTAAAGCCAAAAGAAGGCAAGAGAATTGTTTTTTGTGTAATGAAAACATATCTTGAGAAAAAAGGGAACTTGCTTCATATCAAACAGTTGTATAGCCTGAGATTTCTAATCAATTTTCCATATTTTAAGCATGTGAAGACTAGCTGGACATGTCTAAGCAGCCTAAGCCAGGAGGTTGTTCCCTTTATTCTCACAAACTTTAAGATATCAGGACTTCATTGTTTGATTAATGAGTCCAAAAGACTTTTATCTTACTTTTCATTATCATAATTAAAAGGGAATAGACAGACAAAAAGCAGTCCTGGGTGGTTGGGTTTGCAGAATGTAGCAACAGGATGCAAAGAGAAATGATAGCATTCCACCAGCTGAAATGACGCATGTTACGCAAGAGCTTGGTTTTATAACATCAAATGTATCACTCAACAAAATGATGCCAACAGCTTACACAAAACAGTAATGGATAGGCAATAAAGAGTTTTATCCTACTTGACTAACTTTTCAGTGTCATAAAATACACTTATATTTGATTATTTCAACCTGCGTACAAGTGGTAGAAGTAACTTTTTGCTGTTTTGATGGAAAATGTGAAACTCTGGCTTTTCTCTAAGTATTATGTAAATGATTCAGGAGATCAAGAAAGCTTTTAAAGATGGAAAAAATGGGAGCCCTTTTAGAGGATGGCATCATTTCCTAGTGAATCGTTAGCAAATGACTAGCGACACAACTTGTATGGTTCTCTAGGTAATGGCCCTTTCACCCGTAGTAAAGTAAAATAAAAAGCATTAAAAACACACCATCCATTTTACTCCAGTGTCAACAATTAAAACTAGGCATATTGATCAAACAGATATTTTTGCATAGAACTACATAAATTTAGAGTTGTGAAAGAATTATGTTTCTTCGACAAAGAACTGGGAATAGTCTTAATGAGACAGACACTGACCCAACCCATGGTGATACTGTTCACAGGACTATGGAATTTTGATCACTAATTTCAGTGCTGATTTAAATGTACAGTTAAGTAATCCTCAATTCACATATCCAGTTGGAAATTTGATTAATAAAAGCTAAAGGTATACTATTTTGCAAGAGTTTTAGGTCTTCTTTCTAAATATGTTGTAGTGTTGCAGATTTTCCTATGGAAAGTCTCGGTCTGACCATTCTTTGTGAAAATAAGATACTACTGATTGAGTGACTGCTGCAGTCTAGGCTTAGTTTGGACAGTAGCAGTAGATGGGGAGATTAAAAATTATTTTTTATTATTTCCCTCCAGTTTCTTGAAGGCACTTCAGAATATTTTAAATAAAAAATGTTTTATATCATATCACAGAAAAGTATTTGAAACATATGCTGAGATACACATGCTCAAACAACTATAGGACAGCAGGCGGCACTGGCAACATGCCAGTGTTAAAGCAGCTGTCAACTCATATAAAATTGATCATATTGCATATTTTTTATCTTTATTGTGAAGCTGTAACTGTAGAAAGAATAAGCTCTTCTTTCATAACACTCCACCCTTTGGTATAAGTGCTCTGATTGATATTGCTGCTTGGTATGGTTTATTGAGGTAGTAATGGAGAAGATGGAGGAGCTCTCTTCACAAGGATACACAGTGACAGCACAAGAGGCAACGGACACAGGGTGCTTCAGAGGAAACTCAATCTGGACATAAGAAAAAAACTCTTCACTCTGAGAACAATTGGACACTGGAGGAGGTTGCTCCAAAAAGTGGTGGAATCGCTGGAAATATTTAGGACTCGACTCAACAGGGCCTTGGATAACCTAATCTGAGGCCCTGCTTTCAACAGGAGGTTGGACCAGATGAACTCCAGAGGCCCTTTCCAACCTCAACTCTTCTGTGATTCACTATGGTTAGGCTACATGGCACAGCACCATGCAGAGAAGCCTAGACACTGCTCCAAGCAAGTTGCTACATACAGGTGGGCATTAAAATATTCTTCACAGATACTATTTTGTAGTGAAGAATTAGTAATATGCTGTCTGTAGCACTAATTGGAATGGCTAGCACATCAAACTACAAAGCTTTTTATAGCTTCCAGCTCCAGAGCTGGCTCATTTGGAGCAGGTTTGGACATGCTAACATAGCTCTGCCTTTTGAAGGCACAGTTCTGCTCTTCAAATGCCATTCAGCCATAGTAAAAACAAGAAAAGACATTCTTTATACAGGCTGCAGAGAAACTAACATTAAGGTCACAGCTGGCACGCAAGCAGAGGCTGGATACTGTTATGTCAATACTTACATTCTCTAATCCAAGAAGCACCAAGAGCGGGATTGTTGTCATTCCTCCTTGGATCCACTCTTCTAGAGAAACAGTGCCATCGTGATCATAGTCAATTTCTTCCATCATTTCATGGAGGATCTACACAGTTTTAATGTAAAAACTCATAAATTTCATATTCTAAGATAACAATAAGACATATACAGAACTCTGATCCCTCATCCATGCACAGACAGTATGGAAAATATCATGTGTACGGCATCTTTGGGAGAAATATACTAAAATGACTGGTGGCAGTTGAGAAGATGAAACTCCATATTCTTATTTATGTTTTATTAACACTTATTCTGAAACCAAGTTGTGCCCCATTGTGTACTTACTATGTACAATAAAAATAAGAGACAGATCCTTTTAAGAACTTTTCAAGGATACACTAGTTTTATTATAAACATTCATTATTATATGCACTGAAGAAAAGCCTTAAACTTTAGCAAAGAGATAAAGCATATCACAGAGCAGATTTAATCAGAAAAAAGACTTGCAGAAGTGCTAATTAACAGTGCCATAGTGAAGCATAGACTACTATGATTTCCCATCATACTTATATCTAAAATCACATGTAGGCATTAAGTATCACAAAATGATTAAAAACAGTCTCTTACAACATCAAAAATGGGTGATAAAATGGATGCTTACTGGACTCAGTTCAGTAACATCCCATTCAAGGTACTCTGCAACATGCATCATTTGAGCAATGATATTTTCCAGCTCCTACAGATGCAAGAAAAAGAACAATTATATTTAGTGCAATGTTATAATGGCATATTCTACTGTAAACAGCTTATGATTCAAACCTATTGCCTTTAGTGATATTGCTTTGACAGTGCTAAAATACACAGAAAATTACATTTCTAATCACTAATTGGTAATCAATACACAGTGTGATTGCTACCAAAGCCTAAAATCAGAGACCCACTGAGCAGAAAAAGGAGGAATAATTATAATAATTTTTAAAGCAAATAATTTACATAAATGTATTTACCCTTACAGAAAATTCTTTTTTATGTGAGAATAGGAGGTTTGGGGCTCATATATGGCATGCTTCTTTAGTAGGAATAATTTCTGTTTCTCATTTGACATGACAAAAGGACAAACGAAAAATATTTGTTTTAAATAAACCAGCTTCAATTTTGTCAGTGTTATTTCCAGGATAACTCTAAATTTCAATTGCACTATTCTAAATAAACAAAACTTGTGACTTTGAGTCATTAGGATTTAAAATTCAAAGGTTTCTTCCTGTATTCCAGGGCCTTAAGAATGCACTGGGTAGAAATGCTATATTAATACTAATGATGGGAAATATTCTAGACATAAGGATATGCAGGAACTGTGTGAACTTAACCATAGATGTCCATGAGAAATGTTACATTTTCTTTTACTTAAAAGTGAAAAAGTCCATACAAACCTTTGAATGCAACCTCACGTAACTATGAAACTTAACAGTAGCTGAAGGTCTACCCCATATTTTTCGGTCAATCCTGCATGCTAATGTAAATTCAACCATGTAGACATATGAAACTCTCCACTCCTATTCCCAAAAGAAGTGCAAGGGGATATACACTACAATTACAAATATGATCTGATTTTAAGAAGTGCAGAACATCTGTATCTCCAGGTGCAAGGCACATAGTTACAACATCTGAAACTCAGGCTTGCAATTCATTTCTTTAACCAGTCTTATACAGCATCAATGATATTTACATATAAACATATCTGTGAGGGTGACTGAGCACTGGAACAAGTTGCCCAGAGAGGTTGTTGAGTCTCCATCCTTGGAGATATTCGAAAGCCGTCTGGACAGAGTCCTGGGCAACCTGTTGCAGGTGACCCCGGTTGAGCAGGCAGTTGGACTAGATGATCTCCAGATGTCCCTTCCAACCTCAAATGCTCTGTGATTCTGCACAGTAAGTTTTTGGGATGATAGTAAGAGAGCATAAAATCTGCCTGTTAATCAAGTCTCCTCTTATTATTATGTTCAAGGGACTCCCTAAATACTGATACCCAACTTAGGGAAAAAAACTCTCGATGATTTACACTAAAGTTGTACTTGAGAAATATGTAAGCTGTATTTGCAGATCTCTGTTTGCTTGGGCATTTAGCTACACAGGAGTTTTAGAGGCATAACGTAGAGACCAATTTTTGAAATACTTTCTCTGGAGTAATCAGTGTCCCATGAAACCAAGTCTTTCATTTGAAGCCAATCCAACTTTGTAGATTTTTCTATTATGGATAGCAAGATCAAGCAATCATTGGTCAAATGTATTACTGTACTTTATTTACTCTTCACTTGTAAAAGAATATGTGGACACAAAGCCAAGGAGAAAGAAGGTCAATTAGTTTGTGAGTAATCTTGCATTGACTAATCCCTTCATTGTGGTGTGACTTCATACTTCAAAAAATTCTTCAAATTCTCCTGTTATTAAAACCCAGAATCTCTGAGATAATAGATGGATAGGACATGTTTTAACAGCTCTATTTTAATGGGTGGCATTTTGTGTAGAAGTGTAATTTCTCTACTCTGACTGCACTTTGAAGTCAAACTGTGTACTATGCAGTAACCTTGCTGCAACAGACATCCCACTTCTCCTGTCCTTGGAATTGTACATACAACTGAACATTGTATAATTCAAATGAAAGGTGTAGCTGATTTTAGCTTCTAATTTTAATGTTCTTAACAAAATATCCTCATGCTGGAAGCTGCCCATTTTTCCTCTTAGGTGAATCCACATCACTAGCAAAATATCAGGCATAGACTACAGACCATTTAGGGAGGTGAAATGTAGCCACACAAGCAAAGGACAACCTCCAGACTGGAAGAAGTAATAGATTCTTGCTTCCTAATTGTTCATTTGACCACCGCTTTCATGATCTGAAGCCCATCCTATGATTTAAGGTGCTTCAAATTCCAGCACTCTAAAAAATTATTTTTTGTCAGCAATTGTATAATTCACAACTTTCTAATGGAAAGAAGGCATGAAGTGAACTGCATAACCTAATATAGAGACCGTTTCTCATTACTATAGTGCTGTAATTTCCTTTGATCATATATCACTAGTGCTTTCCCATAATCATGTGTAAAATTTGATTTGTAAACATGCTCAGGCGCTTATCTAGAACCATTTGGTATTCTCGTGTTGTATTTATTATGATTGGTTATCCAATTAATGTTTTGTATTCCCTATCATAAAGTCTTTACATTATACATCTCTGTATCTTAGCTTTCTTATTCACATACAACCTATTTACTTTTCCTTACCAATCGGGTCTTTGCTTTCTTACTCTGGGGAGAGATAAAAGAAAGTAAAGCTGCCTGTACAAGACTTACATCCATTAGCTGATCTTTGTTCCTTGCCAGAAAACAAAAAACGTCAAAAAAACCCAAAAGCACAGCTTCATTCTTCAAAAATTCTTTCTGATTGCTTTGATTTTTGGTTTTCATTCAAATGTTTGGTTGGGCTACTACTCAAAACTTCATCTTTAATATTGCTCCTCAGTTCCCAATCAACTGGAAGTTCTGACATCCCCTCTCTACCTGCACCAACTGTGCAACTCACGCTTTCCCTACTTAACGAAACCTTTCCAAATGGCACTTTCATATACCTCTCCCAGAGGCATACTAGAGTTTTAAGAACCATGTTAACATGACTCCTGCAGTAAAATTTTTAAAAATCAGAAGACTCTACAAGACTTCACAACAGTTGTATAAGTATTTGACAATTTATACAGTTGTAGAAGAAGCTTATGGAAAAGCTCAGAGCTACTTTCAAAATGGATAATGTTTCTACTGAGTACAATTCATATTGCTTTTATTAATTCAGCATAAATATGAAGTTGGTTTGGTTTCATGCAGTTTGCTATAGGTATACCATTACTGCCATAATCTACAACATATCAAAATTAATAAATAATATTACCGAACTATCCAGGTATCCATTCCCATCTGTATCATATAAGCGAAACATAACTAAAAAGGAAACAGAAAGAAAGGAGAAGGAAATTCAATTAGAAAAAACAGTAATAATATTATTTCATTTTCACAAATCTGAATTTCAGACAAAGAACAGCATTATCCTTTTCCTCAGTGTTCATTTATCATAAACCCACCAAATCCCTTGTATTATGTGAGAAACACTCAGTGGCTCCCCTGCCACAGTGCCTCCAATGAGACACATGAGCAGGCCATTCCAGTTGCACCTTTTCCATGTAGCCCATGAAGCAGCTAATTTGATCTGTGACATTGGATTCTTGTTCCTCCTAGAAAGGATCTGTTCTCACAAGGAGCACCACCGAAAAGGCCCTTCTCTGCCACTTCACCAAACATGTGATAACATGCACCAGGTCAGGCAAATGTTGATAAGCCTCCTTAAATTCCAGTGCTATTCCACTCCCTCCTTTGCAGCTATCACGATTCAATATTGATACTGCTTTAGAAATGTTTTCTGACCAGCTAAATGAAACAACGGATTATTATTTGAAGCATCTAGTCAGCCAAATCCAACAATAAACATTACTCATACATGTCAACATGACTCCTACCAGGTTCAGACTACAGCCTAAACATGCTCCATCAATTTGAAAATGTAGTCCCAACATGCTGGGGAGCTACCCAGACAAGAATAGCTTCATTTTAATAGTGTCCAGAAAAAATATATTCTTTCATGTTTCTATCATTACCTGATTCCAGCCATAAGAGGTGGTATATCCACCATTACCAAGACATTTAAAGGCAGCTTACTTGAGCTGGTCATTTGGAGGATCAGACTGCAGAGCAGGAGGAAGCTTGAACCTCTGGTAGAACCATTATTATACAGCAAAGGATGAAAACCAGACAGCTAGGAATACTTCACTGTTTGTCCCTACTATGTGGGGGACATAGTTTCTCAGAGTTTTGAACTCTAAATCCCACCTCCTTCAACAGTGTTTGGTTTTTTTCCCTAAAAGACCTATTTTCTAAGGAATAAGAAGAGAGAAGGCCCACCTAGAGGTGTTGCAGGACACTGTAGTGTTTCAACTCATAGCAAAACCCAAGTAAACTGCTCGAACTGTGATATCAGATGTCTTGGGAAACATAACTTATGACCTATTAACGGTGAACATTCCAATTACATTGGATCTACAGGAAATGCAGCTACAGGTCAATAAATTCTGCAAGCCAAGTTTATTACTGTTCTCAGGCAACAACAATATAATGATAAGTGAGAGGAATTTCTTAGCAGTTGGAAAGCAAAATGAGGGAAAGTATGTGATTATTTTTGACTTAGGGCAAAAACCAGGCATTTCCATTAGTGTGCTTGCTTTATATCCCCCATCCCCCACTATCTTCCCAAGCTGATCACCTAATTGAGGGGAAAAAAAAAAAAAAGTAAGTACTACTCCTCTCCATCACTTTAGCAATTTTAGCTACTATGATATGCCCTTAAGAGCTGTAATAAAAGATTGAAGATATTTACTCCAGAATACTGTTACAAGCTACTAAGTCCACTGTTCATAAATTATAGCATAAGAACACCCAAAAAAGTGTTTCTTTGCTGGAAATTACACAGCAGAAATGCTTGAGTGAAAAATAGTGATTAAAAGTCACCAGAGACTGGTACTGTCACTGCTGCTATGCTTCTACCAAAGCTGCTCTGAGCGAGACAGCTAGTATTATCTGGCAAAGGTATCATTAAGCATTCACAGTTTCCATAGGGATGAGTCACACTGAATCACTCAGCGATAAAGTTTAAATCATTTGGTTCTGCCACCTCCTCCGTGATCGTACTGCAGTGCTTGAAAGAATCCTCTATAGCTACCACTAGAGCAGCAGTTGTTTTAGCAGCTCCCTGATCTTTATCCATTCCAGAGAAGTATAGCGTTAGCAATTTTTTAGCATGAGTCAGCAGTTCTAATCAGTCATTTAAAAGCTATTAGCACAGTTATAACTCCTTCACCTTGCTAGCAAACAAAGTCTCTCCAGTTACATACACATTGCATAGGGATAAGGCTCAACCACTGCTCTTTGCTGACATTCTGTTTTGAATAACTACCCTACTGGCGAGGCATGTAATCTCTTTTCCATTCATACATTTCTACATATTCATGTTCTTACTGATTCACCCAGTCTGGGAGAAAACGAAACAAACAATAAAAAACTCCTGAACAAATATCCCCATGCAAACAGAGCCCAAGCTGGCCTTTCATATTCCTCTTCCCATCCCCTAACGTAACAGGACCGGCTGGTTTCTATTATGAGACTGCACATCTTACCTTTTGTAAATAAATAAAAATGTATTAAAAGAAGATTACCCAGATGAGAGCAGTCGTTGCACTGCTGAACTTTCAAAGGTCAGGTGACATATCCCCAAAATTACAAGAGTTGGAAACCATGGCCTTTAGAGAAGGAATCGAGGAATTCATTTTCACACACACATGCACACACAAGGGCTGAATGCACTTTCTGTTTTCACCACTGCAAAAACGCAAAAGAGAATCGTGGCATTCTGGAAGCTTCTGTCGGTACGGAAGGGACAGAAACTGAATAACTTAAAGTCTTGACAAGAGAAACTATGGCAAAAAAGCACAGCACACAATTCTTGGAGCTTCTTTCCATAACTGCGATGAGAGGTCTGAGCACTCATAAACACATTATCTTTGTGGAGCTACGGTACCTGTGCAGGTTGCGTTCACATCTAGTGCCCTTCATACTGCCTCCTGCCATTTCTCCAGCCAGTTTCACAATAGGTCTGTGCCCCATGTGTCTAATTGTCTATGGCCATAATAATGCCCCACACTAATAAAAACACAGACAAATTGAGGAATGGGCTGGGCTGAGAAAGTCTCGTGTAATTGTGAGCTTAAATAATGTCCACTGTTGGGGTTACTAAAGAAAGAAAAGTTGTGCCATGAAACACCACAGCTCAGTCCTAGAGAAGTACCCTGCATATCTACTAGGGGCCTTTCTTACATATTCAAGAATTACCAGTAAGCAATGCGTGGTATATGTGAAAACAGCATGGACAGGAAAAGGTAGTTTTGAATCAAACTTGCAGGCTAAGCTACAGAACATCTAAGCACTTAATAACACAGATGTCTATTTGCAATATAACCTTAAAAAGGCAGCTCAAATTCTTCCAGTTTACCTCCGCAACTAAAGTTTGGCTTATAATTTACACTGAGGCCAAATATATTTTATGAATAATAGATGTGCTAAGCATGTCACAGGAGAGATTCATAGTGCTAAAGAGCTTTAGGAATATCAGCATACTGTTACGTGTTAAAGAATCCACTCATCGGCTAAATTATTTGTAAATCTATGAAAACCTATAAATCATACCTAGATCCAAAATCTATAAAACGCTATTTCCTTTTGGTATCTTTTTATCTTAAAAATCCTCCATCTTATATCAATTTTTATTTCAAAGCACAGCTTCCACTCTCTGCTCATCCTGAATCTAGTTTCTGAACTCTCAGCTATGAATCAGCATGTTCCCATTTTTGTCAACAGAAGAACTAGTGATTTGAGATTAATATTAATGTTGGCAACTCTGGAACAAGGCACCCTTTCTTTTTCTGGCTGCTGCTGCTAATTTATATTTCACTTTGCAGTCACAGTGCCTATTATTATGAAATTATTTCAGACAAAGAGTTAAATTATACCATCGATTTATATGGAGAATTCAGCTAGAATCTACAGGGAATTCTGCACTCTAAATAATGGTACAGTACAATCAAAAATTTAGACACTGTATAAAACAGTAATACATGGTGCATTTCAACTCTGTATGACAAACTATAAAATTGACCTATATAATAAGCATGTCCTTACTTATAACTAATAAATGCAAATGATCTTGAATATGTGAAACGTGTAACAACAATACATTTATTGAACCAGGCTCTCTCCCCTAAATCATAAAAAAACATTCACAGTGTCTTGGCTATGCACTTCCTCTAATGGGAATTCCATGCAACATTCCCTGCACTAAAATCACCTTCTGTTTCTCTGCCTCTCCCTCTTTCCATTGTACCAATTCCTGGCTCCAGGGGAAGGAACTGATCTCCATTTTATGCTATACTCTGGGCTTTAGAGCTCTGATAAGGCTTGCACAGCTTGCTACCAAGAAAGAATTACTACACTGTAAGCTGAATTCAATTCTGGAAACTTGGTTTTTCTTTGTATGCATTCTGTATGCACATTTGCACATACATCGTCATATTCTAACCATGATACCACACTGTGATATTATCAAATCTGAGGGCAGAACCTTATAATCTTTGCTGAGACAAAACTACCAGTGATCTTACAGTATGAAGTCTAGCATCTTTGAAGCTATTATAAGCAAACTACAAAATATGAAGATAGTTCAAAAGCATGTAGTCACTTCACCTTGTAATGAATGTCTCTTTCCAGCAGATAGAGCCTGGTGTCTGCATTTCCTGTGATATTGAGCATTTACCTTCCATACAGTATCAGAGCCTGATCCCACAGCTCTTTTACAGACACACCAGCTATGTGTATCAAAGTATATTTGGTCTTAGTAAGGATTATAAGATTGGATTGATTGTTTATCTTCCTGGAGCTAATTAGTTTCTAAAATTCCATAATGGGAAACATAGATTTTCTGTTTTTCTCTGATATGCAGATCAAACTCACTTAATTACTTTTCTGAACTGGTAGAGGTATTGGGCTTCAATGAATCATGTCCCTAATTCATAAATCAAGTGATTTCTAACTTCCAGAGTCAAACATTTTCCCTCAGCAATGGCACAGATCTGGGTAAATTTTTTTTTCGAACTTTCTGGTATTCACTACTGTTATAGAGTCCATGGCCTACATTAGCATCTGTTCTTTGCCTGAACTAGCACGTCTTCTACAGATTATCCTAGTCATTACCTGCATATATCTCTAAGCATCATCTGTATATTTAATTTGTTTTTCACAGCTCTGATACCAGAAGTAATTTATTGACAATACTATAAAAAGAAGTTTTTGAAAGGATTATTTTAATTGCAGATCTTATGTTCCTTACTCCCCAACTTCATGTGTACTAGACAGAAAGAAGCCAGTTAAAAGCTTACAAAGTTAAAACTCTTAGCAAGAATAACAGTTCATTTCTGCAATACTAGTTCCCTATCACCAAATTAAGTCTTAAATTTGGAAAATTCCAAATCAGAAATTTTGATGACTTTTTCTTTCCCTGAAAGGAAATTCCCTGAAAATAAATAAATATATAAAATAAGGTAAAATAAAAAAAAACATACATTCTAGTTTATCTTCAGGTCTTCCTCTTTCTAGCAGAGACAAATAGCAAACAATGTCTTTCAACTGGATCACATCTGGTAAATGTAAGTTAGCAGGAGTAGGAGGTCGGGATGCAGTAGTACCTTTGTTAAGTCTCAAACCTGAAAATAACACATAGCCGTTGTTATTCTTATCCAAGATATAAATAGAGAATGCAAAACAGAACTGTGACATACATGCATGTTTGATTTCTTTATTTAAATCTCAGAGTACTTTTTAACTTAAACATAAAATGTGAAGTTTTAAACAATCCATATTCATAGTCTATCTGGCAAAAACAGAATTAAAATGATGGTTGGGGTTTTGTGACAAAGGTCTAAAATAATACACAGATAAAGCAAACTACTGTAAAAAGAAATCAACTATGGGAATGGCGTCACTTTTTTCATTTGCCCTGATCTGATGTCATTTGACTGCACAACATTTTTGTTGAATATTTTTACTCAGCTGCTTATATGTTAAACATTAAAACAACCCCTGCACAACTCTGCATCCACTTCCTTGTGTTTGTATAAGTTTCATCGAACTTAAAGATTGTCATCAGCTACACTAATTAAAAGATATCTTAGTGACATCAAAGAGAACTACACATCCAAATGTGTAGTTTTCCCCAAAACAGTCAGATGCATGTCAAAACAGCACATATTTAAGTTGTAGAAGCCTTGGCTTCACAAAAATAGACACAGAATTTAAATAAGTCATAGTAATTGTTCAAATGTTGTGATCAGAGCAATTCCAGCGTGGAGCTGGAACACAAGTTTCAACATGGCCAAACCTTTTGTTTCAAAACAACATTAGCAAGACTGGTCCTGAAGATAGTATTAGAATTTGCAGGACTGATGATAAATGGAAAAGCAAAGCAAAAGTATATGACTACACAGTGAAAGCAATAATAAAACTTTCTTAAAAATTTATTGCATTTCCCACTGACCTTAGCAATACTAAAGAAAAATCTTTACAAAGGGATTAATTGTCCTTAAATATTTTCTACAATTAATTCAGAACAGGTTCTTCACTGCATACATAACATGCATACATAATTTCTCTCACCCATTCTTCTTGGATTAGCTAATTACTTTAACAAATTGAAACAGAATTCTGTTTTTTTTTTCTATTTTCATCTTGAAAATTTTATTACAATCTAAAGATTTTTTCAAAGGGTCTCCTGAGGTATGTATGTTGCAAAAAAAAAAAAAAAAAAAAAAAAAAATCAGTAACTAAGAGCAATTTGGCATGCAGAGAATATATCTTTGAATCAAGTTCATGTCCAAGGTTTTAGGCAGATAAGCACTAACAGTAAATATTTAAACAAATAAAAAGGTTAAATAGGTCAATATTCCACCAAATATTACTGCTAGAAGAACTAGAACATTAAATAGTAATTAGACTCTGAAATGACTTAAGCTGTTCTATATGAACCCCCCACACACCGTAGATTTACATATGAGGAGACATTATTATAAGTAATGAAAATCATACTACTAAGAAAATTATTTGAAAAATGAAACACTCCTCCTTTCTGAGCCCCCAGAATCACTGTCAGCTTTCATGACATAACTGAAATTCTGTTCATTGAAAAGGGACCAATTTCAAAGTTTTAGCTCCAGACAGTGCTAAGCATAGAGGATAATATGGAAACCACTACACTGGTATGGAAACCACTGCACTGGAAGCTCACTCTCATAGCCCCATGACTTGTTCAGATCACAATACAACCTTTTATAGCTACTGTATCCCAAAAGGCTCTGCTTGGCTAGGGCCTCTAGGTGGACCATTTCTCTGAAGTGGCCTGTCTCCATCTGAGGACTGATCCAGTGTCCTTTAAAGCTTCCCAGTCTCTTGCACAGGATCTTGTGACATCATCACCCATAAGCACTGCAAAATTACTGTTTGTATTTCCATTTATATCAAAGAGCGAACAAAGTAGGTCAGACAGCCAGATTTTGGCTACTGACAATGCACACTCACGCTTGAAAAATACTCAGTGCAGCAACTGACCATATGATGTGGCGGGAAGGAGAGAGACATTTCATGCTTTTTCAAATAGTACAGAGATCCAAAAGCAGGATTAGAAATTGAGTTCCTGACCCTTCTACTGGATCTGTACTTGACGTAGGTAGCGAAGTACTAAAATCTCCAATTCAGGAAAAAACATGAAACAGAGAATTCAGACTTGAAACTAACAAGAATGGTATGTGCTTTTAAAATTAAGACAGCACAAAATATTAATCAACAAGGTGTTACCTTTAATCACACAATTTACACAACTAGTTCACATTCTGATCTTATGTGAATCCTATGCACTGAATAAAATTAGACCTAACTCATCTCAGATATGTATAGCCCTGAATCCCACTGAACCCCAAATGAAAATGAACTTTTGGCTTATCATCAGCTGCAAGTCAAAGTACTCCTTCGTAACCCTAGGTGGTAGAAGGGGGGATGCAATACTAACGTACAATGCTGCTGCTTACCTGGCATCTGTTTCCATCTCTCTTCAGACGCCTTAACTGAAAATACAGTTTATAAACAGAGGTGAGTGGACAGAGAAGCACTAAATAAAAAGTGGACACATTCCAGAGATATTTATGAACTTTGCTACTTTTCATGTGATCTTCGCTAGCTCGTGTATACCTTCCCATCCTCCAGAAGAATGCCAGATGCTTCTTTCCAGTATGGTCATTTTTTTCATTATTGGTAATGTTTAAAAATTACTTGATAACCTGAAATGAAGGTTTCCATGATTTTCATTTGTATATTAAAAAGTACAAATGCCCAGGTTTTTCTCTTTAATCATTACAAATTATAAATATGTAACACCTAGTTAAAATCTCATGCATTTGAATTACAATACAAACAGCATATTTTCAGGCTCAAATAACCAATAATCCTAGCATGAGATGAATTGAATGGTCTCTCCAAACATGCTTTGGGCATAACACTTTATAAAATTGTCCTTTTAGTGTTACACTGAATTCATATGGCAGACTGCTAAACTGATCTCATGACACATTTTTTTTAAGTCCTTACTAAGAGAAAAAAAAGGTTAAAAGGAATTAAAAAGTGGAAAGAGTGAGTGAAGGAGAAAAAAATAGGAGGTAACATTATATTAAAAAATACAGGATACAGTTTTAACAATAATAAGAGAACTTACTTTTTTTTTAACCACATTTAAGGAATAAATGTATCAGAGAGCATTGTAACAAAAGTGAGGGAAGCTGAACATGGCCTTTACTGAGCAGAATTTACAAATTAATCTGACAACAACCTAAAAATGGCAGTTAGAATTTTCTTCACATGAAGTGTCAGAGTGACAGAAAGAAACGCAACACCAAAATGATAAAAGATGACTTTTTGAAATATCTACTCAGACGACATATGTTAAAACATAACATAATAAATAAACAAATATGTATCAGTAAACATCAGCTGTTGTTGGAGTTATCAGGCAAAAAGTGTTGAACGTAAAAGATTACAAAATAATGGTGACTGGTATTGTGCATGTTTGTAGTGGATGCTACTCCCTGTGAAAACATCAATGAAAAAATAGACATGCTGTAACTGGAAACAAAATTGTGTTGCTAAGACATTACTGGCAACAGAATCTATATATCTAAGAGAAAAAAATGGAATGCTGAAAATGTATGACATCCGAAATAGCCACTGCAGTGGACAATAAAGATTACATTTACACATGTCCTGCCCTTAGAGATTCTGTCACAAAGCATCTCTAAGGGCAAAGGACTGAAACCATTGGTCTAAATGACTTGCCCAAATCCATGAGAAAGTCATTACCAGAGCTGTAATTAGCAACAGAAAGCTTTGTATCTTCTGCACAGTTGATTACACCACAGTCTACTAAGCCCACTGCTCTGCATATGGAACTGGTCTAGATAACAAGACAACAAAAACACAGGAAGATGGAAATTTATTGTCTACACAGCAGATGTTTGTGGACGGAGATGAGTCCAAGGCAGTTCTGAATAGAAAGGATAAAGAAGATATCTTAAGAATTCAATTCAAATGAAAATGTGGTAAGCAAATTTTGCTAACAGAAAAGGTTAAGCTTAAATTACAGTTTATGAGCACAATAATAAATATTATATACATAATAGTAAGCAATAATGTAATATGTCTTTTGGCTTGAGGTGCATAAAGCTAAGAAGTGGGAAAAACAACTACTGTAAATTTAAGGAAAGAAAAATAAATGAAACATATCTATTTAATATATTTAGTTGATAATGGCATGTGCTAATCAGAGAAAGGGTTATCATAATACTACTCCTTTACCAAAAAACAAATCAGATTCAACGGGTGATATTTAAAAGCCTATAATTCTAATTGTATCTAGGAATCTATGGAAATGGGCATTTATAACACCTACAGAAATTCAGAGCTTGTTACTGTGGGAATCAGCTTACTTTTTCATTTCATCCCCTGCTAAAAGCAAATATTTGGTATATTCACAGGTTGTAATGTTACTCAAAGCTATTACCCATATCCCATCAAGCCTCTCTGCAGCATAAGAACTAACATTTTATCAAGTAGCACTGGTATCAAGTCCCCAACTTCCAGAGGAGTTGCATTTTGAGAATATCCAATTTTCACATAAAGATTTCAAGTGATTAAAGACCCATCAAACCTTTTTGTAACTTGTTCAAACTGCTCGATTATCCCAGCTGTTCAAAGTAGGAAATTTATTTCTAGTCTAAATTAGTCTAGCTCCTCCTTTCAGCTACTGGATATTGCTATAGTTCCCAAATTAGTACCATTCAAAATGAAGTCTCTGAAATTTAGGAAGATACTCATTTTTTTTCATCTGAATTTTCTTTGAAAGGTTTATAAAGCTTTATAAGTCAAAAGCTTTTAACACTATTTTTCATGAAAGTATATTAAAAAATTATGTTCTCTAAACTCAAAATCATGTTAAATAAAATGTACAGTCTAGCATGAAAACTCCAAGCTATATTAAAGAACTGATGCTCTTATTGGGTAAAGAAACACTGTTACCACTTCCAGGTCATTAAAACACCAGGACCTGATAAGTGTATATGATTACTACCAGCAGCATCACAATCAGACAATTAAGAGAGGAGACAGTAAATGGGTAAGGAAAGCTTTAGAGCACCGGTAGGAGCTTCCTGCAGGAGGCTCTGAAAGTTTCTAAGTGCTAATACAGTGCAGTAGGCAGCAGGACCATGTAGCAATTTAGCAATAGCAATTTAATTAGCATTAACATGAAAAAGACTGTCCACTTGGTGTCTCAGCTGCATCATTATTGTGAATTAAAAAGATGAAACCATTTAATTTCCATTTCTCTTCACAATAGTCCTGTGTTCATGACTGAGTTTCTCCAAATTCACAAATACCAGAAAAAAATAAAAGAACAAACTATACACAGTTCAGAATTCTGTATGTTTATAACTATCAGAAGTAAATAGCAAGGAGAGAAACTTTAATTTCTTGTATTACTGTGATTTTATTACTTACCTCCAGAAAGGAGCTGGGGTTTGTTTTTTATTAAAGGGCTGCAGTGAGGCATTTTGTTGCTGAATGATGTAAAAAGATGTTCAATGAAGTCATCAGGTAGCTCTGCCTCCAGAAAAGTCTTCATGAACAGCCTGAATCCCTCTAAATCAATTGTCTAGAGTGAAAAATATATATATATTTTTTGAATTGTTGGTTTCAGAAAAACTTTCATATTAGTGCGCTAAATCATATCCTGTTAACAAAAATATTAGACTGTCCTTGAAAATACTGATTTCTGAGGATATAATCAGGAATATATATTGAAAACTATTGATAATATAGCATTAAGTAGAACTTTGACAATTCACAGTATTGCTACAATAGCCCACAGAGAGACTGAGACAGAGACATTGGGAGAGAGAGAGAGAGAGAGAGAGAGAGAAAGAAAAAAAGACAGACAGAAAGACAGACAGACTACATCTATCAGACCCCTGGAACCAAGTGCCATGCTGCCTAGTTTCTTCATTACAATATGGCTTAACTGCACACACAAAACCACAACCAAAAATGTCTGTGGAGCTCATAGGGCTGTACCTGGTAAGTTTTAACTTTTCCTCTAATTAGGCAGACAGCAAACAGGGGGTTTTTGGATCCCAAATTCAGGGAACTGAAAGCTAGCTTAGTCCTTTCCTGGGTAGCAACATGTTTTGTTGATGTTTGCCAAAGAGGAATCAATCACCTTGTCTAAACAGGTTCTAACAGCCAAATGGGAGTGCTGAAACTGTGCAACATTATGCATAGGAACAATTAAAAAAAAATTTAAAAAAAGACTTCGCCAGCAAGGTAAAAAGTGATTAACGAAACTTCATTGATGACTCCTCTCTGGTAAGACGATATTATCAGTCTTAACTAATAAAATGAATGTAAAACATTATGATCACATTTTATCCTACTAATATAGAACTACTAGAGACAACAGCGTGATGAAGCATATCAAGAGATCTTAAGACAATTTCACTTTTATATCTGAAATAACCATGATACAATTGCACACTTACCAATGAGGCTACTTTGTTACATATATGATAAATAATAAATCACCCATCACTTCTTAATTAACTGAAAAATATAATAGTGTTGCTGTCTTTGTTTCTATCTCAAACAGAACACTAACTTTCCACTTTTGAACAAATCTCAGATAAAGCCACATCCTACTGCAAAATCAATTTGGGAAAAACCCTCCATGTTTAGGGAAGACTAAACACCCTGGTGCAACAGAACAATGAATGCAATATTAGCAAGCAAAAGACCAGAAATTATGTCAAAAACAAAACAAAGTTGAAACCAAATTTTCTAAGTGCCTCAATAACTCAGGAATCTGAGTCACAGTAAAAATTATGTTCAAGTAACTGTAAAAATTATTTCAACACTTCGTAGCAGTGATTTTTCTTTTTCTCCCCCCCCTTCTTTTTTGATGAGATGAAGAAATTTTGTTATGTACATATGAAATAAGGTGTTTTCCATGAAGAGCAATAAAACCTAACTGCCCCAAGGTAATGTTTTAATTGTATGTCACTCTTCTTACTAGTGGGCAACAACAAAGATTGCAAAATCTGACTGATTTTGTGCAAGTTTACTAACTTACTAGGAATATAAGCTTGGCAAGAGGGCACCTCTGTTGAGGCTCTGAAACAGAACACCTTGTTCAACAAAATGGCTCAGTGAAACCACTAAAACTCCTACCAACTGAATGTAAATATAGCAGAATGTAAAAAGAGGCTGAAAAAAAATAAGCATCTTGGACATGAAGTAACTATCTTTCTGTCATCCTAGTACAGTTTCAGCCATTCTGTTCTACATTTACAACTCATACTGTTTCAGTTATGCTGTAAACTTTCTAAATGTTTTCCTCAATAACAAAGTCACTGACATTGAATTCAGTTCTTATAAACTACGAAACCACAATGGCAAAAAAACTCGTATCAGCATCCAAGCAAACTGGTCATCAGTTTACACAATACATATATAAACATATTTTTTATCTGACAGCATAGCAAAAACACTAATCACTAAATTAACTAATATTAGAAACTTGAAATTATATTGTTAGACTGTTCATTAATGAAACACATCTTAGGTATTAGGTATTTCATTAAATTAGATATAAAGAGGTATAACAGAGATATAAGGAAAACAGAACAACAAACTACAATCTCATTTAAGTTAAGGTTTATGGATGCACGTATTAAAATCTGTTACATAAAGCTTTCTTTCATTTACCTTGTCCGCAGATTTTATGCATACACTTCCCTGCTAAAAATATTCCTTGAGTTGATAGCTATCTTAGATTTTTAAACAGCTGCGCCCATTACCATACTGCCTGAGTAATAAGTCATCCATCAGGCTGCTAGCAATAACTAAATGATACATTTTTAATTTTATAGGCTCGGAATTGTGCCTTGGCAAAAAGTTGGTTAATAAATAAGATTAAAATTATGCAATTTTCCTTCCCAAAGACTGTTTTTCTCAAAGAGGTTCTATCTTTTCAATGTTTTCTAAAGACCATCAAATTATCATTTACCCCAGTGTGCTCTAAAACAAATGTTCCAAACTGTCCTATGTCTGGCCATGAAAGACAATGTGTGTGAAAGTAATACATGACTTAGCTGCTGTATCCATTTATTATATTTGACACCCTGGCTGCCATTGATTAGGGTGCCCAGCAAGCGAAAACTGACAGGCCAGAGGAGTTGTTGGGGAAGATCGTTCTACAGCCAGACCTCTTCAGCTCAAAGTGCATTATGCTCTGCTCTCGCGTGCTTTGGGACCTATATTTCCCCAGAGAAACAGTAAAATTCATACAGCAAAACAGAGCTGTAATGTCATACAGCCAAAAAGCCTTCAAATGAAGCTGAAAGTTGGTTAGGAGCTGGTAAGTGACTTGACTGCACAGCATGTTCACATGCTGTATCGACCAAATGCACCACAACTGTCCTGCCTGAAGGACATGGACAGATCCCTGTGAACAGGTCTTTGGCTATATGAAGACAACAGAAGCCTTGATTCTGATACTCTTTTGCTGAATAACACTTTTCTAGAGGAGCTAACATAAAGAAGTTAGGTATAGATGTATAGATGATCTTAATGAGAATTGAGCTCTGAAGTAATGCAGGCATTTTTGAAAATTTGTTTTTTCTAAATGTATCTACAGTAAAGATTTATTTTTGTAATGTATCTACAGTAGAAAACAGGAGACTGTAATAGGTCTAGGAGTAGTTTAGATTAGCCATCTAGTCTACAAATGAAAAATGAGAGACCCTTCAAAGAAGGTTCACTTTAAATTATTCTTCGTGCTTTCTCTTCCATCTCTCTCTCATTGTAATATACATAAGCCATTACATAACAGCAGAAAAAATGGAAGAACTTCTTAAAAGAAATCCTACGAGAACCACAGCAGAAGATTCAGGTTATATGTGTTAGAATATTACCAAGTACCTATTTGAGTATTGAGTATGGTGCATTTAAAACAGAATACTTAAAGAAGCAAAGCATTTGCTGAACCTCCATCCTAATTTAAAATAAGTTTTGCAGAAGAATAACACACAATATTATGAATATTTCTCTATCCTGAAATTATACAGTACTTTCTTCCTCATAGAACTTTCCTGTTCTAAAATGTGAAGATGCTTCTATTCACCTCTTCAAACAGCAAAGATTGTTTGCCTTCACCGTTCTGAAGCTGCCTTCCAGAGATGGCTAAGTAACTTGCCTTTCTCTTCCCTAACAATTACGAGCAAACTCCCCCTCCTCAGCTACTTTTCACAGGAATCACACAACGTTTTGGTAAGCAAAAAGACTTCAGCCATAGACAGAAGAAAAAAGGAAAGCAGAAGAAAAAAGGAAAGCAGAAGAAAAAAGGAAAGCAGAAGACATTAATTTTCCACTGACATGCATCATGCTCACTCATCTGTGCACACCACAATATCTTTTAGAAGATCTCACTGCCATATCAGAATTTCTCAAATGAAAAGTCCAGTAAATTTTGGTATGGTTGCAAAATAATTTATTTCTGTTAATGAATTCAGATGCATTAATTAACCAGTTCAGACTAATAATATCAGAATAGCAAAGACTGATATATATTAGCATGCATACTAATTGCTTAGTTTTCAACAGTTGCTTGGCTTCCAGAAGCTCTAGTCGAATTCAAATGAACCTGTGAAGGAAGGATTTAGCTTCTTAAACAGCATTTCAGAAGGCATTTTCCATGATGTTTCCCAAGTGTGAGAAGAGTGTGAGAGGATGAATCAAATAGATGATGATTAAAATGACACAAAATACAATTTATTCATTCCATTTTGCAAGAGACTACCAGGGTGAAGGGGAATTTTCATCACAAGTGTAGGAATATCAGGACACCACATATTTTCAAGGTAATGGGGTTCAGCTGACTGAGAGACATATAAAGGCCTGGTTGAAGCAGACAACAGTTCCCACTCAGGGGAACATGAAAGAAATCATTTGGCCTAAATCTTTGGGGGCAGAAGGAACACCCACTGTGCTGTTTTAGCTTCAATCCAAATAAAAAATTCTACCAAATGCCTGTGGTCACAGAAAGGGAGGTTTTTCCAAATTGAGCAGACATAAATGGATTCCTCTTTTCTATATGTTGCAATAGCTAAATAACCAATTTGTCCAGTGTACTAGAGTTCCCTTTCTTATTGTTTCATACTATTATTGCAACATAAATGTTCATAATCTGCTTTATAATCTTTTATAAAGCTTTGTAAAGTTTCTTACAGTTATTGCTTATAAAACTTCATTTGGTAATATAACATTTTGGTATCAGCCCAGAGAAGTATCCATTCAATAACACTATCAAGTTATAGTATCTAATTTAAAACATAATGTCTATATAAAATTAGTTCTACTACTATTTTTACAAGGAATACATCATTTCCCGTTACACCATTTAGCAACGTTTCCTATTACCTCAAATTCAAAAACATGGTATATATCTGACTTTGAGAGAAAGGGAAGGAGAAAGGACAGACGGCACAAGTAAAACTGCAGTTCTAATTTTTGATTTGTTTTCAGCAAATAAATGTGTCAATCATTAAATTTTTTAGCTTTTCTGGAAGGAAACATTAAACTGGATTCACAATGACTCAGGGTAGAGTCAAATTAAAAATATGCATCTTTCTTGCATGACAATTTGTCAGAGACAATCCATAACATTTAATTAGGCATCTATAAAATTTCAAAATTAATTCCAGCCCAAGCTGCCAACAAGAATTTAATTCATAGGTATTGTTTTTTCTTTAACCTCCCCACACACAGATCTGCACTATAAACTGAAAAGTAGAAAAAAACCAACATTTATGATCAGTCTTAAATGATCGACTGAGTACCAAAAGAAGGTATCTGGACTTGTCCCAGTGCATCCAAATGTGTAAGATGACAGATTTACAGAGAAAGGCATCCTAAGGTGCCTTTTGTGCATTATTAGTTGTGCCCACTTCGAGATACACTGTGAAGGAGCATGGCTTTTACTTCACAGCACTGCAGACCTTAGTCTACAGACTAAAGAATCTCTTATTCATTTTTATAACTATAAAACCAGGCAGCTAAATACAGTCTAATGAGAACAATATGGGGCAGTTCAGAAAAACATCTAAAGTTGGATTTCAATATGATATTGATGCCTTTGTTCGTACTGGAATCCTGAAGGACTCTGCCAACAGCTACCAATCCATAAGGTACTTAAATCTGATAAACCCTTTAGCTTTCTACCTTAAAATTCTTAAGGTGTCTACAAACTTGTTTCTTAAAATGAATAAAAATGTTGCAGTATTGACTAGACTGAAGTGTTCACTATTTACCTCACATCTAAGATACAGAATACACAGCAGGATACATAACTAGATCTGTATTACTGGGTCTCATTCTCCATGTTCACAAAAAAATCTTAAAAAACAAAACAAAAAAAAAACCAAAAAAAAAAAACCAAAAAAACACAAGGCCATGCACCAAGTGTAGAGGAGACCACCATTTCATTTTGAAAGCACAGAACGAGTGACAGCTTTTCCCACATTTTTCACAAAAATCTCCTGACTAGGACACACCCACGGGGTGAGATACTTTGGTTGAGTTCCTCTCTTACAGAAATTCAAACTTGCATCTCCTCTTATAGAGGGTATTTAAACATCAGAAAAGAGCTGAAGATTCACTCAGGAAAAGAAAAAAAAGGTCTCTGTAGGTCTATTCCAAAGAATGTTTACTTGTGAAATTGTTACTGTACAAACTCCTGAAAGAGTCCTTAGAATTTCTGAGGAGGTACTCTGAGCATGTCCAAGCAACCAGGCTGTTCAGCAAGATGCATCAAAACAGATACCAAAATGTTTCAGCCATTTCAGCCATTACAGCAGTACTTCTGGACACATTAAGAATTTAAGGTGCTTGAGTATGTTTTACTGAAAATGGCTAAGAAAATATTTCTTGTTTCTTTTTGTTTTTCAATTCCTATATCAAAGGTAGGTGCTAACTTCATTCAGAGTGGAAGCACTCCATTTTGGATCTAGGCCTCTGATAAAAGAAACAAAACACATATGATACATAACTATTTGTGTGTGTGTGTGTGTGTGTGTGTGTGTGTGTGTGTGTGTGTGTGTGTGTGTAAATTATCTACAAAACAATGAAGCAAACACCAATTATAGATTGTTCACAGAGGCCATTCAGCACCCCGGGACTATATGTCATCTCATATGCTGTGCATATTTTACAATGATACTTTGGAAAATCTGTGTTTGCTGAAAACCCTTAACAGCTTATTTTAAGGTTGATACCATAAACAGATCACTTCCATATACAGAAAGTTCTATCATCTGTATAAATAACCTCACTTTCTTATGTGTAAGAACAGCAGAAGCAGTTTTTCTAACATTGAAAGAAGACAGACTAATCTGTTTTATTTCCAGATCATATGAGAACTTTGCTTTTAGAATGTCTGACTAAGCAAATACAGACAGATTTGCCCACATCTTCAGTTTGAGCTGAGATTGTCTTGTTAAAGAACCCAAACTCAACCACTGTGTTGTGGTGGAAATTTCTCTGAAGCTTATGGCATCCTTCACTTTACAAGGAGCCACAAACACAAACAATTAGCATTTGCTAAGCCAACTCCCAGTACTTTGAAGAAAATTCCTGCCCTCAAATAGCCCTTTAAGAACCAGGATAAAATAGAATTAATTAGTCCAAGAATTTTCCTTATAATAATATCCTTGAAATAAGTTAATAAAAACCAGTTACTCTAGGAACTTAGTTACAATGTCCTAATGATATTATAAAATAGAGTAAAATAAAACTAAACCAACACTGGCTATATGCATATGCAAAGTGGCAGCTGCAGAAAGTAATAATACCACATTGTGCCTATTCTGCCTAAACTGAAAATCTCCTGAAAGAGAGAGAAAGAGAGCTATGATTCCACTCATGGACAAACTGGAATACGGGGGGCGGTAACCTCTGAACGAGGCCAGCACCTGAGGTGGCATGGAAACTGCAGTGAGTTTCAACCTTTCTTCCAAACCCATTAGCACCTCTGGCTCTGCTGCATCTCGTTCCTTATTCCCTTCCTCTATTCTGGCAGCAGCCAAGGAGGCACAGCTCGGTGAGCAGGGCAGGAAGGCTGGAAATGGGCTCTGGATCCCAGATTTGGACTCTTGAGAGACTTCAACCACATCTAAAGGCAATCTATTTACAGCAGCTACCAGACACTATTATGGAAGATGACGATGAGACAGATAAGACGAGTCTTCTGAGTTATAAGGTTGCCACTCTGAATTCAGTGGAAGAACTAAGCTAAGATCCAAAAGTCCCTCGATAGGATCTCATGATCCTACAGAGGTGTTTAGGGGAATGTGCTTCTAGGAAGCATTGTATTTCCCTCTTGCCCAACTGCAAAAAGCTCCTGGAAAAACCGTTAATGGCTTTGGCCAAGTATTCTGAGGTGTTTTGCTGTTTTTCAATCTTCATACATTAAAAAGCCAGTTCTGTAGAAAAGCCTTTAGCCTGGGTTTTATTCTGCTTTCCCACCTCAAGTTTGCGATCATTAATTTACTATGGGTCCTTTTCAACATGCCACATGAAATCCTACAACAGAACAGTAAGCACACATAAAAAGACACATAACAATCATTGAACCTAGAAACAATGTTACTAAGGAATCTAGACCACAGAGAGTTGCAAGTCACCAAATGACTGAAGTCCTGGCAACTGACAAGGCAAATAAAATAGAGTTTTCAGGATAAACTGCATTTTTCAAGAGAATTTTCAAGATGACATTGACCACACTGACTAAAGAATTCTCAACTCTGAAGAAATAAACCTAAAAATATTAAAAATAGTTTTTGATGAGTATTAAAAATCTTATTCTAAGCTAACAAAATAATGTGCAAATTTATTCTCCTGTTACTGCACAGAATATCACAAAAAACAACAATAAAAGAACCATTATCTTCCATAGTGCTTTGACTGATGATGTGTGTATGCACATTTCTTCACAGTTATCCCACTTGACTTAGATATGTGATGAGAAGCTTTTTACCTCACTAAAACCATGGAACTATGCATACACCTTACATCTCTTTCTACTCTGCACCAATGGCATGAAGCAGAGTGCTAACTTCCTACTCTTCAGCTTCTCTTGAATTCCAGATTCCCAGAATACATGGGACTGAGGAGAAAAGAGATGGAGGATGGTCTACAGTTAGTATGATTAAAAATCTCCAGTTACTAAGATAAGTGTCTTATTTCTCCTCAAGCACTTACTCATAAATACATTACACTAATTCAGTTCATAAACAGCAAGTCTCTGAATCCCAGGGAAAACAGGAATTGGAAAACTGATTTCCCCCAGCAGCAGTATCGAAAGTGAAGGTATGACTATACATAGTGCTTGAAGGAAGAACAGAGAGAATTTTTTTTAAAAACTTTAGGCTTTTTTTGTATCACACTTTTATATAGACCAATACTCACCTAAAAAATGGGGGGGGGATGCTCAGCTGTATGATACAAGAACCTGCAGAGATGTCTTAAATACCTGATTCTGTTTAGACAGAAGGATGGCTGCCAGAGAGGAAGAGGCTAAACTCCATCTGCTTTACCAGGGTGGTAAGGTCAAAGATCTGCCTCAAAGATGTATCCTGGCTAACTGAAAGCATAGGATCACCTCTATAAATTCCCTTCTCTTTGCAGACTAGCCAAGTCTGTCTTTCCTTCCAGT
Source organism: Dromaius novaehollandiae (assembly GCF_036370855.1). Lineage (NCBI taxonomy): Eukaryota > Metazoa > Chordata > Aves > Casuariiformes > Dromaiidae > Dromaius > Dromaius novaehollandiae. The sequence continues at coordinate 43,496,424 of NC_088099.1, read as the reverse complement.
GTGGAGCAAATGAAGAATGCTCTGCTCACCTTCTGCTGCCTACTAAGAAGGACTGATCTCAGTCAACTGGTCATCTGCGTACAAGCATGTTGCACTCTACTTTCTTAAGATTGGTGGATGTCACAAAATTTCCCACAAGGTACCTGGTTGTGTAGTCAAAATCTGGAATCATAGGAGCTGAGAAACATGCACATGGGACCACACAGATCATAAACAAGAATGTGCAAGAAAACTACAAGCCAAAAGTTTGACACAATGTCAGCAGTTATCACTTGGCTCTTACTTCTTACAAGGTATCAAGCATCCATATAATTATTGGCTCCCACAAACTAGTTAAGCTTTCCCCCCATTTCTCTGTGCTACCCAGAAGTTAACAGCCCTTATACTGTTCATTTCAGACTGGTGTGAAATATGACTATGGATGTGATTATAGGTGAAGGAAGCTGGATACAGCAACTCATCTCTTGTCCTCCACCTCACAGAGCAGAACTGACACACATGCTGGGGATTAGTGAGATAAAGAAAATATCACATTGTGAGAATTAGGCTCCACCCTTTCTCCTACTGCAACTAACCTGTGCTATTTTATAATTTGCTCCTCTGTATTACTTACAGCACACAGAAATACAAGATTAAGAGAGAAGTAAGTGTCCTTATCGTGAGTATTTATGTATTTCCAACTGTGCTAAAGTACACAGAACTCCACATGGTACAGACATCACAGGTCGATATACTCTGATTCTGAGAATACGCAAAAGTGTTTCACCGTGAAAAATGGGATATACTATTAAAGCAAATTTTGCATGTAGTAGAATATACTTTAATGAAAACTATTAAGAGGTTTTAATTACAGTATGTAATATTTTACCTCCTACCATGTTAGTCATTTGAAGAGAACAGATAATTTAATCAGAAAAAAAAATAACAGCTTTTGACTCAAGATTTACCCAATGAAGCCAAACTGCCATAGAGGATGTCTAATTACCTCCTGTATTTTCCCAGCTGGTATAAATGCAACAACCAACTTTGGTGGCTGACATGTAGTAGGAAGGCAGAGAATCTTTACCACTCCACTTTCCATCTCCTCAGAAGTTGTAAAAAAACCCCAAAAAACAAAAAACAAAAAAAAAACAAAAAAACAAAGACCAAGCAACTTATTAATAACCTCTTCACAAAAGAGTTGCCATTGTGCACGGGCTAGAGTGGGAGGTGTGATTAATAACTCATTTTATTCCTCCCCACATTGGCCACACAAATGGGAACAAGGCATGATCTGGTGTTTGGAATTAATCTCCACCCAGAATTCTTTCAAAATAACACATTCTCTTTGGTCTTTTTGTTCTTTTAAATTTGTACAAAATATTTCAACATAAGCCACTGTTTTCATCATCCTGTAAATGGAATGTAAGAAACAAAAAACTCATTCATTTCAGCACACTTTCATGAAATATGGTTTTCACATATTAAAGAGAACATTTCAGAAATAATGGAAAGAGAATTATTTTGAAAGGCAATTTTCAATTAATTACTTTTTAAATTATGCTGCCTGATCTCCAACTGGTGCCAAAAATGTAGAGTATAGTCAGTATTAATTTACTGATAGCATTAGCTCTGAATTATTTTTTGTTTGTGTGGGCGTCTCCCTAATTATCTCTTTTTAAACAAGTTATATAGACCCACTATTTGAAAAATGAGCTGCCAGCACAGGAGTGTATTTTACAGGGCCCTGATCCACACATAATGCTATGACAAAAATTGTACACCTTCATCAATACAAGTGCATTTGTGACAATTAAGTGATTAACTGTGAAAAGAGGTGCTTAAGCAATCCCAGTAAAAGTCCAAGTTTTTAAGATTCATTAACTCTGATCAATATTTCTAACTTAACTTTTGCCAAAATATGGGGAAAAATAACAAAGATTGTACATAGAGGGTCAGTAATATAGAAAATATTAATTACATGAGAATCCACATTTTTTTAATGTATTTCTAATGTTAAAATGACAGAAATTCAAATTAAATCTGGAATTCATAATGCAGATTGTGCACTAGGATAAACTTTGGTTTCAAATGAAAGCTCTTAGCCCTTTCTGATCTAACCATTTGATGTAACTCCTTTTAAAAGATCTAGCAACCAAATATAATTATCTGTTACATAAAATAGCAGCCAAGTTTTCATCTATCACAGTGAAAGTTAACAGAGTAAAAAAAGAAATCACATGCTCTCATACTGTTCCTACCAAAAAGTCTGTATGACCAAACAATTGTTGGATATCATCAACACTACAGACATATATACCTGCCAAATGTGCTCTTTATGTCTCCTGTCAAAAACAATGCTTTGCAATATTTGAGAGCAGCTAGCATGTCTCGTTAAAGAACTCAAGAAAATAACCTAAAAGGAAATGGAAAGACTCAATTTTTATGCAGTAACTAGACTTTTGGAATAACCTTGGCACTGCATTGTCATGTTCCATGTTATAAATTGGTGCTAATTACTAAAATGAATGTGGAATGTCTTCATCAACAACAGCAGTCCTATCCCAGCCTAATATCCGAGTAAGAAAAAATAAAACCTTTCTACCAGCAGGTTTTCTTTAATGCATGACTACATGTATGTTATAGTAGGTATGTCCATATGTACTAAACACATAAATGCATATACATATATTTACTATACAAAGGTTTTCTTAGAAGAAAGAGTACTAAAGAACATACCTTCAGAAGGATTCTGTAGTGGATTACCTGCCATAGTCCTATTTATGCATATTATCAATGAAGAATATTAAAAGAAACATATATAAATTGTTGCATACTAAACAGACTGAGGAACAGATATGTTGCAATGGACACAGCAGCATGGGACAGCTGAAAATTACAATTACTACAGAAGTTAGGAAAAATGGGGTAGACTACATGCTTCAGATTAAAACCAACTAAATAGTATAAAAAATGAAAAGAACTTAATTATGAAAAAAGTTCTGGCTGAATCAAAAATTTATCTGCTTGTGAAGACAGTGCCAAAACCTACTGATAGATGAACTTGGCCAAACTGTCATTTTCATAATTGGCTAAAATTAACACGTAAAAGCATTCTATATCAGTAGCATTCTCTTGTATTTTAACTGTAATTATCTTCCCTACTTGTTGAGAGTGCCATAGATGTTGTCTTTCAGCTACCCCTAATAAAAATATTTGCTACAATACTTCTAATAAGAAAAACAATATATGAGTATATTGTATATGCCATGAGTATATGCCATCATGCAGGTTAATCAATTGCAATTGCAGCCATTATCATAAAACCAAAATAGAATATAATATATTGTACTGCAAAATGAAAAACAAACAAAAAAAAGGTCATAATTAAATATTCTGGGTAAAGCACTTTAACCAGAATTTACTAATTCAGCCTGAGTAAACCTATATTAAATTAAATGCATTTAGAGATGTAAGCCAGATATTAATGAACATTAGGCTGTTCAGGAGTCTAGTAACTGTCTGCAACTTCTAGATAATGACCTTTAGGGAAAAATAAACCAGGCCTGCTGTGTGTCTGAACAGGTAACACAGATGCCTGTAGAACTGTTTAAAGCACTGGATAGGCCTTTCTTAGTCCACTGGTTCAAATAGGATGTTAATTAAAAAAGGAATATAGCACCAATGCAGCATCCGTTTGATATCTTTAGAATTCTTCCTGTTATAAAGCAAATATAGAATTTCAACATTAAATGTTGTTTTTTAAAGAAAACACCTTTATATGTTTTTGTTTGTCAAAAAGAGAGTAGAAATACACATCAGGCAAAAACCTCTCCTCTGCTGTTACTTTCAAAGCATTAATTCATACGTAGTGATTGACAGAAGGCACAGGGTAATATAGCAGTAATGAGACAAGTAAAATGTGTGTTGATGTCACAACTACTTTATTCCTAATGCATTCTGCCATAAACAACTGTGAAATATTTAGTAACTCTGTGACAATGCCATGGTTGGCCACTTTCCAAGAGTCAGCCATGAGATGTTAAAGACTTATCAATGCAAAAAAACTGTCTGGAAAAAAAAACCAAAAAACCCCAAGGACAATCTGCAACACTGCTTGGGAACCTGAAGCATTTTAATCTACTTTTCCCCATATTCAACTTAAGTAGTTTGAATCCAATAGCCATCAAATGAGGACATGTTTCCAGAAACCCATCTTGCAAAAGACAGTTTGAAAACCCAAATAGAAGGGGAAATTGCAACCATCTTTCACCATCATCTTTGTATTTGTGAGAGACTAGAGGGAGAAAGAAACCCTTGTTTCCTGTCTCGCGGAAAGCAAGTAGGTGCATAGCCTATAAAATACTTAATCAGTAAAATGATTTCAGAGTGCATGTTATGTGCAATGTAGAAGTAAACAGTTCTATGCCTTTGCCAATGAATGCGTTCACTCACCTGCTTTTCTATCACGAGCACATTGCTGTGTAAATATGGCTGTCCCTTAAGATGTAATAAACACTGAGTAGGGCTGGAGCCACGTCTCTTTCCTTGCAGATATTTTTCACTATCATCACTTTTTTTTTCTAAATATGCAATGTACTTTGTAGAACTTAGACTAGTATGACTGCACCATTTGCATATTCCACAGCTGACCAGCTCAGCAATGTTTTTATGCTAGTTATTAGTAATATTATCTACATCTATTACATCTTAATAATAAAGTGTAATTCTTATCATAATAAGACTACTACAAAGAAAGTTGGATACAGGATGGACAAAAAGAAATCATAGTATCTTATCCCAATTTTTTGTTTCTCATATTTTATTGCAAATAAAATTAAATTAAAATTAAATAGCTAAATATTATGAAATTATCAGAAATGACTAGTAACTTGCTGTAACTCCTAATCATGTATAAACATTGTAATGTTGCATGTATACTTGAGCTGAAATGTATCAACTTTAAATATTCATTAATGCCAATATAAAAATCAAGAAATATACTGGAAGAGGGTCTTTTTTCAAGGAATTTATTTCTGTGTTTATTTCACTCTAGAAAAGGATAAATTAGCTGGTATTTCACATTACTATGACAAAATTGAGGATCACATTTTTCATACTTTATAACATAGTACCATCCATATTTGGCATCATATTTATACTGTGTTCTCATGCTGTTAGAGGAGCTGAAATGTCATCAGAGTAATCTGTCACTCTTCAAATAAAATAATATGTTAAAAATAAAACATCTTAGACACCAGTGTGGCCCTACATAATGTTTTTCCGTTTGTGTGTTTGGAAAGTTTTCTTTTTAAAAAGTTGTAGTATTAAGAAGCATATTCTTTCTATGTTTTAAATTCTGCATTCTCCTTCTTTTAAAATAGTTTGAAACAATATCTAGTGCAGGTCAGAAATAAGTCCTTGAGTTATCATCTCAGAAACGTTAATTACACCAGGTAACATGTAAGTGACAGGGGTATCAGGCTCCATAAACATAAGGTAATATGTAGTACAAAAAATAGTACGAAGAAAAGGATAAAAATGGGAGATTAAGGCCAAGAGGGGAAAGTATCGAAAAAGGAGGAATATAACAAGGAGTGAGAGATGGACTTGTTAGCACAGATTGAGGAAAGGAGACAGAGGGACCACTAAAGATGGTCCAAGATGTTCAAAACCGAAGATGATGCAGCAGAAATTGACGTATCTGAAAAGTCTTACAAAATCACCTCAGTGCCCTCAACACTTTGCACAGAAAGCAGGCTCGCAGGCCAGGCTGCCAGCATCGCCGCCTGGCAGGCTTCCTGACTCTCTAGGTATCCAGGAAGCTGTTCCCTAGAAATTCTGCCCAGAAAGCCAAAAAAACCATTGTGTGCCCAGTTTTGAAGAGTTGGGCTTTCCACTGGAGATATTCACAGATTGCTCAGTTTTTCTGTTCCTGGATGTCTCATTTAATAGGGCTAGCAAAATACAATATCTTTTCTTAGTCTTCAGTTGCTTACAGTGAGGGACAGGCATCTCTTCCTACATACTAGATTTCCTATAATTCTCATCCTACTAACCCTTCTGTAAATCAGTTCCTTTCTGAGTTCACCTTTCTTGCATGTGGGACATATAGTGGTAAAAAGTGGGTCATTAAGGAACTTGCTTACCTGTAGTAGAAATACTTTGCTTATATATAATAGAAAAGGAAAGCTTGCACAGCAAATTAGTATCTTCTGCCAAACTGAACAACATAGCTGGGGAAACAGGCACACAGAGCCTTCTAATCTGTATTTCTGCGTGCTTGAAGGTTTAACTAGTTTTCCACTTAAGCCAACGGGCCTAAGACACCACCTTCCCTTACAAGATTGTCTTGCTTTTATATTCTCAGACCACCACGGCTACAGGAACACTATTATGATGTCCCAGTAATATATTTCTCCATGAACAAACTACAACGATGCTTCGTAATCATTTTGTGATCAACTACCACACTCAGCTCTTTATCTGCCAGTACCTCTAGTCCCACGGTACACTGCACTGCTCTCTACACTAGCGCCTTTCATTCCATTTCTATTTTCTATAATCTGCAAGATCATCAAGCTTTTTCAGTATGATTTTAAGATGTTTCTCCACTTTGGCAACAACTCCCAAATTTGGGTGAGTGAGCACATTCTATCAGCATTCATCTACTTTTTGTTACAAGATTAGCAGCAAAACTACTGATCAGGTTAGTCCCAAGACTGATCCTAAAAACACTGTTTTGTTTTGCAGTGTCCTCTCTTTCAGGACCCATTGCAGTCATTCCTTTAACCAACGTTACTTTTGTAATAGGTTACCTGAAGAAAACAGAGCACTTTTGTAGGCAGGAAGTGAGTTACTGCTCACAGTAACACGCCTCCAAGAGCTCAACAGGCCTCTGCCCCTAGGAAGTGAGGGGTTCCCACAAAACAAATCCTTTCAGTCTCTTGACTTTGTGACTGTTCTCATGCTCCAGCTGCCTCTTCCCAAAGAGTAGAGCAAAGGCTTTTTAATGCCTCTGTGCTACAAAGGAAGAATAACTAGATCATTTTAAGAAACAGTTCATTTGGCTAGTCCTTCTTGACTTTTCCTTCTTTTTTTCATTATATTTTTACCTGGTTTTAGGCTATTTAAGCCATCTAGGAGTAAAGCCTTGAGTGGATGATGAGCCCTTTAACCACTTCTCTGTAACAGCTGTGAGTCAGCCATATCACATGAGAGAAAATTTGTTTTAAGCACACTATAAACCATATTCAAATTATAAAATCTGGGGTTTTTTTAAACCTTGTACATATAAATGGTACTATATGGTCATAGAAGTGTTATTTAATATTTTTGCCCAGATGTCTATCATTTCAGAATAAAACAAAACATTTATGAGATCTCACTAGTAAGCATACATCTCTGTGACAAGTGTAAAAGTTAGTTAATTACTTTGTTTTAACTAACTTATTTTCCATTTTGCTCTGAATTAATATGTTAGCAAAATCATGGATTGTTACAATGACCCAAATGAAATGCATCTAGTGAAAAACAGTTTGCCACCATAAAGAGAATGCACTTTGGTCTCAGTCTCAGTTTTAAATATTTATCTATTAATTTATAGGCTAGCAATGTGCAATATTTATCCATAAATGAACATCCTATTGGAACTCTATAAAATAACACATACTGCTCCTATACGTAACAAAAGGAGAAAAAAGTCATACTAAGTTTACTTACTTGGTTAAGTATATCTTGTTTCTGTAATGCATGCAAGAAAGAAAGAACACGCATACATTAATGAAGTACAGTAACACTCAGACTCTGTTTTTATAATAGAACTATTTTAGTTAAAAGATTAGTGATGCAGATAAACAGGTTTAAGAAAGAACATAAAATATCCCATTTTCTTGAATTAGCACAGACACCAAGAAAACAGTTCTAGTCAGCATGCTAGTCTTGATTAATTAGACAGTATAAGCAATTTATTTTTAACCATCCAATGACAGATATCCAAAGAAAAGATAGTAAACACAATGTTCGTATCTTTCATCCTTGTGTAAATTAAAAAAAAAAAAAAAAAACTCATTGCCAAGAACTGTTAATGAAACAATTTAATCAGAAATGAATACAATGATAAACATTAGTAAGCACTGCCTTGGAAGTCATCACTACATGCTGCTTCAGTTTCTAGTAATTTCTACTTATTTTAATAAAGGCACTGTACTAAGTTTCTGCATTATTCACAAACTGCTATAAATATAGTAAGATGTACTATCTTAAAACTACGAATACTGTTGCAGACTATGTACAAATTATATTGATTGCACCAGATTTTTCTAAAATGGAGTTACCAGGTGTATCTTTCATACTTCCATAGAGTCAAGTTAAAGAAATTAAAACTTCTGGAAATCAGAAGGATCCTAGAGAAAACTTCTCAAAAGAATCTGCAAATCTGCACTATTTCCAAAAACACAAAAATCATTTGGAGGCAGATAGTTGCAACATGACTGCAAACGTTCTGCCAAAGTTGGGGCTTGGCTTCTGTGGGCAGACTAGATCATGAAATTTATCTTGCATTATGCAGTCACTGTAACAACCTTTTTGTAAGTGTTTGTTTTCCTGGTCTGCCTGCACATGTGCATTTATTCTTTTTATCCACATCCACGCTGTGGGACTCAGAAGCACTCCTCAGTCCCAGGTGCAGACCCGGGCTGCACCCTGACTGCTTGTTGGGCTGAGGCCCCTCCATACACTTTCCATCCTCACTTTTCATGCCCTGGTTAACCCCAAAAGAGGTAGGTGGGTAGCTAAGCAGGTCAACAAGAAATTATGATGCACTCCAACAGATCCCCCAGAACAGACGACTGATCAAGAGTCTGGGACTGCAAGCACACAGCAATGTGCTTCTACTGTCCAGACTAGATACGGTCTTTAGCTCAATCTACTTTCTTAATCCTTGCTAGCCTATTCAGTGCTCTCCACCAAATAAAATGGCTGAAATTAATTAATTTAGATAAATCCCAAATGATTGAGACATTATTTATAAATCACATTTTCCAGCAGGCTGATCTTAACTTACCTACAAGTCTTACATGAGGCGTAAAATCCAGTCTTAATTACATATGTTAACAGTGACATAGACATACAAGGAAGCAGGAAGGCAGAAGTTCATTAGCGTTTGTAGTTTAAGTCATCTCCCCTACACTGAAAGCTAGCAGACAGTAAAAGCAACAATGACAGCTCCATAAATAAATTCCCTATACTGGATGACCTTCTGATAATCAGCTTCACCATTTCCACGAAGCCCAAAAATCATTCACTCAACAAGATATAAAATAATGGAAAAGCAAGCCAGATGATTTCAGGTAACAAGCTTTGAATATCCATAGCTTATCTTTTGCTATTTCTGTCCCATTAAATCAGCTTGTGATAAAAAACTGTAATATAGAAGCAATAGAGGGGTATAAATTTTCCTGAGCCCTTTAAGCAGGGAGAAGCCTGAAACAAGAAATTCTTAAGCCTTTTTCTTAAGTATATAAATACGTCACACTGAAAAATCTCCTGGCATAGCTCTGTGTCCCACATTTATTAGTGTAAAAACTGACACAGCTTTCTGCAGACTATTGACAACACTGGAAAAATATTTGGAGTGCTTATGAGATAATAATCTAGGAAATAAAGAGCTAAAATGGAAAAACAAAACATTGGATGCTTAACAGTTTAAAATGCTATCTATAAAGCACAGAAGGGGAATGTTGCATCATGACTGATTTCAGTTGGAGCTTTGTATCTTGGATATCTCATGCTGCCCATACTAAAACACTCTAAGACTTTCTTTTAAATTTTCAGGTAATAATTACCTTAGTTAAACAGTACATCCAACACAGGGAGACCTCATCTGATCAGATACAATCCACTCTCAAATCATCTTCTAAAGAGTTTATCCAGGTAGCAGGCTGAATGCCAAAAATACACACACACCCATGCTCTGTGCAAGGGCAGTTCAGTCTGCCTTGGATTATTCACTCAGCTGCAGAAGAAAGTAATTTCAGCTACTCTGCTTCCAGTTCAGCAGCTTATGGCATGAAACCTGAGCTAATAAATCCTACTGAATCCAAACTAGCCTCACTGCTAGCTGCATTTTCCTTTTGCTGCTCTCCCTGAATTTTGAGTGCTAAGCAACATGGTGCAAGAGCTGTTGAGATCAGCCTGGGTCCAACATGGGCAACCCTGAGCAGTGTACATTAGGAGCACAGAGAAGGCTGCAGAAGTTGAAAGGAAAAAAAAAAGCAAACAGTGAGTTTGTAAATTAACATTTTACATTTTTCTAAAAAATGTCTCTGCCTTCCAACAGGAATCAATAAAGGGAAATCCTACAGCCTGTGCCACATTGGAGAACAAATGAGATGATCCCAGGATTCCCACCTTGTTTTTATAACCTCTGATTACTACTTTAGTAAAATAATGGAGATTTAAGATGATGATTTATAAGATAACACATACTACTTCAATGAGATATGAAATAATTTCCTCAGAAAGTTAAGGAAAAATTGAAAAGAGAAATTGAGTAGAATGACCAATATTATGTTGTACTAAGTTCAAAGTGCCAAACAACATTTCAGTACTTCAATGGGTTATAACCGGCTTACTTGACAACAATTCTTGCCTTTTACATCCTGAATGTAAGATCAAGTAATTTTCATAATGCTTAGTTCATTCTTCTGTTTTACATTCCACACAATGGAAGTGTAGTAAGGAACATTACAGAAATAGGTTTTTACTTAGCTACATTTTGAATCACACTTTATGGATGTGCTAACCAGATATAAATTGCAATCGAGGGTACCGAAAGAAAGCAATCTAGCTTTTTCTACCGGACAAAATAGAATATTTGCTCTAGTAGTGAATTTGTAGGCACAGTGCACACACACAGGTTTCTCTTCTGCTTAATTCGTTCCTTCATAACATGAGAAAGTTTGTATTACAGTTTATATCCCTATACCAGAAAAAACATATAAGAAGCAGAGTTTAAGAAGAAATCTTAACTGAACACGTCATCCTTTTCTAACCTTTGAAAATATGCTTAACATTTCCAATCTCTAAAAAACTTGCAAAGTACATTAAATTTACCATAACATTTTTTTAACTATTTAAAAAAGGAAGTGTCTTTCTGTGTAAATTATTCAACAGTTCTGCAGGATGTGGTGTTATAAACTTTTAGTTCTTCAAAGTATACACACTTATTATTTTCCAAACAGCCCCAATCACCCCAAATAGCTGATTTATAAATAATCTTCTGTTTCTAAATGCTTAGATTTGCTACGACACTTGTAAAATACTTTTCCCACCATTTCTGACCATTGAAGAAAGAAAAAGAATTACCCCTTCAGGATTATATTTTGCTAGCACTCCACTGCCATGGAATTCTTCCAAGACATCCTTAATTTTCTTGGTGGAATCTAGGCAAAAAATAAAGAGAAAGAAAATGAAAATACAGAAAACTGATTTACATAAAATGAACTTTAATTAAAAAAAAAACAACAAAACTGCTAACAGTTTTTCTGAATGCACATTAATAATTTCCTCTGGATGTATGAGAGCTACTGGCATGAAGAAAATGAGAACAAACTGTACCCTCTCACCAAACACTGTAAAAATCAGCAGATAAACACAAACACGCAGAAACATATACTCTTTGACCCAAAACTTGATTGCTATTAGGTAGTGTATTTCTGAAGGAACAGTTTGCAAGGACTATTTCAAGTCACTTTTTTTGTCCTTCAAACCTGAGTTATCTATGGAACATGCTAATTCCCAACAGCATTACTAAATCTCCTCTGGCATAGTTGCCAACGAGTAAAGGAACTGTCAGAACAGTGAGACAATATCAAGATAAAGGGAAAAGTCAAGGAAAAGTCTTTTTCTGAAATCACGTCACAGGAAAAACGTTGCTTTTGAAATCCCAGCTTTTGCAAACCTCTAAAATATTCTAACCGCTGTCAGCTCTAATAGCTCTAGGGCAACTTTTGTCTAACAGAATTGTCCAAAACTACTTCAGTTCAGCAACACATATTTCTTTTAACTTATCCATTTTTGTTTTTTTCAAGTTATAAATGTCTACTTGCTAAATAAGACAGTCATTTCACTAAGTATCCACTGCATAAAACCCTTAAACTCAGATTAATTTAGACTATGTCATTCACTCAGTTATCCCCTCCACCTTTTTAAATATCTTATCAATAAAAATAAATGTAATTCAGTTTTGTCTTTAAACACAGCAGTCAAGTGCATAATGGCCAAAACCCTGGAGCAAACCATAGACCAGTAATGAGTAGCACATTCATTACAGAAGAAAACAGGTATACTTAATGGGTGCATATTTATTTCTATGGCAAAATCTGGAGGGAAAGAAGGCAAGCAAAGAGTGTGAATAAGAACAGGACTATGAGCAATCTGTTGGACATCAGCAATTCATTAAACACTTAAAATTACAAACATCAGAACCCAGCCTTACTGATTTTTTAATTATATCAACAAAATACAGAATTGTAATAGTTCTTAAGAGTTAAAGAAATTCCTCATCTACAAACTGACTCTAAAAGGTATATTTAATTAATTATGTGACTTAGAAGGAGAAAATATGACAGCAAAGAATTCAAAAAAATATTTTTAAGTTTGTAACAGCTTTAAATAGGAGGCGTTTCACACCAGTAAAGTTCAATTTCAAAGGATACTGGAGGAGGGCTTTTCATTGGGGGGGGGGGGGGGGGGTCAGAGTTTGGGTTGTAATACCAATGGCTTCTCCCAGTGTCAGTCATTTTATAATCCTTTCTTAAGTGAAAACACCTGACACTTTCTGTGTGGTCACAACACAAGAGTTTATTTGATTAATCAGACACATTTTGACTTTACTTGTCAAGTTGGAACTAATTGAATTTCCCTTGTCTCATGGGCAGTCACAGTAAATATTTATTTGATGAGCAGCCATCTATAGTTTTACTGCTATGTGATCTTAAATATAGCAAACAATTTCAATTTTGTTGCCTACATGAAAAAAGAATCAAAAATTGTAATAAAAGAAAGGTAATAAATCAATACCTTAAAAAAAAAAGTTCTATAAGAACTGTAATTAGAAACTGTTCAGTTGGACATGGTTTTCTGATTAGGACAAGTACAGAGATTGATAATTGACACAAATTTCTATTTCACTTGGTCTCTTATATTTCAATATACTTATGGTAATGAAGTCAACAATCATGAAAAAGGCAATCCAAGCTGAGCAACTACATGAAAGTGGTGTCCGAAACGAACCCTAAAAAAGGATTTTTCTGATTTTTGGAAGAAAAGGGGAAGAGGTCAAACATACATGAAATAGCAAAGGAAGTCTCCCCACACACATTCTGTTACACAAGGAAAATATCTTCCTAAATTAAAAAATGGCCCACTTGCTAGAGACTTCACAAGAGTGAGTGGAGGTTTTTCTCCTAGGAATGAGCACACTTCTTTCATATTTTCCCAGATAGATTCTAATCATCTTTAAGTGAGTATTGTGCTTAGGCAACTGTAATTAAAATTGAAAAATAAGTCTTATGTTTCTAATTGAAAATATATTAAATCTTTGCTTTTAATTTGTTCAGATTCTTCTAATCAAATATGATTAAGATAGAAAAATTCTCCATTCCATCAACTGCACAACTATTCTCTCTTTTTCTGCAAGTCAGCTTAATGCAGTCATCCAGAAAGTGTAGCAAGTTCCATGCTTGAAAAATCAGTCAATAAAAAAGGGTCTGTGGATCTAATTTCTGCATCAGTTGTCCCAACAGAACTCTCTGAAAGACTTCCAAGGTCTGTGCAGGAGCTATATTTATTACAAGCACCACACCATACATTTGACAACCGAGGCAGAACCAATTTTCAAAATCTTTCATTCCCAGTCATTCAGTTGTTTTTCAGTCCATGTAACAGTATCCAAACTAACCTGAGGAGACTTTATAAAATGCTGTGAAATAACATATCAGGGTTTTAAGTTGAATGCCAGCTAACATTATCTGCATGTGTACTCTTCAACAGAGTCGACGTTCTCTCAGAAAAATTAGTTGTTCTTCTACAGCCTCTAAAAGGCAACTAGTACTAGCTGCACGTTCCATTTTTAGTAAGTTGACCTGGAACGGTATGAGCCTCAAGATCATTCCTACCTGGGAACCGCACTGAAAACAAACAAGCAAGCAAGCAAGCAAGCAAGAGACATTGCCTTAGAAAGCTCTATGCCAATAAAAAGAAGAAACTCTAATCAAACACTCTCTCAATTCTACTGATGGAAAAAATCGCTGGGTAAATGCTTTCTGGCAAAAACAGACAAAAGTTTCCAAAACTTAGCAAATTAGCATTCAAGAATGGATTCACATTCCTCTTATTTCTGATATAGTAAGTACATTCATTTAAACTGACCTTGGAGAAATTCTGCTCCTTTACAGAAGTTACCCAAACTAAAATCACAGGTTTTTTTAATAAAAATAGAATTCTTGAATAACATTGATGATTTATCAATAATAACTGTTCTTTACATATAAGGTCTAATCAGGTTCAGCCTTGGCTGAACTACTTGCTATCATATATTAAAAGATAGCTCATTTCCGCATTTCCTTTTCTGTTCCCACTGATAAAAGTAATAGGAATATGTTTTTTATGTTCAAAGCACTACTCTCAAAAGTATTTTTCCTCACAATGCTCTCTAGGTTTTACAAAGAGAGCTAAAAAATTTCATCCAATATCTCACTGTTTTATATCTTGATTACTGCCACTTACTTTTCCTCTTCTCCTGTTAACTCATTATCTCCTATTCCATTGCAAGCAGTTATTTTTGCCTGTGATCTTGATCCATGGCTGGAGCACTTACTAACAACAGATGTTAATCTCATGTATGCTAGTTTCTAGCATGTATAGGCTAGTTTCTAGCCTATTCACTCTGATCCAAATTATCTACGTAATCACTGGAAAATGGTGATGGAAGGCAAGTCTCAAATTCGAACCTGTGTTCTCACTGTTACCTCTGCAAGTGTAGATGTTCTGCACGTCTTAGCAACTTACTGCTTTTTGAGAACTCTCAGTAAATTCATAGGCACCACTCATGTGTCCAAAGTTAAATATAAATACAGTCTTTAATTTCATTGGATAGCGGTTATCTGTTGGCTTTTTTTTTTAATTAAGGACAGATTATTTCTGTGTCTGGGTCCTTTTATTCCAAGCTCTCCATGAGAGAGAAAGTTTCTAAATATGTGCAGACAGAGCACACAACCTCTTATTGTAGTGTTAAATCCCATCTTATCTGCAAAGCTACGACTAGCACAGTATGAATTTCAGGTACCATTAAATATAAAGCTTTTTGGAGAAGCATTTCATCTTTTTGTTCTCATAATTTTAGTATATTTTTTTACTCACTAGCCCAGTGCTTTGGGCATTTGCCCAAAATATCCTGTGTCTTATATTCAATTCTTTCTTCTACCTGAATGGATTTAAACCCTTATCTCTCTACCTGTCTTCCGTTGCAATTTGGATAGAATACAGCAGTGTTCACTGAGCCAAGGAGACGGAATAGGAGAAAAAGAAACCATGGCCCTGGAGTTAGAGCTTTTCCTTGAGAAGGTGAGAGATTTGGGCTTCCCACCTTCTGCTCTAGTGAGTCTGAGGAAGAAAAAACAGGCTAAGCATGAGACAGAGCTGGAAAGTTCATAGGAGAAAAGAAGCTGGATTTCACAGAGTGGTGCAGACATTTTATTTTAAAATAAATTAAGACTTGAGCAGACATATAGATGAGACTTGAGCTAATGCTGTATTACTTCAGACTACACACAAATTAAATAAAACCATAGCATCAGAAATAATAAGCCTGCATACATAACAACATATTCAGTCCCTTTTTCTTAACTGTTCTTCAGTCCTAACGAAGTTACATGTTCTAACTGAAGACAAATTTACATACCAAATTCCAAACCATTTAAGATGTAGCTCACATTAAAAATTATGATGCATTTTATTAAATACCACAACTTCACATGAGGAAGACTGAGCACTGAAGACTAGAAGTCAGTGTACCATTTTTCCTTACTCAGAAAACACTGACCAGTAGGAGAAATCACATTCCTCCACATTCTCTCCCCATCCTCCCCCAAAATCCTTGGAAAGAGTAAAAACAAAACAAAACAAAATAAAAAAAAACCCAAACCCAAAAACTTTCCCCCAAAACACTAAGAATTATTTAAAAGTCAGCTTAAATGAATAAGAAGCTGTACAGGCAAACTGTTTTACAATTTGAAGTGAAATAAGCACTACAAAGCAATAGATTACAAGCAATTCCATTATAAATACAGATGTGTTTTTCAAGCTTTACAAAAATTCATAATAACCTGCATACTTATTGGACCATAACAAATTTTGACACCTACAATAACAAGTGAACTAATAACCACTTTCTACATCTATTTCCGTTTCATAACCTTATAAAATATGAAAAATATCACAAGTACCTAAAGTTCTCCAATGGTCAAGTTCAGCATATTATATTTATATTATTTATATTTAAAAGCACCAAAGTTTTTAAGAGATTTTCTATACATCATATTATCCTTGAGAGATGGAGAAAACAGACAAACAAAACAAACCACACACATACACTGTAGCCTTCATTACACAATTTTCTTCATGTCAAGAAAGCCTGGCCAAAACTTGAAAGTTCTGCTTGATAGCTAAGTCAAACAGAAGCATGGAGAAAAATCCAACTCCCAGCTGATATAGTAACTCTTCTATAGGTTCTTATCCTTGTATGGATTTTTCTTTCTTTTGTGGATGCAACTATACACCCCCCCCCAAAAAAGACATATATATGTATATATATACACACATATGCACACACACCTTTTTTCTTGTGTAGCTTATTTCATTCAGAGAATCAGCACAATGCTTTTGCTCAAGTTAAGCCTATGCCTATCAACCTTTGCTGGTCTAGAAACACCAGAAATGGCCAAGGACTTCAACAAAGCTTTACCCAACACCAAAGGGTAATAAAACTATTCGCCTTCAAGCAAAAAAGGCTATTCCAGTAAAAATACGGTTTACCTACCATAACTCCTGCAGCATGTTTGTGTTGATAAGAGATGCCTGACTGATGACACTGAACCAGGAAAAGCCAGTAGCTCAGACGTGTCCTGTGCCTGACACCAGTGTGGCTGCAGGCTTCCTGGCAAGCCGCTTTTAATACAGGTCACGCCTCCATTTTGGTTTATGAACTGAAAGTGGACTTCTGATGCAAATTTTGCATAAGAAACCAACATTTAAAACCTTAAGTTTTAAAACCTATTAAAACCTTAATGCTCAGTTTGATTTTTTTTTAATTGGTATTTAAGATCAAAAAATCTATTGTGGCCTTGAAAACAATGGCCAGGCTGAGAAAGGGTCCCCCATCCAGTTGTCTAAAGGTGTCCTCTCCTCACTAGTTGCTACCGATGACTTCTGTAATGCTCTCTAAGCTGGAGAATTTGAGGCTACACCTCAAGCAAATCGCCCTCCCACTGAATTCTGTGGCAAACGATTAGCAAAAAGCTTCTTAAGAAATGCAGGCAGAATTGAATGATGCTGCCTAAATAAGGAATGAGCTTAGGAAGGAAGAAATAAGTACTGGACAAAAAGGTACTCCCGGGCTTCTGAGGAATTGCAGGTGATTTCTCTGCATATTTAAAAATAATTGGGGGGGGGGGGCACTAGACTTTGCCCTAATCATCTTTTGGATTTGTAAAACTGCTTTACAAGTATCTTACCTAGCTTCTTGTGGATACCTTGGCCTCCTGAGGGTCAGAAAATTAGGGCTGAAACAGTACCCGGGCTTGAAGGATCCTTCGAGAACAGCTCTGAGCACTGGGTCCGGTGGGGAGGGGTCGAGGAGGGGGGCAGGGGCTCCTCCGGAGGGACGGTACCGGTGGGCCAGGGCTGGGTCTGGCTGCCTGGGCCTGTCCCCCCACCCCGAGGGAGCAGGGCCCCTGGGGAGCCGGGGCCGGTGCCGCTGCAGCATGACAGGGCAGCGACTGACAACCCCAGGCTGGGGGAAGCCGGAGGGTGGGCAGCGACAGGGGGGCTGGTGGCACCCTCGGGGCCCTGACACAGGGTTTCTCCAGAAACACCTTGCTTCGAAACCAGGAAGGTCTAAACGTCTCTTGAGACCCCCCCAGGTCTGTCACGTCTGAGCCTGAAGCCCACACAAACATTCAGCAAGTCACCTTGCAGCTCCTTCTCCCTCTTTTCTCATTTCCTGCTTATTTATAAGTGTTCACCACATCTGATACAGGCCGCCTGTTCATAACCTTTTCCATTAGAATAATAGATGAAACTACTGTCTATTAAATTAAAGGAGTAATTCCACGGACAATATATTTCACCCCAAAGAGCAGTTCTACACGCTAACTTTCTACAAGGGAAGAATCAAATCAGTTTGGTCTGCAATTTATCAGGAATAATTTCTGTTGTAAGTGAAAACAGGGGATGGCTTTGTACATTTGAGATTATTTGCCCTGCCTTTGAAATTTGCATTTTACAAAGTACAGTAGTTTGCCCATTTTTATTTGTCCCCTAAATTCTTCTTTATGATTTCTAATACCAATACGTTAGATTAAACAGGTGCTGAGTTCAAACTTTAACTATGGCTTCAAAAATTATTGAACAGGATATATGAAAGTACAGCATAGTCATATATATCTACCTATACATTTGAACACACACAGTTCTCTTGTGGTTATTATAAAATTAGAGTTACTAAAAATACTCTGAGAAGTGAAGGGAAAATGGTTGGGAACTGCCAAAATGCCTAAAATTAAATATTTTCCAGACTTTGTGTCGTAAGTATTTTGAAACATATTCTAATCAACATGGAAGCAAACAGCTATTGATACTTTATAGAAGTCCACAAAATAACAAGAGATCAAAAATGTTAAAATTAGAATTAAGAAAGCATTACCATGCAATTTTCCCAAGGCTCTATAGATAGGCCGTAAGATACTTTATTTCCACCTACCATGTTATTCTTATTCCTGATCTTTTTTCACTAATGGCAAACTTGAGTTCCCCTGTCTCTTCCTTCAACACACACTTACTACATACTGTTACACAAGTTTCTCATATTCCTTCATATTTCCCAAAAACAAAATTGCCAAATGGGTTGGGCAATACCAAGGTAGGCAAAGATGCTAAGAACTCATGGGTTTGAATTTAAATTACAACTTAAGTTATGACACATCATATGAAATAAAGTAACCACGCAAATGGAACCTGTAAAATAATTTAGACTAACACATTTTACCTGTTTGTCATGAGGGCGATTCAAAATCAGTAACATATTTTATCAAGTTACTAGGCTTCTTTTGATCATGTGTTCATGTGCCTTTATTTTAAAGAGCTTGGGAGAAGCTCCTCAAGAGGTTGCAGTGTTCTTTTTCTTTATTTCTTTATGGGCAAAGCAGCCTTAAAGCCCCTGGTTCATTGCAGAGCTAGACAGAATTTAGAAGCTATATTTGGTTCTTCCGTTCTTCCAGGTAACAAGAACAATTGAAACATTGAAATGATTTGGTACTCCTCCTGAAGCAGGAAGATATTTCTTCCTTCCAAAGTATCATGTACTCATTTTCCCAGCTATAAGGATTTTAATTTTCCAGTTACAGAGAAAGGATTGTCACTGCATAAACTTATGCAGTGAAATTGTATTTCAGAGGTGAAATTTTAGCTCTGTTGAAATTGAAGGCAATGCTTCTGAGCTTAACAGGAAAAGACTTTCACCTAAGGCAATTTTTGTAATGTACGATAAATTATTTTCTTACTTACAAACAAAGCAATATAAATGTTAAATCAAGGGAAGATTTTTTTTAAAACTAAAAACCAGCTAGATTGGTTTTTCTTTGTCCTACTGGTTTCTGATCTATTGAGATAAATGTATCTTTCATTTCAAGATTTATTCACCATTGCACAGAAATGTTCTTTAAAAACAAAACCTGCAGTTCTTGTGATCATGAGTCTCTAGTTTTTAGCTTAGGAGCAAAGGCTTTAAAGTCAAATACTTACCTAGACTGTAAAACTGAATTAGCAACAGAAGCAAACACTGCTTTGAATTTTTTCTGTTCTCCCATTACCAAAGGATACAAAACGATGGTCTTGTAAGAATGGCAAACTGACAAATACAAAGATTCAAACATACATTTGCTGCATTGTAGGTTCTGCTCCTCATCCTACAAGGAGTTAATTCAATTTTAGAGAGCTGGTAAAATTGAAAAACATGTTTCAGGCCCATTAAGTTAATTATTAGGTTGAGTTTGAAATTTTACTAAAAATATATGTTTGCTCTTAATGGTGTATGATACCACCAAAAGCATTTTAGATTCCATATATTATCCTCAAAATACCTGGTTGCCTCCCTGTCTCTTTGTAGGAGACAGGAAGTAAATCTGCTATCATTCGCAACATGATAATTTAGATTCTTTCAAGTATTTGTGTACCTGGCCTCTTTTAATGAGATGTTAAAGCTGTTAATCTTGGTTCACGTGGATAGGTTATGTATTTCTACAAAAGGATGGAATCTAAATTACTAAATTGCCATGAACATTCTCTCACAAAATTACCTTGATGTAGGAACCTAACATGGCAAATCAATCCCAAGATGATTATTTTGACTCATTTCTCATATTTACACATCTAAATCATGAGATTTTAACTGGTGTGGAATGCATGAAAATTGGCTTAGTAAGATTTTTATTCTTAGGCTTTTATTTAACAGTTTTTATATCTCTTCTCAATTGCCAGGAGAATCATGGGAATGCACAAACTCACTAGAACCATGGTTCCTAACTACCTAATACACAGTTCAAGCTAATAAAAGTTATACCGCAGTAACCATATTGTCCCCTTCACAGTGACATTAGATTGCAAGTAACTGAGTGAAAAAGAAAAAAGTTAATATCACACTAAAAAAGTTAATTACACACTATATGAGAAAAATGCCTGAGGTTCAGTGTGGATTAAAGATAATGCATCTTTGCTGTCATCTGCAAAATGCAAAGACAGAGGAAATACAAGGAGGAGCGTATATGGCAACTAAAATTAATACAATATTTCTGAGATAATTTTTTATCATTTTGCTAAACATATGGATGGCAGGTATGACATTAATTTATTCAATTCTTTATGTTTCTTTTTCTGATAACAAATGCATTTTAAAATGCAATGAGAGGAAGTATTAGATGTGTCCAAATGGTGAGGAGGTTCTCATGCCATGTGAATTTCCAGTGATCTGTTACAAGTACAGGGGCAAAATGGTCACTGGGAGAAGTGACATGGAAGAGAGGGAAAGGATTCAGTAATCCCACCCACTGCAATCATTAAACAACACATTCTAGGAATTCCTCCTATCATTTTAACTCTGCAGACCAATATAGGTGATCTTTTTTCCTTGCAGTCTGTCCCACAAACATCAGTGAAAATGAACTTCTTCATGGTAGCAAAACCAGACCATTCACAATCAGTAATGTTTTACTACATATCTTCTCTGACAAGCCAATAACCACTTCAGTGGATCAAAACTTCACAGGCAGACATTTAAAGTTCAGTATCATGTAAACAGTTATTTTAACACCTTACGCTTTTGAAAAAGTAAGGCCAAACTGAAGAACCAAAGCATACAAATCTAGGATCTTCACTACCACGTTTCTTTATTAAAGGCATCTTGAAATTTGTAAAATCATCAAGACATGCAGTTCACATCAAAAAGTTTTTATTTCTGAAAGTCATAATCAGGATTCCCCTGTCAATTCCCTACTCTCCTATACTGTCTTTTTATCTAAAGGCAGAGAAGAGGTAGATACTACCTGTTCTTGTGTTCCATTTTTGCTGCCTGTTATCTCTATTACCACTTTTGTCCAATTATTAGGAACTTATGTAACTGCTAAGGGGGGGAAAATGAAGAGTCAATATGAACAATATGTAGAGGTGTACTGCTGCAAGGGAAATGTGTTTACCAGCTAGATGGATTGGAATATATTACAGTATTCCACTGGGTACATCACATTTCAACAATGTATATCAACAGTTACAGTGTCAACATTGTTTTATTTGGATTATATTTATTATCTGCCCTCACATGGAACTTCTAAATGTCATGAAAGGCAAATTTTGTCTGACCTGCTACATTAGCCAAATGGATGGTGAGAATTGCTCAATTCGTTATGTATTTGTATGAAAACCGTATCTATTTTGATGTTAACTATTTAATTACTTTCAGTCTCTTCAGTATTTTAATCCCATCATTTACCAGTAGAAATGCAAGTAACAAGATGTTTTTTGGTTTTCCTAATACTTCGGCCTTCTTTCAGTTCATCTGAAATTATGACATATGCTTGAGCATTCTAATGAGCTTTAATAATTCTGTTATTAAACATTAACCATTTTGGATTAGAGTAGGGTTAACATATCTGCAGAAAGTATTTTGTTTGTTTTCAGTGTTTACTCTTTATATAACATTGTATGTTTATTCCATGGTCTTGGATTATACATGATGAAGGTTCTTGCACTTGCTGAAGATTTGCAGTAGTAGCAGTAAGCTGTTTTGCCTTTTTCTGTTCTAAATATGATTCCTTAATTTTTGTTCTTGGGTGATCATGTGTTTGGAATAGTAATAAAAAGCAGTTGCTAAAATGTTCACTAGTACCTACTCTCCAAGACCCACAAAGAAACAAGCCCTGACAATTCTACTTATAGCTTTTCAGCCTTTAGAGGTAATTCTATCAAAAATTCTATCAAACAATGTAGTTGTACAGAACGCTTGCTGATATTCTCCATTGCTTCGCTAGTTTTGGTACATCTGATCTCCCCATGAATATAATCGTGTATACTACATACATACATATATGTAAACATAAACTAAAATGCAAGGGCTTGGCAACAATCTTCACATCATAATTTCAGTTGGGTGAATTCAGACTACCTTTTGCAGCCAACGAGGTATTGGCTGAAGTAACCTGTCAATCACCATAAAAATGGCTTAAGGTTGCCATTGTGGACTGGGGAAGGGAAAGAGGGAAAGTTTCTTCCCTCTGTGACTACATTCTATATATTTTTGGATATCATAAACAGAATTGGCCATTTGGGTCATTATGCATCAAGGATATTTTTATCCTTGTCAATTTTTTATTCTAGTGTATATAGTAAGAAATTGCCTGAAGGTTCACGGTTTTTAATAATCCTGTTTAAAATAAATTTAAATTATTCTTGCTTATATGAAGCCTCTTCAATTTGTATTTCCTTTATAGAGGGTTTTTATGTTTGCCTGGGTTGAATGTTCTGACACTCTACATTAAGGGTTCTAATTTTCCACTATTTTTGCTGAGAATCCTGCCATAATTTCATTTTGGATACAATCTTTGTGTACTTATCATAGTATTGCAGGTGTTGGGGCTTTGGAAACATTAATGTCATACAAAGTATAAAGTTAGTCACTGATAAAATCACAGATGTGTTGTCCATAAAACTGAGCTGTTAACAAAATATCTGCCCAGAAGTCACTGCCTCCCAACCACAGCTTAATTACAAAGTCATGGTCTGATGGTGAGATTGTTCCCACTGCGGTATTACTTACAGTTCAGCTATGTTATAAGGCTATTAAGAATGCATTGCTAAATAGTTAGAATTAAAAATTGCAGTCAAAAGAAAAAAGGCTACAGACTGAGCGGTCTCCATTCCAGGCCAAGATCTAACGTCTGGGCTAATATTGCTTGCCTAATGCCCATGGGCATGAAGTGTGATGTCATGTGTAACAGGTCTGATAAGTGACTACGAGTTTGTCTTAATTATGTATTAGGAAGACTCGGAGTTTTACTATTTCCATTATTATAGCAAAGCAACAGCATAATTAGCTAGGTTAATACGTGGTCATTTATCTTAACAATTGCCATTGCAAACCTATGCTGGGAGATCTGTTTTATGTTCGGTGTTCTAGGGAACTAATGTTTAAATACTACTTCCATAAATCCTCTAGCAATGGAGATGAAAATTTAAAAAATTGTTTCCATCCAAGCCATCTCTGTGTCTGAACATGGTTCCATTAAACAGGTCTCTGGCAGCACTGCTATAACAAATCTTCATTTTGCCAGTACTAAATACTTTTCCATTAATTAACTCATTTCTCTGATTAATTTCTTAAGAGACTTTATAGGAAATATTGACTGTAACTGAAAAACAATACTCTGATGAGAGGCAGAAAGTACAGGAGAGATGTACTACACATGGATAGCAGGCGAAGAAAAGGCTCGTAAGGATCAATTTACATTCCTGGAGAACTACATTCTAATGATTCTTGCTTGATGCATCCCAAGTCCTTTCCTTTTCACTATAAATACATTAGATGTGAATTTGAGCTCTTCCTTAGCTTGAAGGGATTTAATCCTCTACCTCTTTGATTTATTATCAAAGCTGGCATAGGGCAACTCTCTGCTGGATTTACTGGGTCAGGGTGAGAAAGGAAGAAGCAAGTTCAAGCTCCTTTAGGAGGACACATACACTCAACCTGGCCATCAGATACTGCAGAAGCAGGGTTTGTTCAAACAGAGACTGTAGCCATTCATGAACACGCAACTCACAGTCAATCACCTGAGCTCTCCATTGCTTTGAGATCCCTCTCATAATTTGCTTCTTTTTTAAAAAAAGTTTCAATAGCTTTTAAAAGCACTGGCTTAACTCCATTCTTAAAGAATTAAAGATTTTCATTGACTTCAACAGGAGAAAAGGTAGGCCGAAGCTAAGCTTCATCCATTGTCTCTGCTGTCAATGTTTTCTTTAAAAAGATTTACTCCGCACTGACAGAGAAAATTTGCTCAGGTAAGTTTCCTCTCTCCTCTAATATCTAGGATTCTATACTTAGTGGATGAATGTAATTTTGGGAACACCAACTGAAAAGTTACATAGATAAACATAAATGAAGTGGGAGGAAAAACAAGTAGAAAGGTATTCAAAGGTTTACAGTACTTTGAGATCACTGTTTTTACCAAGGCAAGTGCTGTCAGTTGTGCAGAAAAGTTAAAATAAAAAGTGCAAAGCAGAAAGGTAATTAAAGTTTTGTGAACAGTAATCAGTAAAAAAAAGAGTGTGATGGATTATCCTTGTTTGAAACTTCCAAGTATTTTGTTTGAAATAAGTAAAGAAAGTATGACTTTAAAAATATGTAATATGTATATAAAAAAACTCTTATAGAAAGACAACTAAATTAGCAAAAGTAAATGACAACATATCTTCAGATTCATTGTTATACAAAGAATACCACAAAAAAAATCTGAAATTACCAAAGACCAGACCAAATACGATAAAGAGCATGTTAAATAAGTACAAAACTTGCTAAAGCAAGCTGAATTAGCTTGCTTTTTTTCCTGCTGTTTCCCAGCCAGTCTTAAATGCATTTCTAACTATCACATTATTTTTAGCCATCAATTAATATTCTGCTGCAAACTGTTGATTAAATATCCAAAGAAACTGCATAGATAAGGCACCAGTTCCTGATACAGGTCAAGTAAATTTTGCTATTATAGGAATACTTTATTCAAAATAATTCTCTTGTGTTTGTTTTGAATACTCTTCCAAAACATGCTTTTATCAATAAAAAATCCACTGAAAATACAAACCTATGCAGGTTGCTCTGAGGATGTACACAAGGTTTGAGTATTGTGGGTGCAGCCTAAGAGTATGGGAATCTTTAAAAGAAAACATGTCAGTGTATTTGGTTTCTTTAACAATATGGCACAGCAGATTCCATCTACAACAACAATTGTTGCTATAAGCAAAATTGAGATAGTTGCCTCGCTTTATTTTAATAGAGGCATGACCAATACAGCAGCACACATAGGTCTTCTTTGGTTACCCTTTCCTTTCTCAAAAAACTCTATTCAGGTTGGTTGACTAGCATCTCTTCACATTTCGAATAACAATCTAAGTCAAAACAAGTCTTTTTCCATCTTTATATTTTTTTTAGAAGAACATCTTAAAAATGATCACAGAAAAACTTTAGTGACAAGGCTAGAAGATAACAGAACAATCACAGGATCTTTAATGAGAACCCATTCCCAGTGCCTATTTCTCTCCTGTTAGTTATTTGGCTCTCTCACCTCAGTATAGTCTAAGCAGATCACTCTAACTGAAGTGAAAATTTCTTTTTTCCGCCTTCATCTTACAGGTCACTATCAAATATACTGAAGATGTCTCTACCAAGATGTCTTGTCTACCCTGAAGTCAAAGTTGTGACTGGAGCTCCTTTACTCAACCCACAGGACTGGGGGTAGAGATAAAAGCACAGTTTACAGCACAGACCTCAATTTCACAGGTAGATTTTGAGAAGCATACTGAATTCCCTTCTGTGAAAAATTTACTCTAGAAGTATCAAAGGTAGCTTAATTAAGCCAGTTCTCTTAAAGCTGTAGCAGGTGTAATCACACTCCAACCTTAACATGAGCACAGTTTGAGTTAAATGTACTTCCTTTTCCTTATATCAAAGATCAAACTTTTAGTACCTTTCTCCTCTATAGAAACATGTATCTCTATGATAGGTCTATTATAAAATAGCACACTACATATAGAAAGACAAAGTATATGTTTTACTGATTTTTCCCATGTAAGGACAATTACAGGTTAGCAGCCAGTATGGACAATTAATATAAGTATGATGCTAATAAAGCCTGTATTTTTTATAAAATAAACTTTGTTATTTATTTGTCATTGCCATGATCATCAAAACAATCATCATTTGCCTGTCAGCATCATCAATCATTAGCTATTCCTGGCAAGTTCACCAAGAATTTCCTTATTAGAATCTGCTTCCACATTCCAGATGATGTCCCCCTCTCTAGTTACATCCTTCCATATACCTATGCTTAAATCATTTCTGCCAGAAAACCTGCCAACAATCAATAACCGTTGGAGAATGAATCACTTACCTTTCCAATCCATCATACTACAGCTTAGGGGGAAAAAAAAAATTACAGAAGAGATGAATCAAATGATTTACTAAAATACCTTTTCTGCCACCTATGCTTCAAATTACAAAGATATCACACAAAGCTAAACGCAATGTATTATTAAGAAGCAAAGAATAAATGTTTCTAATTATGTGTACTGACTATAAGTTTATATTAAACTTGGTATAAGCTTATTGAAGTGTTTTATGAACACGTAGCCCAGAAACATAGGGATTATAACAAAATTAAGGTATCTGACCTAGTTAATTTCTGTAAAACATAATAACAGTGCTTAATATGTAACAAAATACCGGTAACATGACACTGGCATTCATCAACTTAATGCTGCCATAGACAGAAGGCCACATAGTGCTAATAAGCTAATAATGTGCTCAGGTTCAGCATTCAAATTTTATATCCCTTCCTAACCCATTGACTTCTCTCACAGTGTGCTCATGCAGAATAGGTTTATTTACTTATTTTTTATGTTTCAGTTAGGAAGTTTAACAATGATACTGTCCAGAGCATTAAAATCAGGACAATTTCAACAAAGGCTGATCTGACAGAGCAGAAGAAAGCAGAAAAGACATGTGAAGCAAAACAATGACAAAGAGGTAATCACCAAAAAGGGATAAAAAGAACAATAGAAGACAAAAAAAAGAAGTGGGGAGAGTGAAAGATGAAGACAGACAAGAAGCAGGAGATGAAAGAGTTTAATGTTGAAACAAAATGGAAGAGGAAAGAAAAGCTGTTTCTTTTGCTCATCTTTTCTCCCTTCTTTCACTCTCTCTTCTTTTGCTTCCTTACAACTTAAAAAGAAGGTATTACTAATGCATCTTAAGAGAAACAGCTCAGCAATGCTTGATCATTTATAAGGACCTTAAAGAGTCTACGCAAAAGATGAGATCACATTTTAAAGTTTCCAGAGACCTCTGATGATCTAAAAGGATGACCCCATTTCAGAATAAAGATATTCCATCAAAAGCTCTCTCCATGAGAAAAAAAAGCATTAAAAGTTAACATTAGAGCTTTCAAGAGAATAGGAAATTATAGTTACGCACAGAACCTCACCTTTGCATAAATACTGGCATTCATTATTAACTTGGAGCTGAACATTCAGAAAGTTCCGTAAGTCTGATTAACAAAAGGATTGTAATGTGGGATTGCAATGTTAATTAAATAGTTTGATTTAAGGAAAGAAAAAGAAACAAGATGATGATTTGAGATAAATTCACTTAGAAACAAGGGACCAACATTGATGGGGACCAAAGTTACATTCCAAGTTAATGGGAGGGCAAACCATCACTGAACGTTTTGACTCAGCTCCTTTGAGATCAAACTTATTACGCACAGCTTGTCTTGGTTCAGGAAAAATCCAGAGGACAAGGAAAATTGGTGGATTTGGTTATAAGACACTAGGGACAGTGCAAAGAGAAGGAAGACTAAAATAGACTTCAGGGACTCAGTAGCTGCTTAAGAGTTCTGTCAAAGGATGACAGAGGAGCTTTTAAAGCTGGGCTCTTTTTCTTTCTGTTGTTATATTTTGATTTAAAATTAGCAAAGCAATAGTTTTGAATACTTCTGCTATAAAAAGGCTGCTGTAGAACATTTTAATCCTAGGAATCTATTTCTGAAAGAAAGACATGGAAGTGCTGGACCCTGCCAGGCATGCCATAAGTGCTATATACAATAGACAGTATCTTATGAACATCTTTAAGAACTTGGGTATCTAGACATTTTATCTCAAGGAAAGAAATTCTAATGTCTGTGGGGATGAGCTGTGAAGAGTGTGGTTTTCCTTTAGCTATGACACCATGCGTTATTACAACTAGCTTATCATATGTTTTAAATATCACTGTATAGCCAAATATATAAAACTGTAAAAACAATTTATTGAATACTATTTAGCAGATAATGTGCTTCCCTAACAAATAAAATTAACAATAACTATAGCATGTTGCTTCATGCTTGACATTTAAGAATATCTAAGTTGGGCTGTCCCTACCCTTCCTGTAGCCCCTGCCCTATTATGTTCTTGTTCATTATCTTACAAAACAGATAAATTTGCATGTGGGATGGGGTTCTGATTAGGTATATATGAAAACTGTAACCACATTTCATGCTTGAGTTTCTCACAGAGCAATGTTTTTTTTTTTTCCTAATGCTTTTATATATAATGTGTGTGCTTAGTAAAATGGAACTTATCTCAGACTGTGTGTTAAAAAAAAAATGACAGAATAAATGACTTACTAGCTTTCAATATATATGAGATCATGGCTTCAAGATAAGGCAAATAATAAGGATCTAGTCTCCTGAAAGTCGTGATGCACAATCCTCTACACCATTAAGAAATATGCCATATCCTTGTCAGAATATCTCAAGCTTGGTGTCACTCAGTGGTAGCAAATAGGAAAACAGGAGAATGAATTCGTTAGCCACACTAAAATAAAAAAATCTATCCCCATTTTCTGACTTTTCTAACAAACTCTGGATCTGAAAGAAACAAAAGATAAGATATGCATAAAAATAAAATGCCTAGGCAGAAGGGTAATTTATTTTTGGCAATGGAGTAAAGGTTGAAATTTTTGAAGCTGCCTAGCAAACCAGATCGCCTAAATCAAAATGCCAAGATAATACAGAAATCTTTCTTTAATAATTTTATTTATATTTTAAAGCTGCATTTAAAATAAGACTGTGCAAAGTATTTATTTTTGGTCCACACATCAAGACAATACAATTTTTAGATGAAATTTCTATTGATTTTTCACAAAGGAATAAAATATCCAAAATGCTTTGTTAGATAACATATTCCAGTAAACCTGACATGTTTGTTTTTCATATTCTACCTTTAAAAATCAGATTTTGCTTTACTTCTTTAAAGTGAAACATTCAGATATTTAATTCTGTAAACATCCAAAAGAAACTTTTCAATAGGAACACTGGAGTATTTTGTTTCATCAAAACAATTTGTTGTTTTGCATTCCTGCAAATTGCACTATTATGTAAAGACATTCTGACTAGCTTTAATCAGGCACTGGAGGAATTCTAGAGCTCCAGGATGATCATATTAGGAACACTGAAAATAAACTCCAGCTGTGCTGCCACAGCCAGCCTACTGCTGATTTCTCGTTCAGGAATCTTTACCCTACATTGCAATGTATGGCATAAGCACATTGCTTCTCTGGGAAACAGGACATTCCCAGATATCACAGTCTTTTATTCCCGTAAGAAGACCTCAGCCAGATCCAAGTCTCACATGCACCCACTAGACCCCTGTAGGTTCCACACAGCTTCTTGGTTTCATTTCTGAGCATTCATTCCCTTGCCAAATTGAGTGGCAATGATGGCCTTGTATCAAAGCACAGAGCTCTTTGTATAGGCAATGGACACGCTGCTGCTGCCTGAGGATGGCAGGAGATGAAGAGGGAGAGGATGGGGATCTCGACAGGGAGCTGGTAGAAAGGGGAACACCTGCCTGCAAAAGAGGGGGAGGGTTGCTTGCTGCTGCTGACGGTGTTAAGGAGGAGGAGTAGGAGATGGAGGAGAAAGAGCAGGAGGAGGAGAGGCTGCTGGCAGGGGGGGCTCCTCTCAGCCTCATCAGAGCAACATGGCTGCTGACACTGGACTCACTTTGAATACAAAAAAATACATCATTTTCTTGTTATCACAATTGAAGCCACCCCCCAGGAACTTTAATCACAAGTACAACAATGTGCATCATATGGAGTTAATTCTAATCATGCAAAAGAGCTGGAAAAGCAGAATGAAGTCTTCCCATTCAGCCTGCTGTACGTCTTGTGAAGGCATTGAGCCCTGCACAAAGATCAAGGATTGACTTTTGTCCAGTTTTAAAGGGAACAGCTATAATTCAAGTTGTTTAAAACCTTGTATGTGATTCAGTGGATAATCTGAATATAGAAAAACACATGATTTTTTTTTATAAAGTATTATTTGTTACCTTTCTATGAAAAGCACATAGAAATTTCTCCTTTGGCTCATCTACTGTATACTTTTTCATTCTCACCTTCTTCCTGGCTCTGTTGCCTCTTTATTCCCTTTTCAACTCTCACATAAGCCTTCGATCATTTCATATATATTGCCTAACTTCCCATTAACCTTTTCTTTTTGTCTCTACTTTCAGTCTATCTTATCCAAAACCCTGCAGCCTTCTTCATTGCTACTGCTTGTTTTCACCAGTGCCTCCTAACTACCTTTTATTCCTAATGGCCATTCTGCAGGCCACTTACTCACAATCTTTTAATTAAAAAAAACAGCTAATGAGAATTAGGCCTTATCTGCCTCCTTGTTCACTATTTTCCTGTTTCTACATGAGCTGCACCATTTTTTAAGGCACAGGATTCAAGTTATTTTAAAGTCTAAATCCAAAGTCTGACTATGACCAAAACCAGAGGAAGTGTGATAAAATGAAATGGGATAGTCTCTTCAGAAAAATTATTGACAATGAACTCATTTCATAGAGAACAGTGAGGCACACCCTGTACACACTGACACTGTTGAAACAAAAATATCATTTTACAAGTCTGGAGGTTTCCCCAATTCGAGGTTAATTTTCTCAGATTTTTGAAAACTCCAGAAATAGATTGATAGAAAATCTTTAAAAGTTATAAGAAAGTATTTGAATTTCTGGGCCTGCAAGTGGAAATGGAGCAGAATGTTCTACATTCCCTTAAAGATTAAATATAACAATGGACTGAGCTGAGAAACACAGGAATTTGCAGAAGAGCAGCAAAAATGAAAGCTTGAAAGAAAATCTGCAAAATGGTAACAAGAATTACAAGAAATGGAATAAAGAATCAAATAAGATGTAGAAGCAAACACATGCCAAAGCCATGTACTGCTTTTGGACAGAGCTACTCTATCTGCAAGAAGAAAAATTAATGTGCAGAAAAAAAATCTGTAGACACAGATGAATTTCTCTGTCATACACGCACCAAGAGGTGTCTTTGTCCTACACGTACAACAGACGTAAAGAAGATTTTGATAGATTAAATTACATATAACAGAATCTACAGAACTGTTTCCTTCCCTAGTACTTGTGGAAAAGAAAATAGAATCTTCTACCTGAACCTGAAAAATGGAACAGACATACAAAACGCAAATCCTTTCACCTTTTTTCCCTATTGGCACATGCCAGATATTTTTCCATGATGAACAATTTAGGTAACTTTTTTATGTCTCCAGAAAAATAGAGTTAATGTTTGTTCACTTATGGAAGTACATCTGTGATGTACTGATATATCAGCTTATTTTGGGGGTTATTACCTTAAGTATTTTTTTTTCTAAGATATAGAAATATTTGATAATATAAAAGATTTAAATGATTGGTATTCAAATGATTTTGGATGTGAATATGAATTTGGCTATGAAGACAAACAGTAGTAACAACAGACCTCCCAAAAGCTCTAGAAACATGGGATTCTGGCTTAAAATCAATTAGGCAGACAATTAAAGGAATAAAGAAATAAAAAATATGGAAGAAAAAAAGAGAGTGAAAATAGATTTAAAAGATTATTGAAGTCCAGTAGGATACAGAAAATTAGAACTATGGGAAAAGATGATATACATATATTTAAAAAAATAGAATTGGAAGGGACGGGACGGGGAGTGTTTATGCAGAAAATGACTATTACAATTGCTAGTCCGACAGCATTACTGCATAAAATTTCAGAATGCAATCGGATGCTAACCAAAAAAGCAGTTGGAAAATTCTCAGTTAGCTCTGATTGCAAGCTCCGAACAAAGCTGTTTGCCAACGGTCATTTTGCAGGTCCAGGAGTACTCACTTTTACAAAGTTCCATCTGTCCCAGAAGATACGCAGCATAAGCTCCTAGACCCTTATCTACAACTAAATATATGTACTGTAAAAAACCCTAACTAGTGTATGCATACAAAGAAAACCGTATTTTTAATTAGATGGGAGACTATTACTGCCAGTAAATTGAAGGCAAAGATTAGTGAAAGTGTAAATCCCACTTGGCGGAGTGGGGCTTCACATGAAGCTTAGGACCAGACTGATGTACCATATACCTACTCACACTAAATAAAGGGTGTCATTTTCATCTTTTTCACAATAAACAAAAGAAAGGTTTGTGTAATAACCAAACAGGTTTCATCTCCTTCAGAAAAGGAAAAAGAAAATGAGGTAGAATCTGCGCTCTGGAACAGGATACAGAGCAGCACCACAGAACAGAACAGGGCACTGAGACAGCAACAGCGCTCACGGAAAACACTCAGCAGAGACACACGAGCATTTAGTAAAACCATGCACAAATCGAAACCACAGAGGTGCTTCAGCAACTGTAAGCCACAGCAGGTCAATTCTTCTGAGCTAAGCTAAGAACTGTTTGTATATACTTTTTATTATTGTTACTGTCTATTTCTGGAGGAGAAAGAGGCAAGGGTATGTGGCCTGTAAGAAGCTTGGTTTAAAGAACACTCGAATGCTATTTGAGACAAGCTGTTAGCATATATCAGCAGCCTGACTAAGAGCAACACTTACAGAAACTCACCTGTTACATTACAAGACTAATCACAGTTAAAAACCCTAACATAGAGTCTGCCGTAATCATCACCTCAGAATACTACATGGGCTAACTCTTTGGCACTGTAATTCGTGTTGCAGCCAGCAGCAAGCAAACATAACTTCTTTATTGTTGGCGGCATGAACATCAAAAACATATGAGCAGAAATACTCTGTATCCCTGGTTGCCTTCTCTATCAGTATATCTATCATCTATCAGGATAAAAGCTGAAATACACATCAACTGGCAATTTTAATATATAAAAATACAGTGACATGCTAGGTTCCTTAGTTATTAAGCCCACTAAGTTATTTCAGAAGAATCATTCAGAGCAGCTTTTCCAGCTTCATTCACTAGAAGCAATACAACACTCAAGGAGGTCTGACTCAGTTTCAAGCCAAGGACTTTCTGTAACACTGAGACCATATTGCTAGTTTCCACTAAAATAATTAAATGGAGATGTGATTATAATCCATCATGTCTAATTATACAGAACTTGGTATTGCTTTTTATGTTCAGATAGACCCTGAGTAAAGATTAAAATACCGCTGCCTGGAACCTTTACAAAAGGGTTCTGATGCACGCCTCCCGGGGCAAGATGCTAAGTTGCACAGATGACTGAAATGTTTTTCTTTAGTTATCCAAAATGCTACTTGGATCTTGTGGCTAGATGACAAAATGGGGAGGGAAGAGTAGAAAAACAGGAAACTCAGGTTCTTACAAAGGCTATTTACTGGAGGAAAACCAAGAAACTTAAAGTAAGCTTATCTAGGGCATTTGTGAAAAGATGAAATTGGATAAGTATAATTGTACCATATATGGATTTAGCTCCAGTCTGTCTACAGTGCTGCAAATTATCATTATCTTAAGGGCAGAGTCTGCCCTGAAGAGTTTGCAATTTGAACAACAGCTTAGCCTCCTATAAGTCATTCATTACATCTCTAGAGTGCTATTAGAAGCAAGTGCTATTCTTGCACTCACTTATTGAAACCTAATCCAGAAAATAACTTCGGCACGTGCTTAATTTAAACACACAGTTATGCACAGAAATACTTCAGCGTGTTCTTCTGTACAATTTGGCACAACTTAGTTATAATCGTCATTTTTATCACAGATCCACCCTTTTTATGGATCTCAATCTTTTTAAAGCGCTGATAATTTAAAAATATTTAGTATGTTATATATTGTTTGGAGAAGATATGTTCCTGTTTGGAGATATCACGTGTTAGATGGACATTGCTTAAATAATACTGAAGTGATCAGAAATAAGATAATGAGCTTGGACTTGAAAAGCAACACAACAAGATTCAGTGTGTCTAATGCAAAATGTATAGATGTGGTTCTATACTTAAAACAAACCAGTGAAATATGAAATGGGTCATTATTCTTTTAACTATTAAATTCCTAATTAACATCTTAGCTATGAAAATAAGTCTGAATGAATAATCATTTCTGATTTATTCCAGATTAAGAGCACCTCCAAAGGGATTGTAAGTGGATTATTTCAAATTCCAGTTTGAATACATATTTTAATTTGCCCTCAGCCAAAATTAGCTTAATAAGTAGTCAAGCCTAAGAATTAAGAGTACTTGTACATTTTCACAGGTTTTAATTATTAAATATTTACACAAAAACTTCTACAGGGATCTCTACAGAAAACGGAGTAGTTATCTTACAGTCTTTTTATTCATTGTTAAAAGATAAAAATTAGCTATCCACTAGAGTTCTGCTTGAATTCTTTTCCTTCTGCCCTATGTCATTCCTCTCAATCTCACTGTCCATTTTTCATAAGCAATATTTATCATTTTTTAATTAAAAAACCCACCATATCGAATAAGAATTTCTGAAATTAACCTTTAGCTGCTTAGCACTGTTTTAGCTCCTCTCTGCTGCTCTGATTCTTTAAAGACCTCTTTTACTTTTGGTCTAATCATCTCATTCTGAGATCTGTTCTTCTCTCAGTTCCTTAATTTCACTCAGAGCATTACCTTATGTGAGCTGCAAAAGTAGCAGGGATCCATTGACCTTGGTCTATCACATATAAGTTCTGAGATTTGATCTTAAGCCATTGGGGGTTTGTTGTTATTGTTTGTTTTCCATGGCTCAATTTTTGGTTCATTTTATAATTTTTCCTGTTCTGGACTTCCTTCTTGCTCCCAGAAGTCTTGTATCTCCTGTACTCATGCTGCTATGATGGTACATTTAGCATCTACTTGCAACCTCAGTTTAAAACTAAAGTACTTAAAAATCAAACACATGTACTTTAGTGCTCTGAACTATTCTGATCTTCCACATTTCTTGCTGCTCACTCTTTTTCTTTTCATCTCTTCAATGCTCTTCATCTCTAGCATCACTTCAATAATTTCTCAGACATTTAGACCCTATCGAGTACTCGCTGAAGTACTGTACGCTGTTCAATGAAGCACTTGGGCACATGCTTAATACAATCTCAGTGTTCCCACCCTCCTCTCATAACTCTCTAAATTTTCACTTTGTTTCCTTCCATTCATTTCAACATCTATGCTATAAGAACACAGCCTAAGCTTTCTTCCAAAGCAGTGATGTCAACAGTGACCACGAGATTTAATAGGTCTTTTTTTTAGATCTATTCTGATACAGGTAACGATGCTAAATTCTATCCATCTCTAGTGATTTTCAAGCATAAATAATGTATTAAGAGCAGAATTAGCCCACTATTTGAAATCAGTTAACAAATCATTTTCAGGATATGCCTTCATGGATGAAAATATATAATCTATTACTATGCCAGTTAATTAATTCTGAGAAATACATTCTTCAAAACAAATTAATTATCAATAACTACCATCATTACTGCAATTAATTCAAGTATCTTAATAAAACAAATAGTTTATAACTTTTTATTTTGAGGAATAAAATCAAAAACTGATATTCTCATTTACTATGCAAGAAAATTTTATATTATACTGAAATTTAATTGCAAGTTCCCTCCACATTTCCATACTTCCACTTCCATATTTCATACTTTTTTTAAACAAAATAGTAAGTTATAAAACCCATAAAGTATGGGGGTTCTAAAAAGAAATTTAGCAATCAGTAAATCTCCTCAAAAGCCATTACATTTTGCAATGCAGCCAACAGAACTATGCAGTGACAGTCCATAACACCCAATAAAAATCTTCCAAGGCCTCACAAAAGAGCAATATATTTTTAGTGCTTAAAAAACAATGAAAACATTCATAATTATAAGCACATTTAAAATCAAATTTTGCTTCTTTCAATTAGCAGAAAACGAGAGGAATGCAATCCAGGGCCCTTCACCCTCTACACAGGGAGAGGTCTTATGACACCATCAGGCAGCCCGAAACCTTTTAAATTCTTCCAGACAGAGGTCCCAATTTGGACCTTCAGTAGCCACCTATCTCCTGTTCTCAAGAGCAACAAGAAAAGCATCTTTGGCTCCTTTTTTCAGAAAGCCAGAATAGGCAGAACAGCAAAAGTAATAACCCTAGGAGCAAAGCACACTTGTTCAGTGGATGTGTTGGACAAGCTGCTTTCCCCTTCTCTAACCAGGCATACGAGGCTTTGCTGGGGTGAGTGGAACCCCCCAAGCTATTAGCTCCTGGAGTTAGAATACCATACAAGCAGAGAGGGATCATCTTTCTCCCACAGCTATTTTTTCAGTTTGTGTGATGAATCATGGATTGTCATCATTTGGATTACACTTTCAAGCTTTTCTGCAGAAACACAAGGACTAAAAATACATACTTCTAATGAGAGCTGAGATTCTGCCACAATCACATGACTCCACAATTAATCCATTCTCCTTTCGC
Source organism: Dromaius novaehollandiae (assembly GCF_036370855.1). Lineage (NCBI taxonomy): Eukaryota > Metazoa > Chordata > Aves > Casuariiformes > Dromaiidae > Dromaius > Dromaius novaehollandiae. The sequence goes on along the minus strand of NC_088099.1, from coordinate 43,459,085 downwards.
TTTGTTTCTTTAGAGCTTGGTGAACTATAAATCTGTGTTTGTGACATGTGGATCATTTCCACAGCAACCAATTGAATTATCCCCCAAATCTTTGTAACAGGGAATAAGCAATAGGAATGGATGAACTCCTGAGAAACAAAAGCTTCTCACTGTTTACATGCAAAAGTCCATAGAAACAACTGAATAATAAAGGAAATGTGGAAGATGCATAGAAACACAGGAAATATAACAAAGGCATAGTCAATGTTTATACATTTTACAGTGTACAAATACATGTTCAGTATTTTTATAACCATATGTCATATTTGTAATGACCGCAATATATGTTCAAAGACAATAACAGCTGATGCTACAACACCGAGCCTTAATGACTGGCATCGTTTATCTGTTCGGCTTCATTTCTGAAAAGGAACCATTATTTTTGACAAAGGAAGCAGAAACCAAGGTGAGACAATGCCATTCATCATCACGGGGAGGTAGTGCTGCCAGCCACCACGTACCATGGATCCCACAGCCATGGAAATCCTAGCCTTGAGAAGTAGTGTTTCTATTTTGGACATCATAGGAACTCTGTAGATTTGTTTCTTGCAATGATTTTCATGAAAATGTAAATGAGTAGTTATTAATTTTTTTTCCTAAAGAATTATTCATAATGCCCTTCCATTGCCACAGAGATCCAGCATTTGGGAGCCTACCTATATTTTTAAGAACTATAGATCTATCTGCATCTCTAAGGATTAACATGAGCCCTGTTACTATTGACAATGCTAGAGCTTTGACCAGCTTCATCCTCACCAGATACCTAAACAGCCAGTATGCCCCCAGCAACAGTGAGAGAGCTCAGTAGCATAATCTAGGAAATCAGTATGATTACCCTAAGAATAATGATCTGATATTATCCAGTGTCAGTACAGGCAATTCAATACATGTTTGTTTGTATTGACCTGTTTTGTCTTGCTGCTCAGTGAGACTGGGTAACAACTGCAATCTTCTTCAGGTGTTGTGACTGCCTTCTCCCTCTGCTTTCATGGATGAAGCAGATGTTGAAGATGGTTGCCCAGCATAACGGGCAAGAAAATTAATGCATCTTCTAGTAAGGCCACTAAGTGGCTCTTGATGGAGGGACAGTATCCTATCTATCATCCAGTGAGTGTGGCCAGAGCCTCACTGTGCTCAAATGATGGGTGTGTGATAATCAAAATGCTATAGAAAAGGCTATTATCTCTGGAGTCTGGCACCAATGTAACCTGGTACTATCTAACAGGGCATATAAATTTTGACTCCTCTAACATTTCCTCCATATGAAACCTAAATAGGTAATAAACTTTGATAGTGTTTTACACTAACTTTCCTAAAGTGGACAAATGAAGTGTTTTATCACTAACACAGCTGAGTCCATTTGCTCCAAATTATCTTTGTTACTCCTGAAAGAACACTTCAAGGTTGTGAGCCACCATATACTTGACCCTGCCACTCAACCATTCAGAAATCAGAAACAGCTCTTTAAGATAGGAATTGAAGCTGAAAACAGTTGCTACTTTGTTGAATTGATCCTGCTCTGGACCAATTTGCCAACAAACATCTTTAAAAATTCTGAATAAAGAGTTTACTCAAAAAGCCTATAGCTCTTTCTGTTTGTACTAAATGAACTGTCAGTCTCTTTCCTTCATGATATATGATCTCTTACTAGCAGTTTCCATTCAACAGTAGGCAGCAGCCTTGCATTTTGATGGCCATGATCCCCTTCCACCAGATAAACCAGTCATATTTTCCTGAGAGCATCCTTTGTTCAATTCACGGCACTGCAAGAAACAGAAGATCTATGAACAGCAAAGAATATGTCCAAGTTTTGCCATCTGATAGTCAAAAGCACGTAATATTCACTATTTTCCTTCTTAAAGCGTGTCTCTATGCAGGTGGCATACAAAGTTTCTTATGATTGCACTCTGAAGACAAAGCAGGATCCTGAAATTAGCTAAGATACAAGCAAAATGCTGTAATAAGTTCATCCAAAAAAAAAAAAAACCCAAAACAAAAAATGTGACTTTACTTTTGCCATTACTGTGCACAATTCAGGTAAGGTTCTAAGAAGCCCTTTAGTTCCTATAGGATTGCTTTAAATAAAATTATCTAGTAGCCTAAGAGGGACTAAAAGGATGCGAATGCACTTGCCTTTGTCGTGAAAAAAAGTAGTAGTGCCTGAACTATTTATTTGATAGACCCTTTAGCCAGAATAAGGAGGGCAACACTTTCTTCTGCATTGTCTCTTTCCCTAAATGGTCTATTCCACCTCATATGAATTGAAGACTGCATTCAGTATGGACTGGGAACAAGGAGACAAGTTCTGCATACTCCTGAGTATCCTGACCAACAGCCATAAGGATGCTCCTCCTTACTCACAGCTGTGGATAGAGTCAGTATGACTCCATTTACCCTAGACAGGCTAACTAGAGAACTGACTGAATTCTGTCTGGGTTAAAACACACAAGCTAGTCATAGACTAGACATATATCATAGCTGGAACACTAAGCAATTTAGGTCATCAGGAAACACACCTCAGAGATTATATTGTATTACCATATACAATATAATATTACATATACAAATATAATATTACCATATCACCATGTTTCTCAGCTTTTTTCCTGGGGAATGCTTGGCTTATCAGATCTATCTTGCAGTCTCTTCAAGACCTAACAAAGACTTCTCAATGAGAGAAGGGAAAGAAATCCATTGATCCTTCTGTGCTTGACACTGGTGCCCAGCTCCCTACTCGCCCTAACTTTTTCATCTGTGAAACCATCTTTGGAGGACAAATCCCAATTATAATGGGATAGGCTAAAAATAAATTCACAGCTTTGATAACTTCTATTCCAGATTTCAGTCTAACATGAGTCATAAAGTTGGATCTAATACCCTCATTACCACAGACTGCATACAATCACCTTCCTTTGGACAGAGTTCAACTTGATCAGCTATTTATGAACAGATCTGACTACAGCCTGAATCTATCAGATCTAGTATTTCTCTCCCATTTTCTCTAACTTGGAACAATATAGGAATTTACACCATGGATTTAAATTCAGAGGACTTAGGAAGAAGATTGCTTTACATTACAATATCACATCAGTAACCATAGTTCAGCTCCTGGAAGAAGTAAACTGAGTGCCCCACCAAACCCTTGTGTGGGACTCTGCTGTCTTTCAGTCAGATTTTTTAGTCCCCAGTTACAGACTCACAATCATTCCAGACTCCACAAATAAGCCTTACAAGCCCTGCTGCCCCCCCCCCCCCGCCCTTTTTTTTTGGCCACTCCATATAATTCCAGCCCCAAAAGGCACTGCACACAAAGAGGGGATCCCTCATGAGACTCATTATCTTTCTCCAGTAAGCTCTTTGAGAGCCACAGGATATATTACAGGCAGTGCTGGCAGGCTCCATCTTTGAGCCAGTTTGACAGGCTCTGACAAAACTTTACAAGAACTTCAGTTTCCTCCATTTTTACCAACAGCAGCAGAAACACCATACTCCTAGAATCCAAGATTTGGCGTGAAACTGTTCTCAGTAATCACCAGCGATTTTCTCTTTCCACTTTCCAAACAGCCAATTACAGCTGCTTTTAGCTCTCTACAATCCTTGAGGAGGCTGATACCTCATTACAATTTGCACAAATGCAGTGTGGTATTAGAAGCCTGCGACCTTCCTCTTGCACTGAGAAACTGAGTAACAGTCCGTGGCTTTCAGGGCTGCTGGTAGCCAGCACCACATGTGCAGAGTTCCCCGCAGGTTATCATTGTAAGAGAAAATCTGTTCCATCTGTGAGAGCCACAGAATCAAACCCGAGCAAGAGTCCCTGGCAACTTAATTCTGGGCAGAAGCTTCTGCTGACCCTCCTGTTTCTCATCAGAGATTTTTCACAAGTTCCTCTTTCCTGTTTCCCTAAAAAATGGTTACACTGTCTAGTTCTTGCAGTAGCTATTGACATTACATCAAGAGATGCTGCAGCTGCTGATGCTGTTCCTGTTCTCACAGCCATCTCAGTAGCACTCTAACATCTATTTCCACCTTCAGGCTGTGACAGTTTGGCCAAGTTCTTCTCCACTAGCCTGGGAAAAAAAATCATTGCCAAAAGTTTTGCAAAAAGTCCTTCTCAGGCTTTTTCCTCAGGGCACAATTTGTTGACAAACTCAAAAGGACAACACAAAACAAAGCAATTTCCCCAGAGCACACATGCTGCCAGAGCTCAGGGGCCTTTTCCTCTGCTTCTCTCCACCTACTAAAGGAAGGGCAGACTTTCCTTCTTTCTTTTAAAAATTAGCTGAATCATGAAACAGTCTTGCTTTAACTCTTTCTAACTGCTTCAATGTTTTCTCACTTGCTTTTGGAGCAGGATCTACCATACTTCTCTGATCTGAAATTTTGGATTAAAACAGACATTTAATAAAATGGAGATGATCCAAGAATACTCTCCAAAATGATCAAACTTACCCTATGGATATTAATAAAATCACAATGGAAGTACTTACATTGCTTCTCACTAATACCCTTACAATTCAGGCTGCTGTTAGGATGAGGCACACACAGGACTAACAAAATAAAATAGGAGGCATAAATACTATATTTTTTAAATTCAAAAACTGTATCTGTTAAAAAATTTCCAAAGTTAAAATCATGTTGTAATCTAGGTAGGATTTATGAAGTGCAGTCTATATACATCAAATTGAACAAAAGGCAGAACAAATGATAATCCCCAGTATCAGTAGGTGGGTGGAAAATGAATCACTTTGATAAAACTTCCCCACTGTATTCCAGAACACTCTGATGAAACCCAGCTCCTTCACACAATTAGCAGTCAGGACCTTCCTTGCCAGCCATGAGACAAAGTTGGGGGTCATAGCTGACAGTTGTTGATAGGCATTTGTCACAAAATCAAACATCCCTGGAGCATTACCTTCTGCAATCCAGAAAATCTCTCCTTTCTGTGGGAGTTAAAGAATCTCCAAGGCTCATCAGAGGCTCCTGGATATCTTATATCCTAGAGCAGAAATTTCTTCTGGTCTTTTCATTCCTTTTAAAACTTCTGCAGAATGCTAACACTATAATGTAAAACGCCACTGATTCCAGCAAAATTCTGTTTCACCATCTGCAACAAGCAGCAGCCATTTCTGACAAAGGAGCATGATGGACAGCTGATACTGTGCATACATAAGCACATCACAGTTCTGGGACCTGCAGGGCTGTACCATGAGAGAAGACCCAGTGGTACCTCAAAAGTCACATGCTGGGGAAGAGAGTGCATTTTTTTTCTTTTTTTTTTTCTTTTTCTTTTCTTTTTTTTTTTTAAGCAAACTTAGTCAAGCCAGACAAAGACTCCTAGGATCTTGCAATGTTCAAAGAGAGTGGAATATCAAAGAAGTTATATACTCAAACTTTATAAAACTCCACATAATTTAATTACTATACAGTAATGGATAGAGGCATCTACTATCCTAATATTTCATATCTCTGCGTGTTAGATAAAAATGTAACAAATTCTAAAATGCTGGATCCAATTAAATATATATTTTAACAAAACTGCATTTTTAAGTCTTAATCACACACTTAAACATATTGTTATTCTGCTATTTAGCAAAATTAATTTGGACAAATCACACATTTAAAATAGGGCCCCTATTTGGGTTATATTCCCTTGGAATTATATATTAAAGCTTATACACAATTAATGATTTTTTTTTCTAATTGCCTCAGAAATTCAAATGCTGATACAAAGAAGCATCACATTTCACATACTGGTGCAACTAATATCCTTTTACATACAAGCAGAGAAGGGTTAAATCAATATACTTCAGAGACATCATGTCTTTGTCTTATGTATACACACAAATCTGCATCTTTTCCCTTATACACACACACAAACCTGGACGTAAGTAAATCCAACCAATTTCACAAAATGCTTTATACTGATACCAATATTTGTTCTATCAAAGGAATAGTTCTGAACTATGGTGTGTGCAAGAGTGCTGGAGGAGGAAATGGAAGTAGAAAAAGAAAGAATATGACAATGCCTTTTTCATAAAGGAGAAGACAAATACTTTTGAAAATGGTGTACTGAAGACTTAGATTAAAACAATATATAGAAAAAACATAACTGTTTATACCTCTGTCTATTAGAAGTCATCAATTTCTGATAATGAAAAAATTAATGAAGAACCATTTTGAAACCTCTTCATAGGCAGAAGTAAATATTCTCTTTAGAACTACTACACTTGGTTTACCATCCAAAACTTACTCATGTCAAATTTATGGAGCATAAATCTTCCACTGCTATGTTCTGTGAAGGCAGTGGAATATCAAAGAAAATACCCCTTCAAGCTTTGTGAAGCTCCACAGCACTGCATCGTATTTCCTTGTATTTAATATTTCTGTATGTTAGACACAAATAAAACAAGTACTAAAAAAGCTTGGACATGTTCATTTCTCACACTCAGGCCAGATCTTTAAGAAGCAGAACATAACCAATTAATTATTTGACAGGTCTTATTTTCCACTATTAAAAAAGAAATGAAATAGCTCCCCACTTCGTAATGTCATTGAGATTTAAAGCAATATATGGAGCAAATTTCTTCATCTCTATAGCTTATCCTTTGAGACAAGATGGTAGTATGGGCAGGGGGAGCATGCTTTGTTAATAGAGTATTTTGAATTACAGAACAGTTTTATAAACCTGAAAAACCTCAAATACATCCATTCCAGAAAGCATCATATAAATATTTTTATCTGACCATTTTTTTTAATGACATTGCAGAATATTAAGTATAATTCATAGTTTAACTTGATATCGTGAAAAATTTATGAAACCCAATAGTACCTTCCGCTGAAATGTGATTAAAGTTAATTCCAGTCCTCATTTCATAGTTATCCTGTTAGATGACCCCACTGAAATAAAATTGCACATATGTTGAGATTTCATAGGCAAAACAAAAAAACAAACAAACAAAAAAAAGCAAGTCACTTTTCTTCATTTTACCTTATATGTAAATGTGTCCTTTAGTAATAAGTCATTCATAAATAATACAGGATTTTCTCTAATGTTTTTTAAAAATATATTTGCATTTTTTGCATTTCTTATCACACAGGAAAACTTCCCAAATGTTCTTACACTGTTCTTGTTCAGTTCCTATCTGGCTTTATAAACTACCTCCTAAATCTAACTTCTCATCTGTCCTCTAAGCATGTAATTCTGTTCTATTTATTCAGGCAACTTAAAGGAAGGCTTGCCTGAGTAATAACTAAAGCACTGGATCTTCAGCTTGTCTTTTGAATAGGGAGATTTTTATTTCCTGGTCTTTCACATGAAAACAACTCCTTCACACTGTGCAGCTAGATATGTTTCTCCTCTAATTGTTTCCAGCAGGACTGAACAAGTTTTTTTTTTTTTTTTTTTATTTTTTTTATTATACTCCCCCCTTCTGAGGCCTGTAAAGTGTTACAGTGAATTTAAGAAAACACAGCAAAAAAAATATGCTTTCCAAATAACCATAGTCAGTCTAAGTCGTACCATACTGGATGATAATTGTTCCGGGGGGAAAAAAAAAAGTTAGGAGTCACCAACTGTGAAGATTTTTTTCTGAAAAATAAAATCTTCTGGTTTAAAAAACATAAAAATGAACACTAATTTAACCCATTATTTAGCAGTGAATAATATGCGTAAAAATATACAATGTATAACAGTAATGTACGATGTTAACTATCTTATGGCTCCAGTTTCATCTTCTAGAATACAGTTCAAAACGTTCTTGATTTTGAATTAGCAGTTAAGTCATGTATTTCAAAGAGTAAGTACTTACATTCTGCATATTTCTGAAGCTGGGAGAATTCTCCAGGACTAAGGTTAACCCACTTCTCCTGGTTCGTCATAATGGCAGTAAGGTTCCTTGTTAAATATCAGAAAAGCATGCCTTTTGACCCAGGTGATATAAATTCCATATGGTTTTGTAGTTTCAGTTCACAGTGGTTGGAGACTTGAGAGATGGTATCCGTCTATGCGATGAAGTTTTTGATGCTATGAGCTCTTCTCAAGTTATTGATCCAGTGGTGAGCTATAACACTGTTAAAAGAGAGTCAAACATTAGAAGTATAAATATCAGTTTTACTAATGGAATAATTATAGCTGATAAACATATTTAGAACAAAATTATTTAGAAAAAAATTATTCATATACTATTTGTTCATAATAAGTTTTATGTGTATTTCCAAACTCTATAATTTCAAATGTTTCTGTACAGCATTGCTAACCAAATATTATCCACTGTTTATGATCAAGGTGTATCTGCACAGTCTGAGTGGGTACATTCCTGTTCCAGCAATATCCAATGTAAGAGCAGGCACCATCTCTGAGTAGACTTAGTTCCTACGATTTTAGGATGGGATTTAGGCAACTGGGTTTATATTCAGTTATGCCATTGTGCAGTACTGTGTGGCCTTGTCAAAAATATTCTACAGCTTCTATCTGCACGCCTTAAAAATGAAATTAATTTTATTTAGCAACTTGGTGAGAAATTCACATGAGAAATATATAAATATTAACTATTCTAATGAAATAACAGGGGTTGATTTTTAGAATCTGTCGCAACATTGTTAAAAACATCATTGAAAAAAAATGAAATATAACTGTTGGCACTGTTCAGGAATCAGTTCAGGAAGCAAGATTAAATTGTGGGTGCCATCGCATTCCAGTTTTATGTAGTTTTGACCTCTGTAGAACAGACATTACAAAGGTAATGCATTACCAGCACCACTCCTTGAACAACAGGTAGTATATTTTTCATCTAATTTTAACCATCTGAAAGTCAGATATCTCATCTGAGATTGTCATGTAGGGCTCTCTCTTTAATCAGCAAAAAGAGACAGGTGGCCCAGACAGCAATTAATCCCTCTACCTTCAACATAATCTTAAAATGTGATAAGTTGCCTTCTTGCGGTATTTATGTTTCTCTATTGATTACAGAGGTCGTCTAGATGACAGGTTTAGACTAGAAAGCTAATTTTAGACCGTAAGAGGAATCCCTTTATATGTCTGGCAATGATGTTATTTACAAGGGTCAGATTCTGAAAATAGCAAAGGAGAAATTCAGACCAGAAGAGACTGACAGAGTAATGGAAAGAGTGCTAAAGAGGAAGATGTTAGTAGCTGGGGGAGGGAGTGAGCAAGGAGGGGAAAAAGAGCAAAATATCACAAGAGGAAAAAAAGGCAGAGCAGCTAGGAAGAGAAGTATGTGGGGGAAAAAAAAAATACATTCATCCAATGATAGTCAGCATCTTTTTTCTGTCTCACATATGAAAGCATCATTCCTGGACAAAAAAATTCAGGAACAAAGATGTAGAAGAAATAAAGCTAAAAACATAAGAAAATTATCTGAGCATAACACTTAACATTTCTAGAGTTAAGAATAAATACACTGACATGATGACATTCTAAAGTAAATCCTGAATTACATTGGAAAAAAATATGCCTAATCTTATTAACATCTAAGTGATACATAGTAGGTAATATTTGGAAGAAAGTCCAAGTAGTACTAGGTGTGCCTTTTGAGAAATTGGAGATACAAGTAACACACGTATCCATGTAAACTAATTAAAGTGCCTCAACCTCAGTGCCAGAGCATGCTTTCATTGCTCCCAGACCCTTCTTGGTGACTGACATGGGCATATACAAACCTGCATTAAGAGTATTTAATGTTCAAGCAAGATTACCTGAATAATAATACTAGCTGTTCAATTTCCTCATTGGCAGCTGCCTTGTCTTTTTAAAATTTGAACCAGAAGAGATTTGTACGCTCTTCATCTTCTGAAGTTAGAATAAAACATAAGGGTAAGGTAAAAGACATCAGATTTAGAAACACTAATTGAATGATAGCTAATTGAAGCGTGCAGATTGTGATGGAAAAAGTAACATTAGGGTGGATAATGATGACTAAGAGTAAGGCACATCAGCCCTCAAACAGTGAGAGAACCTCAGTACGAAAAAAAAAAAAACAGGGCAGTAACTACAAAAGGTAAAAATGACCAGTCAGAAAGCTATTGTCCTGTCTTGAGAGCCTCATTCTTCTTATTTACAAGAAGAGAAAATGACTTAGGTCAACAAGGACTTTTTCATCAAATTAGAAGTGTTTCATTTTTGACAGTTGATTAGATTATATTGAAGACAGTCTTATATTTTCAAATAGATTTTGGCCCCCCCCCCCCCATCTTCTTGACAACTGATTAGGTTTTATCGCAAATGATTTTATATTTACAAGTTTGATCTAAAATATTCAAAAATTTCTACAGCAATTTCATCCAGTGTTACTTCTTGCATTATTATTTACATCAGCTTCATTAGCTGTAAAAGTTAACACTGCTGAATGCTGTACCATTAGGGATCATCCCAGTTATTTAATTTATTTAATGCAAATATTTATGATTAACAGCCTACCATCTGAATTGTTATCGCTAGCAAGATAATAACTGGTGTGAGATCTAAACTGATCCATCTATTTATGTGGAATGTCTTGTTCGCAGTACGTGGGCAGCAAAAACAAACATTTTCCTCCCATTGTCTTCCCCTTCTCCTGCTTTAGAGCTAAAGCCTCACCTCTGAGGCAGGATATCCTTTTCCCTAGACCGGACACTGAGACCCTCTGCTGTGTGGGGACAGTTCTGTGAGAAAAGGTACATGACCTGGTGGAGATGGAAGGGCAATGGAAAAGTTTAGTACGGACATGACAGTCCACAGGGAAGAAAGTGTAGTCTGTGTCTAAGCCCACAGAGTTACCATGGAAGATTACAGAGTTTAAGTCTACACTATTATCTTGGAAATCTCTCCAAATGTAGGTCCTCCCTTTAAAGTAAAAGACTGGGAGCAAATGTAACGGAACCAGTTTACCAGGCTGAACCCTGGAACAATAACGTGGAAGTAGACAGTCCTCTGAGGACAACTCCCTGGTCTTTGGGGGGGCTGCAGCCAGGTCCTGTATATCGCCTACATGTGTGTGATGCAGGAAGAGGCACAAACATAATGGGGAAAATCTCTGCAAACGGAGCCTTATAGAGGTTTCCTTTTTTAGTCTCCTACTATGTTCTGCTTCAGGGGAGGTATCTCAGACCTAAAAAAGGAAACAGTCTTCCTGCATCCCTTAATATTCATATTTAAGGCTTTTACAACAGCATTTTCTCATTTTACATAGATAACAATGTGTTCATTACACAGATGCTAAGGCCAAAAACCATCAATGCATGCTTATGTTTTATGGTGTCTCATCTGTTCCAACAAACATTGCATTTCAAGAAGATCTGTATTTCATACAAGTTTCTTAAGTTCTGTAATGTAAGAGAAAGTATCAAATTATCTTTCTTCGTAGAGTTTACTTTAAATGCATTCTTTCACACTTTATTTTAGTGTTCTTTCTTTCAGTACTCTTATGAATGTCATGCAGTGAGGGTATTAAAGCCAGGTACATGAAGAGGAAAGCAGTAACAGAAATATAAAGTCATGAACTAAAACATTAATCAAATGTGCTTGCTGGCAAGCAAAATAAAGATCAGCAGCACTAAACAGATACAAACAGTGCTTTGACCTCTCCATGCAGAGACGAATTACTTTGAAGAACACACTATAGTATACAGTTAAAATATACAGGCTGTCAGGCAAGGAACTCTTCCACTGATCCTCTAAGAGTTTGACCTATGCCAGGAAACATGGATTTGTGCAAACATTTTGTTTGTACAAAGCATCTGCTTCAGTAAGACCCACAATCCTCCTTAACCAGAAACAAAGCAGACCTTACAAATAAGAGAAATTTGAGACACTGTATTAATAAAACATTCATTTTATGAAAAAAAGAATTAGACAAAAATTTTTCCTCCTCTCTCCCCTGACAATAAGAATTCTTAAATTTCCAGTCTCCCTTTTATGATGTGTTCTTCATTCAGGATTTTAGGATTTATAAAGTTGTCTGTCAGGATTCCTACGAGGCCACATACCCAAACTAGGAAGTAAAGCTTTGTTTAAAAACTCTACTAATTAAGTTATTTAGCATTCAGCCAACAATATTAACAAACTTAGATTTCCAGGAATTCCTCATGCCACCAAGATTCTCCGCTACCCTTAAGAAACCAGACTGAGGAAAGGGGAAGAGAAAGGAACAGATAATGGGGGAAAAATCAAAAGGGCACATCGCCTCCACAGCAGCCTCACTGAACAAATTATCTCATAACAGCTCATAAAGCAGGGCAAAGAGAGAGTAGCATCTGGAAAGTATGGCAAAAGCTGATACCCTCAGTCCTACAATAACAATCAGTGATGCTAGGTTCAACTTGAAACTTTGATGCCAGACAGTGACTGTGGCCTGTGCAAGCACGTCCAGCTGCTCAATCCATCCAACTCCCTCTGCTTCTTCCTGAAAAGGAGAAGGGCTTCTTCTGGGACACATCACCACTTCGGTGACTGAAAGCATGAAACTGTCCCTTCAAGACAGTTTCATGAGTGCCTTAAAGCACTTTCTTTGCTAACCATAACAAGAAAACCTAAACAGCCTAGAAACTGGCTATTGGAAATTTTCTGCCCTTTGTCCTACCAGCCTTTTCATAATGCCCATCTCGCATCCAATTCCATCATTAATTTCCAGTTACTTCATAAAGAGTAAACAGGGTAAGGCTGATGGCAAGAAGGGGTGTGGGTGACCAAGTAAGCATCTTCCACATTATAACAGAGTGAAGCCTTCTGATCAAGGCTTTCTTCAAGTCCTTTCCTCCCACTTTCTTCGATTTGCTAACTCCAAAACTAGGTGGGAGTTTCCTACTATGTGGGGGAAAGCTTAGTTTCCCACATAGCGGGACACTAAGCTAAGAAGTGACTAATTCATTTAGCCAGCCATGGAAAACTCATTTCAATGTGCTCATGCTTTTCTTAGGAAACAAGAAAAACAACAAAAAGAGAGAGAGACAAAGAACTTGAACCATGAGGAGACAAGTTGCCTTCCAAGGAGACTATAGCTCTCCACAACATGACTGATTAGCGATTTTGCCTGAACAATAGAAATAAGTAACACAGAATGTTTTATACCTTAGTTGCTATGGAGGCTGAAGCAATTATGCTTTTCAGGAATTGAACTTTTCTATACAGAATGTACTTGACATTTCCTTCAATAGTGTCCTGCAATTTCACCATGGTTGTCGGGGTCCTGTGATTTCAGTATGGGTGACATCATAGATTTTCCAAAGGAGAATTCTTACATGTCAGCTACCACATGCTGACAGACATATACCTAGAAGTCTTCTGTATTAGCTCCTGAAACCAGTTCAGGAAGCAGAGATGTTCCTTTACTGACAATGTATAAGCATCTTTCCTCTGAAGACTCAGTGTCATTTGCAGATTTAATCAAAGAATGGAAAAGTGCATGTTTAATGAATACTTGTAGAAGAGGAATTCAGCCTTCACGTATAAAATATATCATCTTGTGATCTTATTTTAAGATCTATACAACATTAATATGTAAGGGATTATGTTGCACTATTTCTGGTCTATTTAATTAAGCAGTTAAAATCAAACTATGTAATATTTCCTGAACAATGAATGACAAACTTTGCTACTGAACCCCAGAATATTCTCTATGCTAAGGCTGTTATTGTCAAACAAGCTGAATCAAAAAAACCCATCCTTTATGGCTATACAAGACAATTTGTGAAAAATTCCAGCAATTCGTTTCACACCTTTTGGAAAATAGTGTCTCTAATGTCAGCCATACGCCAAATGGCTGAACGTTTATTCTGAAGAGAGACAGAAAATATAATGTCATTTTAGTAATGCACATTCTTTTTCAGTTTGGCAAAGGATGCTTATTGATGTAAATTATCGTAATTCTGAAATCTAAACACTGATGCACTGAAATCAGTAAAAATTTTCTGACCTAGCTGAAAATCTCTTCCATGAAATTTAAAGCAACTTCAACACAAGTAAAAAGCATGCATGTTTTCTGACTGCTTTAAACCCCAAGTGTCCTAGTTTGGGGCAGAAAAGAACATGCATTTAAATTTTAATAAAAAGATTTGGACTGTATTCCTCAGAGAAGCAATTATTCCAATCCTCTTTGAATTATTTATGTGGAACATATCAGTAAACACTGGAGACACAAGTAGCACAAAAATTATTGTGGCGAGTTAAGTAGAATACCTGAATCTTTGAGAAAACATTTCACTAATATGTTTTTCTGATACTGAGAATTAGCAGCAACAAACGCTACCCACCAATAAAAACCAATCAGAATATATTAGGAAAAAAAGAAAAGAAAGGTGGATGTTTAATAAAATCACTTAATATATTTGATTACATTTTAAATACAGGAGTACATTTTTAACTATATTTTACTTTGCTTTTGATGTAGCTTAACTTCATCACATAACTACTTTAAAAGCAACTTTAGATAGATCTCAGCTTTTTCCAACTCTTTCTAGGCTTGTTACAGCCAGGTTATTACATTAAAAACCTACTAAGTCAGAAGAACTACATCTGAGTTCCTTATTGTTTTTTTCACTAAAAGAAATACTGAAAGAAATGAATTTGGCATAAGAATCCGGACAAGAAAATACCAGAATGTATATGTGTTGATGTACTGTAGGTTTATAATGGCTTTCTTCTTCCTTTAAATAATATAACTGAATCAAATAAACTGACATATTTCAGGCTGGGTTTTACTATGTGCTTATGAGGCAAACAGCACTTAATTCAAAAATCTTTAACTGAGAGTCATGGGGCTATTCCCAAGGTTTAAAAACTCCTGGATTACAATTTTAGGAAAAAATAATAATTTTAAAAAGTAAAAGCATGAAATTTTGACAAGTTGTCTTTTTTTTTAAAAAAAATCATTTTTCATCAGTGACTAATTTGCATTAGCAAATTTTTCCACAGGTCCTTTAAAATTTGGCACTGTTTGTTTTAGGATTAAATGATTACACTATTTTACATTTTGTTTTTTTAGATAATTGATTATAAGCATATCGAAAAGTGGGGGAGTTGGGGGGACAACACCCAGGATCAACCCCACCAAAACATGGGGTTTAGACAGAAAAGTTTCTAGGAAAAGGATGTTAATATTTCAAAATTGGCAAGTTTCAGAAATACACAGTATGTCACTTGAATGTGAAGTTCTACAGACTTTTAAAAGGCGGCTGAATTAGAGACTTATGACTGGTATTCATTAATAAATAACACAAAGTAATCTGCCACAAATTACTACAGAATTTGATAGGTATAACTGTTTTTTTGGAATAAAGCATATATAGCCATCCACTGGCTAAACCATTCTGCTGAGAATTAATCAAAACTCTTTCCAAGTTACACACTACTATGCTTTTATCCACCCAAAAAAATCTCCAAAGTTCACAGCAGAAGAGAATAAACATCTCAGAGGCAAACTCTGCCTTGAAAGTATGAATTTGTCACCTTTCATAAGAAAACCAGCTTTAGAAGCATATCCTTCACAGTGAATTCTACATAGATCTTTACACTACTGGCATCACAAGTATTTGAGCCCATATCAGCAGAATATTAAGCTCTGACTACTATCTGTCATGTGTTGTTACTCTTTTCTTTCTGTTCCCTCTCCCGGGATGAACTGTAAATTCAGCATAACAATTAACTTTGCTAGAGTCCTTTTGTTGGGGATAAGCTACATGCTTTTTGTTTAATTGTTTGCTTTAATTAATGTCTCCATATTTAGGTGCTCTAGGGGCGGTTACATTACAAGAAAGAAGCTGAAAAGTGTAATTTACAGCTGGGGAAGATTTCTGATGATCCTCAATTTCCTGGGGCAGAAATTCCTGCTTCATGGTTGGAAATAAGCCTTTGAAGAGATGTGCTTTAGTCTTGTGACAAAAATGTTCCACTGTGCTCGAGGAGAAGATTTGTTAACGGCTGTCCTCATTCCAAAAGTTGTATGCACTTTTAAAATATACCAGGAACACAGCACTTCAGCTCCTTTTTAGTAAGATGTGAGAATATGAAACTGATTTAATCTTCAGCAAGAAATCTGCACAGAGAATAGAGGACAGGTTAGAGGACAGGTTAATGGGCAGATTAATGGATTTTGTGGTAGATGGGCATACTACATTGTTTTCTACTAGCTGAATTTTTTTTCTCCTTCCAGCCCAGGGGAGATAGCTTCATGCAGAACCTGATGAAACTATTGTAGCCCGAGATGTGAATAGCCTGTGCTATGTCACCGTCCACTGGGATAGAGTGGTGCCTTCTAGACAACTGGAAATGGTTTCATGTTTATTCTCTGGTATTACTACAAGGGAGTTCAGTGACAGCGAATTACCAAAAGGGATATTGTAAAAGTGAGATGGGCCCTTGCCAATTGAAATGCATAGCCTCTGCCAAACTATGAGACAGCAGCAGCATCTCAAACTACTATTCCCTGTTCACCAACACAACGTCTGTCTTGCTCAAATTTAGTTCCCGACAGCTGTTAATTTCTAGGTTTGCAAAGAATCTGTAAACAGCATCAGTTGTATATTCCTAGCACACATGACTTCATGGCATATGCACACCACCACCAAAGATGTGGATGTGCAAGTATAGTATGGTATGTGTGAGGTAGTTTTAATGAAGCAACAGTAAGAGAGGAAGGGCAGAGTGGGCACAGCACCCTGCACAGGCTCCACACCTCAGCGCAGATCCCCCACATACACATTCAGGCAGCGCTGAAATCCATGCTGCTACCATTTCACAGCTCATGTTACCGGCAACCAGTACTTAAAGGTAGGCTTGCCTCTATCTTTCATCTCTTCTAATAGCATAAAAATACCTGTCTCCTATCTCATCTTATATCCGTATCAACTTTCCTTTAGGCTATATACAGCTATTGACCCAAAACTAGACAGGTAACTAACATTCTGGAACTTCACACAAGAGATTTGGTCAGTGATAAAAGTGCATTTTCTAAATAATGGTCCTTCATTTGTTTGTTTTTCTCCAGGGAAGAGTTACAGCATCTAGACACATGACTAATACTTTGGCACATCTCTCAGATGGGACGACAGCATCTCATCGTTAGCCGTGCTGAATATTTCAGAGGAATATAAGAAGATGACAGTAAAATGGCTGCCTTCCATCTATGGATATCAGGACATGAACAGTAATTATATTGTAAATGTTTAGACCTTTACCAAAAGACACTCCATCCCACACCTCAACATTTAAACAAGTTAAGCAGTCTCCAGATTTTTTTTGTAGCTAACAAATGCCACATATTTCTCTGACATTTTTAGATACTTAAAACATGAAGAATAAAACACAACAGAAAAGATAGTTGTATTGTATTGTAAGGTATTTAATTGTACTTTTATTCAGCCTAATTTTGTGTTCTTTTTCATTGAGTTCTGTTCAAAATATCAAGTCTTATTTCACCAATTTCTTTGTTTCTTCCTCTTTTCGCCGTCTAAACTAAAAAAAAAAAATCCTGTTTCCTTTCTCCCCTGAGATTTTTTAGTCTGAGCTAGCATATGTTATTCTTGCACTTTTATATATATATTTTTGCCTAGATAAAGGCTTTGTATTTGTTCAGTTTTAGTTATTATTTCATTTCCCTTGTCTTTCTCTTGTATGTTTTTCTCTGTAGTTCCACCTAATTATCTTGTCTCCTAAAATGTTGCAATTTTAATTTCAATTAATTCTCCTCAGATCTAGCTTATGCTTTTATGCAGTAGTCCTTGACATTAATAGTATTGCTATTGTAAGTATGATTACCTAAAGATATGAGAAAGCTAGGGTTTTCAGAAACTGGTAATATTTTAGTAACGCACGCAGCTTTCAGACACACAAGCCATTCCTCAAGTCCAAAAACAGATGCAGAAAGCTTCAAGATCAATTATTCTGCCTTTAACTTACTTATGTTACTTTATTTTATGTATGTTCCTTCGTATGCCTTCCCTACCCTCCTCCCCAACCTCCCCCCAAGCCCAGACCCCAGCTGCTGACCCCTCAAAGGAAAGGCGGCACGAGGGGCCAGGGAGAGGGGCAAGGGGCAGCACTGTCTCCAGCACATGGGCAGAGGACCTGTGCAGGTAGCAGGCCATTCCCACAGCCAAGTGACAGTAGAGGGGCCACTGCCTCTGCCCCTTGAGGACCGCAGCATTGCCTATCCTCATGAGCCTGCGAAGACAAGTCTCTTCATTTTGCCATCAATTCTTCTTGCATATACTACTGTTCAACTCAAGAACAGCCTGCTCAGAACACAGTAATAAAAAGCACTTGAAATTACCTGAGTAGAAGCACAGAATAAACTTGTGCAAAGATGTTCTGATACTTTAATGAGCCATTTGCCTTATATATGTGGCTGTCAAAGAAGCAAAAGCTGAACTCACCCTACCCCACTCTAGTCCAAAAGTTGTGCCAACTTTGGAACAATTTTCACCACCTTTGCTGCGGTGCATTGATGCATTTTTGGTTCCCCCAGGATTCCACCATCCCCATAAGGAACTCACGGGATTTAGCATAAGGAAATGTTAATGTTGCCCACAAATTATAGTCAAGGGAGACCCTGCTGACTCCAAAACAACACAGCAACCTCACATTTCAGTTCATGGGAAACTAAACAAGTTTGAAGAACTAATCCATTTTCATAAACATTGGGCAGTGTTAGCTGACCAAAAGAGTATGCTTTTATGGGAAATTACCTCTGCAAGGTGATACCATTTATGTTTGAGGGGGGTGCCTTCATGAAAGTATAGATAGGATTAGAGTTTCCTTTAATTCCATTTTAGTGTAGGAGGAAATATCCTTTCAAGAGCAATTCTTACAAAGCAGTACTAACATAGTAAGTTCACTCGACATGATGAACTGTAACAACTTTAGCATTCAAAAGACTACTTTGAAACTTGTCTTCAAAGAAGGTCTAGTGCTTTTGCATTGTCTCCTTTACATCAAACTTTATGATCCTACAACTTAGCTGCTTCAGCTATCAGTTTAAATTAAATTAAAAAATTAGAGTGAGTTTACTTCTATTTGAGAGCCCTTTGTTTCAATGAATAGCCCTTGGCACACACAAGGTTGAAAGGTTAAAAATTGCCCCAATAGTACTTCCACAATATCCTGCAAATTGCAAAGTTATCTAAAAGGTCTATTTTTGGCTTTCTATCATTAGAAAGAAACTATGAGGAAAAACCTTGGTACTTATGAATGGGAATGAGATCAGTAAGTCATATTTTATCTTTCTTTTTCTTTCTTTTTTTTTTAACATTTTATGCTATAATCCCTTTGTATAGCTCGGACTATGCTGACTAGAGTCAGTAACTACTGTGGTACTTCTTTCTCCATCTACCTGTCCTGTACAAAGAAGTCACTAAAGGTTTGGATGTTTTATGAGGAAACTTTATATAAAATATATACACATTACAGTGTTCAGATTCAATTGAAATCTTGCAAGAGAGAAAATATTTTACATTTTTAGCAAGCAGATTTGGGTTTTTTTTAAGACTTATTTTCTATTGTTTCATCCTGAATGGCTATATAAAAGTTTTCAAATAAAAAGATTTTCAAAAGTCCTTTGGGTGGTCTACTGTTAGCAGTAGGCACAGGTTTTACATATAACTCTTTCTAAGAGCCACCCATATAAAACTCATTTTTGTGGATAAGAATACTTGAATTTAAAAAACAAAATTATGCTAATAGACTAGGGTATTTTGCTCATTAAATGATTTGTAAATTATAAAGCAGGCATTCCTTTCACATATTATGTACTAAAACACGCAAAACTGAATTCTTCTGAAAAAGTTCATTCCTCTTATTGATCTTTGCATCAGAGGAATATGAAAGCTACATAATCCATAAGTTTACTAATGTCACCCTACTTTGGTTTAACTTGTGAGAATAAAAAAAAGAAATAGGCAAGAACAATTTTCTTCTATTTGCTACTCAAATCTGTTCTGTGATGAGTTTTTACAGAGTTTATATTTTACTTTGATAAATTTCTCTCTCATCAGTGAGTATAACTCCATATTCGGAGAATATCAAAGATGACCTAAAGCCTAGTAAACTTCCATACTCAAAAGGATAAAATGCATTTAAAAGGAATTTGTTTTACAAGTTTCAACATATATTCACAGAAACATTTCTGCTGTACCTGACTGGCTTTTATAAAGAATTCCCTTCTTTATGCTGATATTTGCAATAAACAAAAAAAGACCTAGCTCCTCTTGCAATCTTTTTTCATTTGAAGCATGCCAAGCCATACACGTAGCTTTATCTATTGCTAAAAAACAAAGGACAACTACTAAGCAGACACGCACACAAAAAGAAAAGAAAGAAAAGAAAGAAAAAGCATGGAGAGAGAAAGGACCTCCTGAATCTAGTGAGTTCACCCATAACAGGTCATGCACCTTCATTCAGATCTGTGCTTCGAAGTGAGGGAAGCCCTGGCTCGCAGAGTGCCACAGAGCACCAGGCAGAAGTCCCACAGCTCGGACCGGCAGCCACATAGCCTGGGCACTGGCTATTCCTATATGGTCACTTTGTGACCCAGACCAGAATGGCTGCGCTCTGGCATCCAGCACTGACTTAATACACTGGGGTTTCTGCTAATTCTCTACAAGCTGGCTTAAGTAACTAAACAGATGAAAAATGCTAAGTTACTACTAATTACGTTTTCATGTGCTTGCCTTAAAAAAGCACAAGATGAGGTATTGACTATACCACTGACAGCAGGATATACATAAACGACAGCTCTGCTTACTTTTTAGTACAGGACTAGAAAAATGACACAAAGATATATATCCCATTTCACAGAAAGTAAGTGGAGATTTGAAGTTCCTAAAAATGAATATAAACCTACTGCTGAATTTTAAAAAGCAGCTAAGAATTCAGGTGGCATAATTATTGTATTTTAAGTTCACTAGACATACTGAAAAATTTGTTCCCAAATAACTTGCTCACTATCACACAGGAAGTGTGTGGAAAACTCAAGAACTGAACTGAGATCTGTAACTGAATATATTCAAACACAGGAACAGTGTTAATTTATGTAAGTCAATAAAACAGTTTTACTTCTTAACAGCTTTATTTTTGTCTGTCCTATTAAGTTTGAACTGGAAAATCTAAGTCTAAATGCTTGCATATATATAATAACTTACAATAACATTGCATAATATAAAATTTATCATTTATATTTAATTACTAAAAGCACTGAATGTTAATTAAAATTCCCTCTCTCTCTCATTTCAGCTTTAGCTACTGCTCCATTAATTAAAACAAGAAATAGTTCACAGAAAGTATACACTGCTGGGAAAACATCAGCCTTTACAGATTTAGCTACATATAGCCAGTAAGGTCACCATTCTGGGAATCCATGGCCGCATCTAAATTCCTTGAGCGCATGTGCTGTGGCTTCCCCAGGCTTCTAATTCCCCAGGCGCCGATGCTGGGCACTGGCTTGGAAAATGCCCCAACTCCCATCCAGTTCAAGCAGCTCCACCTCCTTTCCAGGGAGGGGGACGAGTACAAGCCCAAGCGCTACCCAAACCGCAGCCGAGAGCAGGCAGCCAGGGTCTAGACCCCAAATACCAGAAAGGCTCTCAATGCAACAACTTATTTGTCCTTGTAACAGCACTTTAAACTAAAGGAAGATGGAGATACTGAGCAACATGTGTTAGGACACAAAACAGATACCTGCCACAGTAAAGACTTGAATCTTGACTGCTACACTGTCTTTCCCCTGGTATATACCTTAATCAGAGTGAAGAGAGATTTGGGGATGGGGTTGGGGGGTCTGCTACTTGAAATACCAACCTACAAAATGCTAAATACTCTGTTCTCAGAAGTGAGAGAGAACTTCAGCATTTTTGAAAATCTGGTCTTCCCGCAGACACACAAGACAAAAGATTAGACCAGAAATTATTATAGATCTCTAATATTTATTAGTAGTTTCCAGTCCTCAAGGTTCCTAAATACAATAGCATCATTTGATTTAGCTTACATTTCTTAAATTGGCAAGGCTGAATAAAGTTATTTCTTTTGGTTTCTTAAAAGAATTAAAAAACCACAGATTTAGCATACCTGAGAAATTCAATGTAAATATACCCTGTTGTAAATGTATGTACAATATAACTTTGATGGTTCCTAATTTTTTTGCAGGATAATTATACTGAATTATGCTAGTATATCTTCTGTTTTAGAAGCCTACCTATGATAAAATTCAAAATTATGAACATCTATATTTCTGTATAGATACATTTAAATATATACATAAATATTCTGTCAGCAATTACCTTAGAATATTCTGATGAAAATAAATGATCCTTCATACTATTTTATGTATTTCTACCCTATTTCAGTCATTCATGACAGTATCTAGCCTTTGAAACAACAGGTGTCACCAATAATGGTCACAGACCTCTTACAATACTGTTGCTTAATGAATTACTAAGTCAAAGTTGGCATAGATAACTAATAAATAGATAGAAACTTATGTTGATCAGTTATAAATCAGACAGACTACTTTTAAATATTTCTGTGTTCATAGCTGTAGAGTACTCCATTATTATGTCATTTAAATATATACATACTAATCTAGCAAAGTTCCAGGAAATAATATTAACACAAAATGTATCTTCTTTTCCTGTCAAAAAGTCCAAAGGAAGATCGAATGTGTTTTCTTGCTAATCATGATTCCAGATAACATTGTATTCATTTCACAGGTACCATTTTTTTCCCCTGAATAGCCAAAGCAGTTAACATACCAGCAGGCTCGAAATAGTCCAACAGTCCCAAAATACTTTAATGAAAACAGCAAGCTTTGCTTGTTTAGCATGGTGGGGGGGATGTTTTGGTTAGTTTTCAAGTTTTGCATATTTTTCAGATATATCAAAGGTTGCAAAACCACATTTCTTCTCTTTCAGGGGACATCACAATTGCTCCATTTGTGGTAAATTTGCCCTGGGACATAACATTTTATAATGAAAATTGTGTTACAATGGCGCACAATGCACCATCTGTTTTAAGAAGAACTCCTCAGTGATTTCTATGGAGAATAGTCTCCTTAAAAGAATAAATGGAACAATATGTCCCAAACTACTCTTTTACCTAGCTTAAATACTCTTGATAAAAAGATTTTGAAGTTTAGCAAGCCTTAGCTGTAGCACTACCACTAAGGTATCCCCTTTTTCTTCTTCCATTCTCAAAGAAGCTAGTGGACAAGGGTTGAACATCACACGTGGGACAGCCCCATGGAAGCAAAGGCAGACAAGGATCTCCATGACTCAGGGCTGTGTAGGCAGACCAGGCTTTTGCTTTCCCAGGACACAAGTCCTGCCAGCACCCTCCCTTCTGCTCAGCAACAGCAGCATTACCCATACCAGCAAATGTAAACAGCATGGTGTCACAGACCTAGAGATGCCAGCTGACCACAAGCAACAAAGTCTGGGGTCTAACAGTCTAATGTGACCCTCACATTTGACCAGTGCCATCTCAGTCCATCCATGGGACATGCTGCAAACAGTGCTAATGCCAGAGCCAGAGAAAGGACTTCTAGAAAAAAAAGCTCTCTGGAGTTTTCAACCACAGTGTCAACACTGTAAACAAATCTTCGTATGCCAAATACCTTAGATGCACTTCAACTGCTGGACAGAACATCAAGAAAAAAAAAAGGAGGGGAAAATAAAGAAAAAAGCCCAACCTTGTCTTGTTATTGTCTACTCCCTTTTAAGAATAAAGTATTTCTCCAACACAAAATGCATCTATAAACTTCAGTGCCATGAACTTGCCATGACTTTCTGCATTCACTCACCTTAGAACATGAGATCTCTATAAAACTCCAAAGTAATCATAAAGTTGTGATTTAGGTCCAAAACAAGTAATTAATAAGAAGAGGCATGTTATGCTTATTTACACTACACCAGAGCTATTATTTTACAACACATTCACAGAAAAAGAGTCCCAGAAGTTCCCTGGAGAAGTCATCTGAAACCCCTTTCAATAGAAGAACAACCTTCTGCATCAGTATAACCTTCATATTACCTCATATCTCATTTAGACATAATTAGGACAAAAGCTTCCCTGTTAACTTCGTTAAGCAGTTATTGTATAAAAATGTTTCCAATGTTTTCACAGAATTACCAGTGTTTTCAGGATATTAGTATTTTTTCATCAAGTGGTCCAGTCTAGTTCAAAGGAATTGTATTCTTTTATCCAAATTGTCCACATACGATGGTAGTAACATAGCCAGTGTAACACCAGGTGACAGTAACAACATTATCACAGAACTTCAATATTCTCCTCACCAGTTCCTTAAATTGCTTTAATTTTATATTTGTATAAATAATAATTTTAAACCACATAGAAGGCATCCTGAATCTGAAAAAATCCTCCTTTGCACTGTACATAGATATAGCTATGTGAAAAGTGTACTGCAAAAATAGTTGTTTGGGGTTTGGAGATTTCTTTTTGAAGATCAATAATGTAGGGAGCACCTTCTTTATATTTAGAAGTGCTTCAGTCATGCAGATTATCTCCCTGTCATAATGGATCCGAATTGAAATATTATTAAAGTGACGTGCAAAACATCAATAAAAATTTCTAATGGATTGACATGAAGTCACAGCAATTCCTGAACTGACATACAGATTTATCTTTCTTTCACTTGTCAAAGGATCTTTCCCCTTCCCACCTCCCATGCATTGGGGGCCCCCAGCCTAGCCTTGATCCCAGCGTACTTCCTCCTGCTGAGCATCGTGTCACATCCATCTCTCTCTAACTAGATGTTGCTCAAACACTCAGCACAACATTTTGTTTGCTCACCTTGTGCTCTGGAATTTAGCCAGTGCTTAGCTTACCCCTCAAACAGCAAAAATTCCACACTCTGCCCTTTCCATAACTGCAGCGCATTGCCTTGCTCGCAGTTCGAGAGCCATCCTCGCCCATGCCACCCTGGCAGCGAGATGTGTTTGCCCTGAGTCTTGGTCCTTCACCTGCATTTCTCACATTTCTGTTTCTCCCTCTGGCAGCAGAGGAGAGGGCATGACAGCAGCAGCAGTTGTTCCCCAGCTCTGCTTGTGCAGAATTCAGTCCCAGGACTTCCACTCAGGGAATCATGTTTTCCCAGCAGCAACACATGATTCCCACAACGTTTCTCCAACACACAACGATTTCCTACTGTGCTTTTACCTACCAAGGGAATGACTGCAGTTATCTCACACACACACAGAAGAGCAGTGACAGATTTTATTTGATTGCATGTGGTTATTCCCACCATCTTCTGCTGCTGTGCTCTGGCAGTCAATCTGTTGTTTGCTCTCGCGAACTATCTTTAACAGTATCACTTTGGCTCTTTCAAGAAGCAATCCTCAGAGTGTCATTTCCACCCAATAATATATTATATTACATCATTTAAAAAACGTGGGATCACTCAAATTTGCCTAGGGCTTATTCACTTCTTTTACAGAATGCTAAAATTTGTCCTAGTACTTGGTAAATACAGGTAGAGATTGAGTTTTCACATATCGTTATAACTGACGCAATCATCCCAAGTAGAAACTTAAATATTTTAAAAGGGAAAAGCCCCAGAACATGAAGAAATACATATGCAAATCAAGATACCTGTGCACGTGAGAATCCAGTCAGCGCCTTTCCACTGGTAATCAGATGCTAACAAATTACTCCTTTCCCTAGACTATCTCTGTACAAACCAGAAGTTTGCAGAAATGGACTGTTAAAAGAAAGGATGTACAGTACAGGCAAACCTGGAACGCAGGCCACAGCAGAGGTATCCTGAATTTTTATTGGAATTCCATTTGAGAAGGATGTAAAAGCCTTCACCATCTCTTCAAGGCAATAAGTATTGAAAAGAAAAATACGGATTTATTTGTAATTCTTTTTTTCCCTTCCTTTCCCAGACAAGCTAGTTCTCCCCAGTTTTGCGAAAAAAATGCTGACAAACAGAATTTCTACTCAGCCAGTTATCTTTGCTGCAGTAGCTTCCACTGCAGTCACCACCAGCTGTGAATGTCTGTGCCTTAACTGTGTTTGAGATCATCCAAAGCACCACCTAACCCCCTGGGGTACACTAAGGTCTCTTTTAGGAAAGACAACAGGATTTTTTTCTGAAATTCTATAAAAAGAGATAGACAACAAGGTGAGTAACTCTGAGTTTAGCTCAACTTCTGTCACATATTTACTGCCTCTACAAAAACAGTTTAGGAAAAGGCATATATACATAGATTAACATTTTTAATTTGCAAGACTTACTTTCATGTGTCATTGAATATACACCTCCATGTAGCATAAGAAATATAGAATAGTAACAAAAGCATTCCCTAGGTTGCATTTGTACATTTCCATGACTAAGGCTCTTACCGCCATAGCACCAATGCAACAAAAACCTAATGTATAAAGCATACCTGATTAATGACATACAGTAGAGTACAGCAATAACAGTGCTCTAGAATTAAGGACTGTATCTGGAGATTCAATGATTGAAATATTAATTTTCTAAGAAGTATGAGATTAATTTCTAATAATTATTCTCAAGTCTGGGCGATGTATTTTACATATTCCTGGAAAGCAGGATCATAAACAATGCTCCAATGCAGCAAGCTCCAGGTAAAAAGAAAAAAAGAAAAAAAAAAACCCAGTTCAAGTTTTTTTTTTTTTTCTTGTACAAAACTCAAAAAACAAACCTTATCTTCACATCTGCCTATGAATCTTCTTTTAGATGTGCAAGTCTACTTTAAGGAAAATCACCTAGCTAGAAATCTTAAGGTTAGAAAACTACTTAAATGTCAGATCCACACATCTTTTGGCTTTGGCTCTCCAAAATGAAGCTATGACTAAAAATGGCATTTCAAATACAACTCACAACCAATTCCCATGTTACTGACTGAAAATCACTTAACCAAAGCCTGCTTCAAGAGCTATATATAATATCACTGACCTACACGACTGGAATTCCCACATACATCAGTGGCAGCTCCATGTGCAAAACAAAGGTAATCTACAGCTCCAAAAGCATGAATTAATTTTGGTCTAAATCCTGAACTGATTCCCTCAGGCAATTAGAAGGATAGAAGTTGGCAGATTGCTATGCACTTGCTAACATGAGAGCCATAATGCAAATATATTTTGGGGAAAATTCACAGAAAATAGCATGAATTGTGTTTGTTATTAACTGGCAAAATTTATAGTTAACTAAACCATGCTTTCAATATAACCTCAGCCTAAATTTTAGTCCTCAGTTTTGTTCCTATTACTTTTTTCACAAGTTGTCAGTCTAAAGCCCAGAAAGAACTACATACTCAAACAGGCATTAAAAGCAAGACAGGATCCACAAAAGCAGAGGTCACATCTGAATATTCAGCATTATGATGCATCAGTTTAATATTGATCATCATTTTTTCCTCAAAACTTCCAAGTTTTGCTTAGTCTACCCAAATAACGTCAGAAAACCTAAACTTTAAAAGAGTAGCACCTGGAGTCAGGCACCACTAGCCACTCTCACTCACTGTTCACTTTGCCATATTCACCTTAGCAGGGCCAGATTCATAGGATGTCAGCTATCATTTGGTTGTGCTCAATATTCATCAATTGTACTAGCCCAGACCATTGGAAATTTCAGTGGTTATTATTAAATGCATACTTTATGGAGTTACCATTGCTTGGTTCCCTTGTAATGTAACATTCTTGTATCATACACCTAATAGGGTGACAAAAGTCTATCTCATTATTTGCAGAATATATTGAAATATGGTCGAGTATTTCACATAACATGCATATAACATGTCACAGAACTGTCACTCTTATTAAAAGGATTAAAGAAATGATGTAATGCATGGCCATATACTTTGTTATTTATAAGTACTAATACTTATGAGCATTATTATAATGATGAGCCGTACATAAAGAGTAATTTGTGGAAAATTGTTTTTTTGATCTGTGCAATCACCGATTTCACAAATAGATTTGCAATTAAAATTCAAAAACAAATTCTTTAAATGTTAAGAAAGAGAATATTCGTTCCCAAATTAAGTATAATTATTGGAAACAGATTCCCAGTGAGAACAGTCATATTTATGAATTTAAATTTAATTTTATTCCCATCTTCTCCAAAGTTTAAATTTAAAATACCAGTACTTAAAAATTGTGACAATAACCACTTCACTCAAATGCCTTCACAGAACAACACAGAAGGCACACAAGTATAATTGAATTATTCTGTTGTATTCTAAATTAATATTATCTCAGTATTTTTGCCCTCTTTCTTCTTGCAGTATTACTGTTTTAATGTTTTGACTTGTATTACAAACCATAAGGTTTTTTCAGACAGCAGGGAAGCATTCTGTGGCTTGCAGTAAGGGTGTGCAAAATTGATGGTCAGCCAATCCCTCTGAATGAAGCAGCTATGACATGGATTCCTGAGGCTGAGGTTGTGAAGCTCATTTTTTAAACTCATTTTATGCACACTATGTATTTTACTTTCAAAAAACTCTATTTATTCCCAGTGGATGATCAAGTCATTCTTCTGCTTGTTATTATCCACACACCATTGAATATTGCATAGCTATCAAGCCCAAGTGATATAAATGAAACTTCCATATGTCACCTAAAAATGTACAACACTGATACCATAATGCTTTGAAGCTAGATCAAGGAGAAGATTTAGAGAGCAGAAACAGGATTTAGGTATAACAGAGGCACTCAACCTCTGTAATTACAATCCCTCCTTCCCCCCCACCCCAGCACCACCAAAACCAAAAATATCCTAATAGCCAAATTCTCCCTTCTGTTGCTTAACACTAGCTAATGCTAGTCTCCACTGCCTGCTGGAACAGTTTCATATGCCTCATCATAGATGAATATAAAGTGATGCAAATGGAAAAACACAATCCTAGCTTTATACCTAAAGTGATGAGTATTGAGCTCATCAATGATGAGTTATCAATCAGAGATGAAATTTTGGAATTATAATCAGAAAACATCAGACCAGTGCCCAGGAGTGTATATCCCTGTTGTGCTTGCATTTTGAACAACATATGGAGTTCTGGGTTTTCAAATCAATTATAGCAGAACTGTAAAAAGAGGGAAAAAAATAGAGCAACTTGCTCATGAGAAAAACGAATATACTATAATTCTCCCAGCTTAGAAAAAAAGCAAGGGGATATCACAAAATCATGAATATGTGTGGAGGGTTGGAGCCTGGAGGAGTGCTCTAGAGATGCTTATCTATTCTTATATCCTTTCCTATAACTGCACTGTTAGGAGACAGCATACAAGGCTAGAGAGACCTCTAGTCTGACCCAATAAAGCAATTCTTCCAGTTCTAATTAGAGGGATGGAGAATGACCCCATTTACCTGGTAATATGGCTTTCTGATGTGGATATGAATATGCTGCAATGATGTTTAAGGACAAGGTGCAAAATATGCCTACACACACACACACACACACACACCAAAAAAAAAAAAAAAAAAAAAAAAAAAATCCAGACAAAATTGGGTAGCAGTATGGATTTCATCCCTGACAAAACAAATGCTACAATGTTTACCACACTCTGTAATGTGTTTGCTAACTTGGGACCTATATTCCATACATTTCCCAAACCACATTGGGCCATACAGACAACAAGTTTTACTGGCAATATGTATAGCTTTCAAAAATAACTGTCTAATACCTGAGCAAAAATGTTCCTCTAAGTTTCGTCTATGCAGTCATTTACTGAATCCCACATTTACTGAATGCCACTAGAATTATATTAGAGAATGAGGTCTGCATTATCAACTGTTCAAAAGGATCAATCTATTTTAAATATGAGTCTTTACGAAAAGCTCTGTGACAATATTTAAAGATCTTTGCATTATGTTGTTTACATCTGTTCCCTTCAGAGAAGAAGCATTTAAGGTACTAAGACAATAAAGGGTATGCTGACACAAAATGTCTTTCTTTTCTTTCCCTTCTTCAATTCCATTAGGTTATCCAAAAACGAAATCTTCAGTGAAATTTCTGCTGAATCTGCAGAGAGCGCACCATTGCTGAAGACAAGAGGTAAGTTTTAAGTATAAGTTCCCTTCTACAACACCCAGACACTGAAAAACAACAAAACAGCTGTTCCACCTTCAGATCCATGATTTTGAACAGTTCAAAATCTCTCCTAACTTTCTGCTTCACATGGATTATACAATACAGGTATTCTTCCTAAATGGCCTTAACATTTCTTTCATATCCCTGAAACATTTGAATGAACGTAGAACGTACTTGTTTTTAATGCTCAAAAACATTTAGGTTCTATAAAAAAAAGTAGATGTAGAGGTTTTATGGATAGAGGTTCTATAACTCTGTAAATTTCAAGGTATCACTAAATGATGGAATTGGGGTTCAGTCATTCCAAACAGGATAAAAAACAAGTTTGATCTGAAAAAAAGCAATAATAATGAGCTGGAAGTGTGATTCACATTTATATGCAAGTATCAAGTAACGCTGTCAATGTACATGTTGATACAAAAATAAAAGGTTCAGCAAGTATGGAAGACCTTTATATTGAGATACACATATCAACTCCCTAGGAGAGGAACAGCATTTTATTCCTTCATGGGTTAATAATTTGCTCATAGTTTAAAAGAGATGGCACCTGCTCTGCCAAAGACATATTTGCATTTCCAAAGAATGACAGCAGTAAACAAGACAAGGGGAGGAGCGCTGAAACTTTTCCTGAATAAATTAAAGATTAATAATCTCCAAGGGGAAGGGATGAAACATTTGAATCTGAATGAAAACTGCAGAACATGCCAAGAAAAATATCTGTGTATGAAAATTGGCAAACTTTGCCAGTTTGGGAGGTTCTCCAGTGAAAGCTGGCCAAGAACATAAATAATGCAAGAAGACTCAGTCCTCAACCTCATAGCGAATCTAAGGAGTAGTACCTTCTCAGGATATAGAGAAAATTTGGATCTGACTTTAGTACAAGAAAATAAAGCAAGAATTTGTTTCAATACTGTAATTCCTGTTTTTATAAATCTGTGCTTTAGAGTTTGTTTTGGATTTTGCAAATAAATGCTTTATTTCCTTTTCCATTAACACGGTAGCTAAATTAAGGATGAGTTAAGGATGAATTAAGGATGTTTTCCAAGTTTCTACATGACGGAGGCATTATTCCACTTCCATTGGAGTAGATATCCTTTTAGCTGGGGTCCTGGACTAATCATGTAGAACCCAGTGCCTTAATACACCGTATTAGAATACTGAAAGAGTAACACATTGAATCTTGCTTTAGCTAGACAGTATTTTGAGAGGTGGTAGTGTAGCATCTGAAAGAAAAAAAGCTTCACTGAGTGGCCAGAGTTGGCCAGGAAAGTGCCCTGAACTGAAATAAGGTCATAGGGAGTATTTCCCTAACCCTGAAGGAGTTTGTAGGATATTCTTTAAAGATACAAAATGTGTTTGTAGATGTGTTTGTATATTCTCACTAGTCCAGTTTCCTCTACAGCTATATGTGCATTAAACTATACTGAAACAAGACTGAATGACTTAAATACTGTTATTTAGAAGACTATATTTATATGATGCTACAAATCCTTCTGTCATTGACAGAAGATCTATTCTGACATTATGCTCATCAAATCTGAATAAGAACTCACAGAAATCCTTGCTAGTGAGACTTGAATTTCCTCTAGTTCATTAGAGATGCAACTAGAAGTAAGTACATCACCAGACACAAGTAAAAATCACCATGCTGGTACACAGCATAATACAAGAGTAGAAAAATATCCCGATCACTCACACAAGTAGCCTCACAAGCTGTTTCTCTAGTTTCTGGATGCCCAAATAATTTATGGGAAGCAGTCATTGACTGAATGTAAGAGTTTATGATGCATTATTTTGAATTTAACAGCAAACAATTTCATAACTGATTGTCATATTTTACTATGCAAAGGACACAAAATAACCACTTGACATTTTAAACTTAAAGAGGAAGTAAATGAATAGTCTTATCAGAGCACCTACTATGATTAACACCACCTGTTCTTCAAAGTTGGGAGGTTACCCTGGGATCCCTCAAGGCATTCTACTATGAAAAAGTGGTTGTGTCAACTGTGCTAAGCCTAAGACAGGCAGTACAGTTTTCTTTTTTCTGTTATGTAAAAGATGACATTGTTTAGAATCTTTATATTCTTTGGCCTAGCAGTTGTAAGGCTGTAGAAAGGGATATCTTCCTTCCCTGCATGCTTTTAAAGGCAAAAAGGCAAAATGACTGTCTCTGATGATTTCCTTCCCCCCTGCCACCTCAAACAGAAATCCTAACAGTATTAGACAATTTTAAATTTACCACAGAGTATGAAGATTAGCCTGCTCATTACACATTAATTTTTCAATTTCTGTGGCATGTAGAACAAAATAAAACTAAATACCTGAACAACTCTTTGCAGTGTTCAAGTCTCAAAGTAAATACAGAACTTTCACAAAATTATATAATTTTATTTTCCCTAATAAATGCTATTTGAATATTTTATATTGATAAGGAACCAAGATGCAAAGGCTTTTTTTGATAATAAGCATATCATAGCAAATTTTACAGGACACGATGAAAATGGAAATGACCAAAAGTATTTTTTTAATTTAGATATCAAAGGACATTTTTAAATATATTTACCTGAAATGTTCTCCAAGGTAACCCATGCTAGGCAACTACCTTTGGTAAGTATATTTTATCTCATGTTTATTTTTAGTAACACATTGGAAAGTATTTGATATATTCTTGGGATTTCAATCCTGCCTTAACTTTTTTTTTCTAGGTAACAAAATACCCAAGGGTACAATTTATCTCAACCAGTGCTGGATGTCTTAATATTAGACCTTAAACTGTGCACTAGTCATCCCAGGCACCCTTTGTAATGATTTGAGAGGCCTAGATACATCCAGTGCGTACTTCCACTGACCTATATTAAACGCTTATCCTGAAAATGAGAATCTCCCTCAGCAGGTGCTTTTATCTTTCCATCAGCAGTAATAGGAGATACACAAGGTAACCAGCTAGTATTTAGATATCAAAGTTAGGACAGATTAATCCCACTTATGTGTACTTCAAACATTATCAAAACTTTTAACTCTAAATGATAACTGAATTACCATAATTAATCTACAAAAAGCATGAAGGAAAAAAAAGTAAAAATCTTGCCACATACTAGTAGTATAAGGAAGGATCAAGCAGCACTGTCTTTTTATATAAAAATTCATTCTAATTTTATAATCTTAAAAGTTTTTTACATTTCCATTGAATTCACTAGCTTAAGCTCTTTTAAATTTTAGAAAAAAGATTTCCTTTGGAGACTAAACTTGAGAAAGAACCATTATATTTACCCTTTGTATGTTTAAGTTATTCCTGTCTATAATCATATATCTTTCCATATTCATCTATAACATTTTTGGAGTGAGGAGGGGGCACTTAATTCTTTTACCATCTTGTCTGTCCTTTTCTTTTCCCCTCCCCTGCTGCCTGAAGGTATCTTCCTGGCCTATATCCCAATATTACCTCCCATTTGCTTGATGAATACAACCATTCAGGCAGGAGATGCGAGAAAATCTGCTCTGCAAGAGGCAATAGACTCCAGAGGAAAAAAGGAGCAGACTGCTGATTCTTGGGTTGCAGCAGCTCGTACTGCTTAAGCCCAGGCCAATGCCCCTAGGCACCAGATGTACAAGACACCATTATGACTACTTCCAGAAAGAGACAGGAAAGACCACTGACATCCCATCATCTGTGATTCTTCCATACAGCTGATTAGAATTTGCCATTTATATCCTTTGCTTAGACTTTGCTTCATCAACCAACCAGGGCCACAATTGCGCAGAGACGTAACGACATGAGAAACCTGCACATCCTTCTACAGAGTGCAGGTCTGAGGCCCTGTGCATATCATGGTATATTTCAGCTTCTTTCACAATTTGAACAAATACAAGCACTGGAAGTGTCCGCCTGGAGATAAACTTAGACCAAATAGAATAAATTTGACTAGCATTAGTAATTTTTCCTTCCTGCAACATGATTAGGTGATAAAGGAAAAAATGGTATTTTTCATTATCCTGGTGCATTCTCCAGTTCTCTGAATAAGCCACAACTACATTCAAATGTTTCATAAATTCCCACGAGGCAACCCAAAGGGAAGTGAAGCACCATTTCACAGTGGAAGACTCAGAGTATGATGCACACAGCACAACATCAGCTTCTGTGAAAAGTGCATCACACCCATCAGTTGGGATTTTTTTTTCCTACTGTAACACCTAGAAAGTGAACTCCTCATTACTGCTCATGAGTAATAGTGGATTAGCATTTGCCATTTGTATCCTTTGCTCACACTAGTAGTCCTACTGAACACAATGGAAAAAAAAAAAAAAAAAAAAGGTGATTTCAAATCAAGTAATCAAACTGTGGCTGAAAGTCAAATTTAAAAGCATTTCATGGCACTTACAGTAACTAGAAATAAAGATTTTATGCCAGCATATATAAACAGTCCATTCCTAAAAATGAAAAATTTTTAAAGACAACAAAAGGTATTCAGATGTCATTTTATTTATAGTTTATTATAGTAAATAACAAACATTATCTAAAAATAAAAAGTTATACTGTTCTAGCACTTAAAAGTCTAGTTAGTAACACTGAACTGACAAATGTGTTTGTAAGTTTGCTTTTCTTTGTTTTATTTAATTTTTTTAAAATAGTTTAGGGCAGCACAATGGTGTCAGGGTTATACATTTTCATTCCAAACTGGTATTAATGGGTTGGACAAGAAGTAATTAAAACAGCCTCAAAATACTTACATTTGTTAAGCTTTCAAACTTGTGGCAAACTTACTAAACAAGAATATATGCCCTCAGGGCTAAAGTGCTGCAAACATTAATCAGAGAAATCCTCTATTTTTCTTCAGAAACAATTAAAAAAGGAAAATGTATTCTAGATTGCATAAGGCTGCTTTACTGGTTCTTTGGGGACAGTTATTCACCCTGACTTGAAAAAAGTAAAAAAATATACTTCTCTACTTGCTAAATTGGCACAAAATGCCAAATGTGCATCAAATCACTTCTATCTATAGTAAAAGCATCTCTAGTGTAGTGAAAGTTAGGTCAGGTTGAACAGACCAATGGTATTCATTTCAAAGCCAAGATTTGCAAGGTTTTTTCCACTTCTGTGGACAAAGTATTAAACATATCTACAAACATATAATTATTTTCAGGGAGGCACAGCAGGTCACTTCTTAATCTTTCCTTTAGCACAGTGAATTAGCTTGTTCAGCTATACAGCTGGTCCCCACATACAAAATTATGAACAAAATGTTGTCATGAAAAAATACAACTATAGACAAACAATCGTAAAAGGACTCATATTACTGTTATTAATTGTTTCAGAAGTGCTCCAGGAAACAACAGACGAGAGTTGCCTGACTCAAGAAACTTGCAACTGAAAGGTCAACAGACTTTACATGGAACTCTTACAGAAGGAACTACTATTTTTTCTTTAACCTTTCATATCTTCTATTATTGATTAAATTGCCTTTGAAATGTTATAATTACTACCAAATAACACTTAAAACTCATTTTGCGCAAGTACACAAAAAGAAAAGAGTGAGCCATACCCAAAGCATAGCCCAGTGCATTATATTATTTATTTTATTGTCCGAGACAGTAGTGACGGTCTGAAGATCAGTTTGCAAGTCTTGAAAATAAGTTGCAAAGTTTACCTGATAGTGGAAAAAAAGGTAAGGAGTTGGAATCAAAAACTGATGGATTTCAGAAAGTCAGCATCCTGTCCTGTCCCTCAGTGGCATAACACACTCCTGGTGTCCCTCCCAGATTTCACATCACGACTATGAAATAAATGAAAGATGTTCTCAAGGACCTTCTTCTTTCCACAGGCAAAGTC
Source organism: Dromaius novaehollandiae (assembly GCF_036370855.1). Taxonomy (NCBI): domain Eukaryota; kingdom Metazoa; phylum Chordata; class Aves; order Casuariiformes; family Dromaiidae; genus Dromaius; species Dromaius novaehollandiae. The sequence continues at coordinate 43,423,159 of NC_088099.1, read as the reverse complement.
AGGCTGGAATTCTTTCACTCCTGGACACCAAACTACAAAGCAATACCTCCTCTTTTCATATTCCTCCCCCCTCCCTGACTCCCCCTGATTTTTGTCACTCCTTCACAATTCTAGATACATATTGGGAACATTTTGTCAGAAGTTTTTCACAACAGTTCATGACTCTTGCCCTGACAAAAGTTGAGATACACTATGGATACTGATATAATTATGTAAAAATGTTCTTTGCAACAAAGCTAACTTTAAAAACAGAGAAAAATGTCAGAAATAAGTGATGCTTTAAAAAGACCTGTTAAAATTGTGTGCAGAATGTTTAACTTCTCAATGAATTCTAAGAGGTCACAATAATTCAAAGAGAATGAAACATTATGTAACATCTAGATACACTTTTTACTATGTATTGAATTCATTAATCATAAAGCATAACTTAAACCCTTTGTGTTTCATTCTACAGCTGACTTTGACAAGAACTCAGAGCGACTGTCATACAAGCATGAAGCAAAAGTCCAGCCCAGCCATGCAGATGACTGACTTTGAAATTTTCCCAGTGTCGACCTATTACTGCCTTTCCTCATAGATGTCCTGTATTTACACCCTGCTTTATCAAAATGCTGCTCTAGCAGATTTCCTACAACCCTTGTACCATTCTCTCCATTCCTGTTCTAGAGATCTCATTGCTTCAGCAAGAGCTACCTAGACCAGTCTCATAAAGCATCACCTGAATGACTCTGCTCCACAGCAAGAGTTGGAACAAAATTCTTATAAATAATATATATTTGGAAGAGTATCAGACACCAGTTGTATTGACTTTGCTACTTCCAAGTTGCATAAGCTCTTCAAAAATAACCTAGCATTTCTATTGAACATAATAACATTCTTCGAATATTTTATTCTAAGACATCTATAGGTTTACACACAAAGATGATTTCAGTTTGTATTAAGAGTCCACATACATTCCTTCTTCCTAGAAAGAACATAAGAAACTGTAGTTTTTCTAAGCTTGCATAACAGCAGCAACTTCATCTGGTTGTAGAAATCTAAATTAGAGGAATGGATTTTGGCCCAAAGTTTTTCAAAATCGTAGGATAAGCATCTTTCTGTACACACATTTGACTGCTGACTAATTGTTTCAGGACTTCCCTGTCCTGAGAAACGAGAAAGCTCTTCCACCTTGACAAGTGAACAAGAGAGAGAACTTGACATCCCAGCAGGAAGTACTGCTTCTTAAGGCCAGGTGTTTCTTAGCATTCTTGTGCTTGTTATCATTCTGTACAAGCTATGCATTTCAGGCACTAAACAATACTGGATTATCACTTCAGGGGGAAAAAATAACTTCTTTCTTGTTGATTTATCTGTAGCGCAGAGCAGAAGTCTGGTCATTTGGGAACATGTATCATGCTCTTTCTATAGAGCTTTTTTTTTTTTTTTTTCCCTCTGAGCTATAATGATATATTAAAATATGTGGAAGCAATATATCACTGAAGTGCAAAGAATAAAAACTAGCCTTGCTATATTAGGTCATTTGACCTATAGGAGTAGAAGAAACATACAGTTCCTTTTTAAAAAATTTTTAGACTTTTTATATATTTTTTTCTGCAAGAATTGTAGCTTTTTCCCCATCCTGTTGCATTCCCTTTCTTACTTTCTGAGATATGTATTTTACAAGCATATTCAATTTTCTTTCAAAAAGGTACATGTACCATAAAGAAAATGCTTTTGAAGACTAACAAAACTTCTCCTTTCTATTATTTTTCTGCAACATAAATGAGAATTAATTGAGGAACCTATAATCTGGTTGTTTAGCTAGGGAAAAAAATACTTGATAACGTTCTGAGAAAACATTTCATCCCTTTCTGTAAAAGCATACTTGCAATAAAAAACGTTACTGTAAGCACTTCTGACAAATAAAATGCTTTTCAACAGAATGAATCAGAACAACACTGGACTACGTAAAACATGAATAAGCTGTATCTACATTGACTTCACACATCCAACAGTTTAGACAATTAGTACAGCATTTTTAATTCTTCCTGTAGAAGATCTTTATACAAACAGACTGTCACATCAACACCCAAAGTTTCAGAAGACCAGTTTTTATAGCTCAAGTTTTCAGCTGCATCTTTTGTTTCATGCACTCGCTATGTCCTTACCACACTGCATGCTTCAGCAATTCAGTGTTTTGAAGCCAACTATCAATGAAAGCCCAGCCAGTATCATGACATTTACTGTGGCTGAGCGAAGTGGCCTAGGTCAGTGCGACAAACTGGCATTAACCACGAACCAAAGCAACCAGTCGCGACAAATTCAATACCGCACGGCTAGCTATAACTTTCCTCCTAGCCTCCCGCCACACATACACACACAGGCACGCACAGCCCCCCTCGGTTTTCACGACCGCAACCGGCTCAGCCGCCCAGCGCCTCGCTAACTTACTGCAGTGCGATGCGGGAGGAGGAGGCGCGCGTCCCCGGGATGCGAGGCAGCCCGGCGCCCTGGGCAGCGCGGGGGACCAGCCATCCAGCCGCGCCGCCGCCTGCCGCAGCCGAGCGGGGCCGCCGCCCGCCGCCCGCCGCCCCGCGCCGCTCCGCCCCGCACGGCGCGCTCGCCGCTGCCCGGCGCGGGTCCCGGCAGCCGCCCGCGTCCCGGCAGCAGGCAGCTACAGCCTGGCCGCGCGTTTTTAAGCGGCTGTGCACCGGCACATCTCCCACCCCCTTTCTGGCAAGGAGGAGGGGAGGGGACGAGCCACACACCCACCCACCCACCCACCCACGCTGCTGACGCCCTCCCGCCCCCCGCGCAGGCTGCGGTTCCCAGTGTCCGGCGCCTGCACCCCCCGGGGCCGCACCGCCGGCCGCGCGGCCCCGGGCCCACTCCGCGCTCGGGCGGCGGCGCGGCCAGCACCGCGCATGGCTCCGCGCCGCTCCGCTCCCCCTTCCCCTTCCCCTTCCCCTTCCCCTTCCCCGCCCGCCCCCACGCAGCACTTACTCAAAGTTTACCCGGTCCCTCCGCCGGCGGTGGCCGCGCCGGGCTGGCGGCCGCCTTCCCGCTCGCGACGAGGCAGCGGGGCTGTGACAGCGGGCGCGCCCGCGCAGCCGCCAGCGCGCGGAGGGGCTGTGCGCGGGGGCGCGCGAGCAGGCGGCCCGCCAGTCCGCCCGCCCGCCGTGCGCACCTGCGCCGGGCCCGCCCCCGCCTACCTGCGGCTGCGGCCGGGCGCGCCGCGCTGCGCTGCGCGGGCCGAGGCGGGAGGCGGCGGCGGCTGCCAGCCGAGCCCCGGTGCGGTGCGGCGCGGCGCGGCCGGCGGCGGAGTCCGCGTCCAGGAGCCGCTTCAGCGGCACCCAGCCGGGCGCAGCGCAGGAGCTACCATTTGGCCGTCCCTGCCGAGGGACTTCCGTGAGTGTCAGAGCACCGAGGCGCTGCCCTGTACCCCTCGCTCGCCTCCCGAGGGGCGGTCTCAGGCACGCGCGGAGAATTGTCTATAGGTAGCGACAGCAGCAGAAGAAAGGCCCGTAAGAATTCGCAGGTGAACTTAAAAACAAAAACATGAACGTACATGTCCATGGCATGAAAATAAGCGTCTTTCTACCAACGCATCCCTCTTATCAAGACACAGAACAAGGGAGAAGATCAAACTTTCACTGAAAGCTTCCCAGTAACCTCAATGGCAATTTGTCTTGACCAAAAACAATTCCCCTGAAACGTTGTCTTGTAGATTTATAAGCAGAACAAACACCGCCAAACTTCCATCTTGACCAGGTCCTGGGAGCCCTTCTTAGATAATTCATTCATCTGTCTCAGAGTATCAGCTGTGATCTTGATGGTTTGGTTAATTATAATAAGGATCAATTCCTATCTGAATCCTCTTTGTTGCTATAGGCACTAAACAAGCTTCAGCACTGAAGAGTGTTTCAGGCACTCTAAATGGAATTTGGCATACTGCCAATAATTTTATATACTAATAAAACTGCAGAAGTATGAAAATACCAAATATTTTACCAAGATTTTTTATTTTGTAACTGTATCCTTTATTCCTTTCTGAAACATGCATTTAAAGGATTTAATTTTTACATAACATACAAGTATTTGAAATGTTGGGGATCCTCTTTATTTTAGTAGCCATGTAAAACCTTGCCAGGCCAATTTTGTTGCTAAAGATTTTTGGTTTCTTAAAAAAGATTCCTTAATTCACCTATCTTATGGGAAGCAGCTTCCTCGGACTATATGGTATGTACTTTCTGTAAATTAACTGCTACACAACACAGTAAAACACATTCAACTGTTTTGAATTAGCAAGTTTCCAAAACTCTTTAACACTTCAGCTTTTTGTGTTTAACCCAGAGTTTGAATATTTAGATACGTTTCAAGAGTATGAGTACAATGTATTTTATATAATAAAATATAATGAATACATATTTATACCATACACTGTACTGTATACATATTAATGTGTTTACAACTAATATTACTGTGTGCATATATCTTTGCCTACACTCTAGATAAAAAAAAAAGCTATTAATTTTTCTTCATGTGCACACAAAACCAAAACAAATAACAAACAAACAAAAATGTCTCTATCACTTTGGAAAAATATGTGCTAGGGAGTGTAGTCTTACCACATGAGCCTTTCAGTTCAGATCCATGTCAGCAGTCAACTACAGACTTTATAAATATCTTTCCAAATAACACTTTATCAGTAGGACATGACTAGCACTTGTCTTTAGTCTCTCATGTTTAATAAATTGCTTCTCCTCTAAAACACTGATTTCCAAAGATTCTTTTTCTTTCAGAGAAGGAATTTGGTCCCAGCATATCTGAGCCTTGGGTTACAAGATATGGATCAAAGCACTGAAGTACAATGGCTAGTTAATTGTGATGCATCATTCCAATATGACTACATTTATAAATATAGGTTCTGCAATGCTTGATCTAGTGGTTTAGGTTTCTTTTTCTGTTTCTGAAAGGCCATACTGCCTTCAAAATTGCCTTCAAACATTCTCGGGTCTATAAGGTTGTATTAAAACCAAAATTTATAGGTAAAATTATGTTTTACAAATACAACCATTTTTAACATTGTACATAGCTTTGTTACACCTTCTTGAGTTGGATCTCCACTGTTCTCTTCTTCCTTATGTTGGAACCATGTTCAACTTCATACCTATTGAAAAGAAAAGAATCTGCCAAATTCATCAGTAGAGTCATTCCATTAACATTTGTAGGTTTAAAATACCAAAGTTCAATCTGAGGTCTTGTGATAAAAGTAGAAAAACTAACCATTTCATTAAGCAGTTGATCTGCCTTACAAAACCAGTAAACATTATACTAGCCAGAAGACAACTCAGTAAGGTACAACTCTCAAAGATCACAGTGAAAGCTGTCAAACTAAAGGGACACTAATGTGCGGATTTTCTGTTTGCACTGAAAAAATGCTTATGAAGATTGCTATCCTCATGGCTAGCCTTGCAAACAGGGTTGTAATATGCACAGTTTTGAGAAAAGGCCAAAGGATGGGTATGGAGAAAAGGCCAAGGCTGAAATATGGCTTAAAGCTAAGAGCTCACTCAGCCTAGAGCTCCGTGGCTGTGTTTGGGGGCAGCACATTCATAGGCAGCTTTGCTTTGGTTTCAAAGCTCTGGTCCTGTTCTAGTAGTAGTATGCTGCCTAAACTGTATATGCTCCTGTCCCCTCCTCCTCTATTTAAGTACCTACTATAAACAGATTACCATCTGAAAAAGTCTGCCTCTTAACAGCTCATTCTCGCACAGCAGAGAAAATAACAGATGCCTGGAATCCACAGCCAGAATTTTCAAAATGAGATTTCTTATCTTCTTTCCCCAGGTCTGTGTTTGGCCATTTAAATAAATTATTTGTGCTGCTAAGCATAGTTTTAAATTACTCATTTAATATGCCTTTGTTATGAACTCAGGAACCAGTTTTGATATCATTTATAGAAGAAGAAAGCACCAAACCAGAGACTTAAAAGGGAAAGTAAACCTCAGTCTCTGATATTTTTTATTTGCTACTGAGAAGTTGCAACAATATCAGTTGTTTGCAGTCATTTGATAATGATACCTCTGTGAGACACGAGGTCTTCCAAATCTGACTTCAGTGATAACATGACTATACAAAGTCACAGTCACTATTGAAAACTAATCAGAAGTTCTTCTGATTGAACTGAATACAGTTCATCGAATTTGTAAAAAAAAAAAAAAAAAAAAAAAAAAAAAAACTCCTCAGAGCTTAAATCACCTAACAGAGCATTTTTACAAACACTTGCTGATATTTTTTCAGCATGTATTCAAGGAAATTGAATGTAGTGAGAAAGCATTTTACACACAACAAATATTTAGCTTGTATGCTTCACCTATTTTCATCAAGAAATGTCAGTACACAGTAAGACTATACTGGTTCCTCCCAGAAATACCAAATTCACAGACAATTCAGAAACAGGGATCCAAATAAGGATCCAGACATTTTTGTCAGAAATATGATCTGGCCTACATCATGTAATTACTTTACATTAATTATTGTAGTGATAAGGAAATAAAATAGACTAGTAAGTACGATATGCTTGATAGGTTTATGTAGGATAGCATAGTTATTTATACAGCTCAAGGAAGAAAAAATCTTGTGAAATACCCAGGGGCATTTGCAGGTCTGCTACCACTCCCATTACTGATATTTTACACACACACACACACACACACACACACACACGCACGCACTTTGGAAAATTTGCAACAGAGTATATATCTATATTTGAGAAGAGAAAGTATTTCAGATATTCTAACCAATCTTTAGCTAATTTTTTGTTAGGTTAGTAAAGACCAGAAAAAAATTGGAAACATTAAAATCTACTATTGGGTACATTTGCTTGATTCCCTAACTGCTACAGGCCAGTCAGTCTCACTTCTGCCTGGGAAAATCATGCAGTGAGTCCCCTTGGAACACATTTCTGGGCATGGGAAGGAAAACGTGTTGACTGGGAACAGTCAACATGGATGATGAATCTATGACTCATCATGATGATTCATCATGACTGATGAATCTAACTGCCTTCTGTAATAAAGTGACTGAATTTATGGACAATGGATGCCACTTACCTCGGCTTTAGCAAGGCTTGCTACACTGTCTCCCGCTACATTCGTGCACCCAAGTTTGGACGTTACATTGTGGATAGGTGGAAACTAGATGGATAGATAACTCACTAGATGGCTGGGCTCAGACGGTAGTGGTTAATGGGCTCTACTCTATCTGGACGCCCACTGCAAAAGGCATACCGTAGGGGTCTATCCTGGGACCTGTCCTGCTTAACATCTTTGTGAGTGACCTCGACAACATGATAGCATGCACATTCTTCAAGTGCATAGAGGAGACATACCAATTGGCAGGACATGTTGACATGCTCAAGGGCAGGGCTGGCCCCCAGAGGGACCTAGACAGGCTGGAAGAATGGGCTGACAGGAACGTCATGAGATTTGAAAAGGACAAATGCAAAGTCCTGCAGCAAGGAAGGAATAACCCTTGCATTTGTCCTTTCCAAATCTCATCCCTGGCAGCAAAGGAGGCCAGTGGCATCCTGGGCTCTATGTATGGGAGCGCAGGCAGGAGATTGAGGGAAGTGATTGAGGAAGTCCCCCTCTGCTCAGCACTCACTGGATCACGTCTAGAATACTGGTTCATTGGACAATTCAGGTTGAAAGGTTACTCAGGGCTTTATCCAGTTGGATATTGAAAACCACCAACGATGGAGACAGCACAACCTCTCTGGGCAACCTGTTCCACTGCTTGACCGTCCTCATGGTGAAGAAGTTTTTCCTTATATTCAGTCTTAACCTTTCATTTCAACTTATTCCCATTACCTTTTGCCTTCCCACCGTGCATAACTGTGAGGAGCCTGGTTCTGCCTTCTTGATAACCTCCACGCAGGTCTTAGCAGGCTGCTGTTAGGTCCTTCTGAAGCCTTTGCTTCGCCAGGTTGAACAAGCACGGCTCCCTCCACCTCCCTCATGGGCCTCAGTTTGGGAAGGCAGTAGTGAAATATCCATGCCTAATTATTGCCCGGATAAGCCAGTGATTATATACAGATTGTCATATGAGTGTAACAATACCTGAATGTATTTGTCTGTACTCTGATTTTATAACATTCTCTCTAATGCTTTAAGGGAGAGAATGAAAACTATAAAAGAAGCAAAGACAAATGGGTTATACTACGGTACGAATTTAAACATACTTTTTACTTCCAACTTATTCTCATCTTTGCCTTCTGTCTATATATGCAGTTTTCTTCTGTATTACTTTGCTTCTAATTTCATATTTCAAACATGGACTATGCCTGTATATGTCATATGACTTTGATTTATTTGCAAAACCTTGGTCTAGAGCTATCTGAACTCTGTGGGAATAATTTTCAGAGACATCAGTGGGCAATGGATTTAAAAGCCTATATAATCCACATCAAAAATGTCTTTGGTTTCAAATGGATGTAGGAACGAGACCTAAGTATACTAAGTGATAAATGTTTGTTCCGTCTGAAATTACACTGTTTCGATAAACATTACCTAAGAAGCACATGTCTGATAGCTCATCCATTCTTAAGTATAATAATGTAAAGACTACTAAGTTCTATGCAAGCTCCTTGATACTGGGCTGGACACGAGGTAAGGGGAAAAATGCATTTACTGTATGTTTCTCAATATAGCATTATAGCTGTGACATGCATGTTTTCTTTTCCCTACTCCATTTCTTTTCTTCATTATATTCAGGATATAAAAAGGAAGGATATGGCTTGCAGACATTCAAAATAAAAAGAAATATCTTTATGTGAAATCTCAAATATGGCTTTATGTTTTAAAAGATGGTTTTAATACATTAATCACCATCTGTATGTTTACTGAACAGTGTTAACTGTGTGAAAAGATATGACATGTCCTTAAACATTTGTTGAATCTTAACACGTATTTAGGAATCACTATTTAACATTCAACCACCAATATAATTTGTTTTAGGAAGGCTTTTTGTTTTATTTTAAACTGAATTCAACAGTAATTCAAGTGTAATAAATTCTCTGGTGGACAGTAATCATTCCAGAAAACTGATGGCCTGAGATGAAGTCAAGGATTATTAACTTTTAAGAAGCTAACAGTTCACTTTATGCACCTTGCACAACAACCGTTCTTGTTACTAAAGCAGGAAGATTAAAAACATGCTGAGGGCTTCTTGGTTTTGTTTTCTTTCTGCTGCTGCTTTCCAAATTTTCTCTGAATTTTGGAAAGTTGCTTGTGTGTAACACCATGCCTGCATATGTGCTTCCTGCAGGTAGATCGAAGAAGAGGCAGTGGTAGGTTATCACATCTCAAAATACAAACACAAGGCAGAAGTTTGTAAGAATCCTCTCCCTCCACTATTTATGATGGGAACACCAAAACAGAACAAAAATGGGAACATCTATTTTTCCTTGATTTACGAGTTATCTGCTAGCAGAGGTAGTGTAGAACTTTTACAGATAACTATTATTAAACATGTATTAGAACAAAGTATTTCATGACAGAGAGCAAAGTTGCATGGTTTACAAAGACAAGAGAGAAGGAGAGCAGTTCACAAATGACTAAGGAATCAATAGCAAAGACATAAGCAGAAGACGGATTCATGAGGTGAATTTAATTTGGATTTCAAAGAGAACAGGAACTCTTTGTATAAATGATTAAAGAAAATGTTAAAATTTTTCAGGTTGGCACAGCAAAAGGTAAAGAGCAGAGAGGAAAAGAAAGATACAGAGAGCTAATGGTGTTACAATTTTCCTTATCTTGCAAAAAGACCCTATAAAAAGTGAGCATCAGAAAGTGAACAAAATTTATAAAGGATTATTTAAAAGTATAACTGAAATTAAAAAGCAAACATGTGCCTGTTACTTGCATTTCAGTTTAACTTATCCTAAAACATAAGAAAATGAACTATAAGAATTCCTAAACTGCATTTCCTAATCTTCTAGCTAATTAGATCCATTTAATTTGGACTTTCTTTAAAATGATGAGGAGAGTTGGGGCTTTTTTTTGAAAAATAACAGAGAGAAAGAGAGGTACTAAGTGAGTAGGCCAGAGATGTGTACTAACTATACTAACTTCAGTATATCTGACACCAGGGAACAATGGCATTACCAATAGCAACACAATTAGCGCAAAGACCACAAGTTTTGTGTATTGTAATAAATATTCAAGGGATGTGTATATTATTATGTAAGAAAGTGAATGGCACTGAAAAGCAATAGGGAAAGTTGAAGTTTGGAAAGCTGAAAACTGAAACAAATTAGGAGTAGATAAGACGACTTATTTGTAAAAGCAAATAGAAAACAAGTAGTAGAAAAGAAAGGAACTATTAGGAAGAACTAATTACATCTAATTACACTAGAAGAAACTTTTGGGGTGGAGGGAGAAGAGGGAATGAAGGCAAACAAGGACACGTAACCAAAGACAGTCAGTATCAGTGAAAATTAAATATGAAGTGAATACTTATTGGTGCAATCAATGCATATAATAGGAGACACTCCAGCCCCCAAATTTTCACTAATTAGTTTTAACCTAGTCAATGTGGTTTTCAGACAAATTTTTCTGGCATTTCTATTCCCATGTTCTCTTACACCAACTTTAGGTATATCTCTGCAAATGAAAGACCAACAATGAATACAAGAAAGACACAGAGACAGACTGATTTATTTACATTCTTTAAGTAAACTTATACACGCTTTCCTTTGTTCTGTGGCACACCTGCTATCTATTTCTTGGAACAGAAAATCAAAGAAGCCTACAAGAGAGCAAGCAGAGAAGATGAAATCAACAATACAAAAAGTAAAAAGAAATTCCTCCTTAAGTAAGTAAGGAGGAGGTTATGAACAGTCTTTACAGAGAAACTTGCAGCGGATTCAAAGCAACTAGAGAAAGGAGAGAAATCAATACTCTACATAGTGTCTAGCTAGCACCTGCTCTACTTATAGCCCTTAAATCTCAGATTCTTTTACAATCTGTGGTGCAATTTATGGATAATTTTTTCTCCTTGTGAAGTTACGTTTTGCAGACAGGTCAGAGGTCTAGCTGTTTAAATCAATTGGACAATATATTTTGTAATAATATACACTTTGCAATAGCTAACATGGAAGTTTATTTAGTAGCTAGATCCTTAAAGAAGCATATCTTTTTCTTGGCACACTAACATCTTTTTTAGAAATACTTATATATAATACACATGGCAATGTTACATTGTAGGTACTTCAAATAACTAAGTTTTTTAATAAATGTTTTGTTAAAAGTTATTTACATTAAGTAAACCTTTTTGAATTCTTATTGCTTCCTACCATACCATGTCATCTGAACATTACTAAAATGGCTGCTTTTAAAGTATATTTTTACGGAATATTCTGCCTGTAGTTGAAAGTGTATAATAAAAAACAGTTTCCACTAACTTCTCTAATAACAGACTTGCATACAAATTTAAATTTGTAAATTTAGCAATTTATCAATAAATCTTTTACCCTTATATTTATTGTTTTATGGAACATGTTATTGAAAAGCTAAGTTTTGCTTCTACTTGCACTGCCACAGCTACCTAGATGGCTTGTTCTAGATTTACATCACTATAAATAAGATCAGAATAAAGGCATTGGTCTGTGGAAGCAGCAGGATCCTGTGAATAAAGTAGTCAGTGGCACGCCTAGAGACGTGTGTCAAATCTCTTCCAGTTTTGCTGTTGCACCATTATGTGACTTTGACATATAAAACTAGTATTGTGATTTAAGGCTGTGACTTTTTAAAATCTTCCACAAACACCACAAACCTCAAGTATTCAGTCAGTAAAAAAGAAAAATGGGGAACTAAAATTCTACTTTTAAAGATGGCCACAGCTTCCTAGTTTTTGTTAACATCTAACAGATAAATGTTTCTCTCATGCCTGGGCTTCCAGTGGGACATTTTCCATCATGTCTCTTTTGCGAGACTGAATTTAGTAGCCTTGTTTCAAGCATACCCAATATAAACACAAGATCGAGATCTGTACAAAACACAGTGGCATTGATTGCATTCACTCAGAAATAACAGGCAGAACGCAAAGAGCTAGTGTTGCAAAAACTTAGCAGTTAAACGCATGAAACAGGTGCCCCGTTCACACTTCTCTGCCTGAAGGGACTCAGACTCTCATCTCTTACCTCACAGAAAGGTAATCAAGCATCTTCACTGCCTGTTAATACGGGCCAACACAGAAAACATGAATTGGATCCCCCCAGAAAAAATCCCAAGAAAGCACCAAGAATGGGTAGGGTACTTCCACCTAGGAAGGGCCACAAACTTGGTTCTCTTTTTTGTTTTTTCTGGGATCCAGGATACTTTTCCTCGTAGGAGGTCTATAAAGTCATACTCTGAATTCTCATGTTGATACAATAAAATTTACATTCTTTAATTCAAATGAGAAGTGACAGACTGATCCCATCAAGACCAGATTCAACACTAAAATTCTGGTATAGGGGGAGAGGGAGGATTTGATCCAAGTTCTTCTACTTTTTAGGCTAGCATTTTCTAATTCTCCCACAAAGTTTTAAAAAAGAAGTGGTGATGCTTTCACAGATGCTGCAAATACCTGTTGGATATGCTCTGAAAAGATGTATCAAATAAAGTTGTGGAGAAGATTATGGTGTAAATTATCTTTTGGATTTAGCTTGGGCTTTTGCATGAGCTGCTATGATATCACACCTGTGAAGACCAGAGCAATTTTGGGTATACATATACGTGCAACTCTAGGTTTCTTAGAAACTTTAAAGAGAAAGAGACACATCGAATTTAGAATTAAGCAACAAGATTCAGAAACTGGATACTTGGAGCTAGATTCTAAATGTTAGCTTGCTTCTTCTGATGAATAATTTACACCATTTGCAGAGCAAGCCCTTTATCTCTTCATATATGTGTGTCCAACACAATGAAGTTTGAAATTTGTCTTAGGTCTGTAATATAAACTGCATCTATGGGATGGTGTAGGTTTAGCCAGTTTAGAGAAACTCTAACATTATAGATGTGTAGCAATGGAAATGTTTGCTTCTAAAAGCTAAATTAAACCCAAATCAGGTAAACACACAATAAATGCATTGCATTTATTTGCTACTGCCTTAATGCAAATCTGAGTGACACTTTTTAGGCTAACTAAATTTACAGCTTAGATGTTGAGTATACATATTACCAGCTAATACAATACTTCCTCTATTTTCTTTAATTATTTTAGCAGATTTTATTATATTTTAGTTTTAATATCTATGCAATGCTGAGAATTATCTGCTTCAACGTATAACAAACACTTCAACTTTCATTAATTTTGATGAGCCCTTATTTTCATGCCTAGACTTTCTGTCTTGAATGGAATTACTGCTGCTTGTCTGCTAATATGAATAAACATGTAAAATCCATCTCAGAACAGAAAAGTCATGATGCTGAAAATTTTGCTTACTTCTGTCAGAGTTAGTTTCCACATAATAAGCCTGAATATTTAACTCCTTGATTATTGCATATGTATGAACATAGTCATCCACCTGCATACAGTCTATTCTTAGTGCAGTGTTTTTGCACTTGTGAATAGGACTTTCAGAGCTTATCTGGCACTTTCAGTCATTATTAATTGGTCTCTGATCCTTCTGTAGAGGTTTCATGTGGCACACATAACTGAGGACAACAGGCCAGGTTACAGAGAAGACAGTGGTGCAGAACAGAGAGATGGTATAAAAACTACTTGAGGATCTCAAACGGTGCTGCAGCAGGTAGATCTGCTATGATGTATGTGGCTCTGAGGATACATGCAAGTTATGGATAGGGTCTTCTCCAGCTCCTCACCTGAAGCATCTTCACAAAACAAAAATGTGGCTTGAAACTGCCAAAGTCCAACTTTCTAGTATCTATTTTTTTCAATTCTGTGATGATCTTCTTAAAGGTACAACACAGAATTTTGTCTTAGAGAAGAGTGTAAACTATGGTCTTATTCAAATGATAGTGTGCTTTTCACAACAGCTTTCAGTTTGCTTTTAGCAAAGGTGATCGAATATTTCATGAAAAATTAATTTAGTCAGAAAGCTTTTTTTAATGTTAGAGAAACTAAGACATATAATAGCATCTTGGATTAACTAATGCACGTTTGATTTAGTGGAAATGTTTAACTTAAAATAATTGAAGTATTGCTACAAATGCATTCATGTCCCTTTTTACCATTTGCCCTGGTGACACTGCAGCAGTTGTTGATTTATATATGTGTTTCTGTTATGCTCCCTTTTCAGAACTCACTTTTTTCAGACTTGATGTGGTAATGAATTTTGTCTACAAGATAGGCAATATTGGCTTTAATACTATTTAACACTGGCCACTCTACACTGTCCTTCCTGTTCCACTATTAGAAGGTGCTGACAGAAATGAAAAGAATCAGCTGGGATCCTTGCACAGGACTTTGTCATGTGAGATGGGCAGAATGCAGAAAAAGGGGAGGAAGAGGGAAAAGCAAGTGCTAGAAACTCCTTTGTGGGCACACAGCAAGAGATTGCTTTTGCACCCAATCACTTCTATATGTGATGCAAGGTGAACACAACAAGGGTGATCTAGAGCCTAAGGAATTTAAATGTTGATGTGAATGGGGTTGCTCCATACAGAGTGCCACTAGCAGGGCAGTCCCCAGGAATGAATTAACACAGCAATACAGACATATGTTGCTGATATCTAAACTATATACCTTTTAAGGTATCAGAAAATTGTTTCGAAATATATTGTAATCTGAACATTCAAGCGAAACAGACTTTAGAGGTGATAAAAGTTGCAAGCATACAAATCAAAAGGTAGGAGTGAACACAGAAATTGCTATAGTTAGGTACAGACAAAGACATGAAGCAAGGAGCCTGGGAAGACCAGAAGTGGGCTGCGATTGTCTCAACTGTGTATAAACAGGAATAAATTCCTATACTATTCAAAGTAGTGAAATACCTTCATAAAGAGGCATTTGCTACCTTCATTTTCATATATATTTTTTTAAAATATTCAAGAGCAGCATTGCTTTCTGGTACTTCTGGAAGAACAATACTTTTGTATAGCATTAAATAGTTCGGTGTAGCATACATTGTTGAAAAGAACTAATGGACCAACTGAAGCCAGAGCTCTTCATTTCTTATACCAAAAGTTAGCTCTAAAACAAAATACCAACTACAAAAACAAGTTCCTCATGTATAAAATCCTTCATAAAAGTCAACATATGATCTAGTAACATCTGTGACTGAGCAAGGTTTTGGTTTAGCTTATCTTTAGCCAGTTTCAAGTTTCTTAAGGAAATTAGATCTGTGTGTTCATACCGCTTGTTGGATCCATTGTTCAATAACATTTACACTGGTCAATTTTAACCAAATTTTACAGATAATTAAGAAGAACAGAAATCTCAGGGATGATAAATTCATATAAATTTTATGAACGCCAATGAGCAAGCAGGTGAGAGAGACTCAGGTGTCTCTCAGGTTTGGTGCCATGGCTGAGTGAGAGATACCAGCATGAGCTAGGTGATTATCTGTTTTTTTGTCTGCCAGCTGACCTGCATGCACACAGTGGGAAGCAGGGAAAATTTGGACTTACTTCCATATAAGAATAGAGATTGCAGTTTACTGGGACCTGGTCCAAGGTCTATTTGAGACTGCAAGTACTAGAGAAGCAATGCCTGGCTTGAATCAGCTGGAAATGGAAGGGGAGAAGATAGAGGAATTTGTAAAGCTGATGCGGAACCACTCTACTATAGGCATTTCATGAGGTATTCTGGACTTATACTGTGACATTTTCAGCCACTCATAGATTTTCTCAGGGTTTCAAAGATAGCACACTAGAAGTGTGGCAAAGATGGCCATGAAACGACAAATTTCCATTTTAAATAGCAATGCTTCAACAAACGGATTTTAATATGCAAAGACAACCATTAATTGCTGAAAGCTGCTGCTTAAATAAACGAGTGAGCTACTTTCTCAACCTAAGGGAGCAGCCTATTCCCACAATAGCCATATTTGCAAATTTTATCAGAAGAGAGAAGATTTAAAAACTACTTCTTCCCTTCTTAAAGAAAACATGTCCCTTACTTAGGATAAATGAGCTCTGGTCTGGCCAAAAAACACACCAAATAAAGTCTTCAGTTGTGCTTCTAAAACCCCACATTTCACATTATTTTAAGTTTTTCAATTAGTTGTCACAAAAACAATCAGTTAGAAGTTACTAAATAATACCATTCGAAATACATCGGGAGGAATTAACTCATCTTACTAAGCACACATCAAGAAGTATTTTTTCCTGTTTTTTGATCACTAGAGGCTACACCTGATTCTAGATATACGAAAATTATTGGGCCCTTGTTAGATAGTCAGTATTCATTATAGAAACGTATTTTAATCTTATTTTTAGAAAAATGAATCCAGTTCCATGCAAACAGAGGAATGAAAGAAAACCTTAAATAAAGAGGTCAGAGGGTAAGGTGAGGAATGCAACCAGGTAAAATGATTTATAACAATTTTCCATATAATTAAGAAACTAAATATTCATAAAGAAAAAATAGAAAAATATCCTTAAAATACCAAAGAGAAATGGGAAGTTTGTTTAATGAGCTGTAAATTAAGGAGAATTTTGAAATAAATATAAAAAAGGAAGGTAAGAAGGTGGAGCTACTCATCAAGCTTGAATGCTCAAGGAGACTGCAATGCATTACTTTCTTAATTACCAACCCTCAGCTAGGAAAAATATAGTGGCTCTACTGTATGTTTTAAGTATTTACGAGGACTGTCTACATAGGCAATGGTAGGGAGTGCACAGAGCATATCATCGGTATGATATTTACTGCTTATGTTAAATATATGCTCATACCTGTGGTCAATTCTGCCATTGTCTCCAGTGAGGTTTTTACCAAAAGAATGGAATTTGACCCATAGGGAAATAAGGCAATTTTAGTGGCATTTGACATTAGTTACAAGTAATGATATATAGTCTTCAGGCAGAAGATAGCGAGAAGATGTTACTTATCTTGAGATAAACAGTGCTGAAAAGTTATAACCAATACTAATGGATCAAATTCACTTTTTACCTGGCAAAAACATAGATACTGCATCTGATTCCAAATTAGGCACTTAAGTAAGAAGTGTTTAATACTAATTCTTAAGAAAACTAAGCTAGAAAAACACTTTATTACCAAGAAGGCATTGAGAATAATTGTTATGACTATGGAACAGTAGTAGTTAATAATGCTGCAGTTAGAAGAATTCCAATTTTCTTATTTTCTAATAATATATTAGACATTCAAAAAAGTTGCACTTCTCACAAGAGGACAACTAGATCATTATTCCTGACTGTAAAATCACTTGCAAAGAAGCAACACTTTGCTTTGCTGATGCCGTGGTCCTGTATTGTTTTTTAATGGCACAATGAGCTGTCAGTTGAGATTAAGTGAAGTTCTTTGAAAAGGTCTTTTCATTGAATTAAGCTTCTTAATAAAAGTAATTACTTTTCTAATTTCCCACTGGGCTATTACAGTATAATCCAGTACCAACTGGAGAGAAAGTAGAGACTCAGAAACTTTAGTGAATATTTGGATCAGGCCCATAACATCAGAGCCATAACTATAGCCTTTGCAAAATACTACGTATGCAAGAATGGGACTGAATAGGTTGCAGAAAAAAAGTAGAACCATGAATTTAATAATTATAATGCAGAAAGAAAATGAGCTCAATATTGGTTAATTATGATTAGATTCCCCTTATAATAGTAATATTTTTAAAAACGAACAAAAACAAGGAAAAGGAAGAGCATTAATAGTTAGAAAAGATAAGTGAGGGCAAGTGTATTCCACTAACTCGGTTAAGAGAAAAGCAGGTGAAAGCAATTTTAATGTTCTTAATGAAATATTGAGGGTTTTTTCACTTACAAAAAATGCCCTACTGCAAATTTATAGCTTCTAAAATAGACATCAACCAGGTGAAAAGTTTTCTGAATTTATAGCAGATTTTACAAGTCTAGTTTCCATGTGCAAATTTGGTGCCATGTTATGACAAACTGTGACAAACTGAAAGATCATTTCTTTGGTGTGGAATTAGCAGAGGTGAACAGCACAGCAGCTAATTAAGTGATGCCTCTTGAGAAAATGTGTCCCGGGAAAAAAGCACTGGGCACTGATGAATATTGAAAACACTGCACACACTTGGAATATTTTTATCTCTTCCCAGACACTCCAAGTTGCCGAAAGGCGCACAGATACTCAGTTTCTGTGGGATGATCAGATACCGCTTTAAAAATCAAGAATAGGCAGATTGCAAAGTAAGTGGAAGTCTTCAAGGTGTTTAAATTATTTTTATTAAGAATCATAAAGAATTAATGAACTAAAGAACAGGGTATTAGGGTGAGAATCAAGAGATCTTTTCCACTTTCTGGTCCTGCTGCTGACCTGCAAGATGACTCTCAGACTGCTGTTTCACTTGCCTGAGTTTCACTTTTCTAGTCATTTGTCTTGTCTAAATATGAAATAGGTAGAACTGCTTCTATCTGTACAGTGCCTGGCATAAAAACAATACAATTCACTCCAGGTAAGACACCTGAGAGACACCCTGGAAATAGCACTTAAACAGCTAAAATCAGCCTTATGGATGTGTACTACTCCATCCCTAGAGAGAGTGGTCTCTCTAAGGTCTCCTTAGCTTTTTTTTTGCAAAAGCAGAAACGCTGAAAATTGAGAGTATGATACCACATACTTAATTTGCTTTCCATCTAGACCTATTAACTACATTTCCATTGGATTATAGTGAAATGTCTTGCCAGAAAATCTTTCCAAAGAGTCAGCTGAACAAACTTGACCCAAAAATACAGTAAGAAGTTTTTGTGTTTTTTTTTTTTTTTTTTTTATAGCGGACTGCCTTTAGCACTTAAAGTTTTCCCTAATTCTTTTCATCAAATTACAAATCATATCTATTTCAGCATAGTTTGTAAGTAATCAGGAGATTTTCTGCATTAGACCTATCATCACATAGAACTGAGGACAAAGAAAAAAAAAAGAGTAGTTAACTAGATTATGAGACCTCCCCTCTTCCTCGGATGATGTAGCTCAAAAATATACAGAATGGTCTCTTTAGCTGTCCCTGCTAATACTAGATTGCAGTTGTGAGCAGTGTGGAAAAATACTAAGAACAACACATAGTTTTAACTACAGACTTCTAAAGCAAGATTTGCAATGGTCTGCTAGGCTGCTCAGAATTCAAGCAATGCAATTGCTTTGGAGAAGGGAATGTAAAATAACATGTATTTTATATTAGGTGATTACACCACAGGACATTCCATAATCAGCACCACTGCGGCCTCATTATCTCTTGATAACTGAAATAACTTATGTCTTGCAAAAAGAATCCTCAGCCTCCAGAAACAAGTGAAAATGTACTTATATTATTCATGATTTAATAAAAAAATAGGAAATAATATCTAGCTTAATTAAAAAGTAATTTCAAACACTGATATTAAATGTGCATGTTTATATCAAAATTGTCTATGATGCCAAGTGATTCATACAAGGAAAGCACTACTCACAGTATGAACAGAAACAGGCAAGCATCTCTGAGATACAGATATAAAACTCACCTCACTCGTTACATTTACAGTCTATTCTTAAAGATGCTTCTTCCATTTATAGTAGCCAACATCCTTCTGGATGCCAGGCAGTATATCTTTTCCTAGTTCTAATCTGTTTCTAAAATCTGATTCTTATTGAATGATTCACCACGTATGTGTGTGTGAGTCCTGTGTGGGTTTCATCTCACTTCTGCATACTTTCATTAGGCATAGATTAACAGTAAATAGTTTGTATGTATTTTATGTGCAAACAAAAGGAAGACACACAAGCATCAAATAAAACTGCTGTAGTTTGTGTAGTTACATCATTTAGAGGTATTAAGATAATTGCACACTGTTCAATAAAACTATCCTAACTCCAAAATATTATGAATTGCAAATAACTATCTACCCCCAAAAGTCCAAGCAGATGTTCTTCTCTTTTTTTAAAGCATACTATTCATCCAGTCAATGAACTAAAATACAAAATGTAGCCAACTGCACACAAACTAAACTGAAGTGAAAGTTCATGAATACACAATAACATTGAAGTTATTCAACCAACTTAATTTATAGCCATAAAGAATTAACACAAGAAGAATCAATTCCCCCCACCCCCCCAAAAAAATTGACAAATGTGGAACTGAAACTATTAACAAATATTAAAAGAAACAATTTATCTGTCTCTGGACAGATATGCCCTTCTTTAAAGATCTTCTTAAAAGTGAGTCTACCAATCCAATATACTTGAATTTAGTGAAAAAGGTCTCACTCTTTTTAACATTGATTTATCTGAAAGTATTGTATACTTATAGTAGATTCTGGATCCATCACTGAAATTGGAAAAAGGTTTGTTCACATCCCACAATACCACAGAAAGTAGATTTAAAAAACTCACAACAAACACAACAAAAACACAAAGAACTCTTAAAGTGTGATTCAGCTCGCAGTTTGACACCTACATTCTAAGGTTTAGACATCCAATTTTCCATTACAGTCAGTGAAAATACAGTCAACACATAGTCTGTATTGACATACTCTGCAAATTAAAGGTATTCAGCTGGTCAAATGAGGGTGTCCACTTGGAAGTGAAATAAATAGCCATCTATACCAGCCAAATCTTTACTGATTATAAGGGGTACATATTTGTTTGTACCTAGGCACCTATAAATTCAAGTATCTCAGCCTGCAAGCGGAATCCTGCTGTTGCCTGTTACTTTGCACTTCTTTAAAATTATGCTTAAAATAGGGAGAAGAAAGTAAAAGAGTACCTTTTTATTTATTTTACTATAGTATTTGGCTTGTATTTTATTGTAATATTCAGAATGTACTTAATCAAAATGGAGTATGCAGCCCTGACCTTCCTGTAATTAACATTTTTGCAAATCAGTAGCAGTTCCTTTTCAATCAATAGTGTTATTCAGGCTCTCTGGCATAACTAATTCTGTGAAACTCTTAGTTTAAAAAGCTACATTAGGCCAACAACACTTTTGTAAGTCCAGCTTATACTAACAACATACTTTTTCACAGGTACCATGGCTACACCTGCACTTCTCTGACCCAAGATATCCCAATAGGGCCCTGAAATTTAGGGGTCTCATGGACCTGGTATTTCATATTCCCATTTTTCATATACACAGGAAGAGATTGGCGTGACTCCAGGATGCCTGTCAAGACCATCCACTTTTAGGGCAGGTAACCAGGGCCCTTATAGGATCATCTTAGGTCACCTCTGCCCTTGGCTGAACCTCAGGAGCAGAAGCCACAGAAGAAAGTGTCACGGTCAGATGTAATGAGTCTGTATTCTCCATTGCACAGTCTGTGCCATAAGACTCTCACAAGACTATGAGAAGTACTCACTATCTCATCTCAGAGACACCACAGCGACCATTCCAGAAGATAAATATTTTGGGTAGGCAACAAGTTTAGCCTGATCAGGAGACCAATCTGTATCACAAATTCTATACAGCAGTGTAGAATCTATACAGTGTAGATCTACACAGCAGTGTAGATACAACCACA
Organism: Dromaius novaehollandiae; assembly: GCF_036370855.1. Taxonomy (NCBI): domain Eukaryota; kingdom Metazoa; phylum Chordata; class Aves; order Casuariiformes; family Dromaiidae; genus Dromaius; species Dromaius novaehollandiae. The sequence continues at coordinate 43,401,530 of NC_088099.1, read as the reverse complement.
TGAATCTTCCTGGAACTGTATTAGTTAGGGAATGAGTTATCGATTTTTAATAGTCATAAAAAAAAGATTGCCACAAAAATGTAGACCAGGTTGCTAGTATGAAATTGTATGATGCAGAGAATTATCAATTATGTTATTTTATCAACTACTTGATTTACCAGTGGGTTCTGATTTACCATGGCCATTTGAACAAGAGCACTTGGCAGTGAGAAAAATTCTTTCGGTGGCTATTTTTTATTCAAAACATGCTTAACACCCATGGCTCTGAATATCTTCTATTCATTTATAATTGTGGAACATCAGGTTATACCAGAAGGAGAACAGAACATTTGAATTACCTGACAGATTTGAGCTGGGCAGGGCATGGTTTCAAAAACTGTCTGTGTTTCTGGAGTCAGTTGTCCTTAAATCTGCAAGTTAAAACAATTGAATTTTAGAGTTGTTATGGTAAATGCATTCACATATAATATTTTAATTTATAACACTACATACACTTGCAGCAACCATGCCTTTGTTAAAGAAATCAGTTACTTTCACCAATAATGCAATTCCAGTGGAATCAGTGTGCTTTCATCTGTAAATCATTTTGTCTTGCTTTTTATTAACAGTCTGCATTTTGGGGGGCTACTCTAAGCCAAAAAAACAGCCCTGCATTATAATAACCAAGATTGGTGGTGTTGGTACTATAGGCTGGTCATAAAACAGACAGAAGCGTGTAAATTGCAGGAAACTAAACCCTGAGAAATGACAGTAAGTTAAACTGGTGGGTATGTGATGCAAGCGTGTAGAAATGAAAACAGTATACAGAAGAAAAGACAGAGATGATGATTTTTCTAATCCTAATTTTCCTTAACCTACATGTCCCTTGATATTCATGCAAAACTCAGCCTTGGCAAATATGGCATAGTTGCAAATAAATTTAGTAGGAACTTCATTCATTTATGCTTAGTGTTAGGCCTAATCATCATGGAGTAGCAATCCAGACCCATATTGTGCCTCCCCTGAATGACAAACAGTTTATATTATTCTACCACTAACACTTTTGCAATTTACACAGCTGAAAATGGCTTTGTCTGCACCTCGGGTAACATGTGCTACCTCAGGTCAGCAGTTTTCCAGTCAAGCTTTAATCAAAACAATACACTGAGTATTCACATGGTGCTTTAGATAAGCCTTTTGTTAGAAACTCAGAATCCCCCCATTCATTCAGTTGTCTCTGGATAATTCATTTTAACTAAACGCACACATTTTTGCTACTCAATAAGAAAGTTTAGTCTGTGGAGGTGAACTCACTGCGAGAGTACAGCCTTTGTTTTTAATTATTCGGTGAACCAGAAAAAGCACAAAAAGACCAGAGTAAGTTATATTTCTGTAATGCCAAATCTATCTTATTGATGTTATCAAAATGTATTTTCTAATGATTCCCATACACTGTATTCATTTTAACTTTCTATTGTTTTCATCATCATTGTATTTTCAAATCTGCCAGCTGAACTAAGTACAAAAGTATCTTGTTAAAGAAAAAACATTTTAACTTTTTAACAATGATTTACTTTTATAACTGCATTCTGTGAGTGTTCATCATTTTATTTATTAGCAATATAATAAGTATTTAAAATTTATTTACTCTATTAAAATGCTTAAAATATGAGCAGAGTGGGATATTATTGAACTTCCACACAAGACATCAAAAATACCAGCCTAGATACTGTTGGTAAACTTATCAGCACTGACATTACAACAAATAATTTAGAGCTGCTTCAGGATTACATTATTGATCTGTACATAAGAAATGTATCTTGACAATAATAAGGAAAAGGACAAGTAAAAATCTTATCCTTTAATTTATTTCACTAAAACCAGTCATATTATGTGGATTTAAGAAAATCCAGGCATGGGCATGAATTAGAAAACATTTTACTAGCAAAATATTTTATGTTTTTCATAGCAATAAGAACAAATAATGTCCAACATGCTAGGCTAAAACTGTGGCCCTGCAGATAAGCTTCTGATAATGGCTATTAAAACAGTCTATGATAAATACTATTTTTTCACAGGAAAATGATCATACTGTATTCAGTGAAAAGAGTGATACATGATCTTTTATGCAGCATGGGACTGCATTTTTTCTTTGTCATCTTCTCCCAGTACTTTCAAAAAAGAGGACTATTTGCCTATGGGGATAAGAGAATGCAGTGGGCCATCAGAGGTTCCAGACATGAGTCACAGTAATTATTTTTAATTACTGTTATATTTTCAGTTGGCTGCTGGTTTTATTTGGAAATACTTCATTGAAAAAGCAGGGATAGTTTCAACTAATCTAGCATTTTGTACCATTATAACTGTGTTTAGCCCCTTTTTCAAATCTACAGGATTAATCAGGTGAAAGATAACACCACCTTAAACATCTGCATAGAATGCTCTCTTCGAGAGTATTTAAAAGACCAAAGTTACATTAATATATTTTGGAACTAGAAAAAAAAAATCCTTGGTTTACAGAAAGACAGACTGAGCCTCAAGACAATAATTATATCAGGACACCATGTTGGAGGTGTGTTAATTTAGCAAATAGATTACAAGAGAAACTAGTATTCAGAGGAGCTATATTTTGAATGCACAGGTTAAACACCTTCACTGACATATGCATGTGGTCAGCACTGTCACAGATACTTATGGACATACTCACTGTCACTTAGCACTCTCTTAAACTTTCTTATGGTAAAGTAGGTGGCAGGAAAAGCTTCTTGAGCAGATGTGTGCATGACAAGAAAAGGATTTATTTTTAAATTAAGCTTTGCATAATGGTTTAAAACACTTTTTTTTACTACATTGTTCTTTCAGAATATATTTTGTTCAATCTGTTTTCACACAGGCACACAGGAGCTATTCTTTATTTATTTTTAAAAGAAAAGCATGATAATTTGGTGACAAATTTGAAATAAAAAATATCAATTTTTCAGCACTTAAGGTAAGTGGACTCTTACAAAAAGCTGTCCATGCACAAACATACAACTAAAAATTCAGGATTTGACCTCTGCTCCTTAATCAATCTCCTATGGAAATTTAGTTTGAACAAGAATTGTAGGATTTAACCATTAATGAATAAATAAGCCTTAGGACATTGAAAGAATGGTGTGTATTCAATGTTTACTTTCTACTCTTTCATTTATTCCTTATCTTCCTCAAACAACCCCTGTCATGATGCTCATTGATATCCTTCATCTAGAAATCAACTCTATATTACAGCTGGAAGAACAGCCCTGCCAAACTTAAGCAGGTTCTGCATAGAGTCAATTCAAATGTCCTCATATCCATAAAAAATAATGTCACAGCCAAAAAACCCTATCTATATATAATTGACCCCTTATTTATGAATTAAACAGAAATAATATATTAAAAAAACAATTACTAATACTTCATGTGCATAAAGTAGCAGGGGCTATGTTCCACTCCCCAGTCTTTTCAGTCTTGATTCGCAGTTGCTGTAGAAATCTCTCCTCAGTGCAAGCCATTAAAGGGCAGACCTTCTAGATCTTAAAAGCCTTCTGAGACTGTAGTTTGCAGCTTCAAAAGGAAAACAAAACTGGCAATATACAATAAGAAACAAACACTTGAAAATACAGTGGTCTGTAAATAAGCTCTTTGATAGTGCTATTTGGGATTTCTAACTGGAGAAGACACACCACAATACTGGCAACAATACCAGTTCTCCTAATATAAATATTGGCTTCAGAAGCTTCAGAATGTTTCATTTTGTCTGGCCTAGAATATGACTGTGACAGCTGCTATTTAGCAAATAAAAAATCATCATATGTCTGATAAAAATAACATGCATATTAATATTGTACTGCAATAGATTTAATATCATTGTTTATTATCATTTTCAAATGACTATACCATGCTCATATAATAACAGAGAACTGCTTTGGAGTTTTTCCCAAAGAAAAAATCCCAGGGTTTTTAGTTTCTCACCATAGACAGGCAAAGCTACAGGCACTAAAGTTGTATACGCAACGCTTATAAAAGTAGAGCTGATTGCAACTGATTACAGTTCCAGAGACATCCAATTTTCTTTTAAAGAGGGTCTCTGTATGGCATATTTCCATGGAGTGAACATCAGCATCAAGAGTTGGTGGAAGAGATTTGATATTGTGTTGTCAAGACAAAAGACAGAAGTGGTCTGCACACTGGTGAGGTCACCTGCACTTGTGAATAGTTGAGGTGCACTGCCAGTTCATAGAAAAAATGATTAAATACACATTAATATTCAGCTGAAGAATCATAAAGTCTACTCTTGAATCCTGCCTTCACAAGTTATCACAAATAGTTTTAGAGATGTGCTGAAAACCTTAATTTTATCTCTGTATAAACATGGAGTCCTGCAGACTTTGTAGGTACTTTTGCATTTTGCTTGAATATGATTTAAAACTATACTGGAAACAAGTAACTTCTTGAAATGAGAATCTGAAAATAATATTGATAGACTTATTAGGCAAAGTTTAATTGACATGCTGTCTTTCTGCAATCAAATTTTAGATGCGGGTCTTGCCACTAAAAATTTGAATTCCCTTAACTTCCTGGCTGATGTTATTACAGCTAAGAAATCTTTTAAAATGTACCCAAGAAATACATGGCCAAAGAAAAGTTCAAAAAGCCCCTTAAGATCAATATTTAGCCCTCAGAGAAAGGTAAAGCAAGAAAATAAATAAAAAATAAATCATTATAGGTTCCTTGTAAAATTTTGCTACCATGGGATAAAGCAAGACTGATGTTTTGGCATCACTTGTGGCCTACATGATGTTTTCCTAACACAGGAATATTCTGGACAGCACAGTACACATTATTATACTCACTTTGAGACTTGAGTATGTTTAAAGCCTGCGTCCATGGAAATCAATGCCAAAATACTATATTTAGTGAAGCCAGAATTTCATCCACAGAATACATTGGGTATAGTTTTCATAACTTTAATTTATTCATTAAAAATAATTAGGTTGTGTGTATGCATTACCATTCAGAATGTATCTATTGCTCAACAGAATTTTGGTAGGTATCATTTCATATCATTCCCAGAGCTAAAACTGAACTTCAGAGCAGTGGAACAAAATTTGGGATTATTCAAAGGCACCTGCAAATGGGGAATCTGCCAAAGGAAGTGGGATTGTATTTTCACAGATGATTTATTATTTACCTGAAAAGAGCTTGGGTAGCAAAAGTGTTTTCCTAACTTTCATCTGAGAATACAAATGATCAGTTTTTCATGCATCTTTTAAACAGTTCTGATAAACAATTTTGTGATTAATTACAACTAACTTCATTTTCTTCATATTTATTTCTATCTTTTTCCAGTTTGGGGGAAGAAGAAGCAAGTAATCTTCACACCTTCTGCATCAGGAGCAAGATATGTCTTAAATTTGTCCTATATACATGCCTCGTCTGATGGTGCTTTAAACTGCTATGTTTGGAGGATGCTGCTAATTACTCATAATTTTAAGGAATCAGAAAGTTGCAAGAATAGTTGAACCATTAGTTAAACCTAACATTAATAACCTACTCTGTTTAGTACCTCCTGAACTTCTTCAGACTTCCTAAATTACTTGCAATGATAGTTTTTGTATGATATTGATATCCATATGATTGACAACATAAAAACTGCAGTTGTCAGAGCTGAAAAATTCAAGATAAGGATCTAATATTTTAATAAATGTTTAAAAATGCTTCTATGAATACTTTTGTAAACCTAAAAACTAAATCTTGGAAATCAAAGGAGTTTATATAGTCATTTATTTCATAGTTATCATGCACCTTCTAGATTGTATGTTGGAGGTAGCCTTCTTTAATTTTAATCAAAAAAGAGAAGAATAAGGCAAAAGAAAAAAAAAAGTAGATGACCATCTCTGAAGAAGCCATTGTCTCCAGCAACATCCAGATATAATGGTTTACTCCTCCTGAGGCTAAAGCTAAGATTGAACCAGTTCCACCTCCAAAGACCTTTAAAAAAGAACAACAAGGGAAAAATAAGGGGAAAAATGGGATTTAAGCAAAAAGGAGAATTTGCCAAAGATTTTCCATGGAAATGTGACAGACAGCAGGTTCCTACAAAATGGTGTTGTGTGCTTCTTGCTGTCAGAGATGGAACAAGTTGAGCTGAGCAGAATTTGCATAATAGTAGTTCATGCCGACATATAAGTTTATTGATTGAATCCTTTGCTCTGTGTGGTTTAATTTCTTTTTGGGGGGGTAAGTAACACTTGATTTTGAATATGCCAGCTTTACATTTTTAAAGATAAAAATTGACATGGGCTCCTAGACGTGTCCATTAACATGGCTGAGAACCATAGGTTTTCACAAGAAATCCTGTTTAATGCTGTCTGGAACTGAATGATTTGCAGGAAGTCAGGTCTGTCACTCAGCAAGGGCACTCAAAAATGCTTAAGCATCCTGAGGGATAGATACTCACACTTTCTTGGTGGATGATAATTTAAGTTAATATCCAGATTGTTCCAAACTACTTGTCAGAAATTGCCATTTCCTCTGCTATGCTGTCCAAGACATTTGTTTGACCTCTCTGTAGAACATTTTAGTCAAAATAAACCAGGCTAGCATGAAGAGTTTCAATAGCAGGTTTTTGCTTACCAGGATTATTTTGACTCAAACAGGCTATGGAGCACTTATGCAAGCAGCACAGACAGAGGGTTGAATGATAACAACTTCCAGAAGGTCAGACCTGATGAACAACTGGTGTAATAAAGCAGCAGAAAAGGGAGATCACCAGTTTATGCCTGGGGGTATAAGTCATGCTGTAAGCATTGCAGAAGCACCTTCCACTCACAGGAAACTGAATTGACAGTAAAAAAGCCACAGACTCAGCTGAGATTCATCCAAAACATAAGCACTAATAAGATGCCCAAATACCTCAGAAATTGTTATCTAGCTCTATGGGTAGTCAAAATCCCAGGATTTCTAAATTTCCTCAAGGAGGTATGTCCCTTACCTATCCGGATCACATTATCATCCAACATGCTCAGAGTCTTATATCTACACACAGTGAAATTCTAAACGTAGGGGTTTCCATGTGTCTAACCTATTGCAGGGCCCATTTTAGTAAATATTCTCAAAACATACATACAGAAGTAAGTCTCGCAAAAAAGAAAAAGATTATTTTTTTTTTGTGGCGAGGTCTGAGCAGGTGATCATCAGCTAGTTGCCTCATTTCCTCATATAGTCAATGACTGAAGCATCCATCTCAGACATTGAAACCCCATTCTACTGGACTTACAGCTCAGTCACATGTACCTTACCTTAGGGGAGCAGTTTAAACACAAACTTACTGGATATAGTAATGAAGGTATTTGCCAGATGTATGAGAGAATCAGGTTTACATCACTTAACAAATTAGTGCTTCTTCCAGTCAGTGAAAGAGAGAAAAGTCACCTTATAGCACTATTATTCTGTAAGGATCAGGGGACAAAAAGTTGATTCAAACAATCTTAATTCAGAAATTTAGCCTAAAAAAATCAAGGTTCAGTTTATCCTAGCTTTTAAAGTAAAAAGATGCTTTTGCTTGACTACAAGCATCACATTTCACACAAAATTAGGTACTTCTTTCTCCTGATTGAACTTGATTTGACAAGCTACCATAAAAGTGAAACATTTCTTAGTCTACCAGCAATTCATTATGCCATGTAATCTTTCGATGTGACTTTTTCATGCCACCAGAAATGCTGTATCATATGCCAATGAAATACATTTTTGCAAGAATGTTTTTTGAGAAAATTTCTGCTGGCCTTTGTCTGTACTGAATTGTGCCCTTAACCCTAAGGTAGAATATATAATGTTCAAGCAGATGCTATTCTTGAATGTATTAACCAGCCCTAAATTCAGCCTGATATTTAAAGATTTCTTTTGCATATTCCAATCCTTTTTTTTTTTTCTAGAGACCTTAAAGTTTTCTAATTTATTGCAAGTTGTTTTAATAAAGATTTGTCATTCAGTGGGTGAAGATAAGAGCTCTTAAATTAAAATGTATTTGCTGTTCTCTGAATGATGAAAACAAAATATAATTTGCAAATGCACTTATTAATATATACTTTACCACTCAAAACTACTTAATTTTGTCTCCACTAAAGTTCATGCTTTTTCTTTCTTTTTTTTTTAACCATCGGCTTGAGTGTGAATTTTTTACTGTAACTCTCACCCTATTGTTTTATATGGCTGAGCTGTCATTTTACAGAGTGCCATGGAACCATGCTGCATAGCCCTGCTGAGGCTGTGGCAGGTATGCCTCAAATACTCTACAGTCAAATAAAACTGAAGATGAATAAATAATGTATCTCAACAACCTACAGGTTTTTATTTTCTTTGTAGCTCTGCAACTGACCTACTCAGTAACTGTGGACAAATCACTAATATTTCTAATAGAAGAGGTCAGAAGAGTTGGCAGTTTCTTAAAGGTAAGTGTCAATGGTCTCAAAAAGGAGTAAAAATAGGAAGTGCAATAGTGGTGGCTAAATAACACTCATCCAAAAATTCAAGAAAGACTTCTACAAAGAGTGAAAACTAGGTCATACAACTAAAGTGAGAACAAAGGAATAACCCAAGTATGGATTACACTAGTCTGGGAACACTATTTAAGACAAAAAAAGTTGAGAGAAGTTGTCAGTGGAAGTCCACAGAGATACTGTTCAAAATTTTCATAAATGATTTGGAAAGCAGGCTCAATAGTGAGACGACAAAGCTGGTGATAATAAATTAGTCATAGTTGAAAAATGAATGACAGACAACAAGGAATTGCAAAAGGACCTTTAAAAATTTGAGTGAATTGGCAATAAAAAGATTGTTTTTACATAGATAAGCATAAAGTGAAGAACATGCATAAAAATTTATCTATGTACAAAATAAAAAGAGAGCAGCTAAGAGCTGTTTAGAAAAAAAGAGAAAGCTAGCAACAGTTAATGCTGCTTTGGGAAATTTTTGTTTCTTTTCTTTTTCTCAAAAGAGATGGCAAAGTGTTAATTACTCAGGCTATACTGAGCAATTAGCAAGCAACAGACTACTGGAGCCAGTGTAGGAATTGGCTGAAATAATCTGATCTTTCCACTGAAAATATGTGGAAGACAATAGAATTAAAAGGGAGAAGCAGTTGTGGATAACTTTAAAAAAGGTGGAAGAGGAGGATTCAGAGAATATTAGTCAGTCTAACTTCAATTCTCATAGAAGTGCTGGAATAAATATCTGTCTTTAGGTAAAGACTAACGCTAAGCTAGAGCAAACATCCATTTGCCAAGAGGAAACATCAGTCCTGTCTACTTTCTTCCTGTGACTAGTAACAGGCCTTACTGGAAGGTACAAATGGTAAACACGATAAACATTTATTGCTTCAAAGTGTTTGACAGTCTTACATACCATTCTCATAAATAAGCTAAGGAAAAAAACAGCCTAGATGAAACTGTTTTGACTATGTGCACAACAAATTTGAAAACTGTATTTAGAGCAGTTACCTGTAGTTTCCTATTATCAGGCTGGATGGAAATATTGAGTGGGGTTTCACAGGGCCTGTCCTGGATCCAGTATTATTCAATATTTTCATTAATGACCAGGATGATGGAATAGAGAGCACACTTATTAAATTTACAGACAATACCAAGCTGAAAGCATCTGCAAGCACTTAAGTGGATAGGATTTGAATTGAAAGTGACCTTGACAAATTGAAAAAGTGATCACAAAAAAGAGAAAATGATGCAATTCAATAAAGAAAAGTACAAAGTATCACACTTATGAATAATCCCCAGCTGGAAAAATACAAGACAGGAACAACAGGCTACACCTCAGATTCACAATGAATAATGAATCACAGAGACATTAAGAATCAAAAACACTGTATGATATATGCAGAACTATAATACAGCATGGGAAATGTGTGCTGTTTGATACTAGTCCAGTCTCAATACTTGCCATGGCCGTATTTAAATGGAACGCTGCATGCATTTCAGATGCATTAGAAAGAATGCTCTTCAATGCTTAATGGACAAAAAAAAAAAGACTTATTTCTTGCCTTTTGGGCTGTGTGAAAAATGAGATCTAATGTTTGCCTGGCAATACACAGGCTTCTGTACAGGAAGAATTCTCTTTCCCAGCTGAGTTAAAGTTACAGAAATGCTTTACCTTCAGATGGGGAAATATGGTATAAGCTGAATTGTAGGTATTAATGTGACCAGCCAATAAGCCTGTACAATGGAAGAAGGCTCAGAGGGAATGGGCAAGGGTGAGGTGCCCATGAAGCTCAGGAATAATGTAGGGTGTGACTCGTTAACCACAGCTGTGGCACAGAAAGCTGACTTTACCTCAGCACAAAGGGGACCGAGGGTAGCCTTTGGTTTAGATAAACAGCTATGTCAGTTGAGTGGATTGACTGGTGTAAATGTTTCTTCCTGAGTTCCAGACCAACACGGGGGAAGTGTACACATGGCTCAGCCCAACACAGAGTATAAAACCTGAACAATTAACAAAAGAATTTCGAAGAGCAAGGGGCTTGAGCTGGCTTCCACCCATATATTCCTTCCCGGCAGCTGGGGATGCCCAGCGTCATGATGGTGAGCATATTATAGAGATTGGTAATGGGGATCACACTGGTCTTGTGATTGAACTGTATATTGCAATTACTACATTTTGCTAAGTGTATACACTTGTATTGTGATTTCAGTATATTGCTGAATCACTCTGCTAAATCAAAAATCCCGTGTAACATCAAATACCTTCAAAGTAAACTTTTATATTAAGCATTGCACTCTCTGTGTGTGGAATATTTAAAAGAACCTGGTTGAAGAGTACTGGACTCTGACAACTGAACAGCATAAAAGGCCACAAAGAGGAGATTTTTTTGTTAAGTCATGAACCACTGCAGATAATTCTGTACTGAGAAAACAGTATACTAAAGAGAGTAAACTACAGACATATTTGAATACTGGTTACCCTTCAAATTTTGGTAAAAAGAATTTTCTTTTTGTATTCTCCAAAATAAGTGTCTGCATATATATATACATATATTTTTTATGTCACGTGTATTCCACTTATAATTCACACTACCTCCATTTATTGTTAATATTAATGGATTCTTACAGAGTACTTTACTATCATAGTTTGCATATTATATCTTCAGCAGATGTTCTTCAATAGGGATAGCAAAAGATGGGGAACAACTAGCTACGCTGGAGTTTCATAGTGGGTAATGAATTACAAAGATGTCATAAATGAAAATTGTCATACTATTGCTACATACACAAGCAGAATTTATTTAGGAAACATGGAGTAATTTATCCATGTAATATTCACCAGCACTCTTTGCAACCACCAACCACCACTGTTTCTACTTTCACAAGTACATGGAATACATTTATGAAAAACAGGACATTCATGATGCCAACTTTTTGCATTCTAATCAGAAATTATTTTCATTGGCATTTGCAAGAATAATTTACCTCTTCTAATGAAATCACAGAATTTGCAAAAAATACCTTAAAAGACCATTATTTTTCTATATCATCTAAATTTGAAATCATTAGAATAAACAAAAAGCTGCTTACATCTCTATCATTAAGGGTTACTGGAATAACATTTACCCTTCAGTGTATAAACTATTTATTGCCATTTCACCTTGCTTGGGTAACGGAAATGCACAAAAGAAGTTCGCACTTGATGATTACCAATTTGTGATGTACAGCTTTATGTTGCAGAATACAAGGAAGTATACGGTTCATTCTCTCAAAATAATTAAAGCACTCTTCTATCAGTGTTTTTAATTAAAGGAATAAAAATGGAAAGATGAATTATGTTCTATGATCCTAAAACAAGCTTACTGCTTCCATTCATAAAGGGACACGCTTAATATATCTTTGCAGAATCAAATGTTCAGATAAGGACCTAGTTTATATTTTTTTAATAGAATTTAATTTCCATTTAAAGTTAGACCACAATGATTTATGCTTCTCCATAATTACTTTCTAGATTTTAAAACTGAATATCATCTCATCTGTGACAACCACTGCTGATCCAAATGCCATCAAGAGGAGTCCCTTGAAACTCCCACTATTTGTAAGCTATCTTTCCGATGGGTTTGCATTCTAGCTCTGCAATGTTATGTGTATTGCCACAGCTGGGGAATAATGGAAGACATGCTGAGATGAAAACTTTTAAGTATTGATAGCAGATGGGGAAACTCCTTTAATCCATCTGATTTTGGAGAAGTTATATTCTTAACTCCAAAGCAACTACATAATCCATACTTGTTTGGGTATGAAGTCTGTCCATATCTTCTTGCTACCTGTGAATTTACGACCTAAGTTCAAATCATGTAAACAGGTTGTTCAGTGAATACTGTGTTTCTCAAAAAAAATAGAAAACAATAAAACATACATAGTACTATACAAGTGGTAAGAAAGTCACCTTTCAGGCAGTTGCAGTGATTTTAACAGAGCTAGTCTAGGACTAAAGCACTATTCTGTATCAAGACATCTGAATCAGCTTTTAATGAATCATACTAATTAGAAAGGAGGTCAAGGAAATGACCTCCGTAAGTTCTAAAAAGTTTCTGTTAATTTCACCATTAATAGTAAAACTAAAATCCTATGCCTTTCTGAAGCTTCTCTTTTACAATAAAAGGAAAGAAAGCCATTTTAGAAATAAGAGCTTCTTGTCTGTTAGGATACCCATAGAGAATTTAGAAAACATGCCAAAACAGCTAAGATGTAATTTCTTAATTAAGGAAGTATTACGTTATAATTTCATTATTTAGGTCTTTGTTTAAATGCATTTTGGGTATAAAAATAAACGTATCACCTGCTATGGTGGGCCACTATCGTAAATCTTAATGTTCATGTTCAGTTAATGAAATAAATTTTTAAAAAGTAGGTGTGCTTCCTATGAAGTTTTTCTTTAATCTTTTAAACTTGTAGTCAGGATGAGGCTCATTGAAGCATGCTACTGAACGAGGCATGGTGATTTTAGAACCAATTTTATCTATTCAAAGAACCAGAAAAACTCTCCAGACTGCTCAGCTGCTGAGAAACAGTTTTATTTCTGCTGTTCTCTGGAGATCCAGACTCAAAAGACTTGAGACAGGAAATACTGGAAGATCAGCTCTCACAAACCTGATATCCTGCATCACTGCCGGGGTGCGAGCAGCTCATGCTCCGCAGCTCCTTCACAGCACAGCAGCTCTCTCCTTCCTCCGAAGCCAGCAAGGAGATGTGGATGCACCTTGGCTTCATATTTTGGCTAATGAGGAGGGCATGCCCACACCCTAGGGCCCACTACAAGGACGCGAAGGACATGTTCCTATGTCCCACCTTGGCCGTAAACAGCAAAAAATGGTGGTCTGCTAATAATGCAAACGATTGCTGGTAAAGGGAGTGGGAATTTTTTCTTCAACCTTCATATCAGACTTCATCCACCTGTACATATTATTTAATTCTCATTAATAAACGGAATGCAAGTAACGGTCATTTCGGCTTGTCTCAGAAGTAGTTAAACAGGGAGAAGTTGTCACATATCACAGCCAGTACATAACACAGGAGGAATGTAGCATCAGAGTGCAAGAGCCTGCTTTGTAAAGTCAAAAAGTCATATCACTGAATTCTTTTAAATTTCCCATTGTTCATTTCTGGTTGAGATTCTTCTGGAGGGTTTTATTCAAAGATGCAAAACAAAGGACACTGGTAGGGAAAAAAAAACACACTAAGTGTGCAACCCCTATAAAGGAATATAGATGTAGGATGAGAGATATTCTCCGTATTAGTTTTGGAATGACAGTGATTATAGAGGTCTTCGTATATGAAAGACAAAGTGAAATCAACAGGAGAATGCTGACATTTCTCTGGACATCTATGGAAAAATTTTTTTGAAATAACCTCACTTTGGCCTCATTCTCCTTTCATTACATTTTGTCCTTAGTCCATTCCTGTGTTTTAAATGCTTTGTAATATTTTTTTTTCCTGAGATACAGAAAAGAATAGTAGAGTACCCGGAACATGATATTGTTTCTCACATTGTAGTGGATTAGCATACTCCAGTAGATGGCCTTTATCAGTTGAGCTTTAAACTTCCCTTGATCATCATAGTGCATGGAATGGAAGTGCTACTTCGGTATGTAAATAAACTGAATAAACTGAACTAAATGCACCTCCTGATTTTCTGCCTGGATGTTAACGTGGTAAAACATAGCATCTATTCACAGCAACAGCTATTTTTAGAACAGACAAATAAGACTGCAATGATTCCAAGTCACGATTAAATTCTTATATTTCCTCTTTTTTCTTTTGAAAAGATACAACTGATACAACCCACTCACTGCCATCTACCATCATTAATGATTCAGAAACACCGAACAGATAAAAATTATCCCCAAGTCAATAGCAGCTGCCAAAGCTCAAAAACACTGAAAATGATTTCCCTAGAACTTTTATGTCTGTACATGGATTTAGAAATTTGCCTGTAGACAGCCAAACTTGAGCATCTTGCTAGGTGGCAAACTGTCTACATTGGTCAAAATGGACTGGTATTTGATATGCTACTACATGAACACATTTTAGTGCATCAAACATACTGGCATCTTTATGACTTGCAATACAGACAGACTTCACACTGAAACATTTACACTAAATACTATAAAATAAAGGGCAAATTATGCAAATATCTTTATATATAAAGCAACTCTCCCTTAACTTTCAGACACAAATACCATCCTTCAGTCTAAAAAGAACAAGCAGTCCACTAAAACTAACTGGCCACCCTGTAAACACTGTGTAGAAAATTAGAATTACTGTAGTCAAATTGACAGCCACAAACAAAAATAACACTAAGTAACGATAACTATTTTAAGGTTGGTATTGATTTTAGTGAAAGTTGCCTGGTGCAAGTGGTTTTAGAAAAACAAACAAAAAAACCATAAAAGCAATAATTTTTTTGAGGTGATTTGATGCAGTTACAAACCCTATCTTCAGAGGGACAGCAAAGTTCTTCAGTTGGTATCAGAGTAGTATAACAACACATTGTATGGGGGGCGTACGGCCACACCATTAGATTTAGCATTTCTTCCCCCTGACAAACAGTATACCATCTCTAGAAACTGGCCTTTAGAAATAATGATATGAATAAATTGTAAGTGTTAACAGAAAAAGGGGACTGGAACTGAAATCAGTCTCGGTACCATTGCCTTCTAGCACACTTGTACTTATCTGAAGCTATTGAACCTGGTATCATCAAAAGAAAATGTCACAGACTCTCAAAAGCAAAGGACAGACAATTCTACAGATTATTGGATCATGTCCTATTTATAGAGATCTAACCTTTTCAGCCCTAAAGAAAAGCAAACAGAAAAGTGGAGTTGTGTCATAGATCCGAGCCCCAAATTACAGTAATTTTGTACTGTTATTGTATTTTGTTAATCACAGAGACTCAGCAAAACACTAAGTGAGTCACCATTAGTATAAGCAACATTTTATTGTCAGAGTAAATAAAAATACCATACCTAAATATTTGTAAAAAGCGGCAAAAAAAATCTAAAAACCTCTTTTCCTTACATGCAGTTTTTATCTTACCCCTGCGTATCAACAATATAATTTGTTCCAGTAACTGCTGAAATAAGAAGCTCCACTTTGGATAATAACTAGGAGGGAAAACGGGTAGGTTCTCCGATTCCAGAGTTGGTCAATTATAAAATTAAATTCATGACCTAATCTATATCTTATTTTAAAAAAATCACAGAAAAGACATAGAATACAAAATAAATAATTATAGGTCCTGGAAGTGAATCAGTCTTTAGTGCACACAAATGAAAATGGGGCCAGCTGGTGCAGCAGAACAAAGAACTATGGAAGGAGAGAGCACTTGCAGACTCCTCTACGTTACAGCTACAGTGGGCAGAGGAAACTCTGCAAAGCATTTGTTAACATGGGCCTGTTATTGATGGATCTCAATAACTGCTGACACAGAAGTAAACTGACTTGCTTCAGGTTTCTTGTAAACCTTTTCAAAACTAAATTACCCTGCAGGATCACTTTTTTTTTTTTTTAATTGTGTGGCAAACTGTGAAATGATGCATTATATATCTCATAAGCAACAACCTGCTCTAAGTAAAAATTAAAATTTAATGGTTCATCTCCAATATATCCTTAATCGTTAGCATAATCACCCTCATAGCTCTTTAAATTAGCACTGTAGCTGTCATGAAATAAAAAAGTAGCAGAACTAGAACAACACTTGCCCCTTAAATTTCACTGTAACTTCTTTAAGAAGTTTGTTAAATTATATGTTTTTTGCTCCTCTTGCATATAGTCCTACCCTTCTGTCTCAATGACAGCAGAAGAGCAGAAGGTCTGAAATCCCCACCCAGACTGGGTACAGACTGCCACACGACTACTACTGCAGATATCTCACCACTGTATCAAACACTCAGCATCAGTTTTGAAATTCAGCCACTCCTTCATTTCACTGTGTTATTGAAACTATCACCAACTTCTATGGGCTAACAGTCATATCCCTTTTATGGCAAACGTCAGCATCCTTGAATGACTGTCCGAGACTAATCCCCCACGTTGAAACAAATTTTTGAGTGAGGATTGTGTCAACCATCCCCAAAATTTAGGGGGAAAATTCCATGCGACTAGAGAATGAGACAAGCAACTCCTGGTATAAACTTCAACAGATTCACTGAGGTGGAACTGTGACACATGGAAGGAAAACATACATCTGTTTTCAGTGCACCACTAAAAAGGTGTACACATTACTTTTGATTTTAGCAATTTAATCTTCATTTCTTTAAAATTCAGCAATAACAGATTCAAGAAAGTGGGAATTTATTGTTTTTCTGAACAGAGATCCTCCCACCTGATATTGGGGCAGCATTATGATTTCTTACACAGGCCTGCTTGGCAAAAATGACAGCATATGTCAGATATAATATCATGGAGTTATGCCATGGGAAACTTGACAGGTGTCTTAGCAAAAAGGGAGGATTCTTAACAAAAACAGTGGTATTACAAATGCAAAGTATTTTTCAAGAAACTTGTGATCTTCAAATATTAAGAAAGTAACAAGTGAGCTATCAGTACAATCCTGAAGTGGTCTGATTTCAAAACTCCCTTGGAAATTCCTGGCATGGATTGCTTACATAACTGAACACTGTGCTAAAGGAAGAAAGATACTTGTTTTGATCTGAACAATATTCTACTCTAAGAAAATATATCAACTCAGGTAATTACAAGAAGCGAAATCAGTGTCTAAAGGAATTTATGCTGGCATAATCAAAATTTATGCATTCATTTCATTTCACTAAGTAAAGCTATATATTTGAACTCAAACACTTGGCTGTACAGTTTTTCACATGGTGAAACACATATTTGTACTAGCAATTCCATTGACTTCAGCTGAGCAGCAGAGAAAATTCAGCAGTGTAAATAAGATTTGCACAGTCTAGTCCTAGGCAATTTCATTCCAAACTGTTATTACAAACCAGCTAAAAAGACTTTTGGCAAGTGAGAAAAATTTTATTTAAACAGCCAGTTTGTATATTAAAAAAAAAAAAGTTTTCGTCCCTTGTCCACTTAACCTGAAGCTTATTCATGTGTAATTTTCCTCACAGTCCAAAATGCTTATTGAATCTGCTTGTTCACTAGTGCGGATCGCTTCACATGAGGAGAGAGTATAATTCTGAAATAAACTACAATACCTTGTATCAGTTATTATTATTGACGTACATTTTTAAAATTGGTGTCTATTTTTAAAACTGAGAAGTTTAGCTTTGTCTGAAAAGCTTGAAACTAATTTGTCTTTGAATTTGCCGCCTCATTTTCATATAACAATTCTGTAGATGTGTTCTGACTTACATGCTAGAAAAAAAACCCTGAAAGCTAAGCATAAAACAGTTATAAGTTATAGCTCAGAGAAAGAAAAAAGATCCAGAAATACATTACATAAGGGAGAAAGACTGAGGTCTAAGTGATCACTGACAAGCCCAATGAAAAATATATGGAGTTCACCCTCTTATACCAGAGTGACTTTTTTTTTTTTTTAATTTGTTTATTTGTTGCTCAAACCTATGAAGGCAACTGAAGACTTTATAGTCTGACATCAACGGATCCACACAGAGGGAGAAGGGCATTAAACTTAGCAGAGCCAGAAGGACCATGTACCTTCTGGTACGTCTGCAAACAATGGAGGTGCCTGAGTCCCCCACAAGTCTCCCCTCTTGGCGATGTCTGCGACAGGGCACCAAAGAAAAGCAAGAGTGAGTCAAGGAGTGGGATTCATCTCACCTACAGTTTGTAAGTTTTGGGCACCTGTACCTGAGCTAGTCTGCTAGCTCCTTGTAAAGTTATTGGCAGAATATTGGCAGCAATGAAGGGTCACTCATCTGACATCTTTCAAGATGATATGAGCTGTCCTCAGAGGCTGCATAGTTGTCTCTGTTGAGTACAAGGGAGTCCATGGTAGCCCAAACTTAACTACCTAATATTTGAACACGCTAATTAAACCACACAAATACAACTACAACTGGTCATAGAAGCTCCCTCTTCAAACATTTATTCAGAGATTTCAGTTGGAGGTATGATCTAGACTCATAACAATACTAGATCTGGCAAATGCTTACAGGAGTCAGGAATATACGAGTTTAAAAATCTGATGTTTAAGTCATGACATAAACATCAATCAAGTAACATTACAAGAAAAGAAAAAACATTGCATAAAAATAGATTAAAATTGTTTGACTTTTACAGAAAAATTATTCAAAGTAAGTTCACACAGCTTGACACTGTTTTCAAACAACAATCAAAATTACCTTTTAATTTTATTTGAAAGCAGTTCAAGTTTGAGAATAAGAAATATTTTATCACAGAACTTTAAGAAGTATTTAGGTCTTTCTGAGCCTTGAAACCTTAAGTAACTATTTACATAAGAAAGAAGGATATCAATTTTTTTTTCTGAATTCCAACAAATCAAAGAATTTCTTTACAGTAATGACAAATAAGAAACTTGAGATGCAAAATGTAGGGTGGGAATAAATTATAACATATCCCTTCAAAACCTACGTATCAGGCTTCATTTGATGACTCAGATACTATGCAATTATTTTAAAGTCGCTTATGTTGGTTTCTGTAATCCTAAGGGATGTCATTATAGGGAATAATCGTGCTAAAAAACCTTTCTATAAGCCATTATCATTAATTAAAATACAACCAAATTAGAACATGAATATGACTTTTCAGTTAATCTAAAAATACATTCAGTAAGAGTGAATGCTTATATGTGCATTCCAACAAGTATAAAACCCACGATAAGTACTATTGCAAGTGTTGCTGTGATGCTGTATAAGTCTGACTGTCAAAATAAAGATCAGAAAATCAATTAGTCCAAAGTTTCTACCTGAAAGACAACTCACTAGTCTTCTCCACTGTTCTCCCTTTAAATAGAATTTTTACATATTAGAACTGTGCCATCTAAGAATGTAACCTGCCAACTCTTTCTTAGCTCAAGAGTTTTAACTCAGAAATGGAAATGAGCATTCCTTTTACTTTTCTCCCTTTGACACAGTTCATCCATATTTGACACAATCTGCTCAATCAAACCACTGCTAAAAACCTCTATAATTTTGATGTGAAAAATCTGATTAAGCTGGCAACATAGGAAGAATAGGGTATCCACAATCACATTCAACAACCAAGCTGACTTTACTCTATTTGTCAGATACTTAGGGCAAAAGTGGCATTCGATTTCCTCTTGTAGAGCTCCAAGTCTTCACTGGTGCTTAACAAATAATAAGAATTTCTACATAAGTGTATGTCATAACATGCAAGTGCAGAAACTTCCAAAATATTTGGAGCCAAAGTTAGTTTAGCGTTGACAAATAAGTTATTTTCTTCACTTCTTCCCTAATGCACTGAGAGTATGGTTTATGTAATACTAAAAACACAAGGGAGAATAGCTTGCATAACACTAAAAAACATTCCTCAAAAATAAGAGTAAACAAATAAAAGTGTCAAGAATTTATAGTTCTCCAAATTTCTGCTTTTGAAAGATGAAGAAATTAAATACCAAAAAAATTCAAATTGAGCACATTTTGCACCTTTTGCCTACCAATCACTGGTTTAGTTTATAACCAGTTAGCAAATACTCAACCATTTTCTGTCTATAAAAGACAGTTGGGGATTTCCAAACAGTTTTCAGTGGGGAGATACTACTCTATCCGGAAGTACTGAAAGAATTCTTCTCTTTATCAACTGAAGAATTCAGCTAATGTTATTTGAAAAAAACAACCCTTCCCCCCAAAACCTACTTCATCTTCTCCCAAGAAACCCTCTTCAGAACAGCTTTGGGGCTGGGGAAGCCCAGGAAGCTTGCAAAGGATGTCTGTTGCAGTATTAACCACAAATGTAAATGTCTTCTTAAAAGAGTGTATGGGTTTGATAAAGAAAATAGAAATATTTAGTTAAGGCTGTGAAAGCTACTGGGTAGCTGATGCAACTGAGTAGATGCAACAAACTGCCACATAGGCTACAGGAATACTAAGAAAATATAAAGTTCATTTAAGCAAAGACGACATTAGCATTCCATTGACAATGTTTTACTTCATTTCAGCAGTTTTGTCTGACAAGGTTTCAGACAGAGTGTAATATCTCTCAGACCTGTCAACCCTGAAAAGCAGCTCCACTGACAGGAATCACCATAAATTGTCTTTTCAATTGTATGAGGGCCTTATTTGCTCACTTTGACTGAAGTGATTTTATGCCTGCATATTATTAACAGAGCTCTCTATCTAACTTGCTTTCTGTGTTATTTAGCACATTAGATCTTCATTTTTTTCTTTTGCAAGCTATGCCTCTTGAATAACAATATATGTTCCTTGATGGGAGAACATGTCCTTAGACAGAGCACCTGCCAACATGAAAACTAAGATGCCAGGATATTCTATTTGCAGCCTTTAAGCAGTTCTCCATTGCTTCCTCTCTCTCCTTATTGTCTCTGCAACTTTCCAATTTCTTTTGCCCCTCCTTTTTCAATCTTCAGTGTTTCTCACAATCTGAAGGTTAGCATCCAATATAAAATATTAAACACCAGCAGTAAGATTAAAGCTCTTATGCATAATGCAGCATGTTACACAGAGCTAGTCTTTCTATACATTCTGATACCCAGAGACAAGAGCCAGCTGAAGAAAATATAGATTACAAAAACATAATGCTATGCTTATTTCAAACACTTTTTCCTCTTCATGAAACTTGTAAGAGTTACAAATTTACCCCAGTTATCTCTAAAAGAAAATCTATATCCTTCTCCTCTGCCTTAAATGATATTTCCACCCTGCAGCAGGTGTTCATGAGTCTAATTCTGCACTGCGAGTGGGGCTGACACTGCACAGGGCAAATACATTTCTTGTGCTCACCGTGCTCATCTCTCCACTGGTGCTCAAGATCTGAGAGAAGGCAAGGTGATTTTCCCTCCTGCTTTCTACATAGCAGACACTAGCTGATATGGGTCCTCCTTTTGAAATGGCCCTCTGCAAGCAGAAGTCCTGTCTCTTGTGGGGAGAAACAAACTCACCCATAAAAGCAGCATTGGCTTGGCGAGTAGCTGCTTTCTCCCCTATATTTGAAACATTTAGGTAGTGAGGGGAAAAAAAAAAGAAATCAGGCAAACAATTTTTTTTTGGACACAGAACTTTTGAAAAAAAGCCCTTTCTTTATTTTGCTCATGCTTACAATAGCACATAGCTGCCATAACCTGCTGGATTACTTTGAGCACTAACTTAGTTTCAACAAGAAAAATATCTTCACATACAGAATTGGTCTACTGTAAGGTTTACTCTGATTTTTCACTTACAATGGATATTTCTTGGAACAATACTACACATTTTTTCCAGTTAATAGTTCCTCTTATTCAGAGGATTATCCACTAAAATTCACAACTAGAAGAATAGTTGACATTACCACACCAAAATCTCTAATAGAAATTTAAAATGCAATATATCATAATACTCAAGTCATATTTTTTTCTGTCCAGCAGCACAGTTAAAGCTAAAACAAGAACAACATTTTTTACTTTACAATGCCTATTTAATGTTGCTTACATCCAGGCTCCACTGTATGCCAGAACCAGTGAAGTCATCTTTGTTTATCTGGAGCAATTATATACATATAAGCTTAAAGGGTTACAGGCAAGTTCAAAACAAACTATTAATTACTGACTAGCAGCAGCTTAAAAGCACATTTGCAGAACTAGAACAGAAAAGTCCATTCATTTACTATAGCAGTTCACTCCTCAGCTGCATTGAGCACAGGAAAGAAGGGCTGCACATTAGTGTGGCTAATGCACAGTATCTGAAATTAGATCCCTGCAGGTTTCTTTCACCAATATTTGGAGAAGATTGGAACACACTGCCATAGAGCACTGAATACCATTTCTAATTATCTTATGTAGCTCTTTGTGTTTAATGAAACAATGCAATTGTTAAAGCTAGTTGTGGACCAATGTGAAGAATCCTTAAAAACTAAGGGAATATTGATGACTGAGGATTTGTATCATTTACTCATTTTAGCTGTATGCCCCTCTATAATCTAAAAATATTGAACTTTTTCCAATTATTCAATAATATACTTTCTAAAGGATAACATTATTAATGTAACATTCCTGCAACATCTGTGTTTTTTTGAAGATAACTTTTCAGTCTAAGTTTTTAGAGTTTTTTAATTGAAATCTTTAAAGAAAATTTTATTATTTTGGATTACCTATAGTAAGATAACATTACCTCTATGCTTTTGAAGAAGAATGAAACATTTAAAGTTATCTTTAAAATGAAATTGCAAATGTTGTTGGAATAGAAAAAAAGTTCTGCATTCTTTCTTTCCTGCGCCTGTTTTTTTCTTTTTTTGCCAATTTACAGCATTCTTCTCTGAATAAACCCATTAATTAAAATTTCTCAAGTATTTGATTGATTCACCTTTACTATCACCTTTCCCAAGCACCGTGGCATATCTGAAGTTCTTGTTAGAGGTGTTTCTTATTCTTTTTTCATAAACAGGTTTTAAGCTTGCAGCTTGAGTGAACTTTAGGAGCATGAGCCAATCCAAAACCACAGAATGGTCGAGGTTGGAAGGCACCTCTGGAGATCCTCAAGTTCAACCCCCCTGCTTAAAAAAGGGCAAGTAGAGCAGGTTTTGCATTGCAGTGTCCAGCCGGGTTTTGAATATCTCCAAGAGCAGAAACTCCACAGCCTCTCTTGGCAACCTGTTCCAGTGTTGAACCTCCCTCACACTAAGAGAGTGTTTTCTCATGTTTAAATGGAATTTCACGTGTTTCAGTTTGTACCTACCGTGCCTTCACTTGTAGAAGTTAGGAGGGCTATCTCCTGAAACACATCTATTCCTATTACTGCCTTTGCTGAGCTGATCTAGATACCCATCAGTCTGAAGCTGTTTGGGACCCAAGTACTATGCATCACTGTACTTTATGCCCCTTAGGGATACGCCGTTCATGGTCTGCACTTACATAAATCACTTTGAACTTTATGGGGTTCATCTGAAAAATGCAAAATGAGATTTTGACTCTTCGATTTGTATCTTTCCTAGTAGCCCACCAATCAGAGAAGTTTCCTAAGAAATAGGAGACGTGGGGTGTGAAACCCACATGGGCTCAAGGCAGTCTCAACGTATTCTGTGCAAGAGCACTGTTCCCCCCCTTGCTGGAGCTGGATCACAGCACCACAAAAATACAATAGGAGATATGAAAGAGTGCAGGCAAAGGGAAGCAAAATGTTTAAATGGGCATTTTCAATTCTTTTCTCAGAGCCAGATGCACGGAGCATCACAATAAGTACATCTCTCCTTGATTAGGGCCTCTGCTTTGCTATTTTTTTTTTTTTTTTTTACTTTTTGTACTGCTGTACAGTTTATATCAATTTTACTTTGCATATTGGTTGAAAGCCTGTTTAGCAGGCCTAGACTGTCAGCAAAATTTACTAAATGTGCACCATGCAGAATCCAGGATGCATACATCAATCTACATATTTTATCATAATGGAATGAATATCAATGCAAAATATATGAGGCAAAACAATTGACTAGATGCGATGCCAGTGTCTATGATAGAACATTCACTCAAGTTTTGCTTACTTTCATTTTTTTTAATGCTGCATTATTTATGTTGTAAATATGTTAACTATATTGGTTGGCAGAAAACAACACTTCACGATATTCCAAAACTAACCGTGAAGGAGGATGTTGCATGCTTTCTCTGTTCTCTGTGAATCGAGCTTTTGATTTTTTGTTTGTTTTGTTTTCTATTGTTGTTCTCTTGTGGTAATTTGATCAACTTAAGCTTCTAAAAAAAAAAAAATCAAGTTGGCTCTTCTTTTTATTTGTGCCACGACCATTTTCCTCAGTCTCTTTAAGATAATATTATGAATCAGAAAAAGCTCAAACATTAACCATCCCTGAAAACACTATCTTACTGAAGTTGATTAGATTTGGTTTTATTTTTTTTCTTGGGAGAGTGCTGACATTTTGGCAATATGGTGAATTTACCATCATCTGTAAGATTCTGTATTTGTTGAACAGCACAATGATTAGATCAAGGTATTGTAAATTTGTGTATATGCTCTACGGTCAGAATTCATCAACATGAAAGTTTAAGTTTTTATGAATTTTATAATCCAGATTTAAATTTGTATCTCTGTAACTTTTGGGTTTCCAGGAAATTACTTAAATTTCAGAGATTTCTTGAACATCCCTTCTCCACCATCAGACAGGTAAATTTTGTTTTAGTCAAGAAATAATGACAGGCTTTTAAAATGATTGATCTATTTCTTATTTGTAAAAATTATCACAGGCCTGGAGTACGTCCTAACTAGTCATTATCTTCAGGGAAATGAATGCACATAGAAAGTTCATATTTATATTACTAAGGTTTCAGCAGTTTTAGGAGGGAAGGTGGGAATAAAAAAACACCATTGCTCCTGGGGCAGGTTCTTACCTAGTGAAAAATTGCCATTATTATACCAACATTATGCCAGGTGAGTGTCTGCCATTCAAAATTCTTTTTTATTTCATGGTTGATATAAGCTTTACATTTCTGCCTCACCCTCAAACGTCTAAATAAGTATATTTCTGAATGAGGTTTTTTAAATGCTTGCCCATCTGATATTATTTTTTCTTTCTTTTTCTTCTTATAAACACAAATTAAAATATTTTATCTGCAGAAATTAAAGTGTCTCACTTTCTTTAACCTTCAACATGAAAGACTGTAACATATTTGTTTGATATCAGGACCTTCTTCTCTTCCTTGTCTCAGAGCACCCAGTTTGTCCCAGTTCTTCCTTTTAAGAAGAAAGAATGGAATTGACATCTGCGTGAGCATGTGTGATATATCTTGTTCTGTTCTTATATCTGTGGGTTCTTTTAAGTGGGTTCTTTTGCAAACATAAGCTTTTTTCTTCTTTTTAATTTCTTAATGGATGAGCTGTGATTCAGATAGACTTATCTCAAGTCTTGTTCCCTGTACTAAGCTTGACTGACCCTTTGTGAGTTCAGTATGAAGTGTCTACCTAGGAAACAGGAGGCTAAAGCTCACAAGATTTGATTTGTTTATTGATTTAAACATAGTACAAAAATCCACATAATCACAGATATGCTATTAGATATATCTTTTCCTTTGAACTTTTCTTAAGTTCAAAATCAGCTGATTTTCCTCTGTCATTTCTTCAGTTTTGCTGAATCTAATATACTTCTTGTGTTTGGCCATCTCTACAATACATTGAGAACTAAATCTACTTGGAATTATTTAACACCGAAGTAAAAATTTCAAGGCAAATAACTTTTTTTAAAAAAAAATCTTATGGCTTTCTAAAGTTTATTCCCGCAATAAAAATAGTAAAAAAGGCTTCTTTCCTTGGCTAAAAACAACTAATATATCTGTCTACATTTGCTCTCTCTTCCACTTGTATTTTCACTTTGTTTATGGGATTTTTCCCATTAGTACAGTGCTCTCATGATGGTTTTAAAGAGCATATATTGACCATGTCGTGGATAGCCCGAATCTTAGAAGTTTCTTTTCCATTTTCTAACTGGAAGGATATTTACTCATATATATACCAGAAAAAATTCTATTTTGAAACTCCCATCAATCTGTAGTAACTTCATCATATTTTTGAGATATTTTAAGAACTTTCCACTTTGAAGTCAAGATTATTTATCCAGCTCCTTAGCAGTACATTTTTTTTTCCAGAGGTGACACCATATTTTATTAACTTACAAGGTCTATTTTGCTACTCAGTTTACTTAATCCAACTACATCCCCTCACCCAAGTTTTGATATTTTACTTTCATCTCTACACTTTTACATTCTTCTGTCAGAAAGAGTGCATTACATGCCATATTAATACATATTCAAATCCATGCATATTTTCTCTGCTTTTCTAGCAGAATAAGGAAGCTCATGGAGTTCATTCTCTGGAAGAAAACTCTCAGTTCAAATGAGTCACACTCCAAACAAAACTCCCTTCTGAGGGGGGAGGTTTCCCTACGACTTTATTTTTGGATGGTCACTGAAAGCTCATGAAATAATGTTGTCTTCAGAGAGCAAGATACAGAAAGCAGTAGTAATTCCATTCCTATATAGTCTTTCCTATAGCCTTGCTCTTGCAGACCTCTGTTTGAAACAAACTTTGTACGTGCACCTCTACAGTGCCACCAAGCCACCTCAACACAACACACCAAGTGAGCTACTACAGGCTATTTCTCAGCCAGACAGTGCATTGGGCTGATGCAGTGGACCTCTGAGGTCATTGGATATTTCTTCAACACAGGACAGTTCCAAGTAGACTCAACTCTGTGTGATACAAGCCTAAAAGATCAGGATCAAGTGCATCAAGTGCACTTGTGAAAATCAGAAGCAGTCCTGATAGTATACACAAGCCAGACATCTCTTATTATTTATATAATATCAGAAGATTTCATTGAATAAACCAAGGAAATGATAATACCTCTATATTCAGAAAAAAAAAAATCATAGCTAACAATACAGACTAGGTTATGATTGGTTCCTTAAAACTAGCATTTTCTAGTATGAATGTTAAACATTATTAGATACCTGTTTCTAATTTATTTCCTTTACAGCAAGACTATAGTCTAAACTATAGTCAAACCAATTAGGAGGCAGGGCATCATGTAAGACTGACAATAGTTTGGGGAGAATATATTTCATAAATTCTTATCTGAATGTTGCTTATTTCCTTTGGCCTTTGACAACATCAGTAAGTCTTGCTTTCTCACTTTTCTGGGTGATAAAATTGAGGTAGTGCTTCCCTAACATGTTAGAGATGAAGGTTACTTATTGTTTACACAGTGCTTTAAACTTGCAGAGGACCACATAGATTTTAAGTCATCAAAGATTTACAAACATAATTTACATAATTTACTTGAAAAAAACTTTTTTCATTGTTGCTTAAAAGTTGTATTCTCTCATGCCTGAATGTATAATGGATTAGAAAGAAATAACCCTTATGAGTACATATATATGATAAGAATGAAGACAACAGTATCAGGAGAGTACTGATAGGACTGATTCATTATCAGATCCTGATCTCTGCCATATATATGAGTATATTGCATGTTTTGCACTGACTCATCAATAGCAATATAGTGTTACATCAATTATTGTTTTTCAGACTTGTTAGATTTGAAGAGATCCAGACATATATTTGGGGAAATAGTTCTCTATATGTACAATGAGACAAGAAGAATGAGAAGATTACTTAAGCAATGAAAGGGCATGATTTTATGATTTTAAATTGCAAATGTGTTATAGCCATTGTAACTGTTCTAGATGTTACCTATATCTTTTCAGAGGAAAAGGAAGAGTGCATGGTATGAGGTTTGCTTGTAAATAAATGCATCACAGAAATAGTTATTCAAATTTGAATGTGAAAGCTTTTGGCACTCTTCACACAAGGCTGACAAGGCAGCCCATTAAGCGATGGGGCTGTGTGTGTATATATATATATATGACACAAACAAACCAAAGAACTGCAGAACAGATAAAAAGCAAAAGTGTTCAGCACTAATACCCTCAATGATAGATACTGCTTCACAGGCCGTGAAGCAGAAGCAGTAGAAGGCGGCCCTGTAGAGAGCAGGCAAGGAGCAGTTCATAAATGTACTAAAGTGCATTTTCCCCCTCAGACTTTCCAGTAATTACTAGCTGAACAACATCAGGAATGATTACTTCTTCCCTTACAAGAAAAAGAATGTACGTAGTTTGATGAGAATGTGGACATACAGTATTGTTAAGCTCAGAGTTTATTATGATCATTTGTTTTTTTGACCCCAACTGTTTGTACTTACCAGCATTCAGCAGCAGACTCAATGTTCCTGCAACACAAAGCATTAGATATTTCTGTCACTAAGGCCTTTGTTGGCCAGAACAACAGAAAATTTACCTATCACTTATGATTTTGCATATTAAACATGTTTCTCTGAAACATGGCATTCATAATAAAAATTCTCATTTTTACTTGCATCCATTTCCTCATTGCAAGGAGATGCCAGAGCAAAGAATAAAACTAAAACAAGGAAAACATGCTTTCCTTTTTAGTCACTCAAACTTTTCAGAAGATAGAAACACTGAAAACAAAGCTGGGTAAAATAAGTGTGGTAACCTTCTTTTCTCAACTAGTCCTCTAAAAAGGTAAGTGCAGATTTGTATGAAACATCCAGTGTATTAAAAGCCTCTGCAGCAGAGTTAAATGTGAAATTGAAAGAGACCACCAACAATTTGTTTTTGAAGAGAGAATATTAGAAAAGTGTTGAAAACAATCTGAAATAAAACCTGCAATTTCCCTTACTTGTGGATTATTCCTGTGTAAGGACTGACCTGAGCTAATGCCAAGACTTGATTAATTTCAAATTTGGAAAATTAAACTCCAAATAAAAATAACTTTTATTGTAAATAATTGCTAAGAGTCAAAAAGTATAAAAATAGCCAACTATTTTGCATATTTTCAGACAATTTTACTGATATCAAACCTATGACACTAAAATTTAAACATTCCAAAACCCTTAACTTCTACTGTATTACAAGTGAAATGATTACCGCTAGGTGACAAAATATAAAAAGTCATTTATATACAAACTACAGAAAGAGAAAGCACACAGAATGAGTTGCTATTCACATAAATAATATATCTGGCTATATAGAAAGATAGATTTTTAGATGTAGGAAAACGACTAAAATAGCTATTACATCTTTGTGATTTTCAAAGTCAGTGTTTCCATTTTGTAATTCATATATTTGAGTTCTTATTTTGTTTTATGTATGAGATATACATACAGGAAACTGAGTCTCAGACCGAGTTCTTTATAAACTGTACATCTTCATTTGCAACATTAGCTACAGGATCTCTATTATGACCTTGCTTAAAACTTTGCTGTTTATTGGTTTTGCCTACATACAGCGATTCATTAATTATTCTGAAGGGTAGAAGAAAGGACAGAATCAACTTCATCCCCCCATATGTGTGTTGCCTTACATAATTAAAAGCAGTAAATCACCAGTTCTGAGAAGAATACAAACTACCACTTTGAATGTACTCAGCAGACAAAAATGCTTTCTAAAAAGTCACCATTGTTACATAATTATTTCAGAATTACATTATCTTACAGATTTACATGTCTTAACATGATTTAGAAAATATATAGACTAACGTTTGTTCTATTTTTTTCCAAACTGACCCTTTAACAACTTGTTGTTGAGCAATATATAAAAATTTCCAATGAAAGATTCTTCATTTCCATTTTTTGTCTTAAGAGCTAACAAGTTTTCCCTAATACCTATCTTCGTGCAACATATGCTAAGTCTTTTTGTCTCATAATATAGAACATAAATGATTACTTCCTATTTAAATAATAACCTTTCTTTCACAAAACAGTGTTCTATCTCCTTTGAACTGCCTCTTTTCTAAATTAAACAAGTTCTTCAAATTTTCATAATTGGTCAAACTTTTCTAGCCTATTATTCTTCTTGCCGTACCCCGGACTCCAATTTGTCTAGATCTTTCTGCAGAGTGTTGTGGTCACTAGACATATTGCTCCAACTAAATACTGCTATTGTTAGAATGAAATCATCCTGAGGAAAAAATAAGAAAAAATTTCAGACTAATTCACTGTAATTTAAATGTAAGTATTTCTAAAGCCTTCTAAGATTTTACCTAGAGCAAATAAAAAAAACTCTAAGATTTTATAACTTTAAAAAGTTCTGAAAAATACATTTTTTATACCTATAAATGGAGAAAGACTTTATTCTAAGCAATCAAAACCAGCTTATTATGAACCACTACAAATCATTTAGCTCCAGATAATTGTGCTACAATGTAAAAACATATAACAGGTAATATTAATTAGTTTGATTATGAATCCCTTTTCTATTATTTAGGAAAAATACTTCACAAACAGAATGTACAAAACCTGGAACCATAAAATATATCAGTGTGAGCACCAACTGCAACTATTTTTTTACATTTGTACCACTTTAAATTAGTAGGTTTAATTAGGTCAGGCTGGGTCTGAGAATGCTAGCTTTTTACTTTGCCTATCCATTTTCATTTGTAATCATTTATTCTTTTCAAATAAA
The DNA here is from genome assembly GCF_036370855.1 of Dromaius novaehollandiae. NCBI lineage: Eukaryota > Metazoa > Chordata > Aves > Casuariiformes > Dromaiidae > Dromaius > Dromaius novaehollandiae. Next base: position 43,370,864 of record NC_088099.1, on the reverse strand, counting down.
TTAAAAGTTATAGTATCAAAACGATGAAAATGTTATCAACTATCATAAGTTCTGTATTGACATATCCTATCAGGAGATTAAACATGCAGAGAATCCAAGATGGCCCACTGATATAATATCTGGTAATTTAATTAACATTTCTACTTAAACAAGAATTTACATCTTCATATATGATTACACTTAGTTTTTACTAATCACCGCAACAAAGGTAATGAATTATCTTTCTGGTGGTCAAATAACTAAGCAACTTTTAAAACAGCATTAAAATGATAATAAAGCCTCAATCCCACCACCTATCGGTAGCAACCAGATGCCACTTGTCAAACATTCTACTATAAAGCAAGGATAGAGTTGAACAAATCACTCTCAGAATTCAAACTACAGAGTGATAAAACTAGCTCAAGGTTTCTCAGCAGTGTGGCCAAAACTAAGTTCTCCTGCCCAAAGATAAGAGGCTTGAACAGAGCCTGAACAGAGCTGAAAAAGAAAAGACTGGAGCTAAGACAAAGCCAGAAGCAAGCAAGACCTGCTTCCCAGGAAGCCAGCAAGAAAGTGGAAACTTCTGCCACCAGAAGGAGCTGCCTGTCTGCCTTTCCCTGTGGTACGTCCCAGCCTCTCCTGATGCTGCAGCTGGGTTTATGGGCTTGGCGTCCCCACGTTCTCCTACAGCAAAAGCCATCTTCAGCAGTCTGCAGTCCCAGGGTCTTCCTACCTTGCCTACAGATTGGATCCATCCCCAGAGTAACTGCCCATCTTCTGCTCTTAGTCAATACACTAGAAAAAAATCTTTCAGCTAAGGACTAGCAGTGAGTGCATGTTATTTGAGAAGAGGTGAAGGGATGGCTTTCTTTTAACTCCCTTCTAGATACTAGGCATCAGTAGAACGACCTCACATGGTAGAGTGGAAAAGAACCAAAACCCATTTCTCTACACCTTGATTCTTGAATCTTCCTTGATTGTTGCTACCATTGTTCCCTTCATACAATAATTATATCTTTAGGTGACACTTCATTTAGGTCTGCTAAATAAAATTTCAGTTTGATCACTTAATGTTCTTTAACATGCATGTACATGAGAAACTCAATTCAGGCTTAAAATACTTTTAAAAAAGTATGCACTCTAATATATTACAATGGAGAAAACTTAAAAAATGCAGTTTACTTAGAGGAAAGAAACTAACCTACTCAGGACATTCACTTTAAAAGCAAATATTCTGTTTTGGGGATTTTTTTTTTAATCGTCATGAAAGGCAGATGCAAGTCTTGCAGTGCAGCCATGCACCTTTCATTTTTCAGTGGCTTGGACTCCACAGCAGAACAGAAATTTCTCTTTCTCCTCTAAATAAAGGCTTGAAGTTGCTCTTATTTGTTAGATTTCTAAATGTCCAGGACTGATGATGTTATGCCTTTGCTGTTACTCTGATACTTTTCCCCCTTAGTTGGAATTTCTTTTTAATTCCTGAATATTTATGCCCATCTTCAAACTCTATATGCAGAAATACCGCCTCAGCACTGTATTTTTTAATTATGTCACAACAAAAATATCAACCCAATGGTTGCTTTTGGTTTATATAGTTTTCCGATTAAATTGATTTAACTTGGAGAATAATCTAAAAAAAAGAATGATGGATTCATGTAGAAAGGAAACTTATTAAAGCTTAGACACTGTTGTTCTTATTAGTGATATCTGAATACTATATTTGGTAAACAATTAAAGTTTTCTTATTGAAGTAATTATCGCTTTAAGATAAATATGTTTGGACAAGTATAGAGATCAACTCCAGCTGAATTTCTCTCAGTTGAAATCAAGATTAAGTGAGCCAGAGCTGTAAAAAACTGCTTACTTAGGCTTGCACAGTAAGAGACACGAAAGCAGACATGCAAAAGATACCCCATAGGAGTTTTAGATTTGGTTAAGGTTTATTACAAATACAAATACAAATACTTCCAGAGGAATTCGACTTGTGTATGTTTCCATGCTAATATCTTGCCCATACTCTGTGTTTCTAAATGGTTATTTTCATGGTTTCAACACTATGATATGTGAACACATTTGAAAAAATGTGGCACAAACTAACAAACTTATGGAAACTACAGATTGTGTTAATCTTGTAATATTTCTAAAGACTACAGTTTTCAAAACAAGCTTTTTTGCCAACACTAGTTTATTATTTCTGATGTGGGAAGACACAAGCATTAAAAACTATGAGACAGTAGAAATCAAGCAGATTCACAAGGAGAAAATAAATTAGGTTTCTGGGTGGTAAAATATGACTGAACTGCAGTACAACATACATGCTACAGCTCAGCTGAAACAGCACAGAAACAGAAATACAGAATGAAGAGATTATTTTAAATGAAAAGGATGGAAACAATCAAATACAGAAAAAACATACCTGTTTAGTTAAACTACACATATTCCACATTCCACTTCCAAATGTTTCTTTCTTCCTCAAACACAAAATCCTGCCGCACTTTTGAGAAATGTATCAAAACATGAGTTTTCTACATTCAATTACTTGTTGCAGAGAATGCAATTTTATTTTCTTCTTGTCCTTACTAGTTGAAAAGTAAAATCATACTGCGCTTGAATAATGCATTGCTCTTACCTGTCTTGAAAAGCTGTCTTGCCATTTGTTCAGGAATACCTTGATCCGATGTCTACATCAAATCATCTAATGTTCTTGCAAATGAAACCTTGTATTAGGGGAGAAACTCTCATTTCTATTACTTTTTATACAAAAAAATATAGATGACAGATCCTTTTACAAGGCAGCCTAGAGTGACTAGTTCTTGTCATAATGTTGTCATAGTGACAGTGACATCAGTATACTTCATGACAATCAGTACAGCAATTTATCTGGAGAAAACATCAATGTTGATTCCCAAGTGTATTTTGTATTGATCTCCCTTTCCAGTTTCATTAAATTATTTATTTTTGCAATAATCCTTAATTCAAATGATACTTTTCTAAATTCTTCAAGTTGTAAACAGCCTTGTTTAAAAAAAAAAAAAAGGAAAGAATGGAACAAAGTTTGATTCCAAAATTTCTTTAGACAAATTAAAATCTCAAACGGTTATTTATTAGCATAATAAAGAGACCTTCTTCGGCCGATTCTGTTCTTATAATCCTTTTTTATGTGACATGGAGCTGCTGGCAGTGTAAAGTACTATACATAGACACACGCAGTAAAAGGAGCAGAAAACGGCTTTCTAGAAAGAAGTGATATATTCTGAATTTTAACTTCATTTTTAGTTGAAGTATTTCCTAGCAAAACACGTGTCATGGTAATTCCTCACATCATTATAGCATTTAAAGGCCTGTTTTCAACACGCAACTTGTCACCTTTCTAAAACATACCATTTTTTCAGTCAGTAATTGCTACATGACAGATATTCATGTGAAGTTCCTGAAACAGAAGGCCTATATTGCCTATTTTTGTCCGAGAATGCCACCCCTAAAGTTAAGTGAAGGCTGTAGTTCACTTTCCCACCCATCTAATCTTTGTGCTATTTGAAATCTGCCAAGGTAATAAATTAGTGTTAATGGTGATATTTTCTTTTGATAATAGAAATAAATTTTAAATATAGGTGATATACTTTGATGTTGATTTCAAACATTTTCTTCAAATGCTATGACTTTTAAAGATTGCTGTCTGAGGCTAACACTCTTGCACAAACTACTGAAAACAGATTGAATCCTGAACCAGACCACTTTTTTTCATGTTTTTTCCACATATTAAGTGAAAATTAACCCAATACACCTCTCCAGTTTCTTAGGAAAGAGGAAATACCTTTGTACCAGTATATAAGTCCAACATGTTCCCATATCTTGAATATTCCATGTATTTGTGGTAACTACTCTTTGAAATAAAAGACATGTTGAATAAGGAAAAGTACAGAGAAGTAAGATAACTTTTAGGTAAGTGTCATATCATTTAATATTAGCCACATTAAAGTTAGGTCTCTAGTTGAAGCTAGTCATCTATGTTAGGTGTAACCTGCCAGAGCAATTCATTCTGTCATCTCAACACCTATGTTAGCTGGGATCACTCATCCTTTGGAGGTGGCTCTTTCTCCCCATCAACCTACTGAGTTACTCCAAACTGGCATCTTGCTTATCTTGAGTCTTTTACAGGCTAAAAGAATCCCTTTATAGATAAATATGGGTTCATATATACCAAGCAATAGATGGCATCCAATCAAATGATTGGTGGGTTTGGGGGTGGGGGAAGGGGAAGGGGACAGAAAACTTACACCTGGTAATGAACCAAAGAGTTGAATATTGCCTGAGGCTATGAAGCTCAGAATATAGATTGGTTCACAAAGGAATGAGGTTCATTAGTAGCTACTCACAGCTGGTCAAGTCACATGCTCTTTCTCAGAAAGTCCCTAAATTGATGATTGCTAAAAGTTGAGAAGATAAACTAGAATGAATTGCACTATACCCCTCCTGTTCTTATACTTTACTTTACTACTAGTGGCCAATGACAGAGAAAAAGTACAGAATGAAAAGGACCCTTGATATTACCTACTATTTTTCTTAATTGGGATGATACCATTAAATTCAGCCAAGAACTAAAAGATTGTAGCCATGTGTGTCTCTAATTAAAAAAATGTGACTGATCAGTGAGCTGGAAGTGTGAGAACTATCTCATTTCCATTCATCTCTTTGAATTGATTTTTAATTCCTCCAAATGGAAAGGTGGAGGGGGAAGGAAAATGGAACAAAGTGGAATCTTTGATTTATGGTTAGGTATATTTTTAAAAGAATCCTCTCATCTAGACAAATCTGTTTTATATAAAGATACAGAGAAAGATCTGAGTTGAAGTACATAGGTTACTACATTTTCTTTCAAGATTATACAGAGCGGAAAGGCTATCTTTTATTTTGAAATTTAATTACCTCACTATGTGATAAATAAGAATTAAGCTCTTCACTACCAGCAGCAGTTAATGGGAGGCCTGACTGCCTCTGGCACTTTGAAAATATCCCTAAATGATTATATCGTAGGCCTTAAAAAGTTTGACCAAAACCGTATTATAAAGGATGAGTAATAGATGAAAGTTCTTTGTACTCTTGAGTTGGTACTTGACACAAAGCCAGGTCACTTCATATCATAGTATGTATATATACCTTAAGGAGAAAAACAACTTTACTGATTCAACCATGCAAAGTGGGAATAAGTACTCTAGACTATGGTGTATTAAGGACCCAAAATAAAGAAAGCACATTTTATTTCCTTATGAAGTCAACTTAAAGGAAAAGCATTTTATTACTTAACATGTTTTTGAATGTCTGGGTTGCAAACTTTTTAAAATAATATTATGAACATTGGAAGATTTTAATAGTCAATTTTAATGATGGTCCTCACAACTGATGTCTTCATGAGGGGATTACTCATCCAAGAGGCCAATAGCAAAGAGACAGCATCTACCAGCTGCTCCACTTAATCATGTGACGCTAAATTCTTTATGCATATAGCCATATAAGAAATTGTTCCTTTACAGAACAATAAAAGACAGAGATTCAGTACTGACCTGAAATCATTCTGTGACTAACTGCTTTAAAAGTCAGATTAGCTTATTTTGTTTCAAATATCACCATGGTGTTTAATTTTTCTACAAACTAATATTCACATAATTTTTGTGAAACAGAGAAGAAAACTTTAAAAGTTCAAGGAAACTGAAACCCTTAATTTCCCTGAATTTTCACTGATACCTTAATAATTCAATATTTATAATCTCTTCCTCACAGAAACCACTTACTTTCTATGCAACGAGCACATCCAAATGTATTTGTTCAGAATAAATCATATTAGTGAACACCAAGAAAATTTGATTTAAATAGTCTCACAGAAATAGCAGAAAGCAATCCCTGGCACTAGACCAATGGAGAAAAAAAAAAAAAAAAAGCACCCACTTTTTAAAGCAACATTAGTATTTAGCCTGGCACCAAAAATCCTTCAGCTTAGAAAAACATATGGCAACTTCTATCGAACTAAAAACACGAGCTCCCAAATTTTTATCATCAGGAGATGTTTTAGGTCCTTTTGTCCATAAGAACTGGTCTGGAAACCACTGCACTAAGTGAGAAAACATTCAAGTACTAAAATAAAAGCAAGTGTAGTGCAACAGAGTTCCTATTCTCATTTAAATCCAAAAGTAGTTCTCTCGCTAGCCATTTTTTGGGCTACTATTCATGCATTGGGATAAAGAAAAAACATTTATCCCAGGTTTTCTAATTCTAAACAACTAAAATTTTGCTCTCTCAAAAAACACCCTGGAGGATCACAGACTTGGTATAGTCTTGCAATAAATAAGTGTGATGAAAATACATCTAATTTTTTAGTTTTACTGGCATTAAGAATTTAAAAATCCATCTTTGCATTACAAAGTGCATACAGGCTTCTTTTGTATTGTTAATTCTGTTTTAAATACACAGTTGTTGCAAGATGACCTTTCTGAATGAAGAATATATTTTGCTCATAGCACGGAATAAGAGTGACTACTTGCAAAGAATGAAGTTAACAAGTAAGTTAGTTTAGAGAGAGATGTATGAATCTGAATTACAACCACAGTAATTAATTTATTCTAAATGAACATACATTTAGTTGTGATCCAATTTAAACTGTAACATTTAAAATTAAATCATTAAAAATTATTTGACTAAGAGGGTCAGATTTTTGTTGCTCTCCTTATGGTGCTGGTATGCAACAAAATACCATTGACAAAGAGTTTGATTCCTTGCAGTCATAGCACTTTTGGAAGATTTTTTTGTGCTATACTGACTTTAATATTCATTCCCTGTTTATTGATCAAATGAAAGATCGGAGTAACTAATACCAAAGCACTCAGAGACAGACTACTTCGTAGTCCAGCAGCAGTTCTTTAGCAGTAATAGTGCTCTCAGCTTGGTTGCCCTTGTGCAGGGAACAGATAGACTACCAAGAACTCTGCATATAAGCAGACGTGAAAGTTCAGGACAGGTATCTCAAACTTTAAATAAGGGTCCTCCTGACAATACCTCATGTTCACGAAACATGCTATATGGAAGGAGCCTGAGACACTGGAAAGAGGTAAGACTGACAGGCAGTATAAGACAAGGCTTTCTCTTGAAGCATCATCCTCTAAATAGAGGGCTGAAAGGATGGAGCCTTTTGTTCAGTCTGATCTGCCAGTATTTGGACTGATGGTCAAGCATGAATTTCCTACTGAAAATCTGTAAGCAGAGTACTCAAGAAGAGAAAGTCTGTAATGTTTCTTTACTGCTGTTTTGTTCAAGCATGAACAACAGAATATACAGATCACACTGGTGACTGTTTTTCCTACACTAAGTGCTAGTTGTAAGCTATTGATCTATCCTTTCAATTATACTGTAATGTGCTACACACTACAGTTTTTCTGCACACTCTGGCCTCAGTGTATGCATTACAATGAGTGCTATTAACACAGGTGGAACTGACCTCAGAAGTTTACTTTTTCTATGTTCTGATGACCTCAGATATGACTTCAGATATCTCAGGACATGTTTTCTTCAGCTCTTTCAAAAGGCAACTTTTCTTTTTTTTTTTTAAACTGAATATCACTGTTATTTGAATTTTAATTAAGTTTATAAGGCTTTCATTCTCAGTGCTGTTTTTGTTAATGTGCATACGTACAGAAATCTAGATTGCAATTTGTGTCTTCCTCCCAAAGTATTTCACAGGAAAATTAAGCATTATCCTCTTGTATCCTACTAGCTGCATGGATAAAAACAATATTTGTGCCTACATGGATGCTAGGGTAGTAAAATGTAAACGGGCCAGAGAAAGGGGCCAGTCTTGTCTGCTCTCCCCAAATGCTCCCACCCACTGCTTCAGGCAGAGGCAGAAGTCTGGACTGCACAAACCTGCGTCATGAGGGCATTTCCTATGTCTTCACGCTAATAGGAAAACATCAGCTTTGATAATGCTATTTGCCTCAAGGATATTGTTTTTTGTGCTCTGTAATTAATTCAGAAACTTTAAGCATTCTTTGTGTATTTATTAAGATAATTACGTATGGCAGTTCACCCTTTGCTGCAGTCTGTATTACAGTCAAGAACAAAAACCTTTTCCCAGAAGCATGCCATTTATAGCCTATACTTTGCTAACGTTATAAATCTGCACAGTGGTTTGTTACGAACTACTAGAATTAATCAGGTTTCCTGGTTTTCAGTGATGCAAATCATATTTGCTGCAAGCCTGCAGCGTGCATGCTTTTGTTGCAAATACCTGTTTTAGTGTTTTGTAGCACTTATGCTCTGCTGCCAAAGAAATGAAGGGCAGCCATCTGAGCAGCAAAGAAAGATAAAGAAAATACAGTTTATTTTTCAGAGAGTAGATTGTACTCATTGCAGAGAACAACTGAAAAGATGCTTCTATGAGGGTAGAGTGTTCCTGCTTTGCAACCTCTCAGGACAACACCAGCCTGAAGGAGGAAGAATCAGTTACCAAGGGCAATAGTGATGGAATAATTTTGTCAAATAGTTAGCAATTCAGTTCATAACTGCTATCCTCTTGTTTTTATTGATGAAGTGGTTTGTAGCTTCTGATTGCAGCACTTCATTTTGAAGTGTTAAATAAAAAAGTGGAGTAACACAAAGTGAAGGAGGCAGAATTAAACTTAAAAAAGGATGAAGGTGAAGTCCATAAAATGGATCTCTCTTTACCAGGAAAGCCAGCTCAATCAAGTCATGTGTTCTTCTTAAGTGATAGTAGCTCATCTCAATACCTATATTGTTCAGTGTGATTCAATTTACGCTTTATGGAAATGTAGACGTCACACTTTTTTATTTTAAAAACTGGCTTAAGTTTCTTTTATATCCACTGTGGCCCTACATAGTTGCACCAACAGACCTTTCCTATTCAGAAATAATTATAAGAAAAAAAGAATGAATTTGCTGAACAGTTATTTTTAAATAAAATTTATCAAACTACAAATGAACTTTCCTCCCCTTTGTAGATCATTTACTGAAATAGAATACATTCTGTGATTTTGAGCTATCTGCACAGGTGGAAATAAAAGTATTTTGAAGCTTTTTATTTCTGATAATTCAAAATGAGCTTTATCTTAAAACTATGAACTTTGTATTTCTGCAGAAAAAACATTTACGAATATTTGAAAATTCATCTCATGAGCGTATCATATATAATTACTTAATCAAGCCAATAGAAAACTCAAGTAATTATAGAATGCTCTAACCTACCTAAAGTGACTGGACAGAATGATGGGGTAGCATTTAGGGTAATTTATTCAAGGTCAAGTGTATGGGACTGAATATCTTAAACTACTACAGAACTGATAGCGAAGAAGATATTTAAACACAAAGCCCAGCCTAACATCCTACTGTGATCATGAAAATAAACGAAGTATTAAGATGTAAAATGAGGGACAGGAAATAAAACCAAAATTAATATGTTAAGTTAATAAATTATACAATGCTAAATGCCCCAAATAATGTGTCCTTATGAATTACTTACAACAGATACCACAGTAAAACAAAAACAAAACAAAAACAAAAAAAAGCTATCCCAAGATAGACTGCAATTATTGAATACAGACTGAAAAAAACTTTCACATCAAGACAGGACTAAATATATTTGGACTGTTTATTTTAAACAAGGTGATACATCAGAGGACATGAGAAAGAAAGGAGATGAAAAAAATTGTATATAGAAGACTTAAAGCTGCTGTTTACTGTCACATAAAACAGGAGCAGACACTCAAAAGAAATAAGGAAGAGAAATGTTCAGCTTCCCCTTCCCCCCCCGAATTAATAAGTGAAATGGTTTGCTACAATATATGACTTAAGGCAAGACCTCATAGTATTTTAAAAATATATATATACACATAGTAAGAAGCAACACAGTTAACTAGCTAAAACAAGAATTTAGAAGAAAATTGAACCTTGTTGCTTCAACTATTAATTCCTTAAAGTAACTATCTATTATGAAGTATCTTGAAATGGCCAGTATTGTCAATAATGAAATACATTCATCTTTGTTTTGATCAAATATGGCAAGTCTTCAGTTGCCATAGCTGCTAAGTTAACAAATAAGGTTCCAAACTGCACTACGTCACACTGCTTAACGCAACGAAAGCAAGATCCAGGCTTGTGTGTTTACTTACAAACTCCCTCCGGATGTAACTTATGAACTCATATTATCAGTTTGCTTATGAAAGGTTATATATTTGTTTAGAGACTACCTCATTTTGTGTGCCTCCTCATGACTGTGCTGGTAAATCCACCACAGCAGAGATATTATAGAACAAAGCTATAGCTAGCTATTTTTATCTACCAAACAATGGATGTGCAAAGGAGAATGAATACTCTTGCTGAGCAGCCAGTGTAATCGATTCTGCCTGGTGGAAGGTATTTCAGGTTGGTAGAGGAAGGCTCATAAAGCTTGGGACGGAAAAGACTGGCATATTTTCATAGCAGAAGAGTCTGGCCTGAGAGACCAGCCTTGCTAAAGCAAGATGACCTAGACAGAGAGCTAATATTACTGCAGTGGACACCAGTCAGGAATATTCTCAAATGGTGAAGGTATTACTACAGCTAGTTGCATCTTTACAAAGTAAGCATGCATAGGGATACACAGCCACCTAGTGAGTGCAAAGGGTGCTGGTGGAGAGCAGACAACCAGAGCAGTCTAATTCTAATTCTGTTCTGATGAGAGGTAACTACCTTCAGATCTTGGTGGAGTTCAGCAAGTCAGTAACTTGCAGCACCTTCACGCATTTTGTTAAGTATGGAACAAAGTATAATAGCTTATAACATTTCTAGATACAGAAGCACAATATGTAAAAATGAGTATCGTGAGGAGAGAAAATGTAATCAATTTCTGCCCCAAAGATTGTGCTGGGTATCAGAATAACGTTTCTGAAGAGACCATACTTCTTCAGGCAGAGACACTAGCATGCTTAAAGTATCAAGCAGTAAAAATACTGTTTTCATCGCATGCATCTAAACAAACATATATTTTATGAGCAGTTGCAACAGTAAAAGGATATCAAAGTGACACAGGTGCACGAGTTTGAAAACTAAAAAAGATAAAACCAAAGTTAAATAGGACTGAACCTATCAGTATTTAAAGAATTCACAATAGATCTACTGAAGGTTCAGAAACATGACTGAGTTACTCTGCTGACTTAGAGGGACTGACTACACGTACTATTCTGCCTCCTGCCAAATCCAAGGCAAAAAGACTCATTTACAGAATAAATTAACAGGCTCATAGCACATGCACATAGTGGACTACTGCATCTTAATTAAGTGGGTTGTTTACTAAACCATGAGTAATCCTTGAAAATCCTGAGGGATTACCCCCGCACTTCCCAGATTGTAATCTCTGGTGTGAAGACATATCTAAGTACTTGTGTCCATGTAGTCTAGATTAATCCAGATGAATATAATAGATAACACTTCAGAACTGGTTGAGAAACTAATCTTGGTAGATATCAAGTTCATTTTCAAGCTGGAAAGCTTTGCTGAATGGAATTCCTTATAGAGCTGTCCCAGATTTGATTCTGCTCAATATTTTTATTAACAGTCAATAAAAGCAGAGTATTCAGTAGTGATAAATTTCACCATCATCCAATGACTTGGATAATAGAAAAATTATTTTGCTCAAATTTGCAGACAACACCATGCTAAAATAGGCTTAAGACTTGCTGCAGGACATTTTAGACTTCAAAAAATCACACTGATAATTTGAAGAAAACATTCAAAAAAAAATTTGCTTGAGACAATTTCAGATGCATATATTTCTGCCCAGATACTGATAGGAAAGAACTGCTCAGGTAGCAGTTCTGCATCTTATTGACAGCTGTGATGAAACAGAGGATTTGAACTAACTGGGAACTAGTTTACAGAATATGGATATGAAGTGTTCTGGAAGCAGAGATACAAGCTACAGAAGAAAGTAAACATGCTTACTTGTTTACTTACTTCTCATTCTGAGCTATAAGGTATACTTTCTTCCCACTGCTCAGCACAAAGCACCAAGAAAGTGAATTTGCTCCTAAAAAAAAAAAAAAAAAAAAAAAAAAAAAAAAAAATTCTATCCAGACAATGGGGGTAGGATTTTAAACTATCCCAAGCTGGTTCCAAAACTATGCCTAACCACAGTCTTTGCTCACCTAAAAAGCAGATATTCAGCAGGAACATTTCTATGAAGGTATATTCATCTCAGCTAGGCAGCTATTCCATAAGAAAGGGTTCATCTAGGACACAGCTAATTTCATTTGGCAAAAAGCTATTGTGACCTTTAATTGCACATTAACACCTCTGATTTGAGCTGATGACCATTTCCTGGATATCTTTCTGAGACACAGTGCTAGCTATGAGTAATTCCTGACCTTTAACCACTGCATTAACACCTCTAATTTTAAATGAGAGAGCAATTAAGCCACAAGCTCTTCCTTATGAAGTGGCTTATGTGACTATTATTTGGCTGGTCTACTACAGAATATGCATTCCCTTTAAGATGGGAAGGAAAATGATTTCCTGAGGCTTTTATAATTTATATCCTGCAGAAGTTGCTCTGACTGTGTATGTTTTATACACCTATAGCTAGACAGGTTACGTCTACACTCTATCTTGCCTTCTGAAATAACAGTAGTACCTCGCAATGCTGCTTGTATGCGTTGCTACTCATCACGTTTATTTGTGTTCCTTGTGAGTGTAAAGTCACAGCCTGCAACCAAACTATCGTAGGCCACTGTGGGTGGGTACTGTCGAATCCCACAGACTAAGCAAGTTAAGGTTGGCAAGTTCGTACATGACACAGCTGGGAGACACTAATATTTCACAGGTGTAATTTTCTACCTTCTTGCAAGCAAAACTTCTGGACTACCTTCTTACATAGAGCTATAAGCTTTAAACTTGAAGCTACTCAAGGAATACATAAATTACAGTCCCTCTGACATAAGACTACCGCTGACTTACTCAAAGCCTAAATTATACACAAACTGTGTATCTATGCCAAGAGCTGAGTCGTCCTGGTAACACATTACTGCAATTCTGTAGAACAGCCTAGGTCTGCACACCTAGTGTTACAAGACAACCCTGAGAAGCTCAGAAAGAATGTTTGAAGTAGGTAGATTTGGATAACTTCTGTCTTAGGCAGAATTTGCTTAGCATAAGTAGCCGCACACTTGCTTAGCATAAGTAGCTAAATTTGCTGAAGCCTTAGGCCGCGCTCCCAGTTGGTTAAGAAAAGGCCTCAGAGCTGGTGCAGGCTGGAAAGATAAGGGAGGTACAAGCAGTCTGCATTCCTGTGCCCCACTCTCCGAAAGGGAGGATGCCAAGGCTGAGAAATAAGGCCTGTTTGGGCGCCAAGACCTTGGGAAGTAAAAAGCTTCCTCTCACTGTTAAAACAGTGATGATTAAGGGGTCTGGATTATGTCTTCTTCCTCAGGGCCTTGGAAGATAACACCTACTGACCCAGCTGGGGCAGTGTTAATTAATTGATCAGGACCTTGAGAAGCAGGGGTGCTACCTGAAAAGTTGGGGGGGGGGGGGTGTGCTTGATTTGTGGGAAACCACTGAGCACCCAGGCTTGCGCAACTCTGAAATAAATAAATAAATGTCTCTCCTGAGTGTGTAATTATTGGCTTATTGCACACCGGGCAACGAATCCGCTTTTCGGACAACACTAGCAGAGCTGGAAGCCGCAAAAGCTTAAATCTCAAAACCAGCTAGAAAAAGGTGTTGCAATAGCTTTCATCTCCCATTCAAGCAGAAACGTCTTTCTTGCCTAGAAACACAAAATACTGTCTTGGTTGTCTTCTTTTTTTCTATCTGCCACAAGTCTCTGGCAGACATCCAGCATAGGCTGAAGCCCCTTAGTCTTCTATTCTGAAGGCTCTTTCGGGGCTTGTTTAGTAACTGGTTTGGGAGGTTGTTTGTTTGTTTGTTTGTTTTCCTCCTTTCTTCTGATAAAGACCTCTCTGGCAAATCCATTTTCATAAGCAGGAATTATAAACACTGCCATATTCAGTTAAAAGGAGTCCACTTCTTACAAGCTTCAGCTGTAACAACTCTACATATAACAGTTTCAACTATAACAAATAATTACAATTAAAGGAGAATACAAAGTTTATAGGCATTTTACCTTGCAAGAGCCAGTGTTAATGTCTCAAACATTGTCGCAAAACAAGTTTTTGTAAGCAAGTTCTGCATGGCAGTGGCAGGCCATGAAGGAGGCGTGCAAAAAACCATGGCACAGGGCTGCCCCTGCCCAGGAGAAGCTTCTGGAACCCAGCAGGGCAGCGCAGTTGGGCAATGCAGATGTGTGTGGGGGAGCTGCGCGGGAGTGCACCCAGTCCTGCTTTCTGATTGGCCCTGACATCACAACGTTGGGGGCAGAGACCACCAGAGGCCCTGAGAAGCCCCTGGACCATTTCTGGAAGGTTCCAGGAGAGTGGACTGCACATGACACAACCACTAGCCATGTGCCCAGTGTTAAGGAAGCTATTGAACTGAAACTGTCTAGAGGTAGTCACTTAGCACAGCTTGCATAAAACTTGCCTAGCGTGAGTAGCTAAATTTGCTAAGCCTTAGGCCCCGCTCAGATAACAGGAGGAGCTTTCACCTAGTTCAGTAAGAAAGGGCCCCAGAGCCGCTTGGAGCTGGAAGGATAAGGAAGTTACAAGCAGTCTGTGTTCCTGTGTCTCACACTCTGAAAGGGAGAATGTCCAAACTTTGAAATAAGGCCTGTGCAGGGCATCAGGACCTTGAGAAACAAAGCCTCCTCTCACTGCTGGGGCAGTGTTAATTGTTGTGGTCTGGAATTACCACTTCCTGGACAGGACCTTGAGAGACAGCGGTGGGACCCAACAAGGAACGAAGACACATCCATCAGCAGAAACCACAACAGTAAAGATAAGGAAAGAAACAGCCCACTAGGGACAGTGATGAGACCCAATAAGGAGCAGGAGACCCCAGACCTGAATATTACTATTGGTCTGAACTACCACGTGAGGGGTGGAGAACTTAGACTGAAAAGTTATAATTGCCCGGGAATTTCTTTGTTCAGGTTCCCTCCTCGGAGGCACCCAGTTCGAGCTGTAATTACTGTATGTGGGCCCACCACCACCATCATCGACACCACGGGATCCAAGGGTGGTGACTATCTCTTCCTCTTTCGCTCCTTTTCTCTCTTTGTTTCTTCTTATAAACATTTCAGTAGAACCCGTGGCAGACCGTTTACACTTTCCAGGTTCAGGTTGCCTCCAAGTTAATGTTGTTTCTAAGTTTGTGTTAATGAGTAAAGCAGGTAACTGATTGTTTGGTGTTGTTTCACCTTAATTTAGCCCAAGGGAATCATGAAACCTGGATCTCTAGCACCCTGGGTCATAGCAGACCTGTAACAGGCAAAACCAATTTATTTTTCAGCAGAATTGTCCTCCCCTGTTGTGGCGGACAGATGAATGAATTTTTTGCCTTAAATATTTCTTGGTGCATGGGGTGCAGGCAGGCCACAACCCCGAACAAACCATCTGTCCCTGGCGGAAACAGGACTGGGCTGCTGCGACCCCCCGAGATGGTCTCCCTGCGACCACCCAGGACACACCAAGCCTGCACTGAATGAGACCACAGTTGGGCAGAGACTTTGGGATCTGGACTGTAAATTATTGTCTGTTTTTAGCACAACTTCTATAAAACCTGCTTGGCATGAGTGGCTAAATTTGCTGAAGCCTTAGGCCGCACTCCCTAGTACAGTGAGAAAGGGCCCCAGAGCTGCTGCAGGCGGGAATGATAAGGGAGTTACCAGCAATTTGCGTTCCTGTGCACTGCTGAAACAGTGCTAATTGCTGGAGTTATCACCTTCTTTGTCAGGACCTTGAGAGCTAATGGCTGGACCCAAGAATGGAGACAACACCTGTCAGCAGAAACGGCAACAGTAAATGGCCTACCTAGGGACAGTGATGAGACCCAATAAGGAGCAGGAGACCCCAAACCCAAATATTACTATTGGTCTGAACTACCACGTGAGGGGTGGGAAAACTTAAACTGAAAAAGCTATAATTACCGAGGGATTTCTTTGTTTGGGCTCTCGCCCCCTCTCTCGTCCCTCGTCCCTCGCTCCTCGTCCCTCGTCGGAGGCACCCAGCTTGAGCTGTGATTTGAACGGAGTCAGCGGAACATCATCGGCCTCGGAGTGGTGGTTGCTAGCTTCCTCTCTCCTTTTCCAACTTTCTCTATCTTTTCCCCTTACCCTTGTTCTGTTCCCCTCTTCCCTTCGCCTCCCCTTCGCTTTTCCCCCACCTTTTCTCTCCACTTCCTGGAAAGTAAAGTTAAAAGGTTGTACAATATTTGACCAGATTTAGCGTCTTAATCTCGTCCTTGGGATCGTAACGAAACCCTCCCGATATTGGATCGGGACACCTGTGAAGACAAGTCTACAGTTATACCCATTCCCCACCTAACCTTTTCTCATAATAAGGCCGAGAAACCTGCTCTCCCATCGAGGCAGACTGAGTATCTGTGCAAGCTTCAGCTGATCACCATCAGCACTCCTGAGCTCCCACTCCTTCATGGGATCTCCCCCTCCCCAGCCCTTCAGTGAGCTGCTTTTTGAAGCCTCATCTTGTGACATGCTGTTTTTCTCCACAAGTAATAAAGACTACTGATTTTGGTTGCTTCAATTTTCATGCATATATCAGTTATAAATTATTAATAAGGATACTCAATTCAGTGGTGTCTTGATCTGGATAACTAATTTAGCTCCAGGGGCCATTATTATGCCTGTAGGCTTCAAACACCTACATTAATTTGTGGAGCTTTTAATGGCTTAATTACAGTTCCACAGAGAATAAAACACAAAGCCTTTGCTTCTCAATGCCCAGACCTGGTCGCACCACCAGATCACCTTGGTTTTTTGCTAGCCTATTGCAAGACAGAGATATTGAAACTAGTACTATGGAAATTGTTGCTTTCAGTTCAAAATATGTTGACCTGCTCATCTGCACAAATAAAAAGGACATAACTGCATTATTCAAGCCAGTTATAGCAATTCCAAAAAGCATCATATGGCAAACCTCATTTTCAGCCCTTTTATTCACAAGTTTTAGGATCCGAGAGATTATTAAAATGAAACAAGAAACAAAACAGGCCTAGTTTCTGCTCCCCTCCTATACTCTCTTCCTCAACTTTAGCCCAATTTATACATGTTTTCTGTCAGCTTTTTGCCTTCTTTCCTGTTCACCACTGTCATCGTACACTTTGTTTTCGTCAGTCTCTCTGCCCTTCTCTGACTGTAGCTAAGTAGCTTTCTCCAGTTCCAACATCCTATCAAAGACGTGTCCCAAATACTTATTACGTTTGTACATCTGCATTGCCAAAGCACTGACAGCATGCTGGTTTGAAGCCCAGAGAGCCTGTAGAAGATTTCCCAGGCACTTTCTCTGTTTCCCAGCTTAAATCATTGATACCCTGTTTCTGGTCATAAGAAGTTGAAGGCAACGCCTGTTTTATTCAGAAAGGGTCTGAAGGCCATTCCTTAACCGCAGTCATTCGTAGGCCTGAATGTTAAGAGAGGTTAGGGCAAATAGTTCCTGCCATCCTTCTCCTTCCAGTGCACTTAGTCATGCGGCTGCTTATATATAAATACGCAGCAAGGCTGCATATATGTTAATCTGGTCAAAGCATTAAAAACTTGTGAACAGCTACAGAGACAAAGCTGGGGGGATTGAAGGCTGCCTTTGTACTCTGTCCCATCACTGTAATGCCACTGGCATGCCGAGTGCTTTTATTCCCCTCCCCTCCAGTGCTGCCAATGGCGATGAAGCATCTTTTTTTCACAGAGTTCCTAATTCCAAAAAAGCACTGCTAAAATGCAAAGAGATATTAAAGAACTGAAAATGTCCCTAACTCTTACACTGAACTCTGAGGAGTATGCCAGTAACCTCAAACCAGAATTGGTTTATACCTGACGGGTGTCAGACAATTTGTCAGCAGAGGAGAAACAGCTATAACTGCCCGAAGGCAGAAGAACGTGGCTTTTACTAAAGCTGTTCCCTCTATTCACTAAATTCCTTTCACCTACTCAGTCCAGTGCTTGCTGTTAACAATATATTGCTGCCTGACTTCCACAATACAGGAATTTTAGCTTCATATCAGATGAAAACAGAAATACTTTTTAGCCTGGTTCCTAAGAAAATGATGTTTGTACAACCATGCATCTCTATATGTATCTGTTTCTTCCCTTTCTCCTAACTGAATTCACTGTTTCATTTCCACCAGTTTTTCAAAGGATTAGAAACCCTAATAGTATTATGTCCTTAAATATTTTGTGAAATATATGGTTGGTTAGAGGAGCAAAAACTTACAAAAGCCTCCCACTGAGCTCAACTCTTATTAGGCAACAGAGAGACAAAGAGGGTATGAAAACTTCAACCAAAGGGGGAAAAAAACACCCTTTAATTGTAGTTTTCACTATATTAACATGAGAGAGTTCAACTGGGAGACAGATTCTTATGAAACCATGCTTAATTCATTCTGTTGCTGACAGAACTGTTGATGCCTCTGTGCTGCGACACCTAGCATAGAAAAATGCTTTGGTCACAGTGAAGGGTGCTTTAGAGGCTCTCAACCTTTCTGACAAATATTGTTCTCACAATGCAAATACTTCATGCTTTCTAATTCAGC
Source organism: Dromaius novaehollandiae (assembly GCF_036370855.1). NCBI lineage: Eukaryota > Metazoa > Chordata > Aves > Casuariiformes > Dromaiidae > Dromaius > Dromaius novaehollandiae. The sequence goes on along the minus strand of NC_088099.1, from coordinate 43,352,186 downwards.
TCTTTGAAATCAAATTTCAGGGTAAAAATCGTTCCAGAGGAAAAAGAAAGGCAAATGCAAGAACGTCAGTGAGTGGAAATATGAAGTTAAAAAAAGTTAAGCAAAGAAAACCAATAACCAGTAAACTGCAATTCAAAATTATTTCCTTCGGCTTAGAAAACTTAAAGATAAATTCTGTTTGGTACTTTCTTGAGGTTATTGAAAATAAAATTTAAGTAAACTTTTGATTTTACTAATGAAATGGATGCACTCCTTCTGGTCATAAAAGCCTTAATGCTGCTATTTCTTGTGGAGATAGTGTTCTTTCTTGTATATTTGTGCCATCTGACCTTATAATTTAAGCCAAAATATGTAAGAGAAACTATCTCCCAGCAGAAATTCAGTTAAGCCTTGCTATTGAATGAAATAACATATATATATATGCAATGTCAGGTTATTTGGGCTAACTCTAAATTACACAACACTGATTTTTGTATCATGCTTTTTGAAACATCTTTAAAACTGATTATTTAGACTGCATGTATATTAATATATTTCACTTCCAAGTATAATATGCAGTAAGTTATAATCTCTTTACATTTGCCATGTAGGTGATCCAGATACATACTTTAACTTACCCCTGAAATTTTGTTTTTGATTATGTCTTAGTTTTCCTCAAGTTTCTAAAAATGTGGCCTCTTGTTTGATGAGATGTGACTCATTTTTGGGGGGTGGGGGAGGGGTACTTTAGAATTTGTGGAGCACTTGCCTATGCAGATGTCTCAACATATTGCTATACAAACCCAATATGAGTTTTAGACTTCTAACAATATGGTACTGGGTTTTTCAGAGAATTGTTTTTAAATTAATAGTTTTCTGTGTAGGTTATTATGTAACTGATATAAATTAATTCCTTATACTCAGTGCTCAAACACTGTGGAAATCTGTGGCTATATTGAGTGTAGCAGCATGCAATTAATGCTATTTACACTGACTATATCAGTATGTGCATACTGGTTCAGTTAAAGGAAGAGGAAAAGAAACAACAAAGAAAGAAATGAAAGGAGCAGAAAGTTAAAGAAGATAGGAAGAGGAAATTGGGAAGGAAGAGGGAAAAAGCATAGCAAGGGAAATAGAATTGTGTATAACATTATATATGTATGTACAAACATTTGTAAGTATATTAGCAATTCCTTCAGATATCTGGTGTTTGAAATAAGACTTTAGAAAGTCACAAGTTCAGCTTGGAACATTTTTGGTTCATCAGTTCCAATTGGTGCAGAAGCTGATCCTATCAATACATCGTTTGTTTGCAGTGGATATTTGTCAATCTAACAATGCTAGGCTAACCCTTGGCAAGTTAAGTTCATCTTTTATTCATGTGTGGACTCTATTGCATTTATTTTACCTAAAATAGGCAAGTCTTTATAGCATCTGTTCTTCATGAACTATATTTGTCCTAACTGATCAGATATCAATGGAGGAACATATGCAGTGTACCTACACACCTGCATCTCTAGAAAGAACATGGTGGAGGCATTTAGTAGTCCCACCTGAAATGCTGAGGTCTGACTTGAAGAAACTAGTAGACTGGATTGTGGTGTCTCACTTGGCAGGACATTGAGAAGAGCTTGCCAGACTGGAACGAAGGACAGTGGCTGGAGACTGCAGTGATCCTGGGGAAAGGGAAAGCTACCTGACATGCTGTGCACAACGCCAAGCACTGTCACTGCCAAAAACAAGCACAGGAATTGGCGAAGATGACAGTATGCTTTGAAAAATGCTCAGGGCTAATTGGGCTTGCTCTGTTTTTCCTTCTATGGAGTCCCTTCTAGGGAAAGAGGGAGAATAGGGGAAAAGATGGTAAGATAATGAGAAATAAAGTTTATGGAAATACAGGGAAGCTGTAAAAAGAAATGATAATGAATAATAAAGAGTCACTGGATATTAGTTATAGATAGCTAAAAGGACAAACTCTGAGGACAAAAATGAACAGGAGAAACAGAACTAATGGAGTCTCAAAAAGAAGAGGATATTGATTTTAAAAGCAAAATATATTTCCCAATAATGAAATTATCTGATCTCACCTAAAACAGGTCTCCAATTCCTTCAAACTCCATGCACAGCTTTCTCTTTTTCTGTATTTAGAGGATCCTTTCTCCAGTTAAGGAGATTTTCTGTGTAATAAGCATCGTATGTGGTGTCAGTATTCTGTTTTGTTATGGGAAAATAAACTGAATGAAACAGACCCTGGAAGGATACACAGCTATGCAAAATCTTAGCTCCTAACTAATAAGGATAAGTTGTTTGATTTTCAAAACTCTTCCACTTAATCATGATTTGAAGGGTTCAGGTGTTAAAGAATCTACTAGCAAATATATTTGGCGTATCTCTGGCAGAGTATTTTAAATACATAATGGTACCGATTAAAGTTTAGAAAACAGAATAGCCTCACTGCCAATAGGAGTTCATCTTGCTTCACCTGCATTCTTTTATGCCTTTGCCTGCTAGGGTAAAAGGCCTTCTTCTAACAGGAAAAGTTATATACTGAACCATACCATCTATTTTCTTTGATAAATAGCTAATGCCCTAGGAGATGCAAACAGTTTTCACAAAGAGAAAGTTTGAGATAGCCTCAGGTTTTGTTAAAAAGAATACATTAATGGAGAAGATGCAATTAGACTTTTTTTTTTTTTTTTAGCGCAATGTTAACTTCTGAAGTGCAGTAGGGATAAATGTAAAATCTGCATTCTTGGTAAGTTCTCTTACCAGCCAAGGAGAAGTTTAATAATGGAGAAATGGAAAGCACCAGCTAGCTGTTTCATTTTTTTATTTGGTGAAAGTCTTGGTGATATTATGTTTGAATTTTGCAGGAGAGAAGACTAACACACTACAGTTACTGAATTTGCTTTATTTTAATCATCTCAGATGGTGCATTCTAAGAGAACAGATGAATCTCTCCCCATCTGTTTCATAATTTATATTTTACTAAAGTGAGATCAATCATGGTAAGATTAACCTGTATTAAAAACTTGGAGTAAATAATAACTGGGTACACTATGTAGATATGCACCTAATTGCAGTCCAAATAGCTAGGAAAAGAGTTGATGCTTACAAGTGAATTTCTGTCCTTCATCTTGTAGAAGAATATGAATATGATTTAGGATATGTTGGCTGTGAACTGCCATGTGATATTCTTTGGTAGCAACAGTCTGAAGGCAAACCTTTGAAAACATAGTTGTGTTTGTCATCTTAGCCTTGCAGACCTTTCAACACAGTAGGCACCCACCCAAGAAATTTCCCAGGAGTACAAACATGTTGAGCATTACTTGTTTGAAAAGATACTCCCTGGCGATGCTACAAGAAGCAGAACACTGTTGGCACCAGAGAGTAATGTGCTTCAGAACTAAAGCAAGGTGACTGCTTCCCCCCGCCCAAAGGACTGAATGCAGTATCTGTGGAAGCGAAGTATGATAGATAGTGTCTGCTCTGTAAGAAGTTCAGCACCATAGTCCCAGGAAAAAGCATTTTTCTTAATCTGTTTATCTGTTTTTGTTTTCCCTCCTTCCCTATCCCAAAGTATCCACAGTAGCAAATCAACCAGTGTTTTATTTTCCTCTAAAGCATATACAAACAGCAAGGCACATAAGAGATGAGCATAAATGCCTATCATTATTGCCATTATAAAACAAGAGTAGTCAATATATACTAGTTCCTTACTGGTGCTACTAAATTATTTATGCAGGAAGTAAGGGTGACATGGATGCTATGAAATTAAAATTAATAGTGCTTAATGTAACATTAATTTTTAATGATTTACATTGCCTGTCAAATTGAAAGAGTACAGACTCTCACAGGCATCTCAATTTGCAAGAGGTAAATGCACGTAGTCCCTGCTGTTTTTAATCAACATACCAGTATCTCTAAAAATTTACCATCACTAAGCTCCATTGGAACAGTGTAGGGACAGGCTTGAAAAGGCAAAGTGAACAAACACGCACACGGTTAGGTACTGTATTAGGTAATTAATTCACTGAAGATATAACTATAAAAAGAAGTATGAAACCTAATTTTCCAGTGTGTCATTCACAAACAGTCTGGGCAAAACAAGCTTGAGTGTGAGAATCAACTTTCCTGATTTTATCTTAGCGTTAAATTTCCCAACTGACTTGGCATGCAATAAATTGTATACGCAAGCAATTAGAAGGACAGAAATAAAATGAAATGGAATTAGAAGCAACAGAAGAAATGATATTTAGTATCCAAATACATTTAAATACCCACTTATCAATCTCAGGAATAAATAGAAATTACGGACTATTTCCTTTAGCTCTCAAGTCCACTCACAAAAAAGAAAAAGAAATCCTGTCAAGCTAGGAGGAAAAAATAAATAAAGAAAAGCTAGACATGGAAATTCCCTTGTGCGTCATCACTAGCTCAGACAGATAGAGAACCAGCCTCATTTACGTAACTCATTCAGCTGACTCAAAGATGATTCATTTACACCTGTGAGATGTAAAATATTTGGTGGTAAATATTTGATAATTGCAACATCCAAATGCCATGAGAGGGGGAAAAAAATAAGAGACCAAATCCTGACCAGCATCATCATTAAAATTTTTAACAAGCATAGGGTTGCAATATGTATTTTGCACTCACAGAGCTAGAGGTTAGGGACTTACATGAGAAACATTCTTGAATTCTAAGCTGCACTTACATGGTTTAAACCCGCAGTTCTCACACCCCAGGCTTTCTCAAGAACCGAGCCTTTGAAATATTCTGAACGAAAGCAACCCTTTTTTCAATTGAAGCTGGGCCTCTGCACTCCAGGAGTACAAAAGGCAAAGCTAGTATGGTTGTACTACACTGCCGAGTTTTGTTGTCTGGGCTTGCCACAGTGCAAAATATTTTTGCGTTTTACATTAGAGTCATTCTGTGTAAATAAAACAAAAGCCCCACAAACGCCAGTAAAAAGAAACCACAAACATACACACCACACACAAATAGCTCTGGGGGCAGAGGTTTCCATGATAACCCTTGGCCAAAAACAGTAGCTCAGTGTTTTTACTGGTTTAGAGAAAAAAAATTGCTTATTTTCTCACCAAGACAAATAAATTCTTATGTCTTGCTGGACAGCAGCCTAGCTTTAACAGTAGTGAAAGACCAGCTCCACCTAATCTTGCCTTGTGGTTATGACATCTCTGGGGACCAAGGATATTTAGATTCAAGCCTCATAAGGTTAAGGAACATCTAGAACAAGCGTCTTTGCTCCATGAATGTCACAGTCCTACAATACTGTACAAAAAGCATCAAGTATTTTCTCCTCTGTCACACCCACTCAGAAGGCACCTCCATATTTAGAATCAAGCAAGGGAAAGGCATAGAAAGGGAAGCCATGGGAGATGCCTGCTGAGGCTTCCCTCTAGACCTGCTGTTCTCTACCCTGTGGCTTTAGCCTGCTTCCTACCTGGACACACCAAGTCATTTTCCAGAGGCTCTTAATTTTTCCTGTAAGTAAAAGAAAAAGATAGTATCCTATTTTTGCCATGTCAAAGCCTCTCTCCATTACCTCCTAAAGAATTTATTTTCCTAAGTTAGGTTCAAGGTCTACAAGGACAATTCAATCAGCTTAATCTTTGATTAGCTGCATGAATGATTACCACTGAATTTGTAACATTTCACTTGTCCAACTGAGCAGGGAAGCCTAGGGGGTGAACTGGATATAACCTAGCTTCAGGTAAAAGGCAACATGCACCCATCAGTTTCCAAATTATATTTGTCTCTTCAGTTCTTCTTTCCTCCGAAGTTTGATCTGACAACAGCAAGAAAGTTACTGGAACAATGACCATGTGGTCCTCTGGGTGACCATTTAGATTTCTCAAGTTTATGGATGAGATTAGTTATTTCTCCAGGTTTTAGTTTCTTCCATTCTAAAGAAAAGCTTATCTAGCCCCCTAAGTTGAAGAATTCAAGCCCTCTAAATTTTATCTCTCTCCCTCCACACACAATCTCTTTCCCACCTTACAATTGTGTGCTCAGTGTTACCGTTCTTACTGAACCCTAAGATAACATGATTGACTGTATTAAGGTGTTTTAATAGGACTGCTTGCTAACCTTGGTTAAGAGAGTCCAACATGGCTGGTTTTTGGACACAGTCTTCTTATAATCTTAATTTCATCAGTAGCCAGTTGAGATTAAAAATTTAATAGCTAAAAAAAAATATTAGTGAAGATACAGAACCAAAAGCTGGAGAATTTGCCAAAGATCATTTTCTCTCATTTCACACATTTTAATTTGAGACTTCAATGCCAAAATATATTACAGGTGCTGAGCCACATGCCTTATTTTCTCTTTAGTGTTAGGCTTACACTAAATATGCTTAGTTCTCAACAAGCTGAGATTAATCCACATACATTTCATCCTGCATCGTTGATCTTTCTCTGAAATCAACAGAAACAGAACATTTAGCACTTTTCATGATGTGGTCCTCTGGCCTTTAAATTTACTATTAAATCAGAAATTAATGTTGAAGACCAAAATCAGTTTCTGCTAAAACAAAAAAACTCCCCACATTTCCTAAAAGGTTATTCTTAGTTATCTATGCTAATGTTTGGAATTTTTAATCCCAATTAAAATGCTTTCAAACAGTGAAACAGTGTTGTTTGATACAGGCATTTTTTGTATAGACAAGTTCCAAATCAGAGGGCAGGTGTTTAGAGGGCAGGTTTAAAGAACTAAAGAAAGATTAAAATGGCAGTGTTTACATCTTGGTAGTGCCCTGAAAACAGACTTACACTGGAATAAATTCAATTAGCTGCCCATGGATAAAAAGAAGAATGACTACAAATAAAAAATCAGATTCAAACAATAGCAGAAGGGCAAGTAAAATGAGGATTAAGATTAAAATACCCACTGGCATATGACGAGTAGGCCAAAGGATTCTTTTTTTTAATCTATTTTCTGATTATTTTAACATACTGTGAGCATAACTGTCAGCCATTGCCATCCCAATATCAAAATTTGGAAATTCATAAACAGAAATAAAGCTATGTTAGCACTGAAGTAGTGCTGTATTGTGGCTTTGTAAAATACACACTTTCTGAGATGAAAAGAATGGTATCTAGGACAAGAATAGAAGATATGTTTTCCATAGTTACCTAAGTAAAGGCTTGAACACCATTCAGATTACTGTGCAACTAATTTTACCTTCAAGTTCACAAACAAATTCCAAGCAGCATAGCTGGTTATAAAGAATATTTCTCTGGAGATGGCTTGTAGAGAATAACTATACTAACGCAAAACAGATCATACTTTTCATCAATAGGAAAAGGTATACTTCCTTTCTTGAACATGCAGATATCACTACACCGATAACAATAGCAAATAGTTTTATTTTTGCTTTCAGTTGTTACAAGGGGGGGTATAACTGAAAACTACTTAAAAAATGATAAGCAAAACCAGAACAAAACAAGTAAACTAAGGGAATGTAGTATTTTAATAGCTCTACTTCAAACACAGACTGCTAATTCAAAATTATTTTATTCCAAGGATGTAGTAGAATAAGGCCAAGAAAAATGAAAGGAGAGTAGATACATGTCTGAACAAAGGAATCTGAAAAACATTAGTGGTCAAACTGCCCAACTGAAAAATACCTAGTGCAACTGTTTGAAACAGTTTGTTTCATTTCTCAGATGTACATTATTAATTTCTATTTCATGATCATTTCTGAACTGGTAGAGGAAAATAGTTTGGTAATAACAATTTAAGTTAATAAGATCATTTAATATCCTATAAACCTTAAATAATACCTTCTGGCATGGAGCAATGCAGTTACCATTAAGAGAAGATTTTTAGCTGAAAACAGCTCTGTGGTGGATAGAGTGTTTTGTTTAGAAATGAAAAATAGAGATTTTTTTCAAAATGCTGAGCTTGTAACAGTACGACAACTATAAGTCAACTGACAAAAGAATTTGAATCCCTGAGATGACCCCTCCTGCCTTTTAAAAGAAAGTGCATTATTTTCTATTCCCCTCCATGGACTTATTTAAGTAACCAAGCATTCCTAGTTTCAAAGATTTGTGAAATCTTTGTGCCTGCTCTTATTTGGGTCACCTTCTTCTCAATCACATATCGAAATCAAAAATCACTTATGAAAACCTTCACCCTCTCTGGACCATGTGTGCTTTATTCAGTTGCAAAAAGATATATTTGTTCTCCAGCATCTATACCCTGGTCTCTTCAGAAGGACCATCATGGTCTCTGAAAGAGAGCAATTAGTTCATTTTGGCACTGTTTCCTGTGGCTGCACTGTCAAGAGATCTCATACGTGCTGGCTCCCTTCCTTCAGGAAGCAGGAAACCCAAATTCAATCCCTCAAGCAAAGAGAACAGTGCGCACTTCTTGCAGAAGAGTTTCTTTTTGGTGCATTAATAGAGGCATCCTCACTCTTCCTTCTACTGAAGCTTTGACATTATACAATGAGAAGAACTGAAAGATATGCTGATCAGAAAATACACAGCGAGTCCCCTGAAGGAGAAGGCTGAACTTTCTTAAGACTTTCATTCTCTAACCCAATGCCTGGAAGAAGTATCTCAGGGAGGTACAGCTCCTAAGACAAATTCTATATTTAGAGAAAAAGGAGGTGGAGGGGGGAATAAAATGAAAGCTTTTTAGTAAATCACCCACCACTTGTTTGTGATTTTTTTTTAAAAAAGTGTTTTCTGTCTTTTGGAGACAAAGGTACTTGAAGGTTTGCTTCTACAAATCTTTACAGAGAAGTTTTCTGTGCTATTCTGTACTGAATAGAGTAGCAGACGCTAAGAAGACAAGAAGAAAACAACACCTTAGTTTTGGGAACAGGAAGGGGAAGATATCATTCAGTCAGGGGAAGCATTCATGCTGATAAACATATAGGTAGTTGTCAAAATTAATATGCAGTTCCACTGAAGATATACAGTTGGTAACAACTAGAAATATTTCAGAAAACAGTTAAATATTTGTTCATGCATTAACTAATTAACTTTAGGCTACAGATAAGGCCAATATTTGATAAATAGGAAAACTAGATCAAAATAAGTCATATTTTTAGGAGTGAAGATAAGGAACCCATGCATTAAAAAGATGCTGAGTAACTCAGACAACCTTTATTTCAAGATTTTTATGATAGTGTAACTTCTCTTGTCTCTGCAGAAAGAGTATTACCTGCATACTAACCAGAGCAACAAATGGTAAGCACATAGGTCCAAAGCCCCTGAAGCACAAATAAAGTCATTAAAATGAGCCTTTCCTTCAGGGAACAGAATTAGATAAATATTTAGAAGCTAATACTGTTGAAAAAAATTATAATTGAATGACAGTAAAGACGGACTGACTACAGCAGGAAGCAACAATCTGTTTTGCTTGGTGGTTTAGAGCCTATTGAGAAAATTTGAAAACTGAATTAAGAGATGAAAGCCTTTGGAAGAACAGTCTTGTAACCACTTTAAAAGAAAAATGAGTTTCATTGCTAATAAAGCAAGCCAGTTTAAAAGAAAAAAAAAGGGAAAAAAGAAAAAGAAAACAATGATTAGAGACTAAAAATATAATCATTGCCCCCTTCCTTATAGAGAGGCAAGAAACATTTATTGTTCATTCCAGCAGCTTTAATTTAAAGCAACCATGAAGGAACATTTTAATACCACGAGCAAGATGGTAAGTTAGACTTGGAAGATCAAAGACTAAAAAAGAGAAAGTATTTGTTTGGCTGTTTGGATTGGGCTCAACATATTAGCCTTCACACAAATGACAGAATTCTATTTCCTTAGTAGGAAAATCCATACAGTTATTTGCCTTAACCTTTAGGGAGGCAAGAGATAATTGGGGGCTGGGGGAAAGAGAGAGGAAAAAGGGGATCTGTTTTTGTTTTTCTAAGAGCCAAGATTTCTTAATTTTTCTGTAGCATTATGGCAAGAAACCCTAGCTTAGAATATGAAACTCATGTCTGTTATAGATATCAGAGAAGAATGTCCTTGCCATTATACATTCTTCATTAATTTACTGTATGAGACCAAGAGTTACCTCAAAGTTCTAAGGGGTTTAAAATATACACACATGTGCACATATACATAAATGCTTTCTTTGAAGTTTCTCCTTAAGAAAGTGTTGTCATTTAATGTAGCATCTATTACACATAGTAGTGCTTATCACCATTGGTGAAGATAAACCACTGTCACAGGAATCAAAAAGCAGAGTTCCTACTACAGTCAGAGAAAGCAGCTTACTTTGATGTTTATCAGACTGTATATCTCACAGTGCCCAAATAACGGGATTTTCTGCTCCACATAGGCAGAAGTTTCGGTATATCCAAAGATGAAACTATAAATTAGTACATGTAAGTAACAAAACCCTTCTTCAGTAGTTACCATTCCTCCTTCACAGAAGGAAATGCCAGCTGCTTTACTTTTCTTTTATGAATAATGATGCCAACAGTGAGACAAGACTTGCATTTAGCCTGTATTAATGTCTAAAAATAGATTTGACCACTATTTCATATGTTCTTATTCCCATTTCAGGTCAGAACCTTATTTAACCATGCTATGTAGTAAGCTGGATAATAATGTCACAAGGAGAATTATTTTAAATGGCCATCTCTTCCCCCCCATTTCAGAATGTGGGAGGAATCAAACTTGAATTAAACATAAAGGGAAAAGGTAGGTGAGGTGAGCAGGAAGAGGCAGCAACGTCTCTGCTCAGTAGGCTTCCATGGCAACCACAGCTAACACAACAAATTGTCACGGATGTTCACGTTGAGTATTTCTGCATTAAGCATGCATTCTTCAGCATACAAACACAAAAAGCATGCAGGAGACAGATTAGTAGCAGCCCAGCATGACAAATGGTCATTCAATGCTAAAAGGCATTTCAGAAGTGGCAGAGATCCATGGGATTTGACTGTTTCCCTTGGACTTTGCCTTCACATACTTGGCAAGCAATGTCAGCAACCTTCTGATAAGCTGCTATCCAAGTAGGTGAACCTACATAGCTTTTTCATACCAATTCCAGTTTGTTGTTTCTGTTATTTCCAGTTTGTTTTTTCATCTCTTCCACTCCTAGTGATAAAGAAACTGTTTTCAGTCTTAATTTTTACCCAACACTCTGAGGCAGAGTAAAGAGCCCTTTGGCCTTTATTGTATTAACTTATATTGGAATACTGCTTCTCAAAGGTGAGAGAAGAATTCTTAAAAGCATGTTTTTTCATGTTCTTGTCTAAGCAGGACAGGCCATGGAACGCAGAAGCAGGTTGCGCATATCCACAGGCTGCAGGTATGCCCAGCTTTGTGGCAGGTAACAAAAGGCGGCACAAGCAAGAAACGCACTTTCCTGAGCTTTAGCCATTTCAACATGTAGAAATTTATATAGGATTAGAAGGAGAAAGCAGCAGCTTCATACAACCCCTCCTTTTTGATGGCATCAGAAATTAAAGCTAAAGAGTTAATCCCTTTTCTGAAGGAGATGACTTTTTAGGCAATGTCCAAGATTAGCCCTCACAGGTCTTATTTTCAAGAAGTATGCAACCCTGCGAAACTGAGAAAGAAATAGCTCTGAAGTGATAAAGAAATACATTATTTTTATACATTTTCTACCTTAAAACTCTTGACCAGTTTAACAACTTCAGTTATAGGGACACTTATTCCTGAACTTGCAACTACTCAAATCTAGAAAATAACCAACTTTACGCCCAAAACAACAAAAATGATTGCCATATGAAAGTCACAACTATCTTTAATGGTGGGGGGGGGGGGGTACCTACTACTGGCCACCATTATAGGAATGGCATAAGACAGGACAGTTACACAGCAATACTTCCCAACTAACTGGAGGCTGGAAGAGTTATTTGATTTTCAGGAATGTCTTGAGGCAGAGATATTTATATTTAACAACAGCTAACGAGATTGTTAAAATGAATTTTTTATTCCATAAATTTGTTCAGTTGCTTTTTGGATCTGTGAAACTTTCAGCATTCAGAGTAGTCAAGGCATGCTGCATTACAAAGTCCACAGGGCAATGCATTATTAAGGCAAGTACAACTACTACTACAAACTGGGGCAGGGTGGGGGAAGAGGGCACAGCTGTAAGTAGTAGTATGTAGTAACGTAGCACCCTTACCCTTTTAGGCAGTCGACTGCCTATTTAAACATGCAGAAGTCCCTTCAAAAAGCAAAACCACTAGCATAGTAGCATCTTTTAAGACCTCAGACAGTAACAGAAGTTATGACCATCTACACAGTAGATGAAAATTTCCAGTTTAAACTTGTGAAGGAGATGCTGTTCTTGCCTACAGTCTACTGAAGCAAAGCTTTAAGGTTTGAGTTTGTGCTTGACACTCAATGTACAATCTGTACTTTGAATGTTTCATACAAAACTTTACTCACCAAGTACTTTACTTAAATCACATGTAACATAATTGCTATTTACATTTCTTACCTTTCATGCCCCAATAATTCCTGTTCTACACAGGGTCACCACCTTCTTTTCCACATTACATTTAAAAAACAAAACAAAAAACCACCCAAAACATAGAAATTCTCCTTCCTCCCTCTATCCCTCTATACTTCCTGCCAGGAGGAGTTATTTTAAAGGGTTGCTTCTCCTGCACTGTACAATCACCTGAGCGCATCGCTTCCAGGAGAGGAAAGAGAAGGAAAAAAAAGAAAAAAAGTTCAAGCCTCAGGCTACAGTTGTACTATTGGACCAGTAAACACTAAGCATTATTTAAATTATAGTTGCTGGAAAGTATCAGTGTTATTTCTGGGAGATTTGTAACCTAATGAATGACAGTAATTTTGTTATCAGTCCACAACCACACATATGATTTATGTTCTGTAGAATGATAGTCCGTAATAGAAATCTCACTAAAACCAAACATTAATAAACTCTGGATTATGATTGCCAGAAACCAGACACTAAATTGACATCAAACCAGCAACTTTATAAGTAGAAGCAAAAGGGATTATTGTGTAATTTTCTATCCGCCAAAACATTGTTTGTGCAACACCACGTGATTTTTCTTTAACAAGATGTCATTTTCCTGTACTTTCCAGTACTTAAAGTTTTAAACAGTGATTAGCTTCATTAGACCCCAGAAGGGAGGACTAGGAAAGTACAAATTTGTGGTGATGGCACAACTTTAGAAAGTAGCTGAAACACTTCTTGCAGAAAGATTTTGGCAGCAAAGATAAGGAAACAAGATTTGCTTTTGACAAAAATTTGATCTATTTTCCAACTCAAATTTAACTTTGCATTAACCTCAAAATATAAGACAGCACTGCTTTCCCTTAACAGAAGAAAAAAATGCAAAGGTATTCCTTAAAGAAACAGACATATCTTGGGAAAGGAGCGGGAGGGTGGAGGAAACAAATTACTTAGTAGAACTTCTGCTGTAGGCATTTTGCTTTGTTTTCTTGGGAGATTTTAAAGTTTACCTTTTATGAACTCCTATTTATAGGTGTCTGACTGGCAAAGGTTCACAAATAAATCCTTGCTGGAAGTCTAACTACACCCACTTGTCTGATTACTTAGCCCAAAGGTATATCTGTTTCATAGCTTTTTCTGATAATGGTTTTTAAACCTATCTATGGCTCCTCTCTTGACATACGCACATGTATCTCAGATAGCACAGACCTTGCATAAGCCCTTTGCCCTCTATTGGATAAGGAATTTGCCTAAGCTAAAGATCTTTGAACCTAGCTCTCAAATTAACCTGGCCAGGTTAAATTAAGTCTCATCCTTTTAGTTAGATAATAGAGCACTCATGCCCTTAGAAGTCATGGGTAGGTGTTTTATTTATTTTTAAGGAGTGGAAGTCATATATACAATTGTTTTGAATCCAGCATTCTGGTCAGAGAACATTGTCCAGTACAGAGACCAACATCTATTTGAAGATTTCCAGAGAATCTCTGTTTAGAAGATATTCAAAGATCAGACTCTCAGTTCTTTTAAGAGAAGATTTTGTATCTAGAAACTAGTCCATTTTCCTAGCCTCTGGGAAAAGCACAAATAGACTTAGCTGAGTTGTAACCTTAACTTCACATATGGACAGTTATTAGAGAAAGCATATTAACATCTAATGCTCTTTTCACAGTGTTTATTTTTAACTTCTCTCTGCCTTATTCTAATCATTTCTGTGTATTTTCTAAACTAAGTGTTTAGCAAGAACAATTGTAGCTGACATTGCATTTCTTGACAGTGCTGTCTGCTCATATCACATAAATTTAAAAGAAGATATCTTCGTCACTGCTAAGCAAGATTGTACTGACTCCAGGTGTTGACTGTTTGATCAGTTGTTTCAAGAGCCTGATATTCAGAGTTAGCAGGACATTGGCAATATGCTGACAGAGATAAGCCTCTTAGGATCTGATGAGCTAGAAATAGATCAAAAATTGTAAAAATAGCAGTTTGCTAAAGAATCATTTGTCACACTTAAGAAACAGCATCTTTTTTGCAAGGATCAAAAACTACCCAGAAAAGAGGTTTCCTAGGCATGCCAGTTAGTATAACTGATCACCAACCTGCTTAGTAAATATCTTATGCCCAAGAGGCTACTCCTACTTTAAAAAGCAGGATTAAAAGAATCTTCCAGTTTCTTTTAAGACTTACTTCCACACTGAATTTGTTTGGGAAGGAATGAGATGCAGATTTTGCTTGTCAGCATTGCATGTTTCCAGATAGAGGGACACAGTAAAACATGTTGCCTTCTTTGTCCAAGTATTCGTTTAAATTAAAAACAAACAAAAGACCCACACAAAAAACAAACCACCCCCCACCCTCAAAATTCCTTCTGTTGAACAAAAATGACCTTGGAATTTTCTGCTCCCATCTAAACTTCTTTATGTATTTATGTACTTTTTTTGCATTTCTTCATCACATATACCTAGCAAATAGGATGATCTTTTCTTTTACATTATTAGCTTGTCTACTTATCTACTTAGAATCCAGTGTGTGTCATATCTGGTGGGTGGTGGGGAAAAGCATATTTCATGGTTTACAGTCCTTGAGTGTAGAAAAAATGCTGCTTTACCCTATGGTTCATCATCTCTTCCACTGTCATTATGTCTTTGCTCTTTTCTCCTTTAGCAATTTTTCTGAGGCACTTAGAGGTGATGTCAATAATGAAAGAGATGCCAATCATGAAAACAAATGAACCCTCAAGACCACAGTCAAAACAAAAATTTTCTCCAGAGTGGTATAAACTAAGCAGTCTTTACTCTCCTGTGAGACAGCCCTGTAGGAGATAGCAGCCTCAGTATGTAAGGCTCTTCTTTTCAAACTTTCTATAGAATTTGAATAGATATTCACCCACTTAGAATTCTACAGTACAATTAAGAGTGTTGGTAAGACTAGTATAGAGCCTGAAAATTCCTAGATAAGTGTATAGATTGATGATATTGTTTCCACAAGACACATTTGATTTCATTAGTATTAGAACTGCCTTGCATTTCTCAAAGCCCTTCCCCCCTACCTCCACCTACAAATCAGGTTGTTAAGCACTACAAAAATAAGACATTTCCTCAGAGGCAGAGACATTGAAGAAAAAGTAAACAGGTATTTTCAGTCAGCATTATGTCTTTCCAACCAGTTGCATGCATGATCTCAAAGATAACCAATAGCTTAAGAATATCCTGTGGACCTCATGTCCTAAGAGACTACCTATGGTTTTCATAAGAAATATTGCTATGTTGAAGTTATGCAGATGTATAATGAAGGTAAAGAACCTAAAAATAGGTTTGTTGCCCTAACACTACTTAAGGTTACACAACCTCTGCTGTCAAGAATTTAAAGTGCCAAAGTATTTAAGATTGCAGTTAGCTTAAAAGTTAACATCTTGACCCTAGCCAGGAAGTTTTATGAGTGTTTGCATCATGTATTCTCAGCATGAAATTCCTTCTAATAAGCAGGCAGTCATATGTACAGTTTAAACCAACAGAAGGATACATAACCCCATTTTAAGAGAAAGTTCAGGCGCTGAGAGCCAAGGTGATGGAGATAAATTCCTAATTTCTATGCGGTAGCATCTTTCACACTTCCTTCCCCTCACCACAGGGCCCTTGCCAACTAATGGATATAAACTTAAGCAACCTGTAAGCAACCAAGAAGCACCTTGAAAGTAAGTTTGTGTCAAGTTTCAGTTGCATTCTGCGGATACAGAATGAAATGAGCCATACTAGTTATCTAAAGGAGATAAAAATTAGTCTGAACCACAGCCAGCTAATATTCATGGATATTCCAGCTCTACTAGACACAGCATTATTGATACCAATCCTCAGGATAAAACTAGAAGGACATAAGCAGCAGGCCATTTTTGCAATGGGGGCACAAACTTGTGCTTTTTGATGGTCCAAAACACAGTTTAAACAGACAAAACACCTAGACAGAATTTTGTGATGTTCTGCATGCAAAAAACAGTATTTATGACATAAGAGCAATTTTCAAATCATTTTCTATTATACTTCACCAGTAAGAACATCATATGTATTCTCATCATACATATGTTCCTGTATATTCCTGCATGCTTACTTAAAAAAAAAAAAAAAAAAAAAAAAAGTCTTCTGGTTGAAGTCCTATCTGGAAATATCCATGGTCCTAAGGTAGATTTCTCCCCCACCCCACCCCTTCCTTTTTTCTTTTTTAGTGCCACCTACAGATCCCAGTTTCCTGGACTGAGATAACATTTTGAACCAGATGAAACTCAAAGAGACATCACTCACATCCTCAAGATGTTGTTCTGACACTATCTAAATAAAAACTGCTCAGCATGTGGCCTTTTGTGTATATACACTGACTTTCTGAAGACAAGGAGAAAACATTTGACTAATTTAGTATAGGCATTCTGACATGCCCAGACCCTCTTATCCACCTCCCACAGTGGCTGCCATAACAAGAGTCATCCTGGTGGTCAGCATTTGAGAATTATCCTGAGTGGTTTTATTCCACATGCCTATAGTGACAATAGGACATCAAACTAAACAAGCAGATTCTATCCAGAATGACTGGAGATAGTGAAAACTTGAAGCAAGTCTTTCCTAAATCCTTCTTCTTTGAAATTTTCCCTGTGTCACATAGTTTGTTGTTCCTGACTGAGGAATGAGCTATGACCTACAGTACATGTAGGAATACCAGCTGTCCTGGGTAAGCTTTCCATGCTAACTGTGGAGATTGCCGTATCAGGAAGATGTGCTGTAGCCTTTGACAGCTACTTGGAACATGTCAGTGTTCCTGTGATCATTAAAGTGGTCTTAAACATTTAATTGGCCCTCGGGTCAGGGCGCTGAGTGCACCAATAGGCCTCAACTGTGCCAGCCTCACCTGGGACCTCCACCCACTGCATCTGGGCTCCTGGTCTTTGCCTGGCAAAAAACAGTGGATGGTCATTCACAACAGATAACTGATCAGCATTATACATGCCACAGTTCCCAGAAGATATCAATCAAGAAACAAGATAAGTTCTGTCACAAACTGTGCTCAAGAGCAACTACACTGAATCTAGTTTTCCAGAAAGCTGGGTTTTAAGAAGAGAACAAAACAACTTTGTATCCTCAAGATGACAGCTCTTCTCTAAAGTGTGTTCAAACTAAAGTGGCCCCTAAAGTATGACTGAAGTCATATTACATTCAGAGTATATACATATAAAGAGATGGTTCTGTGACACTGAGTTTGCAACCTCAAGATAAGAGATATGAGCATATTTAGCAAAGCTAAGGTGGAAGAAAGATGTCAAGGACAGAAGAAAGGTAGATACAAATGGCAACAGGCAATTTTCACAGCATATGACTGCTTTTCTGCTGATGCAGACATAATTACTTCAAAGAAAATTTTAAAGTAGAAAAGAAAAGAAGGATTTGTCTGAAGCCCTCTTTTAGTCCTGCTTCAGCCTTCCTTTCTCTTCAAAGGGGTTTTCCCCAAGTGGTTTCACTAAACAACAGAAGCCCTTTGGTGCAGTTTATGCTGACTGTTGGAGCTTAAGGCCTTTATGGATTTCAGGTACCTGCAAACAAAAGTCTAGCAGGATTCTGAAAAGTTTCTAAGCCTCTAACTGAAACCTCAAGGACCTAAATCTTAAAACTCTGCCCCGGAATCTGAAGCTTTTACACTTGAGTTGGACAAAGTTACCTAATATAATATTTAGTGTGTAAATGGATGGCTTTTCAACACCATTAGTCAGCCACAAGTTCTTCTGTCCTCCTTTTTTATCTCAAAGTTTGTGCTTTTTCTTTAGCTCTGTTAAATTTATCTTTAAAATAATTCTCATTTCCACCACCAGGGGAAAATAAAAATAATTAAAAAAAGAAGCCTCCTGCAGCAATATATTTATTGTCCATATATGTCAATAGTATTAAGCTTCAGCTGTCTTTAATACAGCTTTGAGACTAACTTGTGACTTCAGTAAAAGATGAGTTAAATGATCAAGATATATTAGTGAAGTATTAAATAAAAATAAGAGTTCAATTAAATTGATTTTTATTTTAACAGTATAGATTGGTACAAACTAAAGGTTCAGGTAAATGGGTTATAATTCAAATATTTTCTTCTTAAGAATGTGCCTAAAGAAGAAAACAAGTGACCATTTTAAGCAAAGATTGAACCTTGAAATTCACACCATGGGATTTAACATCTATTGCCTCTGTTTACATTTAAAAGTCTCCCTAATCTGAAAGAGGTTGCAGATTTTCATAGAAGTCTAGTTCAGAGATTGAGACAACAGCACATGCAGGCTGTGAATTATCTGTGAAAACTGCATAGCTATATAGATTTTAATGAGCTAGCTGTTTATGATAAAGTTACTTCAAGCATGCACTAAGATATGCCTTAGCTTCTCTATCCTTCACATCCAGAAGGACCACAGCAGCATGACACCATGCCAGCACAAGCACAGAGGTTATGAAAAATTGTATGACCAGTTCAGAGAGCTCTTAGTTGCCAGAGGAACTTCTCCATGCATCCACAGCAGCTGAAGGGTTCCTGCATCACACCCAGCTGGACTGTGGACCAAGCTCTTCCAGGCCCAGAAACTCAGATGCTCTGACAGAAGAGGACAGCTAGCACCTGCATTTCTGCACTGCCAGGTTCATGTCAGCAGTCCTTTGATCTTATCATGGGTAAGCTGTAGCCATAGAACCTGATCTTTCCAGAAGGTAGGCCATGTATCTTCTTCACATCTACAGCTGGTGATCACATCCAGAAGCATCAGACATGCACAATAACAGATATATGGTTTTAGGAGCATCTGGGAACACTAGTACCTGAATCAGCCACAGAGAATCCCAGGCCATAGCTTCCATGCTCACCTTAATCTCCCTCCTCTCTCAGGAAGACAGGAAGATAAAAATAATGCCCTCCTTAAATCTCTCAGCACTCTAGTACATCCTGGAACCTTTGCCACTACTTGCCTTTAAAACGGAAAAGTAAACAGCATCAGTCCAGACATCACTTCCCTGGACTAAGACTACAACTCTGAACTGGACATCTAGCAACCATTCCTTGCTCTTCCCTATGACCTTCCTAAATCAATTCCCTTCTCTATAGAAATACTCCTTGCATTGCTTCTCCACAGCTCCTTTTCACCTGATGGCAGGACCTCTCCCCTCCTCCTTTTACAGCAGCTGCTTCCAAACAGCCGATTTGTCACAGCAGGAGATCATTAAGCTCTTCATTAACCCCTACCAGGCTGCTGCTATCCTACCCTAGGTGACTGCAAGTAAGTGTTAATTTTCTAAATACTTCTAGTCAATTCAGTTTTTCTCAGAGAAATAGCCCAATGGCCTAGGATGTGATATATAATATTTTTGCAATTCTTGAAGTGTCAAACATGATCTTTTACATGTTCATTTGTGCTAAAAAAGTAAGAATAAAAAAAAAGCAAATTTAACATTTTACCAAGTGATTTAAAAGTGAAAGTAAATGCTATTGCTTTGTTTCTTTTTTACTGGGTAAACATTTTGTAAGGCTACCAAATCTTTATTTCAATTGATTGAGGATTAAACTATTTCCATTTTCTTAGAGGAGATGCCGCCAGGTGACATGTGAAATGTAAGCAAATTTTACACTCTTACATGTTGCTAAAGTTATTTAGTCATTTATATGTAGACAAAACAGAAGTTTAGCTGATGGGAAAAATTACAGAATTCTTTATGACATAATACAAATTATTTGCAAGGAAATGACACAAAAAGATGTGAGCTGTTTGCTACGATTTTAAACAAATAACAGTCTTGCTCTGATTGTCCATAATGGAACACACTAGGCAATGAAATGACATCTAGACGTACTATACATCAAAAACTTTCTGACTTCTAGAAATTAAGTTTCACATCTTTTGAGCTTTCAGTCCGAATTTTCTTTTTTTATGTAAGTACATGGTTTTGATGACAGATTATCTCATTACTATTTGTAAATGTACAAGTACGTGAGCAGTCAGAATATTAGGCTAGGTTTTTCTGTAATTATCAATTGCTTTATTATGGTCTAAAATTTACATTTCTTTTCACATAATCATGTCAAAGAAATGAACTGATATACTGCTGACTATTTGTCACTTCTAAGGCAATATTCTGGAAATAATTATTAGTGTTTTTGATTCATCTTTCTTCTGCTTCCTACTTTGCAAGTACATATCTTTGGGTTTTTTTTCGCTTGCAAAGTTTTTTTTCCTTTTTTCCCCTCTCTGGAGAACTCTAGACACACACAGGTGTTTTGTTCATGGAATCATGAAACACAGACATTAATTGTTCATAGATATTTTTAAGCTAATGAATTCCAGATAATTCATGATTATTCATCAACAATTCATAAGCTAAAGCAACATGAATCATTCACAAAGATTTTTTTATGGCTTCAGCATCTTGAACTGATTAATTACAGGTTTTGATTCTTTTTGAGTCATTCAGGATAGAATATCCATCATCATTAATATGACTACAGCACATTGCAAGGCCTTCTGTTAGATGAATCAATTCTGCGGAGGAAGCAGCAGAAAGAACAATTTTCCATTGTTTATTTTATCTCTAACCACTTTCATTTTAGTAGTTACAAACTGAAAATTGACCTACAGATTAAGCACGAACCATTATCCATTGTTAAATTGAAATAGCTCAAATACATAAAAATATTGCAAGCAATTATAGTGCTTATTCCTGCCTTTCCCTCCCTTCTTAAGCCTCCTTTTGTTTTTTGTTTGTTTGCTTTTTATGAATAGCATTTAAGTAAAAAATTCAAATGCCCCAAAATGGCTGTATTTGTCCTTTTAGAAATCACTAGGGAATGTATCGCATTTACATGGTATATAAAGTTTACTCTACTTACATTAAAACACAGTCATTCTACTTTTTTTCAAATACTGTCAGTCATAATTTACTTCCTACATACTTGTGAAAAAGCAGGAGAATTAAAAAAAGGGAAAGAGCACCCGTGTGTAAATACCTGCATGAAATGGTGTGACCTGAGGAAAAAAGGAATAGCTCACATTATTAGGTCTCTTTCTTTGTTTTACATATAAAAAACAAGACTTCATGAATAGTGGTGAAAAAATATCATAAATTGTGAATCTGCTTCCCTTATTTTCTATTACTAATAATATTTTCTCCAATATAGTGATCTGTCACCACCATAAGTTGTCTTTTGCTGCATCTCTATTTTCAGTCATTGACTTTTCCTCTACAGAACTGATGACTGACTAAAATCCTCTTGTATGACCCAAAGTAGATTAAAATTGCCTGGAAATTATTGTTTTTGCTGACAAATTCTCAATTTATTCCTCCCCATTGTTTGGTTCATGTTCAAATCAAATTTTCTTTTCTGTAATTTAAGAGGACACTAGCAGGATATTTTCTTTAGTCTTCTTTAGCAGTGACCAATGCCTTTTCTGAGCACTGCTCAGAAGTCTTTTATGTTCCACATTTAAAGTAATTGCTGGTTAAGGTCTTTTCTTGGTTAGGGAAGTTATTTTAGTTTTATAGGATCTAAGGGACTCAAAGGCTTCCAACTCAGAGCTCAGAAAGTCAGGGGAGGTCATTGTGTCTTTTATAGGAAAATCTCTTATATTTTTATGTTTATAAATACATATCAGAAACCTACCAGAGAGCTGATAAAACACATTTTGGCATGGAGTTTTCATACATTTGAAATGTAAGTAAAAGCCATAAAAATTAATTACATTACTATGTAATATAGAAATAATAGACATAATTATTCTTACTTAATTAACAAAGTTGATAAATAGTTGCAAGAATACTGCAACCAGAGGATTACCATTAGTAGTTTATAAATATCAGCAGGACTAGATAACACAGACACAACACATTTTGATTATTGAAGGAATCACAGTAAGGGTTGCTATGGGCATGCCCAGCCTAAAGCAAAGGTGAGGTAATCTGACTTATCAAAAATACATTTCAGTGAAGGGTAAACTAGGCCAAATTACTTTGTCATGGACTAACAGCTCAGGTACAGACATTATATTTGAACCATTAAATTGTAACTTATTAAATTGCCATAACTTGATCGTGTATTTGAGCGCTAAGACCGTTCATTTCTGAAATGGTTTCTATTTAAAGTTTTCTTCTTTACTCTATCATGACCTGATTTTCTATTAGTCAAGTACCCATAAGTCTTGCCTATGTTGCACATTCAAAACTCCAACTTTTCCTGGTTCCAGTACGGTCCCTTCTAGCTTTAATCTTTTTCTCAGGCATATTTTATGATTTCTGAAATGTTAGAGAAAATGCATAAAACTCATGCACAGGAAAATGGTGAGCTCCCAGCTAGCTATGTAAGGAGTATTGCTATAGGGCTTACAGATTAGCAAACATACAAAGAGACGGGTGTCACAAATGTTGCAAAGTGAAGGAAAAAAAGGGCTCAGATAAGTATTAAACTTTAAAAGGGAAAGTATGTTGGTGTGCCAGTGCAGGACATGAATGATCAACTAAACATGTCTTCTAAAATACAAAGAAAAAATAAAATAAGGTGTAAAGTATGTGTAAATATAAACAGTTAAAATTTAAATTTCTGCATGTCTGCTAGATCAATCTTTTCACCTTATACAATCACATGTTCACAAAAATCAATGAAGAATGAGCCAGTAAAAGTTTAATTCCCAAAAACCCAGTTTCTAGATATTACAGCAAGAACTTAATTTGTGAAGAATAGCTCTATATGTAAAAACATACCCTTGCCTTGTATCATCTTCATCAGCACAGATGTGCAATTTGGTATTTTTATCTCTTTGCGTGTTTTTATTCCACAAGTATTTTATTCAGATCTAGTTAACAATATTTGCTACTCTAAGTATTCCACATTGTCATTTTTAAAAATTAGACTCTTTTGTGGGGAGTGGGAGATTGTTACTGGAAGTATTTTAACATTTTTACAGAACAGTGAAGCCTTAATATTTCCAAACAGAAGAGAAACTCTTCCAGGCTAGAAGTAAAATCCCATACCAACAAGTCAAGTAGCAGAATCGATATGTTTGAGCAAAAAAGGTGCTATTGAGGACCAATTGGAAGTGCATCCTGTCCAGCATGCTGCAAATAGCCTGGACTAGGGGATTAGGTAGAGATATCCCAAAGGAGCATTTTCATGTTGTGTTTTATGGAACACTGCTTTAATGTCAGTAATCATAAAATTCTGTGGCAATCCGACTGTATGACAGACTTACAGACAGAACAAATATATGCTAAATTGTGCACTTTTTGAAATAAGGAAAAATGCATAGGGAAATGACACACAGGTTAAACAGATATTCAGATGTTATGGATATACCAAACAGGATTACTTACATTGCTTGAAGTCTGAACTCTTGAGGCATTCCAGTGTCTATAGTTCACTGATGGCTCTATTTCTCACATATGCAAGTTCTATTATGATCTATTTGTTTCATTCTTCTGCTTACAATTACTAGCTGTAAACCAAGAACTCCTTAATTAGGTGCTGTACACAGAAACCAAAAACAATCCCTGCCCCAAAGATCTTACAGGCCAACTACAAGAGAAAACAGATGGGCAGAGACAGATGGGGGAACAGAAGGAAATAATGAGACTTCTATGATGGACAGAAGAAATGTAATTAGGCAGATCATTTACCCACACATGGTAACGTTTGCAATGCATGTGATGGTACCTAGAGAGATTTTACAGAACTTCTGTATTACAGCCCTTTTCTCCCTCCTGCTGTAATGAGGGCATTCCTGTAATGTGGAACACAAAAGAGCAGATTTTGAGAGTAGCTACTTGTTCAATAACTGCTTATTCATGTATATTTTACTTAAGCGTCTTTTGGAAATTAGCCAACATCTGAGCCCTGTCACAGTGAGGAGATAGGGCAGAGATAATGTTTAAAGCTTTTGATACTTTCCTATTTTGCTGAGGCATTTTCAGTTTGATAACATTCTGAGGACCTTGTTTCCTAACAACAGAATCAAATAAAATAAAAATATTATTTTAATGTTGAGGTATTATTATTTCATTAGTCATTTTCTATTTTTCCCCCAATAAATCCTGCTTTATTTTTAGCAGGATGTTGACATTAACTCCTGACTGAAATGCATTTGTGTGCTTTTAGCAGTTCATTTACTTTTAATCACACTTTGTTTTACTGGATACTGAGGTTCTAATGAATTTGTAGTGTATTGAGGAAAACATATGAGAGATCTTATTTTCACCTTTTGTTTTATGTGTAAATCAGATTTAAGCTCTACTACAGAAAAGCTGATTCAGTGAAATAAGACAAAATATATTTGTCTGTCTTCTTCATATTACATGCATAGAACATCTGCTCAGCTAGAAGATGGACTGCATATTTTTGTAAGGTTAAAAAATATACCACAAAATACTGAAATTAGTATATTATGTCTTACCGTTAAGCAAGAATACATTTTTCTTGTCAAACACAGACATATGGGCCTATACTGTGAATATTGGGGATTAAAAAAATGTTTAGCATAGATTTTCTCTAGAATATCAAATGAGATATTACAATGCCACTTTTAACTTAAAATGCGTGTGAAATATTCCTTGCTTCCTAGACATATTCAGACAAACACGAATACTTTGATAAATCTTAAAGATCATTCTTCCATTAAGCAGAAACATTCTGTGTTAAACTACTTTTTAATTCTTTTATAACTCTTGAGAATTGAGGAATGAGAAAATGCATCTGATCTCACAATTCTGAACATGGATCAATTCATATTTAAAGCAGATTATTAATTATGTTCCTGATGACTGAAATGTGGTGTAGAGGACTGATGGAAATTATGTAACCTGACACATGCCGGAATGGGAGGTGATGCAAAAGCACTGCAGAGTAGAACTTCACACTGGCTAAAATGTCAGACTAAAATGTCAATATGCTGGGGAAAAAAAGAGTGGGACATCTGCAATTAGAAGATCAGATTGTGCAAAGCCATAATGGTTTTTGTGGGTCGGCAACCACGATTTCACACACAAGAAGGGCTCTGGGATAGCAACACTATCAATCTTTACATTACAGATCTGTGATTTCCAGTCTCCCAGCCACTACATAACCACCTGGATTTCTCCCTGTAAGTTCCAGGTACCAGGGATTTTCACTTTTCATGCAGAAAAACTGAGTTTTGCCCCTCTTCCCTTCTGCACAAGTTAAAAACCGGATCAATTCACAACTGGTGCCACTGAATTTACTGCAAAACTGCTGATTTCAGTGTGAAGGAGTTTCACTTGAAAATATATTTGTTTCCTGCCTCTTAGAAGTGCTTCTAAGTGGCTTACAGTAAAAATGTTGCATATATTTCCTGTAAAGATGCTAGCGCTAACTTGGTGCAAATCTGATAATATTTCAACTGTAATTAGAATTAGGATAAAACATTCTTATTGAAACCTTTACTCAAACCACATTAAGCTTTTCCTCAGCTTCAGTTAGAATTTAAGATTTGAACACACTGGTATAGTAAAGTTTGACAGTTATTTTTAAAACTTATGTTCCCAGGATTAGCCATAAATTACAGACCAGCCAAATTTCTAGTCATTATTAATGTTTCTTTTCTCCCTCCCTTTTCTGATGACAGATGTGTCTGTCTTTTGAATGCCTCACGCAAATTTAAAACACTTAATGAGCAGCTTCAGATTTCTGCTTCAGGCCTTGACCTTGATACCTAGGAAACTGCAATAGCTCAGAACTCTCCATCTGGGACTACCTAGCCTTAAAAGATGGTCTAAAGACTCTCACTTTTATTTAGCAGGTTTTAGCAAAATAAAGAACTTTAGACCATTACATTAAGCCTTTACACAGTCTCTGTGTTGAGTATCTCTGAGAATGAACACTGTAGTACAAAATGGAAAGTACAGTAACACTTTTTTATTAACTGTTTCACTGTTTCATTTCACTGTTTGATTCATGTCATAATTATACAGAGTCACAATGCAATCCAGTCCAATACAGCATAAAGTATCCACAAATTCTGAACTATTCTGATCTCACAAGATAGAAAACATCAATATTCATATCAATTTTACAAGTATTCAAATCAATAATATGCAGCAATATTTAAAAATAACCCTAAATTCATCATATGTTTCATTTCCAGGGATTAATTTAGCTCTGATTTTCAGTAAGGAATGATAGAAATATATATTTTAAATAATGTTGTGCTTTCAAAGTCTATTGTTCTACATGTCCTTGTAGACATTTGAAAGGTAACAAAAATTTAAATAATTCAATTTTAGAGAGACTGATTTTATGTTAGAATGCAATTTGCAATATTTAGAACTATTTCAATTTATCTTTTGATTTTATAGGTATTATGTAGCTATGTTATTTTGGGCACAAATGGCTGCAAGTGCTTCATGGAATCTAATAAAAACTGAGCTGTTTCAAAGGAAAGGTAGATTTTACAAATGTGTCATCTAGCTAACCTTAAACCTCTCAATATTTCAAATTCTGAAAAGCTGGCTCCTAAGAAACTGAAATAGAACCTAACGCCAGGAAGATTTGCATCCACAAGACATAAGCTGTAAAGTTAGGCTAGCGTAAAAAAGCAAGTAAGCTGTTACTGACAGGACTCTGTGATATAAGGCAGACAGTGAGGATCACAAAGGGTATAAGGGTAACTGTCAGACATCAAATCAAAATGATACTTCTCAGGAATCCAGTTCAAGGAATTCTAATTCAGAGTGAAATGATGATGGCTTTTAGAAAGCAAAAAATGTATGTATCAGTAGTCCCTAGCAGATGTATACATAACCAAACCTGTCTGAAGGCCGCAGAGATCGTTACAAGCTTGTACTGAAGTCTCATTATTTCTTTGGGAGTGGGAAAGTCTTAGCTGTCAGGCTTGGTCTATTTCTCATGATATTTAAAGGAATTCAAACATTCAGAAAAACTTACTGCAACTGCTATGTTGGCAGCAATGCAAATACGCAGCAAGAAGGCATTTCCAGGGGCACTACGTACCAGCCACCCTCAGGCAACATACCCTGGACCTTTCCAAACATGAGCTCTCATCCGAGTCTGCTTCATCAGTGCTAGAAGGGTGACTAGCATGTGTATAGCCAGCATGCCCAAACTCATTTAAAGTTTAGTGTTGATATATTTTTCTCCATGTTTGTCTCATAGCAAGAGCTCTTAATGAATAGCTAACCTGTCAGAGTGAGACAGCTGGTAGAGAGAACTAGCAAAGCGATTAAAAGGGACAGAAGTATCAAGACCAAACATGGTGTTCAAAATAGATATAAGAAGTGTCTGCAGGTGATACAGGTAAAGAGATAATGAGTTTGGTGCTACAGAAAAGAATGAATTAGAACTAATAGCATTTGATACTGTCTAGACACAGGAGTGACTCCTCTTGCTTTCCTTATTAAACTGTTCTCAGCTCTAGACATTCTTTTCTGCTTTCATTTTACCCTCTTCCTTTTGCTTTTCCCAACACATCTCCTTAATTTTTGGTTTAGTTTATTTAACTCTCTCCCACTTACCCATGTTCCTCTTCATTTTTCCTTCTCCGTCAAAGTGCCCACATACAAGCATCTCATTCTTGTGTATGAGTGATGTGATGTGTTTTCTAAACATCAGAACATTTACTAAGAGTTATACATTTAGATTTAGGAGTTCCACTTAAGAGCGTCCAACCTCAAAATGTTGCCTTAAGTAATATTGAAGAAATTTTCATAAAGAATCAGTGTGTTGAACATACAGAAATTAATGCTGTTCAGTATTCTTGATATGAAATGAATTAAGAGTAAGAAAATGACATATTGTCTTAAGAATAAGTTATGTATTTGAAGATCATTGTCATAATATATTAATGAAAATGAGATCAACTGTTTCTAACAGTGACAGTTACAGAACTCCCTTTTTATAACGTTTTCAGAAACCATCAAACAGCACCATGGACAGTAACAAACGAGCATCTGAGAGATCTGAACTATACAGAACTGTGAAGAGCAAAGATTCAGATGTCACCACATTTCATCAATTCAAGCTCCTGATGGAAGATTGGATGACTCAGGACATATTGAACCTTTCAATTTTATCGTGGCCTATCTCCTAGTGTTTAAAATGCTGTGTGAAACAATTGATTTGCACCACAAAAGTATTTTAAATTTAGTCTTGGTTCAGGTTTACCTTCTACTCATAAAGATCCGGGATTTTATTACTTTTTCTCCTTCAAATGATAACTCTTGAAGTTCTTTTTAAAATCTATCTAGTTATCTTCAGCTCCTATGAAGCTCCTATTTCCTGGTGAATCTCAGATTTCAGTAGAAAAAGTCACACTCAGAAGCAAAGAAAATGTTCCTACATGAGAATTACTTTGCTTTAGTCTCTGGCAAACCCAGACCTTCCTAAAAATCTTCAGTGAGATTAAAAGCAGTCTCTTCAAATGCAGTCCTTTCAGAATTTGATCAGTAATTCAGTTCTGAAACAGATCTTGAGAACATATTTTTAACGAAAGCTGAAGAGATTTCAATGAGATTTCAAATGTGTCCTGGATAGAAGAACTTTATGTAGAATGCTCAAAATGTCATCAAGACACACTAGTCACATAGCCCAGCTGCCATGATACCTGGGCTATTTGTTGTGGATGCAAATGCAAAAGCCTCTGTACAGTACATTGGCCAATATTTTCTGTGCTGACAAGTAGACAGACTGTGAATAAAAATCACAAAGCTGACAGTTTAGGATCTGCCAGGATAAAAAGAAGCTGCTTGAATTTTACTATGTCAGTTCATCCTAAGTCATACAAAAAAAATGCTCAATGTCCTGCCAATCTTACCCATCAGGAACTTCCAGCAAATACTATTACTGTTTATAAATAGAGTTGGTATTAAGAATAATACTCATTACAAGGGGAAAAATATTCTTATAATTATCTATTTGGGAATAAAAGCAACTCTTACATATACCATATTGCCATCACCTCCAAAAGACCTTTGATTTAAAAATCACTATGTCTTCCCACAAAATAAGCAAATGTTTTCTTTAATTCTTTTTAATCCCACATTTCAGAACACAGAATAAATCACTGAAGTTATTTCCCCATGTTGCTTTGCATCTATATTGCTGTTCATTCAAAGATTAAAAACAAATGAAACATCAAGCTGAGTAATCAAGAGTTGATTTTGTATTCTGGCAGCTAGCTTGAAAACAGAAAGCCCTCAAACAATCAACTGTGATTTTCTCGTAGTTTGAGTGGCAGAGGCCTGGGAATGCATATCGAAATATTGTATCTTCAATACTGCATATTTTACTTTGAAAATTAAGAACTGTTGTGTTTGATTATCTATAGACACCCAGCCCATTACTCTACATCTACAGAATTTATAATTGCTATATCTATCCCTTCAATTGTTAGTGTTTACTTTTCAAAATAAAAGCTTTGGATTTACCTGTAGTTATATTTTGGGGGGGACAGAATTATAATCTTGGTTATATACATGTAAATCAGAATTAAACAAACTGGAGTGGATTTGTACTGGCTAGAAATAGTGTAAACTCAGCATGGGATTTCTCCCAGGGAAAAAGGGAATCCATAAAGCTTTGAGGTTTGCAGTAACATTAAGCTATCATTAAAAAAATCCTTTTCCATTTATATTTGAAAAATAAAAACCTAGAAAAAAAGTAGTTTCAAAGCCTAGTTTTAAAATTGAGGTTTCTCACATAAATTGAGAACAAATGAAAGAAATCAATTAATCGCAAAGTCTTTTCAATAAATAAATGCAATAAAATTTCTTCCTTGAAAACTGTGATTATTCCTCTCACCAAGTTTTTAATTTTTATTTTTTTTAGCAGGAGAATCAACATTCATATCTAAAGAAACACTGTTGGTGGTGAGAAGATTTGTTTTTTGTGTTTTGGTTTTTTTAATTGTGACACACTGAACCCTTAAAATTTCGTAGTGACACAATGAGGACAATCACCTACAGATATGAATTCTGAAAATAAACCTCTGCATATCTACTCTAAAACCTCAAATGCTGAAGTGTCTGTGCACCTTGTTGGAAAACCATAATCATGTTTTTAATTATTCTCTTCTGAAGTGTCTCTGAGCCCTGTCTGAAAATAATAATCATGTTTTTCACATTGTTTCCTTTAGCAGCTAGACACATAAATTACTATTTTGTGGTATCTGGCTGAAGCAAAGTTTCATATCCATAATCCCTTTCCCATTTTATCCGTAGCATCTCTCTGAAACATTATATGCCTGCTGCTAACACACTGATGCCTGCAATTTTAGTGAAAGAAGAGCTTGCACTTCTGAGCAGGGAGTGCGTGGGAGATGAATTGATCACGTTCAACAGCTGCAGTAGAGCTATTTCTAGTCTAAAATGGACCAGACAGCCTTAGAAATGCAAGGAAAAAAGCACTTGCTGAGGTGTTATCATAACAGCAAACGCTGCTATATATAGCTTGTACAGCTTGTGAATGAAAAGATCTTGCAAAAACCCAACTCCCTAAAACAGAATAAAGTAAAAAGTATGTAATATCCGCAGGAAATATGTGGGATAATGTTTTATCTTTTCTTGGAAGGGTCACTGTATCTCCCTCTTTGCCGTTATTGATCATTTTGTGTTTCACTCCATCAACAAAGCCACTTTTAAGTAAAATCCTGAATCTTGCATGTGTTTTGTGTTTGTGCAGAAAACAAGTGAGTCATGACCAGAAACGGTAAGGTTTCTTACATTGTAGGGTGACTGAAGAATAATGAACTTTAATTGAAGCAGGTTCATATAGTTCCTCATGATTCACATCCTGTGTATAGAATGATCTCAGGTTATGAAGTGCAGTGTTTTGCCCTTGCACTCAATTTGACTCTATTTGTAGAAGTGAGCTTTATGTCAGCTTCCCAAAATCATGGAAGAACTCTCTGAGAGCCCAGCTTTTTTGAAGTAACTATAACCTTTTTTTTCCACAAATCCATTGTATACCGTTGTCCATTTTCAGTGTTACACCCCCTAATTTGCTAAGCTATATTAAATATCATCCCTCTGCGTAAAACAATGCTTGAAGGTCTTGAAATAGCTCTTTATCAACCTGGAGGATAACGAGATGCTTAACAGTAGGGATCTTATTTTAGTTACTCACTGACTTCCAAAGCAGGAAGAAATGAGACGAAAACTGTACCTGTTGGCAGATCATATTTTAGTACTGTTCTGTCAAAACTACCAACACATCAGATATGAATGCCACAGATATATTTTTTTTAATCCCACAGTTCTTCATTTCTAAGTTTTAATATCCCTTCTGTCTTTCCTGAAAGCTAGATATGTACAATATACATGTGCACTAATAGACTCAGCTGAATAGGTTACATTTTTTGTAAGCTTCATGTTAAAACACTAACAAGTTATCATTATATATTTTATCTGAGGTATAATTATCTTGGATGGCCTTTTCAATATACTCCTATTTTGTATTCTTTTTTAATACAGAACAATTCTTATTAATGATTGCTTATGCAACAGCAATGACGTAATATTGCATGTACCATGCTAACGCACTGAACCCCGTTACTATGAACACGGATCCAGATGATTCATTAAAAAGTTCCAAAGAACAACGAAGTAGTAGGCAGAAATTCCTATATAAGATTTCATAGCATTCAGAAAGTTAAGCTTCTAATAACCCATGCTATCCTTAAATTCTATGACTGCATGAATCATTTTACTATCTTACTCAGAAACAGCAAGGGAAGAATTTCACTTTTGTGAAATGATTCTATGGCAACTGAAAAGAGAAGCATCTGGCTTTAATTATTTTACTGAATTTACCTTTGAAAAGCACAAGACTATTTTCACCACCTGTTCAATCTTCTTAATCTCATTAGAGTTGCATAAGAAGTAGCAACACAGTACTGTTTTACAGTGAGTTTGTTCTCCCCATGCAGAATGTAAGTGACTGAGATAGTGGTTTTTCTCTATAGAAAGAAAAAAGCTAATTTACAGTAAAAGCAACAGTATTTCTCACTGCTTGAGCATTTTGGAACAACAACAATACAATTCTTCCTGCAAATTCTGTATGCACTCTCTACTATTTTGAGATTTGAAGACTTGCAATATGTTTCTTTGTGACAGCTTAGTTCACAGCATTATATTTTGCCACATAAATTTAGGACTTGAGCCAAAATGGAGGCAATGGAAAGGTTCCCACTGATGTCAAACTGATGGACTTTGGATCAGACCCCATACGGCTAAGGACCAAGAATGTTATTTTACAATTAATGTGCATCTAAGGGTCTACTGACCCTTAAACAATGTAGGAAGGAAATTCCTCTTTTGTTTTTACAATTGTTTTTAGTATCTTTCCTTGTAGCTGGATATTTTTGAGAAAATAATAATAATAAAAAAGGACACCTACAGGTTTTCTAGGGTAACCTGGAGCCTCACTATGAGCTGTGATTTGCCAATCTGGAACATAGCAATGGAACGATAACATTCAACAACTGTCAGCAGATTCAAAATTATTTTCCTTCATAGTTCAAGACTGTAGCCTTTCAAGGCCTGAAAGCTTTCTCACATAGACTAAACAAGGTGTCCTCAGTGAAAGAAAGTGTCTAAATTTAATCACTGAAT
The DNA here is from genome assembly GCF_036370855.1 of Dromaius novaehollandiae. Classification (NCBI taxonomy): domain Eukaryota; kingdom Metazoa; phylum Chordata; class Aves; order Casuariiformes; family Dromaiidae; genus Dromaius; species Dromaius novaehollandiae. The sequence continues at coordinate 43,319,136 of NC_088099.1, read as the reverse complement.
TGCAGTGATGACACTGCAGTAAACAGTTTATAAAAGGGAGTTGCTTCTGCTGTTTTAATGTGTTTACTAGTAGTGTTTTTTGAGGGTTTGAGAAAAAAATATTAATTTAGGTTGTGTGACTCAGCTAAAATATTGCAGTTAACAATTGCAATAAAACTACTGAAGTGAATAGTGACAAAAGTTTTTATCCTTTTTCCTTAATGTCCTCAAATTCAAAGCCTTTTTTTCCCCTAGATAATGGTGTGTTTTGGCTCCTCTACTTCATAATTTGAGCTTTCATTTAATTTTTTGCTATGCTGGGTCAGGCATGCCTAATTCTGTGAATAAATTTAAGCCCATTTTTCAATAAATTAAATATCATACCTTTGTGTGGAATATATATATTTTTAATGGATTGCAACCCTCATAAGAGGCTAGTATTCATAGCAGAAATGAAACACAGTTATATGTCACAAGAATGTGATGTATAATTGTCACTGCAATAATGGATTATTTCATAGGTTTCATTTCACTGAGGTTTCCTAAATATTACTGATAGGGTCTCATATTCTAGTACTTTCTCAGAGTCTTGTGAAATCAGTAACAAAAATAACATAAAAATCATTCATTAAATAAATATTAGAGCCATAGTAGGAAGGTTGATATGATGGAAGCAATTACTAGGGAGTTCTCGTAAACAAGCTAATGAACACTGAAGCCATTTTTATGATTGCAACAGAACATTCAATTTGAAGAAATAAATCTCCAGTGAACACTGAATACTCATTTCATAATAAAAGGTAATTTTATTTTCCTGTATTGCAGAGAAGATAATACTGGTGGTCATATTCATTAAAAAAAAAAAAAAAAAAAAAAAAAGGTTGGTTTGTGAAGCTTTTATTTACACTGTGAGAAGCAGGAACACTTTCAGGCCATGTTATAGGCTCCTGAAGAATCTGAGCAGCATCTGCTTCAATGAAAATATTTTCCTTCTAAAACTGAGTATTTAGCACTTACTCATAGGGATTTCATAGCTATAAGAGATAGCAACTGATAAAAATCATAGGGGGTAGGTGCTTGGAAAAAATAGTTTGACATACTGTTTGTGAGTACAGAGAATGACAGTGTAAATGTAAAAAGTACTTAGAGCAAAATGGGATAATTCCAGAAATATTAATGGTATGTCTTTACATATCCATTCCAGTAAGATGAGACATTACATGTTAGGTCACTAAATCTAGATACAATATCTTTCAAAATGTTATGGAGGGAAAGACAGTCAACTGACCTTCTGGTCTATGGAAAAGTAAGTCTCCAGCATAACCTAGAGAACAAGTTAGGGAGATAAAAGTTTACAAATTTGATTATAATTTCAACTAAGTCATAGCTAGAAGAAAATTGCAAATAGCTGAGTGTTCAGGATAATCAAGATGTTTCTTTTGACATTTTCAAAATGAAATATTTCAACTTTAATATGCTTTTGTTTCTAAACTGCTCTTAAATTCTAAAGGAGTAAGATGGTAAAATATCCCCCCAAATAAAATCAAATCTACCCATTTAAGTTAAAAAAGAATATCTCAAAAGCATCTGAAATATTCGCCTTCATCTTGCAAAATTTTTGGCACAGCTACTGAACCAAAACTTCCATTATTTGTACAGCTCTTCTTTTCAATTTTTCTAGAAACTGAAAATGGCATGATTATGCCCCAACTACCTAAACTAAACTGAAATACAAAATTAGTGACTGGTGGGATATGGCCATTTGTCAAACAAGGGATTACCCACCTGCCAAGAAAAAAAATCTGGATGTTTTTCTGAACAGTTTATAACAGCAGAAATGGAGACAGAGTTTAGAGAGAAAGTATTCAATTTGTTATGCTCAATCCTTCCTTTTTCCCCCTCTCTATTTTCTATACTTTTTAGTGTATCTGGCAATGTTGCATTTAATAATGTTAGATGTGGTACAATGCCTTTCTGATATGACTGAAGACTGAAAAAGCAGGCAGCAACACACAGAGTTTATAGAAGTATGGTTAATAAGAACCAAGGGTGCTCTGCCGTTGCGCTATACCCAGGTGAAAAAAAACCCAGAAGCTGCTGAAGTACCCTTATACATGACTTTATTAGAGCTTGAATATATCCATACATCCAGGGAAACTTGGAAATACAGAAGCTGGAATATAGAGGAAAGACAGGAAGGGATTTTTCAGAAGAGCAGTTTTAAATATCTGTTTCTAAGGACCCCAGAAATAAGTTTTCCATGGTGATGACTGTACTGAGAGCTTAGTGTTCTTTAGAGAATTATTGGTTATATGCATTTTAAAAGAAATTCACACTTTTTAATGTTAAATTCATACCATAAACTATTTTGTAGGTGTATAAAAGTGACTCACTAAAAATGAATTATTCACCACTTCTAGGAGAAAATATGACAGGCTGAAGCTTATAGTGAAAGAAATGCATCAATGTATAAACCATGTGATCTTAGAGTACAGTGCAAAAGCTCCTAAAGAAAACAATAAAAAGTAAGGGAAAGGCAGGGAAAAATAAAATATATAATATATATACAATAAATATATAATAATAACTACTATAAAATAACATACAATAATAAATATAACATATATACAATAAATACTTACACAAGTTCATTTTCTTGGTCTGTTGAGGCTCAGTCATCACCTTCCCAATGGTATTCTGCCTCCTGCTGGCAAGAAACCACCTATTATCACTCTGTGAAGTGGACTGAAAGTCATGGCGCTGCCTCTTAGCACTCCCATCTATGGCAGCAACCTATGCCCAGCCTATAGGTACTTCCCTCATAACTGTGCCGAGAAATGCTGTGGCAGGATGATGGGGCCACAGCTGTATCCAGCAGGAGGACAGGGAAACCAACAGTAGAGAATGGCTCTCCTCTCTGACTGCTGCTGCTACATCAGCCAGGAGGGTTAAGGGATCTCCTCCACCATAAAAAAAAATCAGGAAACCTGGAAAAAGAGGAACCATCTTCCAAAGCAGAAGTTAAAGTACAATGTTGCTCAGCAACAATATCTATTTATTAAACTGGGACAGGATTTGTAAAGGTCCTCTGAGTCTCCCTACTGAAGAAGAAATTTGATGAAGAGAAACTGTTTCAATTGGATGTCTAGCTTTGGGCTACTGATCATTAACTCATCTCTTGCCTTTATCTTTGCTAGAGACAAGACTGACTTCAGCATTTATTTTTCTAATCATACTAATTTCCAGAATAAAACCTCTGTTTAGCAGACTTGAAATTCCCTTAGAAAAGGGTTGCAGAAAAGATGTTCATAAAGCTACTCCAGTTCCTTTCACTCTCTGAGACATTTCCTACATGTCTGTCTGACAGCATGCTTGCTTTCTGTAACTACTCCTAATAGGTGAATTCATCATAAGTCCAGAGTGTTTAAGCTGATCCTCACCCAGCTGTTAGATTCAGCTAACAACTTAGTAAATCAATGGTCTTAGACAACAAACAACGAAAACATACCTGAGAGATATTGCCTGAATAGTTTGTAACTTCAAGAATATGCTACCCTATATTAAAGAAGAGGCAAAAAAGGACATGTTTATAAGTCTACAGTTGGAAATGGTTTCTCTTATCTCTTCTTAAAAATGATGATTTAGAATCACTGGCATCATGGTAACTATTTAAAACACCATGTTGCTGACTTGGAACAGAGCTAAAGGAGATTAGACAGTAAAATGTACACATTTCCTTAAAACAAAAATATTCCTTGACCATGTATTATATTTTGATACTTAATGAGAAAGTGACCACAGTCACTTATTGGGAATTAAACAAGTAGAGCTCTGACTGCTACAGATGGGATAACCTGACACTTGCAAGTATACGAATGGAAGTGGTTGTTTAGAGACACTTGATGATGTGAGTCCAGCATCACAGGACTCAGGAGTATTCCAAGCCTCCAGAAGTGACTAAGGATATATTTCACAATATTATTTTTTAGCTTCTTTAGTAAAGAACACGAAACCCCTGAGAAGCAATAAATTCTTGTACACTTAGTAATTATGTGAATTTTGTTGGAGTAGAGTAGGGAAAACTACCCACTTATACTGACAAATCCTCCACACCTTTAGCAGCTTCAGGTTGCTCCTTGCTAAACCTTGAACCTTCATCATTTCAGCTGGATTTGCTGCCTTTTCCTTTTTGCGCTCTTACATGACATTATGATATCACTGATGAAGAATTTGGGTCTGTCTGCAAAAGGACACTTAAGGAAGTTAAAATGAATTAACTGAAGGTGTGAACTGAACTGCATCATCCAACTCTTGGGCTGCTGTTTATTTCATGTGAAGGCTGACTTGACTAAAGTAACTCAAGGCCACTCTTCTCAAGGAGAATGTCCATGCAGAGTTTAATGCAGTCTAATTTCACACCTTGAGTTAATTCCTTCTAATTTCCCAAGTGTCTTTGTATAGAAAAATCTCTTGGAGCCACACCAATCTTTGAAGCCAGCTACACAATCTTTGACTATAATACAAAATTGGCTACATGCCTGGAACTTCTGGTCTCTGATTTTCTCTTTCATCCAGCATTTTTTTCTAATGTTCCAGACAAGTAAAGTCCAGATGTTTTCTGCTGTTTGAGAAGGCATACGGAGAGCAGCCTTAAGGATTTAGTCTTTTACTTTCAGAGAGCATTAAATTTGGTCCATTTTGTTTCAGAAAGGCCAGTATGATTTGTCCCCAGATTGCTATCTAAAACACAAATTATTGCAAGGTACCTTAGGGATTCCCAGTTCTTGCATGCCTTTAAATGGAATAGGGACCTGAATTACAATGTTCCCCATCACTGTGTTGTATTTCTAGAGCATGCAGGGGTTGAAACAGTTAAACTGCTCACTCTGCTGGTAAAAGATTTGCTCATAAATTGACTATTTGTTCTACAAACACAGGTACAAATCTCCATCTGTTATAATAAATCCTAAAAACTGAGTTGGTATTTTCTGGAAAGTAAGTTCTTATTCCTCAAGATTTCTCAGTTACACTATTCAAAATATATGCAACTCTCTTGGAAATAAAATTTATAAAACTGATTGTAGTACTGTTTCCGCATCATATTCACTCCTTGGCTCTCCTCCCCAGCCACCCTCATGCATCTTCAGTAGGATCTAGGCTGGATTTATTGAGACACTTCTTGAATAAAAACTGGGGTTATCTTCCACTCCTGACTCTTCATAACCCAGCCTCATGCTGATTTGTAAAAAAACAGTAGCCCTTTCGATCCTACAGAGCACACTTATTAAACAGGAAGGAAGGAATTCCGTTACTAGTATGCTAATGCCATAATTTCACATTTCCTTCCTCTGCAAGTTTTTTTGTATTCACCATCACTTGAAATCTTTAGTTAAAGACTGAATTTTTAGAAAATTATCTTTCCACTTGGCCAGAAGTTCTGGACACATGCCAGAAGTTACTGGTTGAAGCTATAGGGTTTTTTTGTTTTTGTTTGTTTGTTTGTTTTTTTGATTTTGTGTGTATATGTGTGTGTGTGTTTCCTAATGAGGAACAGATTAGCTAACTGTAATGTTCTTTTAAACATTCACGTATTTTCTCTTATTGGATTTCTTACCAACTTCTATTGGTAAGTAAAATGAGTGGGCTTCTAAACACAACCAAATTCTAAAATCCAAAAAACAAGATATGTAGTTTCTTCTTGTGAATTACAAAAGAAAAATGGAATAGGAAAAGGTGGAAAAGGAAAGAAATCAATGAAATTCCTATGTGGGAAGCTGTAAGCCCCTTGTTCTCCTAGTGTCTCTAACAAAGTGCTGTTTCCATTCCTAAGACACCACCATAAGAAGTGATTGTGACTTACAATCCTTTCAGTGGCGCATCTGAAGATAAAGTATTCAGGACAGACATTGTTTTGCAGTTGAGTTTGTTTTATTCAAGTATTTCATTAAAAGAGAAAAAAAAATCTGTTTTAAGAAAACATCATTAAGCTCAGTGACACATGTATGCATCAGCTGTAGAGGCAGAACAGGTGAACTATGGCAATGTATTAGCAAGCCATGCTTTCAAGAATGGATTTTACTTATGGGTGGTAAGTACCCACAAACTGTTTTTGTCAGAGCCTTAAGTTTTCAGGATAGGTGACTTAGATGGACATTCTAATATAATTCTATTCACCACATTTTTCGACATTTTTTACTAGCACATTTGATCTAATTATATATTTTTCTCTCTTCTGCTAGTTAGTTCCAAGTTTTAAGCATTTTTCTTGTCTTTAAAGGATTATACAGTAATGTAGACTAGCCTAATCCTTTCATTATGCCTATCATGCACAGTCACCATCCTAATGATACTGTAAAATCTTTAAAAGTGGACTAAGATGTCCCACATTCAACATGCATTAACTATTCTCTACTGACTTCCTAAGTTAACACTGTAATCTCCTGTCAATTCGTGCCAACTCACTGCCCCCTAAATTAATTGTGCATAAATTGGCTTGTTGTTTTATTCCATTTCTTAATTGAAGTTTTTTCTTGCATCTATTCCATATACTTTCAAGGGTTACAAGTTTGAGCTGAAATAGACTGGAACAACTGCTATAGTGTATCACAGCAAACCTGTGAGACTTTAGCAGGTGGTGATACAGTGTGTTGGATTTAGTTGCAGTTATGATGCGATTAGAAACATCAGACTGTTAAAAGTCACATTGTGTCTTTGCCAAAGGGAAAAATTACAATTAGCCTTCTCACACAGTGCAAACATATTCTGTCTGCACTGCAACAGAGATATATACATATGTTATATTTCCCTATGACAGTGAAATTTCTGAGTTATATCAATTTTCCTAATTATCATACAATTAAATAGATTTCCCTCAAACTATATTTGATGTTTAGGAAAAAAACATATATATCACCTTTTTGTTTTACCTATCATTTTTGGCTAGTCTTATCTTAGTAATTTTGGAAATTTTGCTAAAAATTCCCCTGAATTTTTAATGAAATACAAAAACTAAGGCTAGTCCAAACTCCTGCTCCATGGCAGAACTGATTATATGTAAGCTATTCCTGATACGTTTTTGCAGTTTGCTTGAAGTATGGATGGAAGTTCAAGAACAACAGCTGCCTTAAGCATATGGATCTAGTTCTTCACTGTCCTTACTGTTACATTTGATGTTTAGATAAACTGTTTAAATCTGACTTATTATGCTACTTACTATTACTATTCCTCATCATATCCACAATGGGCAGGGAAAAAGTTGTGTTCCTTTCCTATTTGCAGATGCCATTTAGATATTGGAAGACTTCTGTCACCAGGTAATTTTCTATTGTCTAAACTCAATAAGTACTTTTTTTCAGTGTTTCCTGATAGGTGATATTTTCAAAATCTGTAATAAGTTTCATTGCTTGCCTTCATACGACTCCCAATTGCGTTCCTTCAATGTGATATCCGAAAAAGGACTGATTCCAGCTGATATTAATATTGTACTACTAAGCAAAATACAAGTGTTATACTGACTGCCTTACAAATGGTGTTCCTTTCTCCACATCCTAAAACATTTGTTTTAAAAATAACTGATGCTGTTGGTTCACATTCAGTTTGTAATTCACTATAACCCAGATCCTTTTCTAAGAAACTAGTACTACTTAGCAGCAATTCCTCAACCTGTATTTCTTCATACTCTTCCCTTGAAACTGTTGAAAAAAATAATAAACACATTTGTTTGCTATTGTTCAGGTCACTGTTGACTATAGAACAGTATGAGAGCCATAGCAGACTATGGAAAGTCTTCAATTAATACATCCTTCCACTATGATAGTTAGCAGTTGAGATCTACTGCCTTGGTACAGCTACCCCATCAGTTTTGCACCTACCTTAGAGTACTTCTCTATAGAAACCTTGCTTTCCTAGCTTTCTTGGAAACCTCTTAGACAAAAATTAAGGCTTAAGGAAGAAGCAGTAAGTATCATATAACTAACTCATTGTGCTGGCATCTTACTGTATATATTTAACCTACCAGTGGAACCCTATCATTGTGATATAAAAATAAGTTTAATTTGGAACAGCACATTTAGCGGATACGTTGAAAAGCCATAAGATTTTCTTATAACTTTACACTGATTTTAAAGGGAGTAGAAGCACATCCTGCTTAGCACCCAGATATTATCATCATTAATAGATTGCAGAATAGCATAAAGACAAGACACTAGTGAAGTAACACAGTGCAGAAAAGTGCTGTATTTTAAAGCTAGGTTACTAGGCTTTATAGTTCAATTTTTACATAATATGGCTTAGAATATAATTTAAAATAAATAGTAGAATATGACTGTTACATCTCATTAACAAAAAGAATTGGAAAGATCAAGACTGTTTTTCCTTGGCAATTTCTTCGTATAGAAATAACTCAATTGACTTTATGGATATCATTGGAAAAAAAGAAGCTTTCAGATGAAGTAAAGGGTATGGAATAACTTTGGAAAAAGAATGAGCTATTTTTATCCTCTCTTTTGATATTGAAGACAGGTTAGCTGCCTGTCCCACTCCATTACTATTGGAAAATTGTGATTACTCAATTTAATTTAAAGATGAATAGCAGCATCCAGTCTCAGTATGGATGAGAAGACTCTGTGTATTCTCTGAAGGCACAGCAGTACTATTAAAAATTCTTCTCACCCTCCTTACACTTCCCTTTAAGACCTCACAAGATGCATTGTCACAGTATTAGCATTATGCAAAGAATGGTCTTAACTTTTGTCAGAGAAGAGGTCCTTTGCCAATTTAAAGATATGATCATCTTTTAAGAAGCTCACCTACTGTAATCAGGAAATTAATTACTAAAAAATATTTACAAGCTCTCAGGTTTATAATGCAAAAAAACACTTACAAGAACAAGAGCACAGGTAAGAAAACAAAACTTCACGTTGGTAATTCGTTTTGAGTACATTGCTTATACCTTTAGATAACAGTATGTATGTAACAGAACAAATACCACTTTTGTGCAATGATATTAAGTTGCCTCAAGACAGTGTAGTAAACCTACTTTTAAAGTGAAAACTGAGTTGTAAATGAAGAGATTCCTTTCTTCAAACCCTGCAGTGCCAGGAACGCATTCTAAATAACTCTGCTTTTTATGTACCTTCTGCTAAGGAAGGTGACCAGTGAAGCAGCATGGCTGAGGAGCTGAGAATAGCTGCAAGTGCCGCGCTCTGCCGGAGAGCTGCAGGTGAAGTCGCAGCCCTGGCACCCTGCCGCCTCTCACCCCAGAGAAGAGCCCCTTGGGAAGGGTGGCAAAGTTGCCTCTTCCCTCTCCTGCAAGCCAGCCTACAAAGATTGCCCTTCACCTGAGCATGTTTGCAGAGACACCTTTGACTTTCATGGGCTGGCTGATATGACTTCACTTTTCTTTCTGTTCCTGCTTCAGTCTCTACTCATCACATCTTTTTTTTAATGCTTTAAGTGTCAGTGCTGTGAAACAGAGACTTCCTTTTGTTCTGTAATTGCATACTCCCTAGCACCAAGGAATCTTGGTCTTGATTATGGCTCCAAGGTGCTACTGTAGCAGAAATAATAATTACGTACTAGAAAAGGAGAATGGAATGATCTTAGAGCTTTATCTCTGCCTAGGGCCACCAAGCCAAATTGGAAAAAGCTATTCATTATTTCTGCTGAGTTATCAATTGCCAAGTCTTTTGCAGATGATTGGTAATCATAACAATTCTCATTTTACTTAGGGCAAGCTAAGGACAAAGATTAAGTCCAGAAATAAATTGGAAAGGTTTGGTAAGTTTGTTGTTGTTGTTGTTTTGTTATTTTTTGGAGACATGTTAAGCATTTGCATAATAAAATGTATCTGAAGAAAACAAAATGCTGTATTAGCTTTGATTCCACTTTGGAGTGTAGCAATTTAGCCCTAAGTCCAGCCCCAATCCTGTTGCTGATATACAGAAAAGACATGGTAACCAAGCCTACTATTTGTTCCCCTAACTCAGGAAAGTGTTTTAAGGTACTTCGCATGGCAAGATTTCCCTTATTAGCTAAAAATGAAATATTTCCCACAAAGAAAGATAAGTGAAACTTACTGTTATTTATTTCCTATAATAAACTATTCACTCTGGGTGAGATTGTGGCTTGCATGTTACAAACTCTTAATACAGAATAAACTCCTAATACTAGTGTGGCCTCAGATCTCTTTTACAAAACTCTCCTGCTGTCTCAGAGATAAGGCCTTTTACATGGCATAAAATCATAATCTACACTCACTTGGCTGCAGAAATCTTCACAGAGCCTTAATGGCTTATGGGCCTTCTATGAATCCTAAAGGGGTGGAAGAAAGTCAAAAATCTCTCTAAAACTTGCACATAAAATTTTGCCTATAGGAAAATATTTATTTGTGAACATAGTACCTGGTAGCCCATTAGTATAAAAAGTTCAAAATTTGGAGTAATATCTTCAAGCTTTAAAAATGTCATTGTCATTTTAAAAATACATTATAGATGTATCTACAGAAATAACTTCCACATCACATTAATTCCAGTATACTTTCTATGTAACATTATTAATACAGTGCTAAAGTATTACCCAACACTTCAAGCAATTCATATACAAAAGCAAGTTATCCACCTTACAATATACAAGACAGCCTCTGTGGGTAGCCTAATGAAAATGAAGAGAAGTGAAATGCTAAGTTTAAGGGAAAAAATCATGAACAAGCAAATGAGACTTTTAGGAAATGCAAAGCTCTTGTTTCACAGGAAGTGTTAAAACAGAAATCACATGGGACAGATACATCTCAAGAACTGTCTTCAGAGAATTAATAACATAGAGCCAAGATATACCTACCACTTTCCAGGAAATCTTGGATGAGTAAGATTTATCAGTTGCCAAACTCTGATATTGATTTAGCTCAAATCTAAGTGGGCTAGGTTATTTCCCCTACACATATTTTTTTTGGGGGGGGGGCGAGTAGGAATGAACTGGGTGAGCCAAAAGTGAAAACAGACCATGTATTTTCCTCCTTAATAAAAAAAAAGAGCTTTCAGAGTAGTGCAGAATGCAGAGTATTGTCATTTATAATTGTTACACCTATGCTCTGCCTGCCCACTTCTACTACAGTGATGGAACACTCAAAGCACTTTACATGGGCCACAATTCTTGTATAAATTCACCGTGTATGACTCCAGTCTTCTTGTAACCTTGTCATATATTGTTTTCTTTATATAACCGATTTCATTATGATTAATGTAATAAAACATTATCCAAATGTTTATTTAAGTACTGAAATATAGAAGCTCGTGTTTCTCATTTGTTGACTCTTAAAGTTGGAATTCCTGCAATACTAAGCTTATGTTTTAAAAAAGTCCAGAGTCTGAGCCATACTAAATTGAAATAGCTGATTCCCATATTTGGCACAAAAAAAATGGAACTCCAGCCAAGTGTGAGGAAGAATATTTCTGAAATGGAGCCTGATTTCAATCATATGTGAATGAATCATGCTGTAAAGGTGTTCTTATCTCAAGTCCATCCCCAGATCATAAGAAAAACATATGCAGTTTTATGGAGCTATCTCACCATTATTTCTTTCAAAGCCTCATCAAGTCTAGAGGACAAATCTGTCTGCCAAATGGGTACTTAAAGGAAGATGTTCATTTAACCTAACTAAATTCTTTTTCTTCCCAATATAGGGCAGAAGGTCTTTGGTTTCCATAGCTACTAGGTTATTTCCTTTGAACTTTTTCCAGAATACTTTTATCTCTTCCACATGCACTGACAGACTATCCTATGAACTACATTTATATTTGTGAAACACTGTGGGCTTCATTACCAATCCATTGCTGGATGGAACAGAAGAAATATAGTCCATGGTTAAAGCCAAATTTCTGACTTATCAATTTAGGTGTTCTAATATTTAGTAACAATTTATTAAAAATTAACTTCAGAGTACTATGAGTGATAGACTAAATCAATAATATTTATTCTGAAGGATTTGGGGTGAAGTTTTCATTGAGCAGAACTGATTCCTTGTTATCAGGTATTTTGATCCAATATAGTTGTATGCTTTCTAAATTAAAGAACATATATATATATGTGTGTGTGTGTGTGTGTATATGCAATGTGATATGTGGCTGCTCTCATTGCGGTGTGAATAATTCATTAAAAAGCCTGGAAATTAATCATCTGTTTCGGGGGTCTCCAACACTGGATAGCACTAGAGGCACACAAGCTATATCACTGTAGTTGTTTTTGCGTTGCCACCTTTTCTCTACAGAAAGGAGGCAATAAATGGGCTTCCCTTTTAGCAATCTAACAGTTGACACTTCATCCACACAAGAGAAGTTGGAGTGTGTCTTGTCCCTTGCATAGGTGTAGTAGAAAAAAGCAGAGAAGTTGCTTCTACTGATTCCACTACGGTATTGCACAAATATCTCTCTTTGAGAAACTGGCAACTGAACAAATTACATTTAGGAACTTCTGATTTTTATATATATATAAAAAAGGTATGGCCACATTGCTGTAGTAACCAAGAAAGACAGACAAACAAACAAAAACTCAGGTTCTCCCATAGAGGTCTCACAAATGTAAGTCTGTTAACTTTTGTGGGAAGACACAAACATATACACATCAGCTTAATTTGTGACATCAGCAAGGCTATACGAAGTCCATAAACTTCTCCAAAAGCCTTTCCAGAAGCAAAGCTTAAAGTACAGAGTTCCCATAACTTTAAGGTACAAAATTCACACCACCTAAATTTTAAGCAAGTGAGCAGCCTCATTTATGTATGTTTTTTCATATCTTTATTCAGGGAAGGCATCATCCTGTAAAGTTGGCTCCAAGACTCCTTGCCACAAACTCTGCTATCATTAAAGAATGTTAACAATCAATAAACTGCCAGTAATATTCTTCTACTAAGGTATTCTGACAAAAAATATGATACTTGAAACTCTCTATCTACAATTTTCTAAAGACTGGGACATCAATACAGGATGGACAACAGAACGGACTGATCTTTGACTTGTGGAACACAAATGCTCCCAGCTAGCAATATCATTTACAGCTCCAGAAAAATATACATGATACTAGAGCACTTTCTGATAAGAAGGTTCAGCAAAGGAAGGTTTTGACTTCTTTGAAAAGATAACAAAGGAAACACAATAAAGATTTGTCTAAAGTTATGCCTGAATCATTATACTCGCTCACTGTCTGGTGTCCCTAATTATCTGACAGCAATTGCTAAACACTGCAGGAGTAGAAGTTATAGGGACAGAAATCTAGATGATCAGGGCATTAAGGCTTAAGGCTACTGACTCACAATACACAGCACACACCTAATTCCCTACTGATTCATTCCTCACAGCAACTACATGAAGTTTGCTGAAGAAGTCCATCTAATTCTGTTAGTAAGTGATCTGGCAAAAGCTTTACTAAAAGATATTTCTCTACTGCATGTTATTTAACTTTACTTAACTATATCTACCCACGAGATATGTGGGAAAGGTAGAAAACAACAGATAGATATGAAAAAAAACAGCTTGTGTGAGTGCAATATAAGTGGTGTCTTCTCCAGATGCTTCACTGCTCTGAAGTATCATTTCATTTGTGTGCAACACATCTGCATTGGCCCCAACAGACTTCCAAAGAGGATTATAATTTGGCTGTAAAGAGTCATTTTAAGGCCACCAGACCATTAAGACAGATTCTAGTCTCTCTCATTTATTAAAATGAAGGCAACGTTTTATGGAAAACCTCTTTGTTCCCAGATGGAATGAGAGTTGCTCTACAGTTACAGAAATTTGGTAGTTAAGACGTGATGTTGACATAGCTGCAGGTCCTGGCAACTGAGGCCATTTTGCACAGCTATGTTCTTTCCTTCCCTCACAAGATCTAGGGAAAGTACTGGAGAATTTCTCACCTAGCCTAATTGGTTTTGTGTGTGAGTCATTGCTAGACTGTCATCATCACGTTCAATATGGACACTTTTGGCTATCATACTTCTGGTAGAGCAATGGAAGTTAGTTCAAAGCCCATATTCAAACGTGAAGCTGCTTGCCAAGTATGACCAAGTCAAGAGTTGAATGAGGAGAGATAAACTAAGACAAAACACAGAACATTTGTGGGAGTAACATCATTAATTTCATATCATCTTTGCTTAGCCAGGTGTCTCACTGGATCTTTTGCTTTTCCTAAATTTGAAAACCTTCTGTGATATCAAATATATCATACAACTCAAAAACACTGTGAGAGAGGAGCAGGTGGAAAGGAAGACAACACTAGTATTTCAGCATCAGAACTCACTGGGATTGTGAAATACTTCAGCTTCAAATCACCAAATAGTGATCCACTAAAACTATTTTGTCTGAAAAGAACTAGATGAAAAGTAGCCCTAATCAAGTGCACACATTTTAAGATATTAATGTCTACTTTTCTCTCCTTTTTGTGACTGATGAATAATTGCTTTCTGTGAGGAGATCATGGTGCTAAGTTGCATAAAGAGACTCTGATACATTTGTCCTCATAGAAAAATTTGCATGGTTTTCACCCATCTTTTTAAAACTGTTCTAAACATTTAACATTCTTGTGGCAACTGCTTATTCTGAAATAGTTTCTAGGACCATCTCCAGAAAATATTTCTACTGTGATTGTAAGAGTAAAAGGGGAAAAGAAAGGAAGGTTTTGTTCCTGCATCTTTTCAAGCTTTAAATTCATCCTAAATGTAAGAGACACATTATAATTAAAAGGAGGAAAACTTTTTTCCCTACTTTGAGAACTGGTTGGTGAATTATCTATGAACTACTGGAAAAGAGTACATTAATTTGTAGAAAGCAAAGTTCAAGGAATCACAGAATGGTTGAGGTTGGAAGGGACCTCTGGAGATCATCTAGTCCAACCCCCCTGCTAAAGCAGGGTCACCTACAGCACCTTGTCCAGGATTGTGTCCAGACAGCTTTTGAATTTCTGCAAGGACGGAGACTCCACAGACTCTCTGGGCAACTTGTTCCAGTGCTGTTACCCTCATAGTAAAGAAGTTTTTCCTCTCGTTCAGGTGGAACTGCCTTTGTTTCAGTTTGTGCCCATTGCCTCTCGTCCTGTTGCTGGGCACCACTGAGAAGAGTCTGGCCCCATCTTCTTTACACCCTCCCTTCAGATACTTATACACACTGATAAGATCCCCCTCAGTCTTCTCTTCTCCAGGATAAGCAGGCCCAGCTCTCTCAGCCTTTCCTCATATGAAAGATGCTCCAGTCCTTTCATCATCTTTGTGGCCCTATGCTGGACTTGCTCCAGGAGCTCCATGTCTCTCTTGTATTGGGGAGCCCAGAACTGGACACGGTTCTCCAGATGTGGCCTCAACAGGGCTGAGTAGAGGGGTACAATCACCTCCCTCGACCTGCTGGCAATGCTCTTCCTAATGCAACCCAGGATACCATTGGCCTTCTTGGCCACAGGGACACATTGCTGGCTCATGGTCAGCCTGCAGTCCACCAGGAACCCCAACACCTTCTCCACAGAGCTGCTTTCCAGCAGGTCAGCCTCCAGTCTGTACTGGTGGATGGGGTTATTCCTCCCTAGTGGACTCTGTACTTCCCTTTGTTGAACTTCATGAGGTTCCTCTGTGTCCATCTCTGCAGTCTCTCCAAGTCTTTCTGAATAGCAGCACAGCCCTCTAGTATATCAGTCACTCCTCCATCATCAGCGAACTTGCTGAGGGTGCGCTCTGTCCCTTCCTCCAGATCATGGATGAGACTGGCCCCAGCACTGGTCCCTGGTGGACACCACTAGCTATAGGCCTCCAACTAGACTTTGCGCGACTGATCACAACCCTCTGAGCTCTGCCTTTCAGCCAGTTCTCAATCCACCTCACTGTCTGCTCATCTATCCCACACTTCCTGAGCTTGCCTACGAGGATGTTATGGGAGACAGTGTCAAAAACCTTCCTGAAGTCAAGGCAGACAACATCCACTGCTCTCCCCTCCTCTACCCAGCCAGTCATTCCATCATAGAAGGCTATCAGATTGGTTAAGCATGATTTCCCCCTTGTGAATCCATGCTGACTACTGCTGATCACCTTCTTATCCTTCAAATGTTTAGAGAGGGCATCCAGGGTGAGCTGTTCCATCACCTCTCCAGGGCTGGAGGTGAGGCTGATTGGCCTGTAGTTCCCTGGGTCTTCCTTCTTGCCCTACGCTGGCTTTCTTCCCGTCCTTTCCTGTTCTCCATGTCCTTTCAAAGGTGATTGAAAGTGGCCTAGCAATGACATCTGCCAGCTCCCTCAGCGCTTGTGGGTGCATCCCATCAGGGCCCATGGACCTGTGGATGTTAAGTTGCCCTAAATGATCTCTAACCCAATCCTCCTCAACCAAAGGAAAGTCTTCCTTTCTCCATACTTTCTCCATGGTCTCTAGGATCTGGGATTCCTGAGGGCTGGTCTTAGTAGTGAAGACTGAAGCAAATAAGGCATTCAGTATCTCTGCCTTCTCTTTATCATTTGTCACCAGGACCCCTGCCCCATTCAGCAGTGGGTCCACTTTCCCTAGTCTTCTTTTTGTTACTGATGTATTTAAAGAAAGCAGCCCTTCTTTCCATCCTTGACATCCCTTGCCAGATTAAACTCCAAATAGGCCTTGGCCTTCCTGGTTAGCAGTCCCTGCATACTCTGACAAACTTCCTATAAGGCTCCCAAGTGGCCTGTCTCTGCTTCCATCTTCTGTGCACTTCTTTCTTCTGTTTGAGTTTTGTCAGGAGCTCCTTGTTCATCCATACAGGTCTCCTGCCCCCATTGATCAACTTCCTGCTCATTGGGATGCGCCATTCTTGAGCTTAGAGGAAGTGATTTTTGAATATTAACCAGCTCTCTTGGACCCTTATTCCTTCTAGGGCCCTATCCCATGGGATTCTTCCAAGAAGGTCCCTGAAGAGGCTGAAGTCTGCTCTCCTGAAGTCCAGTGTTGTGGTCATACTTTTTGTCCTGCTTCCTCCTTGCAGTATCCTGAACTCCACCATCTCATGATTACTGTAGCCAAGGCTGCCCCCAGCCTTCATATGTCCAGCCAGCCTTTCCTTGCTTGTTAGTATCAGGTCCAGCAGCACACCTCTCTTTTCTGGCTCCTCCATCAGCTGTGTCAGGAAGTTATCATCAATGCTCTCCAGGAACCTCCTGGATTGCTTGTGCCTTGCTGTGTTGTTCCTCCAGTAGATATCAGGATGGTTAAAATCCCCCAAGAGAACCAGGGCCTGTGACTGTGAGGCTACTTCCATCTGTCTGTAGAAGGCCTCATCTGCTTCCTCTTCCTGATCAGGTGACCTGTAGCACACACCCACAACAGTGTCACCCATGTTAGTCAGCTCTTTAATCCTTATCCATAAGCTCTTGACCTGCTCATCATCCACCCCTAAGCAGAGCTCCATACATTCCAGTTCCTTTCTCACATAAGGGGCAACTCCCCCACCTTGCCCTCCTGGCCTGCCCTTCCTAAAATGCCTGTAGCTATCCATGGCTGCATTCCAGTCATGTCAGCTATCCCACCATGTCTCTGTAACTGCAGTGAGTTCATACCCATGCAACCACACAAGAGCTCTAATTCCTCCTGTTTATTCCCCATGCTGCATGCATCTGTGTACAGGCACTTCAGAGAGGTGTTTGAGCATGCCGATTTCCCTAGAAGGGGTGCAAGGGGGTTCCCCACAGTCTTGTCTTCTAAGTACTTCCTTAGCTGCATGCAATTGCTAGCGGGAATCCCACTTGAGCCCCATTTTGCTGCCTGCATGGTCTCAATAACCCCCCCTTTCCTCCGTCTTCCCTCGTTTAAAGCCCTTTTTGCCAGGTTGGCCAGCCTGTTGGCAAAGACGCATGTGCCTCCTTTAGTGAGGTGGATCCCATCTCTCCTAAACAGTTGTTGATCTTCAAACTGGGTCCCATGGTTGTAGGCACCCAAACCCTGTTGCTGAGACCAGCAGTGCAGCCAGTTGTTTACTCGGAGTATCTGTCTGCTCCTCCTCCCATCCTTCCCCCTCACTGGCAGGATCAAAGAGAAAACTACTGGGGTCCTTAGACCCCTGACCACTGTTCCCAGAGCTGTGAAATCCCATTTCATACTTCCAAAATTGCCTTTGGCAGTATCATTGGTGCCAACATGGAAGAACAGCAGGGGTAATAGTCGGACAGGTGGACAAGCCTCGGCAGTCTTTCCATGACATCTTGTATTCGAGCCTCCAGGAGGCAACAAACTTCTCCAGAGAAGAGGTCAGGCTGGCAGATGGGTGCCTCTGTCACCTGCAGCAGGGAGTCACCCACAACAATTACTCTCTGCTTCTTCTGGGTGTTCCTGCATGGCACAGGATCCGTCATCTCAGTTGCTTCACTTGAAGCCATGCCCAGCTCCTCCTTAGTTTGGAGAGCACTGAACCTGTTCATCATCTGCAAGGTTTGATAAGCAAGAGCCTTACTCTTCATACAAGAAGTGATCAGTTTCCAGCCTTCATCTTCTACAGAGTTATGTCTTACTCTTCCACATGGCACAGAGCCCACCTGTATCTCCACTGCTATGGGGGGTTGAGACTCCTGAAACTGTAGGATCTCTGAGAATATCCTCTCTCTCTCTCATTCATCTTCTTGGATGCTATGCAGCCTGCTTACTTCCTCTTGTAACTTCTTTACCTGTTGAGACAACTTGTCAGCCACAGCACATTCTCTGTAGGAAAGATGACTGTCAGCCCCAGCCTCACGAAGAGACCCCGGGCACTCTCTGCAGCCCGAGACCTGCAGAGCTGCATCCACCATCGAAAGGTCTGTCCGGGTGAAGCCTCCAACGTGGCAGATGCAGCAACTCCAATGGCTGCTGGAGAATGCACTCTGCAGAATATCATAACCATATTGAGGAAGTGTACAGTGCTATGACTGGAGAGGACCCCATGAAGTGCTGCGCCTGTTTGCTGCCTCTGTTAGCTGCACTCTCATAATAAACAGGACATTTCTAGAACTACTCCCTGGGTGCAGATATTAGTATTTCCATCAAGGGTATACTGACTGCGAGTTTTTGTTTGTTTGTTTGTCTGCCTTTAAGATTATTTGAAATATTTTTCTGTTCATCATGTTAGATTCAACTCCACTTTTTAATTCTGTATTAGTAGTAAATACTAGTTTTATTTTTTTCCTAATCCTTGACAAAGGAAGAGGAAAAAAGTGTTTAACTGATGGCATATCAAGTATTTTTAATAAATACTATATGAGTAGTGTATATATTTTATATAATATTACATAAGCTTCTTAACTGTATAGTGCTCCTTAATCTATCAAGCAGCCTTTGCCATAAACAGAATCGATAGTTGCTCATTGGCTTTTGAACTTTTATTACACCAGAAGTATTCCACGTTTGCTACATCATCAAAAGCAAAATGAATGACACTTTCATGATGGCTGGAATCTCCAGCAATCCAGGAAACTGAGTATTCCAAGGAGAAAAATGAGGAAGTTCTTTCTAGAATCAAGTAAATGCCAAATACAACTACATTCTATATGCAATCAATGAGAGTGTTAAATGTCTCTGAAGACCTTCAAAAAAGTCCGGTATGATTAACCTAGGCATGTCCTTCCTCCCTTGACATACAGCATTCAACCTCTCCAGACAGTTCGCTAGTCATGTTAACTGTGTGTCTCCAAGATGACAAATAAATCATCATTACTATAGTGGCCTCCAAACTTGTTTAACAGCCTGATGTTTAGAGCACTACATGAGAAGCTGCTGTTTCTAGGCTTTAATCAGCTTCCTCAATTCAGGAAAGTGCCCTCAACATCCTCTGCTGAAGCAGGGGCCAACAAGCATCTGGCATTTAGAAAGCCTCAGGATCAGATCTGACACAAACAAGCATGAGCCCAGCTGTAGCTTAAGGTTTTCTGTTTAGAATGGGCAAAACTTTTTCCAGCCCTAGGTTCTTAAAAAGGGGTTACATGATACAGACAGTAGGGACTTCAGCGGTGGGGGAAGCAAGAAAAAAATCGGCTTGGGAGTCAGGGCTCTGGAATCCTAGATATTTCTTTCATACCCTATTAGTTGGAACCTATTACATTAACATCAGCCTCATTTTCTCTTGCCTGTTCTTCTTTTGACCCCCAAAGTCTTCTATTGCTGGTCTCTCATATGCCTACCTTGATAGGCTTCATCCACACTCATGCAGCCACTCATTTTCAGGAGAAAAGGTGAATATAAAGTGAGAGTTCTTCCATCAGAATGTCTCATTTCTCAGTAGATTAGTCATTTGCCTTGATACATGAGAGCACTACATCAGAGGGCTACCCAGCCAAGCCTTAGAGTCAGTGTCCTATGCCTAGAAACACTAAACAAGGGTTTCCTCAAGATTTCTGCTACTCCAGGGCTCATCTACCTGTGTGGCATATTTCAAATGCAATATAACCACTCCTCCAGAATCCCAAACAAGATAGCAACATCTCATTTGGTCTAGGGTGAAAGAAAAACAGCGGAAATTACTGATCTCAAATTAGCTGGAGGAAAAATTTTTAACTACCAACAGTCTCTAACCTAGTCTCTTTGGGATGCCTTTAGAGCAAAAAGGATTAGATTAAGAGGCAAAATACCACCATCTTCTTCCTAATAAAAGACTGAAGTCTTAAAAATGTCTAACTTTTCCAAAGGATTTAGACACCTGAACTATCCCTATCTGCCTAAATCTGGACCAGAACAGGTTGTACCTGTCTGTCTCCCTAAACAAGCATTTTTTAAAAAACGCATAAACAACTGAAATTGAAAGCCCAAGGAATTTTCAGAATAAATAGTGCCTGACAACTTTATGTATCTGACAGATTAACCAAGGAAGATCTCTGCCTGGGAATTATGTCTTATGCCTGCAACTCTTCTTGGTGCCTAAGTGGGATTTTTGGAGACTGGATCACACAATACTTGACTTTTGATTTAAATTGTATATCCACATTTTAAGGGTAATGTGAAAACAGTAGTTCACAGAGCTCACAAGAGCAAATACATATTCCATTATAATTTTCAGAGCTTTTGGGACATCAAGAACATTCAATATTTTTATTTAATAGATGTGCTAAAAATCCCCCAAACTAAAAAGTGATTTCTTGTAACCAAGTTTATTTTTGGAAAAAAATTTGCCGTGTTTTTCCCCATGAGGATTGCAGTGCTGCTGCTTCCTGATTAGACCTTGACCTTCAAAAATTCTCTTTGCCAAAGCAGTTACAATACAGATTGCAGGTTCTAGAAACAGTAATTCAAGGAATATGTCTGAATTTTAATCTTTTTGATACCTTTTAAAGGCAATTAACATGCAAAAGGGCTCTATTCTTTTTAGAGTCAAGATGAAGAGCAAAGCTGCCCTAAGAAATCATATACCCAGATGAAACAATTTACTCTTTCTACAGAACCAGATATAGCTAGTCCTCATATTTTTGAGCCAGAACTGAGACTTCTCTAAACTCTTCATCCTCTGAAAGTGCCTTACCTCTGCTTTGGTAGAACCCTTAGCAGCTTAGCATAAGGTATCATGGACCACCTCCAAAGACATCATTACCAAAGTATGTTCAAAGTACTGTTCCTCATATATACTGTTTGTACAATACAGAATAAACTCCTGCCTCTGCTTCTTCAGACAGAAAGAGATGAGTAGATGTTCATGACTTATCTGAACAGCTGATCTCTTCTGTTTTTGATAAAGGCAGATGTCATGATATTGCAAGACTTTGCTGGTACTTCTTTTCTGATTGCCTAAAAAGCATCTCAGTCAACTTCACACTTCTGAAACTGGGGTTTTGTTTTTGTTTTTTACCCATGTTCTCTGGAATTCTGACACATCATTGCCTTCTAACTGCCCTTTGACAGCTGGAGATATATGGAGACACATCTCTCTCACAATAATGTTTTACTGCAAGAGAATTCTTTGACCAGAGACACCAGAGCCCCAACAGGTATTAATTCCTGGAGAACACCTGACATTTTGTCTGGTAGCTTCCAAATCTTTCATGTAGCAGAGCTTCATATTTATATTTGCAGTTATTCACCTGTTAGGACTGTTGATGAAGCCACGGTGTCTTGGAATCAGATCACACAGCGGCTCCCAGGAAGGATGCTCCACCTTGGTTACTTCTTACTATGTAGGTCTGCCTCTTCACTGCCTGCAGCCAGCATGCCAAAGTCCTGACAACTACCCAGCCATTCCAGTGTTATAACTGGCAGAGAAACAGGTTCTGTGCCACCAGAGGCCATATTTGTTCAGTTATCTTTAATGTTCAGATGGGTTCCTTCTTCAGACAATATGACAGGTAGTAAACGTAGTCCTGCGTGCTGGCTCCAAACTGCACAAGGATCTACCTGTCCAGCAGCCTGAGTATAAAGTATCAAAAGCACAGGTGCATTTCATTTGCAGGGAATCAGTTCCTTACATATTGACTGATATATTTTATTAGTTATTATCTTTTATCATGAAACTATTAAGATTTGTTTAATTGGTTTAGCTTCTTTACCTGTATTCTAAATACAGTGAAGCTCAGTCTTTATCAGAACCACATGTTCTATTTATGGCCTATATCTTCAGATGTTATATCTGGATGTTTTCCAGTCTACATGTCTTGATTTTACAATTACACTGGTGCTTTATATAGACCTCATTTAATCCTTGATAGACTACAGACATCCTGCTTGCTGGCCTATTATCTAGCTTCTTATCAGTTGCACTCTTAACCCATTATTTCAGTTGCACAACTACAGCAGTTAGGTCAACTATTTCTCAAACTGCATTATTTTAATCCACCCTTACTAAAATGATTGGTTCAAAGTACCTGATAAACCTTTTCTGCCCAAAGAAAATAAAATATGGTTCATGAAGACCACACAAGAAAAGGCAAATAGAAAAAAAGGCACTATTATCTGTAGCATGTGAACCTCAAATATCCTTCAAAGAAGTACAATGACTGCATAGACTGGCATACTTTGAAAAAGTTCTCCTTTTGCAGAATTTCTGCTGCACTAGAATTCACTTTTTACCAAAATATCAATATTTAGTGCTAGCTACAGAGAGAGCTGGTCATAAGAAACATACAGTTGTAACTTAAGCTGTACATACTTGATTGACATTAATTGCTCATTAAAAGGAGAGCTATTTGGGAAAGGAACATTTGTAAATAATCTGCTCATGCCAACAAAATGAAAGTGACCTCATCTTCCTGAGGAGCACACATTGCATCACCTTAATTGTTTCAGAGATGTATGTGTCTGAGGGATGCAATTTCCATTAAATAAACAGGAAATGAGGAGTGGGAACTAAAGATAGTCCCATAATGACCACTCTTTACAGAACAGTAGCTACTTCCAATCTAGCTCTATATCAGAATATTTTTCCTTGAGAAACTTCTGATCACGAGAACAGGGAGTTCAAATGGTTGCCACCTTCAACTATCAGGTACAGCTAGACACAACCATTTACCTTTTATATATGTACATAAAGTACCAAAAGTTTTAAGATTATTAAATAACTAAAAAGAAAGATTGCATGAAGTTCATGAGGAAAACAAGTCAGAATGAAGATATTTGCAAAAAACTGACTTCCTTGTTTGTGTTTTGGAATTTTACAATAGAAAGCAGAGGAGGAACTGCTGAGTTATTCTCTTTTGATGTAGGAAAAGTGTTTGTAATGCCATCTTCAGGAGTGTCTACCAGATGGTCTACCTATTTCTTCAGCTAAGCACCTGAGGAGGTCAAACATTCAGTTCATCCTAGCTCCCAGAAAATTGATACTAGGTACTAATCATTGTCCATTTGGCAACTCAGAACTTCTGACACTGCAACTCAGATGCTGCAAAGGACAGTTATAGGCAATCAAGAGAGAAAGATAGTCTCTAAATCTCTTGCAACTTGTTTCACTGAGAATACCGAAGTCAGATTTTGGTAACAAAGAATTTCCAACAGCTTCTGCCTTAGAGTTCCCAATGAAAATAAATCCACTTTCTGACTAACATTTTGTATTCTTGTTGCTTGAAGAGGCTTGGAAAAGTCTTCCAGTAGTTGCTGAGACAGTCATGAATGGCTGATGGCTTAGGAGTAGGGCTGCTCCCTCAGTGTTGTGACCGACAAGCCAGTGCCTACCTCAAAGGTCTGCAACCATTGTAACAAATATATAGACCTCCTGTGAGAAGAATAAACAATGTCATCTTTACAAACATTTTCTTTTATTAAAAAACTCTATCTAGAAATTTCTGCCTTCTCTCAGTTTTCCACCTCACAACCAACTGACCATTCACTGAGGTGAATCAAGTGAATCAAATCAGGATTCTTGCGTTATTGTTTCTCAGATTACAGTTTTTAAGCTATCGACTTATACAGCATCATATATGGACTGATCTCAGAGTACTAGAGTAGATGGCTCATTGATCTATCTCACTGCTGTACTTCTCAGAGATCAGATCCTACTTTCCACTAATGTTGTCCCAGCACTCTTGAATTGCACTGATGTGGTTTTAAGCCACTGCATTTTGATATGCTATTGTGCTTGCTGTTTTCACTGGCTACAACCATTCTACCAGGCTGTCAACTAAGTCCAGGTTGATTTACATGCAAGCAGTGTGTCACACAACCCCTTTGTTCACAACTCATGTTTTTATCTTGATGGTCTATTCCAAGACTGGAAAAAGGAATTATGAACACAATATAGTGCATTTTCTATCCAAGAGGTATTAATACCAAGTGTGAACACGTAGTTGAAGAAATGAAACCTCAAAACCTCTTTTTCTCCTCTTCTTTAGGATTCTCATACTTTCTTTTCACCATTCTGGCTTAAAAATGTTGGTAAGTTTATAAAAATGAGATCAAATGCAACTGTGTATCATCTCACTTAATAGAAGAACTGTTTCTCAAACTAATAAATGGGGAACAGTGTAAGCAGCACCAAAATCTTCAGCATCTTCTATCGCTGTTACGCCTCTGTTAGCAGTGGGATATGAGGTCACACTGCTGCCTCAGTAAAGACTGCTCAGCCTCGTTCAGCAAGCACTGCATTCCTGCAGAATATGGACAGCCTCTGTATGAAAGACTCTGGAAGCAATGGCTCTATAAATGCCTACTCTATGCTATTAATAGCTGGCAAAAGGTCCTGGAGATAACTAAAGGCTATTGAACAGTAGTTTTCCAGACTTTTAAAATTAATCTCTCTCCCGCCTTTTCTATAGAGTTTACTCACAGACATACACACACAAAGTTTAAGCTCTCAGGCTTCAAGGTGCAAGATATAAAAACAGGGATCTAACGCCTGCTTTTCTGCCCTTGCCACCATTCTGCACAATGGAAGAAATAATAAAAAAGAGGGATTCCATAGATACTTGCAAAGCAAATATTGCAGCTATTGACTCACTAACAAGCCTGGGAAGCACCTGCATGCCTCTATCGACACCACACTTAACATCAGTTACTCATATTTCCTCTGCCCAGTATATCTTCTCTATCAAGCTGCACTTGTGAAAGTCCCATAGGGCAGACAAGGACAGCAGCTGTGACCATTTCATATGTATGCAGCCCCATTCCCTTCCTCTCCCTTTAGAAGGTTTCCATCTGTGAACCTCCGTGCAGCACAGGGTAGCAGTCTACACAGCTAGCAATACTGTCAATTTCCAACACCATCACTATGAAGATTCAGTTGCTAGGACTTAATAGCGCACCTTGCAGGTCAGGCCACTGAAGAGAGGGCAATAGATCAGACCACCAACTCATCAGCTCTGTCTTATCCCTGCAGCCAAGAAGGTAGTTATTCTGGGGCTTTTTTTCAGCCAAATAGAATATAAGAGCAGTTACACTGGCTGAAGAAAAAGTCCATCTAGCTGAGGGGCAAAAATAGCCAATGTCTAAGGAGGAATATAAGAACAGAGCAAGCATAAAGAATTCTTAATTTTCCCCCAGTCTCCAACCCCTCCAATGTTTCATCTTAAGTCCCTCCTGAGAAGGATGTGGTTTCTTTGCTTTTAGTCACTAACAATGGATGTCTCCTCCATGAACTTGTCCAGTGTCTCCCTCCACTAATGAGAGCTTTTAGCACACTTCTGTGACAACAAGTTCCATACATCAACTACATGTTTCATGAAGAATCATCTCCTTTGGTTTGTTTTGAACTTGGCTCTGACTATTTAATGCCTTTTGGGTTTTCTGCATTGGAAAAAAATGGCAGAAATTTTCTACTCTCACTCTGCACGCTACTAGCGTACATCTGTCAAGTTTCCTCTCAGTTGTCTAATCTCTTCCCTTCCTTCAACTCTTGCTTGAGAGCTGCAGATTTCTAGATTTTTATTGTTTGTAACAGAAGATAACTGAGTTATCGTCAGACACATAACTCAAATGCGGAAGAAGGGTACAGGAAACAAAATAGGAATAGTTTAGTTTATACAGTAAGCTACACACAAAAAACATTCAAACTTTCAGCTTCATATAACATGATACAGTTTACTTACATAAGCACACAGACTCACCTACCTTTTTCCCTCTCCTGCCCACTGATCTGAAGGCTCCTCTAAGCTAGTCCAGGCTCCTCAGCCTGAGTTCCAAGGCCGAGTGTCCGTCTTTTATTCGCCCACCCTCACTAGTCTACTTTTCACGCACAACTGCTTTATATTGTTCCTCCTCGCAGTTTGCTCCTATACTCTTAGATCAAGCTCACGATCAGATGAGCCGTTCTGTGGGAAGCCCATGGGTTTCATTCTCTCCACTACTCCAGATACAAATAATGGAAATCCCCTCCAATACCAAATTTCAAAACTCTTCCAGACCTGTTAGTTTAAGATCCTTGCCTAATCCTGTAAAGTGATGAATGCCTTTAGCACCTTTTTATCTGTAAGGAAAATCAAGGATGTTTTATGCCTTGCCAAGTCTGATTTTAAGAAAAAGATGTTACATTTATAGATCATTTAAAAAGATATAATTACATAAGGACAATTAAATAATTATGAGTCACTGTGGATATGGAAAGAGTAAATCATGTTAGAGAAAATCTTGTTACTTTAAAAAATGAAAAACATTATTGTATTGACCTAGAGAAACCAAAATAGTTGACATAGCTAGATTTTTTAAAAATCCTCAAAAGAAATTAAAAAATGATGGCTTGTGGTTACCATTAAGAAACCCTTGTGGGGTAAGTCTTTTAAAAGTGAGTTTTAAACTTTTATGTAATATCAAGCACTTGTGATCCAGCACTCAAATCTGAAGGCCAGTTTTCTGAAATCTGACTTTTCCCAATCCTCAATCTTTAGTACGTTCAAGCACCTGCTTTCCCTGTAGCACCATAAAAACTTCAATAGACTCTACATCTGATCTAGCCACTTGCCTGCAGGGAATGGTCAGTGGTACCAAGGTTCCACTGAGCACCCAGAAAAACAGGGAATTGGAAGCAAAGTGGAAAGGCAGCTTCCAAGAAGTGAAATCCTACAGGGCTGTAGATTAACACCAGCAGATATTCATATTTTATTCAATGGTCTAGATAAAGCTGTAATAAGTCAGATCATTAAATTTGCAGATGATACTAAAATAAGGGGAGTACTCAAGACTCAGAGAGATGTAAGAACAATCCTGACATTAACAAAATGGGCTCAGAGGTGAAATAGGAAATTAAATGAGTATTAAAGTAATGAAGAGCAACACATTTCAGTAAAAATAATGCTGTAGAGATATGCTGAGACACTTACAACTTAAATGATACCAAGTTAATTAATATGCAAACAGAGGTGTAGTTATACTTGTATTAACCTTTAAGATTATGAACACAAATGGCAGTAGGACATGGTTGCTATCCTGAAGGGATAATGGATTAGCACAGGCAAAAATAACACACAATAATGTAATGTAGTAAGACTAGCTTTGTGCCAGAACAGTCCAGAGAGGAGTGCTAAACCCCTCTGGACCAGTAAGTCATTAAAAAGACTCAAGAGAATCACTCTGGTCACCATTAACATCTGTGAATCTTTTGTACCACCTTCTCTATAAATTTATGTCTAATTAGAGACTACTTTAAAATTCCACACATAATTTTGAACAGCGTAAGTTCTCATGTACAAAGAGAACAGTGTTACGCTACTAGGCATTTGAACAACACTGAACTAAATTGAATACCCATCTTGGGGGGGAGGGGAGAGTCTAGAAGTAGCCTCCAACCCTCTGCCAAAACCTACATAAGAAAGAAGGTCTCAGAATAAGGCAAGGAGAAAGACAAAGATGCAGAAGAAGGGGAAAAAAAGATACCCTTAAAGAAAACTAAAGGCAAAGGTCCTTGTCTCTGGATCACCCCCTGCCCCCCAAAAAAGCATAAACATAATTTTGCTTATACAGAAAAAGAGACTGTAAAAGCCAAAGTTGTTCTCAGTTAATACTACTGTAATGATGTGTCAGAACACCTACCTCCAAAGCAGAATACCCCTTTTCATTATACCAATGAAAAGATCTGAGGAAGATTGTAAAAACCTCACAATTTACTCTTGAACCAGTACAATCCTTTGTGCTGAGAGCACCAGGCTCCCCAGATGTTCTCTATTAGCCCAGTTTCTTCACCTGGCCTATTAATAACACCAATTAACTGCAAGTGTCTGGGTATAGAGCCTTAGACTCAGTTTCTTACAATTCTGAAAGAGAAAGAAATTTCAAGGAAAAACAACAGCAGTGTTAACAGAGAGAAACTGCCAAGGTCATATGATTCATTATCTAGCAGCTTAGCAACAAAGGAAATCTGAAATTCTGTAACAGCAATAAGCCAATGGATCCACACAGCATCAAGCAACATCTTGAAGGAGATCAGAGGAGTAAATAAAATGAAATATAGTGACAAGAATGAGGACAGGTTATTCAATTTCTTAACAGTATAAAATAGTGAATGAACTGCATAGAATCAACAAATCTTAAAGCAATATGAACAGGGAGGAAAAAAAAGGAACACTAGCAAAGCTCTACCTCAATTAATAGGAATTAAAATAAATTCTGTTCCTTCTTTAATGAAACTGTATTTGCTTAGACAAAACACCAACAAGAATGCTGATGTTTTTCTGAGATATTTAAGTGAAAAGTAGAACAGTAGCAGAATATAATGAAGTACTTTGTAAAATTCAGAGAAAGCTAAATTATTCATTTAGCCAACACTGCAGAAAAAAATGGAAAACAGTGATTCATACTAGTAAGCCAGCCTTCTGATTTCAGTTTATAAAACACAGTGTGATATGTTTGTGAAAGGAATACATTACAGTAAATGTAACAACAGAAACCAAGTTAGAGGCTGTATATAAGATATACTGGACCTAGAAGCATTACATTGCTTCAACAAAGCCCACAGTCTGTTGGGATTTGAATAGTTTTGCTATAATATAACAAGTTGTGAATAGTCAAGATAAAGCCTCAATTAAATATAAACTTACCAGAAAATAAAACTTCTGAATGAAGAGCATACTAGACATCAGCATAGCAGAATCACTTGCACTCAGTACATATGAGTGTACCATCCTTCAGTAATGAGTATCTCGTTACTGCACCAAATTCCATCTGCAAAAGATTTAACCTTGATTACATTTGCTGTTAAAAATCAAGGTCTGAACTTGTATGTGAATGCATACAAGTGATGACATTAAAAAGTCTAATACAGCAGTACTGTATCCTATGTAAAACTAAGTAATGCCTCAGATACAATTTATTGCTGTTTTTATCTATAGTGATATTTTCTCCATTAGTGCTCGCACACACCCACAACTGCACTAAAAATTCTCTGTTGTCTCTCAGTTTAGTTTGCTTTGAATATGAAATATGTCCTCCAAGGTTTCTGCACTGAATGCCGCTCCATCTGAGTGAGCTTTCAGAAAAGCTGTGACTGTTTCCTGGCACTTCCATTACAAGAGATGATGAGAAAGCAAGTACCTACTTCATTTCTCTCACTCACTGTCCACTGTAAAAAGGCACATATTGCTAAAAACATCTTGTTTAGGACAGGAGTCACTCCATACCTCTGGTATTACAGGCAACCAGTCATATTAGCAAGCAACTCCAAAACCTCTACCTTCAACTTACCAGTCTACACTTATTGATGACTACTCTATCCTTTTTATTTTATATCTTTGCTAGTTGTTTTAACTAGCTCCTCATCTTCACTATGTTTACTCCCCAAGAACTTAAAGGTTATATCCAAACTGCACTTTTATTCTCCTAAGTTCTGGTGTGCATCTCAATCATGTACTGGCTACAGGTTGACAGAAGACATGGCTTTGCTCTCTTCCTCCATCTGCCTTCCATTCTATGAGAGAGCCAGGTACACAAGTCTGAATGCATTTTTTGCTGTGTCCTCAGTCTGAACAACAGAGGGAGTAGACCCGATGACTTGTAGCTACCATGCAATCTACAGATAGCCATGAAAATGTAATCATATTGTCTCAGCTTTTGTTTTATTTCCTTAGAAGATGAATCCTTTCACAGAGTCTCCAAATAGCCTTGTTGCCTTCTTCTGAATAGGGGTGACTGGAACTGTAGCTAGTATTATGGCCAGCATCCCATCAGTGTCTTGTGGAACGGCATTAGTGCTTCTCTAGCTTAACTGGGAATTTTTGACTTAATACCTTCTCCTTTTTTAGCCGCAGTCCTTTGGAGACTCCCATGACTGACTAGCAAACTCCAGTCTTCCTTCTTCTTGGTATCTCTCTGAATTGCTATGTATGTTTTGAGTTAACAGCAGTTTTTTGTCATTAGTCCTTCCGTGACGGACATTGCAGTTCATATTACTAAATTTCATTAAATTTGTTATTCCATTCTTCAAGCTTATCTCATATCTGTCCTGCCATCTTTCAGCTTTATCAGCTAATTTTCATTTCTACTCTCATTTTGGGCCCAGATAATTAGAGAAAAGTTAAATAATATTAGCCTAAGGACTGAGTATTGAAGCATTCTGCTACTAACTGCCAGTTTTCTTTTTATCAGCTGCTAAGAAAATTTGAACAGCTGTACTGTATCAGAAAAAAAATTTACTTCTACCTAGAGCCCATATCTGACAGTGGCCAAAACTGGATGCTTAGGAAAAGTATATTTGTGTTGAATAGCTCTTGCTGGATTTTTTCTTACCTAAATTCCTCTGGTTTTGTACTCCATAAACAGTTTTTATAACTTTCTATAACAGTAAACTTCACAGCTTAATTATGTCCTGTGAAATAGTACTCCACTTTCTGTTCAAGCTGATAGCCTATAACTTCATTTGATGTTACCTAGATCTTCTCATATTAAAAAAGGTTAATCATCATTCCCTACCAACATCCTTTCTACTTGTGATCTTTTAAACCACAACCAGATTGCTTTCAGCAGGCTTTTCTCAAGGCTGAGACCTGGTGTACTTAGTCATCTATTTTGTCTATTTCCTTACATGTCTCATAATTCCTGCATTTATCATCGTCTCTCGCAGCTTGGCTAATAGTTTCCTATGTGGCATCGTATGAAATGGTTTGTCAAAGTATTGATAGATGATATGCACCATATTTTTCTTGTCTAAGAAGTCAATTCTCAGGTAGAAATGAGAGCAATTTAGTCTGGCATGACCTGCTTTGTTTAACCCATGATATATTTTATTCTGCTTCTTATTTATCTTCATATTTTTAATTCTTTTTCCTTTCTTTTTTTTTTTTTTTTTTTTTAATCTTGAATTCTATTTAGGTGAGACTAATGATTGTCAACTTACCTGAATCATTTTCTCCTTTTCTTTAATAGAAGTGTAGTATCTGTTGGTCAGAGTGATCACAACGTCCTTGTTCCTTCAAGGTTTTAGAACAGTGAACAATGGGTGCCCAGAACTGAATGCATTAAAATTACTTTGTTTTGCTTCTAATAGTTATTTCCTTTTCTATATATTCAAACTCATGAATCATCCTCATTTTGCATTCATGTTCTGTATCATCCTCTTAATTTAAAACTGATACAGGGTGCTCATTTAGATTTCTAGATGTACTTTCTGCATTTATTTTTCCATTCCCTTTGCAAAGTGTAATGGAGTTCAATGTTTTGCAGCTTCTTAGTTGATCCTTACTAGTGTCTGACTTCCTAGACAAAGTTTTCTTTGCTGATCAGTCCTTTTTTCCATTTCTTACTCCTAGTATATTTTTAACACCATTATTCATGTAGGCTAGAACTTTTCCTGTATATCTATGTTCTCTCCCTAGAATGCAGACTACAAATAGTTCTTTCATCTTTGATTTAAAGACACTTTAACCCATCTTTGCACTGTTTTTGAGACAGAAACTGTTTCTGAGTATAGCTGAGGCCTCTAACGAGTTTCCTTAATTTCTCGATATAAAATTGAATTGTTTAATATCAAGTCCATTCTCTAGTTTCATAATGACAGTTTTGAGCTGTCGAATGACCATGCTATATCAGTGGAGTACTACTTGGGGACCACAAGCAACAGCTCTGGCCCTACAACCTGTTTAGGTGTCTTTGGGAGAGATTACTATTTCAAGTGTAGTACTTCAGTGCTGTTAGGGGGCAGCAAGGGCCAGCTGCTCCCTAAGGGACAGAGTACTGAGTGTGATAACACCGCTGGCAGGGCAGGGCCCTCACCAGCCATAGCCTGGACCTACAGCACCAGAGAAGGACAGACCCAGAGATCATGGTGATGTTCAGCCAAGAGTCCAGATTATAGGAGATTTAGGGCGGGGTGAGGAGCACAGGCTGCCCCCAATGAGCCCCACAGGTTGAGCAGGCCCATGAGGTTCACTCAGGAGCCCGGGGTTGAGCAAAGGGCCAGCACTGTGGGGAGATCAGAGCCCAAAGCCCTCAGGAGAGTTTGGAGGGTCAAGGTCCTATGCAGCCCCAGACAAGGCTCCATGGTGCTTGGCTCAGGGCTCAAGAAGGCCTGAGCTAACAACCATCTGGGAGCAGCAAGGACCAGGGAGCTGAAGAGGATGGCACAGCTGGCAACACAAGGCCCTTGCCAGCCACCACCTGTCCCACAGTACCCAAGTAAGGCAAAATAGACAGACCCAGAGATCACAGCAATGTTCAGCCAAGAGTCCAGATCAGGGAAACTGTGGGTGTAAAGCAGGTCCAAGGTCAAGCTGGGAAGTCAAACTTCACATTAGGAGCAGAATCAGGTCCAGTGATCACCATGCAGGTCTGCGGTATTGAGGCAGGTCCAAGGCCATTCTGCAAAGTCGGCCCATCAGCCAGGGTCCAGATGAGGCCTGGTGAGGGTAACAAGAGTCAGACACAGCCCGTGATCACCAAATCAGTCTATGGTGACAAGGCAGGTCTGAGGCCAGGCCAGGAAATCAGCCTGTGGTTCAGGGCCTTGATCAACAGGGTCCATAGTCAGGCATGGGCATAGCTATGGCTAAGCCCCAGCACACAGCCCAGCACAACGCAGGCAGGGGCTGAAGGCCCCAGGCTGAGCTTAAATAGAGCACTTGGGCCCATGTACAGGGGTGGGGGAGGCCCTAGCTCACACTGGTCAGGGCCATTAAGGCCTGTTAGTGCACTCAGGGCCCTGAGGGTACCTAATACATCACGTCAACATGGATCTGGTGCAGTGCCCAAACCAACACACTAGCCTGCAGCCTGAATACAAGGGAAAGCAATGTAGTAGCAAGCCAGGTGGCTCTGCATGGAGAAGTGATCTGTCACAGCTGACATGGAAATGGATTTAATAAGACAAGGCAGACACAGGCTGGATGTCTCTACCCTGTGTTCTCCAGTGCACAATATGCCACAGAGCTTATTAGCACAGCATAGTGCACGCAGGGTCTGGAGACCTTAATGCACCCAACTATGGGATAGGAGAGCAGTACAGAGATGCATAAAAACCTTTCCAGAGTCTGCTTAGGGGTGGTTAAGCATATTAGTAGTGTCCAGCTGTAGCAGAACCAGTTAGCTCCATGAAATCCCTTTGTGGTCTCCCTCCCCACTGTTTCTTACGACCTTATTTGCTGCGTTCCCAGCACAGATTTTTAGAGTGTTTCACCAGTTTCAAATAAATAAATATCTCCATTAATAACTATGTTCAAGCCTAGAAAAAGAAACCTTAATTTGGTTTCTTCTAGTATTCTGTCTTGTATATTTATTTGAACAATCAGTGATCTTGAAAGCATAGTTAGAGGGAGGAAAGTGATTCTACACTATTTGTTTCCATGAACTCACATCACAGAAACTGCTTTTACCAGTCAATAGGAATAATAATGGGTACAGTACCAGACCATAGGATTATTCTTCTGTAGCAGTATTTGTGCAAAAAATTTACAATAAATGGACTAAATTACCTGATACTTTCCTATTTTAGACTTTACAGAGACTCTTAAGGCACTAAATAACTTGATATAATTCCTGCTACATAAATGAAAGCTGAGGTGAATTTGGATATATTTTCATTATTAAAAAGTGTCTTTACAACATCATTTACATTTTATTTTTCCCTCAGGCCCTGTAAATGCTGAATAACAATGGAGAACATAATGCTGCCAGTAAAAATTGAACGTTTCTCATCCTACTGCAGGAAATATTGATGTATTATTTATATGGGAACAATAACTGACAACATTGTCAACTGCTGTGCACAGTATATGTGTGGATATATGTGCAGAAATTTGCAAAACATTCAATACAGAATTAGTCAAGTTATTCCAGACTTTATCAAATACTTTTGCAAACAGATCATCTGAGTCAATCATGTTTGCAACCATAAGATCACACTTCAGCTCTTCATTTCATAATAGGATCCTAGCTCCCTGCCTGACTTTTGTTTTTACTATCACAATAGGTCAATAAGGTATAAGCCATATTGAAACTGGTGAAGATACACTAGGACAGATAAGAACAAGATATTTGAAACAACATGCAGAAAAAGTAAAACATAACCAAAATCTTTAGTTGTTTGAGAAAACAAATAGCCTTTAAAAATCAGAATTAATGCAAATCGAGTCACATGCAAAAAAAAAATCCAATCTGAAACAAACATCAAAATCTATAATCTGAGGCAATTTGGAAATCTCTTGCTTCTTTCATCTTTTGAAATATTGGAGGATTCTTAACTAAGCTTAATATCATACCGCTATAGAAAACAAGAAGCCAGAAAGAAGGCCCTGAAGTCACAACCTTTATCAGATAAACACATTGTTTTCAAATAAGGGTGTTCTTAATATGAGAATAAGGTCTTTACGGAGACATGGGTTGAGGAAAGAAATGGCCTGCTTCTTTGGTGTGCTTTAAGGGATTCTGGGAGCCCTCAGGAGAGTGAGAAAGAGAAATGAAATGGGCTATATTGGGAACTGTGCCTACCAGAACACATCCTCCTTGCATATTTGGAATCTCCTAATTTCTCCAGGAGGTTTTGTAAGGTAGTATTATTCAGTACTGCCTAGTATGCCATCATTGACTGAATGACAAAATTTGGTTATAATACCTGCAGATTTTAAAAATGTAAATATATTGGGTAAAAAATATTCCATTCTTCATCCCCATACATATTAGTTGCATCAGTCTTACAGTTAATTTCCACTCTACAAAGCCAGAAATGTATCACTGTTTGTTTGTCTTACTGTCATGTACAGGATCTCTGGACAAATCCAGGTCCCTTGCAGTAACCTCCGAACAGAAGCACAAAGCATATTCACAGTATAATCCAGAGAAGTGAGCATAAGTTGCTTAGAAATATCTGAGCTGGCTTCATACTAAATAGTTTCGGTAAGTGTGTCCCTTTGATAGCGCAGGCTTTGGTTGTCAAATACTTACCAGGCATGCTTGTCAAACCTTTGCTGATTGGCTAATTCTTAACACGCCAAGTGTATTTAAACTAAATCAAGATCTTGCTTAGATCTATAGCAAATTTGATCAAATCTTATATTACTGTCACCTTCAGGCTTTCAGCTTAGCAGGTTGACGGGTGTCATCTAAATAAACTTAACGTATCTGGGTAAGTTTCTAAGGTCATCCATCATCAAAAGAGAGAAAGACAGGCATTTCAAAGGTGCAATCCAGCTAAGCTTTATTAGATAGTAGGATGAGCACTGCAACCCATCTTCAGATAGGCATCTGAGAAAGGTTAGTCAAGAGTAGTCCTCTTTCTCACTATTGACTATAGATGGAGCCTATACATTAGCTTAAGCAGATACTTCACTTTAGATCACTAAAGTTCGGTCTCGAATTCTGCCTCTAGGTGGTGTTGCATGTGAATGAAAGCCCTAAATTACATAATCTAATCCAGTAAGAGATCAAAATTCCAAGAAAGGAAAGTGATGGAGCAAAAGAGGCACCTGCTTGGCATTCACGAGACCTCAATTCTTTTCCTTGGTTCCTTATAGCTAATCTATTGTTAAATTTGGGGAAAACGATCTACATGACTGTTTCACTTCTGTTCTTTCCAGTGAGACAATTTTTTTTTTCTTGAACCAGAAAGTTAAGTTCCTTGAAAATTTTTATTCTCACGCAAAACAGGAGACCCTAGATAGTGGGTGGTGTTCTTGAGGTAATTGGGTGGGGAAAAATTAATGGAGGAGGTATCAGAAAATGTAAATTTCAAGATATCTTTAGTTCATATACTTTGTTTTTTCTAGTTTCCTTTAAATCAAAGTTGCGATAATGCTCTAAACTGTCTTCCTGATTTATGAATTCAATCTGAAATCCATCTGTTCTTCAAAAATGCAGCCAACATAATGACCAAACACCTTTAATTTTAAGCAATAGCCTTGTTTCCTACTCACAATAATTCTTACTCTAAAATTATATTATGTAAGAAATTCTTAGCCTCAAGAGATTCAGGAACTTTGGAGATACTGCTGTCTAAACTTTCATATCAATCTCACACTGCCCTACTGCATCAGTGATAAGAGTCCCCTCCAAAATAAATTTGCAATACAGCTGTCTCATTTCATATTGCACAGCTTTGCCTTGAACCCAATTTGAACCATTGACACTTTTTAATGCATAGGTATTTTCATTCCTGTATATATTTTGATGACCAATATGTATTTGCTTTTATTTAGCTGAAAATTTTAGCTATCAGAAAATTTTGCTTTGACTAATGTACATCTGGGATTTTTTTTTTCCAAAAGATTATTCTTCAAAGCTCCAATAGATGTCACTATCAAAATATAAAAGAGAGCTGATTGTGTAACGCAGTCAAAGAACAAGGCAGCAGGAAAGCCTTGCTCACTGGGCTGCTTCAAATCCCAGAAAGACAGCACAATTCATTAAGCTAGACATTGAACTGAGGAGCTGCCAGGCAAACAATGCATATCTTTCTGCTCTTTAAACCCCTTACTATTAGATCAGAAATATGCAATAGTTTGACCGAATATGAATCTGAGACTGGACTCTACTGAGTGTCTGGGCTAATAAACACTCTCCTGCTAACTTTTTGCTCTTTCCTGATTCAATTGTTATGTACAGCCTATCTTTTGTTTAGCTCCCTGTGCACATTACTGTGCACTGTGTTTTAGAAGCATTGTTTCTTCTGTTGTTTTGGATCTTGTCTGGAGTAGGCCTACCAAGGAGCCTTACTACCTCTTTTCGAATGACCTGTAAAGACATGACAGCATTATTTGAAATAGATAAGTAAAGCTTATAAGTAAAATGGTTTCAGGACTATTTTGCGCAACCTGGACAAAGAGTTCAGCTTTTGCACTGAGCAAGCAGATACTTTGCCCTTTTTGTCTAACCCCTAAATCTCTGGGAAAAGGCATATTTTTTGCATGAATATTGAAGTCATTCATTGTTCTGAATTTCTTTTTTATGCTGTTTGAACTGGAGTAGCAAAATCCTAAGCAGCTAGTGTGTCCTAGCTGCTGAGCCAGCTCTTCTAGCTGTGATGTTGAGAGGACTGCACCAGCTCTAGTGCCTTGATGAACAAGCTACTTTTAAAAATTCAAAACAATTAGCAGCCCTTCATTCTTGAGACTACACCTGGGAATGGAAGACCATTTAGCTTTAGAAAACCTAGTGACCTTTTCTGTAAATCTCTGTGAACCTGTATGCTAAATGTCATTTGGATGAAGTTGTAAGATCTTTCCATCAGTGCAAAATTTTCCCAGCATCACAGAATAGTTGAGGTTGGAAGGCACCTTTGGAGATCTTCTAGTTTGACCCCCCTGCTCAAGTAGGGTCAGCTAGAGCAGATCACCCAGGACAGTGTCCTGTCAGATGATCTGTTGCAAATTACTTGTCCAGCCAAGAACCCCTTTAGCACAGTTGGAACCCCTTTAATACTTTTCAGTCTATCTAGAATCGTGAAACTGTACAGTAATTCAAAGACTCAGCCACTTATGTGGTTCTGTTAATGATAAGTCTGTGGCTCCCATTCTAGAGAACCTAATTTTTTTAATGCAAATATTTTTACCTAAAGTTCCTTACCTAAGCTACTGCACTTGTAATATGCTATTGAACTTACATTTTAAACCTTTTTTTTACAGTGAATTTGGCTGAACCACAGTTTAATGAGCTTAGGATGTGAGGCAATTCAATGAGCCAAAAAGAACAACCAACCACACACAAAGGTTAGCTCAGCTACCCAGTTTATTTCAGCCAAGGATCCAGCTCTTCTTAGTAAAACACTCTAAGAATAGGCCCAAGCTGCTCCTTCTTTTTGTGTTGGAATGACAGAAACCTCCCAGAGGTGTAAGTGTCAGAGCATGCCAGAGACCACTAAGTATGAGCACGCACTACAGGTAGCAGGGTTTCTTCCCTCCAGAAGCAGTAGAACATGAGCACATGCAATCTAGAATCAGCTTTTAGTGAACACAGCGAGGGGCTCTTTCATTTGCTTTTTACTTGTTGGTCCATGTCAAAGAAGGAGTTTCTCTTTTGTTTCTTATTAATCATCTCTGATGTGTTACTGCCAGCAGGAACTTTATCTGTGAGAATCTCTCTTGGAATCAGCTCACCAGAGAAAAGTAGACCTCAGGTCCTCACATACAGTGTCTAAGCAGTTTACTTGGGTGATTGCCTGCAGTGATTTGATCAAATGGGCAGCCAGAGAACAGATTGAAACTACACAGCCATTTTTTAATGGCTGTATTCTTGGCTCTTAAAATCAATCTTTCAAGGGTAATCCATATCTAGGGAGATGATGCTAGGGTCATTAGCTTAGCTGACTGTCCATTTGTGTAGTTTCCCCATAGAAGACGTAAGAGAGGCACTGTGACCTTTCAAAGAATCCAGTGAGAAAATGTCAGACTGGTGGCCTCCAATATAGACAGATTGCCACTGTACAGCAAAGTCATAAATGAAGTTTTATTGATCGGATCTATATTTACAGTACAGAATTTTACCTATAATTCCATCTGTGCTACAGGGATAAAAAGAATAAAATGTAAAGTAAGCAATCAACACAGCTCTGAAAAATTGAAAAAGAAATGGTTAAGAAGACTTCCAAAACATAGTTAAAAATTTAATATATTTTCTCTAGACCAAATAAGCAAATAAGACACAGAAAGCATGAAAGGAGAATGTAATTCTATATACTTCCAGCTCGCTCCTCCCTAATAAGAAACCATGCCCAACAGGAACAGAAAGCAAGAAGAAAGCCACATAGTATTATTATTTTGCACCTTTATCACCTTCATGTCTGCTGCATATGTAGTCAGTCAAAATCTAGAGGTTATAAACTGCAGTTACCCAGAAATATTAGATAGTGGCCTAGAAATCTATCTATGTCTTCTGGAAAATAAAGAAATATATCTTATATAACCTTTCTCTTTGAATTTAGACATAAAACTCCACACTGGTGCAGCTATTCATCCACATCTCAGATGTGGACCGAATGCATGTTTTTTAACCAGGCACAGCCAAGAACTCAGGCACTAATAATTCTGTTGCTCTGAGACCTCCTTAACAGGAAAATGGGTCCTACAGTTGAGTATTTTCCACAGAATATATTTAGACTTCTACAGGAGTATATTTTCCATAAGTTCCAGAAAATCTTCCAGAAAAAACAAAAACATCCCAGTGCACATTTTTGGCAATTTTGACTGAGCTCAGACTGTGGAACTGAATTTGAAATATTACATTACTTTTTATTAATATCAGTAATGCAGAGGTCAATATTTGCTAACTCCCATTAACAGTTATACTGGCTATTACTGCTGTTTTCCAGTATATTTAGACTGCAAGACAGATCTGATAGTTATTTCACTGTACTGATGAAAGTTAACTTTTTCATAGCTGCTACCCTATGTTACACTGCCTATGACTATATTTATTATTTGTGAAATAACATCTAGAGGAAGTATTCTGTGAACCTTTGTTCTTTCTGAAAAATCAAAAGACATACATTTAAAAAAAAATTGCACCTCTGCATCTACCAGACAGAAGTGGTTTCTGTCAATGATCCCTAAGCATTGTATACAACCCTGTATATCCATCCTGAAAAATGACAGAACTACACTGAGACAGGTACTGATAATGCACTTTAATGGTCATCATTTATACCTGCTGCAATGGCCAGTGCTACTTTTAGCCTATTTTCATTATCTTGCATATAAGTGCAATACAATCTGACAGGACCTTAAAGACATGCATAGCAAGCACATGTCAAATCCCTTCTCAAACCTATCAGCATAACATTTCATCTTCTTGATGAAAGTATAGGTAGAAAAATCCCCGATGTGCATTAGAAGACCCACGTGTTATACACTTAAGCAAAACACAGTGTCATGGAGAACTTGCTGAACAGGAGAAACCCACAGGAAAAAAAAGAAAAAAGTAGAAACCACATGGGTAATCTGTTCAGACATAATGCCCCTGACCCAAATTTGAGAGCTAGGCCAAGATCAGACAATCTGATGCTGATGAAAAAAGAGCCATGGGATATACAATGCTTGGCCTTGCTTGAGGCCCTTCTTTTCTGTGTTATGTGTTCTTTTTAACTTCCATTTTTGAGTGATGGTAAAGGGAGTTTGTGCTGTTCACTTCTGTGCCTGATAGGCTTGAAACTGCCAACCTCCTGCTGCCTCCCTACGGCATGCCCTCTCCCCTGCCCTGCCAGGGCCTGCGGCAATCTGTGCTTCTCCCTTACTCTGCAACAAGGCTCAGCTCCACTTCCCCACCTGGAAACTCTGGGGGAGTGGAGCTTGAACACCTCAGCTTGCTTCGGCTGCTTGATAGGACACAACACCCATCTTGCTCAAAGCCCAAATGCCTCCCACCCACACTCAGAGATGAGTTATTTTCATGTAACTTCTTAACAGCCTATGGTTCCTCAGGCAAAATATTATAAGCCTCTATGAAGAGCTGCAAAGAGAAAGCCACTAATAGTGCACAGCAAGTTTCCATGGTCCTACAACACACGGGACTGTGTTAACTAAAATTGAATGCTGCCACAGGGCTTTCTTGCAAGGAGAAAACTTTGAAAAAATGATTATTGAGCAATAATTCTGCTTCTGGAGCACACACTGTTGTTCATCATTCTTCATTCATAAGAATATTTATGCATATAATACAGTCTTATTATCAGTATATATCTTATGGTCAATAGTCTGCTTTCTCCTGCATGAATGCTCAAGGACCGGAAGGATGGAAAAAACTCATAAATCCTCCCAGCAGGACAGCTGAGTATCAGGTTCTTGTTCTCTTTGGGTGGCTTTGATCCTGACCAAGGGGACTGAATGAAATCTCTTAACCACTGAAACCATTAGAGAAAGCTGCTAGTGGAAAATGTAGTCTTCCAGTTTTGGGCTGGCCATCTGAAAGCTGAACTTCACCTTGTGAAGGAAGGACATTAGGCTTAATCTGTTCCAGCAATGACTCTATACTTCCCAGATGAACTTTAATGCCTAAACAGTATAGTGACATGTATGTTAGAAATATCAGAGGTATGAGGGCATTCCTAGATTTTCCTAAGAATAATAGGAATATTGCTGCCAAAGGAAAAAATCTTCAAGTACCTATCTTATTATTGGCCATGAAGGGCTGAGTACATTACTCCTCTCTTACAATTTGTGTTTCAGGGAAAATAGGTCATAGTAAAAGAAAAGCAAATGCAACCAGGCCTCCAATGGCTCTTTGCTGTTGGAACCTCAGAAATGTCATTCATTTCTCCCACCGATCCTTGATCATCTGGCATTTCTTTTGTTAGACATCATTGTGAATCCAGTTTGTGGTGATGGACAGGAAATTACATGAGGAGTTGAGGTTTTCTAGAAATCAGCACATTGGTAAATACCTACAGTGCTGCAGTGTATAACACCTTACTCTCCCTCAAAGCATTATCCTGCCCTGTGGGTAAAAGAAGAGCAAAAATAAAATCTGTCCTTTCAAAATGATTAAAGGTAATGAGTCCATCATGAGTTATGAGTGGGGAGAAGGTAAAGGGCTGTTAGAACTGAAATCACAAAAGCTGCTACTTGAGGCAAGGAGTAATGCCATTATCTCCAAATAACAGGCTCATGACCTCAACGCAGACAGACACCAGCAAAAGACATGCTCACATGCAGCCAGTTAATAGGCTATTCTTGGATCTAAAAATTGTAGTTTTAACTGTCTTCATACAATATTTTTCTTTCCTGGCAAACATTTCTATTATTGTAATTTATGTGCTGATAAAGTACTTGCATTCAAGGTTTATGGAAAAAGCTAAGTGGCAGTAGCATCACAAATTCCATAGTGTTTGAAATGTTCCATGATTTTCTTTTTTCTTTTAATCTTTTTTTAATCGAACATAACCGCTACTTGGCTGCCTGTCTCTGTTGCACTAAAATCACCAGGTTAGAAAATAGTGCATAAAAAATGCAATATACATCCTGAGGCAGAGACAGATAGTGACAGCTAAAGCAGAGTGCTTGAAGGGACAAAAAGTAGCTAGAAGGAATTAATGCAGAAGAAACGGGAAAGGGAGTAGAAACTGGGAAAAGGACAGTGCTATTTTACTGGAATGAAAATAGAAAATGAATCATTAGAGGAAACCAGGCAGACATATGAAATAAAAAAATGTAACATTAACAATGTACAAGCAGTATATTGAGTATTTGGAATACTAGAAGTGCATAATGTTGGCTGATAGGAATGATAAAATGGTCACCTTTAGATTATTATGGTTGGGATGGTACAATAACTATAAAAATATAAATTCTTTATTGGTATGCCATGTGCCCTCATGTGCCTCCACACAAAAAACTAGAGCAAGCAGGAGAGGGTGTTTTGCAGAGATAAATAAACACAAGAGATGGAGAGAGACAGATAGAAAAATGGGAAGAAAATAAGGGTTAAAGGAGGAAGCATTAAAAATATAGCAAGGGGCTGAGGGAAGAGGATTCATTTTGTATCACTTTTCTTTGCCAAACCATAAACACAAGGACACTCTGCAGTTCATACTTACTCAGTGTTTCCACATTTTTCTGCTGTTTTCCATAGGTGGGGCAAAAATGACAAAGGACTGAGCCAAGTTTTCCATTGGCCCTCAT
The DNA here is from genome assembly GCF_036370855.1 of Dromaius novaehollandiae. Lineage (NCBI taxonomy): Eukaryota > Metazoa > Chordata > Aves > Casuariiformes > Dromaiidae > Dromaius > Dromaius novaehollandiae. The sequence continues at coordinate 43,275,779 of NC_088099.1, read as the reverse complement.
ATTAATATGGAAGTGCTGCTCCAGTATATGAGACATCTTATTTTTGCTTTACCTTGTGATTTGTATATGAGTTTCAGACTTAGCTTTTTTATACTTGTTTCCTCTGTAGAAGCACAGAATACTGAAGTCCACAGTACCTCTCTTGTTTGCTTTCAACAGAAATGCTGGGAGTGACAGGTAACATAACATATTACGGCTTAGATTCTTTCCCGTGCTGAGGTTTACTCAGGGTAGGGCACCCTCAAAGTGTCTGTTTTGTGGCCCAGTTTGTATTAATCCTGATCTAAACAGACCAAACACCAGCAAGCAATCAGGAAACCCAGCAAAGCTCTGCCTCATGGCCATTATATATTCCCGTGCTGGAGCCAGAGGATTTATTGACAAAGGAGAGACCAACAATATTTTTTCATGCAGTATTAGCAAACCCAAGTGTTTAAAATCAAGAGTAAACCCTCATGTAATCCTTAAGGTGGTTTTTAAAAAAATGGTTTAAAATAATACCTATTAAAATCCTATTATTTGCCTCTTAGATTTTGAACATTCTATGATTCATGTTTTCAGTGGTTAGAAGCATTTTTAATGGAAGCAAATAAATACAAAGAACAAATAAATAAAAGCAGTAATCACAGGATTCCAGGAGCCAGAGTTCTAACAAACAATGTCCATAATCTCGCAGACCTGGGAGAAAACTGGAAACAGGAAAGACAAAAGAAAGGGCCCTTAGTCCTTAGTATCTGGCATGCATAGCTTACAGCTTTAACTTTCTCTGTCATTGGTTAGCCATCAAAGAGCTCTGAGAGCATGTTTTCAGCTTACAGGAACAATTAAATGTGCGACTGCTACTTTTAATTAATGCACTATACCAAAGCTAGAGTTGCAGGACACATTGCATGACTCTTGTTTCCATACACGGAATGCTCTGTCCTGATCCCCTGAAGTCAAAGGCAAAATTTTTAGCGACTTGGATGGTGCAGGGTCACAGAGTTCAGCTGCTCACTTCTGGATTTTCAGTAACTTGATATTGTTGTGTACACAGTCCAGGAAAGGCCATGTATGGAGATGTGACATTACAACAGCTGGAATGAGTACGGGAAGTCACTTTTTTAACACTTGCTGAAAAAAAGTTTTCTTTATCTACATTTTTCCCCAAGGTATGCCACTGGGGAGTTTAATGACGAACAAAACCAAAAGGAAGTCTTAAGCAATACTGAAAATACTACAAAAATGTTTTATAAGGTTTCTTACTTGGATATATGAGGCTAGGGGTTTAGCCTGCGGAATATTTCTTTTCCTGGAGACATGAAGAGGTGTTTCTCTAAAGAAAAACAGTTACCTGCACAAAATCAATTAGCTATGCAATAATACTTTGTTCACTAATGCCCTCACATAATTCACCTGATTTCACTTTATCTCATACAATTGAAAACACACAACATGTGCAAACACCAAGAAGATAAGCAATGGAATATTAAAAAAGTGAGGGGAGGAGGGTGGATTACCAAAATGCCATTAATATATCCCACCAATGAGCAATGTTTGATGTTAGCATTTAATTCATTCAGTCAACTATCTACAATATATTAACTATATATGAATCAATTCATTGGCTATCTAGCCTCCACAGCTTCTCCATTATTCAAAACCAGAGACCTTTGACATGATTGTTTCACCCAATGTAGTGGCTATAAAGACAGTATAAACTAGAACCAGTATAGTCTTTGGCACCAAAATATTAAAATACTTTAAAAAAAAACCAAATCAAGTAAGTTGACAATAATATAACTACCTGACACATACTGCTGATGGGTGAATGCTGCAGTCAAGGATGTTTCTATGAGCTTGTCCATTAAACTCCCTCTTATCTGGGAAGGCAGAGCGCATCTTCCAGGCCCGAACCAAAGGATTGCCAATACATACCCGATGGCTGTTACTGAAAAATACAGGAGCCTGGGACCAGACCTGGGAGGTGTGAGACCACTCTAGTGTGACTGTTCAAGGCTTCATCCAGAAGGGTCATTCTCTCAGACTCCTTGCTGCTCAGTGTGAAATGTGAGGAACACCCCTCTCCTGCACCTTGCTTTAGAACAACATGTACATCATGGCTACAGTCCTTGGCAAGTAGGAAATTTGGGTTCAACAGTCTCAGAAAAAGAGGAAATTTTGTGCACCTCTGCTTTAACAACAAGGGTGCCTTCTTCAGCCACTTTTTAGCAGATGTGATCACAAGAACATTTTGTAAGGGACATGGTCCTGTCAGAGCGCATTAGATGTCCCTAACAGCAGAGACTCCCGCAGACTTGAAACTGAGGAATGTTTCATTTCTGGATTTCAATCAAGCTGAGAAATGAGACACTTTAAAGGTAGGCCAGTAAGGTTTCTATCGTGTGTTCAGGCTCTCTGACAAAGTAGGCTGTAGCACAGGTATTTTTGGATTGCCTTCCCTGCCTGCATCTGCATTTTCATATTTCATTTAGTAGAAATGGCTCCATATGAGTACAACTATTTTCTTTGGAATAATATCTTAGTTAAATTACTGTGCCTTTTATATTTGTCACTAGCTTCTCTGTATTTTTTAATTTATTTGTAGACAACTGACAGGGACTAGAAAGATTCTGTAGGAACTAGTGATTTATGTAGAATATTTATGTCTTAATTTGCACTTACCTTCGAAATCACATTCTTTTCATTACTTCATGAAAAAAAATGACATTCATTAAAATGAAAGTGAAATCACTTTAAAATTAATTTAATGGATCATAAGTGCATATAGATTTTAATTATTGTATGTCCAAGATGGCAGATTTTTAAATGCAGATTTCCAGTGTATACAATACATTTGAAAACACAGAGAGCTGAGGGTCTATTTTAGCAAGTAGTATAAAAACATATAGAGTTTTACTTCAGTTGATCAACTGAAAGCTAGAAAACACTAATGCATTAAATTCTTCTGTTCATGGCTCTTTGAAGGATTTCTTTTGATATGAAAACTGCCTTTTTATATGACTATTCATTACAATACTCTTCACAATATTAAATTGGCCTCATAACATTCCTGTAAGGTTGATGCCCCTATTACAGATTTAGAAAGTACAGTTGCACTAACTCATGGGGTCACCTAAAAAGTGTGTGGATTGTGTTCCACTTGTGCAATCAGATTCGATCATTATATTAAATATACTGGAATAGCTTTATAAGAAAAAGATGTTACATTTTGATTATGATGTGGCACACCATCAGTACTGCTATCACCTCCATTCCGCAGATGGGGAAATTCAGGCAAAGAGATAAGTTTTGATCAGAACTGTGAGTATAAGACAGATTCCACATCTGTCTTTTAGTCACTAACGATATTTCCACTGTGGGAGCCAGAGATAAATACCTGTATTCATTTCTTAAAAATACATTAGAAGCCTACCAGGTTATGAGTAAATGACTGAACTAAAACTCTAAACAAATATTTATAAATACTTGTGTTCTTATAACATTTTCGTGGGATTTTTTTTTTCATCTTCTCATTACACAAAGTGAAAAAGATCCTCAAGTAAATCCTTTATTTAAACATACCTTCAGTTGAGGAAGGTATGATCAGTACTTTGTGTCCCAGGACTACCTCTAATCAAACTAAAACCTGCTTTCTCAGTTAAATATTTTTAGTTCTTTGAGCATAATCCAAAGTGATAGGCACAGGCCATTTGATCCACAAGTGGAATAAATTGGATTTTAAAGAAAGAATCTATTAAAAAATTAGGCTGATACTATCGCTAGACATTGGATTGATTTTATTTATATAACAATATGGTCTTTCTGATGATTTATTGGAAACAGTCAATTATGTAGATACTGGCACCTGCTACAGCTAAAGAGGGAAAATACAGCTTAATTAAAAGTAGGCTATCTGTCTACATCTGAGATCTCTGTTAGCAAGTCATTAATATCTTAACGGAAAATGGAATGGAACCCCCCCCCCCCCCCCCAGCCTCACATTTTAATCCAGGTATTATTACTAGTTTGAAGCATGCAAGACAGCCTACATTTTTAAGCTACTTGACTTTAAGCACTTTTAAAAATCTTGGAGCCAAATAAAAGTTGGAAGAGCGTGAGGAAAGAAAAACAACCTAGCTCCAGTATTTTTGCCAACCCTGCTGTTTGGAGACTCCCTTCACCATTTGTATTTAATTTTCCTATCTCAATAGAAACCATCTTTCCAGCAGCTTCTGAAAGACAAGACGTGCATCTCCCCTGAGATCGCCTCGGCAGGAAATTACTAGAAATTAAGGGCCCAGTCTTGCAAATATTTTGCCACGTGAGTAACATTAGTGAATGGGATGCTCATGTGTGTAAGTGCTGGCGTGATCAGTATCTACAGTTGGCAACAGCAGGTATACCCCTGAAATAATTCAATCTAAACTGCAGGCCTGCATTACACAACACATGTATCAGCCAAAATTATTGAAGATGTTTCAACTCATACTAGTTTGCGTTATTTTATCATGCTGTTTTTCACCATTTTGTTGCCTTGGCTATTCATCCTTATGTAGCTGTATGTTACGAACACACAATTGAGATCCTAGTGTGATTCCATCATTATGGAAAAATTGACATTCACATAGTTTTACGTTTAGTCTAGGTAGCGCTTTATACCAGGTTGCAACAAATATGATTTAAATTATTTCTGTCGTGAAGAATACTTCTCACATATGGTTACATACTAATAAAATGACTGCAAAATGCTATCATTTTACATGCTTTCTAAGATTTTGTGATCCCTTGAATGTAAAAAAAGAGTTGTGAAAGCATGGGGAAAAAAGTTACAAGAACCTTTTATTTATATTGTTGGGAAATTAAATATTTTTAAAAATCAAATCAAAACAGATGCCTATCCTAATGATTCTTTCAAACCTTCATACAAAATCACAAACCCCTCCTATCATATCTGAAATGATTGCAATTTGGTTAGAGGCATAGTTGATTAATCCCAAGGAACTTTGAAGAGTATTCCAAAGTGCTCGTTCCATAATTAAAGTGATGCTAGATCTGCTCTTTCAGTCATGTTTATCTGTGCATGAAGTGCTCCACTTCACAGTTGGTATTACCCAGAATGCAACACAGAGGGAAAACAAAACCTACAAAACAGAATTTAAAATGAGAAGCATTATATGTCTTTTAAACCGCTAATTATCTGTAAATATAATCCATAGATGAAAAAACAGAACACTTAAGGGGGAAAATTAAGCAAAAATTCTAGGCATAATGATAAATTCACTTTTGGAATTTATACTTTTTTAATGTTCTTTATTGTATACCTTGTTGTTGGAATTCATTCCAACACAAAGTCTGCGTGACTTTCCCTACTTTGTAATTGAGTTTGGATTTGGAGTACTCATCGTCATACAAGAAGATAGGCCAGTTATAACACCAGCTGTGATAGAAGGTAGGTGCAAAAACTTAAACTGTTTTTTGGCAAATGGTCTGAAGAATGCTGACATTGTAAACTGCATGGTAGTGCATAAATGCCCAAAGTACCCTTAAATACAAGCTTTGGCAAAGGAAGTGTTCTAGCTGTAGTACAATAGATCAGTGCTTATTTCACAGCCGGCTAGTTATGATGAGAAATAATTTAAGGATGCAATGTAATATTCTTTATCTTGTTCTTGGCTCTCTGCATCCTTTTTTTGGTCAATGAATTTTAACAAGAGATGTATTCACCATTTTTTTTCCTTACCTTATTTGCTGAAAATTGTGCTTTGGGATGACTATGAATATTTGAAGGGTGAGGTCAAATTCAGCTAATACCTTTTCCAAAAGCTAGCAAAGACAGTAGGACAAAAAGTGTGTGTTTACCTGTGTGTGTGCATATGCACATGTGTGAAATGTTCTATTTTAAAAATTTGCTACAGGAAATCTTTGTCTTTTGCGTTTGGAATAAAGTCTTCATTTAGAAAAATGCAAAAGTATGGCAGTTGTTATGGGTTACTTAAGTAAGCAAGAATTTTTACTGTGAATTAACCAAAACATTCCATTTTTCCTAAAAGGTATTTTGTTCAAGTGATTTTTTGTTTGAAGTGACAGGAGAAATTGAAAAGAAAAGGATTCTGTAGGTCAAGGTATAATATTTCTCCTTTTTTCAGGTTAATCTGCAATCAAGAGTATTGACTGGGAGAGCTCTAATTTTAACATTCACATAATTTAGCGCTCAACGTTCAACATTGCATGGCTCAAAAATCCACTTCTCTCCTCATTTACACAGTCACTCTTCAAATTACATTAAATCTGAATGTCCAATATAAATAATAAATGACGATTAGTACCTAAAAGGTACTAATTCTCCACTCATTGAAGGCAATATGATGAGATCAGGCCTGATACCTCTCTGTATTACAGCCTTTTGGGGACAGGGACAGCCTTTACATACTCTGTACAGTACATATTTAGCAGCATGACGTGGAAGGAAAGCACAGTTATAACACAAAAAACTATGTAAAACAGCAATAACGGTAACAGTAATAAAAAAACCCACAGCAAGTAGAAGTCCAACCAAATTAAAATCAAATCCCAGTTCACCTTTTACCCAGGCCAATTGCCTTCATATATTGTCATTAAAGACTTGAATTCCACTTGCAAGGGTAGGTTGTCTAGTGTCTAAAATATTAGCATTACTTTTGATGACACTGTTGGTGCTGTATTTGTGGTCTCATTTGTAAGAAATACTCATAAAATTCTCACCAAAAGCCTGTTTATAAGAATGTCAAACCTTTAGGTATGAAGATTTAACTTCTTTTTTCTTGCATTGTCACAAACACCTTGTAAAAGAGTAAATCACTGCATAGCTCTATTTTACAACCATGGAATGGAAAGACTTTCTTATCTTTTGCAGTGCTGCAAGCACATGCTTTCCATGTTTTGTGAGATGCTCTATGTCTATGCTAAGAAGAAAAAACAATTAGAAGTGACTAGCTGTATTTCTGATTTGGCTATAATATGAGTGGGTTGTGCATGAATCGTGACATACATAAAATGATGACATATATATAAAATGCTCTAATCATGGAAAAATTCTTTGTCGTGCCATCTCCAGACACAGATCTTTTCCACTTGTCATAATTAGTACTCCTCTGACAAGCTACTAAACTCCTTTCATCCCTCATCTCAGAAAGACCACTCCTATTCCTGGAAGACGCATTAAATATAGAAGTATTTCATTTTCAGAAGAAGCACGTTTAAGCACATTAAATGACTGAGGTGCAGGGCATTTGTAGGGGATTAATGACTGCTGGGAGATGATGATCACCTGAAGAAGCACAGCCATGGGCCATTAAGCCCCAGGAAATGTCCTCAGCTAAAGATGGTTATTGCTATTATAGAGTGAAAATGAAAAAAACATCTCAGGTGAATTTTTCTTTTTCAAATAGAGTGGTGCAGTTTCTTCTTTCTTAATTAAATTCTTTATTGTGAATTTCTTAAAGTATGCAATCAATGCTTGTGGGGGCGTATTTCAAATTACAGTTATTACATCTAGAATGAAAAACCACATACTGCACATTGTGGATCTGCAGAACTAGTTTGGCTTCATGATTCTATAAAAGTATTGATTCACTGCCTATCAATGTCAGGACTGCCAGCACTCAATGGAAAGTAATGTATTCATGAAACAATAATGCTGCAAGGCTGAAAAAAAAAACATCAGGGAAAAAAATTAAGGGGCCACATCCTCCCTTGCATGACAGCAATTCTGGCCTGCTCCACTGCTCTAAGGCTGACCTGTAGCAAGCAAAGCCAGCTGTATAGGGCTACCCAGCAGAAACTGCTGTGTAGGTTGGAGTTCAGGTCTTTCTGATTGCCACTATATATCTTGGAGTTACAAGGCTTGACTCATTTGAACGAATAGTGTAATCAGGGGATGTCACTAATGGAAAGCTGAGCATGCCAGAGTTTTGAGCAGACAGTCGTGTGGGTAGCAGGACACAGCAAAAGATCTTTCTACCAGGTGACCTGAACTATATCTGACCAGTATTTTTTAATGCCTTTGGGGAAACACATTTCCTCAACCCTATGTGCAGATATATTGCATTTTCTGTTGAACCCTCTGGCGCCCTAACAGCTTTTTTCCCTCAGCAGTTTCTAAATTATTCTCACAGAAATTCATTCCTTTTCATACTGTCCAAACCCACTAATATTTGCCCCTTGATAAAAATATTCATGTATCAATTTCCTAATTCAGCCAGTGTTGTCTGAAATAAATAAAAAGATAGAATTAAATAGTGTACTTTTTCTTCTGTTCTTTTAGTGGGAAAAGTTTCCCTACGGACACTATTCCATAACAAACAATAATTCCACTTTCATTTTCAAATGAAAAATTACTGTCGACAGTGGACACATATGGATCAGATAAGCCTGAAAGCAGAGTTTCTCACAATCGTATATCCAGCAAAGACAGACTTATAATTTAAACTTTTTGCCACCTTAATATAAGTACTTGTTACCTTTATCTGCTCAACTAACTACAGATCAATTATGTGTCTGTCCTTTAGACTGTTGGAAGAGGACAGTACTCTTTCAAATATTTACATTACTCCTTTTCATACAGTTTTTCTCTTTCCATAAAGTTTTTTACTCTCTCTCTCTGAATAGGCCTAAAGAAATGTAAAGAAAATTATTCACACAAATAAATATAGCTCAGCTAACTAAATGACTGCAGGACTGAGTCTGCTCTTCTTAGGAAATCCCCAGTGGAGTGATTTAAGTTTACTAGGCTGTAACTACTTTAAAATCATTAGCTAAATTCAGGCACCCACTTCTGTGATTAGCTTTGTTTTTGGTGGCCACTAAAGTTGTCTTCTGCCCTTTTGTCTTTTCTAAAGGCTTTTGTGTATCTGAGTAGCCTAGGCATGGTGTCTTTTCTCCTCTTGGGAGATTTTATCTGGATAGAATTATGTATCTTTAGACATTGGTCTAGAAATTTAGACAAATGTCCAAAGTTAGCTCTGATTTAAGCAGGGGGGCTTGAGCCAGATAACCTCAGGTCCCTTCCAACCTAAATTATTTTCTGACTCTCTGAAAGTTCTCACATTCTGCCCAGACATGTCCACTCCAAAAACACGCTGCAGAGGCAATCTGTGCCTGTGCAACAACTTGCTATAAACCTGCAGTACCCAGAATATGCATGTGCATGTTTAATGTCTCCTGCTTCTGGAAAGGGTTTAAGAAAATTAATTAGATGATTGACTATCCACATCACAAAACTGACTGGTACTGGAGAATGTGGTAAACAATGGGCATCCTCAACCTGCTGCTCAAAATTGTTTAACAGAAACTGTAAATTAAACCAAACCACTCTAATTGCTCATTTTATACTATCAATACCAAGGACAGAGTAATTTTTAGACTTTATCTGAGAAGACTGGTCTGGGTAATATCACTGTTCCTGTTTTAGTAAAGATGGGGAGTGTTAACTGATATAGCAGTTAATAACAAATACTAATACTGATTAGAAAATGCTTGAAGAAACCACTCCAGATTTCACAAATACCTAAACTGTGCACTTTTCACTAATACCATCACTGTTTTTCCACTTACAGGACTGCTTAAGGTGCTGAACTACCCAGAGGAGACAGAAAAGATGTCTCAGAAGTAGGGAAAGAGGTCCGCTACTGCTGTATGTGCAATGTTTTCAGGTGGACAGTCTGAGGCTAATAGAGAAATACCATCGTATTTACAAGCACATCCAGAAATCACTTATCTTGTAGAGCACACAGATCAAGAATATTGCACTAGCAAAAAAATTGCAATAACAATACTCGGAAACAGAAACCAGCAAACAAGAAGATTCCTTTCCTGTGTGATGCCTTCCGTATACTTGGAAGAATATGGAAATATACCTGGAATTATATGGAAAAGGAAGTGTGAAGCTGATTTTTTATTGGGAACTCTGGATAGAAGGGAATAGGGACAACTATAATAGTACTGCCTTCCCGACGCTTGTCCAAGATTTCTGTAAAGGTAGCAGGATGCCTGGAAGTTCTCCACCAGGGTTCATCACACACATTCAGACCGTTGGTGCAGCACATATCTAGTAGATTCAGCATGTCCCAGACATAGGGCGACGTGTGCATTAATAGACTGTTGGCACACCTACTTAGATGAGTTGAGCCAAGTATCTTCAACCCCCAGAGACATATAGCAATAGTTCACTCATGGACTGGTTTCTTGCTAGTACAATATACCTCATTAGTTTCACACATCATTCTCAGCAGACAATGAGAAAATAATAGGGAAGTGATACATACATCCCTTCTCCATTCTGTTAAATATGTTTAAAACATTATTTTATTAAAATATGGTCTGGGACTCTAAAGATAGATAATGCATAGATAAAAACAGGCTGCAAAAGCCCCCGCACATGAAAAGGCTTACATTGTCTATCTAGGGAAGACAAAGGAAGATTTGGAGGAAGCAAATGCATTACTTGGCTGCTGAAATTAAGTGCACTGCAGAGATGCCTGAGCTCACTAGCTGCTAAGGACGTAAGCTGCTAAGTCTCTCTCAGCACAGCACCAGGTTGACTCTGATGTTCCTGGCACTCAAGCTAGTAAGTCATATCCCTCAGCTGAACACATGGGGATTTTTACACAGGCATAGCTATTGCAGTTATATTTGGACCTAAGATGGCTTATGTGCATCTTGCTTGGTATCTTTACATCACGTCCTTCACACAGGAGAAACCGGCCCAGTGTCTCTTCAATCACTTGTGTAGATACACGTATCCTACTGGACTGTTCCTTATGAAATTCCTTCTCTCTTGTCACAGAACATTCCATAACATAAGCGTTAGGATTAAGAATGTTTTATCTCATTCTTGAAAAGACAAAAAAAAACCCTCCTAAATGAGGAAGCTTTGCTGTCAGTCTTGTGAATAGGAACTCCAAAGTTATTTGATGATTACTAAATCTTCACCTTGCATTGAGCTAATCCAAGCTGGAGCTGGTATCAACATTATACTCACGAACATATACTGAAGAGAATGCAGAGTGTTCTTGCATGAAAGTTATCTGAAAATATTTTATTATAATATTTCAGGATAATCCCTGTAGTAAGTCAACGAAATTGATCCATAAATTCTTAAATCACTCTAAAATATTTTGCCTTTTCAAGTTGTCCCCTAAAGCAGAATCCTGTCAAACACAAGTCTTCTTACATGTTTAATGAACATCTAAAAAAAATTTCTGTACCAAGTGTATGTTTCACTGTTTTCCTAATGCATTCTAAGAAAGAATTTCTTCTGCAATTTTAAACTGTCAATCATCATTTTAGCTTAAAAATCTCCGAAAACATAGAAAAAACAAATATATTTTTTCTTATATGTTAGCTATACCTTTTTATACTTTAGAGCATAGTATTATTTTAGAATTCACCTCTAGTATTTTTTGATGCTGTCTTAGTTTCTAGAAAAAAAGAGGTTAATCCTAGTTTATTGTGTTATTCCCCAGGTTTCCAGCTTCACCATTAACCAAAGATTCATATCACCACATTGCCATTTCATACTCATCTTTTTGAAAGATTCATTATGGTAAACAGACTAAAAGCCACCACTTGCTCTAATTGTATTTGCCAGTCTTTATTCGGAATCCCTGTCTCCATGTACCATGGTATAGGTGCATATAAGAACAGCTGGTGACCGAAACAATATTCCTAACACCAAACTTTCAAAAAACACAAGAAGGCTGCTAAACTCATATGTCTGAAAAAAATAATTATTATGGTTGTTTGTATTAGCTTTCTGAATTTGTTTTAAATAGTTAAAGTTCTGAAGGAATTCTTCTTTAAAGTAAAAACTATATTCTGATATAGGTACACGGCTCTAAGAGCTTGGGTTTTGAAAACATGACAATTATCAATCCTGTACACTCTGGTGACTTTTACCAACAACTACACATTTGTTAGAGTCTCCGAACACCCTGCCATCACTGAGTAAACTCTAGATCATGCTCCGAACCCCTCTCCAGCTGCTGACATTTCAGTGCCCACCCCTATACCTATTTCCTAGTGAACAAGAGAGACAAGTGGCAGCAGAGTCACTCATTTTAATGTCCTCTGCTGTTCTAATACTACTTAAATTCATTGCACAAGACTGCTACAAGGGTGCACTGCCAGGATGAAAAGCAGCGAGCCAGTGCTTTTTATGGTTTTAATAATACAGTACTGAAAAACAAGTTCAAAGACCAACAGTTTTTGACCTTAATTCTGAATTTTAGCTTTTTGTTTTGAAATAGTCTTCAATTCTTCAGCTTTCATTTTTCACTCAAAATCAAGAAACAACAGCTATAGGAATTTTCTCAACTATGGTATTTTAAGTCAACAATTAAAAACAAAGCTTTCATAGAAGTTAAGACAAAACTTAGAAATATGTCGATCTGTAAACATATTCATTTAATATGTTGCAGGCTAACAGGCCAAGTGTAACTGAAAGAGTTAGTAATAGCTCCTCATTGCAGGAATGAAATATTTGAGATAGTCCCGTCTCAGTTTGGCTAAAGCTGTCACGTTTATTTTCTTAAATATTTAAACAGGAAATGTACCCATTGAGATGAAACATCTCATTTACTTTTATGCCTGTCAGCAGATGTAGCATAATTACATACACCCCACTGCATCACTTATAACTCAAATATGAGTTAGAGGGTAAAACAGACATCTGCAAAGAGCTATACCATTTTATAAGATATTATCTAAATTATATGTAAAGAGCAGTTTATCCTTCCTTATTGAAGAAATATGAAGCCCATTTTAGTTTAATCAATAGTTTACTGCAGAGATCTTACATGTAATCAAATTTAATTTGTTCTCTTAGGCTTAAAGAATTGAATGCTTTTAAATGCAATGCCCTGTATAAGAAGGACTGGACATGTATATTGCTGGGCTAAGAGTAAAGGTATTGGTTTTTTACAGTCATAGGTTTAAGAAAAGCTTAGGTACTATACCGCTTAATCCTTTTGTGAGGAAGTAAATTTTTACTTAATAGATTGGACAAATTCACTTAAAGTAGCCTGTGCAGGAGGGACCTGTCCTTTATGCCTGTGTCCTTGCATGTAAATACAGGAAAATTACAACTATAGCAATAATGATTGCAGTTTGTACACATAAGAAAGCCTGATCAACACAAAATTTCAGAATTTGGACTGGATATTACCTAGAGGTGTAACATTTACCTAACAAGTATCTACAGGAATAACAGAATCCCTCCTTTTTTTACATCACTTTAATATAATATTATCCTGACATTACAGGAAAAACATTAGGTAAGACAGTATCCAATCTCTCCATCACTAGCAGACATAAAATGTTGTATGTTTTCACACAGATGGCTTCATTTCTGAGTGCTGCTTTTGTGGCTAAGCACCTGGAATGGGCAGTGAACAGAACCAAGAGCTGTCTGTCAGGATGGAGAGCTTTGACAAAGGTGGCTGCAACGTGGAAGATCTCTGCTCACTGGTGTATTAAATATCCTCTTGAGAAAAAGTTGATTAGCTATAAGCTCCAAAATTGGAGTATTTCTGCTGGGTGGAAAAGAAAAAAAACCCCTAGTATTTAACTATAACCCACAGACGTTAGATCACTGACAGGAAAATTTTGCTGCAGATGTCTAAAAGAAGTGATGGGAAAAAGCTGGCTACTGTGACTAATGGCAAACGCGAAAGAAAGGAATAGAATGTGCAGATAGGGATAAAGCAATTGAGTGACAAGCAGAAGGGATTTCCAGCCCAGTGAACAAACACCGGAAAAGCATTCAAGAAAGCTTGAGGGAGATCAAGGCTAAAAGTCATTTGAGATGAAGATGCTCTTAAAGACAATATGCCGTAAGGAGAAAGTAATCCTTTCACTGAAAACTGGACAACACAGAAGACTGTTCTCAGCATTTAAAAAAAAAAAAAACTTCTGAGCAAAGGAAATGTATTAATATTCATTGATACCTTAAGGAAAAATCTTGCCATAGAAGATACATGTCCAAGTTTAAGATAGACAGAACACACCCATCCTGCCAGCCAAACGCCTTTTGAGGCCAAGAGCAGTAAACTGTGACTGTTTTTAAGTTCCAAGAAAGAGAAAAATGTGCTGAGGTCAGTCCAGCCCTGTGTCCAGTGCTATACATGGAAAAGCAGATCTCCTTCTGGCTGTTGGTGTCTCTCTCTCTTGCCTGCTTGCAGCATGCTCTCAGCACACTCTCTTCCTGTGTTCTGTCTTATTTCTTCTATTTTTGTCTGGGAAACTCCCATTCCCAAAACTCACCATCTTTCGATTATGTAAATGTTGCTGTTCTCAATGTTAATCACAGCTATATTCAAATAAGCTAAGTCATTATTATTTCTACTGATTATGTCAAGCTGAGGAAACTCTGTTATTTAATTAGTCTACTGAAAAGACAAAAAAAAATGAATAGAAGGGATCTTGACGCAGACAAATCCAAATGACTTTCTACTCGTAAAACTAGGGGAATATGGTCTAAATGAAACTTTGGTATGGCAGAAACAAAACTAATTTTAACTAAGATGACTCAACCATACAGTATTGATGCAAAAAGATGCAAATATCAATGTGGAAAATATTGACAGAAATGCTTCATGTAACACTTAGTAATTTTTCCAGCCTTCTCAAAGGTCAAAGTCTTTAAGAAAATGTAGATAAACTGGAGATAGCTCAGAGGTGGACAACAAAAATGATGAAAAGTTTAGAAAAGTTGAAGCTTGAAGCAATTCTGCTGAAGCAATTCTGCTGTGTATCCTTGAAAAAGATATGACCCAGGAGGTGCAATGAGATTAGTCTTCCAACATGTAAAAGAATATTACAAAAGGATAAGAAGGCGATAAACCACTACTGAAGATAATAGAGACAAAAAACTGTTTTTTAACTAAGGAGATTTTCATTGGATATTAGCAAATCGCTTGCTATACAGGTGGTGTAACATTGAAATCAGCTACTGAAGTAAGCTGTGCAAGGTATATAAATTGCTAGATAACCATGTGTCTGTGGCTGGTGTAACTGTACTTGGTCTTTCTTCAGTGCAGGCTCCTGACCTACCCAGTAGCTTTTTTTATTTGCAATGCAAACAAAGGAACACCTCACCTATGACTAATACCTATTAAGACCACCTACTTTGCTAATAGTGATTAATAAAGATGAGATTGTTTAATGCACAGAGCACCACTTAGCAACCATTTTTTGCAATAACCAACCTTGTGCAAGACTTCACAGATTTAATTCTCAGGTGTGGTTGCCACATTAGCAAGGGAAGGAACAACAAGACGTGCTGCTACTTTCCTTTTTCTCCTCCAGTGTCTGGCACTGGACAGAGTTGAAACTGCTTCCTGTCAGAGTAGTCATATGATTATTACATTTAAGACTGGCTTGCAATGGCTCTTCAGAAGTTAGCTGCAAAGCCTGGTGGCAGAAGCACGAGCTAGCTTACTCCAGTTTTATGTATGCCATACTCTCTGCACTAAAAATAAGGGATTGCACAGTCAAAATCTTCTGCTTCCAATTCCAGTGTCACTAAAACTTAAGACAGTTTCATCCACAACACTAATGCTGAAAGGGTAAAGACATATCAAAAATGCATAGATTTGGCCCTTTATGATTACCTTTCTGTTATCAGAATTACTATATCAATAATTCCAAGTTCATATTTCTTTCTTTTTTTCTCTTAACAATTATGTACTTGGAGAAACACAACAGACATTCTTAGAAATAAGATAATTGCATGTATGTCTTACATTGCTCCAGCTATTGAGCAATTTACTTCCATAATTCATGGCATTTACCACGTGAAGAGCCACAAATGGTGTGAGAATATGCTTCCATCTCATGATTAAGTTTGATTGAAAAAGTCACAAACCACTATATCGTTAACAATTACGGAATGTTGAAAAAAAATCCAGACTTCAATTTGATAGAATTATATCATTTTCTCAATCTAAGATTTTTTTTCCTACCCTGAATCCTAGATTTAAAAGGATGCTGTGCCCTAAACATGCGTGTGTCTTGGAAAGGCTACTTGGTATTGTTCTGTTTGTATGTCAAAGGGGGGCCTGAAGTCTCAACAATTGTTAACCTCTCCCAGGGTGTGCTAATAAAAGGTCAGAGGCCCACATGTGGCCGGCAGCCTGAGGAATTTCTCTCGATGTTCTGCCAGGGATGGGACCGCCCGAACGGTTTCTCTCATAAACTGCATCCTACTTGGCTAGCAATGCCAAAACTGGACCCAAGGGTATCCAGAGTCTTGGCTGATGGGAAAAAATGAGCGCTTCCTATGGAAGCCGCAGCTGTTTTCCTGAGAGAGAGAGAGCACAGATGCTTGAATTTTCCCCTACTTTCCGTTTTTGACTACCTGTTCTGGCAGCAGTTCCAGCAATGGGGGAGGCAAGAGGCCGGCATCCAGCTGTTTTCAATAAGCCTTGGCAACACAGGTACTGATTGCCTAAACACTAAAAAGGTTCAAAAAACATTTTTTTTCTGGCTTTCAAACTATAAAAAGGTGAGAGCATGCACTAATGCTCCACATCTTCCCATCTTGAGCAGAAATTTAGTGATCATGATAAAGACCTTAATTATGAAAGCAGAGACTGTTTCAGGAAAAATGATACTTAATACCGCATATGCATATGTATATGTATATATATAAATGTATGTACCTATGCATTCAAATACATGTATAAAATATATATATCCTATGGATTTTCTAGAAAGAAGATTAATTTCTTCTGTCAAACTGTGGGTGGAATGTCAAAATATGGATTGGATTTTTATTTGTGGAGCCATATTAATCCATAGTGTGACTCTCTGAAGTCAAAGAAAATGCATATGCATAGCAATATCACAAACTAATTTGGCCCAGAATTGTATATAACATCAGCTGCCTTATAGATTTCACTGAAATTACAATAGATTTGAATGTGGCTTATGATATTGTTTAGGAATTGTCTAGTTATTATTCATATTTGTTGTTAATTAGGTATACGTATTTATAGCCAGTGATGTCTTCATAGATATACTAGGACAAAAGTCTATGTCTTTGTTCTGGACAGATTTCCTTGCTGTCTCGTAGCCTTTATAACACTCCCTTCAACATTTTTTTTCCAGCAGTACTGGTTGAAGTATTATGTAAGTATTTTTAAATGGACTTAATTAGCCAATTAAAGCACAGTTAATTAATTTCAGTCAAAATGCACAGTAGATACTTCTATCTGATACGTAAACACCAGGACAGCGTATACATATGATTGTAAAAACTTGGATGTAAAGATTATTCACTGCTAAGTGAATCGAAAGAAGCACTATCACCAGTTTATCTGACAGGTCACTAGTTTGTTTGCTTATTTTAAGGAGAGCTTTGTCAGACTAGCTCATGGTGCACCTGTATGCTCCCTGCAGTGCTCAATCTGTGCCTGCACCTTCCTGCCGCAGTCTGTCTTCCTATGAAATGAAGAGACATCTGTCTATCAATGGGGAAGCATTACAGCAAAAAGCTATAAAGTACTTTGGGAAAGAGGAGCGCTATAAAAGTGTTAATTTTCCTCATCAGAATAATCAAAAAGGCATTCTCCCACAAGATGTCTGAATGATGTTTGCTTAAAAACATGCAGCAGGCTACCTGAAGAGTCACAGGCCAGCGGCCCTTCCTCAGGGCTGTCCCCTTTGCCATTATTCATCAAGACTTTTTATGTGCACTCAGCCCCGGAAAACTAATTTTTTATTTTCTTGATGACTGCCAAGCCAAAAGACACATTTTCCTACTTCACCTCAATGACTGAACTAATTTATCAGCGTTCTTGTACTACCAGCTAAGCTGCTCTCCTAGCTAGCTCCCTTCCGAGACAGTCTAAGGTGCAGAACAAGAGCTTTGGCTTGACAACTTGAACAGAAGAATCCTGTAGGAGACTGTCTGAGCATTTCCTTCACATCAGAGGAGTTTTAAAGCTGGCAAAGTCAAATCCAGTGTGGTACATACAATATTTCCTAAGCCATAAGGATAAGAAGTTAGAATAAGAAGTTAGATCCACTCCCACTGGTGATCTCATAACTCAGCCATGCAGACTGCTACTACACCCTTAAAGGTAGAAACCACCAGCAAGATGGATTATGTAGGAATTCTTCTAGGAATGGAATAAGAGGAAGTGGTTTCACTTGACCAAACCATGAGAAGTCAGCGAGTGTGAGCTGGTAGGGAAGGCACAAATTTAGAAAAAAACTACTGTATTTGAGCCAAACCCTGTCCAAAACCATTCACTCGGTGGAAATGGATATGGGAATTTTGCTGCTTGTATTACATATTAGCTTGATTCTGCCCTCTCTCACTTTGACTTTTGCAACTTGTTGATTGCATTTCCAAGAGGATCAGTGCCTGACCTTTTTGTTTTCTTGCCTAAATATTCGTAACCTAGGTATTTAAAACACAGCGTCTGATGATAACCTAGCAGCTGAATCTAACAAGAGAGAGCAATCCCCCCTTTTTTTCTCCAAGCAAAATGATAGAGGGCTCTTTTAAAATATCAAATGGCTGCCCAAGATAAAGTACTCCCCTCGTGACAAGAAGAATCAACCCCTCAGTACCTATTTAAATGAGAAGTTACTCATTTTTACTTGTTTATTAAGGTTCAAAGAGGTTTTGCTGATACCTAATTAACCTACATAGTGTTTTATGTTCAGTTCTAGCTTTAGTTTAATTATTTTAAATATTTTGCTGTGCTAGCTCTTTTAATTATTTATCTAGCCTTCAACTGACTCATAATGAATTACTCCATCTTTACTGTAAGTATCTCCTATTTTTATGTCTTTCAGGCACTGTCAGAATAGAAGTCTTTTGCAGTTATGCATATACACCAGCCAAATCATCAGTACTTTCAGCAGTGCTATAAAAACACAACATTACTTTTCTTTTTGTTGAAAGCCAGCATACCTAAATACTGCATCATATAGAAAATATGGAAAGTAAGTGTTTTATCATAAAAATCATTAAAGTAGGAAAGTGAAGGGGAAAGGGTTGCAAAAGTGTAGACATACTTCTGACAAATTCATATATATGTGATATAAAATCTAATCTTGCAATCTTTACTCACAAAAGTAATCTTACTGAAGTCTATAGGAGCATGCACATAAAAAATACAGAATCAACCCTGAAAGCCTGAAAGACATCCACTTATGTTTTTCTACTATGAGAGCAAATATTGCATCATAAAACAAATGATGTCCAGATGAGTAAAATAACTCAGCAACAAGATAATCTTATAGAAGACTTACAGGCACTTCTATAGTGATGACAGATAATAGAACCTGAGGAGAGGCTATTACAGACAATTTGGAGAATGGCATCTAAGTCTCCTCCTGATTGTTAAGGAAATTATTGTCAGATACTGAAGGAAGATTAGTCTGCATCTGAAGGAATTTACTATTGATATCCTAATAGCACCATCAGAAAGAGCTCATTTTTGGAATAAAGGAGAATTGGTTTAAAAAGTGACTTAAAAACAATTCTAACTGCCACTAACCAGAAAAAAATAAAATTGATAAGCTCTTCATAGATTAATGTGTGAAAAGAGCCTATCACAGGCTGTGGTGTTATCTATCAGCATTCAGGAACAAGATAAGACAAAAATGAAGAAAAGCCAAACACAACTTTGGGCACAAATGTATTTGTGAATAAATAAACATGAGATCTTCATGAACTAAATCCACACAGTGATTTAATTTACGAGCGTAGGATTGTTCTAGCTGTAAGAGGAACTTTATGCTGGATGTTATTACAGGGCTGATTCTGATCCATCGAAGAGGAATTGGATCAACATGCTTAACTCTGCCCATCAGGCAACGAGCTAAGCCGAAATTAGGGGGGACCTGGAGTGCTGGGGGGCTCCCAGAGGGACTCTGCAGCCCTTCAGGGTAAGCCGCACATGGCATGTTCCACAGACCATGGTGGAGCGTAATGGGACAAACGCCACTTCGTCTTGGGGATATCCCCATGCTCGGGCTTCGAAAACAGGGATTAGGGCTGTGAGAAGCCTTGAGGGGCTTATTGTAAAGTTCTTCTCCCAGGTGCATCGACAATAAGGACCAATAATAATTCTAAAATGAATAATATATTTTTCATATTCTTGTAATTTTGCCCGGTTGCTTGACCATCTTAGGAGTTCAAAGTCTGGAGAATCCTCTGTGTATTTATATTCAGTACTGAAAGCTGACTGGATTGAAAATATGAGTGAGAAAGAAATAATTTTTATTTATTTATCTTTAACATAGTTAATTTGTTTTCTAACCAACTGTAGACTAGAAGATATATGCAAGCAATATCAGACATATATTAATGATTTTATCTCTGCAGTATTCATTTTCTCTATATGAAATATTGCACTGGCATATACTCATTTAAAAAGCAAATCATATGGGAATTCCATCCTGACGGTGTAAAAAGTTTAACCAGGGAGTTGTGCAGATGATGTGTTTGATCAAAACGAAAAAATAAAATGTGTAGTATGACATATATATCTGGATGTGGGAGATAAGGATAAATTCATGCATATCTATCATTACTCTGTCAAAATGTACCGAGGTTCTTATGTGGGACTGATACGAATTATGGCACCTATTATGGGGCTGAGGGGCGGGGAGCAAGGATTTATCAACTCAACAGATATAACTGCAGATTTGAGTTTACTTTCTGTTTTTTACATAAAACACTTTAAAAATGTCGTATCTCCATGAAGAAGTTTGCTACATTTCTGCAAGATATTTTTAAAGACACTTTCAGGGGAAATAATTTATTCAATACATTTTGACTCTTCTGTTATCTATAATTTTTATGGAAACAGAATGAACTCACAGTAGATTCATTTATCAAAATTATTTGGCTATTTCTCTATGGATTCTGCTTCTCCAACAGATCAATCCTGGCTACCCATTACAAACGTTTGATGTGTCTGCATCATATTATTAACTCCATTTTGTATTATATCTATGTTAAACATATGTCTAACCCTGTATGAAGGCAGCCTATTGTATTCCAGACATCTGCCCTGTACAAGCTTGACCAGGTGCTTGACAACTTTTGGAAAGGCAGTCCTTGAAAAGCCCTTGAGAACTGCTTCTCATCTCCTGAGTCCAGTTGAGCCTGTGGTGAATCAAGTCTAATACCACAGTTCTTATACTTAGTCATAATTAGGTAAAAGCATGCACAGACTAAATAATATCCAACCACTCTGATACTTCACTCAAATAATCAGATAGACACTTACAGCTCTATTCATTGGGGACAATCGTCAGGATAAATATGGAGTAAGACTTGAATCCCTATTTCTCAAGCCATAGCAAACAGGCTACACTACACTACCACAGCACTCTCTAAAACAGAGGTCCTAATTCAGGGAACGGTAGATTTTTCTAAGGCCTTACAGAATAAGGACAAGACATTCAGTCTGCCATCTCCAAGTCAAACTCATAGAGGATGCTCCATTCAGAAAGAATTTAAAATTGCCTCACATAAGGATCGGTGCAGTAGAAGGTCAATTTTCTGTAGAGCAAGTCAATACTATCTTTTCCATATTAAAAAGAGACAAAAAAACCTCCAGGACATCAAATGCATCCTGGCATCATATGAATCTTATGCATGTTGGTAGATATCCTGTGTTAGGCCTGCAAAAGTATACATAAGGCCTGCAAAAGATACATAGCAGAAAAATGTACAAGGCACAGTCAACACTCATCTCTTCCACGTAGCAAAATTCAGACCTGCTGCTCTCCTGAGGAAAATGCTCCTCACATACTGATGGCTATACCTCCTTTCGAAGCTCTTTGCTATGAAAGTCTCTGCTACTTTTTCATTCTCATTATAATCACCACACTATCACACCAAAACCCTCATCGCCAACAATAAAAACAAACAGTAAAGTCTTACTGTTTTCAGCTGTTCCTTTACATCATTTTGTCTCGTCGTTCTGCTCTTTAACCAAAGCAGCCTGTGTCGATCTGTGCTGGAGCTGGCTCAACTTACAGCGTGTACCAACTCCTGGCCAGTGATCCCCCCTTGCCATAGCAGCTACATCAGTGTTTTTCTCACATGCCAACTCCTTCCCTCTCAAATAGCCAGTTCCCATCCTGGACAGCTCGCAGTGGATGCCATCCATGAATACACTGAGGGTGATAACATGGCAGAATAAATATCTGGACAGAAATGTCAGAATGAGTTTTAGCTAAAGGATTATTATTAAAGGACCATCCTTATTAAAGGATGATATTAGGGATTTATATATTCATATCATCAAACTTCTGAAGTGATATGTGCTATCTGAAAAGGAAAAAAGGAAGATGCCTTTTCTTTATATTGGTATATCATTGAAGGTCTGGACGGAGACTATGACTAAAACCTCAAAATGTTTCAACAAGCTAAGCTCATGGATGAAGGAGAGTGCAACATGGGCCAAAGAAAGAATAAAAGAAAGAAAATGCAAATGAGGAGTTTGCAGATAGGTTGTAATTCTCTCTAGGGAGAGCATTAAAGAACCAATGTGGCTGTGGTAAGTCACTTCTGTGCAAGATGGCATGATGGACTTAGAAAAAAGAACTCCCATTTGGAACTTGAATTGTTATTGCTGCTCAGGTATTGAACTGATAAGGACATGACAGATAGAGATGTATACAATAGAAATCCATTATGTAAATCAATTCAACAATATGAAACACAAATGTAAAAGAATTTTAGGGAATATGGGTATTATAAATGTATGACTGGAAGAACATCTAAAATCATGAAGTTCAGTTCCCACAATGAAAAGAAACCACGCAAATATTTTTTTTGTCCAGAAGAACCTACAGAACATAACCCAAGCTAAAAATATTTCCCCAAATGCTTTGTTAAAGTTTAAACTACCAGAAAAATCTCAAAACCTACAACTGTTATATATAGCAAAATGATGGGGGAGACTATAGTCATAATCTAAGAAAGTGTACGTAGAACATGTTTATGGATCCTAAAACTTCTGGTTGTAACAGCCAGCTGTTCTGGCTAAACACTAATGAAAAATTACAGAATAGAAATATCTTTTCCATCCTGAGTATCTTGAGTGAACGGGTAGCCTAAAGAGTGCTTTGGAATTTTCTGGGAGGCACATATAAATTACACGGCATGGTAGTAATGCACATAATTAATTATTAAATTTATCAATTCACATAAATTAATTAAGTATTACTTGGAGCATCTGTGCAGTCTCTGTAAATAACTGTGATTGACCTGGTCAGCTGTCACAAAAGATTTATTGTGTAGGTTGATTTGTGGAATGCTTCGCAGCAGCATCACTCAGAACAGCGATGAAGGCAGAAACAACACAAAACAAAACACACCCTGTACAGAGAGAATAGCAGTGTGACACAAAACTATCAACCAGCACCAAAGGCCTGCCACTTCTAGGCTGTGCAAATACTTCAGCAACTTGTTCCAATTCCCTGATGTACTATTTCAGATAAAAACCCTAAACCTTATATCTTATCGAAAAAACAAAACCCTCCGAATCAGAAAAGTAGTTCTGTAGGAACTTCATATACATTAGTCATCTGAACGGCCAACTCAAAACAGAGAAACTTTTCCCTTTCACAGAAGAAACTACTATTTCACTTAAAACTGATGGCAGATCAGCTTGAAATAAATTCTAATCACAAAAACTAATAGTCATTTAAATCATTAATGCCTGTAGATTTACACTGGAAAGTTGTTTCTATTTTTGTCTGCTGTTGTAACATCTGTGTAGCAAGTATAGAAAAAGTCTTATTTAAGGCTTTCACGTACCTTAAGGTTGAGTTTTGGTATCTTACTGTTAGAGTTTGGTTTTGGTTTTTTTTGTGGGTAAGAGTTTATCAATTAGGAGATGGAACATTCTGTTATCAGTCAGACCCTTTTGACACCTAAATAAGGGTTTGCAAAAGGTAAGCACACTGAAATTCATTGTCTGAAAAATCTCTGGTCCTAAACATGTTAGCTGCTTTTTATTTCCTGGCTTTTAAATAGGTTAAAGTATCTAGAACTTGAATCTTCATGTTCCTATAACTATATAGGCATTTTTAACTTTGTAAAATTGGAGCAAATGAAATAGAATCATTGCATGCATTCCATGAGGGATAGATGACTACTATTATACGAGACACCAATAATGCAAAAATAAACTCTGACTAACTTTGGTGACTTCAAATGTAATTATTTCTATTTTTTTACATTTAAAATATCTCATGCTCTAATTTTAGCTCTGCAGTAATAAAGATGTTAAAGGAATTACATAAGCCAAATTTCTCTCTCTTGTTTTGTGCCCAGTTCTCATTTTCATAAATTTGGCAATACTGCCAAAATGATGAACACATTTTTGAAATGAAATGTAATTAATATGACCACCTTGGTAATCCAATCCTTTAGATATTGCCACTTTAGTATTTTTAAACTACAGTTCTGACCTGTTAGTTTGTCTGCATTGCCACCTGGAGGACCTCATGGCAAAATCAGGTTGAATTCCTGGCATGAGATTCTGTGTGAAAGCTCTCAGAGTTAAAGCCTGTTGTGCTGCCTGACAAGTCCCAATCTTGCTTACAGCTGTCCCCCAAAAGAGTTTGCCCTGAAGAACTCCTGAGATAGTCTTGAACATGTCTAACTAGCTATGCAGATATATGGTAATCAGTGTAGATAAGAGACTTCTCTCACTCTTCCCCATGTTGTTTTTTTCTCTTGTATTTGTGAGATTACTAATTATTATATTAAAGAGTTGTCTTAATCATAATGGTCTGCATTAGCGTGCCAGTAGCTACCACTTAGGAATGACAAACTGAGAAAAAGAAGACAGCATCTTGAAACAGAGAGACGAAAGGAAAGCTGATGAGTGGCAAAATGGAGAAGCTAAGATTTCCACTCCAGCTGGAATGTGGTTATGGCAAATGTCTGGCAAAAATTCAGTCAAAGTCTCCTTTCCAAAAAGGAGACAAACTACCGATGGAATAATTGACAAATGGTAGCTTTTTCAAACTACTGCCGAGTGTGAGGCTTTAGATTTATAGAAAAACCTAGACACAAGTGAGGAAGAACATGCTATCAGGTTGAGTAACAGATATATGAAGAATTTTGCATTCCTGTGAAGAATGAATCTTCAAAAGGAGTATGTCAACCTGCAGAATATAAGCAGGTCAGATGTTAAATTTGGGAAGGAAAATAAGATGATGCTACTTTGAATGATGATTGTAAAGCAAAATCTTGTATAATGATCAGAGGTACAGCAAAGTGCTTACTCAAAAATAATGCAGACTGACTTTGCAGAAAGTTAAAGAATATATGATAGTAGAAAACAAACCTGTTTTCACTAAAACATCCATATTTGCAAGAAGCAAAACACTTTAGAAAAGCCTGAAGACTTTTCCATATGCCTCCTGAAGGAATGCAATACTACTAAGGTATTTTGGTTGAACAGGCCTAGCTAGTCAAGGAGATATGAGATGATCAGTGCAGATGAGACATACTTCTCACAGTCTCCCCACAGATACAATGCCCACAGGCATGGTGTATTTGTGAAAGACAGGGAACCTACCCAACACACAGGGACTACACTGCTGTGACAAGGCAGAAAGGGTGTTTCTGCAGCAGGAGAATCAGTATGAGTGAAGAATTCTCTATCAGAATTTCAAGAGATAATTACAACTTGCAATTAGAATATTTCTACAAACACAAGAGGAGTGCTTATTCACTGCAAGCTGGACACTGGTGCAGAGGGTTAATGTGTTAGCAGAAGTCTGAATAACAGGTTTGAAGAGAAAATTTAGTCTTATGGAACGGAGATTTAAACATTATGCTATACACTGTGGGTGAGTGTGAACTAGATTTAAAAAAAGAACAAAATCTTGGAAAATCAGAACAGTAATTTTTAGCAGAAAACAGAATACCTGTTATAGGCATGAAAATATATCAGATCCTAGGTATGACTGAATGTTGCAGAAGAACACGGTGTCTACAGAGATAGGGAAGTACAAGTAAAAAAAAAAAAAGAGAGAAAAATTTCATGAAGGTATTAAAATAAGAAAGCTTAATCTCCAGGAAGTTAAGAAATAATGTGGAATTATTAATAGTGTTTTATTACAGAAGTTACTTCTTCTGCAAGAAGACAGTGTTTTGGCCGCCTTCTATAGTGCATATAGTGCACTTGTGCATGAAGAAACTTCCCGTGGCCAGAGGGACACTTTCCGTTGCTCTAAACCAGAGTGGGAGATTCTTGGTTCTACCTCTTTTCCAAAAATAACAGGGATCGATACTGTTACTCCAGCCATATCTTAGCTCCTGCATTGAAGGCTTATAAGCTTTGTCTATATCAGGAGTTTTCTTGCAGTAACTGAGGCAAAGCCTTGGTTGAATTGCTGCTGAGGTCCTCATGCTTCCATTATGCTTAAGGAAGAGAGAATTAATTTTGATGTAAATATTTGTATCAAATACTAAGCTAGTTCCACTTTTAATTGCCACTGCAAGCATAGTATTTCATTATGCCAAAGACTCAAATTGATGGATGTGCAAGAAATCCTTTTCAAATATGCTGCAGTCTTAAAGGACTAAGACTACTATATAATACATGAAGGATGTAAAATGGGAAACCCTATACTCTGACAGAAAAGCTGAGGGCTCAGACATGGAGGCAAGCAGGGCAGAAGTAGCACAGAATAAAGATTACAGCCTCCAGAACAGTAAGAGACAAACTTACTTTAGCATGTTTTAGTGTGCCAAACCTACTAATTTGGTTTAGTATTATTCTGGATCCTCCTTATATTTCTTCTACAGATTTCTACACAGGAAATTAAAGTCTGTGCTTAGTATATGACTGTAACTTAACTGTAACTGTTAGGCTTCAGTTAAAGTCTCTTTCTTTAGTGAGAAAGTGCTAAAAACTAACAAATCAATAAGCTGCTTGGGACACATGTGGTGAAGGATTGATTTGGAGACCAAAGATTGTTTCTCACTGATGGGAGCAGTTTCTGCAAACTAAGTGCTTTTTTATATAAATATCAAATCTATGGAAAGAAGAAATTCTCTAAAAGACACAGTAAAGAGTAAGTAAAGAGAAGTGTACAGTAAGGAGACAGAGAAGGAGGGAAGGGAGGATCCCTGAGAGAAGCATATATGCTACAGAGAGAGAAAAAACAAAAATGGATAAAACAAGGATAGACCCAGAAGCAGAAAAAGCAGAGAGAGGAGAAAAGAAGAGCAGTTACAGGAGATGAAATGAGATGAACATCACATAAAAAGACAAAAAGAGAAATGGAAGGAAAATTAAGAAAAGAAAGAATAATAATAGAAATAGATAGAATAATAGAAAAGAAAAACAGAAAATAGATGAAGGAGGTAAGAAAGAAATAGAAAAATTTGTAATGGTTCATATTACAGGTGTGCAGCAGTTGAAAAGTAATTAGATTAAAAGGAAAAAAAATCTGTAAATATTTTCTGTATATTGTGTATACCATTCTGCTGGGACATTTCCAGGATAAGAGGCTTAATGGTATTTCATGAAATATAGGTGTTTCGTGTGGCCACAGGATCACCCAGTAATCAACTTAACCGCCAGTAGTGCTGTCCAGCTGTTTGGGGGCAAGGATTACTGTAGGACCTCTAACCTGGCGTTTTCTGCAAGAGCACCAGTTTGGCTGCTATTTCATACAAGAAAATTCATTTGCCAGAAAAAGGGTTAAATTTAATACAGCTGGACAGTTGAGCAGCTGCTTTCATGATTTAAATAAAAACAAGCTGAAATCCTTGCTGTCAGCTCAGTGATATATGACTTGTAATGGGATGTTTCCAATCTTTTCTTCCATATGGTCGCCTACGTTAGGTAATGCACACAGCCTACAGTGCAGCCAGCTTCCCAGAAAACATCTGGGTCCCATTCCTGCTCTGTTAGCCTCAGTGTTGCCTCCCACAGACACAGATGATTCATAGGACAACATCCCTTTGCTTAAGGATCAAATTAGGACGTTTCATTGATAATTTTATCATGCATCCCAACTGGAGTTATGGGAAAATGGAACTCATTCAAAAAAGTATTTCTCCACACATATTTCCACCTTCCTATCTGCAGTTGATAAAGTTAAGATTTCAGAAACAGATTTTAATGACTGCTTTGGAAAACAAAAGAACTAGCCTATCTCCTGTCAGCAATGCATTTCCATTTGATTTCATCTTCTCTGTTGCTTAATTTTAGAGTATTCCCCGCCTCGAAAAATGTGTTTGCTGACAGGAAAATCATAACATAGTGTTTATTTCTGGAAGCTGAAATCAAACTCAGTTCCTTCAATTGATATGAGATTAGGATCAGCTGTAAGAAAATTATTTCACTTTTTAAATAATATAAAGGAATACAGAGAAAATGGACAGTCTGCACTGGAGAGTTCATGCAATGATACAGGCATGTTGCTAGGGGACCAGTTAGAAACAAAGTTGGCAAATACCAGTCTGACTTCTCTCGATTAGGTTCTCCCTAATTCATTCAGTAGACCATTTAATTATCTGTTTTTGAGAATTAAGGCCTTGGTATCCATTACTTTAGCTTTTGTGGTCATATTTTTGAACATGAGTGACTGGAAATATTTAT
Organism: Dromaius novaehollandiae; assembly: GCF_036370855.1. NCBI lineage: Eukaryota > Metazoa > Chordata > Aves > Casuariiformes > Dromaiidae > Dromaius > Dromaius novaehollandiae. Next base: position 43,247,151 of record NC_088099.1, on the reverse strand, counting down.
ACAGCAATTCATTGATTTGCACAGTTGGTTGCCCACACCAATCAGTGGTTTTGTGTGAATGTCTTTAAATCATCTTTTCCAAAATAGTTACAATTCAACTTGAGTTGCTTTGGTGTGGTACACTACCCCATGCATATTAGTTACTTACAAAAAACCCAGCTGAGGAATGCTACACTTTGTCTGATCAGTTTTCAAATTGCTAATTTTTTCTTCTGAATTTTAGGAAGTGACAGAAAGTGTATTACGGAGAGAATTGAATTAGAGGAATACTACAGCAGCTTGCAAACAGATCTCTAGAATCATACAACAGTCAAGCTTAATTCTATTATTTCAGATAAGTCAAAATAATGTACAGATGCCCAGCAAAAAGAATTAAGAACCTATGGGAAAGACTCTCCCCTTTTTTCTTTTCCACATTTATGTTCTCTGGGTACAAAAAAATTTAAAAAAGTCAAATAAGGATTAGATTCTCACCCATTCCCCATCCCAGGTATAAAACAGCACAAAGCATAACACAGCAGTACTCTCCAAGGGGCTGATAACCACAAACACGCTCCTAAGTAGTTTTTCAAGAAACACCTAGCTACTTTAGGATAGTGCTGGGCCACTGAGGCATCTGCTAGTACCACAGAGACTCTGGGTCATGATCCTGCCTATAAGGAAACAGAGACTGACTACTATAATACCGAGTGGAGGTAGCTAGGGACAGGCCTCCGTAACCCCAGCCTTTCAAGACTTTCTAAATCATGCCAGGGCTGGTGGTGCTGGTTCCAGACCAGACCAGAGTCAGCACTAGCCAAGACTTACAGCTGCCCTCCTCCCAGCTGGCAGCGCTGTGATGTGCTCAAAGGACCAGCAACATGCATTCTCACCCAGCCTGCTACTAGGATTTACTGAAAGAATAATCAAAGGCTCTCTTTGTTTCTTAAAGTCTGGTTGCATTTTCGTGCAAAAATCTGCTGGCATTTTTGTTTTACTGATACTTAGAAATGGCTAAACAGCTCAAATCATGATCAGTTGTGCTACAAAATCCACATTTGATGCCATGGGATGTTCTGAAGTGATAAAAAAAGTACGTGAAAGAACAGACAGAAGTTTTGCTCAAAAGTTGCTGCTTTTACTAGTAATTTAGTTAAGTAATTTTTTTTCCCATTCAGTCACACTATTTTTCTGTCAACTGAAACAACGTTCTGTTGACTCGCCAGCAAACAAAGAAATGCAAACTCAGGAATGTGAGTAAACAATGTGTGCTGCATTTATCTGGAGAACTGAAGTAGTGGAAGTAGAAAGCAGAATGATCCTATCATTAGCAGTGGAAGTATCAAAACGAAACTATGCAGCTTTCAGAATATGCAGTGATATCCCTGCGTAAGGTGCAAGCGTTCACTTCAGCACTGCCTACATGTGAAACTGCAAATCCCATAAAAGTCCACACAAAGAATGTGGTTACACTGAGGCAAAGAGTTTTTAAGTGAGAAGAAAGTGAGATCACAAAAATGGTATCTCTTCTATATCTTACAATCAGATTTCAGAGTCTTTGTCTGAGGACTGTAGAGGCCAATTTGGGACAAGGTAAGTCTCTTAAAGATCTATACAAAGTATCAGGCTACCTGCTTCAAGTCAGAGATGCTTGTGCAAAATCCCAATATATTTGTTGTGAATGTCTTCAGCTGCCTTTTCAACTGCATTGATAATTGAAAAGCTTTATGGCGAGCCTCATTCCATTCCATCTCACTTCTACTTCAGAACCAGATTGAAATAATACTCACATAAAGTTGGTCTAAATTCATATTTGATTACTGCTTGGTAACCAAAGATATGGCTATGACCTTTCTGTCCCAAAAGCTGAGAGCATAAAGGGGGTAGGGACTTCATTCAGGTGTAAATGTGGAAAACAGTAGCATTGTCAAATTTCACAGAGGTCTTTATAACACGTTAAAATGGGATTAGTTCTAAAATGGTGACATATTTAATTTGTAGCTTTCATTTCTCAATACTATGTCATTCTTTTATTCTACTCTGGGTTTTTTCCATTGCGTCTTTGTGCTGTCCTTTCTAGGAATATGCCATGAAAGAAGCTCAGAAAAAAATATAGACCGAAGCAATTATAAAGAAGGAAAGAACAAATATGGCATTTCTACTAGTGCTTAACACTAGAGAGCCAAGCCAATGAAACAATGATGGACCACAAAACCATGCAGTCAGGTAACTGAATGTATACAAAACAAAAAATGTATCAAAAAGACCAACTTTCTTTTCCAAAGAAGGGGGTATCCAAGATACCATACACAACAAAATTGTTTAACTAGCTGTAATTTCTAAGAGATTCAGCTAAATATTATCAATGCTACAATCATGACCTAGTTGTATGAAGACACGCTGCCTCTCATGAGGTGGGAAGCTTCTCAATGAAGACAAATGTGTAACTGGAGGATGTTTGAGAGACCATTTAACTTGGAATGATAGGCATGTCCTTCTGAGAAATACACATACATCTGCAGTTCTTTAAGATCCAGCTAGATGCACATAAGCACATGCAAAACTTTAAGCAGATGACAGATTTAGAATGTAGGAAAGTAACCAGAAGAAACAGGAAACTAGAGAAAATTCCTTTTCTTTCTTGCAAAAAATAGTACGTTCCACAGCTAAATCCTGAACCGACTCATGTATATAGTTCCACCCTCTTTAATGAGACAACTCAAAGAGGTAACACGGGACCAGGAACAGCAGCTTCTGAACACTCATCTCAGTTTCTTGTTATTGCACACTGAGGTAACCAATTAGAGTGAGGAAATGTAAAAATATTCTTCTCCTAGAATAATGTGTTCCAGCAACTTTTCTTCATCTGCTTGATAGAAACTAGGATGCAAGGGGTCTCGGCAGGAAGAGTTACCTAATCTGAAACATGCTATTTCTGCCTTGAACTGATTATTGGGATATTCCCAGACCATATTCCCTCATTTTTATTCCTGGAGATAATTATTTTCTTCACAAGAACTTATTCTTCATTTTTATTGAGGGCAAAGAGCTATTTAGTGTGATTTTTCTTATCACTGACAAGCTTACAGGCTGATATTTTTCACAGCTTAAAAATTTCAGAAATAACTACAACCCACTGTTAACCTTTGGACTGCCAAACGAGCTCTACTCTCAAAGTTATATGTGCAGCCAGTTAAAAAGCACTACAGTTCAGGACATGTTGGCTGTATTCCCTTCTCTTTGATCACCACATCTTCATTAACAGGGTGGAGGTTGTGGAGACAGCTTTGAGTTACTTCCATTAGCCTGGGACTCAACAGGCTGTTTTTCACTTGTGTTTTGTTTGTGCTACTGAAAGAAAAGAGCTTTCAAGGTCCCCTGAAAAATCAGGCCCAAAGTTAATTAACCTGTTCTACTGAAGTCCATCATAAAAGCCTAGTTACAGAATAGGCTTTTTATTCTCTCTGTTTTCCTTTTCTCTTTCAACATGGATATTTTCTTGCTGGAATCATTCAGCAGATAATATTGTAATTAAAACCCAAAATACATTAACTTTTTTTCCTTATGAAGGGTAAGCATAATGATGATTCTTACTTGAAGAAAAGCAACAGGAATAAAAATATAACCATCCTAATGATACTGACTAACAATATCTACTAATAATGCTAAACTATCTAGCATCCAAGTAAATGACACATAGAAACAAAATGTGTTCTGAAGTCTTGGAGCTAAGAGCACTGCTGGGTGGGGATCACAATGGTTATGGGAGGGAACAGAAGCTGGAGTGTAGGAGATAATACATGTCTGGGGAGGAGATGTGCAAGATGGTCTGGAAGCTTTCTTAAGAGTGGGAAAAAGTTCCGGCAACGGGAAGGTCAGATGGGAACAGCTGGCAGATAGGTGGGGAATAATATTCAAGAAAAAGGCTTACGTGAGGTATCCAGGTTGGAACTCTGGCTAGTTTGGGGAGTTTTATTAATTGATTTAGAAGTTAGGAGTATAGTCCTGCCAGGAATAAGATGCTTAAGTGATAGGAAATGAACAGAATAGAATAGATAAAGCCATGCGACTGCACATTTCTTCTGTACCTCAGAGCACTTTAAAAACTGCAAGGATTGGCCATACACACACACACACAAACTTTTAAAGATTATTTTTTACTTTTAAGTAGTAAATGCCTAACTTTCATAGACAATAATGGGAATGTGGAGCTAAACACCTGAGGCCAAATCTCCCTTCAGATACGCTGCCCTAGACTGTAACCTCTGCATTAGGTGCCCAAGCTCCATAAAGAATGCACAAAAGTACTACAGCATCAAAAAACTCAATTCATAAAGCAAGCAAAGGGAGGAGCGAACCACCAAAGCTACTCAACAGGAGTCTTGGGTCTGCCTCTGAAAGATGTAGGCAAGAAGAAAATTTTTTTCCCTTGATATTTTCAGCTCTGAACCCTCTTTTGAATCTGAGTGACTTAAACAGGCTAGTCAAATAAAAACAAAAGAGGGTAATTCCAGTATCTCCAATATGCTCACCACACCCATTGACCCGGAGAGACAAGGAGTACAGCTTGGTGGCTAGATCACTCTGTCTACCCACAGACCTTGAGCTTAGCTGCTTAGTAGAATATTGACGTATGCGACACAAAGTTAAAGAGCTTCAAACAAAACAGACTGAGTGCAAGTGTCCCCAGAATGTACTCTGGCTCCCTCTTGAACGGTGGGGTCCTAAGTTTAAAACCACAGGCAAAATCAGGCAGCAGAAAAGGATCGTGAACATAAAACTTCCTTCCAAATCCTAGACAGATAGATGCATGGCACTACCACCACTTCGCTTTACTTATTTTTCATGGGTTAAACCAGTGATGCAACGGTAAATAAAAATGTAGATAAGCTCATCTATCTGGTGTATGTAAGAAATGGGCAGACATGATGTTGACCAAATCAGGAGAGCTGTTAATCAATTTACGTGTGATTATTCTTGATGCACTACTGAGTTAATTGTGTCCTCAGAAACACTTACTGAACTAGTATCCCCCAGTACAGTGAGTGAGGGAATACCTTGTGCGAGATTCCTGATGTGGCCCGTGTAGCAGAGCTGTATCTGAACTTACCTGGTATATGTTCAGAAGCTGAAATGTTGGCGGCTTGACCACATCCCAGCTTTAGTAACAGGCATCCCCAAAGCATTAAGTGAACTGAAGGGCAGAGAGGCAGGTTGAAAGTTTCAATACGATGCAAAAGTTGGATGTAATTGCATGAAAGATAGTTAAATGCTCAAGTTTCTTTTTCTATTTGTTCCTGGCTGCCATGGACAATATTTCTAGTGATACTTTGTGCATGAACATATTTAAATACCTGAGAAACCCGATAAAAATCTTTTGTGGAAAGATTACACTAATTTAAGTTATCTTCCTTTAAGTGGAAAACAGAACTAGCCATTTAGAAAGTAGTACTACTTATACAGACTACTCCAGCATCTAAAACTTACCACATATGCATGCTCATCTGGCTGGAAGTTAGGCTGGTATCTTTCAAATATATTTCAGAGAAAAAAGTCCAGAAATAAACTTCTTATGCTGAATTAAGTTTTTTTTATTGAGTTTTACAAGCCACTTAATGGTTTCATGAAAAAATCATCTTTTAAAAAGTCTAGCACTGGATGAAGAGTGACTATTTCATTTCAAACACAGAAGTGGTTAAGTTTTGTATCCCTGGGGTAATGAGGTACTTAGTGTATCTTAATTTTGAATGCAAAATGTATTGTAGAAGACTATATTTTGCATTCAGTACACTAATAATACTAAAAATAGTTTGAGCTATATGACTGTAACATGGCAGAATTTGGCTCAGAATTAAAAAAAAGAAATTCTCTGTAAGACACAGTAAAGAGCATCATATTTAAACAAGTTTAAGATGTTTTCAGTACATTCGATTTTACTCAAAAAAGGCATTTTTTCTCTAAAACAACACAAAGAAAAATTATATTTAAATAAGTTTAAGATGTTATCCAGTCCATTCTATTTGCCTTTAAAAATATAATTCCTCTGTCAATGAAGACAATTATGTTTCTCAAAGTTCCCATCAATGGGAATAATGAAAATACCATTCCTACACAACCGATCAAAAGAGAGTAAGAAAACCTCACATTCTAACATGATAGACAGACAAAATAGCCTTTAAAAATAGAATTAAAGGAGCAAGCAATATGATAGCTTCGCAGGCCTTACTTCCCATAATTAAATGCCAAATCAAATACATCTCATGTTTTTTTTTGATCTGCCATGTTTAGATATGTAGTAGAATATGACTTAGCAGAGTATCACCTTTACCATTTTATAAAATACAACGGCAAACTTTCACTAATAGCTTCCTTCACTCACTCTCCCACACAACATCTTTTTTCCATAGCTTCCTTAGTAGCTAAACATGATCTGAAATGGCACTGCATGTTGTTACTTTGCCTGGAATGAAAATCTAGCTTTCATTCCCTGTTTCACAGCTCGTTGTCTTCTAAATCTTGCAAGAGTGAGAAACAGATTAAAGACTCTACATAAGACTTATATCAGATACAATTCTTCTAAGATACGGGATGCTCTTGCTATCTACTCAATCATCTCGTCAGTCATCCTGCATGTGACCCCTACAGTTCATATATAAACATATGTAAACATATGTGAACATGTATAAACATATGGTAACATCACCATAATACCTTTAGGCTCACAGCTATAAAGTATATTTTAGAGCACTTGGGTGTCTTCTAAACAGCAAAAAGAACATTTTCTAGAACTCAAAAGTTAAACCTGCTTCTGCTGAAAGCAGACTATACACACCCGCAGGGATCCCAACACCCACCATATTTACTAGCCTCAGCCACATGAACTGAATAGGACATCAGCATCATCCTCTCATTCACTGCAACCTCTTATTTTAAAGACTTTGGTTACCCCCACACCACCCCTAGTCTTCTCATGTGTGCAGTTCTCTGTGCCTTTGGTTCTTTACTCCCTTGCAAGGTACTTGTGGTATATAGCACTTTCTCCTTCTGATGCACAATGCAATCTCAGGTAATGCAAATCTGCAAAAGCTCCCCAGATTTTTTGAGGTTTAGCAGAGACATTATTTGTCACATTTCTTTCTTCTAAGACCTCTGAGTTTGAAGAAAGGATGTTTCCATAAGGCACTAAGAAACTGATGAAGCAGTGGACTAGGGGAGGCTACATGAGAGCATCTCAACATAAGGTTGAGAGAAAAAGAAGAACATGAATGCCTCTCAATGAGCAGAAAAATTAGGAAATCTTGAAGGAAAGTGAAATCAGTGAAATTAGTGAAACTGGGCTAAATCCTATAGAATTGTTTGCCTATTTGCACATCTTTTGACAACTGATTACTTGTACTTTTTAACCTGAAAAAAATGGAGTCAAACTAGAAAGAAGTTGTAAGAATTTATGGAGGTTGCATGCTACTATTACGTCTCTAAACACCATAGGAATTTTTTTTTCTGACAAGATAATAAAGTGATTTAGGTGCCCCATCAATGCCACTTGACATAACAGCACAGTAGCTCAGTGACTAGGGACATCCTGGTGATGCTAGGTACCTGTTAACTCAGAAGAAGCGTACATAGATATTCTGACACACAGGACAAGACACTTGACTGCACTACAATGCAGAAATCCTCACTACAAAAGAACTGAAAGGGGTTGCTGAGGGAAACTAGGGTATCTGTAGCTCATAATTTGAGAAAGAATATGCTCTCGTCTCACCTTCAGATTAAAGGAAGCTTTATATGGACATCTTTGTAAGCCAGAATGAACTAGGAAATTCAAAGGATTATATTAAAAAATTCAACATCCCAGCAGACGTATGGAACCTTGTGCTGCATTGCTAGAACTCTGGTCATTTGGAAATAGTTTGATAGACTGAATGATATATTAGAAAGAAACATGGATTTATTTCATGATCCTGCAGCGCTGAAACAGAATGGTTTTGTTAAGTAGGTGATTTTTCTACTCCAAAAGCCCAGTTTCATACCAAAAAAGGACCCATTTATGAACTCAGTTATACAGTCACAGACTCATTTCCTGTCTTTATATTTCCAGTTTGCTTTCAAAGTTATTCCCTTCTGCAATTTGCCTTTTAAAGGAATAAACTGCTATCGAAATTGTGGGGGCAGAAAAATCACATTTCCTCCAATGCACTTGTGAATTTCATTATATGCAAAAAGCAGTTTTTAGCTGCAGAAGCCAATATTGCTTAGAGGAAATTGAGTGGAGGGGCAGCTGGAGGTGAAAGGCTAGTCTATACTTTCTGTGACCTATGAAGCTGAAGCATACGCATGTGCTGTAGGCCACTCACAACAGGGTGAACCTGGAGAAGGTGGGAAGTTCTGCCGGTGTCAAGCAAAAAGCCTTGGAGAATTAGCTGAAAACATTTGCAACAAATTGGCAGAGTCATTTGAGTTCAATTTATTTCTTGTTGTGTCTCAAAGTGGGTCAAGTGTTCCCTATACTCTTACCTCTAATTTCCTTTTTCTTTCCCTAAAAAAGAGCATTGATGGGGGTGTGAGGAAAGAGGAATGTAGAATGACAGACTTTTTTTTTTAAGGTAGAAAAGTATGTCTAATCATTATAAAAGAGAACACCCTCCAAAACACAGGCTATATCAATGATAATTCAAAACTGGGTAGAAAAAACAAAAAACCAAAATTTTTTTGCTGAATGTTAAACCTCAAAATTATTCAACTTCCAAATTACTACACTTGCACTGCATTCACTGGTAAACTATCAGAGACTAAATTTAAACATATCAGAAAGCAAAGCGATAGTACCCTCATCTTCAACAAGCTCTTCCATGTTTGTGATTGAATGAACTACACGGTATGTTAGAATTATCAACATCGCCTTTTATTCCTTTTTATTTGGTACAGGAGAACTAGGGTCTCATACAGCTTTTTTTAGTTTATTATTATTTTAATCATTGTGTGCTTTATAATGAAATTTTTTTCCTGGATTTTTCTAAGTACTACCAGAAGTGTTTACAGGCCAATAGCCAACTTTTCCATTTTCTTTCCCAATTCCAGTTTTTGCCTATATGAGAAAAATGAATACCTAAAATAACCTTCAGTTTGCAAAGGCTGCACCTTATCTTGCAAAAAGAATTTCATCTCATGATAACTTTTGTATCAGTTAATTGCAAACAATAAATAACGCATAGCTGAAAGAGTAAAAACAAATCCTAGTTGTCTCATTAGTATCATTATCCCTCTGTAAATAGCTGTACCTGAAATAACACAGCTTCTAACGTTTTTAGGCTGTATGTATGAACACATTGTCTTTTTTTTTCCTTCAAAGCCATTTCTGAAAGGCTTCACACTGTATGACACTAAGAAGAAATTCTCAAAACTTCAAAAAAAATCTAAATAGGAACTTAGGTCTGCAAAATTCAAATCTGAAACTAGCATTGTACCATCCTGATGAATTAATTTATATATTGTTTTCAGAGAAAGTATAGAAACAAACAGAGAGAGACCTCCCTTAACAATATACTTGTTTTCACAGTGCATCTTAATAGCTTCAACAGAGCTAGTTACACAGTGACAAACTTCATCCATAGATACTGATTCAGTAAATTTTATTTGTGGAATAATTGGACTATTTCTACTTTGATTGATTATAGCTGGGTTACTAATGCTCAAGTATATGTCTACATATTAGATGATATTTTTTTTCCATTCAGAAAAAATGTTCAGGTGCCGAGAAAATTGACGGGGTGAAACAAAGGCTATTCCATAAGTAAGCATCAGCATTTTGGAAAATTTCAGGGTTGTTCTATTAATTAAAATGAAATACCCATAAGAGATGGGAACATCTATAGTAAAGCCAGCTCAATCACTTGTTTGTTGACATATCCCCAGAGCAGTGTAGTTGGGCTTGGGGAACTGCTTCATAACACATTTAGTGATGTACACAGGATGCTAAGCAAAAACAGTTTTGGATTCCAAGTGTAGAGAAAAAGAAAATCTGAGCCTTATACACACAAGAAAATAAAAAGAGTGCATAAAAATGTTGAAAATAGGGCCAAAAGTGTCAGGTAATAGAGAACCAACATGCTTTCGCAGATCTCTGACTACCAGAGTCTTGGCCTGGCTCCCAGCTTCAGAAGTTGGATCAAACTAATCTTCATTTTGCCAAAGCTGATGGAAGCTCTAAAATCTAAATCTGAGCTACAGCATAAAAGTGAAAGAATACTTCTTGCCTTGTATGATTTTTCAAAGCACATAAATTTTAAAATTAAATGCTGGGGCTTTTTGCTGGATTTGGACGATACAACAGCCAAAATAAGTGATCAAAATTAATGGAAAGAGGGCAGCAAGCTTTTTCAGGATTATAATGTGATGCAAGTGTTGGATAGAGTGATGACAAGTCTGCTGCTTCTCTAGATATCTGTATTTCATTTTTTTGTGCTACAAACTTGCATAGTTCCATCTACAGAAATCAACAAATTCATGCATTATCTAGATTTTCACTAAACAGAACCATTTCTCAATCTACCCCAACATTAATTATTATTTAACAACTCCCCTGACTAAGTTTGCTTGGTGAAAAAAACACACCAATTTAATTTAAAATATAAGGGTAATTTATGAAGTTTTATCTCTTCTAAACTAGAGGGAAATAATGGGCACATGCACCCTGAAACACCAGGGATATGTGAGTAACTTGTAATTCTCATGTAATAACACAAGTCTAAGGAATAAGGCTTGAAAAAAATTTAAAAAAATATGCAATATTAGTATGTAAGCTTTATGACTGGAAACTCTGATGACACAGACACTACAGTATAAAGCCCACAAGTCACTTTACTTCATATTACTTTGGAGTTACACAGTTACAGAAAAATCCAGTATCAATAGAAGTTCCATGGAATACAGAATGTGAATAAAGGAATCCTGCTATTTTAAAAACAGCATATTAGAAGGTTGGAAATAGAAATACAAGCTTTAATTGGTCACATTATATATAATTTTAAGGTGTAATACTGTACTAAAAGAAGATGGAATTGCTGGGAAAATTTGACTCCAGGGTAACTTTCTCAGGGCAAGTTAGGGAAATACTAAGAAATAGGGGAAATCACACACAGGCGTTTTGACAAGAAGTATGTATGGGAAGCAAATGTGTGCTACATATTGTGACATGAGTGTCACAGTTAATTCACAGAGGTTGCATCTAAATTGCTTTGCACAGTAACAGCAGGTTTTACAAGAACAGCTAATACAAAGCCTAAATGATAATATCTGTTAGCCATGTCTGAATTCGTACCCTATCAAGACAACTTCAGCAAGACAGCTGTTCCACTGTGAAAAAATCCATACATACACACACACACACACTCACTGTACATGAAAATACTGGTACACATTTCCCAACATATAATACACATACCTTGTTTATTCAATGGTTTAAAGTGAAAGAGCAATTTTAAGAATATGTTCATGTGAATACTGAAACCTGTCTCCTTGGTACTTTCACTTCAGCCTATCCCAACATACAGCCAATGATTTATGATAAAACTACTGCGTCTTTTGTAAAATGGATTGGGCTATTTTTTCTCTGTTTCACCTACTCATTATGTTCTGTCCTGTCCCTGGACTGTGGGAAAGAGACTATTACAGCGTGATGGGATGGTGAACCTTAATGGAGACCTCAGTATTACTGTAATGCAAGCAACAATAACACAGGACAGTGGTGAAAAGTCAGTAAACTGAATTTACCTAAGTATTCTTGTCATGTGAGTCAATGATTTTCACGTCTGGGCTTGACTGTAGTGGGTATGGTTTCCCACATGTAAAGTGAGCCCTCCTTGATCCTTATTTTCCTCCTCATGCTCATGTTGTTTTCTCTGTGAAAATCCAGATAATGCATGAAATCCTGGCTCAGTCAAAACCTAAACCAAAACTCTGTATCCTTTTAATAAGGCCTTTAAAATAGCATAGGAACGTGAGCTCTTCAGAGCCTGACTGCAAGGAGGGACAAACTAAACCAAAGACAGAAGGATTTATAAGAATATAAGGAGACTTTTTTTCATAGCAGCAAATTCAGATGCATGTTGAGAAGGCAAAAAAAACTGCACTCTGCTGTAAGTTGCTATATATAGTGAATTTCTCCTGCATTTAGGAAGATATTAAGCTGCAAAGGATGAAATTACTTTAGTGTTCTAGGCGAAATCTGAAGTGTATTCTAAAAGCAAATCTCCTGAGCATCTCCGCTTCCCAAGCGTTGGTTCACACTGTAGCTAGGCAGTGTTAGAACTGGATTCCTTTGGGATGAAAGTAAACTGTAAGAGGCCGTCCAGCAGCGCACTTAATGCTCTCCAGCTGCCCTCGGGCATTCAGCCCCAAACCAGGCTGGAACCTGTCCGAAGCAAACCACAGACAGTGAGGACCTCAGATCCTCAGCGCCAACCACTTTGCTCTAGAGATCTGCTCCCATTTGCTAGTGCAGGCAGAGCTATAGCAATCACGCAGGCAGCCCAGAGAGAAACCCTGGGGCTCAGAGCTGTACTGATGCCCCAAAACTAATAGAAAATATTGCTTTCTGGAGTAAGTGAACAGCATAGTGAGGAACATCTATTTTCTTGGAGAAAAATCAACAAAAATAAACACTTTTTAAAAAGAAGAGAAAGTACCTCGAGTGTAAGAATATGTCTCTCTTAAATGAAGCTTCTCAGTAGAAGGGTTTTTTCATACTGATAGTTTCATATTTCAACTTTTGGAGCAAAAAGGATAGCACGGAGTAAACAGAATCAAGAATGACCTATCTTCTGGGAAGTGTTTATTACATAAAATTACCTAGAAGTGGGATGTTGCTGATGAACCCTGGCAAAAAAAATCAGTCCTGAATGGGAAGATTAGTAACAGAACTTCTTGTGTATTACCTCATTCACCCATGAGAGAGGAGGACTCAGTGGTGAAGGCATAATTAATACCCCATTTCCTTTAGGATCGATAAAACACAAGAATAAGAAGTATTTGTAACATCTTTCTACAGCTGAGAAAAGAATGGTTCACTTTTAACTAGTGGAAAATTATCACAAGGGTGAAAACATTTTTTACCCATATTGATTTCATTTAAATGTTACTATTCTGCACAAATATGGCTTTTGTATTAAAGCAAAATGCACAGAAATTATAACAATTGTAAGTAAAACTATATTAGGAGGGGTTAAACCATATGCAACAGCAAAATATGCATCTCTGTGAAATTCCAGAAAAAAGCACTCTCTACATTTCATAAATCTTTATTATGAATATTGGAGATCTCTTCAAATGCAACTCAAAAAATATGGGCTGACCTTTATATATATATATATGTGTGTGTGTGTGTGTGTGTGTGTGTGTGTGTGAATATTTAAATACATTGCCCAGTTACTTTACTGTCACAATATTGAACATAACTAGTATGAAAAGCTGTAAGTGATTCATCCATTGTTGTTTTGGAATTTTACAGGGAAAGATGAAGGTATACCATCTAGCAGAAATTCTGAATAAGGAGTGGTGAACATCTGTGCTGTTTCCTCTCTAAGAAAAAGTTCATATCCCACCCAGGGAGAAGAAATGACCCTGATAAAGAATGTAAGTGATCTTGTTTGACCTGTGATGCAAGACTAGTGCTGACCTCTGCCGCCTAACCACAATGAGTGTTTTTTGTTAAAAGAGTGAGCAAGTGTGTGCTGCTATAAAGGAATGCAAGGAATATGAATGATGCTGAAAGTCAGTAGAATGAAATATTGATTGTGGAAGTGAAAGTGTGTTTGTTCAGGTAGGTATGAAAGGCTGAATAGCGGAGGAAGAGGAAGAAACACAAGAAAAAATAAAAATAAACATACCCATAACCAAGCCATTTCTATTTTAGAAACAAATCCAAGAATATGCCACTTCCTCAGTCTGATATTGCTCTTCAAAACATTTTAGAACTGCTAATTATAGTATTTAAAGCAATAAATAATCCAAATGTTGTCCTATATAATTATGAATGTACCAAGATGTTAATCGAACTCTATCTTAATTCAGTGATGTCAATCAGCATTCTAAATTATTTATATAACTCTTCAAATTATAAATTAAGTACTCTAACTCAGTACGTGGAGAGCATGATTAACCATTCTCGTCCATAAACCATCTACTCCACTCAGTTTTTACTTTAAAATAAACAAACATTCTTATATGCCAATGGTTGGATGCATACATGTTTCTAATACCAGTGTGAAATAATACAACCCAATGTTCCTGAAAAAATGAGTGCATGAAAGACTTTAAATTATCAGCCTTCCCATAAGGTAACTTTAAAGTAAAATAAAGTACAATGGCTGCTTACTGACAATATCTGCTATCTATAATACAGGAAATAGAATGCTTAGTATCCATCCCAGTAAACATATTATGAATATAGGCCTTTTGTCAAATATGACTAATACAACAGATGAAAAGCTGAAGTCAAATTTAATCCATGTGACCTCAAAGCACAAATCAATGCCTGCCTTTCCACATTCAAGAAGAATAATAATTTATTAAAAGTACACTGTCAACTCACACCAGCTGAAAATTTGACCTCCAATTTTAGAAGTGACTAATATAAAAAAATAGAGAATGTAATAATAAATCTAATTGTATTGCAACTACTTTTTCTAGAACATTGTACTTTAATCCTGAAATACAAGCACAGAAGACTAGCCCTGAGCACAAAAGACTCATGCTGCCAGGTTTGATGTACAAATCTTGCTAATACACAAAGCAATCAGTAATCTTTCAGGACAAAGGCAGTATAACCTGTCAGCAGTCAATATGCAGTACATTTTTAGTAACAGTAAGAATATGTTTCATGGAGCTGGATGACTCAAAAGACAGGAAATATAACATGGAACTTTACATCTTGGGGTCACAGGTTCATATGCAAGCTCCTGGGCTAGATCCACAGTGCTTCGCCTAAACTCCAGGCACCTGCTTGCAAATTGGAACCCAGATGCCACTCTGTGTAGATCCTTAAGACATCTTATAAATGTAAACGGAAAATAAAGAGACTGGAAAGGAAGTCCAAAAGAGCTAGGACACCAAACAGCATACTGCTATCAAAAGTCACTGAAAAAATACCTTCCTTCCCCAGAAAATTAGCACTTCACTCACTAGTGTGAATAAACACTTCTGAACCTAACTGATGATCTGTAGCATGAGTCTATCTTGAGTCAAGTATTCAAGCCTGTTTCCTAAGGTTTCCTATCCAACAGCCTAAGGTTTTCTGTCCAAAAACTATTCTTTCAAAGAATTGAGCAAGATTCACTCTTTCAAAAGTATAGTCAGAGAAGCAGGTGATGATAACAGCAGCAACGTTTTACAAAAAATTAACCTTTTATTAAAAAAACAGGTAAATTGTTTAGAAAGATGATTTCAATTTCCTCCTCAGTCTAGGGGAGTTCACATCCACATTTATTATTTTCTATGCCCCAACTACCGTACTAAAATCTGTATAGAAAAAGGGAACATGCTCATTTTCACTCCTCCTACTGCAATTGTACCTCTACACAGGAAAAGAATCAGAGACTCAAGAAGTTGGAGAAAGTCTCTACACAAAGAGGTGAACATGACTCTACATGAATCTATCAGTGACTTGAGAAATCTGAATTCTAGTCCTTGCCTTTGGTACTATTTATGCACTTCACATAAAGAAGACATTCACACAATAAAATACAAATAGAGCCTGGTGATTCAGATACTGCCCTGGAAGGGAGAGGATGCATATTTGTTTCTTTGGATAGAAGAAAGAATTGTACCTCATTCTTCTGCTTTCTGTGCAACTTCTGTCATTATTAATCTATTATACTTGAGGGGAGTGAGGTAGAAGTACCACCACTGTATGTGCTATAAGAAAATAGCTGCTACTGCATCTTAAAGGGATCCTGAGCCTGTCAGTGCTGTGAGCATGTCTGTAAACATGTATTGGAATTGGGCTCCTGATGGATACAGGCAGAGGAACTCGGTCTTGGTCCCCACCAGATGCAGGCACGTTCAGACCGCAGCAGCCCTGAGCAAGCAGAACAGCAGAGTGCTTCCAACATAAGGAAGATTTTTTAATGACAGTTTTGGATTTAGCTGCTTCAGAGGGTCTTGCTTGTGGTTGTAAGTCCTTTAGCCATTACTCTAGCCATCAGTCAACAGTGTCTGGAAGTTGTTACCAGCTGATAGGATGTCTGTAGCTCACGAGATGAACATAAATATGTATCACAAAAAAATCCATCAGCTGGTATCTCTTCTTTCAAATGAGATTCTAACCCAGGAACATACAAAGAAAACAGTACTTTTGCCTCGCCAGAAATAAGGCATCCTGGCCCATGTAAACAACCCACCATCTTGTTTAAACCACAATTACTTTAGGGTCACCATGCATTATTTAGTCTATGCATAAAAATACACGTGCTAAATAAAAGGTTTGTAAATAGCTCTATTGTATTTGATGAGTCTGCTTACCTGTTTTGCTCTTTAAGTGGATACTTTAACTAGTCTGGTGTTTACACTGTAATAAAGTATGGACATATATGAATTTAACACCATCTCTTACATATCAGAAATTCTAGCGAATAGACCGGCTCCAGAACAAAAATTTCAGGTTAAGGAACATATTTCTAGTTCTGATATTTTGCAGGTGCAAATAATTGCCAGAATAAAATTTCAGCAGCAATTACATACGAGCATCATTAATTCACATGGATGGCTGATTTGTGTGCATGTTTAAATTCTCAGATGCCAAAGTGACTTTAGTTGTCCCCTCAAAATTCACATCCTGCCTGCTTTTTCAACTACCCACAAGTCACTAAGTAAGCACAAGAATACAGAAATTAATTTTCAGAAGTTATCATCCTGCATTTTTTTAACTATTTGAAGTCACAGCTGTTAGAAGTGGTCACTAGAAAGACGTTGCATCATCCCACAGCAGGTTCTAATAAACTTTAAAAAGTGTTGAATTTTACTAATAAATGCTGAAGGAAGAACAAAGTAAGTAATGTTGATATTATGTTTCCTGTAAGTTTCATCTTGTAGGAAGCCCTATTCATAGCCTATGAATATCCATTTCTCTTTCTGAATTTCTTTTATGAAGTTTGGATACTCATAATAACCCCATCCTGCAACTTCTCCAGCAAAATCCTGGATAAGCATGGATCTAGAAATGTTTCTTATATATGTGTTTGGAACATTTACCTGTTCTCTCAGTAAACTATCTTTGGTAGCCGTTGTATTATTTTAATCGAATACTGAAATAAATAAGAGGCTTCATAATACCTTGATATGCTACCTTTCCCAGGAAATATCCATTTCCTATCTTCTCTTCAGAGCAGGAGAAGTGGCCTACTTCTTAAAATTTATCACAGTGTTCCTATGCTATAAAAGAATGCGCTATTAATAGCAATACACGAGTTTCTTCTGATTTAATCAACCTCATCATCATTCAAACTTCAAAATCAAGCAGTGTGTCTTTTTACACCATATTTTATAGAATAATTTAGAGAATGTTAACTCTTCTGCCCTAGGGACTTACACAAACACCTCAGCCTGATCTCCAACAATGCAATCAAAACTCTTGGCATGTCCTGAGGTTGAATCCATTAAAGTGTAAAGGCTTTGACATTTTGGAGCATTCTCTTTATGTTACATTGACAAATGGAGGGGTTTTGTGTTTCATTGGCTAAGAGGGAGTCAGGTTTTAGTTATCTGAACCGGGGGAAACTTCATTCATGGATCAAAAAAGACCTCTTGGGGCTTCCAAAGTCTTAATTATTTTAGGACTACAAGGCATGATTTGGTAGAGATTTGGGTAATGGGAAACATATTCTTCTGGGATCACTTCACTTTGGGGAGCTTTCCAGCTGTGAAACAGGCTCTCAAACTTAAAAGCTCTCCAAAGCTCTACCTGGCCCCGGGCCCACATTTCCCTGTAACAAAAGTTGACTCGTAGAAGAACTAATGTAATATATGCAACCAAAAAACTGCAACATTAAAGAATTCGTAAGATTTATGATAACACTAAAAGTTGTCAAAACATTTTTAAAAGGTCAGCTTTTCACATTTAGAATCAGAAGAATGTTCATTTATATATAATCACCACATACCTAATTCCACATGCAAAAGTGACAGCTATTTTATTATATAACTTATATAAGAAGGTTTGGCGCATGACAGTGTTAGCTTATTAAAATAAAGTGAAGGTTCAATTTGTTATCATTTAGAATGACAAATATCAGGCCTCTTTTTACTTTAGAATCAGTTTTCTGAACCTGCTTATTACTCTGAAAAACTATTTAAATGGTGATGACTCCTTTATTAGCTAATGTAAACATAAATAAATAATAAATCCATTGAAATCTTTAGGTATCTGACATTACTTAGCAACATTTAAACAAAATGTGTCACTTTAAAGAAATATATATCAACAAAAAAGATGGAAAACAGACTACCATTAAGTTTCTTAATTGTAATTCAACATTATATGTACATGTGAGGGTGGGTAAGAGAGCTGTCCCATACTTCTGACTTTGGGCTCTAAATAGGGTGGGATTTTCATTATGAATTGTTGTAAATTGAAATTTTTACCTTTGCTATCAGTATGAAGAACAATAAATTACTTTCAAAAATCTTAAATTTGGAATTTTATAGGCTCTGATCAATTTAGAAGTATATATACAACCTTACGTGTAAGAACAGACCTTGAGTATAAAGTTCAATTTGGGCTCCACTACAATAGGTCTTTTGCTATATTTCTTATGCAGGCCAAAACTGAAAATGCCTTCTGAACATAAGAAGACTAAAAAACAACTGAAGGAATTATGGATGTCATTAAAAAAAGACATTAAACTTGAGGAAATTACACATGCACAGAAATCACACAAAGCAATGACAGCTCTCTACCATATCAAAACCATCAGAAAGGCATGCCACAAGAGAGAAAATCTTCTGTTGAACTCTAGCGAAAATCTCTTTCATGTTAATGGAGACATTTGAAGTCTGGGGCCAACAGCTCTCCTATATTTGACAAAAGAGAACTATATATCAACAGTCTTTCACTATTTCTATGGTCTATCTTCTAGTCCTCACCTAGAGAAGCCCTGAAAAGTCCTCTGATCTATTCTGTAAATGATAAGTTGCTTTTTTCTTCTTCTTCTTTTTTTTTTTTTTTTAAGACCCCTAGGACAATGACTATTAAAGCTTTAATTCAATACTATAAGTGAATTTGAACAATATCCATGACCACGAATTCTCCGTTGAGCCTGTCCTGATCCCATTTTTCCCTTAGCTATAAAGTCTCTTTCTCACAGTGTCTCTTTGGGTGTCTGGAAAAAAATACTTTAATTGTCCAACTGTAATTAGATTAACAACTATTGTCTAATTGTCAACAGTAATACAAATATAGTCTATTCTCTGATAATGTTGGGGATCTGGAATACCACATTAAACTGTAATAGAAAAATGTAGAAGAGCAGAGTAGAGAGACAGATTGGGTCAGTCCAGGTCAAGCTTGACCAGTCTCCATCAGAACAAATATTTCTCTTTGCTTGACCTGCTTCCTACAGAGAATTCGGTACCTTTCTGGAGCAAAGCTCCAGGTTTAGGGAGCAAATAAGGTTTTTGGCTGAGGCACAATGATGTGAGCTGCCCTCATGTGTAAGGATGGGGCCACAGCCCATAAGCTACATCCTCCTGGAATTCAGGGCATTACTGAGCGTGGCATGCAGTCGCGGGAAGGCCTCTGCTCCACGTCCCCCAGCAGCACAAGGTCTGGGACATGGGGCAGGGAGGTCTCTGAGGGTTGTTTGTGCAACCTGCATCAGTCTCGCCAGGTTGACTAGCTCAGGCACCAGTTCAAGCAAAAGCGGCTTGCCTGCACTCAGATAAGAGCTTCACAGAAAAAGTATAACCATGTTTGTGAAATGCCAGGCCTGAGTCAATGATCTGGGTTGCAGGGACCAAGTTCAATGTCTGTATTTATGGTACAGTTCATCTACAACCTGGATAAACTCTCATGGATAACTCAGAGCCGACTGTAATAATAAATATTGACAAAAAAATCAAAATCTCAAACCACTAATGTGTGGTTGCCCAATAAAATTTTCAGAGGAAGTTCTTAATTATTTTTTAAGCCATATGCCTTCGGTCACTAACAATGTGGGAGTTTAGAATTTATTTTCTGAAAGGAGAAAAGCCTAGAATTGACTTCAGAGACTTTGATAAGAAAAATATGGGACAGAGCTTGAAAAAAAAGTGGTCTAATTTTCTGTTTTGGGTTTTCTTTTATGCAATAGCACTGACTGACACATATGTGTAGACTGAATAAAACAGACCACACTGAACAAGCAATATATGTAAAATGATATAAAAATGTTTGTATCTTTGGAATGAATTTACTTGACAACCTGCCAGATTCCTTTTTGATCTGTTCATTGCTTAAGATTATGAACATTAAGAAGGAAGTACTTAGTGAAACCAAAAGGCCTATCTAGCTCAGCATCCAATTTATAACAGTGGCCAAAAGCTAATGCCTAGGGAAGAGAGTTAGCACAGGGCGAGCGTGTAGTGATATCTTTCCAGAATACCCTCCCAGCCTCCAGTGGCTTCCAATTCAGAGACTGAAGGAAAAGATTTCTTTGAAAGACGATTATACACAATATCTACTGCCAGAGGCAACAGCTCTTACTCAGTACATCAGCTTCATATAGACACTTAATTTTAAAATGATCTCCATTCAGTAAAAATTAGTGGGTTAATGGAACTGTCATTTCAGTGGCTATAACTGCACGGCTCTGAGAGTGCAGAATGAAAGGTCTGTGCTGGCCCACATGGCACATGCTCATCCATGGGGCACCCTTTATCTCCAATTACTCCCAAAGGTTTACAGGCTACACAGCAGCTAAGGCTGACAAGGAGCCCTGGAGCCACACACAGACACCACCAAGGTAGCCCCTGGCAGTGCTCCCCCAAGCCCTGAAGCTGCTCCTCACGCAGGACTTGCCCACCACATGAACCAAAGGCCTGCTAGGATGTGCTTGAGCCTTACCAGAACTCACATTCCCAGGTGCTACAGGTGAGGCTGAACATAAGCAGATATTCTGGAGCCTGCCAAAGAGGCAGCAGCATGGCTGGAAGGTGGAGGGTCACGGAGCAGGTCCCCCTTCACTTCTGTTCACAGCTATAGCCATTGCCGGGCCCCGGCCTGCAGACACATGTAGTTATCCTTACCCCTATGGGTGTTCCTGTTCTACCTAGGCTTGCTGATGCAAACAGCATTATCAAATTAGTGGTAAGAAGATTAAGAAGCTTTTTATCACTGCACCCACGAATACAGTCCCTACCAAGCCACTAAAAGTTAACACCATAATTCTGAGAAGGCAGGAAAAAAAAATTTTGCAATTAAAAAAGAAAATAAATGAGAGAGGAAAAGGCTCTGCTGGCCCATACACTGATAACTTGTATTTGCCAAAGTTGCCCTTCTTTGATACAACATTTTAAAGACATATAGTTCAAACTGTATGAAAGTGAGCTTGAACCAGGCTTATTTCAACTCTGCTTATATCAGCTGGAAACAAGGTTATGCTTAACTGGAATAAGGCATTCCTAAACGGAAATAAATATGCCCAAATCAAGTTTTGGAGTATTGCAAATTTAGCTAATGTAACTTTTTCACACAGAAAAGCCTGAGTGTAATATGCAGCGCTCCCAGCAAAGAATTGATCAGTGTTTCACTTTGGCCATGCACACAAGCTGTCTCAGTTTCAACTGGGCCAAGACTACTGGCTTTACATTCACAAACTGAGAGACGTTATTAGAGAACAGTACTGTTTCACCTTTAAAGACTGCTGATTTAAACCTTTCTCCTGGGTTTTGTTTCAGGAATTATAGGAAGGAGACACAAGAGTCAGGTTACCTCTTCTGAAGGACTTCATCATATTACAGGTATCCTCAGCAGGAATCTTACAGATTACTGCTTCCTGAGACTCTGACTTGCCATATGACTACTTTTTTTTTTCCACTTGAAAGAGCAGCGGTTAAATCATTTTGCCTGATCCACAGCACCTGCTGGAATATAATTCTGGGTAAGAGGTCTCTGTAATTTAGGTATTTGAAATCAGCTTTGCATAAAGAATGTGTGGATAGCAAGTTACGCTATTTTGACAGAAAGATTTTTCTGTGCTATTCATGATTCTGTACAGCTCTATCTCTTATAAGAACACATATGCAGGCTCATACAACCACAAGGGGCCCCATCCTCCTCTGACAAGTAAGAAAATTTTCATTTAAATCATGTTTGTAGGAGTGGTTATACTGGATACTCACATATCTTGGGCATGTGAATGCCTCCAATGCACTTAAACATATGTATCCTTTGCAGTCAAAGCTATAAATCATATTCTACAACGAAATAAGTCATCACTCATCAGTTACGTGTCATAGTAAAATCTCTCTCTGCTCTCTCGCTGGATAATTCTTTCAGAAGCAGCTGTTGCAGAGAGTAGCTATGTATCTGAAGATCTTGGCTCACATTTGGTGAATCAGGTTTGGTTTTCATTTAAAGAATATTTTTTTACTCCACAGTTTTACTTAAACAAACATTTAAAGCTTTTAAAAAAGATTCAGTTGTAGTAAGTGATCAAAGCTGTGGTTATTTAGGCTCCTTTTTATAGGATGGTTACAACCACATTAGCAATGGTTTTCATTCTTTTTTTCATTATAATTGGACAGCATAGCCCCAGTCATTGCCATGTGAGTGACCTCTGCCCCAGCAGTCATGGCAGAACAGACCAGTCTTTGCCCATTTATCATGTCAGGACATAATTTCAGTCATCATGATGGCTTTCTAAGGTCATGCTGCATATTTCTCTCACTTTTCTTTCTCATTTTCTCATATCTACTCCTGTATGACTTCCCTCTTCTCACCTAGATCTAAGAACCATAATCAACCTATTTTGATGACTTTATAAGACCATTGTAGGTCTAATAATACATAGAATGATGGAAATTTGGTTGAGAGAGTAATTTGGATAAAGGATACCAGAACCAAGTATACATGGTGGACTCAAATGCTGACAAATTACTCTGAAGCATACAATACCTACACTGAGATGAGATTGTCAAATGAAGAAAACTGTTCTGTGGTATCATGAAAACAAATGCTCACAGGAACATTATAATAAATAAACCACAGACTTTTTGTTATAGATCTTTGAAAGTTATTGTAATCTCTCTCCTATCGATAAGCAAGCTGAGACATGCAGTCATAAAAGTTCAACCAACAGTGATCTCAGTGGGACTTGCAGGATCATTCCTTCAGGAATTACTCACGTATCTAATGTTAATAACGTATGTAAGCTTCTGCAGTAGCAAAGCCTCAGTTTGTACATTATGCACATCACATTGTAAATTGTGTCACACAAGTACTGTTTCCAATATTTTCACATCTTATTTCCCCCCAGCCTGTTAGCATACATTTTTGTTGGTATCTAATACAGATACACACACACACACACACACACACACACACACACACACACACGACAGACATTCACTTGCAATGAAATGCATGTATGGGCTCCTAGGCCTCTGCTGGGCTGCAATTTGCTTGGTTCAATATGGAAAATCTAGCTGGGTTAAAAAAAATCATTTGGACTTCAGCCTGTGAATGTTTGGCAAAATTCCTGGTTTATAAAATTTCTGCTGCCTGCTATTTGTGTTCCAGGTAGTGCAATGCTTCAGAATATGAAGGACTTCTGCTATAGTAATTATTTTTACAGACTTCTTGATAATGCCAATTAATCGATTCTCATGTGATTTGGTACTTACTGCTTATAATGCATATTCAAAATGAAGTTCAAAATCAGATGGTAGTAGAGATGCTCTGAATAATATTTTAGTTAGTTTACGCTATATATTTAACTTGTGGCTAATGCTAAAAATATGAATTACCTGCAAAGATTTGGAACACATGAAAATCCACTGCCTTTGCTCATGGAAGCTAGAAAAATGTTCAGTGTGATACCAGATCTTCATAAAAGCCTGTATTTCCAGTTTGCTTATGAGATTTGACAAGACCAAGCCGATACTATTGAAAACGACATCCAAGACCCTTGCTGCTTAATAATTTCTTTTCTTGAGTATGAGGTTTTCTGTGAGCAACTGGCAAAATCCACAATATGAGTCTTGGTGACAATATAAGATTGTAACTACTGTGACATTTTTTGGAAAAAAAGGAAAAAAAAAAAGACAATCTAGTTTGCCCGTTACACTTTTTCACTACTTTATGATTTTTTGATACAGAAAATGTAAAAGCAATAGAAGAAAATATTCTTCCATACTTGATCCTTACTTTTGGGGGGGATCCAACAAGAACATTCAAAATATAACTCGATAACTTGTATGACAGTGCCTGTGAAATACTGCACCATGATGATTAGGATAGGGAGAAGGACTATCAAGAAAACAAAAACAATAGACTTCAGCAATGAAATTTTCAATAAGCTTCCACAATGGGTAGCAAGATTTCAAGGAAAACTGATCTAAGGGGAAAAGGAATTAAAGAGAGCTCTTGGTACTTTAAAAGAAACAATAATAAGGATATAAGTGTAAAAAAAATCTCATTATGGAGAAAGAACATTAAGACATAAATTTGTCTAAATCACGAACTTTTCCTGATTCCAAACACAAGATGGAATGCACAGGAAATATTCAAAACACACTGAAACAAAAGGTCAAATAAACTATTTATAGAAAGCTTTATGTGTGTATATATACATATATATGTACTTACACACACATACGCATACATATGTAGAAGCATTTTCACAAAAATGTATTTAAAGTGTAACAGCTAACATAGTTGTATTAAAAACAATCAAACTATATCCATGTTGGATAGGGCAAGAAAGATTCAGGCTTAGCAATTTTTGAAACTGCAAGAACAGTCACATGATGAAATACATTGCCTGGGGAGATTGTGGATTCACCACCATTGGAGGTCTTTAAGACAGGTTAAACGCACACCTGCCAGGATGGCTATCAGTGTTATTGACCCTGCCCTGGGGAAGACAGAGGGATGAGAGATTTTCTCTGTGATTATTCCAGCCCTACAAATCAGCATCTGTGACTCCACTGCTTTTGACTGGCATTCTGCACCCTTCAGCCCCCAACCCATCATCTCAGTTAACCCATGCTTCCTATGAACGTGTAGCTCTCCCCTGTGCTCCCCTCAACATTACATTAAAGGGGGACCTGGTCCATCCCCTCAATATCTGATATGCCTGATAGTATGGTGGGGAAAGAAGCGGGCATGGGACATGAGAAGGACCTGATGATATTGCAGCAAAAGGCTGAAGAAAACTGGAAGTGAACAAGGAGAAACAAGGGCACTGGGAAACAAGGAGAGAGCTGAGTTTCTGTGATGAGTGTATATAATGGTAAACAGGACACAAATATACAAGAAATTCATTCATTCATTTAGTACCACTAGTCACAAGAGAAGTCATCTTCATTTTCCTTCTTAAATATCTGAGCAAAGGTTTTATTTAAAGTTAGACTTCTGCTATAAAAACTATGTTGCACTTTGGTCATAGAATACTGGAATTTTTTTTTTCCCGCAATGAGATGCTTACTGCAGTTTGTAAAAAGCCATTAATAAATGAAGAGTTTGTCCACAGGGTCCATGGCCACGAGCTGCTGAGGAAGCACAAATCCCTCCCCCAACCCAATGATTTTTCTTTTTTGTTATTTTGTTTACTATTTGCAATGGGTTTTGGGTGTCCTCAAATCCTTAAGGGTGCAGTTGGCCAAAATTGCAGCTCATTTCTTGATTAATGCAGAAAACACCGTGAAGCTAGAGGGCAATCCCAGAGTTGCCTGTATATCCCTGATCACACCTCTATCTGCTGCGCACAGTGGTGGCTCTAATGCTTTTTATCTGGTGGGTAGCCAAGGAAGACTGCCAAGGCTGAAACTGCCAGGTCCCCCTGTGATAATGCTACTCAACAGTCTAAACTCTGTCTAGCACTAGAGCAGCAGGACCCTGGAAGCCAGCAGAATTTCTTGTCTTGCCTTGCCCCTAGAGCTCCCTTGCTCTCGGCTCTTCGAGAGTTGTGGAAAGGGTCTTAAGGCACTTACCAGCCATATACAGGTTTTGGAAGGCAGCTCATGGAATCTTTATTGTCACTGTTCTTTAAACCACCTGCAACCCGGCAACACTCACTATCGTATGTATAAGTCCACTGAAGTATGCATAAACTCACAGAAGTTTCTCATATATGCCTATAATTCTCGATGTTAAGAAAAGACTTTAAAAATCTAATAATCCAAAGATCCTTCTAACAACCATGTCAATGGCTTCTGATTCCATATAATTGCTTCTTACAAATAACATACACATTTGAAATCTGAGGTACTTAAATTATCCATATTCATCTGTGCACTTTCCATAAACATTGCTGTAAACAAGCTAGCACACTGAAATTCATACTTCTGTCTGAAAATAGGCTGTATAGATGCACATGGCAAAGGCAATAATAAGTTTCAGTATTTTTCTTTAAGGTCTTTATTATTTCTCATTTTTACTCACTATTTGTTTGTGCTTTGAAAGGCTTTTGGGGAACAATCGTTGTATTCAATTCTTATCCAAGATAGGCAAGAGCAGTGTATTTTTTACTATCATACAACAGCTACATCATGCACTGTGAAAATTACAGAATCAATTTCCTAAAGAAATTTTTTTTTTTTCTGAATCACTCAGTAATTTCCTGCTTCTTTTTGTTTAACTGGGATCATTTTATGCCTGGTCTGCACTGAATACCACTACTTTTCACAAAAAATATACAAAATACTGTATTACCAGTAGATGTCTACTAGGAGATAACCATAGCACTCTTGATGGCAAACACAAAATCAAAATGACTAAGCTTCACAGAAAATTTAAATTGACAGTTCAAACAAAAAAAGCTTACAGTCCTTTAAATCCAGACTAGAACCTGGAACTTCTCCCTCCTTAGCTATATGTTGGTAAAAGGTAATTTATTATCAGATATTGTGCACAAGAATTTCAATGAGATTTAGCATCTCACATCTTAAATTGTCAAATTTTTCTTGCAGAAGGACTCCCTGAACCAGAGAGGGTTTCTATATATACAAAAACCTTCAATCAGTTTCTCTTCCATGAACTTTTCTAGTCTCTTCTTAAGCCTCTGTAATTTTTCTTCCTTTTTCATTTTGTGAGAAGGCCAAAGCCACATTTTGTCAAAAAACACAACCTTTTGATTTTTTTTTTCCTTCACTCACCACCTATTAGCTTCAGTTGATGGTAAGCAGTCTAGTACTATTCCCTCTCATTTGTCTTCACATGTAACCAGTGCATTACTTGCTCCATCGATGGACTACAGGTTCATCTAGTAACTTGGTGATGCAAACATTCACACATGTGACCAGATATTTCTCACTGCCTCATGAGCTAACACACGTGTCTCAGGTGTGGATTCCCTGTAACTGGAGAGTTTTGTAAAGTGGCCTTTTTAAAGTGAGACATTTGAACGTTTGATGAAAAACGACTTTCTGATTTTTAAATAGTACTAATTTTGATGCACCGAGTTTCACTTCAAGCTTTTTTTTTTCTATGATAGTCCTCCCTTTCTGCATCCCTGAAGACTTGAGAACATTCCACACTAGACAAACATGTTATTAACATATTACCAGATGCTGATTTATTCTCATTTATGTTAGTTTTTATCTTGGATCACTAAATCCAAACACCTGGCTCAGTCCGTGCTTCTACTCATCTGTCAGTAGACAGATTAAAGCTGATTAAGGATGCAGTCTGATCGTCTCAGTGTTCTGTGTGTCACAATTTTTTTTAAGAAGCAATCTTAATATATAAGATAAAGGCTGAACTTTATTCCTGTCTAAAATTATCAATTATCCTGATCTTCATTGAAAGTACTTCAGCTGATAGCTGTAGCATGTAGCAACTCTGCATGTGTATCAGGTGTAAGTTTGCCTGGGTTTTTTTGTTTGTTTTACAAAAATATGAGGGGCCCGAAGGATGAACCATTCAAAAATTGAGAAGAACGGATCAAAAAATACCCAAATCAAGAATACACTGACTTTTGTAACACTTAAGCATATTTTCTTTTGAATAGGTCAAGACAAGATCAATATATCTATAATAATAAAAATAGTGCTGTCACACAGATGATCCAGAGTGCTCAGTGGGTATTTAGTAAAAGAAGAGTGAAGTCTAGTGGATTAAAGAATAGGCAAGAGCAGTTGCATTAAACATCACAAATAGAAGCAAGACAATAGAGCCAAATTAATAGCTAAATTTATACTTTTTAGTTCCTCTGGAAATAAAAAAATGTTAGGACAGAACTGTTAGTGATTTCAGTCCGACTTCAAACAAAAATTTGTTTGCATTTTTTTGCAGAGGGGTCAAAATGTTTCTTTGGGAAGTCCATGAAACAATATTTAACTTCTAATGATTTTTTTTCACAGATTTTCCCTTTTTAATCATAATATTTGCAAAACAGGTGTGACTTTACAAAATGTCTGTTTTGAACCTGTGTTAAACAGTATATTAAGAAACATCAATACATCAATGAGTGCTAACACTTTGTGACTCCACCTCTATTTTAGTGTTTTTGATTGGTGAAGCCAAACACAAAAGACTTAAGGAGAAAGAAGGAAGGAAGTCCAGAAGCAAAAAAAAAAAGATGATTGAGAATCTGGATCATCATTATGAAGATACAATACTAATTCATTTTCTTATGTGTTTCATATTATACATACTGTATATTACATTCTTGGATAAAGAGCATGTGTGTGCCTATGTGCCTCTATACACATTAAATATATATATAATATATATACACACACATAAAGATATTAATTCCATTCCTAATTTCTATCTGTGTACTGTTGTTTTCTGCATTCATCTCAAAAAAAAAAAAAAAAAAAAAAAAGAGAAGGCAAAAAAAGTGCAGTATTTCTATGTCTATTCATGACAGACAACATTCTTGGGTATTCATTTCAGCAGGGAGTAAATAGCCATGAATGACTTTCTTGTCTATACCTTTGATTTTTAAAACATTTCTTGGTGATTTAACAAATGGTTCACCACACTTCAACTGAAGGGGAAGAAGATGTCAGTGATTTGATGGATGCTTTGTGCTATAACTATAAGTAGAAAGAAGATATTTAACACTGCGTATTCTCATGATTTGTTTTACAAACCTACTGAATATGTACAATTGAATTACTAGAATATACTACTAAGAATATTGTTAAATCTTACTGTCCAAAATCCCTAAGATGAAATTTTATGAAAAGACACATTGCATTTTCCCTGAAAAGTTTATAATAGAACAAATCTGAAAAGAATTTTCTCGTAAGTCTTGGGTGGAACTTGCTCTCAGTCTTGGATGCAAGAATGTCTCAAAGTCTGGTCACCGTGCCAGTGTTTAGAGTACACATTATGTTGCAACATTCAAATAACTTTACAACATCAACAACAACAAGAGAAAACAGTTATAGACAAAAAGAGATGTCTATAAAGAGCCATCATGAATTAAAGTTGCACTCACTAAATCAGGAAAAAAAATATGATAATGACATAAGCTAATGGCTACAAGATACACACATTTTGGGAGCGAGGAAGAGGGGCTGTGATTTGCCGTGGGAGGTCCTCTCAGTTGCTGGAGGCATTTCCTTTACATTAGATCCAAGCTTCATCTCATTTTAATCCACTGCTGGTTCCCACACCCTTTTGCAGCTAGCACATGGGACGTGATCAGGACAAACTTTAAGCAAGTCACTAGGGGCTAGCTCCAATAAAAGACTGTGATGCCTTAAATTAGGCACCACAACTCTGAATCATACTCAGCTATCCCTCACAGGGATGTCTATGCTATTTTTTTCCTCTTTTTGATTTAAAACTACATCTGCTGTTCTGTCTTTTGGCATCAGTACATTTGAAATTTCTCATCTTTCTATAAGCTAACTCAGGAATTTGCAGAAAAAAAAACATAGGGCTTCCTGTGAAAGCGATATCTTACTAGAATAAAAGATTGAGCCTTATAGTACTGTCAAATCAGTATTCGCATGCAAAGTACACAAAATGCCTCCTGGAAAGGCCAAATGCAAGAGTAAATATTGACCTATTATACTTTCCTATATATGGAACATTACATTCTCTGCTCCATTCCCTGCCTTTCTCAGCAAAAATATTCTTAGCACAGGTGCTTGCTGCCCTCTTTATGCCTTGTTTAGTCAGTGTTATTTGCACAAATTGAATGCAAACAGATATGAATGTGAAGAAATCAGAATAGTGACATAAAAGTGGATACACATGGTTCAAGAAAAGAGAATATCAGGTACCATAATTTATATGTATTGTCCACAATGCTCTTTCATGTTTGTATCTCATTCTCAGCCCACAGGGCCTATAAGGAAATAAAGGAAAGAAAACCTGCAGCCCAGCCTGCCCCAGAAGGATGTCCCTGATTTCAGCCACTGTAATATTCAGTCTGACAATTTCAAAGTAGGCTCCTTTTTCAGAGGTAAAATACCAGAATTTGCCCATTTTTACTGCCATATTGCCAGAGTAGGATGGGATTGTAGGCACAGGCACCACAATTTTCCATCATATTTTTACACTTAGGAACACTCCATCTCTTCTGCTGCTTGTGACACATGAAGGCATTATCTCAGCTTGCCCTTCTGTACTCTCCACTTTCTCCTTTCAACCCATCTCACAAGCACTGTGATTTTATTGTTCATTTCCTGTTGGACCATAAACATTGTCTTTCTCTTGGATTTTTGTTTCTTACATTTTTTTTTCTCGTTTCCCTTTCTGGCCTGTTCTACAGCTCCCCACCCTTTTGCGTCTGTCTCCAAACTGCAGCTAGACTGTAAATTACTTTTGCAATGGCTCCTCTCATCCCAAAGTATCTCTTTTTCCCCGAGTAATCACTCTCAGCTGACTCCCTCTTCTCCTCTGTCCATCCCAGCGAGGTTTACTACAGTTCAGCCAATCCTTCCATGGCATTCAGTAGATTATTTCTTTTTAAATAGTCACATTGCAGGAGTATTAACGTGATGTCATTCTCAGATGAAAGGTCTAAGTAGAGACAAATTCTTTAACTCCTTTATTCTACCTTTTCAATCTTTCCAGCAAAGACAAAAACAGTGTATTTTTTTGATTATAGAAATATTTTCCAAATTCTTCCCCATTAAGACAGAAATATGTACTTTCAATATCCAGGATGCACTAACCAATATGGTTTCCAAACCACTGTCATTACCTGAACCTTTTCTTTGGTAAATTAATATGTTAACCTGAAGTTCTGGAGTTTTGGTCTATTAAAAACAAATAAATTAGGGCATGCAGATTTAGAGATAAAATAAGAGGGGGAAAATACCATTTGTTCTCCAGAAAATACCGTTTGCTCTCCAAAAAAGTATATTTTCCACTTTGATCAGGAAAGCAAAAGACATAAGACCTTTGTCTCCATGGCCCCACTGTAACTTTAGTTCAATGGGATTCCAAGGAATATGGGAAGATTTATTAATCCCTCCAGGCCTGTAAACTGGCTATTTTCCCCTTCTTCAGCCTCCCTTGGAGGCGGGGTTCTTCATTTTCTAAAATCCTCTTAAGAGCTGAGGCAGTGGAATTTTAGGCCTCAGACTTAATAAAGGAATTCTTTTCCCTTGGGTATGCAGCAGAGGGAAGAGGTATAAGAAAGTTCAAAACCAAAATGAATAGAACCATGTCAGATCTTTTTTTACTATTATCCAGTTCAGGTGACTAGAGAACACTGACAGTTTAGTCAATAATATGGCATTAGTACAAAAATAAGCATATTTCAGATATTGAAGTGTATGTTAGCTTACTAATGAGATTTTAATTTGAAATGACAATTTACTTCCATACTGCCAAAATGTATTGAAAAGATTTATTTATACACCTAATGAACCATAACTTAGAGAGTGGTATAGGAACACATTACTCTGTGGAGCTCCTATTAGTACTGCATCCCTATATAATTTTGACTCTACTGAGTGCTAATCAACTCTGGTCTTTTACTTTGACATCTCTCTGTCAGGCAGCCACGTGTAATCTACAGCATACACAGAAAAGCTACAACATTAGAGATTCAAACCACTCTACATGTAAAACATTAAAGCAGAAAACTTTAAACGTACATCTGATTTACAACAGAAAAGGCAACAATATGGAGGTTTTTTTCCATGGACCTATGCCTAGATTAAACTGATCTGGATACATAAATGGCAGTGTTTTCATTATGCAGATCCAAGAAAATGCAAAGCTTTAAGAGAGCTTAATCCAGCCTTAAGTTCAGTGCCTACCATTCTACGCTTCAAGTTAGCTGCACATACAAAACTGCAAGCACAGTTAATTACAAATAGGAACAAAATTCTTAAATTCATTTGGCTATCTGATTACTGTATACAGTCATTAAATACTAGCTTTTAGGTACACAGTTTTCCTTCTTTAATGGGCTTAGCAACTATTCCTGCAGCAGTCAAGATACAAGTCTAGACAAACCACAAGATAGATCTGGTTCCTAACATTTTGTAATTGGACTGCTTATATCCTAACAGTTTGGGGTTGAAGAACTTGCAAAGCATACATACTGCATTGCTACGTTTAACTCCAAAGAAGATGCAGTAAATGTATACAGCTGGATTACTCCCTGTTCAGAAAAGTTGGTCTAATTTACATGATTGTGGTCTGACTCCCTGCTCAAAACTCCTGATGGACTGCCCCATCAGGACAGGGAGCTTGGATTTGTCTCAAAGGTGATGCAAAGTTGTTCAGCCCCAGAACACGGATTTAACAGCTCTGCTTGAGGCCAGTATCCTCCACATGAAAGCCCTGTGCCCCTGAGCTGTTATCTGCAATTCTTCTCTGTCCTCCCAACATAAATTCAGCCACACACTTCCCTGCTAGCTGTTAATTTCCGTTTCTATTTTCATATGGAGATTCAGGGGTTTCATAACTGTTCTCTGCAATAACATTTGAATGATTCCCTGATGATTTCCAGGACAATACATCTCGCGGACCTGCTTTCAGGGCTTCTTCTCAGCCACAGCCAAGCATCTGCTGCATGGCCCAGGACAGGCACCAATCTTCAACTGGATTTTGTGATTCTGGATTGTGGGACCACAAGTACGAGGAGCACATCAGGCTAATGATAAAAGTGTTTTTCTTCTTATCACACTCTCCCTACGACCTTCTGAAAAACAATTCAATCTACACCAGCAGGAAATTAATACTAATTTATACATACTTTCCCGTTGAAATCTTCTGCTGAATGAATGCAATCACAAACACCCTTCTTTTAGTACATTACAGTCATAGGGGTAATTTTCATTACGACACATCTCAGTGCAGATTCACTAAAGCCAATCAGACACATTCTGCCTACAGGTGGAGCAGACAAATGTGCTTCAGTAGGCAGGACAAATTTCTGTTGGAAATGAGTAAAGCAGTGATCATGAGCACTACTGCAACTCCTCTATTTAGAGAGAAATTAGTTCCCCAGATATTTGCCACTCTTCTGAAATCAGTTACCCAGGAATAGCCAGGGTCAGAATGTAGACTCCAGTAACCCAAGGGACCATGCTTTCTCTAATTCTAGCTATATTTAGTTTACCTCTGAATTTGGAAATAACAGAGTCTAGGGGAGTTCCACATTCAGAGTTCTTGTCAGATTTGGCCCAGCTAATCCTTTAATTGGATGCTGAACTTCTTGAGTAAAAAACCAGAAAGTGTACGTACTTCTGAGATAGGAACATACGGTGAAAATACTGCATGTGCAAAATTCAGGATGAAGAGCAGGGGAATTAGCTATAGAAAAAATTTTAAAGTCTAGAAAATTGTTCACGAAGACAGAGTTTCGTTCATTTTTGAGTAGCAAATAGAATCTAGAAATATTTAGCTATCTTACTTTGTGCTAATATGGATGATACAGCTGACAACATTTAATGAGTTCCCCAATATTTATTTCAAAGTAGTGCTTTATAGCCTGAAATGAATACCAGTGCTGGCAGGTGTCAAGGCTCACTAGCAATTTACTTTCAGAGTAATGATGCAGATTACACACTTGAATCCTACAAAGAAAAGAACTTCAGCAGTAAAATATGTAGTGACAGCACTCTGTAGCTTGTAAGAAGTGCGACAGATCAACTTCCTCACATATCTGATTTACACAGCACAAAGTCTTTGTGATTAGCACTGAATTCAGGGTGTACTTCTTAAATTTAGCTATAAAATTGAACGTGATAGTAGCTTAATAACTTAATATGTTTGTTCCATTCTTATTCCTACTTCCAGAGCCTGATGATTTTGTTTTCATTCAAGATTTATATACATTCGTTTTTCTAAATTGAATGCTGAATAGTAACTCTTCCAACCGGAATACCAAGTTCACTTTCAGTCCCAAAATGATACTACAGAAACCAGTAAAATAGATAACTCCCTTGGTTATTTTATACTCATGTTAAGAGAAAGTCAAGGACCTATTTATGAGTAAGGACTAGGATAAAATTTAAAAGTTTCTACCATTGTTAGTAGGGTTTTTTTAATAAAAGAATTATTTGGATTTTTATTTGAAAAGTAATAAGTACTTCATTCATAAAAGCGTGCTATTAACCCTAAACAAAAATAGAAAACACAGACATATTAAAATTAAAAACGCAGGAAGACTATGGAAGATCAATGAATGAACTGAGATTTATAAAATCTTCTCCATAGACAGCAAGAATTCTCAGCGTTTCAGGCCAGCAAGGTAACGGCCTTGCGTAAAGGCTCAGGTTAGTGGAAAGGAAAATACAGACTACAATCCAGCAAAGATTTAAAACACATGCTTAACTTCATGCACCTAAACAGTGCCATTAATGTGAAGTTAAGCATGTGTGCATGTCTTTGTAGGATCATACTCAAGTGATATCCCTTTGATGAATGTTCCTTCCTGTGTTAGCGGGGAACAGTGTTTGATCAGGCCAGCATGGGGTAAAGCACCCTTTGTCTTTCACCTCCCCGCTCCCTCTGAGGACGAGGACGCTACGCTGGTGGGTGGTGGGGGTGAGGATGAGGCTGAGAGAAGCACCATCCACTACTGCAAGGACTGAAGGTATATAATTCAGTTTTGGTTGTTTTAAGAAAAACAGCCTCTAAACTGGCTGAGACTGTAGGTCTAATCGCCTAGACTGGGGAATTCTGGGCTGCCTTCGAGTTTCCAACAAATTCCTGATCAAAATGTTTTAGATTTTTTTCTCACAAATTCTATCTAGCGATTAATATCGAAGTAGCTTTGCTGATTTACAGATTAATCTTGTTGTGCAAGAACATACCAGTCATTTTTCTTCATTGTATTTTGTTACCTTCCAAATACGATAAAGAAACGGGGACACTTCTATGTACATCAGCCTGATTCTTCCACAGTTTGGCTTTTAATTGCAACAGCAGCAATTGCAAAATAGCTGCATAATATGTCACACTGCACAACTGTGATTCTACGTTGAGGTCCTGGATTAAAGCTTGCATTCCTGACTTAAAGTTTCTTCAGGAGTGTTCACTACAGTAAGACTAACACAGCTGTCTCTACGATGGGGCATATGTGCCATAACAGACCCACGAAGCTTTGTGCAGAATATAAAAAAGAACGCAGGCAACTGTGCTTGCTATTACGTTATAATTTCCAATTGCTTAAGGCCTTTCATAGTGTAATTCCAGGGGCTCTTTACAAACATGGGCATCATATCTAATAAACATGCTACAATGTGGGCATTCTTGGATGTATATTTTGCTCAGTTGAACTAAGACAAAGGAAGATTCCGTCATTTGCCTAAATAGTCACTAATCTAGCCATAGGCAGGAATGGCGCTTCTAACTTTCTTAACTCATTTTAGTAGTAGTTAAAAAGAAATAAAGTTGGAAATTTCCCACCATTTTTATTGAAAGTATATTTTGTCACCCTTCCTTCAAACAGCCCTACACATAACTACTGCATTATTGTCTGCCCTAAAAAAGCACGCAACCTGACTGTATGTGCCACAGGGACATAACCACACATGCTTCCTAAAATGAAAAAGAAGTCAAAATGAAATATATCAGGACAGAATATAAAAGAGGATCTAACAAAAGGACAAAAGGACTCCACCCTAGATCTTTCAGTGAAGAAAACCAACTGAGAATTGTTAATGGCTGCAAATATTCAGTGGCTGTGAAAAATGTTAAAAGCTAAACTGATCCAGAATAGAAACAGAACAGAAAGCTGAGAAGTTGTGTGAAAATATATTTCTTATTCTTTTTCCTAAACGTTGTTCTAATATTCCATATACTGTTCTAACAAAAGTGGATTTGGATGTATTTAAATAAGGAATTGTATTAAAACTAACATCTGACATTATATTTCACTTCAATTGTAGCATCACTGAATTATGGTTGGTGATGGCTTTGCATATTCCTAACTTTACAGCTAACACCCCTTCCAGTTTTTATTATCACCTCATTATTCCCATTCTTCCCTCATGATGTTATGGTGACTAAAAAATATGTGACTAGAAAATAGCAGCCTTTCATACTTCAATCCCCTGACTTCCCCTGGGGGAGTGGATTACTGCATCATAATACTGGTATCTGTTAGTTAATGCTGTGGGCTTCACTCAGCTTCAAAGCAAAGATATTAAAGGCTCATTTTCCACTACAAGGCAGGTGTATTTTTATTAGCTCTTTTTCAAAATTGCTATGACTTCACTTGTGGATATCCCGCCAACTGCCATTATTGAAAGCTGGACTATAATTGCTAAGGAACATGCAATGTCTGAAGCACTAAACCAGTGTTACTGCAATCCTCCAACAATTGACTGAAACCAAGTGTTACATCATTAAAGCTGAATTACAACACACCCATGGCGTGTTTTCCATGTGTGCTATTTTAAACAATAGTAGAGAAAAACCTGGCTATAAATTCACAGATCCCCAATTTGTTCAAAATTCATGAACAATGAGGGCTGTCTGACGGGCTCTGTTGGCTCTATTTTAGTCAGAAATGTCACGCACTATAATTAAATGTCTGTTTGGCTTTTATTGGAGATGGAAATGCTAGCTTTAGTTATAAATTTAAACAACCTGTCACATGGGGAGACTCCACATTTGTACAGTTTAGGAAAGTTTAGCAATTGTAATTGCTCCAGGAAAGACAAATAAACTAATGGAAACTGTTCTATTTCTTAATTGGCTTTGCATAGGAAAAAAATAAGCTAATGTGGTTATGCTATAGCTTTCATCTGGTTTGGACTGAGTTCTTTGCTTTGCTAGAAAAAGTTAGCGCACCAGTACTTTTCATTGCTGCTGCTCAATTTTCACTGGGGAATTAATGGAAAGAATGGAAGGTGATCACAACTTCTGGGTTAAGAGAAGATGCCACTGACAAGTGGCAACAAAATACCATCAGTCTTCCAGAAAAATGTTCTCTGCAGTTCGCCCTGATGTTGTCCAAGTGGAAATATTTTGCTGTCACACTGGTATGCAGAGACTATTATAGTTTAAGCAAATTCTGCAATTTTTCTATTCAGCTTCAGAAATTTTACAGTGCCCAGATTCCAGTGGAAAATATTTGATCACTCATATGCTTGGATAGAAATTTGTCACCTGGAATAGAAATCAGGTAAACCTGCCAGCATCCTTATGCAGACAGGCTCTGCAAATATATACTAGGCAAGATCTCTGCCAAATAACTTGTGTCTGGCCAGTACCACCTTTCAAATAGTCTATGAATACCAGTTGCCAATAAAGATTCATTATACCATGTATAGGTAAATATTATTTTAGCTTTTGCATCCACAGTTTAAAGCTTACACAGTAGCAATTCATTTGCTTTCCACATATTACCTGTCTGCAAGTTTTGGTGCAGTAGCCAATCACAATATTCGCACTTCTTGCTAGCAGTTAAACAATATTCTTCTTTTCCTTAAAATAGATCACTGTTAAATGCACACATTTCCAAGTTATGTTTTTTACTAATACACAAAGTAAGTACTATGGCTATTTTAAATAGTAATATCACAGGAAAAACTTCATAATAAATGTTGTAATAATGTCTGTTTCTGCTGCACTGCTTTTCAAGAAATTAATCATTTCAGTGGGCTTCTGTAATGATCTATTTAAATGCAAGTCAATTCATAGTCTATTCTACTTTTGAAAATGTATGCGTATATTAAATTAATGCAAAAAATAACACTATCTCTGCATTTCTTAATACTGAAACTTTAAAATCATCCTCTCAGTCACAGTAGATCCTTTAGGAATATTTCCAAATTATGCACTGTGTAATGGTTATTGAAAAAACAAAAACAATTTAGAAGAGAATGTGTACCATTCTCTCACCATAAATGTTTGCCTATATGTCTTCATTCTCTCCCCTTTAGAAAAACATCACCAGCTCAGACAACCTCACGTCAGAATGCTCTTTACTTTTTCAAAATTGCACCAAACTTGTGTTTAAGAAACTGCTGAAGCAGTTTTTGTGTTGATTTAGTTATCACTTTAATTTTACCACTGTTTTCACCTATTACAGGAACTACAGAACAATCCTGTGAATAGTTACTAACATTTGATTCCTGAAAATAAGTCATAGCAATACCATTTGGCAATATTTTGCTTTTTTCCATAGACATCTTCCCATCTACCTGATAAACAAGGTTGCTTTCTCTTCTCCTTCTGTTCCTTCCACTATGTCCTTCCACACAATCCCTT
This sequence comes from Dromaius novaehollandiae, assembly GCF_036370855.1. Classification (NCBI taxonomy): domain Eukaryota; kingdom Metazoa; phylum Chordata; class Aves; order Casuariiformes; family Dromaiidae; genus Dromaius; species Dromaius novaehollandiae. Next base: position 43,208,330 of record NC_088099.1, on the reverse strand, counting down.
TACTTTTCTTTTTCCTCACCTATTCCCATCTGAAAGTATTCCAGTGTTCCTATATCTCATTAGCAAGTCAGTTATTTTAAAGTCTCTCCTGAAACCCTTCCTTATTGTTCCTATAGTCTTCCTCTCAGATTCTCTATGCCACTTCTTCTTTTCAGAAATGTTTGTACACACTCTGAGAGGGTATTGTTTTATAAGAAGAGAGCTAGAGAATGAAGTCTTTCACAGATTAAAGGCAAGTACCTATATATTCTTGTATGGACTAGCTGGGATAGCTAATGTCAAAGAAAGATTTAATTCTTTTTTAGCACCCTGACACCTACTTCAACCTGTTGTTTTGTCACAAGCATCATATAGTTCATTCTCAGAGCTACCTCAATTTATTCCTGCTTTTACAGAAGATGTTATGGTGACTGAAGAGTCACTGTGTCACAGAAAAACCCTCAGTCAATACTTTCTCACAATAGTAAGGCCTGTTCGCAGTATTAGTGCAATCTATTGGGGCATGACCATGGACTGCCTTTGGTCCCAGTTGCCAAGAAACTTCATTTTCATGTTCTCCATAAGAAATAACTAAACAAGTAAGTCTCATTACACTCAACCTGGCAAGGATGAATCTATTCATATCTGCTGCGTATTTGATTTTTCTTTAAAGAAAAAATATTTTTGTTAATTTACACAAAAGATCTATTGTGTAGATCTTGCGTAAATAAAGTCTATTTTGTGCTGTTATGTATTTTAAATAAATTCCTACGTAAATTAGCTCAATAGATATACCATGTTTTTGTGCAGGCTCTATCCTTGTTCTGTTTTTATATTCCTCTGAATAACATTATACCTCAACACAAATCCTACCATCTCTATGCGGATTCTCCTCTCTACTCCAAATTAAATTGCTGCCTACCTGATATTATCGTGCTCAGTTGACAGTTTATGTTAAATATAGTTAAAACAATCTCTGTCTTCTCTGCTGCCAGATAAATTTTGCCACTGTCTTTCCCTGTAATTCCAGATATCATCACTGTTTGTCCACCATCTTTGATTCACATCTCTCTCGAGAACCCCATGTCCACGCATGCAGATTCTTTCTGAACACCTTCCTTGAGATAATGACAGTCTTTCCATTCACACCTCTAAAGTTCTTGTCCAGGCCCTTGTCTTCTCACATCCATACCAGTACTCTCTGCCAAGCCATTCATATCTCACTGATGTCCACCCAGAATACTGCTGAAAAAAATGTGTCCTAAACCCTCCCTTTGGAAATGTCATTCCTCTCTATGTACATTTCCTTCATCTGCCTTTTCAACATTAAGCTAATTTTCAACATTTTAAGGACCTTTCCAGCCTCTCTCTGCTGCAGTTATCTCTCCATTCCACAATTTAGAAGCTAACTTCCACCTTTGGGACAGAACATTAGCTTCCCATCATCTACATGCTAAGTTTTCATAGAAATACTTCGTGATTTCTCCTTCAATGGCCCCTGTACTTTGTAGAAGCTGATTGTAATAATCCATGCTGGTACCCCATCTTAAAGGTCTTCTATAACTATATCAAAATAGTGGGGGGGGTTTTGTAGGTTGACTAAGTCAACCTACAGAAGGTTGGCAATGGCAGTGGTGATGAGACCACTGCCTATTTTGCCGATTCATCCAGTTTCATTGCAACTTACCCCATTTGTCCACTTTCATCTGCTGCCCTTTATCTTATGCACTCTCATTTTGTTCTGGAGCTTTACCGTACCTTGCTGAACAATTAGAATACCTAGATACTAGTTAATTAGACTTCAAAATTAATAAAGGAAATATTTACTCTTAAACAGCATGCTGCAAAGAGTGATTGTAGTGATTAAATGTTTTGTTGTTTACATCTAGTCTCTCATCAATGCATTAAAGTACTGATTTGCCACTGTAGAGTAAATGGACAACAAGGTGCTTCAGGACCGCCTGAATACAGTACAGATCAAAAACATCCAAACATTAAGAATCAGATCCCTAAAGCACTAGGTAAGCAGTTAAGAACATATCTTTCCTTATAAATATTTTGAATCAGGAATAAAAATAATTTTCGCATTTGGAAAGTGTTCTCTTTTTTTTAATCTGATTGGTCAGAAGCTGTTTTCAAAGCTGTTTTTCCTTAACAGGTAGTAACACTAGTAAGGTGAATTTAATTGTTTGCATTAATGGATGGATTTATTTACATTTTGAAAAATGGTAAAGTCATCAACTATCTCACTAGTAAAAGCAAAGCAAACCAGGAAAGGATGTAAATAAACTGCCAAGTTTAATCTAATAACAAGGCAACCTATTCTTCTATTCATCATCATACTTCAAAGTGCATATTCAACCAGAATTTTTCAATATTTAGTTCCCATTAAAGTAAAACTGTGAGGTGCTTCATGTAATACTAAGCTTTATTTTTAAGTTAAGTGGTATGAAAATGCTGGATGAGAACTAGCTCCAGGGAGCTGGCATTCCTTGAAAGTTATTGTACATGAACACATGCATAATTATATAATTACACTTGATGGCAGCAATAGCACATAGAGAAGACTATTAATAGCATATACAATCTGCAGAAATCTTGTGAAGATGAATATCCTCCTACGTATGAAAAGGTAGCATTTGGTCCAGAATATATTTTAGTTTTACATTTCAGCATGACAGTTACCATGAAAGAAAGGATCAAAGTCAAATGGCACAGCTGACAGCTTGAGAATAATTTAAGAGGTGTACTGGCAATAGCTTTTTGGTTTCAGTAAGATGGACTGCATTAACTCTAATGGGGAAACGATGGTGAAGAAAAGTCATACAGCAATGTTACCTAGCATTAGTACAACATTAGCTGAACCTGCAGTTTTGTTCGACTATTTCAAACAAATTTCAAAGGAGCAAACTTCTGCTAACAAACATGAACAATAGCAATGTGTCCTCAGTGATCTGGGACAAAACAACCACCCCAGGTCACATGTAGGCTTGAATCACTGATTCAGGTACCCATTAGCACTGGGGAAACAAGATTAGCATGTGCCTATAGTAAATCCAACTGTGGTTCCTCGACCTTGTCTGCAAACTACAAAGAGAGAATCTGTCTGCAAGGATACGACTAAATACAATTAGGGCAGCTGGGCTGGAAGGATGTACTAGAAGCTATGCAGACAATGCTCTCTAAATCCAAGGCTCTTCCCTCATTGCCCACTCTTCCTGTCGAGTTTGAGCATTATAGCATTGCGGGAGTGGGATCACAGAAGCAATTTATTGCTTAGCTCCTTTCCAAAACAAGTGATAAAAGAGGAGTCTGAAAGAACGTACGGATCCTCCCTACTTTTCGTCCTTGCCTACCCTAACTCTCTCTCTGAGCATTACAAACACTCCTTTGACCATCATTGAGCCCTGAAGGATGTGGGGAGGATTCCCCCAGTTTTAACCTGGCTACAATATGAACATGTATAGTCTTCCCAGTGTGAACTATGGTATTTTTGACAACATACTCCATGGTCGCAAATTTTCAACTCTCCTCCAAAGAGGACTCCATCTTGGCCTGAAGGCAAAAGCATGGCCTGGCTTAGCTAGGTTTTCCTTTAAGCAGCTGGACATTCAGAAGAAAACTTACCTTTATTCGTTTTGCAAGGTATTAAGCATAACCTCAGTTTTTAATAACTAAACTAAAAATATGGTTCCCTCTCTCATACAACTTTCCAAAGATTATTTGCATTCGGAAGACTATGCCTAAGCTAACAGGCAAACATTTGTCCACAAATGAATGATTCTGAAAATCTGAATCTCCACTGCCGGATATATTATGGGTTGTCAGAAGTGACTGGCAAAAATGCGTAAATATGCACAGTCCATGCAGATTTTCTGGCTGCAATATGCTTTTGTATAGAGTTTAATGGATAGATTACTGCACATTACACAGCAAAATAAAATCATGAAGACCATGTCATTTCAGCTACACAAGGATCTAAATAAAACAGCAGAGGGGGTAAAGTAACTGGTTGGGGAGATTTTATGCAGACTGGCCAAGAAAATGGACCAGTTCTGGTTGCATGCTGCTTTCACAGCTATTATTTTTGTTAGTTTTGCAATCTGATGCTTTTGATTTTTATTTGATGCTAATAGGTTCTGAAAAGCACAGTTTACAGAGCCAAAAAAGTAAACCTGGATCCACTAAAGATCCTGTTTTCCCTCTTTCTTAACTCTAGCCAGTTAACTCACTAACCAGTAGTTGCGCTGTCAGTGTTGTATCACTAGAAGGAGCAGATTTGATTCATCTAGTGGACAGACACTTTTTATAAGAGCTTTGCAGAAATCAGTAAATACTAAGAGGGCGATAAACAGCCCAGTAAGATACTCAAAAATCTCAAGTTAAGATGGCATCAATTCATATAAAAAATTAAAGCTATAAAACAATAATTTGGTCTATCATTGTTCTTACATGTTCTTTATAAAGTAAAACTGTATAAATTTACATTATAGTGGAAAATAAAATTATATAAAAATATAGTATATTATTTAAAATTGTTTCTTGTTATTTGACAGAATTAATTGATAGATATGCATAACATATATATGCGAAACAGCCTGATTTTTTTGTAAATAGCCCATAATTAACAGAGTGATAATAGTATGATTTTGCAAATGGACAGGGTCACTCTTTTTACAGTGAGTCAAAGAACCCAGCTGGACATCTGTTGCTCTCTGGCATTTTATGACACTCAGTAACTTTAGCCAGACTAGGCAAATAATAGTTCTTGATGGCAGCAGTATTTTAAGGAGGAAACAACTTTTCAAGAGAAACTAGAAATCAAAGTTCAGTTTTGACGGCAAAAAATGATGTTTTTACCTAGATAAGTCATTCAGCATAAGATAATTTACAAGCTCCTGCCTAAATGCTGGAAACAGGAGAAAAGGAATCCTTGCTATCTCCTTTCAAATTGATTTCCAAGAAATTGAAATGCAGAAGATCTTCCACCTTTGTATATCTAACTGTTCATTTCAGGCTGCTCTTTCTACAGCAGAGAAACATCCTGCACTTTATGATAATTATTCACTAAGTAAAAACGATTAGAATCTCAGACCCTAATAACCTACCAGTGCTGAGGATTGTGCTAAATCTTGACTTTAAAAACAACCAACCAACCAACCAACAAAAGAACAAAAGCAAAGTAAAAGTACTTTAAACATAACCAGCTGTAATATCCAGTTTCCCTTTGTTAATGCAAAGCTTCTTGGTTCTCATGGCCAGGTCACCATACAGCCAAGTGACAACATTGAGAAGAAATACTCACTAATCTTTCTCTACTGGAAGTAGACATGGGACAATTTTCCCAGATGGTTTCCTTCTTGAAATGTGTGCTTTTAGATCAAAATCTTATTAATGAACTTATTCTGAGCTGAAGAGTTTTTATTTTACTTTAAATGGAGAAGCTTGAATGAGATGTTTTTATCTTTTATTTCAAGCAATACTTTCTTTTGGAATTTTGCTATGCTTATTTTATAAAGGTGGAAAAAAACCCACAGAGTGAAACACAAGCTTATTGCCTTAATTCAAATGAAGCATTCTAATTAGTCCCATCCTGTCTCCATTTCTTTGTGCTTGTCTTCTATTTTGCAGAAGAAATGAAAAGATTTCCACTTTTAGTGGACCTCAAATTATTTTGTAGGCTTTATTTTATTTTGATTTGGTTAGTGAACCAGAAAATAAGTTTTTCCTACAATTCTATTTATTACCTGAGTCAATGGGGCAGAGCACATTGAGCAATGGCTGTCTGAGCATTCCAGCAGAGTTGGGCGTCTTTTCTAACCAATTCAAATATTCGGCACATTGATAGGACAAAACATGTTCAGCCCTGTGTGGTTACTGACAGAGGGCCATTATATGTTATGAACAAGCCTGTCTGGAACATAACAGAGTCAATCAGATATCTTGGCCTAGCATACAAATACACAATTACAGGAAAGCTCTTTCTCTGCCAAAACCGTTTAAAATTGTTGTTCCTTTGGGAAATAAAAAAGTTTCCTATGAGCATCTTTTTTATTTTTTGCTTTTTATTTTTCAAGTTTTTAATAAATTCCTGACTGTGTCAGTCTTATCTATTTGTCTCCATTTCCATCTTCTATTATCTTTTTCTTTTTACACAGAAACTAAAAACGAAAGAAAGAAAAGTGAGGAGAGTGAGGAAGGAAAAAAGGTAGGAAGGAAACTTAAAAAACTAGACCCCTTTATTTAGAAAAGTCTCAAATGTTTTTCGGTGTTTTTTAAAATATAAAAATATAAAAGTATATCTCATTTTCACCAGCTGAACTTTACATTTTAGTGATATTAGGAATTTTGGAAGGCTTCTACTCAAAGGTCATGACAAAGTCTAGCCAGCTGTCCCCTGATATTTAAAACTTATGAAGGTGTTATCTCAGTCCTTGATATGCTGATAATACATTTTTCTGTCTGATATGCAAGGCTGTGACAACTGAATTCCTGCTTTTTAAACATGGTATGTCTGATAAAACCCTTATGATGTGGGGGTGCAGTTTGTTTGGGTTTGCATTTTAATGAGGCTATAATTAGCACAGATAACCCCAAAAGCTAATTAACTCCATGAATGGTGTTGATGATACATTTGGAAAGGACCCAGTTTAGGCCAATACTTTCATGAAGCGTGAAGATGGCCCAACAAAATGACAAAATCAGGCTCCTGAACACATCTTCCATTCTAGTGGAGCCCACGAAGAACTAAAATTTACATACATGGAAAAAAGATACCAGTTTTCTAAATGTGGCAATCATTTAGTAGGCTTCATTTCAAATTTCAGAATAAGGAATGACCAGGAATTTAACTATGATGACGATGACTCTTACTTACATAGCACATAGAAGTGTGGTAGGCACTTTCGTATATACACAAGATTGGTATTTGCCCTGCAATTTTATAATCCAACTAGGTTGTTTGCAGACAAAGGAGAAAAAGGAGACAGGTATAGGGATATGTAGATATAAAACAATGCAGTTAATTGCCAGATTTTGTTTCTTAACATCCTGCTTAATCACCACTTTTCATTGTTACCTATTATCTGACTATTCTTGGTAGCCAACATATCTGAAGCCAATGAGAAGAGAAATCAATATGTACCACAGATTTATAGTCATATGCAGATGTGCAATGACTTCGGGTAATAGCTAAAGACAAAATACAGCATCCTTTTCTTCATAAAATCTAAAATGTTCAAACTAAACCCAGGCATTTTCAACTGTGTATTACCTTTTAATCAGCAAAATAAACAATCTATCCTGGGCATTTCATGGGCTCCACATGAAGATAAACCAAACTAATTCTGTCAGGACAGATGTGATCACTCCCAGACTCCATAGGGGGTTACTGCATTATTTTGCCTATGTCTCAAGTGATAACTACAGCTTAATATACACTTTTTTTCCCCCATAACACCTATTTCCAACTTTTAAACATACAAAGTGTTTTGTGTGTTCTGCATTTGGGAATCAGTTGTTAAACACAGCATTTGTTACTCTTCTTTCATCAGGCAATTTTTATTTGGCATTGGCAGGAAAAGGAAACATTTTCTTTTCCTTGTGTAATATCCAAATATAAAGATAAATATAGCATTGTTGCTTTCTCTACATTTCCTGACTTTAAACATCACAGAAAACAGAACTCATACAAAGGAATGACACAACAAGGCAGTAGTAAAAAATAAATCACAGAACAGATAATGGCTTGATTTTATCGTATTGATCTATAGCCCACTTTAGACAAGAGGGACCGGCTGGTTAGAATTTCACATGCAGCTGCCCAGATGTCATGAAATAGCTTTTAGGCTCTGTGGTTATTTCAGGTGCTGTTAGCAGACACACAGTCATTTGACTTGTACTGTGTTTCTCTTTCTTTGTTGTTCATAACAAGCTTCTGAAAAGACAGACTGTGTGAAAGGAAAAAAATGCTTTCAATCACTAATTCTATTCAAATTCTTTATAGAATATTTTAAGTTGATCTTTGCTTTCCCAAATATAGGTATTGATTGGGCTCTCCTATGGCTTATGTCACAGCCTTGTTCTGTGGGTCTCCCAAAGCCATTTTATTCCAGAAATGCTGCATTTCCACAGCTGCCATGTTCTGCTCATGACTACAAAAACGGGATGGGATAATATGGGAAGAAGAATCTTGCACCTCCATCGCCCTTGCAACACGTGCGAATTGGTAACCCAATGCTTTGCTTACATTTGGGTTTTCTCTATTTAAATCTTGTGAGACAAAAATATCCAAAATGCTTTAAATACTAGTCTGGTTCTTTGTGGTCACCTTGTATCCGCCAAACCCCGATTTATTCCACATCAGAGATAGCTAGCTTAATTAAAGCTGTCATCTCCTAAAAAAGTAATTCAGTCCCTCTGTGTGTCATACAGAGGGCAAAATCCAAACTAAGCCATCTGCCTTCCTGGGAATACAGGCACAGCTCCCTCTCCTCTCTTTAAGGACATGACAATTCACACCTGCCAGTTGTAATAGCTTTGGTGGCAGATTATCTGCTTTTGGCAAGAAAGCTACTAATTTCCAATATCAGGTAGTCCTAATAAACACATACGTGCAGGTGAGAAGGTTAAAGATATCTACGGCACACTGGGTGCCATGGGGCTGGAAGGCTTCAAGTCCGCGGTGTTCAGCAGACGTTGGACACACCGCCCGACGCCCGTGGGGCCGGGGACACCGCCTGGTGCCTGCATTGCTATCTCCTGCCTCTCCCCGTGCGGGCGCCGGCATGAAACCTTGGCAAGCAGACCAGCGTCTTCCATGTAGGATGTAGCTTTCACTCGCCTTACCCTTGCCTCTGTCTCTTAGAGTTTGCAATTTGCTTTACACTGCACCGTAACTTTAAATCGACTTTGAATATAAAGCGGACAGGAACAGTATACACCGATCAGCAAGCGCTGGCTTCTGTCAAGCACACGGAAAATGAGTGTGCTGAGCGCCTTTGCAGCTCACCTCCACAACCCACACAACCGGGGCCGGGCTGCGCGCCTGCCTCTCACTCCCATTTACCCCACCGCTGGCCGTGTCTTGGTGCAGAGACGCCTCCATGCACACATGAGCGACTAATCCTGCTAACAAGGCGTTCTCCAAGAACTTCCTCGCTGCACCTAGTTCTGGCTAGGTCTAAAATACCTCAAATAACTGGCTTTTAGGGAACAGTGCAAGGAGAGTTGCTAGAAAAAAATGGCTATTTTATCGACTTACTGTTTGTGTGCTGGGAAGGGTTATCAGTTATTTCCTGCTACTATTCTGATTGAACTACAATTTTTAAAAAATTGCAAGGACTACTGAAATGAAAGAGATGCAAGTTTTATGCTTACATATTAAAATAAAAAAAATCTTTTCAATATACCAGTAACTTCTTAATTAAAATCTCGTAGCACCACTACTCCCAAAGACAAATACTTATGATTTTATTCAAAGAAATAGTGGTAATATTTTATGCTATGATTGATTTTTTTTGTTGGTGGTGGTGGTGGGATTTTTTTTGACAAAATGACTTTCTGCACAAGATAATTTTCTGGAGAATACTTCCTTCTGATCTGAATATTCTGAAATGAACATTAAAGAATTCAGTCCTTTTTTTTAAGCCAATATTTTACTTCTCTCTAGAGTGACAAAAATTTTTAAATGATTCTGTAGAGTAATTTTTCTTTGGAAAGAAGACCCATCTTCTCTGGATTAATTCTGCATAATTCCTGATGTCTAAATCCAGATATGAAGCAAATATATGCCTTAACAAAATTGTCAGATAATACTCTGCTCCTGGAGTTTTCACTAGCGATTAGCATTGGTGAAACCATTCATCAGTTTAAACAAGATTTCTATTATTATCCATGTGTTATTATCAGGTAAAAGAGAAATTGCAGTTTGATAATATAGGGTTTGTAACACTGGTAACTTTTAGGAAAATGATGCTCAGAGCTATGAACCAAATAAATCAGAATTGCAAATTACTGACGATGTGTGTGAAATGGCACGATTTCATTTTTATGAAGACTCTTTCACAAATATGTAACTGAACATTAATTATTTCATTTGGCATGGCTCTTACCTTTGAAATGATCACATAGAGATACATGCCAATTGCTAACTGCTTTGGGCTAAGAAGGGTCAGAAAATAAACTTCACAGTTATCAATGTGAATGGTACCTTTCTAGCTACCTATTTAGCAGGCACTGAAAAAGAAATGCAAAATTTTTAGATAGTACGTGGGAATATACATTTTGTATCTTCAGAGTACCATTTTTGATTCATCTTTGACAACATGCTTCTGATTTGTATTAAGTATGACTACCTCCTTGTCTTGTCAAGCAATTAAAGTGACAAAAGTAATAGCAGATGCCTCTTTTATTGCTAAAACTACAGCACGCAGCCTGTAGCTTGCATTTTATTACAACCACTCCATACCGCTTAATAATTGCAAGGTAATTGAAAAGATCCTGACAATAAACCACTGGTTTACTTTTTTCAGACAAAATAAATACATAATCCAATTCAGACTTCATTTTAACGACACATTAGATGGTTTCCAACTTGTCTTGATTTTTGTTTTATTTTATGATTGTAAATAAACCCTGGAAAATTCCTTCCCCGGTTTTACCACCTGAAACTGCAGCTGTTGGCTGACACTATCAAAGCCTCGCAATTCCGAACTCACGTGCAAATCTCATCAAGTGCAGACACTTCTAATTGATTCCAGAAGTTTTTCTTTTGCTAAGATCAGCGGGCAGAAGAAGAATAATGAGCAGCTTTTAAGCAGAGGGGGGAGGGTGTCGACCTCGGGGAGTGGAGATTTTAAAAGCTCCAGCTTGGCTGCTCTGCCAGAAATGCAGAGCAATTTTACGGTCAATTGGCCAGAGCATCTGGAACTATACATCATAGTCTTTAGTTGACGGTGGTGAAGCCGACTCTCAAGCTGGCTAAGTCTAAAATCAGTAATGACTATGCTGTCACACCTAAGTGGAAACTAACTTAATCTACTGCCAGATTTTACTGTGACTTTTTCTAAGGGACATTATTCCCCTTAGGGCGGTTGTCAGGAATATTAAAAGTTCAGTCCATGGGATACAGTGCATGGTACAGCAGGCTTTTCTGAATGAAGCTAACATAGAAAATAAAGATTACAACTTGTGTTTGTTTAATTCCATGTGTGTTGACAAGGCTTTTTATCATGAGGTGGCAGAGGTTCCTTCCATCCCCAGCTTCATTTCTAAAATACATTTCGAATACACCAGCCAACCTAGTTAGGACACAGAGACTGCATAAATGCTGAGGTCATAAATCACAGTACAGGGCACGGAGCTCTCACCTTAATGGAAACCAAATACAGGGTACGCTGCTCTTTGAAATGTGGCACAGATGATCACAATGAGCAACCAAGGAAAAAATGCTACAGAGCAGAAAACTGTCGTTGATGTGGAAATAAGTCCTTATGAGTAAATGTTTGTTTTAAGTCAATACTCATAAGTCAGTATTCTGATGCTGGTAAATTACGCTAAGCAACAAGTGAGGTAACAGCAAGTCTTTTCATGATGAAAGAAGAAATAAGTCATGTGGCAATATATCACTTTAAGAGGGACTGCTGTGGAACGCAGAGTGCAGTGCAAATCAGTTCTTTAATAAAGAGATATTATATATTTTATCCAGACAAATTAGCTGACCTACTAGTAAGAAATACAAGAATTACATTGAAGATCAGAGAAGCAGTCCATTTAGTACAGAATACTGTCTGCAAATACGTTTGTACCAGCTGCACCTGTAGCGTCTAGATACTCTGGAGGAGTAGATAAATAACTTGACCACAATGAAGTTCATTTCTGCTCTCATTAGTGAAGGGCTGAATTATACTCTGCAGCATAAGACTTTGTATACTTTCCAAAGTTGGCTGTTTCTAGTGCAAGGTATGCCCATGCAAAATGAAAAAGAAAACAGGTACTTCATTTAAAATATCATGTGTACACATTCCCTCTCTTTTTCTCTCTTTTCTCCTCTGAAAGTTGTCCTAGATCTTCATCCTTCCTACCTGTAAATAAATATATGACTGCTGATCCTTTCACAGCCAGGTAGCACAGGAAGATGCAGTGCACTTATTCAAAAAAAAGAAAATCACCTGAGGCTGGGTGAAGAGATTTTCTGCTCTCAGATACAACACCTTAGGCGAAACAATGGTAAAAGATAAAAAAGCACATCAAAATAGAAATCTGTATTTCTTCCTCCAGCTCTCTCACTCACAGCCACTGAGTTTAAAAGCCCTTCTCAGTACTGAGCTACAGCCACTACGAGAGCTGCTGAAATTATTTTAGACAAGACTTCCAACAACATGTCAATGGCTCTCATTTCTACTTACTCCTCATTAGTACTACTGTCAAATAACAGCGGGTGCTAGACCAAAATCAGCTCATGGAATATGTGGGCTGATGCCAAACCTGAGCATCTGAATGGAAACGCTTTGAAGAGGTGCAGCATCATCACAGATTTATTTTTACGTATTGTGCCTGCTGAACTGTCACATAGCTGAACACACAAGCAATGTTTTCTACTACCTCCAGGTGGTTAGGACACTCCAAAACCAATCTGACAGAAAATGATTTGGCTTTAGTACTACACACAATCATCACATTACACAGACATGAAGTAATCAGCTTGCGGAAAACTCTAACTAGTATAGGATGTGGCAGCTCAGCTCCTCAAAAAATGCAGAGAAACCTATTATCTCCTCAACTTACTGCCTACATCCAGTCAAATATAGTATCTCTGCTATTATCATCAGCATGTTCAGTGATCTCCACCCAAGCTACAAAGCAATCTCCCAAAGCTACAAAGTGAAGATGAGGATGTCAGCCCGGGTCCTTAGGATCAGCAGTCCAGGATAGAGCTCACCTGTAAGGAAAACATCACCAGAGCCATGCCACAGGTCACCTAACCTGACCCTGAGAAAGAAAAAAAGAAACCCTAAAAATTGCCTCAAACATCACCATCCCCTCTCCTCCCCCTTCCCCTGAAAAAGCAGACTGCTTTTTTGGCCTAAACCATGAATATCAAATACACACAGCACCAAGAATACAATACACACTCTGAGGAAAATGTATTGTTCCACTTCCCGTAAGAAAAAAGATTACTGTTCTAACTCTGATATCTTCAGATTATTGTCTTGTTTGGAGAAGGAAGGAATACTGCAGGAGATCCCTCAGGAATGTAACTTCTGGAAGGACCTCATATGCAATAGTGGGGAGAACAATATCATTAAATGATTAGAAAAAGAACATAATTTGCATATGGAACCAAGACTGATAACCACATTCCCTAAAACATAATTTCAGACTATTGATAGATACAATGTTGTTGTTATGAGAGTGTGGATGAATTGACACCTGTATTAACCTAAGATTGCACCTTTACTAAAAGCAGTCGTTCTTCTTTCTTACCCACCTGTAACTGAGTTTTACTTCCCCTTCCCTGGGCACTTGGAATCTTTCTAGCTTCACAGCAAGATGCATCAGCTCACTGATCCAAAGGAAAACTTACCTTTTTGGGCTGAATTTGTTGGACCAGCCAGCTAAGCCAAATAGGCTGTGCAGTGAGTGTAACAGGCTAGAGGGAGAGGTCAGAACTGCTACTCCCAGTGGAATTGCTACTTTTTTCACTGACACCTGAGCTGAATCAATGGCAAAACGGGGAGGGCTAACTCCCTCTTTCCTCCTTCCCCCCTGCTCTTCTCTTCTGCTTCATTACTCTCTAGCTGCCTCTCCTCTCTTCTCTCTTTTCCTCCTAGCTTTCACCCAGGTCTTCTTCACATGAAGTAGCTCTGACAATTGTCAGACCTTTGTATGAGTCCCTTTACTCACCCAAATAGCAGAAACCTTCACTAAAATAGCAGAAAGCAGCAGGAACGCCAGACTAGGAACAGGAAAAATTGCTGGCAGCACTGAATTTATTTGATTCATTGTATGTTGTGGAACTCTACTCTTGGATCAGTCTAAGCTGATTACAAAACCGCACCTTTAGCAAAGTCCATGCTGGGCCAATTTACTTAACAACAATTCAGACTTTAGGTCACCTAATTTTACTAGTCAGAATGCCCTGCAGATAATTCTGCTAGAATATATGCTTCTTAAATCTTATCTGCTACTTCTAAAATATTCATGAGAAATAGGAACACAGGAAATACAGTCACAAGAAAGACCATATGTACAAACAGGAGTCTCACAATTTTTCACCAACGATTCAACATGATAAATGATCTATGGCAAAATTAGTCTTGCACTTATCTGCTCCAAGGTATACCATTAACTTAAGAATGTTGAGAAAGAATTATTTGTTAAGTTACAGACACACTGAATAGTGCCATCATGCCTCTTGCAGTTTATTATTCTTTATCCTTAAGTAAGTGCCCTAAAAGGCATAATTTACAGACCAAGAACTGAATCTACATAAGTTGTTTTACGTCATGTGGTAGTTTCTTCCCTACCAGTCATGAATATTGGATTACTACAGAAATATTTATTTCATAATGCTGCAACATTTTCGATGTAAGGTGTACAGTATTTAAGTATATTATAGATTATGAGTATGAAAAATATAACATTAAGATGTAGATCAAAGTGGATACATTCAATCTAGGTGAATACAAAAGCCTGGGAACACGTACATGTGGGAAAAAAAGATTAAATAAATGGTTTAATTTATACTTCTCAAAAATTGTAAGTGGTTTTAAAAGAGAAATAGAATGAAGGAGCACAGAGAGTTGAAAAGCAAGCAGATAAAAATTGCTAAGAAAAATGTGGCAGAAACAAAGGATAATTTTGCATATGAGAGATATGGACCTCACAAGATGTTCAAAGTTACCTACATCATTATACTTAATTAGGAAGGAGAGATAACCCTTTTGAATGTTACTCAGAGACAATTTTTAGGTCAAATTTTAAATCTAATTTCTGGAATTTTTTTTTTTTTTTTTTTTACTTTCTGGTCATTGGTGGACCAAAAGGATCAGGTCAGTGGTGATGAGAAAATATTAACATTTGAAGACTTTTCAACAAGAGTTGATGATCTTCATCAGTTTCCCTTTGCACAGTAATTGTTATCATAAATTCCATTATAGCAATACTACCACTCTTGACAGCAGTCCTACTGTCAATCCAGAAACTGTATAATGCATTGAGAGCAAAACCCACAATGGTAAATCTTTTATACCAAGATGGGGAACCCCTGAAAGTCATCATCACAAACTTGCTGATTTCTGATAAAAAACAAGTCTTTGCTGCTGATATTTTTGCACTGTTCAGAAGCATCGTCTATTCTGGTCTGACTGATAGCAAATGATTTGGAGGACATCTGTTCTTTTAGAATTTCAAAGAAAATGTGAGCAAGCTGTTCTTGTTTCTTGTTAACAATGACCACCTAGCCAGTGTAAAATAAGGGACTAAAACACTAAACGGAAGAAAGGAGAACAAAATAAGATAGGGAAGAACTAGAGATAGCAAAGAAGATAATATTTTAATGACATATATGTAAAGAAAAGAATAAGAACCATGTAATTTTTTCTTCTTCTTCACGATAGAACAGGACAATGTACAGTTACCTTCAAACAACAGGAATTACAACTTAAATATTTTACCCCTACTCATTTCTTAGTTTTATTTATACATTCACACATATCTACACACATCTCAGAAAGGTAAATCTATGAAACATTTTTTGAAATTTAGATGGTATACTTTTACATATAACTGTCTCATGAGTTCAATTAGAATACCGGAGTATTTCAGGTCAGACAGCTATAGCCCAAGGCTTTGGAATTAATTATCAATTATATTCTTTGCTTCAAGCCTATCTATTGTAATAGGCTACCCAGTAAGAACTAAAAACATTTTTCAAATGATACTTATCCAAATAAAATCCTTAAAATATTTGCTATGGTTCTGGCAGATTCTTATCAAAGGAATTAAAAAACTCTTTGGTTTACAAACCAAGGCTTTGACAATATAACAATAAGAAACAAATTTAAAACAGTTTTGACTAGAATTATGTCTAATAATTATTGCACCTTATACAGGGAAAAAGACAAAAAAATACGACCCACAGTAGTGTAAGGTATTTTTCCATTCTGCTGTTGCCTGATCTCAGCAGCATTACCAGACATATCCAATTAGGAAAGTCATCAGTTGCTACAAACTGTGCAACTGTCTTGAAGTCAATGGAACCACTTTGAATTCCACCACTAACAGAGGTAAGCTTTGATCTTTATTGTTTTTATTTTTTTTTTTCTATTTTTAGGCCAAAAGGTAACTTTTTGATGACTGTTCTACTAGTCTAGCAAACTTTTCATAACCTTGCTGGTAACCAACCTTGCTGATAACCAGTGCTATGTAGCTTAGGAACGTTATCTGGATCGGAATCATACTAATGATTCAGTTTCCTTCAAATCAGATCACATTAAAAGAATTATTTTAGTATGAAATATCAACTGTATTAAAAAAAAAAAGCGTTGGTAAAAAAGCAAAAGTCACAAACAGCATAAAAAGGTGTCCTAAGACCACAAAAGCAGCAATCTTGATCAGACTAAAGGTCTGTTTAGTCCAGTGGCCCATCTCTGTCCGTTGCTGAAAGTGTATCCCTGAGGCATAGTATGAGCGCAGAAAAAATATTTGATATTTAAGACTCTCCCAGCCTCCAAACATTTTCAGATTTGTCTCAGTGAAAGGTGAGTTAGTTAATTCAAATTCAGCAGCACCTTACTGGTATTCCTTTCAAAGCATATAGCCATTGATAAATTATTTTTGCAATGAAGGGTAAAAATTTACTTTCCTGACTTTTTAAAATGTAAGTTAGCATCCATGTAACCAAACCCAATACTTTTTTAAAAATAAATTATAAAAAGTGAAAAACAAAGAGGTAAGAAAAAATGCAATATTCTAGTCACTACTGTAATAAAAAATAAGGGAGTATAATATCAATATCTAATGTTTTGCACTGATAGAATTATTGCTTTTTTTTCTGAAAGAAAATATTTCTAGTGTCTTCAGCATAGGTGCTTCAGAATAAATGTCTTACCTCATACGAATAGTTCAAGAAAGAAAATGGATTCCTTAAGTAGCCAAGTTTGTATATACCTAAGAAGATGAAGCAGCGAATGATTTCCAAAATTCCTGCTTTGGGCCTAGAAATAAGGAGTAATTCAAATTAATGTGTTTTCTTCTTTTTTAACTTCAGTGACATGTTAGAATATAGAAATAGCCAGTGATGTCCTGCACTTACACCTACTCACCTTGCAGTTAAGTTTTTTAGTATGAACCTTATTTGGAGTTATAACACTGAATTTGCTGGAGGTGAGAATACACACACCCAATCACAAAATATATATGAACTCACACAAACATCTAAATTTAACTGTTGTCTTTTAATCTCAAAAATGACAATAGTTAGGAAAACTGCTAGGTGAATAGTTCACAATATTTTTCATTGTTCTAGTTCTGTAAATTTTTGCTCATTCACATTATTACCCAATATGATTATAAACAATAAACATCACCCAGCTATTTTCACCTATCCTGAAACAAACCATTCCATACATACCAATGAAAGGTATTATTTCTGAAAACATAATGGATAATATGTGCAAAGAGGAGGACTGCCACTTCAGTCTTAAAGCAAGATTCTATTCTACATTTCTCTTCTGGCAGGGCAAATACTTTCTCTGTAAAAAAACTGGAGCTGCTATTCACTCTTTTGTAGGCTCACAGCACCCATCCTGAGTAACCTCCTCTTACTGGGTTGGCATAATCCTCAATATGCAGTCTGGTATGAATCCATACTGATCAGATATAGTCTTCAGAGAGCTTTTAGGGGACTATCAGCTACTGAACTTTTAAGGCCACACTGTCCTTCGCACGTGTCTGAGTCTACTCTTACCTACTAAGGGCACTATCAAACACCTATGGCCTGCTCCCTGGGACTGGCAGACTACACATGCAGTCCCAGTCTTGGGACAGAATCTGCAGGCCACACTGGCAGGCCAGTGTCCTGACACCAGACATGGGCACCCAAGAAACACAGGCACAAGGGGGGAGAGGAGTAACCCATCCCCTAACTTTTCTCCACAGAATGTAGATAGGGCCACTAATTGCTACAGGAACACTCCTGGTTGTAGGGATTGTCTACTTGTATATCCTGTTCTAGTTAATAGCTAGCAGTGCGAATGGCAAAGTGTAACTGTATTTCATTATCAATATAATTTTTGACACACTTGAGATTTTCAATATAAAAATAAATAATATATAACAAGAGAAGAAAAAGACATGTTTTATATCTTGCCTGTTCTCCAAAAGTAATCCAAAAGAAGTCAGGGACAGAATCATAACACCAATTCTCAGGAGAACAGTTCCCTGTGATAACATCTGTTAAAAAGGAGACAAATTATTCATTTTGGGTAATTTTCTGAAGAAAAACTGAATTTTAACAGCACCATACCTTCAGCTTCCTCACTGAGTCATGTTAGTGTCTGCTTTTACAGTAATATGTTACTCTGAATTTTGCAACAAAAATACCTGCTCTGGATATCTCACTTATCCAGAATAACCATTCTATTGTCTGTTGAACGCTGTATTTCCAAAATAATTCCTAAGATACTTCTTTTTTGTACTATGTATTTTCCTGAAGTTATTTGATTCCCTCATGTCTCTACCCAAGAGGGGACAATCTTATTTCTAACTAAAAATCACTGCAGCCCGGCTCTTCTTCTTCATCTCACATAACCATGTCTTTAAAATTGCCACCTATGAATCCCAAGGCATATAGAAAACAATACATTCTTGAGAATAAGAAGTTGCATGATGTGGCAATATAACCATACTTTAACAAGAAACAAAATTAATATCTTCCTTTCATGACAACTGGACACTGGTTCTCAATACAGCAAAACACTTCAACTCATGCCATTGACTTCAATCAGACTTAAAACACTTTTTAAACACTTTTTAAACACTAACATGTGTGTTAGTATTCAGATGAATAGTAGCATGAGGATTTATATGCTTACAATTTACATTTAAATGATATAAACAACATTCAGAGAAAAAGAAATACTTTACATTGTAAAGTTTGAAATTTTTTTTCATTTATTAAATCATCTTTTATATTCTACACAGCTGCCTATGAAAATCAAATATTTAATCAGTTTTCGTGTTACCTCCCTTACTTCCTTTCAAATATTAGTTTTGAACAGCCTTTGTTTTTTCACCTAAAAATAACAAAAAAATGCAAACAAAAGTAGTGGATCTTGCTGAATTATAGGAATCTTTTTAGTTTGAATAGCAATAGGGTTTAGGAATAGCATCTTGCACTTCAAGACTGCAGGTGCTGGGAGAAAATAAAAATCTATGTATGTCTGCTTAGAGGCTTGATTTCATAAATCCCACTCAGTGACATGCCCACCTTCCTTCAGTGGTGGCCCCTACCTCTCAAAGAGATCTAAGGTAAGTATCTGTGAGTGTGGGAGGCCGCAGGAGGATATTCTCAAGTTTTACAGCTGTGTGAACTCACGGTGCCCACGTTTGCAAAACACATCAAACCACACACTCTGGCTGGGTAGGGTTCTGCTGTTTTACTGAAGAATCACAAGCACCTACTTGGATATCCTGAACAAACGGTTATTAAACAAAGAAAACAGAATCTCAGCAATGAAAGAGCTAAACAACAGCCTAACTAATTTAAAAGCCAGAGCACACTTGTCACAAATGACAGCTGTCAAGCTGCTCTGTTGCATGCATTTATCTCAGGATTGATCAAAATCATTACTGCAAAAAAACTACTATATATGCAATCAGTTCCATCCTTCATGGTGATAAACTTACAAAACCTTAAACTGATGATTATCATCTAGATAGACCTAGAAAAAGGATACTCTAACCATTTTTTATACTCTTCCCCTAGACATCTGCTCTTGGCCACCACAGGAGACAGAAAATTGAGCTAGATGAATCCTGGTATGAGTCACTACAGCAGTTCTGTTCTGAGACTCCTGTTTAAGTCAAGAAAGCAGGCATGCTTTGACTGGGGTATACTCCTTGGTCAAGGTCTGTATCACTTGGAAGGCATTTGCAAACTCTATCTATAGGTTTTTAAATACGGCAATAAAAGATTAAATTGAGGGAGCTCTTTTTGAAAAGTTGAGCTTGTATGTTCAGAAAATCTCACAGCTATTCTAAGTTTAAAAGACCTTCCATTGTTAATGTGAAGACTTTTTTTTGAAGCAATGTAATTTTTCGATAGAGCTCTTTTTTTCTTGTAAAAATCAGCTATAGACTGTACTTGTGTTTAATAACATGAGTAGTTCTTAAACTGCTTGTGGCAGGAGTAACTATGACTCTCTTAGTTACCAACTGAGCTCGAATCGGCTGTGACACCTCCTCATGGTCCCGCCGGATACCCCTACCAGGGGAAATAATGGCACAGCTGTCCCCAGTGTGATGGTGGCAACTAGTAGTTGCCTCCACCCTATCAAAGTATCCTTTCAATCTTCGACAGTAAAAGGGGGACCCAATTGGCTTGCAAAAAGGCATCCCAGTCCCCCCTCAAGCCATTGGCCCACTGGCAATCTTTCAATATATGGGCATGGTGGCGGTCCCAACGACTGCCACCGATGTGGCTCTGGCCTGAGCAGGGAAACAGGTCAACCACACATTAACCAGATTTGACACGGCATGTCTACTACAAGAGTGGGGACAGTTTTGCTTGTCTGCCCCATTGGCTGTTCGAGCATAGTATGTCCAGGGGAGACCTATCCAGCGGACCCCCTGAGCCAAGGTCTGTGCTCTCTTGGGCCTTGTAGCAGGATGCAGGCCCTGTGAGGTCCTCTGGCCTCCAGCAAGACAGCAGGACCAAGTGGCGACAACCAACCGTCTGACCTAGCTCAGTAGATCAGGCATGTCGCTAACCTTTAGTTCAAAGCAGAGTAAAATTCTTCATATAGACAGTGAGTCTGCTCAGTCTTCTAGAACTACTGGTACCCCATCTATGCTTTACCCTGGCTGCGAGCTGGAGGGATGTTGGGGTGGTTGGTGCATCTGTGGGGTGTAAGATCGGGCAGCCCAAATACCACAGGCTGGACCAAGCCCCTAATTCTGGCACTTCCATCTAGATGCATATGCGGCCTCCATTCACCAAATGCTGCTCACCAGATGTGACAAGAGCGGATGAGACGCTTACCAAATTCAACTTGGAAAAGCTGCCCTGTATTATACAGGGTTCAGAAATAGCCACACTAAGTTCAACTTCTACTTCATCTTCCTGTAGAAACTGGGTCATGCAAAAGAAATCAAGTACTGAAGAAAAGCAAGCAAGGAAAAACATGATCTGGCACAGAGATAAGGGAACTCACCCATAAACATCTTAGAAATGTTTTGATACATTATTCAATGACTGTTACTTGTCAGATATTGAAATTTTCCAGGGAACTGGGACTGGAATTCAGCACTCTTTTCTCCTTAGAAGTTGTCCTCACTTTTAAGTTGGAGAATCATACTTCCTCTTGCACTCACTCCTTCTGGCCAGGTGGGTCTTATTTTGCTTTGTGTTTTTGCACAATGGACTGGCTCGTACAGACTCTCCCCCTTAGACAACAAAGAGAACTGAACACAAAACCCAAACTTTGAGGAAGTAATCTAATTGATACCTAACAATAAGGTTAAAATCACATTTTATAGAAAAGGAGTGATCTCTGCAATGGTTTTGAGCGAAATAACATTAATCTTTGTCTTCACGTAATGATCCAGCTTTGAAGATCCTACTCTGAATAAATACAGGTATGCCAACTTCCAGTTCAAAAGAGCTGCATGATTTCAGACTTTGCTCCCTTCTCAGAGTTTCCTAGGTGGTTAGCATTAGACAAACAGCCACCAAGGTCTAGGCAGCTGGGTTTCCTTATGATTCTAGTTTCAGAAAACTAAGATGCTGATTCATTCTACCTACCTTTAAGTACCTTAAGTGAAGAGCCTAAAAGCCTGTTATTAACCTAAGCTCCCTCTGTAATCAGTTGAGAGTGCTTTCCGAATGATCCTATTTTTTTGCCATTAGCTAGAAAGGAAGTCTAGAGAGTAAGGTCCCTAAAATAAGGAATGGATTTAAATATCAGCGATGAAAACACTGCTCCAAAACAGAACTTTTCTGCCATAATTTTACTGCTGTTTTCTTTCATAACTTCTACTGAATTTTTTTCTTTGTTAAAAAAATTAATAGCCATTTCTAAAAGAGTAAGAAAAAAAATGATTCTTTTGAAATTAGCATCTTTTCAGGAAACACGTCTCCCTTCCAAAAGATTTTGCAATATTAACTTCCTTCCAAAAGATTTTGCAATATTAACTTTTATTATTCTCTGTTGATGGACCTTGACAAAATGATTAACTTGATATCAGTGACACATCAATATTGTAATTCAGATTAAAGCTTTCTCTCCACAAAAAAAGGAGTGAATACAAGTATTTAGAGTGTCATTTCGCAAACTCAAACAGTTTTTCTAACAGGTGCAAAATTGGAGCCTGGAGTTACCATTTCACTCCGCACATTTCTCTAACAAAGGAAGAAAAAAATGTAGATGAAGAATTTGAAAGGACATCAATAAATTGTAATTCTGTTTTTAACAGGGATGGTACTCAATTTCCAGCAAAAACTGGTAAATACATTTCAATGTAATTTCACAAAAGCAGAAAAAAGAACTGAAGCAATCTTACAATTCAGGAAAAACAGTCAAATATAAATAGGCCTTTAGCCTCTGAGTTAAAATTATATATGAGATTCTTGGGTATCAATAACTACCTGAGCCAGGTATGATCCTGTCTGTTTTTCAGATTCTGTTTTTTCAGGTCAATGTTTATTTTATTTCAAAAACTCTCCTACTTGAACCATATCGTTTTGAAAGGTATCCATTCATAGACCTTATCATGGTCCAATACAGTCTGTGGCCCAGAATGTGAAGGACTGGAGGGATCTAGAAGTACAACCTGCAGATCACAGTTATTTGCAAACTAGCATTATTGTAAGACTCACACAAGTGCACATCATTGTAATGTCAGAAGAAGACTGAGTACAGTATTCCCGCCTTCCCCTTCCAAAATCCTCTGGAGTGATGAATGGTAAAGCATCAATATTGCTGGCAACTATGTAGGTAGAAGGTATATGTAATCCTTCACTGTAGATATGTGCCACACTCAAGCTGCTCCATACAGCAAAAAATGTGTTCCCTCATTTGGGCTCCTAGTCATGGGTTACCAAGAAATCTGTGGTGAAATGCAGTATGATGCCATTTGGGGATAACAACTTTTAGAAAACCAGTCATACAGCATAAGTATCTACTTATTAGTTTGCTTCTTTAACTTTATCTTTACAGTTCCAGCGGTATAGTTACATACTCTCTTGATTCTTTTATTTACTTTCAAACTTGTATCACCCCATGAAGTGGATGCTGGCAGCTGAGGCATTCATTTTCTAGGCATTACTCTACCAAAATCAACAAAATAGTCAGTGGATTATATCACTAAACTAAACATCATATATTAAATCTTCATGCTGCAAGCTGCAGTGTGAAAAGAATGTGCCTTTTACACCTTAGTTAGTCTAGCATCCTTATTCCACTTAAACATTATATGCATGCATGTGTATATAAAATAAATGAGTATTTATATACTGGAGTATTTGTATAAACAGAGAAGCCTGTGGGACCACAGCAGGTTCCTCAGCTACAAGTCAGCCACAAATTTGCAATGTGGTTATTGGCTGCAGTTGAACAGAAAAAAATATTTCTGTTGGATTTTGGTTTCATTGAAAGCTTTAAAAATTCTTGGAGCTTTAAAAAAAGGGGTTATGGAACTTTGGGAAGACGTTTACACTGCTTTGTAATCAACAGATTACCACAGCATGTTTTTTTTAGTAAAGAAGAAATAATTCATTTAAACCAAGGAAATACGCCATTCCAATTGAATGTTTATTTAGATGAGAATCAAAAGTTTCCAAACTCACTTTCACATTTCAAAGGACTTTATATTGCTTTATTCTTTTTGAAGAGTAATACAAATGTATTTTCTCATCCTGGTGCGCTCAGAGTTTCAGACAAACTGCTATGAAAGATGTCAGCACATTTCATAATTTAACAGATGCCCCACTGTTATATATCATTCGCTTTTGATATTCAAAAGCGGAGTGCTAATACAATACTACGGAAATTGTTAGGTGTCTTTGTATGCATTTTATTTTAACTGAAAACTCCTAAAAATGTGTGAATTCTTAGCAATATGCCACACATACTACCCCGTGATGTCCTCTTGAATGGATGTATTCATTGTGTTCCCAACTTTCAAAAGACCTATTCTATTTCAACATTTGCTTTTATCTAACTGAAACTGCTCAGATACTCATGGCATTATAGGCACAGATAGTAAGTTTTACAGTATCTATCAACAATAGAAAGGCACTCCAAAATGTGTTTAAGGTACAGTTGACTTTGATTTATGCGATACATGCAGCTCTGAAACTATGAGACTTTTGCTTTGAATGTACTGCAGTTTTACACTCCTAGCACTCTCTCTGGGATTGATCCAACTCCCATTAGTTCAATGAGCTTTGGATGAGAGCTGGATGTGCAGAGCTCAGAGGTAATTTTTATTTTCTGGATGTAATGCAGATTGCTATATAAAAAATAAACACTGTATGCTGTCTCTTGTGGAAGATATATATATTTGCTCTTTCTTGTTTTGCTCTTAAGTTAAATGTAGGTCATTCAGACTGAAGGTATATGGTTGCTTTTTGCATATAGAGAAACTTGACACTTCTGCAGGGCATGAGACCAAACACTGAGCAACTGTAATCACCTGAGAAATGTAATAGCTGTGTGCTGTGTCTTATTGCTATTATGAAATGGAACTTATACTAAAAATGAGGAAAACAGTTAGCTCTCTCCATTTATGGAGCTATGCCACAGTCATGACATAATTCATAGCCAGACAGAAAGTTCCACTTGTATCCATAGACATTTCATAATTCAGTGTAGTGGAAAACTGATATTGAAGAAAGATTTTGCCAAGTAAAGTTATTCATACACAAGCTTCCTTCTCATGACAGCTTCCCCACTGCACTGCAGAGCAATCCTGGATCTCAGCCTGGGGATCAGACTCTCTACACCCACGCTGAAGGTTTATATCCTGAGATGAGGTGCTGCTCGTCCCCTGTGCTCTCCTCCTTATCCTTACTACCTTATTACACCACAGTTTTGTGCGGAGAATTTTCTACTTGTTTTGCTCCTATAAGTTCATAAATGGTGGATCTTCAGGAGGTTTCCCTTCTGCATCTTCTATCTTCCCTTATTACTTATTCTTAAATAGCTGCAGTTATCAGTAGAGAAAATAATTTGGACTATCCATTTTTCTTCCAAGACCAGAAAATGAAGAAAATAGAAAATAAAAAATAGGAAGAAACTCATAAGTGATCTCCTCAGTTCTTGCAGAAAGCAACAGTAACCCAGTAAAAAAGCTAGATTCCTGGGTAAATGAGACTTGCTGGTGGTATAAAAGGGTCCAGAAACATATCTTGAAATCTTTCAGACACTTTTCGCAATGTATGAACATTGGCAGTTGTGTGTACTGCGCATCTTGTATACATTGTAGATATTTATCCCAACCTTTGGTTTAATTCCTTGTCCTCAGATTTTATATGTATTATATAGGAATGCTACATACAATACTTACTCTTTAAACTTTTCTCAAAAATTGCATCATTCTCCTGCTATGCAGGACACATCTAACCTAAAAAAAAAAAAAAAAAAAGCCATAGTGGCTTGTATATACAGAGCTGCTATAAGCTTGTTGCCACATGTGTCCCAAGAAATTATTGCACACACAGTCCGTCTCCCATCTTTCACACCAGGGAGCATAAGAAGAACATCTGAGCCAGAAGACCACAACTTCCATATTTGGATGAGATTTCTGCAAGCCTTCAAATGGCTTTGGAATCATTAATGGATAACCACATTCAGACATGCAAAAGAGACTTGATTTTTAGATGTATGACAGGTACTGTAGGACCCTTAGCCAGACGCTGAAGTTGTCAAAGGTGGAAAGCTGCAGCAGCAGTTAACGTCTCGCTTCTTACATGCAGAGATGACCTCAGGGTACAGCTTCAGAGACTGTCTAGTACACCCACAGGGTAATCGCATCAGGTTACCAGAGCAACCCCATCTGCCTAAACACAAGGTGATAAATACCTGCCTCTCGTTGCTGTATTTGTATTAATGTTGTTATATGTTAGAGGCTGGAGGAAGGTTTTTGCTTGGAGGCAGTGCTCCTCTAGCTCTGAACTCATGCTCACACCAAGCTTCCCACTTGCAAGTGCCACAAGACTCATGTTCCTTTACAATCTTCCTTTTAAAGTGCGGGCAATACTTGCATCTAACAATCTCATAAAGGCAGGCGTTACTTACAGTCACTGTAGCAAGCAGGTCAAGATACAAGTCCATTATTACAGCAAAATGTACTACTGCATAGCAATTAAGATAGGCGGGTACACTTGGGTTGTAGGGAATCTCTTTCCCAGTGATCTGTATAAAGCAAAACAGATAATAGTGTTCAACAGTGATTTGCTCTTGCCTGTTACTCTTTAGCATTCTTTATAATTGCAAACACAAGAAAGATTAAGGCATGCGGATAACTGCACAAAGATAATCTGCTATCAAACACATACATACCATTTAATGTAAGATAGAGTTTACCCATGTGTGTGCATGTTCACAGCTAAAAGAAAAAGAGAAACAACCTTCTTCTATAGAACAATTTTGAAAATTTTTTAGTAAATGAATGATGAAAAGATGTATTTTTTCCTTTAACTAAAAAGGAAAAACATAGCTAAAACACTCATTTCCTTCAGTTTCTGTTCCCATTTCATCTTCCCCTATGCTTTATGACTGCTAATTTGCTAATTTAAAATAGCATGTGTAGAGTTTTTAACATTGATCCAGTAGCATTAAGAGGTCCAAGTAAATTACATAAAACTGAAAGCCTCTGCATGTACTATTTACCACTGGGATTTCCTCAGGAAGGCCAAGTCTAGGTTTGCCTGGTCCCCAGCCTGGCCCTTTGAATAAGACAGAAAGCTTATTGCAGAATCCAGGTGTGGCCCAAAACGTGTTCCAAATATGAGCCAAGGGACGTAACTGTGAAAAAAGAGCAAGTAATTTTTCATTGTTAGTAAAATAAAATTTAGTAAAACATTATACTTTACTCTCTTCTTAGCTTTCAAGTACATTTTTTTCAAAGTCTGTAACAAATTAAAAGGAAATGAAGACAGTCAGAAGTTCAGAAAACCTGACTGAACTAGGCAGGAGCCATATCAGGCCCTTGTTTTATAGTGAGGATTATGATGACATCTGCCCAAAGGAAAATTAGTCTCTCCTGAAACCAGTCCAGAGTGTTTAACAGTGTTTTGTACAGTTATACTTATGATAATTTTAAACTAGGATTTGGTAATTGGGGCCATGGCACGACACACTATCAATACCTAAAGTGCCTAGTTTCTGACTAATACGGGTATGATCGCATAGACTGTAGCCATCCTTCCCCACTACAGCTCAGACACCTCTTCAGACAGAATTTCTCATTCTTTGAGATAATTGCTTGGGTGAACAGCTATGAAAAGCAAATGGAAACTTCAATAATCCTCAGTACCTGAGGATTTTACAGGGAATTTTTCTTCAATTGAAGTAAAGCCAAAGGACAAAGAAACCTAAGAAGCACCACACTAAGTACTTTATTTCCCCCTTTTTTTAACTTTATCTGAACTGTTCCACAGCTTTTGTTGAAACCATGATGGCTGTTGTATAATGCTGTCAACACAAATAATTCCAGGATATCTTGAACAGCCAATATGCAGAATAGATAACAAAGGAAAGATATTGTACCATGGGATTATTTATGAAATAGCAATATTTAGAGAAGACATAAACAATGGGTGAAATATAGTTGATGTCTGTGCTTCCCTGCATATTGCTCTTTGCATGGTAAAATGGACATCATTCAGTGGATAAATATATCACTAGCCTGTTATATCTCCACTGAAATTAGGTAATATTTTCATGATGGCTTTACATGCTCTGCATGTGTTCATTGCAGTCAGTAGAACCAAACATTTTACGTGTGCAAGAACACTGAAATTGGTATGTAAGAAATAGCTGTTTTGTAATGAAATACTGATAAAATAGTTGGCTGACTGCACATCAACGCATGGGTGGCCTCCACTGTGCCTAACATAGTGTCTGTTGATGAGTGCCTGTTGAAGATACCAGAGTCACTGAAACAAACTATAGCACCTGGAGCAGGATAGGCTCAAATGAATTTACTGGCTGTGTTAAGCCATATACAACTTTAGCATCTTCTGCCTCAAATGTTCCTGATGGAAGAAAAACAAAAAGAAAAAAAGAGCAATCAAATCTAGAGTACAAGAATTTTTGTTTGCCATACAAACTAATTATAAGGGAGAACAGTTTTTTTACTTACCAAATATCCTGTCCCAAATAATGAGTGTGCCACCATAATTTTTGTCAATGCAGTAAGGATTTCTTCCTATAATAAAATCATTTAGAGATCAGTAATTGCATATATTAAAAGGTATATATGAATTCTAGAAAATGCAACTGAATTATGAAGGGGAGCCTTCACTGTTAGCATCATTTTTTAATCTTAAAATAAATTTAAAAGGCAGCTAACCTACCACTCCATAGCCATCTATAAAATCTCTTGCACTATGCTTATTACTCTTACTACTCAAGTACAAATATACAAATCAAACTTGTCATTCCCAAACTTTTTATGAAACTAAAGGATTCACTGGAGAGTTAATTTAGCTACAATATATTTATAAAGGAATATTAAAAGGCAAACAATAAAAATCAGCTCAGGTGAATCAATTTATACCTAACAAAATATATGCCAAATACATTTATGCGCAGTCTTCTCATTAATGGCTTTCAGCTGTCTCTGCATATCCTCTATGCCATATGTCTGATCCTGCCTTCATTATTATTAACTTCAGTGAGAGGAAAATTGATCCGTCTATGTACTTTATAGGAAACACATTTGAATATGAGCTATCCTATCAGCAATGTAAGCAAAAAAACCCATTGATTACATATTGCGAAGTTTGCAGGGTTTCTCTGGAGCGATTCTGTACAACACTTGATCAGCTCTGGAGTGATTCTGTGCAACTCAGATGAGGATCAGGCTAGGAGGATTACTTTGGATTTACAGCAGAGCAAATAAGAGCAGAGTGTCTCCCTCCAGGATTACCAGTACTTGTGCAAATTTTAAGGATTAGACACTTACAGCACCCCAGCCTTTTTTAAAAGTCTACGCAGTGCCATAAACACTTTACACATGGAGGATATAATAAATATTAATAACATCCTCTGTACATATAACTGTATTTGAGTCTGTTTCAAATTATCTCCATCTCCCTATTACTTTTCTACTTGCTATCTTTGCTCTTTACAAGATGCCCACTGAATGAGCCAATAGCATCCATGGAGCCCAACTTTATTCCCCACATATGTTCATGACATCTTTCACAATGCAGTGGAGTTATTAACCCAATTTAGATATGCAGTACAGTCTTTAGTGCCTCTGAATATTGATAAAAAGTCATATCAGTCATATTGTACAGGTGCACAGTGAGATTTTTCAATAATTCAGTCAATTGAAACCAAATTACACTAAAACATTTAACAGCTCTTCTTTCAAAAGAAAACCATATTCATTGCTTGAATTTGAAGGGCAAGAGCATCTATTAAAGACTGACAAGATTATTACATTTTAGCAATCAGGGAAGGATGATACATTTTTCTATCACTCTCTTCATATTTACAAATATTGAAAAGTTTTGTTCAAAAGCTGCAAATTATTTCAAATTATCCAAGTCTGATCTCTGCTCAATTAAGCTCAGATGTAAAGGTTTAAAAATTGAACTTAAATTATAAAAAAGTATTTTTTTAAAAAAATGCTGTGAGACTTCTAACAGAACGATGACTATTTTTCCGCAGCAATGACCAAAACTTGAAATCTCACAATAAAACTAAAATACAATTCTCATTTTAACTTTGTTTTATTATTACAATACCATGAGAAAAAGCACACTGGGGAATTAGAGGTCATATTCTGCTTACCATGATGGACTCTGTGATGACTTGGAGTATTAAGAATGAACTCCAGAGGCCCAAGGTTGGTGATAACCTTAAAAAAAGTAATCTCTAAATGAATTTGAAAATACTTTACAAACTCAAGAAGAAATGAGAAAAAGCGGGGGAGGACAGACCTAAAGAGGATGCTTATCTTCTGTACAGAACTGCACAAATACAACAGTATGCCAGTTTTTTGCCCAAATCATTTCACTGAGCTACTGACTGCTAGTAGAATTTTCATGAAAAAAGTGAAATTGAGTAAAATGCAAGTTAAAAATTGAATTTCTTTTTGATCCAGCAGTACACTTCCTTAATTATTTTCATTATCAGTTCATGATCCTTTACAGATCCATTCACTCACATTTTTTACTTGTATCCATTGGTACTGCTTGGGATACTGTGCAACTCTAACATCCTAGTTCTGTAAACACTTTACTTCAGCAAAGGGATGGCACTGACCTGAAAAGAAACAGTTTCCTGTTTCAGTGCCTTCAACTGCTTGTTCCTTCTACGGATACCCTTCCTTTATCCCACCATAAATATAGTAATGCAAAAACCTGATTAGGGAACTGATGCAAGTTAAAACTAGGGTTTTTTTGTTTGTTTGTTTGTTTTTTTACCTTAGTTTAACTGGATCAGTTCCTTAATCTGACCCAACACATGGCCACAAACACTCACATTGGCATGAGTCAGAGGCATAAGAAGAAAGTAGTCAAGGCAGCTTAGCTCTGCATAAAGTTATGGTGGAGCTATGACCTAAGACAACAGTTCAACAACAGAGGAAATCCTGCTTTAAGCCTTTTAGTATCGTATCAAAAATGACAGAAAGTGTTGATTAGTTGCCCTGATGATTCAGGCATTCGAGAAAACGCTGATGAGTTAACTTTGTATCAGCAAGGTTAAATTAGGCTAAATTAGGCTTTCTCATGTATTATAGAGCCAGCAGAAAGCCAGTATAGAAGTTTGTGTATACCCACAGCTAATCAAGTCTAACAAGCGTTGCCGGGTAGACAGTGCTCAAATACAGTTCTAATGGCAATGCAACCATGGCTTAATTCCAATCACAAAAACATAAATCACAAATAGACATAGTCACTATATGAACAAAATGAACGTGTGTTCAGAAATATAGCCTAACATGGTATGTTTGCCAAGTCTGATTATTATGACCATAGTGTCTTGCAATTAAAAAAAATATATAAAGCTAAATAAAAGTCCTAGACTACAAGAAACAAACCCAGAAACTACCACTTTGTCCTTTACAGAATCCAATGAGTAATTATAATATTCATGCTGCTGAAATGGGTGATCTATAATATCATAATCGAGATAAAGTTGGCAGATAACAAATTAAGTAGGTAAACATACAGTCATTATTCATGAGAACAGGCCCATTCATCTCAATAAAATATACAAGGATTTTTATTCATGTAAGATTTACAGACTAAGGTCATCGAATATGCCAGTTCCATTTCTGTTTAAACTCACATTTGTGAAAGTGAAAAGAGATCTGGGTTCAAAAGGGACATTCTTCAGATGTATTTAACTCTCTACAATCAGGCAAATATTGTGAAAAGAGTAATACAAACCTTTTATGCATTTTTTTAAAAATAGCTCAAAAGAATTTCTAATTAATAGCTTGAGGAGAGCACTTCTGTAATTAAAGCAGTATAGAAATGAGTAGCCTCTTCCGATAGAGAGAATCCTAACATTTGCAGCCTCTGTCTCAAAATCCTGCACATGCTGTCTCGAAAACCAAAATACTGAGACAAGTTTGTTTTGTTTTGTTTTGTTTAGCTCAGAAGCCAAGGACAACATAAGTAGGACTGTTTGTATTTCTCAGTTCTGCTTCAAAACAACTTAAAGCCTGAAAAGACCACCTAAAGGTGAGAAACTATTTGTCATCCATGCTAGCTCCATTTCCCTCCTCTCTCAAGCAGAAAATCCCACTGTTTAAAACTATGTGAGATGTGACCACTAAATTAATTTAATCTGAGTCAAATGTCTTGGACTGAACTGCAGCCCAGCACCTGAGAGAGCAGTGATTTATCTATTAGACCACACCTAACTTTGTTCTGCTTGGTTTCAATTTTTTTTGGCTCAATATTTAAACACTCTTTGTGAAAATAAAGCAAACCTGTTCTAGGGAAACACCAATGATGGCAGTCTTCACTTTTAGCCTAAAGGTGAATTATAATAAAATGTCTTCAAAATGAAGGCCTTTCAAGTCTTCAATACCTAGTTGATTAAAATCACATTTTTCTAATTAAAATTCAACTTTTGAAAGTCCGTATTATACACAGGCATGCTGAATATATAGGTATCCTTTACATCTTGGGCCTCCCTGAGGACTTTAGGAACTTAAGTAAAATTCTAAATAAGTACTTTTGACTAATCCTAGAGGAAGTATTTTCTTTGGAAAGTGAAATCTCTCCCATCATTTAATATGATCCCAGGCCACAAAATAGTCTTTTTTGGGTGATGACATCTGCAAGTCTTCTGAAATATCTTCCCTGCAGCATCATTAGTGATTGATGCCTTAGTCTACTTCTATTCATTATTCAGGCAGGTTTACATCCATTGCAGAGAAATAAGAGGCGCTTACTGGTGAAAATATCATCTGAGATAACAATTAAAACCACATGACTTTTAATCTCAGATGCGGTACAGAACCACGTACCTGACTGAGCAAAAATCTGGTGTGCTGAAACTGGCAAACCATAAAACACCACTTTGGCTACAACACAACAAAAATGTATGTTCAGTCGATGCTCAGAACAATACAGTGTGCTAATTCTAGAAACTTTCTTTGCTATTAGTAAGTTTATTTCTACATATCTTGTACTAAATTCTAAAATAGAAAAGCTGTTTTCAGTGGAAAAATCTTGGTGCCAAAAGGTAATACATTTTATAAATACACCTGTTGCAACAAGCAGAAAAATATCACCTCTGGAAACCTGGCTTTGCAAGACTCGTGCAGCACGGTGCAGCAAAGAAGCAAAATATTTTGTTGAATTTTGTTAAATTTTTGTACATTTGGCCATCTTACCATAGGCAAAACACTTACGAGCAGATCTTTCACCACAGTAAATTGTCAAGGCTGGGATAGTAAGACAATTTTTGCTGGGCAAAATTCTGTGATTGCTGACCCTGTCATGTGAAGCAAATAGCAAACTACTGAAATCACAGTGAAAGGCTGAACTTTGTAAGAACTGACAAAACTGAATGTGGTATAACAGCGATCTACTTTCGAAAGAATACGTAGTAGGCAACAGAGAGGAAGAGGCACTGGCAATTACTCCATCCATCAATCTACCTTATGGCTGTCAATCTATGCCTATTTCTATGCCTTTGCTATGTCCAGATATTTTCCTCGGAGAGCAGCAATGGCAATGCAGTTGGTAAATATTTATGCAGTGATGAGGCTTATCACAAAGGCATTTATGCTGGTTGGTCTGTCATATAATATGGCAAAACAATTTCAGCAATTTCAGAAGTTCTTTTTCAAAAGGAAAAGAAAAGAAAATCCTTATCTTTAGGATAAGGATTTTCACGTGATTGCTGATATCCTATCACATTTGAGGAAAAGCATTTTTAAACTAAAAAGTAGAAAATTAACAAATGAATGTGATAATATCAGAATTCCTCTCACAGTTTTTGTGGCTTATAATCAGGATTTTCATGAAACAAAAGAAAAAACTTTTTGCAATGAAATTTTTTGTTTGCACTTTAGAAAGCTTTGTTTCAGACATTTGTACTGGAGAGCAGTTTCAAAAGTTTAAAATCTTTAGTGGAAACTGCATTGTTCAACATCCCTATCAACAGCACTTCACCCCGTGTTCTTTGTAGCATTGTCTTGCAGTTATTTTGGGAAGGCAGCAAAATCACAGCTACCAACAGCCCTAAAAGGTAGAGTCTGAGTACTCCAACTGTTGTCCAGCCATGGTTTTATTGCTGCTTTGAACGCCATGGCCAGGGGGCTTTGGGCTTGTGCTTGTTTCCTCGGCACAGCCGCCTACTGTTCTAAATCAAGCCCTGTCTCCAATTTTTCCTCTCTCAATTAACACATCATGTGCACCTCAGCTCCCATACCAGTGACCCCCAGGTGAACTGCCGCATTCCAGCAAAACTCTTTTCCTTGTTGGCTTTATTTTTTAACAACTTATAGCCACAGAAACAATTTTCACTTGCCAAAACCCTCACAAATGGACTTGATAAACCGCCTGTGAACCCAATGTGTAGGTATCTCATGTGTACCACTTATAAAAGCTTTGTCAGATCTCTCCACAAAACATGTATTCCTCTTCATTTTATTTCTAACAAACAACATACTCTTGCATTATTGTACTTAGGTATTGCTAAACAATAAAGCAGAATTACTATGAAAATACTTGAAGCAATTCCAGGAACTGTTTAATATATATGGCAAGTTCAAAGCTGCTTTCTTAGAAACTCTTTCCATACATTACTGAAGAAAACATGTTGGAAGTGAAATCTTCATCCATAATGAGAAATAAATTTTTTTATGTATTAGTAGTTCTTAAATAAAGATGTTTCCTTTGTGACAGCAATCCCCAGCCTTAACGGAAAAGAACATTATGCAGTATCTCTTGCGGCATGTAAGCACCTCCGTTTGCGGTCTCAGGATTTGTCAGCACCAAGGGAAATCTTTATTGCCTGGTACCTGCACCACTTCAATGTAGTTCTTGTTTAAATAATGAGAAAAAATCGTGACATGAAATCCAAGGGAAACTTTACATCTTGTAGAACAACTCCTCCTGTCACCACTACAACATGAATCTCTACTTAACTCTGCTTCGACATGAACGTTAGAAAGGCATGTTGACTGAGTAGAAGAGGCAATGTTACAGTAAAACCATTTGTATATGAAAAGATTTTCTTCTGTTTTCTCTTTTTTCCCTAAAGTATAAAAAAGGCTGTTTGTAGCACGGCATTACTTTCAATATCCTACCATTACTGACCTACATGACAGGAGAGCATAAATTCGTCCCTGGAGCTTCACTAAGGAGCACTCCGAACTTAACTTTGGGGTTTCTGTTAGACCAGTTGGTAGCAAAGCACATATTACTATTGATTTCCTCATCAAAATCAAGATGATATGATTTTTCTTCCTGGTATTTCAGACAGTCCGGTGGGGAAATTTAAAAACAAAACCTTAAATACATTCCCCAACAGAGCTGCCGAGTTAATTCAGGACAACACACCCATATATTTATACAGATGGCCCCGGTGATCATATTTGCCATGTGAAATCTCTACAGGGATGCTAGGGAAAGGCAGAACTCCTAGGATATGTGCTCGTCTGCCCAGTTTCACACTTTGAAATCCTCGGCAAACCCTGATTTATACACCGCCAGCTGTTTTCCTATCTGATTAGGCAGTTTTCTACTCCAGTAAGCATGTAAAATGGATGTAGCCAAATTTCCACACTGAGGAGTGAAAA
This sequence comes from Dromaius novaehollandiae, assembly GCF_036370855.1. Taxonomy (NCBI): domain Eukaryota; kingdom Metazoa; phylum Chordata; class Aves; order Casuariiformes; family Dromaiidae; genus Dromaius; species Dromaius novaehollandiae. Next base: position 43,172,621 of record NC_088099.1, on the reverse strand, counting down.
AACAATATTTATAGTTTAGAAATAAAACAAGCTAGAGGAATCAGGCCTGTTGGGATCATAAAGAGTTTCATAGGGGGTGGATTTCTGATAAATCTGGATTGCAGGAATGGTAGGTGAAAGCCTAGTTTTAATGGATAGTCAGGCTTAGGGTATGTTTATATAATAAACACACAGACTTTAGAAATGTGTTTATAATAAATTATCTTGAAGTCAGACTGTTGTCACTTTTGGTTGTTTCACCTCTCAACCAGGAGGCCAAGGCTGGAATCAAATTGGCATCTTCTGTGAATATTTCAGTTAACACTTTTAATAGGTATATGCAATTTTTCTATTAAAAAGAAAGCCTAATTAACCCTTCCTCTGGGGAAGATAAGCACATATATACGATGTTTCAAACAATTTGTCCACTAAAAATGAGAGAAGACCTCCATTAACTGCTTGTTTTAAATGCAGCATTACTAATAGCAGAGCATGGAAAAAGTCACCTTTTTGGTCATATATCAAGCTAAGCATTTAAATCAAGCTCCAGGATAAAAACTGCTATATAATTTCATTATTTTTCATCAGCTTGACAAATACATGCAGGCAATTATGGGGAAAAAAACCAGAAAGTATTACATCAGTATGCCAGTCCGGACACAATCGAAAAAAGGTCAAAGTGTAGCTCTTCACATTCCTCTTTAAATAGACCAAAATACAGCCAGTATCCTGCACTTTATGTCTTTAACAAATAAATTTCACATTTTCTGTTGGCTTTGAAGCCATAATTAATTTAAATAGATTCTCAATATGGACAAGCTATAAACAAAAATTGATATTATTCCATGTAATTATGCTAAAAAGTTGGAAAATTAGACTTTCTTTGGAAAGTGTGTAGGTCTCTCTAACCTCTACTTATCTCCATATTAATGAGCCATCCTTTCACCGGAAGCTAAATTTACAGGTTTTGTTGACTGTATTGTTGTTTTATTATTTTATTTTGTAAATGGGTTGCTTAGACTGTTTTGCAGGATACAGAATGCACTGAAATGTGCTGTGTCTCCAGGTAGCTCTTCTCACTTTTAACTTGATAAACCTCCAGAGACATAACGGACATGAGTGTGCTAGATAAAATTCTTGAACTATGATTTTTAGTTCTAGGATTCCTGCTGGGAGATTAGCAATAGTCAGGCTTACTGCTGGTGAAATAAACACTTTGCGGCTGTCTCTTGCAAGAAGAGTCTTCGGGGCAAGGACCAGACACCAGCACTCAAACTCAAGGAATTAATCACTAGGTCGGCCAGTCAAGCTCCTGGGTATGAGCCTTCCCTCTCTGGCCTCAGCAGTGGCCCAGCTGCAACTGGGGGAAGAGGCTTCCTCTGCCCAGATTATTGCCCATCCAAGGCAACTCTCCTGCAAGTGGGAGCTGTAGGTTCAAACCCCGCAGAGTGAGCAGATAATTATGTAGCAGCCACTTTTTGAATGAAAATGATCACAGCTCCTGCGCTGCCTGATGAATTCAAAGCTGCAGGATGTGTTAAGCAAACTCAGCAAAACACAGTCCCTTTAGAGGATTTAGATATTTTTCAGTGTCTTTCTATTCTGCAGCTCAATAGAAAGAGAGACTAGATAGGAATTAAATACTTAACTCACCACGTCAGGATAGGCTCAGATACCTAAGTGCCTTTGGTTTAAAATGGGAGGCACATGTGAGCCAGCTAAGGTAGAAAACAGGCATTCCTAATCACCATCTAGGTCCTAGATGCCAATGAAGGAACTCTAAACCTCATCCCTCTGTATTTTTCCTGATTAAACAGTGTTCAAGTGCAGCCCATTACAGGACAGAAACACTTTGTACTCTCTAATGGAGGTTTTATTTTCTCACTCTTGTGTTATTCTTTTTATTTAAAACAAAAAACAGAGCTACACACTTTATATATCTAGAAAGATCATACTTCTTCCCTCTCATTGACTCCCTTGGAAAAGTGGAACACATTTTGCACTTATTGCTAGTGTTTCTGCTTAGTGAGAGTGTTGTTAGCTTTCCTTTTTTCTGCCCTCTGGCAAGTGCAATGATGACAAGACTTTCATCCTTTGGGTTGGACAGAAAATCTAATAAGACATTTTGGCAGACACACTGGATTGAAACAGTGAGATCTTTTTGTTTCTTGGAATCACATTCAAGTTTTATTGTCTATGTTGTATATATATATATATCTTATTTGGACCTACAAAGGCACTTTCTGCATTAAATAAAGTATTTTTATCTTTTTTTAATCTCTCTTTTTTACAGCCTTACTTGTTCTCCCTCTTTCCACAGTAAATGCTTGAGTTGCCAGTTTGTCACAGGCGAACAATGTGTTTGTGAATGATAAAAGCATCGGGTATCAGGAATGGGACCAGAACTTTCTTTCATAAACCAAAATTTTGTTCTTTATGCAAACCAGTGATTAGTTTATTTCCCACTGTTTTTTTCAATAATTTCTTGGTTCTTTACTGCTCTGAAAAGATATCGTTTCAAAATGGATACAGACAGTAGAATATTACATGATGTGAACTGTTTCTAGGAATCCTAGGTAAATCGTTTGGATCGCCAAGGGTTGTCAAACATGTTTTTTAATATCAAGCTATAGGAATGGTTATGTATCAACTATAAATTACATGCATCTTTTTGATGACTCAGCAAAAATTCTTGTGAACGGTAACTTTTTAGACTACTCCCTTGTAAACTGAATAGGACAGATGTAAGTGTTTCTGGTCTGAAAGAGCACACCAAGAAGACTCGTGTCTATTTGTGGCTGTAGTGGCCGAATTAAAGAGAGTAAGATGGTTTGCCTGTTAAATGAACCAACATATTAAAATACAGAAGAAGAAAGATTTTCTTGCCATAAACTAATTGAATTCCACAGGAATTTCTGTCAACAAATTCAACTACAATTTCACGATCATACTCAACATGTTAGATTATTACTGATTTTACTTTTTATTATTGATGCTGTTTACTTTAAAAAACAACATTTCTCACCTTGCCCAGGAAATCAGATCAGTCAATCATACCTGGTTTCCCCTGTGATCCATTCAATACCACCTGTATACTATCATCTTGCAAAAACTTATGCACATATTAAATTTGACTCATTACAAAAAGTCTCACTGACCTCATAGGAACTATTCACAGTACTTTAAACTAAGCACAAATATGCCTTTGCAGACATAGGGCCTTGGAATTTTTTACCCACTGGCAAAGCAGCTTCATTTGTCATTTGCAAACTATTGCAGATATTAGGTCATTATTAAAAACCTCCCAAGCCTCCACAAAACAACCACAAAAACAAAAGTATCCTCTTCCTACTGCAAACACTTAAATACATTATATTCACCTAAGTTTTGTTAAAATGCTTTTTAAACACAAAACCTCATTTCTTGATCAAATTTACCTTTCAGTTTTCCTTTAAGAAACATATTACTAAATTGTTTTTAAATTACTAAACTACCAAAACTGTTTCAAATAAACCTTTATATACTTTGTTGTTCCTGCATTCTTTTCTTGTTTATTAAAATGAGACTAGAGCACACAATGTGGAAAAGGTACATACAAAAAGAAATGGAAAAATAAAATTCTGAAAGAAAAAGAGGGTCAATCTCATTTGTGAGGACTTGGAAGTCAATAACTGAATATTTTATCTATTGCCTAACGCTGTCACTTATTAATCACACTCTGTCTTAAAGATTTTGTGATTCTTTTATGTGCCACCCCTTGGACATTTGCCTCAAAGAGTTTCTGCTTAAACAGACTCGTATGTCCTCTAAAGTCTCAGGAGCAACGTTTGATAATGGTGCAGTAATCACAAGTGTACTGCTACTTAAAAGAAGCAAGTATACTAATATGTATTTTACTTAATTGTACTTGTTTTGTCATTTACCTGTTTAATTTATTTGCTCACTCTGTGCTCATATTTAAACCACAAAAGAGTGTGTCTGAATCTGGCCCTCTCCTCAGGTAGGAGTTGAGGGATCAGTGTAAGAACCTGGCACCAGCCCGCCCGGGCTCAGCCAGCTCACGGGCTGCGCGCGGCTTCCTGCCCCCAACTGAATTCACTGGCCTAGCCGGGAGACGAGACCCCCTTTTCTCACAAAAACACGAAGCCTCAGAAATGTCTCTTGCAAAGTTCTTCACAAAAGAAAACAGAGCAGAAGTCAAAGCCAAGCAAAGTCACAGAGAGAGCCCGGGAGCGCGCAGCGGAGCGCCCGGGACCACCCTCCTCTCTTTGGCCCCCAGCAGTCGGAAATTACACCCTGCGCTTCTGAAACCTGCTGCCCGGGGGACTGTATGCATCAGCAAAGTTGCACTTTTACTGAATGGCCATTGTCTGACCATAACAAAAATACACATGTTGCGTTCTGCCCTGTATCAGCAGTGGATTTCACTTCTTTTATGCCAGCCTTCGTAAAATATTGCCGAAACAATTCCCACTCCTTGCTGTTTTCACCCTTGCTGCTCCGCGGTAATAGCAGTGGCTGACCTTTTTATGCTCCCAAAGTTTGATGAAGTAGGAAGACTTAAATCAGGGAAAAAGAGATGCCTTAAGAAACCTGATTTCTGTGAGCATGGTAAAGGGCAGATTACAGTCTTTCCTTAAATTAGAAAATTAAGCAGATACTAATGCATCACAAAGATCAAACAGGCAAGGAATAATCTGTTGTCGCAATTACTACCAACAGGGATTGATTCAGTTGATACTTTCCAAATACAATTTGACATCTCATAAAAATTACAGCTGAACCAACAGAAACTAATTTCTGTTTTTCACAGGTGTCTATCAGGTTATAAACACACCTAACTTATTGGTTGTAATAAATGCACAGCGGAAGGATATAGTTTAATATGAACCATAGACCTTCCGAATCACCTGTGAAAATAAACTGAAATGGAGTATTTCTCTCTGTCAGTAACAGTCCTGAAACGTTTTGTGGCTTTTGAAAAATTAGATTTTTAGTGCTCTTTGACCAAAGTATTTTTTTTCACTCCCCTCACAGTCTAGATGAGAATGGTCTAGTCATGGAAACATTTCTCCCAGTCCATTTAAGGCCACATCTACTGACTGTGTCTTTCCACTGAGCTAAATAGGATTAGATTGGACCAAAAATTGTTTTCTCTTGATTTATTGGGATCCTATCTTTATGCCGCACTAGGAAAAGCTTTTTCTTTTTTTCCTTTGTCATTTAAATAAACAATTATGAAATTTATTTCAATTCCTTGGTGCTATTCAGAGATTAAAAACATATATATTTGGAAAATTTCTGATACAATTTGAAATTGCCATGTAAACAGTGCAATAATGTACAGAAGCAGTGAAATAAAGGCAGCCTTCAGGCAGCAGAAATTCTTGTAATGAAGAATATAGTTAAATGCATATACATAACTTATATAAGTCACAAAGCAGTATTTTCACTCTAGCACATCCACCCTTTCTTGATTAATTAGAGAAATGCTTTATTTGTTTCAACAGTCTCTTTGATTTTGGTGCTAGAAATCTTTTATTATTACTAAAGGAACGGTTTAGTTATAATCTTTATAGTGTTAAAAATGCTGTCCTGTTTTACATAAAAGGCCAAAAGCTGATGCATATCAAGTATGCAGGAAATAGAGAAGTCTAACTGAGATACAAATAGTGGGTACTTTTCATCTTTATGATTTGGTATGCAGTTGTCACAGGACTATATGAGCTACTTGATCTAAAATAAAATAGACTATGTCTGATTTGTTGGTAGGAAAGCTGGACAGAAGCTGACATAACAAACATTGAAAAAGGTCAAAGTTATAATGTTAAGAGAAGTTTATTATTTGAAACAATACAGGACACATTCTAAGTTAAAGTTTGGGAAAATATCAGGGATTGTACTGTGGCTATAAACTCTTGCTCTAGGCTGAAATATGACATACAAAGTCTCAGCACAGCACAATCCTTTTTTAATCACTGAATTGAATTTGAATTAGTTCTTTATGCAGCAAGAACCTAAATATCTCAAATCTAAACCAAACCAAAAGAAGTTGGTTGATATACTTTCCATCTTTCCTATTACTTAAAAATCATTTATTTTTTTTCTTCTATAGAAAAGTAGATTGTGCACCCCCTTCATTAGGCCTTTCAGTGCTAATGAGGCAAAAATTGTTTATTGAAGAAAGCTGATGATAAACTCTACATTTCTTATCAAATGCTCCTGCATTTTAGAAGCAAACTTTACAACTTGCAGTGGCAGAATAGAAAAGATGCAGTGTGTCTGCACTAGACCCTCGCAGTGACATGTACTGCTGCCTTGTAAAACCCCCCAGCCGGGCTCCCAGAGGACACCAGAGTTGCCTGGACATTGGGCATCTCCCAGGTCTCAGCCCTCGCAGGCAGCTGGCACTGCAGAGCAAGGGGCAGCAGCAGTCACTGAGCCATGATCGCATTTTCTGCAGTATGCCGGGCCTGCAGCCCCAAGCAACCCCAGGCACTGGGGAGCTGCTGGGGACTGGGACTTACAGATGGGATTTTCATTTTATTCTTATCTATGTAAGATAATTTGAGCTGTTAAAAAACAGAAAAATTACTTTGAAAAGAACTTAAAAATGGCCCAGTTCTAAATGCAGTTAAAATATTCCAGTTGTCACAAAAGGCATAGTATGATGGTGAAACACTCTACTATCTTCACCAGAAATATTAGTTATTAATTTAATCCCTAACTGACTACAATAGTTACTGCTGTTTCCCTTCCTTTGTCTTGTCTTATCTGTCCTTGGGGTCCTTGCCCCTGAGAGCAGGAAATGTGCTAATATATAGCATACCCCAATTTCTATTTTGACATCATTTGTGACCTCAAAGCATGACTTCAACATATTTCAACTGATTTCAACCATACTACAAAAATAGCATCAACATTATCAACTTTCAGAATATCTTCCTTTGTAAACAAAGATCTATGATTGGATTAGCTGCATCAATACAAAAGATCTGTTATTTTTCTACTGATGCAAAAATTTAATAATAAGGGGTGCGTACCTATTCATTGAGATGAAAATACATTCCTGCTGAGATACTAGCACATGGTGCATACACCATGGAAATTCCTTTTAAGCCCTACAAAGGACTTAGCACTTTGGAGGGATGCAGGTGATTCATAGGCCTCTGAAAGGCACTTTAGAAACTTCAGAAGTACACTGTGGCACCAGTGCTGAGACTCACGGCATTACTGCTACACAGCAGAACATTAGAAATGTCTCAGCCAAGGAAGAGATGGCTACAGACAGCAGTGAAGAGCTAAATGAGGCCTATTATATCCTTCTTGGTGGTAAAACATAGTTAAGTCAGTCTGGGGATTCTAATGCATGGTCAAATAAACATTGCTCCCACATGATTCAAAGTGTTCATTTGGTATAATTTCAAAGTGTTGAATCAAATTTGTTTAAAACATTTTTACAAGACTGTGTACTGCAAGACTTTATGCCAGTCCTGAGTCGTGGTGATGTGCATTACATTTTATTGTAAGCCTTTGCTAATCACTATCGGTAAGTGATGTTGCAGGGCTTCGGACAGGTATTAATGACTTTAGAAATGTGCTAAGCAGAACTAAGCAACAACAGAAGTTTGCAAATGGGTCACTGTAAGTAGCTTTTTTATCAAACAAGCACACAGAAAAGAGAAAGTAAAATCTACAATTTAAATAACAATTGCCTAGAACAGCAGGTAAAGAAAATCAAATTGTCTTCCAAATGGATCATCCTATAGATGGCACAATGAAACAGTAGAGTGGAAATGATATCTGAATAATCAGAGTAACCAAAGGAGTAAAAGTATTTCAGAGGTAATCAGCTCACAAGCCTAGTAGAGCAATACACTGCGAATATATAATATGGGATGCTTTTAAGCACCTCTAGTGTAGTGCAAGGAAGTAGTCAGAAGGTCTTTAAAGAAAGTCGTCCCACACCTGAGAAGTGGGAAACTATCTACTAATTACAAAGGGGTTACTACCTGTGCATGTATGCAAAATAGATGTGGTCTACACAGTCACACACAAAAATACATAAGTGCAGTCATAAACAAATTGCTAGCAGATAATCAAAGAATTTTTTTTTGTCTTGGAATGACTTGCAGTAAGAAGGAAACAGTATCTGACTTCCATTGTAACTCTAAATGACTAGGAGTTTTTCCTAATATTTTTCCGTAAAATATTTATCTTAGAAATGAAATCAGTTTCAGTATCTGCCAGAAATGTTTAATAAGCTGCAAGATAGAAAAATGTAGTATTAAAATAGTAAAAAGTTTTGATTCTTTACAGTTACTTTTTTAAAATCTAATTGGGACCAACTGGCCTCATTGCCTCTTATAAACTTAGCAATATATATTCTGAAAAAGGAATAAAAATGAACAGCTGTTTCTCCTTAAAAAAGTCAGACAAAGATTTTTCTTACACAATAAATCAGTTGCTAGTGGATTTCCAGGACACTGCTCCAGGCTAACTGCCTAGGTATGGCTTAAAAACCTGGTTTACCTCCGTATGTATCCAAAACTGGTAAAGAAGATTAAACTGTAGATGAACAGCAAACACTGAAGGAGGGATAAAAAGAGCCATGGGCAGGTTGAATACCTGAAAAAATGAGAAAGAAAATATACATTATAATTATCATTCTAAAATTGCGATGATATAATGAAGCACTATCTCAGGAGCTCAAAGCACTGCACAAGTTAATTGTATCTTATAATACCTCTGTAATGTAGACATTATATAAAACAGATACTGTTTATTATGTTACCACTAGATACTGATTATTATGTTACCACTAGATATGTTATAACAAATGGACATAAATTGCTGCAAAAGAGATTTGCCAAAAGTCATAATGTGAGCAAGTTGCAAAATCAGGTAAGGAACTCAGAAATCCTGAAATTAGACATTTATTCTATTTATGATATGGACTGGACATAGATATATCTTTGATATGAAGGGTTTACTTATAGAAGAGAATTATCATGGAGTAAGCAAGGTGTGAATTTATAGCACTATAGCTTTTCCTCTCTAACTCCCTATGTGAGCACCAAAAGGGCAAGGCAGCTTACTCAGCTTTCAAAGTTAATTGTAAATTCTCACCCTAACTTCCTCACAGCATCTCCCTTGAAGCCCTGTCCTGACTGATATACTGATATATTCCTGGGTGCTAAGTGCTAGCATGAAAATAGTTTCAAAAAACTGCCTCCTTAGGCAAGACACTAGTATCATACATAGAGACTAAAGTCCAAATAATTTCACAATTACTTGCTCCACTGGCTAAGCAATAGCTCAGTCTTATCTAATAGGATGAGATTTCATGACCATCCCGTGTTAAAAGTCAGTCTGCTTTCTTCAGAATCAGGTTAGTCTTTTTAAAAAAAAAAAAAAAAAAAAAATCCTATACCAGTTGCACTGAGAAGTTAATCCTTTCCTAAAGTACAAAGATCTCTTTTAAACCAAACAGTAGTGGAGGTGTCTTCAAAACTTTAAGTCTCTAGGTACGCAAGGAAAATTCTGGCAAGGAATAAGAAGAGCTCCCAATGACACACACCACAGAGTTAGCGTTTTCAAGTTCCTATTGTCCTTCTCAGAAAATCAAATCTTGGAACATCAGAGAAAGCAATCTGAGAGCCATGCCCAGGCTCCTAAACCAGGCATTCCTTATTACAAGTTTGAAGAAAAATAATACTTAGTGTTTAATGCTGATATTCCCCCAGTTTTTGTCAAGAACTCCATCTAAAGGGTAAGACACCAAGCTGGGGCTGTGAAACAAGTCCACCTCCATCTCAGTGATGTGATGCTCTTGGAAAGGTCACTAGAATGGTTTCTCAGTGTCAAGAGCCACTGGAGGACTAAGGGCCTGCAACCCCAGCTTGGTCTGCCAGCTTCAACACCGGGCAACAACTGCAGCCTGAAGCACAGGAAAGAAACCCGTTAAGTCACTGCAGCTTCAGCAATCGCCTCATAGTGCTGAGGACAGCCATGATTTCAAAAGCTACATTCACATCTTTGGAGCTACCACAGCTCCTCCATAGACTATACGTAGGCAATTTCTGGTTGAATGACTTGGAAAAATTTCTCTTCCAATAAATAGAGTCAAAGGTGGTTGAAGGATTGTGCTGAGTTTTTGAACCTGGAGAAAAAACGCAATCGGCTGTTTTGTTTTAATCATTCTGATCCTCAAAGACTGAGTCCTTATGTAACTTTTATGAAAAAAAAAAGAAAAATCTATTTGGAAGGTGAAACTTGCACATTCAAGTCCCTAAGATTAACTCATCTAAGCCAATTCACAAATATTCATTGAAGCTCTTACCTAAAGTGGGAGGTAGTACATGCCATTAAAAGGGATGGGACATTTAGACATAAAATCCTGGAGCAGAGGTGGGCATGAGCCTTCTTTTTGAGTTATGTGCTTAAAGGAGATGAGACTGTTTTATGCAGAAGACCAGTAAATAGAAGACCAGCTTTCAACCCTCACCGTTCTCCATGATCTGAAGCGGAAATATAGTGTCTCCCACACTTTAGAAGAAATGTTCTCATCTCTGGTGTAGAGTCAGTCTGAGTTCCATTTTCCTCCTTCCACTAACCTGGACCCCCTTAGTAGTTAATTATTAGAAGTGGAGAAGCTACAAAAAAGAGACTGAGAGATATTTGTCCCACAAATATGAAGGCTAGGATTGTTTTTCTCAAAGGTTATCTTATGAAGAAGCCAATGAAGGAGTAGGACACACGGCAAGATTTAAGTAAAGGTAGGGCAGTCTTCTCTTATTATTGATTGTACCTGTCTAGTGGCATGACAAGAGGAGGAATTTTCTAAAAGAAATGGAGAGGAAGTTGATTTTAAAAAAACAGATGGTTTTCAGATTATTCATGGATATATAGTTACAGGATTTAAAGCAGGGTTAAAAATGCTATGTTTTTTTTCTAAGAGTAGCATAGGCAACTTGGTGGTATATGCAGATGACTCAGAGGGGAAGAAGGATCATCTTCATATTTATTTTCTAACCTACTTCTCACAATGAGTACTAGGATTTCCCTGCTAAGTGGTGAGTTGGAGGATTTTTTATGTAAATCTACAGGTAAATTTGAGATTGACAAGGGAGAACACTTTCCCAGTGCTTCATGTCTCCTTGCATTCTAAGTTTTATTTTGCACAGAAAGGATTTGAAGGATCATTTACAAAAGCAGAACACATAGGGAGAGATGAAAAGCTCTCCGACATAAGAGAAACAAGACTTGGTTTCTCATATTTGTGGTTCCACTGAAAGAACAGGATCAATATCAGGAAAAAAAAATCACTAAATTGTTTTTCACTGGAAATGCCAATCCCCCAAATCAAAACATTTCATGGGAATTTACCAGCTTTCGCTAATCTGCAGAGAAAAAGCTTCCTTGGCTCCAAGATGGAATTTCTGGTCAAAACTACAGAAAAACATTTATCATGCTCACAGAACTTTTCCCATTTGTGGATTCAACAAAAGAGATTGAGAGAGAGCCGCAATAACTGATAAGCTGATGGGGAAGGCACTCATTGAGGGGGTGGAGAGGGACTCATCAAGATGTCTGCTGTATCGCAGCTCTGTGCCCTACCAATAAAGTCACTGGTAGTTTTAGAGCAGTGCATGTCCCCTGTGCTTCTGCACGCTCGCTGGCTTGGGCATGCTCTCACTTTCTCTCCTTTTTAATTAAAAGCTTCTAAACATACCCACTAGAGAAAGGGAAAATCTTGAGAATTGTGAAGCTTAGCAGAAGGGCTGAGAGTTTCCTGCCCAGGTCCGACGCTGAGCCTATCTGCCTCCGCACTGCGTCTCAGGGGCCACCTGCTGACCTCGCTAGCTCTCCACCAGCGCAGAGCTGGGGGTTCCGCACAAAAGCGACACACAACAAGTTCAGGCTGCGTATACCTGTGGGAGGATTCGTCCAGAATTAGAGGTAAGAAAAAGAAGAAAAAAAATCCCCTATAGAACCTGGCAGACTCCTCGTTAGGTAAGGGGTGAACTTTGTGACTACGTGCTAGAAAGAGCAGCATTACCTATTCCCTTTTGAAAAGGAACAAATATATATGCAGACATTTCCACTGCTTTTAAATCAACAAGCCATTATTCAACCCTTTATCTAAAAGTATAGCGTAAAGCTATTAAAATATTATGGATCTAATTTTTGGAATTAAATCTTACCCTTGGAGGAAAATTAAGAACTGGTACTCAAAGGACTAAATGAGTAGTAGCTTTTCAAGCTGTTTATGCCACTTTTTCCTTTCACAGTTACACTTTTAACTGCACATTTCATCAGAAGCAAAAATATATGCAACATTAGCTTGCTGATTTCTTTTCAAAAATAAATAGACATTTTTTCCACATCATTTCCCCCCAAGATGGGCTTGAAAACCATCTCTCAGTCTGACAGTAGGTCTGCTTCTTTACCCCTCTTCCACTGGAATAACAGAAATGCTTTGTGTGCAAATGACATGAAGTTGGCACTTGAGTCCAAGTTCAGGAGTATGTCTCACACCACTGATCGCACTTAAAGCATGTTTTTCTCTTCTCTTTCATTCCACATCTTTTCGATCAGCCTGAGCACAACCCACACAGATTAATATACTGATTTATTTATCTTATCATGTTTAACTTAAAACACATACAGAGCTGGCAGCAGAACAGTCCCACAATCCCACATCATCCACCACAACTTTCTCACAGCCTCCACAAAACTGGATGTCAAACTGCATTCAACTGTTCGCAGGCAGCGAGAGCGGCTCACTCTCAGAGATGAACTAAAGACCTCACCAAGACTCAGCCTCAAGGCAAATGCAGCCCTGGTGTTCTGGGCAAGCCTGGCAGTCCACACAAGAGCAGTGCCAGAAGCACTAGCAAGAATTGTGCTCATGTTTAATAAGGTTTTGGAGAAAGAAAATTGGCACACCTCTCAAAAGCTCTCGAGGGAGGTAAACACAAATGTTTTGGTTAATATCAAATGTTTTGCGGGGAAAAAAAACCACTGCACACAAGCATTATTGTCTCCTAGGTTGGCTTCCCTCTGCTCAAAGCAAATGAATTTTAAATGTACATATTTTACTTGCTGGATGATACCAGTGTGGTCCTGAGGGCTGTGTCCAGAATCTGAGGAGGTATCTTGGCCTTCCTGAATATTTTGTGCTCTCTGAGGTATCATCCTCAAAACCACGCAGACAGGCAAAGTACTCATACACACACCCACATGTACACACAGGCTTTCTGTCTTTTTTGAATTATTGTTTTTGTAATGCATTTGCACATATGGTCCCAAAGGGTAAATGTGCAAAGGTTAAATCTCTAACATGGCAGTATTTACATAGGAAGCAGAGTTATGACAGCACATACATCCCTTCCACTATTGTTCATTATCATCATTTAAATTTGAGGCACTCCTGCTAACACCAGAGGACTATCTTCTGAATTAAAAAAAAAAGGAGTAATTTACAGAGAAACTTCTAAGACACAAAACTAAGAAATATTATCTGATCCATAATATCCAGGAAAACTCATCTTTTTTTTTGCAACCTATTGATTTAACTCATCTAGTATCACATGCTTGAAACAGTTATGGATAACAGGCTAGATCCATGCTCCATTACATGAACATAAATACAAACTAACTGTACTGAAGTTAATGGAGTTGCACTGGATTTGCATTTGTGTGAGCACATACTCTGGCTTTGAGTCCTTTGTGCACAGGCAAGTCACAGAGATTGCCAGAGGACTGTGGGCTTTTATCCACCTCCAATATTATACTGAATTGGAGGAGAATATTTATCTATTTTATGTATATTTAAAAATATATACATACTGCTTTTAGTATATATGCAGAAATAAAATCAATGCAATACTAACCAGATTTTAGGGCATTCTGAGTTGAAGGAGAATAATGAGGCTGTTAGCAAACGACACAATTTCTTTTGGTTGCATAGGTCTATTTTTTCCAACAGGTGGCCCTTTTTCTATTTGCCATCAAACATCTAACTGCCTTAGACAGGCAACTGACAAGCTGCGTGATTTATGCAGTATGGATGCAGGGCCTGATCCAGTTCCCAATGACTTCAGTAAAGCTGGACCAAACCCACAGGAGACATACAGCCAAGAAAATAAATAGAGCTGGTCAAAAAAATTTTAGTGCGACATTTTTCTACTAGAAAACACAGTTTTGCAAAAAATAGAAACATTTCTCCAAAGTGAAACACTGTTTTCAGCTATCTAAATGAACCATTATAGTATTCTCATTTAGTAATAAACAGATTTTGAGCACAGTTAAATTTTCATTTCTTAATCACTATGTTCCATTATATATAAGAATTATATTTAATACATACATTTCAAAGGTTTTGACATTATCAAAATATTTTTCAATGTTTTTATAAATAAAATGATCCAGAATTGTCCAAATGAAAACTTTAGATGCTTCCTCTTTTATTTTATTTTATTAGGAATGATAAGACAATTTGTTCCAAAATGGATTGAAAATGTAACTCAAATTGTGAAAACTTCACAGATGTAAGTTATATTTTTTGATGAGAATTTACATCTTTTGCCTTTTGGGAAACAGGCACCTTTGTAGGGAAGTATTCAGATATTTTACCTGAATGTATTTTTCCAGCTCATTTGTTTTTAGAGAAATGTTTTCTTCTGGAAAAAACAGTATACGCTGTTCAGGCATATGCAACATATTTCTTAATATTACCTTTGAAATCTAATTTTGAAAATTCAATTTTGGAAGATATTATATACATGTTTTAAATAAACTACGAAAGCACAATCGGAATTAAAAAAAGAAAATATTAAAGAGCAATTGAGGAAAGCAGTATTATCCTGGGCCCAAAACCAAACACTGCAAAATTTGTTAAATTTATGAATTTACTTGGAATAAAATCCATTAATAAGTACTCTTTTTAATTTGTATTTGACGTGCACACAGCTCACCATTTACATTAAATTTTATCTGAAAAAGTAATAAAAACATACTAGCATACTTCACTCACTTACTTGGAGCACTGACAAATGACATGAATGAGCAGTAACAAATAAATACACTGCATGTCCAAAGCCATCTTTGCTAGTAGTTTCTCTCACTGCTCCTTTCCTTTATACAGACATATTCTAGAGTTATGTTATACTCACTGATCTTTTTCTGTACTTATGCATGAATAAATGGATGAAAAATAACCTGTACCATTTTTCTTGGAAAGTTATGAATGTATAAAAACAGAATTATAACTAGCCTTCTTAATTACTTCTCTGTTTTCAACAGTTTGCTAAAAAAAGTGTTAATGAATGTATTTTTCAAGCTTAAGAGTCTCACATTTTTCACTTTCAACTTCTGTGCTGTGCTTTTCAGTGCCACACATTTTCAATGATGTTTACTTTGAAAGGAATCAAACACAATGTTTTAATTTTTAGTAAATCTTTCTGATTTCACTTTGTTTGTCAAACTTTGTGCAACTTACCCAGGAGGTATATCTCTGCAGTAGAGACTGTCTCAAGGCTGTGAATAAGTTGTAATCTTCAGAGCTATGATGTATTTGGTGCGCTGCCCACAGTAAATTAACCTCTGCAAAACACACAGTTTCTAAGGCGGCATGTACAGGAGAACAAAGCAACATTTGTTTCCCATGGTTCTCCCCCATCGCATGCTTTTCTTTTTTTTGAACTAAAGCAACTAATCCCCCAAGTTACACTTTGCTATTATACTACAGTGTAGCAGGTAATAAAAACTAACACGCAGAGCTGAGTTTGGGTTAAACACCAGCTAGTGGATGCAAGCGGGTGTAAAGTTATCGGTGAGGAGGGTAAGGCTGTGGCAGGACATGAAGCATCAGTGGAAGAGCGGAAGGTGATGAAGGTTAAACACCCAGAGAGCCCAAGTTAAGCCCTGATAACACGAGAGTCCACAGGAGCTCTGCTATGGGGCTCAGAGGTACAAGGATTGAGGATGCTTCCATGCTTGCGCTCATTTTCTGAAGTTATATTTCAAGACTAGGAGGAGACACAAAGTGTGCCAGAAATCTCATACTTTATATTTAAACAACTTAACTGGTATCTGCTATTGTGCTTAAGATTTTCTGGCGCATTTAAATATTCAAGTCCACTTGTATCACAGACCACAAAGCACAACCATTGCCTGCCCACTACTGACAAATGGAAAAACAAATGGCCATTTCCCGGGAACTCCAGATCCAGCCAAAGCAGAGCAGTTGCTCTATTGTGTTACAGTTTTAAAAAGTTGCTGGAATAAGAGCAAAACCTGTGTCAGTCATGTGCTCCAAAGGCATGACACCGCTGATTCACTGCAGCGAAGAGGAACACTTCAAAATCCTAATTGTATTTCAAGGCATTTTTTCATTAAGTGAACATCTGGGTGGCCTCTTTGCTGTGAATATTGATATTTGGACAGTCTTAAGTGGGAGGTTATCAAACAGAAAAGAAAGCCAGAAATGTTCATGGCCATCAGATGTATAGCTACAAGCTATCAAGAAGGCCTTAATTATAGCAAAATGAGAAAGTGGGTGGCTAATGCAGCCTATTTAGCATAAAACTAAATTCAAGGTCACCTGTATTTCAAGGGATGAAATATACACCAAGCCCCAGCTGATTACAGAAATTAAAAATTCACTGGCTGACCGCCAGCTGTGCGCTCCCTATCCCCACAGATGGGCTTCACCAGGGCGAGCAGAGAACTGTCTTTGGCAGACATTAGGAGCCCATTCACAGAGTGATCTTCTAATGCTGATTTAAAGTCCCAAAACTATCTAATGCCAAGTTTAGGTCAAATAGCTTAGGCCTGGTGATTAACATGTACTTGTAAAGTAAACTGATGCCAAAAGACAAGGGAAAAAAAAAAGCCTTAATGAATCTCAAGGAGTCTTCACCATTTTAAGGGACTAGATAGTCCTGTAACAGGAGGTAACAGTCTTGTACGATAGCATCTGAGAATTTTAAATCTAACAAATTTTGACAGTTTAGTAATTTATATAGCAACTTCATCTTTTCTCAATGTCCTCTAAGTCCTTGAAAATCCTTACAATAGCTGAATTAAAACTGTAATTTAAAATATCACAAAACCCACTTAACACTCAATCTGAGAAGTCTTCCTTCTTTAAATGAATTTTCTCCTGAAGGAACAAGTGTGCACTATATTGACAATTAGCAATCGCTTAAAAAAAAAAAAAAGAAAAAAAAAGTCTTAATGCATCTCTGCCTGGTGAGCTCCCTAGGAGATGAATTATTCAGGTGAGCTTCAGTACTCAATAACAATTTGTATTCGAAATGTTTCCCAAGACCTCGACAGAAGCTAAATGAGTGAACAAAGCATCTGAAAAGGTGGAGGTTAAAGACCTGTCTCCTTAGTTGTTTTAAAAGCATTTACTTCCTATCACAAACTGTGTGTAACACAAGCCTTCACTCAATGAAGTACAGCTGTACAAACAGGGTACAGTAACTGGATCTTGCTTCTTTCCCTCAGTCATTTTTCAGCATTGTGAAAAGTTCAAGGAAGGGAATCTATGATGATTTTTACAGTCTACTTTCTTTCTAGTTAAGCTCAAATGGTTTTCAAAATGAATTACTAAAAAGGCATTTTATTAGCATTCGATTTTCAGTTAAACCACCTTTTACACTACCAAGAATAAGGAATAAGGTAACTGCATATTGGTAAAATGTTAATCTTTCATATGTGCGAGTCAGTTTAAATGATCTATCATTCAAAAGGTGACCATAGGAGTATTAGGGACATAAACAAACAATTCTGACACAAGTAATTTAACTGCTAAAGCTACTTCTGACTTTGCTGTTATGGCTGAGTAAATTTAATCGTGTTCCTTTATCCTATTCTCGCTAACATCAGTCTATGCTAAATTCCTTGATGATAACAGGCAGAGCTGATGATTGGAAATAATTTTCATCCTAAATGTTTATCTGAATAAACAGATCATTGGTAGTATTTATTATAAGTAGAATAACTTCTTGAATGAACTAAGTGTGAAATGGATCATCCAAAGTCCAGTCTCTAACCATTAGCACGCTAAACACACTGCATCCATAACAGCTAAAAGACTTCTCACAAACATAAGAACCAGACCAAGCACTTATCAAGGAGCATGTTTGATTGTTCACTAATTACCAGCAACCGCAGGTGAAAAGGGTTTATAGAAGGGTTAGGTGGTTTCACTCTTTCATTCAAAGTGACCATAACTTGAAGCAAAGCAAGAAAAATTATTTGGATTAGAACGCAATTATAAAAGACTGTCTCACATGTACTTTCTCATATTTAGAATTACATAATGCCACCCTAGAAGACAGAGAGACAGAGACAGAGCTGACACAGTTAAAAAAATCCATGCAGAAACCAGGAAGTATTACTACATTCTGTAGGTCACCTCTCTCTAGTTAACTCTCCAGTAAAGCTACAGGAAGAAAAGTAGGCAATGGGACAAAGCTCTAATGATTTCTGACACAGTTGGTAAATTAAAAATATGTACATAACTGGAATAAACACATGCACAAAATTGCTACTTTTGATTCAAGAGATTGAATATCACAGAATCATAGGATAATTCAGGTTGGAAGGGACCACAGGAGGTCTCTAGTCCAACCTCCTGCTCACAGCAGGATCAGCTATGAGGCTCAAACCAATTGCGTCTTGGAAACCTCCAAGGATGGAGACTGCACACTTCTCTGGGCAGTCTGTTCCAGGGACTAATTGTCCTCACAGTGGGGTAGTTTTTCCTTATATCCATCCTTATATCTTTTGTTTCAATATATGTTTTTTGTGTATCACCAACCCATCATGCACTGCTGCAGAAAGCCTGGCTCCATCTTCTTGATAACTTCCTTGCAGGTGCTGGAAGGCTGCTGTTAAATCCCCCCCCCCCCAAAGCTTTAAATTCTCCAGGCCAGCTCCCTCAGCCTCCCCTTTTCTATGTAATATCACTGGAAGTCATATATTGAATTAACGCTGAACAAACACAAATCTTCATTTTTGCTTAAAATTATTCTTATTAAGATACAAATCTCTCAACTCCTCTGAGCCCACTGACTTTAACAATAGCAGATCTGAGAAAAAATTATGGAGACTTAAAGAACTAACTGAAAACTAGGGCCAGAAGGATGATAAACCCATCCACCATCCTGCAATTCCCGTGCACCACCAATTTCCTTTCCCTTCTCACCTATCGAGATGACACAATTCCAATTCATTCTCTTTTGAAATTACATGATGATTCTTTCAGGATTTATATTGGGTGACAGGCCAAAATATTCATTGACTCATTATTACAATGGTAATAATAATGTATTAAGTAATAATAATCTCCAGTAACAAAACAGAGTTGCTCTAATCTTCCTCTGATCCAAACACCATGCCAATTCTTTAAAAAGAACCTGAGGAAAGCACACCATGCTATGTTATAAGTTGTAAAATTTTACTCAGAGCTATCTGAAAAGCACGAGGATGCAAGAGAACTGGAGATACCACCTGTATCTTCTATTAGAGCTATTTCTCCATCATAGCAGAAGGTGAAGAAGATCACCACAAGGTTTCCTTCCCACTGATTTTCTCCTTTGGGTTTTCCAAAGGGATGGAAGATGAATGATATCACCCTTTCTCCACTTCTTCCCTCCCCCCCAATAATTAATAAATAAATAGGTAACGTTTCGCACACACATATTGGCATGGCAACCAGTGATTCCATTTAGCCTTAATTTTTTCGATATTTCAGATTCATTTTTTGTCATTAATCAAATCCCTTTGAAGGAGACCCAAAGATAGACCTGTGCCATATCTCACTACTTCTCAAGTATTTCCCTTGTGGATGTAGAAATTGGTCATTATAGACAAAAGATTACTCTTTAAGAATACAAGGTGCAGGAAGTTCCAACTGAGTCTTTGTTGTTCTTCACTTTCCTAGCTTTCAGTGATTTCCACAGCCCATCACATTTTAATTAACAACAGGAGAAAATATATTTGCCAAAAAAACTGTAGCCATTACAAGGAGCTATGTCAATGAAAACAACGATTTTTCACAATCTTCCAAACCAATGCAGTGGTAAAGATCTGATAGATTTTAGTTAGTTTAAGAGATTAGATAGATCTTTTAGTTAAAAAGGTGTAATTTGTTTGCACATACCTGGGTTTCCAGATTTAAACGTAAATTAAAAATAAAAAAGCATCCAGATGATTTAGAAATAGTCCCATAAGATGAGAGCCATGTAAAGGCTTGGTTCTCTTTCAGTCAACAGTGACTGTAGTTGAACAAGCAGGTTAAAATTTCCCTTTAGAATCTATTTTAATTAAATAAAAACCAGCTTCAGTTTGACTATGCCTGCCACCTCTTGCAAGATTAGATGAATAAAGTAGTCAGTGATGAACTGAACTATAATTTATCTAGCTACAAACTTAGAATTTAGGAATATTATGTGCACAATGTCACAAAATTACCAGGTAATGAATGAACTTGGCAAAGCTAAGCAAGAAACCTGCCGTGCAAGGTGTGGTCCCTGCTGCCCACAGCATGGCGACTGTTGCCTCCTGGAGCAGCTGTAACCCGCAACGCTTCAGACAGTGTACCGTGTACTGTGTCTGTTTACCCGCTCTAGAAAAGGGCTCACCTCCTGGGTCTACTTTCTTCCAGGCAGGGTAAGTAAAGGAAATCAAGGTGGCCTGGAAGATAAACCTTTCAGCTATTTCTTCTCTATGCAATTTAACCTTCCCTGCAAAGGTAAAAGAGAAAGGAATATATAGTACTTTAACATTTGTAGTAGGGGTTGCATCTGTGATTAACCTTCCTTGTAATACATTATTGGAAATATAAAATAATTTCACCACTCAAGTATTAGCTTCTCTTATGCTCAAAACAACAATTGCCTCATTACCCAACACCTTCCTGCCTAGTTCTAATTGATCTGTACTGCTGACGCTTCTAATATTTGAAGGAGTCTTCTGTTCTCGCGCAGGGTTTTTTGAAGAGTCTCATCCCTGCTGGAGTTTACATTTGCATCGGATGAACAACCAAAAAGAAAGAACATCGCTTAAGTTTTATCATTTGGAGGAACAATTACCATTTTTTTAATGAAAACTGCTTAAAATACTGTGCCTTGGGACATGGAGGGATACCTCTATTAAAATCAAGAAGTTCCCTATGAATCCTCTTCATCTCACATGAAAATAGAAATCTACCTAGACAAATTACTTACCATCTCCCTAACAAAACTAGCTATTACAGGCCACTGCCTTATGCAACTCTCTGGTTTGGTCTGGTGTGTTCTAGGTCCTCCTTTTCTTCCTCTTCCTTCTGATCCAACTTTGCTTTATGTTATTTTGTTAATTGCTGTTGAATGGGAGTTCTAAGATAGCTTATTTGCCAAAAGCCTCCACTTCCTTCCTATAACAAACTTTATTCTTATTACAATATTTATTCTAATAGGACCAGTTACATCCTCAGCTACATTACTGTATGCATAGGGTTCTATGGGTTTAATGAGAACGGGATTAGATCCAAGGAATTTATCTGGAAGACTGTATAATATACCACACACAAAGAAGTGTGCATACAGGGAAATCTACACCCTTTTGTTTTTGTTTTTTAATAAGACACATTTTTCTTACTTTGTGGCCTTGGTTACAGTGAATGTTAGCAGTTTGTATTTTCAGGATTGCCACACATGTAAATCAAAGGACTAGCTGTAAGAAGATCTGTGTCCTAGTCTTGAATAAGTCATTACTCACTGTAGAGCTTCAGACAATTTTCTTAACTTTCCTCTTCTGCACATTCTTATAGGGAAGTACTAATCTGAGTGTGTACCTGACACAGACTAAGTCTGAGCACTTCGAAAGTAGGAGGTCAACTACTGTTCGGTATAACAGCAAAAAGAGACTACATTAGCCTTTGCTTCCAGAGTTCATGCTTCAGGAGGAGAAGTGGAACAACTCAAAACCACCTTTACAACCTCAGCACAACCTAGTCCTCTTCGGTCATTTTGCAACAAAATGTACTGCAATATCCAAGTAACTCCAACGTAGATAATGATAGAGCATGTCACGCAGCACTTCTCAAACTGAAAGCCAGACTACTGGGTGACACTCCATAGCATACAGAGTTGTGATTTAAAAACTTAATTAGGAAACTTCACTAGGCGTTCAGCATCTGATCTTTTTGTGATGCAAGATGTGCTTTTTCTGTGCTTTCTTCAGTACTATCTCTGTTTTTCAGCCCTCTTCTTAAATTACTGTCTGTGGTTAGCAAACTATTCAGTGAGTGGGCTAGCTTATAATCAAGTAGTATATGGTATATTCTCCCATGGCTTACTAGCCAAGATTGGAGCAACCTTCTACAAAACCTGCCTCCAGAATCTGTGCACAAGCCAAAACCTCCTGCTTGATCTGCTGCCATACCAGTTGAAAACACAAAACTGCTCCCACACAAAAAATCCACAATAAGATCTGCAAAACAGAAAATGCAGAATGGTCTAGGGAAACGTGGGAAGAATCAAGAAAAGCCAAAGTATTACACATGCTACCCAGAACAAACAATGGGCCAGATCATATCCCCTTGTAGCAAAAATCCAGGGGACTGCAAATTATACCCAGATACACTTTTGAATCTGTGTATCATGTGGTTAGGAAAGGTACAAAGCTCAACCCACCACAAAATGCTCAGAAATAATGGTCCTCTCAACCCATAGGTGCCCTGTGATATTTCCTGGCATCCTCATAAATATACATCTACGGAAAAGCTACAAAAATCCAAAATGTTCCCCAAGACTCACTGTAGTGCAGGTAGTTCCCTCAGAAGCCCACAGTAGCTAAGATGCCTAAATCAAACTTCCTACAACTTATATCAATGCAGACAAGAGTGAGACTCTAAAGTCAGTTACAGCAGCCCTAACCCATGGCCTGTAAGAAGCTCCTCATATAGCTGCTGGCAATTGAACAGTATCTCTCCACCCACACCATAGAAAACTACAAAGAAATACAGTATACTAGGTAAGGATTCAGAAATTAATTCACTCTGACTTCACTCATACTTTCAATAGAAAATGAATGTGCTTTCCATTACGGGGAAACATATGGAGAAGATGTACAGTCCAAAGCAATTTTAGCTTGTTAATGTTGGATTTGGACACTTCCATAAAGACAAATATAAACACTTCAAAAGATGGAGAAGCATGCAGAAGGAATGAAGTTTTAGTAATGTGTATATATGTCATCTCTGAAAACAGAGGAATATTTGGCAAGTTTTTTCAGTGCACAGCATGTCTCTGGTAAAAATTCTGCCATACTTGGACCAACCTGTTTCTCACACCTTCCTGCAGCCAAACATCCAAGCTCTCTAGTTCCTTGCAGCAACTCTGTAGCTGTCTTAACGTTTTTGTTTGCCTGAGCTCTAGATGATCTCCTGAGCAAAGGTGTGGGACTTTGGATGAGGAACCACTACAATAGCAGCTGTTACACAATTCCTTATCCCTTCCGTTGGTGGAAAAGGCTTCGTTAAGGTAGCCTGTTTTCTGGCTATCACGGCTTTCATAACAGATTCGTTAGGTGTAACAGTGCAAAAGCAGCTTTGATTTGTACCAGAAAATGGATTGGTGCCATGGCAGTTTCAAGGCTAAGTAAATCATAGTTCAAAATCCTGTTTGTGTGCTCAGTCCCAAGCCACGTCAAGTATTTCACAGCCTAAGTCCAATATTTGGCCCCAGTTCTTCAGTTAGCCTTTCTTCAATGAGTGTTCCTACTGGTTATTGCAAAGTTTATCCACCCTACACCTTGCAACCTCTTGATTGAGTGACATGGTATATATTAACTTTTGCAGCTCACTGATGTAGCAATTTTTGCAGCACTTAGGTCTTTCCACACCTTTTTTTACTACAAAGAGGAGCATATGGTTCATTAATTGCACAACCATAAATCATTCTGTTGGTGAAACTAGATTTATATATTAAAGTAAAAACCTGCAACAAATTTCTGCGTAAAGGAGAAGATCCTCAGCACCTGGTGCAAAGTGACTTCTATAGCTATGCCACTTTATACAAGCTGCAGACTTGACTCAAGCTTCTCCAAATGTGGGTGATTACAGCATCGGCAGTCTTTAGTTCTGAGTATTTGCCAACCTGTATAATATAACTTCGTGTTACTGAACACTGATGTCAAACCATGCTATAAATATGTGAAACACATTAACTGTGACCAAATTAGCACTCTGCTCCATAGCTTGATGATAAAGGGAACTGAGACTAAATTAAATAGATTCTTAAAATTAAAAAAAGGTTACTTCAGAGAACCTTCTACTTCTTCAATTCATTTATATATTTTTGAAAAGCCTCTCAGCCACTGAAATGTCAGCTTATGCAATTTGAGAATATATTCATCTTGGAGGATCTTAGAAGGAAACTGCTGGAATGAAATGGGGAAAAAAAAGATCATTCTCTTTTTTTTGTTTTTTTTTTTTTTTTTTCTTGAGAGTTCTCATTCTCTGGTATTCTGGGCTGTCTCTACAAAAGATTGATGTCTGGTGTCACTGTTAGGAAGTGCAAACTGTTCAGCTTCATTGCAATCTATGTCCTCATCCTCTTGCTCTGCAGGATACCACATACTTTGGCAGGCAATATTCAGATGGGAAGCACTTTAATGGCAAGAATGGATGCCAGTGAAACCTTTTCCCACAATGTTCAAAACTCTGAATGTGCATACGTTAAAGCAACATAAAACTGCAGGATATTAGGAAAAAAACAATAACTGATACTAACCCAGCCACATTAATCTTACTTTTTCCCCCTCAAAGCAATATATTTAAGGAATGCTAGGGAAATTTACAAAAAAAACGAGGAAGAAAGAAAAGAAAGACAAACTGGAATGAATTAAAGTCCCCCAAATCAAAGGCACAGAGAGACTTTTTCAAAGGAAATATCCATGGTCCCTTCACGTAACTTTTATTTCATAGGTCAAATTCCTGCATTCATTTATTTGGTTCTTCATATTTCCAAGACAGATATAGTAAGACTTAACACCAATAAGTCAGTGGAGTTACTCTGGTGTGAAAACATGTAAAAGAGGAAATAGTTTTACAAATTTTTCTCCTGCAGAGTGTTTTGGATGATTTATTACGCCAAGTTCCTGTATGCTAGATATGTGGAAATACAGACTAGATTTGCAAAGGAATCCATTGAATTTTAAAGGGATATGGGTATCAGCAAAGCCTTGGGGATATCCAGGACACACCACTTCATTAATCGGCTTTTAACATATTCTAGAAAATTACATTTATGTTCAACTTTGGGCCTACCAGTTTATAGATTTGCAAACTATAGGAAAAGACAGTCAGAACTTTTAGGCAAAGTTTTGTACTCTCGATGACCTGACCCAGAGCTCACTGAATTCAACTGAAAAATGTCCATTAACTTTAACAGATTTTGAAATAAGTTCATTATATACAATGCGATTCAAAGCAGAGGATAGTTAATCCCTTAAACTAGAATTCAGGCATTTACTGAGATGTGCCACCCATGTTAATTTCTGTATTTATTTTGCAAATGTCTCAAAAATTATTTCCAAGAGAAATAAAATGAACAAAACAGTAACAGAGACTGTATGCTTATTTAACAGTGATAGATCCACTGCACTTGGGAGTTATACTGCTTATTTACCCCACATTGCCACACGTTACATTTGGATCAGTGTTGTCAATACTTACGTTTTACTCCCATTCCTAAAAACACACATTTAACCATAGACCACCTGTGTCCACCAAGTAGCTACCAGTCGCTGCACCTTTCATGCAACAAAACAGCTCTGGCCATTACTAGCCATGCTGAAACTTTAATGGCCTTTTACACTTATTACTCTCACAACATCAACATGGAAACCACAGGGACAGATAGATTAGACAAAGAGACCAGCATGCAAGCAACTGCCAAAGCACAGGGCTTCAATTTAAAGGTGAAAAGGAAAGAGGTCATATAAGCTTACTTTGCTACACTACTACGACAAGAAACCACGAAACCACAATTTCGTTGCTCCTGATGACGCCTTTTGAACCGCAACTGTGAATTTGCAGGATTACTTAATATTCTATTTCCTCCTTCCCTAAAATATTCATAAATAATTACCCCCGCACAGAGAGGTTTCCAGTGCAGGCTCTATTTCAACACCTGCCCAAAGTCTGGGGCAGCCAATGCTGGCAACCCCAGGAGCTAACGGAGGAAGCTGGTGGTGCGGGGGAGCAGCAACAGCCCCAGGCTCCCGCGAGGCTAATTCAGACTGATTTGTCGAAGAGCAGCCCTAGTGCTTGCCTCGCAAAGGCACTCCTGCTACATGCTCCGTGGCTTTTGCAGCCACACGTCTCCTGACTGATGTTGCATTTTCTGACTTTAAAGGCCTACAGCTAGCAGCTGGATAATTAGTAGCAGAGCTAACAGAAATGAAGGGATTTCACGCCAGAAAATACCAAGTATGGAAAAGAAAGATTTTCAGCTGATTAAAAGTGAAATTTTAATATATTCCACTGTGAATTCATTAATTTTTATCCTTTATTTGTTTTCTTTCAGCTACAAAATAAGCTGAGATTGAAACTCCAATGCAGGATGTGTCTGTTGTACTTCACACTTTTCGAACGCACAAAAAGAAGCATTAAAGCTACGAAGTGCAAGATACTACCCTGCAGACTTACCTCAACCACTAAAATTGTATACAGGAAACAGGTTTGCCTAAGAAAAATAGGCTCCTCTATTTTATAAAGTGTCATTATTATCTGGCAAGTGTATGGTATTTTATTTTAAACATAAAAATAGAAGTTTTTTGCTGCTTTGAGATCACCAGTTAAAATCCATCACTAGACAAAAGAGCTGCCCCAAAACACGAGTCTGCTGTTGGCCTCTTCAGGGGGATTGTGCCAAAAGTAACTCTACTCTACCAAAAAGAAAAAGAAAAAAAATCCTGTTACTCCACAGCCAGTCTCCTCCCACAGCTACTGCGGGAGGAGAGGGAGACAGCGAATCTTTCTCTTTATCTGCAAAGTGTTGATTTTTTTTTATGGAAAACATGCTTGTAAGTACCAAGTTTTACGGTGTGCTAAGACATATCAAACAGTAAGCATTTATGTATAATTTCATAAGATATTCCTTACGTGCGCCAGTGCCCATTATCTCCAATACCCAGCACAGGAACTCTCAAAGCCTGTAAGTGAAATGACTACCCCATATTCATCCCCGAGCTAACTTCACCTCCTTGGCTAGAAGGCCCCGGCAACGGATGAAGACTTTTTTTTCAGTTTCTCAGCCAAGAGGCACTCGGAGGCCGCTGAAAGGTGGCCCGTAGCCAGAGGGAGGCACAGTGCAACTGCGTCAGCACGCTCTGAGAACATCCTTTGCTAAAACCCCCGGAGGAATCGCTGTGAGCTTACCCTGGGGACTCAAGACCCAGGCAGTCATGAAGGGATAAAATTTATAAAGTGGTGTAGTTTACAACTCCCTGTGCCAGTATCACCAAATCTAGAATAGCGGCTATAGCACAATAGCCTTCTTCATTTCACACAGAAAACCTCTAGGAAAAAAATGAGGTATAAACAAGCAAACTTAATTTATATTTACATTTTGTTAATGAAACACATTAGTACAGTAAATTCATTTCTGTTTATAAAGCACCAGAGGGATATGAAGGTGCACATTATTTTGCAGAAACTGAGCATTAACAACCATTTAAATCCCATTCCTAATTATTTGTCTACTGCCATGGAGAAGCAACATGCCTGATAAAATGAATAGAGAATTAAGAGACAGAAACACATTGATCCCTATCTTAGTTTGCAATTAATTCTGCTTATGGGCAGAACAGTAAGTCACTCTGTGCCTTAGTTTATAGAAGGAAAATATTACTTCCCAGGGCTGTTGTTTACTTCACTCTGCTACTGGCAAAAAGAACTGAAGGTTTGGGACACTACACACTCTCCTTGTTCTCAACTAAAACCACAAGGAAGTAATGTTACCTTGAAAAAAAATGGAAAAGAGAATAATAAATGCCATAGCAGGTGGCTAGGAGACTATAGATACTATAAGTGTCTTTTGTTAAATCTAAAAGCAAAATAACCCCGCATTTTTTGTAATTGGTCAAGGCAATCATATCACCGCGTAGATGTTAACTTAATTCTATTGCACCACTCTTCCAGTCACATCTACGCACCCATTTTTCCTGAAACTAGATTATAAACCCTTAAATTAGGTATTCTTTCTATCTGGTATTTCCTTCTATTGGTTGAGCATCCCAGGCCTACAAAACCCAATCTTATCTAAGACTTTAGGATCTCCTGTGCCATAGGACTGCATAAAGTCTAAATAATCAAAGTTATAAGGAAAGATTTATAAAGGTGTACAAGAGACAGATACATTTGTTTCTGGAATGGGATAGGACCGGTGAAGCAGA
Source organism: Dromaius novaehollandiae (assembly GCF_036370855.1). Taxonomy (NCBI): domain Eukaryota; kingdom Metazoa; phylum Chordata; class Aves; order Casuariiformes; family Dromaiidae; genus Dromaius; species Dromaius novaehollandiae. The sequence continues at coordinate 43,144,178 of NC_088099.1, read as the reverse complement.
GCTCAATGGAAAAGCAGGTGGTTGAGATTATAAACAACCAATCAAACAACCCCAGGCAAGTTGGACCAGATGGCCCCTTTTCTGTTACTGATATTACTTATGTTCCTATTCAGCTGTAAGAAGTTACAAATAGTTTACCTGTTCAGATTTTTCTGACTCAAATTACATAAGATCAATGCTCTCACTTCACCATCACATTAAAAGTTATCATGACACTGTCTGTAGTTGTATTTAATAATTTACAATGCTGCCTACCCACAGGAGAAACTGGTAGGTGTAACAGAAGAAGTCTTGCCTTTTACAGCACAAATTATGGGGCTAACCATATAAAAAGGGAAAGAAAAAGAAAAAAAACTTAATCTAGAGGATTAAGTGCTACTAGTTATAAACAAAATCTAAAGTTAAACCATATTTCCTGCATCAAAAGACAAAATTGTGAAGGAAAGCTAATGGGCATGACTAACCTGCAGTCACACAGATTGCATGACGCATTAATCTACAACTACACTAACCATGTCTAAATCTCTCCTTCTCCCAACATGGGTCACAGTTCAGAGGCTATAAATTTAACTTCAGGAAGGCATTTCACAGGTGCAAGAAGAAATTTAACAGCTCTAAGCTTCCAATTTGCATTAATTTATTTCAAAAGTATACAAGCAATTTTTACATATAAAGTAATGCTTATTTTAACACTCAAACTAAAGTGAGAATGGCTTTTGTACAACAGCAGATCTGTATTACAGTTAACAAAGCAAATCTGTTACTAGTGGAGGGGCACACTCTGGTGCTGTGAAGATCTTAATGATCCAGTGAAAAAGTTAACAAATAATACAGGAGTGACAAGCTTAGCATTGTAACTGGATGCAAGAGCAAGATTTTTACTCCTATCTACCTCTCTTCACTGTAATTTCGTATCATACATTATAATATTTAAGATAGAGTGAACTGTGCCTGTCATACACCTTATGAAAGTTTACAAAATATTATGAATTTATGTGTATTTACATTTAAAATGTCACCTTTGTGGACTGAACTCTGATCATTGTATTTATGCAGCTCTTCAAGCATCCTAAGTACAGCAGCATGAGGCCATGTGTAGAACTGCTAAATCCCAACGTGCATGTATTGGCAACTACAAAAATGCAGACTATCTATACCTAGTCTTCATATATGGAACATAATACTGCCTTCAGCTAATACTCTTCATAGTTATTGAGTGCTACTTCATTTCCTTGCAATTCTTCCACAGGAAGGCTGGAGGAAGAGTTTGAAACTAAAAATATACTACTGCTCCCACTATATGTCATATTTCAGCAATACCTTTATCATATTTCAGTGATATCTTTAACAACATACTTCATACTTTGTCTTCACTTTGTCTTGATTCCGATTCTGCAGAGATACAAGCATTCGTACTGACATGTAGTATAAGTAGCTGGTTAGTTTGTTCACTGTGGAATTGTGAAAATACTATGTATGTTATTGTTTAAACATACCCAACATACTGTGTTGACTGGGCAGTAGAATGACAGGTTGAGTGAGCAAAGCCAAAGCCAAGCTTCAGGTGATGGAGAGAAGGAGACTTTTCCACGGGCATGGAAACAATTGCATGGGCTCTAGTCACATCAGGATGCCACTGCTAGACTATGAAGGACCCCACCCTGGCATGACACAGTGAGCAGGCAAGCAATACCTTGGTTTTCACACCTTTCTCCAGTCTCCCTCATCTGGAAGTTTTCAGGCATCTCTAGAGAGTTTTCTTGTTCGAGTTTATATCTACACCTACTGTTTTGACAAGTCATAGCCTCAGAGATTGGAAGCCTTCAGTACTTTTTACCATTCTGATATTCCAAGGAAAGTCAGGTGGGCAGTTCTGCCTCAGAGCTCTGGTTAATCTGGAGACCTGCTGCATACAGAGGTGTGATTATTCATGTGTTCAAGTGTTTTATTGTATCAGGATCACGGAGATTTAAAAACACTTCTTTTACTTTGCATAGTGTACACTGCTGATAGCCTTTGTATACACAAGAGTAACATTTCTAAACTGACAACTGAAACAACATTTATCCAGGCATTACATCAATTAATGCCTACCTTGGCACTTCAGCACAATAAATTACATATTAAATGCAAAGAACTCAGTTGTAAAAGCTTATTACGCAGCAAAATGCATGCGGTATGCATGCTGAAGTGCAACTTCTGGGCATTTTTCTTGAAGGCCACAGCTATAAGCAGAATGCAGTCATCTGACTAAATATTATGTTAGTGTACTGTATATACCAATGTTCATTTACACAGACTTGATTCTGCCTTTGCATATTTTAATGGAGGTATTTATTCTGGGCTACTTACTCTCCTCCTGTTTTCATGTAGCAGAAGAGAACAGATGCCTCACGTAAACTTGGTCCGAACGTTGGGAGGAAGAGACACAAAAAGTGAAAAGAAAGAAGGGCACAAACAGTATTTTCTATGCTGGCCACTACCATCTTTGCTATGGTTTTCCGCAAGATTGGACTATATGACTCTTCCAGCATACTTGCAAAAGGTATCAATATTCTACTTGAAACTTAGATCAACAGATGAACATTCACAAAATGGTAAGTATATAATAAACACATCTGTCCTAGAATTCTCAAAAGCACTAAATAAATATCATGGTCCTAACATACTGTTTACACTTAATCGACCTCTCTTTTTATCCAGTAGAGAAATCAAGTGAACAGATCAAATCTACTTTGTATCCCATCGTTTCATGAACCTAAACAGGGGCAAAGATCTACTTAAACAAAATCTGTGACAGGGTTTTCTGTGAACGCTGGCATTTTTTTTAACTATTAAAAGATATTTAGACTGTAACGCAATCCAATTTCATGAAAATTGCTTTGAAGCTGTCATTTTAATCCTGTTAACTCAGAAAAAGTTTTCTTCTTTTCATGACTTTAGTCAATATTTCTGCATTCCATCTCATTACTTATGCAGTTTTAAGATAGTTTTAGTATTTTTATCACAATCTTATTTATCACAAAGGTACACAAATTGAGCTCAGAAAGAAAGTTCCACTCACAAGCAGCTTTTCAGACAAGGCATAATCCTGCAAGGTGCTGAGACCTCAACGATGCTTTTGCACAGCAGGCTCTACCAGTCTTATCTCGAGCTGCAGTGCTAGACTAGCACGACAAGAGATAATAAAGCCTGTGAAGCAATGCACCTCTCTGGAAACAATTAACAAACTTTATTAAACTTAACCTCTACGAGGATTTCACACTTTTGGTGTCCTATGGATGTTGGGAGCTTATATATAAATTGTCAACCTCATGACCTGTGGAGTATGCACTTTATGACCTCATGCACCATGAAATTTACAGGTGGGGTGGTTTTCTTGCAGCTGAAGGACTGAACCAAGAATGACAAACTTTTTGCATTAAATTTTCAGATAAATCAAGATGATCACCAACTGTGATAAAGAACCAGGAGATTTTTCCTACTTTTTGTACTATAGAAATTACTTTCAGAAACACAGCACATTAATTTTTCATTTCTGCATAGAAAAATATCCCTGACAGCATCGCTCCCCCCAAAATGTTCTTCTTCATAACTTTTTGTGGTATGTCAAAATATTGGAGGAAGTCATGGCAAGAAAAACTAACCTACTAAATAACCTCCTGTCAAATCAGAAAAGATCAGTGAGATAATTACTTAGAAACACAGCAGCTATGACCTGAATTTTCTGACATTTTTATTCCAACCATTTATCCCAAAGCTGTACAAGTTAATTCTTTGAGTATGAGATGTAAGGTTTTGATCTTCAGGTCTTAACCAGACCTCTGGGATGTCCATGCTACAGCTCCTGGGCCTGCCAGAGCAACTCACTGGCTGCAGCTCATACAGTGCTGCTGATTTTCCCAGATATCTGACAGGAAACTGTATATGTATGAGAAGTTTTTGACAGGAAAGCAGGAGCACATTCATTTGGATGCTGGTTGTGTGTATCTGGTCACAGGATAGCATGTGCATACGCTAATCGTATCTCATGATGGAGTACATGTTCAGCTGGTCTTGTGAGAAGTAGATGCAGGCGAGTCATGTCACAAAGGAGGAGCTGGCCCTGCCCTACCTCAGCAACAACCCCACAGGAAAGGCTGGTCTAAATGAGGCTAGTTGGTAAGGCCCCCAGGTGATGCTTACCGCAGTCAGAGACTGGTCAAAACTACTATCTTATATAACCATCCTGTGCTGACTAGTAAAAGTCTTGACAAGGAAGGGAGTACAACAGCTCTCTGCCCCTCAGAAATTCGCTCTGTCACTCTGAATGGCCTGGCAAGGTGGATTTGCTGCCCCTTTAACCTAGAGGATCAGTACAAAGCCACTACAAATATCTCATGGAAGACAGGCAAGCTATGTACAACACATAAAGAATTAGGTGTGATTTTGAGCTCCTAGCAGAATGGCTCTTTTGAAGTTAAAGAAGTTATACAAATATAAAATCGAGAGAGTTGAGCAAAATGCACATAAGATTTTCAGTCTATAAACATGCTATACTCTACATACTTCTGTATAAGTATGTTGCACTGGCTATATACTACCTAATGATATTTCTTCTGCAGTACAGTCATCCATCAGTTTACAGGTCAAGCTTTTATGCCTTGAATTCTGTCGCCTAATTGTACTTGTAGTGTCCATTGTACTCAAAAATCAGCGAATGACTACGAATATGGATCCTACCCATAGCATGTTTTACTGAGTCATTTTTCAGCACAACTGAACTTTAAAACTTCACACATGCATATAGGGATTTGCCTGTGGCCACTATTTTCAATTAATGAATGAGCCCCAGAACACATTGCACATCTGATGAGAACTCCAGCTGCAACACAGAATTACAATTTATCATAGCCAAGATCTGCTGGGTTCTATTAGGAAATGGTTTTAGAAGTAGGGGAGTGAAGACGTCAAAGGTCACAGCCAAGGGACAGCTCAGAAAGCCTGTTACGATTAAGCAGCCTTACACAACTGTCACAAAAAATGTTTAGCTCAAAATACAACATCTGTGCAACCAACCCTACCATAGCAATAGGGAACACAATGACCAAAAAACCAAGAAAAATGATAATATATTCTCTCATAAAAAGCACTTCCCATAAACAAGCAGAATTTTACAGGGCTTGATGGAGTGAAATGCTGAGATCATATGGGTAGAGCTGCAAGGGGCTAGCAGAAGGGATAATCAAATGCTTTATAAATAAGCATCAAATATGTATTTGCTATGTGTGGCCTCAGTACTGTTGAGGGAGCCATGAAGAAAAGCCTCCAAGAAGAGAGGCTAGGGACGTTATGTAAGAACAAAGAAATCATTAATACTAAAATTCCAGGGAGACTTTAACAGTTATTATATTAAGAACTTCTATGTTATAACTCTGTGGAAACACAGTATGTACTTTTAACTATTTACTTACTAAGTCCAAAATGTCTGCATTTCTTTATAGCTGCTGGAAAGTAATAAAAATTTACTTAAGTATTTAGTGTCTAGAGTCAATATAATGCTAAGGACAATAGATAGTTTCCACAAAAAATACTGTTGACATATTTTAAAATGGAATGTAATATATCTAAATATGGCAATATTTTAAAAATAAGTATTATTTAAGAGTAGGTACATTTATTTTAGTGGGAATTGCTGAGTTAAAAACAAGAAATATGACAGGATCAACTGTCAGTAACACTAATAAGCTCATTAAAAGGGGATACGTTTCAAATCTAAGGTCAAAAATCTTTAATTTACCTCCCACGAAGGTGTTGCAGGTTAGTATATGTATGTTTTAGCTAGATGAGATGACTCAGAGGTGGTAACAATGGTAACTATGGTCTTATCTCTAATTTAAGAATACATTTCCTAGATCTCCGGATCTTACATATATGAAAGATGAAAAATATGCCTGTCTTTGACAGTATTGTTATACCTTTGGCCATAGTTTCTCTCAATAAGTCAATGAAATAATATTTAACACAATATAATAACTTTTCTTTTCTAAAGAAAAGTGGCCATTGCTAGAGTTGTCCACCAGGAGCAAAATTAGTAAAACACAGATAAAATAAAAAGGAAAATCTGATTTTCTCAGGGAATGCCATACCTTTGATAAGTATCAGAAAAAGCTTGCATTATAAACCTGTGTTCAGATGAATGAAGGAGAAGGACAGTGTTTGGATGGGGTTGCCAGCTGGGAAGCCGCAAGCACCTCAGCCACTCCCTGGCTCCCCGTCCAGCAGGGCAGAGCAAGGGGCAGACACATACGGGATGAAAGGGAGCTGGGACTGGGGCTGTGCCCTTCAGAGGCAGCCTGCAGTGAGGGGGGCTCGAAGTCATTGGGAAACTGAAGCAAAAACAAAGAGGCAGACCCTCTCTGCGTAATCACCTGACTTCACAGAATCACAGAATGGTTGAGGTTGGAAGGGACCTCTAGAGATCATCTAGTCCAACTCCCCTGCTCAAGCAGGGTCACCTACAGCACCTTGTCCAGGATTGTGTCCAGACAGCTTCTGAATATCTCCAAGGAAGGAGACTCTCTGGGCAGCCTGTTCCAGTGCTCTGTCACCCTCACAGTAAAGAAGTTTTTCCTCATGTTCAGATGGAACTGCCTGTGTTTCAGTTTGTGCCCGTTGCCTCTCGTCCTGGCACTGGACACCACTGAAAAGAGCCTGTCTCCATCCTCTCCACACCCTCCCTTCAGATACTTACACACATTGATAAGATCCTCCCTCAGTCTTCTCTTCTCCAGGGTGAACAAGACCAGCTCTCTCAGCCTCTCCTCATATGAAAGATGCTCCAGTCCCCTCATCATCTTCGTAGCCCTACGCTGGACTTGCTTCAGGAGCTCCATGTCTCTCTTGTATTGGGGAGCCTAGAACTGGACACAGTTCTCCAGATGTGGCCTCACCAGGGCTGAGTAGAGGGGGAGGATCACCTCCCTCGACCTGCTGGCAATGCTCTTCCTAATGCAACCCAGGATACCATTGGCCTTCTTGGCCACAAGGGCACATTGCTGGCTCATGGTCAGCCTGCAGTCCACCAGGAACCCCAGCACCTTCTCCACAGAGCTGCTCTCCAGCAGGTCAGCCCCCAGCCTGTACTGGTGCATGGGGTTGGTTATTCCTCTATAGGTGCAGGACCCTGCACTTCCCTTTGTTGAACTTCATGAGGTTTCTCTGTGCCCCTCTCTCCAGCCTGTCAAGGTCCCTCTGAATGGCAGCACAGCCCTCTGGTGTATCAGCTACTCCTTCCAGTTTTGTATCATCAGCAAACTTGCTGAGGGTGCACTCTTCTCCCTTCATCCAGGTCACTGATGAATAAGCTGAACAAGACTGGGTCCAGCACTGATCCCTGAGGGATACCACTATCTACAGACCTCCAACTAGACTTTGCGCCACTGATCACAACCCTCTGAGCTCTGCCTTTCAGCCAGTTCTCAATCCACCTCACTGCTCATCTATTGCGTGCTTCCTGAGCTTGCCTATGAGGATGCTGTGGGAGAGTGTCAAAAGCCTTGCTGAAGTCAAGGTAGACCACATCCACTGCTCTCCCCTCCTCTACCCAGGCAATCATCCCATCGTAGAGGGCTTTCAGATTGGTTAAGCATGATTTCCCCCTTGTGAATCCATGCTGACTACTCCTGATCACCTTCTTCACCCAGTCAGGCATTGGTGGCCTTCATTAAGCCACCAAGGTTCAAAGAGGTAAGACAAAGTATGAGAAAAAGGCTATTTCCCATCCATACACACAAACAAGCTTCAGCTATAAGCCTTACTTATGAATCTAAATATCTTTGATTCTCCTGAGCTTGGAATGAATGTGCCGAGTCTTGGCGATTGCAGGGACCCTGCCGGGCAGCTGGGTCCTGCCACACAGCTGCCCAGATGTGCTCACTACACACCACAGCATTAGGGCGTGCAGCATCCCACCATATGTATGATTTTCTTTGGAAAGTTCATGGGGAAGGAAAAGGCCATAGGTTCAAAAGGCTCTTTTGATCTAGATAGACTGGGAACAAAGATCAAGCACACAGAGCAGTCACTAATGTAAATCTGACTCACTTTGCAGGTGTTCCTCACGCACAAGGAACAGAAGAAGGGCTCCATGATTTTCTTCCTATCCACATCTTACTTAACTTACTTTACTAATATCATTGTTAAGCTATTTCCAAAAGTCTGTTCTTTAAGCAGCCTTAACACATGTAGAGGCATCACTTTTCCATAATTAAGCTGTAGATCTAACAGCTGCTTTTATTGCTATTTTAAAAGTCTCACTTTACCATACTCTACTGAACCCAATCTCAATTTTACAGATGAAACTGATGTCCAGATACTGACATACTTAGAGATGCATGGAAAAAGAAATGGGACTTTGTTTTTTGCCTTCCACTTAGATTCTTTTCCCTGACACCATGACTACAGTAAATTAAACTGTACACGGGTGCAGTATTTCTCCAAGTGACTTACAGTCACACTCCACAGTTTCCAAAAAAGAAGCTGTTTGCATAAGTTTCATTCTCACAGCTAATTTCAGTGTTTAATTTCAAGAACAACTCTATCAAAAACATGTATTTTCTTTGTAAAAAATCATTAGACAGAAATGTATTTGTGAAAAAACTCTATGGATTAAAGGTGTTTTGGTATTAAGCTCCTTCCCTTGCCATGGCTAGAAACTGTTGGGGGTTTTTTTGTTTTAAGAATAAGAAAAATTGAGAGGAAACAGATTCTTCTAAAACTAACATACATTAAAATACTTTCATTGTTTAAAGTTAAAATTCAAATCTAGTTTTGTACTCCACATGACCTTGGCTAACTTTATAGGAAAAAAAAATATAGAGATAGATATACATATATATCTTCACATTACAGATTTTGCCTATGTCCAAGAAATCTGATTCTTTGTTAACCACATAAACAACTGTTATAAGTCAATAACAAATCTGTAGGTAACAAACAAAAGCACAATCTTACTATTGAGTTTCACTGACACATCACAAAATAAAACAGCTATCTTGACTTTTTTATAATCCAAAAAAACACAACAACTCACAGCATCACAGTTCTATTGACATTATGAAGCTTAGTATTTAGTGAAGTTCCACAGAAGAAAAATTTGCTATAAAAAGCTAAAATTATGTATTTAACACTTCCAACCTTTTTCCTCATCACAGAAATTGGTACAGAAACTCTGAAATACCCTCAAATGACAATGTCATTTGTTATCTTGAATACTGTGATAGCAACTCAAACTTAAAATTGAGATCAACCAAAAAGGAGGAAGCACTGTTCCTGCTAAAAGATCCATTTTTTAATAATAGTGAGGGACGGTAAACATATGGCTGTATTTCCAAATAAAATATAGTGACAGATTTCGGGTTGTGGTTTTAAGGGTTTTTTTTGTAATTCTGATATCAACCAAAACTGCCAGTGCTAAAGAAAAGATGACCAGATAATATTTCTTTAGTGCATAGGGATCTTGATTGGGGTTTATATTTTCCAAAATCCTCCCCAAAGCGATTGCTCCTAAGTGAGGCAAAATTTTTCTTTCAAGATATTAACAACCCTTAAACGATGAAAATTAATGAAAATTCAGTTGGAGAGACTTGGAATTATCTTTTCCATATAAACTTATCACTCTAAACAATAAGACTGTAATACCAAAATAAAATTAAAAAGATCAATAAAAAAGAGATGGGCCAAATTCTTCAACGTTTGATTTTTACCCATCACCACAGCATAGTCCTCTAAACTACCCGTCTTTAGAGAACAATTCCTAAGAAATTAGGGGTATAGTCCTGAGAAGATGCAAAAACATAAGGACATAAAACATAAAAATCATTTCATTACTCTAAATCAATGAGATTAAGGGGTAACAACAGATTTGGGTTGTGACAATATTTCTTCTGATTTTAGAATATATATGATCCACTCAAGTCGTGTTTTCTAGATTTTTTTTTTGAAATCACAAAATCTAGAAAATTATTATTTAGAAATGTTACTATTGAGACTGAAGATTTTTCGTTGGAATTGAAGAGGATCAAGAGGTGAGGCTTAAGTAAAACTATGGTGACAGCGTGACAGCTGTAGTAAAATTGTGAAATTTAGTAATGCCATACTATTAGAACCTGCTGGCAGAAAAAGTCAGTCATCTATATCACAGCATAATGCTGCTACTACACCAGCAGTCAATTCTGAGCAATGTTGGTCTGAATACATCTTAATGTAAATGGCTCCATACCTGAACTCAAACTCAGGATACATATGTCTAAAAGTGCCTTCGTGAACATTAACAGAAAACTTACCCAAATATTTGATTTAACTAAACAATCAAAACTTTAAAGAGGATTTTTTTTTATGGTTCAGTCACACATTTAGTTGCAGGTACTCTAATGTACACCAACACTATATTACCTGGAATCAGCTGAGTTATACAGGTTAAACCTAGTCGATTTAAAGCAACCTAAGAATGCTATTATCTAAATAATGCTACAATACCAGTAAGTTACATGCCAAAAATAGTATGTTAGGAGTTGCTCTTACAAATCTTCCCATGAAGATTTTGCTCCTCATGCGATTTAAGAAATTCCACTGATTCCATTGGAGTTTCTTTATATTTACATGAGTTGAATAGAACCTAGACACAAAGATGTTCATAATACCTACAACCTGAGAGATCAGCTCTCATAGTTGGTATTAATTTTATGTAATCTAAAGGTAGCTAGTAATGCTGATGCAGCACAAATGACACCAGGGAGGCCAATTCTCCCAAAGAGGTTTTCACGAGAAACATGCAGGCTATAAAGTACTCACCCCTTTACAGAGATGCTAGCAGTTAAAATCGATTGAAAAAGCAACATCCCGTTTCGAGAGTCCAAATAGCCACAGGCCTGATTGGGTTTCCAATCAAATCAATATGCAAGTCTCCTGTTGCTTCCTCTAAGCTGATCTGTGCTACTGAACCTTGTCCTGAGCACGAGGCAGCTGGAGAAGGCATCCTCTTGACTGCACTGACAGGGAAGGTAATTTATGAGCACCAGTTTTGGGGTGCCACACCTCTCTCAAGCAGCTGGCTGGCTCTGTAACACCCCTTCTCTTTGCCCTCTATCCCTGTGTGCGGCACTGAGTTTAAAGCAGCTACCTAAATAATACCGAAAATATCCTGAGGTAAAATTTATTCCCGCCTAGTTGGGAAACTCTGCCCACAAGCCCAGGCTGGAGCCATTTGATGGGAAGGACAAGAGCCACAGTGAGTGCTGAGCCCAATCTCATCAGTTTCTGGGAGAAAACCTTCTATGTCAAATGTAACATGAAAATGGAGTATAGAAAGTAAAATATCTGATTTATGTAGTGCTCTTCATTCAAGTCCTAATTAAGTTTTAAGTAAGCATTTTGCATACTTCCTTTGCCTTTACTTTATGGGATGAAGTTTTGTATTTGGCAATAAACAATTTTTATTCAGATATCATGTGCCATCTTTAGCACATGGTATCCATGGATATATATTTAGATAGAGACAAGTATTGAGACATCCATGATAATCTATTGTATATCATCAGATCCAGGTTTTCGAAATGAAGAACATTCTGTAAATATTACTTTTTTGTTTTGTTTTGTAAGGCAGCTAATTTCTGCCATAGGGGTGTCAAACATTTAGCAGGTACTGAGTCTGTTAGGATTTAGGTTCCTCTTTGTTACTTTCTGGACATTGGGGCATAGAGAAAAAGCACAGTGAAATGCTGAAGCTGGTGGCCTGTCCCCCCTCTGGCACACCATCTGTTCATATTGGGCTGGGAAAGGCAGATCCACTATGGGATTCAGAAGAAGGTGGTCAGTTTGGCTACTTGTCTGCAATACACTGGGAAGCTACACACAGCAAAACTATTAATGGCATTCAACCTAAAAACCAGTGTTAGATCTCTGAAAGAGCACAACTTGCCTGGAAGGAGTGAAGAGGAAACCCGGTGAAAGGGAAACTGTCTCTCTCTCACCACCTTGCCTGCAGTTATAACAACAGATTTATTTAGATACCAAGGGTCAGATTTCAGTACCTTGAAATCAAATTATTTCACATTTGTCATTCATAAGCACCTGACTGATTAGCGATCAGTCATTAGGGCCTCTAAGAGGGCAACGACTTTCATTTTGGCGAAGTTCATTGCGCAGCCAGTACTGACCTTATTAAATCATTTAGCTGCCTCTGTGCAGTCCAGTTGAAAACAAAACAAGGCAAAACAAAGCAAAACAAACTACATCGTCAAGTACAAAAACCAGTGAAATTGTAAGACGTGAAAATCTGGGAACTGAGCTATTGAAAGGAAGTGACAGCCAGCATGATGGAATATATCTAATTTCTTTAGGGTGTGGTTAATGAAGTCAAATTACTTTGTAAAAGATACAGTGTTTGTGACCAAAGGGAGACGTTTTCACCTCAAGTTTTCAGCCTCAGGCAACGAGCAAGTTCCAGTGTGCATTTGATACGCTAATCTTATGTTCAACCACATTTAACAGCCTTCTGGTTAGACAGCATCAATGGCAGCAGGCAGAGAGAAGGGCACAATAGTTCTTCATACTGATCTAATCACTTTGTGGGGGGATTTAAACTCTCACGACAGCCTACTCCTGTTTGGGAGCTATTCCATGAACGATGCTTTCATTGCACACTTCTGAAAGAAGTGTGCAGAACGTATGTTATGCATCCAGCTGCAGTAGTCAGGAATCTCTCAATTTTTTTACTTAACAATTCAAGTAAATTCATCAGCAGTTAATAGAAAGATCAGTCTGTAGTTGTGGAGATCTTACATATAACAATCAATACATAAGATCAAATCTTACGACTCCGTATCTGTCATGTTCACTATGGCTTGGTATTGGTCCATCTCTTCTTTTTACTTTTCTTACATCATGATTATATTTATGGAATCAAACCTTTCAGTTAATACCTCCTCAGTTATTTGGAACTGCACTAGATCTTTGTAGATTTATTGAATCATAACTTCCTGACAAGCTTTTGTTGGCTGATCATAGTGAAAATTTTCTGCTGTTCTGCAGTTTTTGAAAAGGTTTTTTGTTTGATTTCCACCTGCCTACAGCTCTTCCATTTCTTTACTCATGCAGGAGTGAGTACATCTCTGGCAATACTCAAATCTCTGCTTAGCAGTATGGAAACTTGAAAATCAAATCATGATCTTATAACTTGGTGGTTACGACCCCATGGAATTTTTATGTAATTTTTCTATTCATAACTTTAACCATGGAAAATGGAAATTGGATCCATTTTTTTTTTTTTTTAATCTCTTGAATCAGACTCAGTCCATCCTGTAATTAATGTTTATAAGCTGACTTTAGCTATTAAAATAAGTTATTAATAAGTTATTAATAAGCTATCAAAATAAGGGAAGATAAAAAGTTACTGTGCAACTGCAGATTCTCACTGCTTATGTAGTCATGCCTAGAGCATGGCAATGTGAACTCATGTTTAGACAACTGTAATGAACTATGCTTTGTTAATCTGCAAAAAACTACAGATAATCAGGACTTCAGAGAGATCAAGTTTGCAAAGATTTCCACAAGTATGGTAATTCTTACTCTTCTAACTAAAAAGAAGAAAATCATCTGTGAAGTACATTTACTGAGTTCAGTTCAATTATATCAGGGATAGATTAAACTTATCATTTTGTATGCTGCTGATTTTAGCATACGTTGCAAGATATAATCATTTTAGATTTTACTGGCAATGAAAGGTGAAGTATATTGTTTTGACTTTGTTCTTATTTTATTCAGTCCAAGTATTACTACAGAACTTCTGAATTATATGCAGTGGAAGATAAAGCAGAAACATCTGATTCAATACCCCTTTGTGAAGTTTACCCTTTACAATGCTATTCAGAACCAAAAAAGATCATCATGTCCCAGCTGCAATGTACAGATGACTGTTTAAAGGAAGAAGAAAAAAAGACTGGATATATGCACAGGACAACACAGAGTACAGTCAATCCTGATTACAAGCCAGCTGTGTGAGCCTGAGCTCTCATTAGAAGAGTTTTAACTTCCTGGGCTTAAGCGAAAAGTTAGCAAGCATTTTCTTTTTAAGAAAAAAAAATGTAGCTTGATGTAAAGAAAAACAATATGTCCTTATCAGGTTCAGCTTTACTCCTCTCTTCATCAACTGTAAACTTTTTAACTCGCTCCACCATAATTCTTGTTCTGGTGGAGTTTGTAAGTTACACATGCCAGATGTGAGGCAACAGGAAAATCACCACGTGGGGGCTGGCCTTGGAGCTGCATGTGTGTCTGCAGCATTCTTTTCCCACCAGGAACTTTTCCCACATTTATAATAATGAAATTGTGAATAATGAAAAAAAAAAAGTTCCTAAACACAAAGGCCAACATTTTCAAATTATAAACAAGAGTAAAGCATGACTTCTTATGATTCATCCATTAATTTTGGAAACTGGTAACTATAGGTCACACCATCTATTTCAGAACTCAGAGGGAAAAGCTGGCTGATGACTTCTTTTATTAGAAATATTTTGAATCTTTGGAAATTCAGCCAGCAGGAACTTAGGATGCAATGGAGTTCAAAGTTTGTGTGGGTGTATGTTGTAGTGAAGTAAAGAATGGTGATCCAGGCCGCTTTAACTTGCCAGATACAATTTCCTTTCTCAACATTGTTTCTATGGGCTTGCTTAAAAAACTGGAAAATTTTACTTTTTATTTGCCAATTTGGCTATATCTGGAATCCATCAAGCAGTACTACCAAAATTTTGTTTTACATAAGAGAAAAATGGAGACACTGGCTCAATGCTCTCTTTGTTAACCGGAAATACATGTGTGTAAATAATATGAACTCCGTGTATCATGTACACAGACAATAAGAATATATATGTACTATATTGACACATATACAAAATACAAATACATAAACCGAGATCAAGCTCAAGATTTTCAAATGCGATCTGTCTCTAAGTCCACACGTTGGCAAGTAAAAACATCCTATTCCTGAGAAGCTGGAACCGTGCTCCTGTGTTTCCCTAGAAACTATTTGGTGTGGCTGGGAACACCCTGGAAATAGGGTTGGGCGCACCCTGTCCTCCCCAAGCGCTCAGATAACCCGCTGCATACCCAGTGAAGTCTGAGTCGCTTTTTCTTCCTCCTTTCTCAGCTTTTCCTCCATTGGAAAATAGAAAGGCAGTTCATAACGGGGGTCGAGTGGTGAGAAGTCCTCTGAAACTCTGGAAATTGGAAGGGCGCCCTTGGAGGCGGGAAGAGCCCTCTGGGCCCCAAGAGGCCCAGGGCTGCTGTTCCCGGGAAATGCCACACATCATCCAGCCTCTCTCCCTGGAGTCTCTCGGGTCTTTCCAGGCAGGGGGGATCAGGGTGGCAAGTCCTCCCGTGAGGACATGTACGATCCCGGAGATCCACAGGAAAATGGAAGGAGCTGGAATTTTTCAGCCTCGTGGCTCTACAGCTCGTGCAGTACGGAGTGACTCCGCAAAAGCTTGAAAGGTGTTTCAAGGGCTCGAAAAAATAGCTCTGTATTTCTGCTATGGATAAGTAACAGCAGCCTGGAAAAATTAAACACATATTTCTTTTGCTGGGCCTACATATATGGCAAACTGAAATTTCATGTTACCGTGAAGAGAGGACACTTATTTTCAATATAACCTAAACTGACACAGTTCCAGAGATGGCACAGGCCAGCTATCACTTCTTACACAAGTATGTTAACTCGCATAACAATGGCAGCTTTCTTCTCAAATATGGCTTGCTCAAACAGCTTTTTCATTATTTTCTCTAGCCTGCACTAGTTATCTCCTCTAAGGCATCACAGGATTGTGGCTGTCTCCAAAATCCACCAGTCAGCACCAAACAGCATGAATTATTTTATGCCTTTAGCATCGTAGACTACACTGATTTAAGAGCATGCAGAGGCCTAAAACAGGATGCTCACATGTGCCTATCCCAGAGAGTCTATCAGCCCATGAAGAAGCACAATATTCCTCAAGTCTCAGTTTTTGGACTACTCAGAAATAACGAGTATCTGGTTCCAAAACAAAGATTTTTTATTATGTTTGTACAAAGAAAATTTTACTGTTTGTACAAAGAATATTAATTTATGTTGTGTTTTAGAAGAGCTATTGAAGTACGAAATGCAAAGATAAGTGCAGAAGAATGCCTGTGTCCTACGAAATCTGAATTTATTAGGAAAAGAAAAAAGCTTCATATCCCTTTTCAACTTTAAATTAGAAACAAATAGATAAAATAAAATACTCACTTCCCCTCTGAATATCTTTATTTTATGAATTTTTTCAAGCAGCTAATACATACACTACTAACAAAAAGCAGATATATTTATTCTATCCCACTGGGCCACTAGAAATGCATGTTGTAAGTTAATGAGGAGGCTTTTCTCATATGTTATAAGAATGTGTGTTATAACTGTACACATTAGAAATCTAAAGTTAAGCACTTATCAGTGCTTATCTTTTTTTTTTTTTTTTTTTTACTAAAATCTGCTTTTCATATGAAATAAGAGAAGATCCATTTCACTCTTCAATTTTTCACTGAAATAGTGGGAGATAACAGAGAACTGTAATCCAGCTCAGAGCTTCTGGATAAGCTTCCTGAATTCCTCTTCCAGACAAACTACAATTTATAATTGAAGAAGGTTCTTCAGAATTAGATGGAACTGGGTTTTTTTCAAATGTGAAATAATTTCAGCTACTTGCATCTCTTCTGCATCCTGTTTGAGGTTCCTTTGCTGCATTCTGTTCAGCTGAATTGTTCACCAAATGTTTTAAATACAAACTTCCATGCCAACAAACTAATTGCTTCTTCTACTTGGAAAGGTAAAGTAAAAAATAACCTTAAAAATGAAGCATTAAATCAAGTTACTTGTATGCGCTAATGTCTTCCGGGCCCTCACCAGTGGCTATTGCTTCCACTGTCAGAATTCCAATTTAGATGAAACTGCAGTTCAACAGTATGCCTTCTACAGGATTAATGATTTGCTCGTTAGCTGGTACAAGGTGATGTCCTAGGGTATCATGCTTTGTTATTTTATTCTGGTTTTACAAAAACTCCTAAAAAAGTAGTGGACCAGTCTAGAACAGCAGAGCATACTCTGAACCCTTTTTTTCTGATCTTAAGCCAGGACAGAATCGTGACTTGAACGCAGTTTAACACAGCTGATATAGTAAAAGGTAGTTTATCCAAAAGTTTCACATTAATTTACAATATTCAAACATCATCAAAACTGCTAGCACTGTAGCAGCATAGTAAGGATAAGAGAAAATGGCAACACAGTATCAGAGTTGCTATTTATCAATGGAGCTGCTATTCTGAAATCCTCTCTGTTCTTCTCTGGTTAGCAGCCAGGGAATTAAAGCTCCAGTGGCAAATTTTAATGGAGTAATGGCACAGTCACTGAAGTTTTTTTCTGATGAAAAAAAGCAAAACGCCTTCTTCTCAAATGCCAAATAATAAAAATAAATATGAATTATATGGAAAATACTCATGTCCAAAATAAAAGTAAACAAGGTCAGTAATAATATTTTCATAAAATAATTGCAACTATTTTTACTTATTTAGATGTCCTGATTTGCATCCTTTACTCACCAACATCAGGATCTTCCCATAATTGCAGGTCATTTGCAGAAAACCGTCCAAAATCATAAAAAGGCCTCATGCAAAAATTCACATATTCATTAATGAGAAAGAAAGTATTTGGCCTGACTGCACACCTCAATTCTCAAACCACATCAGGTCTACTGGGTTAATATGTGCATCCCTGCTTCTGGCTGCATGCTTCTGCTCACTCACTTACGGTGGCCCTGGTGCTTGTACGGACCTGCAGCGAGGCAGCTTACGGGGGGCATCGGCTCTGGCGTAAGGCCGGTTTTCTGCCAGGAGCTCCCCGAGTCCCTCATCGCGAGGCAGGTGAGCAGCCGTGCGCGGCCGAAGGAAGCCCTGTCCATTTGGGAGAGAACCAGCAATCAGATCAGCTTAGCAATCACTGGAACTGCATCCTGAAAGAAACAGGAAGCAGGAGAAAAACTAGCAAGACATTTGGCTATCGGGGAATCTCCTGTCTCCCCTAGAGCTCCTGGCAACCTTCACCCTCTGTTCCCACCAGCCTCCGGGACCTGCAGCTTCCTCCCTTCAACAAAAATTATCAGCTACACACTTGCCCCTGTTGGCACCTCTCAAAGACCCAAGACAGATTTCCTTCTGACCTCTCTTTTAAAGCCCTGAAAGGAGGTGATTATGTTTCACCTCTGCCATTCACTGGCATTAGCGCTATGCTGTTAAAACAAATGAAAGGAGAGAGCTACCTCTGCAGGCCCGACTATTCACCTGGCAGTGTTGAATAGTTCACATCCGCCACAAATGATGGAAATACAGAGATTTACAAGCAAATCTGCCAAATCGAGCACCATAAGCATTTCTCTCGTACTCCTAAGCATTGGGTTTGCCCTGAGCTGAGCTTTAGGTCCCTCCTGCTTCAGTTTCCATCTGGAGAAACGTGTTTTATTTTTTCTGTGGGAAGGAGACTGGACTTTTGGGAAGAAGTCAGACCCCATGGCAAACCCAATCTAGTAGTTTGCTATAACCAAAGCAGGGACCACTCCTCCCTCTTCTGCCCCACTCTCCTCCCATATATCGACCCTCCACACTCCTGATCAGTTCTGGTTCTCACGACCACACGCAGGAAGACAGTTCAACTTACTGACTCAAAATTTGGCTGGAACTGTAAAACAAGAAAAGTAGGATTGTCATCCTTGGTTGTGTCATCTGCTTAGCTCTCCTTTTAACCCTGGCTTCTCCCAGCACAGACGCCATCTGGGCTCAGTTACACAAACAGTCAGAACAGGCATAAAGTTCAGAGAGTGCACTCAGCCCCTATCAAGCGCTTTAGGAAAGATACGGATGTCCAAAACGGCAGGCACTGTTCTGAGCTTAAGAAAATTATAGAAAACACCAAAAAAGCAGTTTTCAGAGCCTGCCTCCCTCTCGTGCTTTGGCATTTCCCCGCAGTCCTGAGATCTGTACCTTAGGTGCAAGGACGCCCTGACCGTGAAACCAGTACGAGCCAATGCAGCAGACCCAGCTGCTTCACTTAGCCACAGTGACACTGCTGCTGGGCGATCACAGCACTGAAGCACCCCAAGAAATTCTGCAGCAGCAAACAGATCAGCTGGGCATGGTGAAGTTTACTGCACCAGGGCAAGGAGGAGGAAATGAGGGCTACCATGAACACTGCTTAAACATCACTGAGGCAATCTAAGCAACTAGATAGGTCATATGTGAATTATTTTCTCAGTGTTACGTACCATCTGTACAAATCTGCTCAAAAAAATATGTATTTATCAGAAGTGAAATTTAAACAACAAGGTGTTTTTTTGTGAACCTCATCCTTAATTTCATATCAGAATAAAAGAATTGTTTGGCCTTACGAACTTTTTAAGGAAAGGGCAGGCTTACTTTTTCCCCTAATTTTTGTTATTATCTAGCTTCAGAAAAAAAAGGATTTATTATTACAGAAAAATATAACCTTATGAACAACGATGCAGAAAATCATGTAGCTGTAATTAATAATCTAGGATATATTTCTGCCAATTGCTTAATAACTTCTGGATCTTCTGCTAATCTCACATTTTGGCTGATAGGGAAAATTTTCACTAATTTTCTGTGTCCAGTGAACAACTAACGGTGCTTAAAGGATCCTGATTTTCAGAAAACTGGCAGGCACATACAATCTTTTCAACAATTAGTTTAGATTCTGTATAAGACTGCAATTATTATAAAATTGTAATACCTAAATATTAATACAATTATCTACATGAAAAAGGTTGTACTAGTGCTAAAGACTGTGCAAAATTACTGCATACTCTATCAGTATAAGATGGAACTGGCATTCTAAAACAGGCGAGGCAGACCATGTTGGTGATACTATTCTCATTTTGCTATTTTGCTGAAAAATATTGGGGATGCTGGAAGACCTACATTTTGTCCATGCAACAAATTCATTTTTAAACCTGAATGGGCTGTAGCACACTTTCTCTGGGTATTCAAAACCTTCTGCAAAAGGGACAATGCTAAAGACTAAAGTGAATGCATGATACTTAGCTCCAACATCAAATATTTGGCTGACTTCTCCTCCTCTGAAGTAAGGATATCCCAAATTATCCACCTTTATTTCTGGAGATTGGATCTGGTGATTTTCTGAAAATGTTACATAACATCCGGAGAGGTTTATTGTTTTGGAGACTACTTTTCTTATTTTTCTGCAGACTTCACTAGCATCAGATCACTTTACATTGTCAATGCAGTAACATATCAACCCATATCTAGCATGAAAATCAGCAATACTACACTGACTGTAGTAATTCAGAAGTGTCACTGAGAAAAGCATCTAACATGTCTTGGAAGCTAAATGATCCTACTTTGATCTGAGTAGGAAAAATATACTTTAGAAGTGCAGATTCTTATTGTTTGTCACTAGTAACTTTGCATTTTGCCTACATGTACTTAAAGATCAACAATAAAACAGTAGTTAAGTAGGTGCAAAGACCTCTTGAAACTCATCACAGAAGAGCATTAAAGACCTGGTATGAAGGAGAAAGAAAGACAAACAGGATAATGCATAATTTGACTGAAATATCTGGAAAAAAAAAAAAGTTCCACTCTCAGCTCATTTGCTTTCTGTACAATGGGTCAAACTGTTAAAAGTCAGCTTATCTACCTAAAAAAATCTGCATATAGAGAACACATATTACTATATATAATACTCCTTTTTTATTATTATCTAGCTTCAGAAAAAAAGGATTAATTATTACAAAAAATATAATCTTACAAGTAACAATGTAGAAAATCACGTAGCTTTTCCTTTTGCATATTACTATTGGCTCAGAGTCAAGGATTCCTTATGAAGTGCAGTCAACTGCGAGCAGTTAGAAATGTTCCTACAAATTATTCATACATTGAATCAGTGGCAAACAGGGTACCAGAACCCTAGTTTTGTTTTTGGTGGTGTGGGGCCAGGGGGAGAAGGTGATTAACTCACAGCGCTTGTCTGCTGCTTCCCACCAAGGACAGTAAACATGTAAGGACAAGTCTCCTTCCTTTCTAAGATGGAAAAGTGTGTCTTGGAAGGTACTGGGCAAGGTTTAAAGGTTACAATAATGTGTTACTGATACACATCCAGCACCAAAACACACAACGCAAAACCACTGTCTGGGCCTTTCACTGTAAGGAAACGCTGGATATTGTTCATCATTACAAAGTCAAACTGGTCATTTTTGAATGGCATTCATGAATGCAGTCTTTTCTGCCTACTGAGAAAACACCTCTGATGTAGCTGGTATATATACGCCTTGTCTGAGCAGAAGCTTTTTACATATAAACTCAATTTAGGATCAGTAGAACAGGAGACAAAGTCCATGAAATGTTACTTTAAAATGCTTTTACATTTCCTATAGCATAATATTTGATAAAGACAGATTATATAAAAAATTTTGCTTTGTCTGTAAAAATTCTTTCAACAAAACACACAAATGAAAGATGTATTTAAATACATATAATTTTGGTTTTACACTCGTTTTTCCAAGAGGCATTGCAAAAAGAAACTATCTGACTGGGAGGAAATTTTTAACATCATTTGTGAGGTAATGAGATACTCTAGTTGTGAGGGCCACACAAACATTAGCATATGAATCACTGCAAACTCAGATAGGAATTTCCTTCACTAAGGGGTATGAATTCAGCTCTAGCTCTCTGTCTCATTTTCACAGGTGCACACATAGTAGCTCCAATTCATGCAACCGGAAATTCTTTTCAGCAAACAAGGGTACACGTCACACTATTTTTTTCAGATACTAAGAAACAAACAGTATGCCAATATTTGCCAGTAAAGAAGAAAAAGGAACTCTCTCATTTTACAGCATAATCTGAACAACTAACCGAGATGCTTCAGGAAGGAAATTTCACATTGGAATTGCAATTTTTTTTTTTAAATCCAAGATGAGCTGTTGAAAACTCATTAAAATCAATGCAACTCAATAAACTGTCATGTGCTTCTACTTTCGAACACAGTTAAAACTGTAGAAAGCAGCACAAAATCATTTTTTATTGCTTTCTAAACTTGTTCTGGATCAGAAAGTGCAATGCTTACTGCAAGAAATAATGAAAGCAGCTAATAAACCTTACAGAAAAGAGTGGAGTCAAGCACATGCAAGCAATATGCCGACTAGCTGTTGATTTTCTGTCTGCTGACTGACTTCAGATCTTGTCACCAGCAGAGTCAATGTGGGACAAAATCCTATGGAATTTGCTATGCTACTCTGGCCAACTAAAACAACCACTGGATCCTAGGACACTGGACATGTCACGTGCTGTCATCACAGATCACAGTGCTGTTCTCACTTTGATGCCAGCAAAAAAGCCTGCTTTTTATATTAAATGCAGACTCTCCCAAATCAGTTTTAATAAAAAAATTACTTGTGTGCAACAGTATTTAAATTTCCAGCAATTATTCTGATTAAATCAAGATGGTCTCTTTCTTCATTCAACTGTTTATACTGACTACTTAATGGTTAGATAGAAAGCATATCAAAAGCCATTTTATCTTGCATTTGTTATGATTCCTGCTTCCAGCCTAATCACTGTATTGAGCATCTCCAAGACACCTGCTCCTAAAATGCTACGTGGCATATCTGTTTTTTTCTGGACACTCATTGAACTAATGTATCCTTGAAAGCTGATGATGGATGCAATATTTTTGCAGGATTTAAAGAATCAATGTATTTTATAGGCTCAGATGCACAGTATATGCACTCATGTCCACAACTGAAACCAGGGACTGTACATGGAAAAGGAAAAATGGAAAAAGGAAAAAGGAAAAAGGAAAAAGGAAAAAGGAAAAGAACTTTATCTAAAATGTTTTCCTGCTAAATCAATTTACATATTTCAGGGTCTGTGTCAAAATGCATAAACTGTTATTGTCAAAAGCATCTTCGGCTTTTTAAAATGACTGTGACTATGATCTGAGTACTCACCCATGAAGATTTCTGACAAGGAAAGCAGCGTGATTACTTTGCACAATTTGTTAACAGAGGATTCCCTGGTAAGGCCACAGACACTGGGCAAGTGAGAATGTTTGGTAAGTGGAGTTTTCTGTTCAATGCCTTGCTTTGTTTCTTTTTGGCAGAAAGAAATGATTTTTGTTGTTGCAATTACCATGAATTGGAAAACAACTCTTCTCAACCTGGCACTGAGAACTGAACAAGTACACTTCAGTACAATAAAACATGGGGATCCTCTATCCTGGGCACTGAAATACAGAAATACGATGTGATACAGGGAACAGCTGTTACTAGCACACAATTTATTGATTACTCTCCCCATAATATGAAAGTTTTGTAGCTAGCTAAAACAAGAAACCCCTAGTGCATAAGCAACACACATGCCAATATGTAGGATCTTGACCTTCTCTTACTTGCCATAAATTAGCTCAGAGTCCTTCAGGATCATACAGTTGGCAAATTTCAAATTTTATTACAATTGTGAAGTAATTCCATCAATACCCACCAAAAATACAAAGTATCTCCAAATGCATTAATGCACACACCCGTAAAAAGAAAATCATTCATCGTCCCAGTAACAACATGTTCCTAGTGAAATTACTAGCATTTCTGTTTATTTTCCATTAAAAAATCCATCTAAGATCAGAAGTCTTGGTGAATATTATTTATCATGAATATAGACCTTGCATATTTTGCTCCTTACTGACCTATATAAATCCACACACTTGAAACAGTGGATTTTTTCATTTGGTACAGATTGGAAAGCACCTACAATAAGAAATATTGGGCCAAATTCTTTTCCTATCCACACCTTTATGAAATTTGCTATAGAATAGGTGGCCCAGGGCACAATAATAAAATAGTAACAATGACTAGCATAAATAATTCAAACTGCACTTGTGAAATGATGAAGTTCTTTTCCTGATACACTATCTTTCATTTTTAAAATTGCGTTTGCTAAACTGCAGAAGAATGTGACTGGCTAAATTTTTAATGCAGAGAAACTTTCAGTCAAATTACCATTAATTCTTTTCAATTTTGCATGTAATTACACATTGCAATGAAGACCTTAACAGAGAACTGTGTTCCTCATGATGGATAATGTGAATGATAACTCAGTCATACAGAGATAAACCTAGTGTGGCTTTCTTTAGCTATAATATGTGCTGCCTAAAAATTTCCAACATAAACAGTAAAAATTTCCAGAACTCCTGAACAAAAGAATGTGAATATATGTGAATAGAAGGAGATAATACCAGGGCAGGTTTATTGCGGAGGGACGTTAAGTCCACCCGCTATCACTCGCTAGTGTTGTCCTCGTTCTTCCTGTCATCTGGCTGCAGCCGCAAGGGTTGGTACCTCACCCTGCCAACCAGATCAGGCTGTGTCTTCAATTGCGTAGTATTGCCTCTATATTTTGCACTGGTTATCATCTTTTCCATGAGTACTATGGTGTATACGTATTCAATACACTTCGACTGTTCTCATTATGCTTTATTTTCCAATGCTTTCTCCCAGGCTTGATAGAAACACACAAAACCAGGGCTTGCTGATAATTCTGGTTTCTGTAAGGGAATCCTAAGCAGTCTTTTTATAGGATTTTAATTTCTTTTTGATTAAGCCTGTGTGAATTTAAACTCTTAATCAAAGCTCTTGCCAACATTTTACGTAAATTGCAAAGCCAATCAAGACTTGCTCATTTGTTTTCGTTATGTTTCACCTCATGTAAATTTTCCACTTCGGGGAATGATGGTATGCTGAAATGTTAAAATAGCAAATAAAGAAAGGAAAACTTACCCTAGAAATACTACAGCACATAAACTCTACCAACACACATTCTGGTTCTGTCCCAACTCCAAGTGAAAAAACTCGAGAGTCTCCCTATTCACTTCAAATGGCCTGAAAGCTGGCTCTGCATATTGGTCTAAATATTATACTTTCCCTTCTCAGTCCTTCACTCTCTTCTTCTCGTACAAGAAATATGGATACCAGGATAACATAACTAATTTTCAACTGTTTATGTGCAATTGCACAGAGAGATAAAAGAAAAGCCTTAGTTACAGCCCAGAATGAGGGATTATGTCATCTCTAATACCTACTGCAAGGCAAAACCACCCAGCTCCTACTGTAAGGCCAGTTAGCTCAAATGGCAGAAGTCTTGTGATTTTTGGACCTGAAAAGTGTCTATTCCATTTGCAATGTCACCTGTACCCAGCTGGCAAACACCAAGGCCTGTGGCTTCAGTACCAATGGAGTTAGAAAGGCTATCTATACATTCCATGTACATATATCATATTTGAACAGGTGGAGATATTAACCACAAAGAAGGTTTCTCAGTTTCATTTTGGACTCAGAGAGGGGCATGTCATCAGTATGCTCCAAAGAGGCTTCTCCAGTCAAGTCTGGGAAGGTCCTACACTGTAAAGCTTCTGACTGAAATGATTAGCAGACAGTAACACGGGGATGATAAAAAGGTCTCCTGTAGGTGACAGACAGTACATTTTATGAAGTTTTTTTCATCTCAGGACAGCAAAGATGTCGAAAGTCAAAGCAAATCAAACATACATATATTCCGGCCACTACCTTTTTTTTATGATTTCTATTCTAATCACCATCTTTAACTACTACTGTATTGCTGCAAAGAAATGAGAGGTTTCTAAGCTGAGATTTCAATGGCATGGCTTTTAAGTTTTTTAAAAGAATCGGTATGGCTTTAAGATTTTATGCAGAAGACCAGGAGGAATCTAAAATTAAAACTGTTATTAGAAGCAGTTGAAAGCAGGCAGTGAACTGAAGCTGTGCCTTGCAATCTTGGCTATTGTTGTATTATTGCAAAGTCCCATAGGCAGCCCTCACATGTACAGTATAGAGACTTCACATCCTGGCTCTTTTGATTCTTTTGTCTGCCCTCCAACCTGCGCGGCCAGGAACTTTCACTTGAGAAAGATTTATGAAGCCTCCACTAACAGGCTCAGCCCTGTTATATCACCAGAGGGCTGCTTCTTAAAAATAATAACATCTATCCACAGCTCTGTAGGGCGGTCTCTCTTGGCACTCGCATTCTCTGTTTGTCTTAACTACCAGCACACACAAAGCCCTCGGCTTGAGGGAGGGCGTCCAGCAGATCCGCTGGGCACGGTAGCCCGTCTCCTGTTACCTGGCAGACCCATGTCATCGGAGATAACTGATACCTCAAAGAGCTGCACTGGATTTCCAAAGGGTTGTATATCATATCCAGAGGAGTTATACTGCTGTATTTTCAGAAGGATTTGAAAATCTGCAAAGTCTGTAGAAAAGCTGCAAGACAAACTAATAAAAGTATTCTAGAGACTCTGATTACACCAAATTACAGTGCAAGACCCTTTACTTTTATGTACCAGTCACTCATATTTTTGCCCACTTAGGGCAGCTATCTTGCCTGAAAAACTCCTGTCATTTCAAAAAATAGTGAGATTATTTTCTACCATATTAGAAGTTAGGTCTAAGGCTCTTATGATTCTTACAGTGCCAGTGGTTTGGCTATTTACTACATATATCTTCTGGAAGTGGGAGAAAAAAATGACTTTCTTTTCCCCTAGAGTTATCAAATATTAAAAATAGGTGGGAAAAATTATTTTTACAGTCATTTTCCCCGAAGTAGCTCATGCTTAGAAGCTTGAACAAATACTCAGATAATCTGTCCTACTCTGTACATTTCTTAATAACATAAAAAGTTGAATGTGTTCCCATTCCTTCCCTCCTGCTCAAAAAAGTGCTCTTAAATTTATTTTATTTATTAAGATTACATAAAGTGTTTCTTTCACAGTAAGCATTCCTAACAAGCTTAGTCCCCTGGGCTGGGAGGAGAAAGACTCCTTTCATGGATACTCAGCCAAGGGTTCCTGAGAGTTAATACTCCCACTCTTCTTCTTTGAGTGTCAAGGGATTTTTAACATCCGCAAAACAGACAGGAACTTGGTTTTATGCCTTAGGAAAAGAATGGATTTTTTTTCACCACATAATAATCTGCTGTGCAATTACCAATAAAAAAGTAATATTCTCTGCTATAAACTGAACAATGTGCAAGAAGCATTTATTGCTAATGCACTGAAAAAGGCATAAGGAATTTAAATCAATTTTAAAGTGAATATAGAAATCAACAACATCAAAAAGAAATCACGAGCACTATACAACGCAAATTATTTAAATGATAAATAGAAGCTTGTAATATGACAAGGTACTGAGATATCACAGAATAAATTGTTCACTTTTATAAAATACTGATGACTAGTAGATTGCATTCACTGTATCAAGTGCCATAAGGTCTAGATAGGTATAACATGTTCACATAAAAGAAGCATTAGTTTCAATGAGCTCTGTGTGGGAGCATTTCCCTTCACAAATCCAGCTGGAGGACAGGGCCTTTATTAAACTAAAGGCTATCACATCCAAAGGCAAATAAAATAGATAGAAAGAATGAAGATTTTGTGCCTGCCACGTCCACTTACTGTATATGGAAGTTAACCTTCTGGGGGGTTAACCTTTCCTACGTTAGAATTTGCTTCTTTTACTAGTAAGAGAACTGATCAGTGAAACAGTTCATTAGCATGATGAACAATTTTAAGAGAAAGGAAACAAGCTGAATGAACATTGACCCCACCAAAGCTGTTATTTTGCTCAGAGGCAACATTAATAGCGCTTGAATGTTTCATAATAAATTCATCCTGAAAACCAATTAATTGGAAAAGTCTTTCATTCAAAAATATATGCACATGTCGCTGTTGAGTCAGAACCTGGCAGTAGCAAAATAACACTCATGCTGTACAAAACCGTATTTTTTCTCTTTTGAGGCAACAAAAGATTTTTATAAAAAGCATAAATTTTTGAAACATGCTTTCCTTTACAAATAGACCGTTAGCAATTATGCATCTGCCATCATTAATGAAACTATTCCCAGAAAAATAATCATGATTCTATGCGACATAAATTCTGAAAATTGCTTTTAAGTATGTTCTTCTGCTAATGCAAGGCTAAGTTCTTCCATAAGAAGACAAAACAACAGCCAGCCCAATATGCTGCTCTTGTCTGACAGATTAATTCCTGCTCAAAGCAATATGAGATAAAAGCCACCAAGTGCAAAGACTTTCCTAGTTGGCTGGTGACTGCAGATTGGGCATATAAACCTAAGATAACTCAAAACTAGTTATTTTGGATGCTGCAAACCAAGACAGCAAAACGTAACACTGGCTAATACTATTTTGTCAGGTTTTCAAAATGGCCTTAGAGCTTGCAGTGAGCTCCACTGCTAGCAGAACCAGCTTGATTCGGTCTGTCCCCAGAGGTAGCAGTTAATGCTACAAAAGCAATTACTACAGAGCATAGTTATTCTGATAATTTTCTCCAGACTCCCAGAGGAGAGAGCATTCCTTATATTTTTCCATTTAGATGTAAAAAAGAGAGTTAGGTGTTCTCCCTTAAATTCAAGTTCTTTATAAAATATCACAAAGTGATACTCAGGTCAAATGCAGATCTATGAATTTTCCTTTAATGGTTTTATTCACATATTGACTTAGAATTACAGCATAGGGTTCAACCTAATGATTAGAAAATTATACTGATCGTATTTTGACTTACCTCAGTGAGCTGATCTGTCTCTCTAATAGGTTATCATGCCAAAAATTATGTAGAGTTTGGTAGTTCAGAAGAACCATAAGTGTCCAAGGTATCACCTGAAATATCACTGATAATTCACTTTGGGCTAGGGGAATCAGAATACTTGGTTCTGTTTCTAGAACTAGTGACAACCTGATGTCTCCATGTTGAGGATATCACCAACATAATTTTAAAAAATGTTTCATAGTTTATAGCTAAATACAATCAAAATTGCAGTCAATATGACATTAAAATCTAACGCAAGGATATTGTCTACTAAGATCTTTAGGCATATTATGATTATTGAATTATTTTAAATAGCCATTAAATACTTGTACAATTTAGTACTGGTTGCACAAGTTAACATATACACTAAAAATCATGGAGATGCTTTGATGTGTTCAATACAAGCAGGACATAAACTACCAGAATGTGTTTGTCATGCAACAGTTACATGATTTGATTTTAAAGATGTACCTATAGGAAGCAATACATTTTCTGTGTCACCATGGCGGCCTCGTCCCTCAGAGTCTCTAAGGGTTTTTACTTGCCTCAAGTAAACATTTTAAAATAGAAAATACTCTGTATAACTGTAATGTTATGAATATATAAAAATAACCATTCATTAAATGCGCACAGGTTTGAGAACATTTCTTCCTGCAAAGCAATCAATGACTTTTCCACAGTTCCTCCACTATGGCTGGATGTAAAGTATATTAAAAGTCACAGAGCACGAAGGGAAAGGCTCTTCCTTCTAGGTCAGCAGGGAAGTACTAGAGCCTCAACACACCACCTGCAACCTTTGCTCTGACATTTTCCACATGTCGAAAGAGGTTCCAACCCAAACGATCCCCTAATTTTTCAGGTAACAACAGGTATCTTGTCCTCAGTCCTTAACTTGCAACAGTTCACAGTCTCTTGCCCAAAGAAGTAAAGTACAGAACCTTCTTCTTAAGAAAGTCGGTGCTTTCTTTACCAGACCTCTTTCTTTCTCCCCCACAAGGTCAGCTATGCCTAGACTTTTCCCTTAGGTCACCTAATCTTCCCAAGTGATGGGAACTCTGAAGGAGGCAAAACTTTTTAAACATTGTCCCTAGGACTACTGGGGAGCTACTCCACTATGGTCCCAGTGTACCCGGCTTTTGTGTACCCGACACTGTTTTGAACCCTGGCCAACACACACATACTCTGCTAGAATAGAAATGTTTAAATATCAGCATTGTGCATTCACCTCTCAAAATGACACTACTTTCATAGACTTACATACCTTGAGAATTAATTATGATCCTTAAAATTTTTAAATCTAAGTTTTGGTACTTGCTGTTGTGTTGCTTTAAACTGATTACTTGATATTCTCTAGAATGAATACATGATTGAACATTATATAAATTACATGTCAATAAAATTTGGAATTCAACAGCTTAAGTTTTAAAATGTCAATGCCATCAGAATATCCAAGATACTGCAAAATAACCGTTCGCTGTAGTGATGTGTTTGCTGTGTTCTGCCATGGAGTTAATGTTTCCAGCAACCAACTGATGAGTGACTTCTGAGACATTATTCTTCCTTACACTTCTTATGTCACCCATATTCACTAAGCAAGGGCTAAATGAATTCCCCATTCCTTAGTTTCTTCAGCTTCTTAAAGATGAAAAATAATCTTATTTAGTGCACCCTGTATGGAATTTATATGGTTGCAAATCATGTTCTGACAAAGCCTTACCACATCGCTTCAGTCAACTAGAAAATTAAACTTAGTAATTCACTCATTAAATGAAAACAATGAAAATGCTCTCATCTGCGTAAAAACTTCCAGTCCCAAAAGCAATCCATCTTATTTCATTAAAAATGCATCTCTACTTGCCATGACTGTCTCATTTAATTGGAAACCTGAAGTTGGAAAAAAAAACTTTGGTTCTTTACTCGATTGTATTTCCAGAACATGAATGAGGAATGGAGTTCTTTAAGATGTCAGCTGTGTATTTCTACCAGAACATTTGTGATGCTCTGGAAAAATTAACTTAAATCTCAACAGTGAGAGAGTTTTAGAATATTTTTTTCTCAAATCCTAAAACAAATGTATTAACAAGTAATAAAATGGGAGCATTAAACTTTATTGTAGGTTTTTATTTAGAGCTTTCAGCAATAGAGTCTTGAAAGTATGCAGAAGAATAAACCAGCATATTTAAAGTGAATAATACTTACTTCTATTTTATGTGTGAGTACGAATACTAGCACTTAAAACACAGACACCTAATCTGAGAATGCTTCAGTTCATTTTTCAGAGGATTTAAGAATAGAGTCCCCCCCGCCAAGAAAAGCATGAAGTACAGAATGCCATGAGGACACAGAGGTTGAGGACATTTTGAATCTAGAGATTTTACTGTTTCCCTAACAACTTCAATACTAGTCACAGCAGCACATGCCTGTTCAGTGTGAAGTTGCAACTCCCCTCCCCTATATTATGTCTAACTACCTGGAGACTGCCTGTGATGAAGTAGTTTTCAAATTCATCCTACATAGCAATATTCCAATTTTCAAAAAGGTTCTCCTCATTCCTCTCTCCCCTTCAACTTTAAAATATTTTTGTTTCTATATGACTTTATAAAATTGTTTTGCTTTATTCTGATTGTCATAGCCCTATTAAAGATTATAAGGCATTTGGATTGCAACATTGCAGTTATGGGTACCAGTCTGAGGACAGACTCATGCTCCTGTGGGCTCAACAGCCACAATAACATTAATTTTAAAAACATTTTGACTGAAGTATTACTTCATGATTCTTCACCTCTTAAACACTGAGTGACCCTGTTCAAGCCTTACTAATTAAGTGGCATTTTATCTCACATACAAACCAGATCACAGATGGCCAGGTCAGCTGTAGTACTATCAACACAATCTGCTTTGAAAACATAACCCTTAGATTACGATTGTTATGAAATTTTACTACCATGTCACACCACTAGATTTATTTGGCACTTGCAGTCATGACTTGTTGTTCCGGAGGAATTCCTCTATAATTGAGCATTAGCTATTGTACCATTAAAATACAGTGTTTCCGTAAATTTTAAACAGATAACAGCACTTTCTAGCAAGTGTTTTTTTAGATACAACTTTATTACCTAGATACAGAAAGAAATTGGCTAGAAATGGATTTCCTTTTCTAGTTAAAAAAAAAAAAAAGGTTAACAGAAAACATCCTGTCATCAATCCCAAAGGATTATTCTCCATCTACAAAATGAGAGAAGGCCATTTCTTAATTATTTTAAAAACCTACTGTAATAAAAACAGTGATCCTACATATTTTTTTCAAATGCAATCTTTGGTATATTTATTCTATAAGCACTGGTCTTTTTTAAGTATTTTTATCTGTTTCTTTCATTTGTGGATGCTGGTTTTAGGTTCGACATTATTCACAATGGCAATAGTCCAGCATCCTGGTAGAAATATGCAGTGGGCACAGATTTCTCTAGTTCCAGGCCTTACTCATATTTCAGATGAGGAGTGGGCCTGTGCAGTTGGGCTATTATTCTTCCATGAAAACACCAAGAGACTGCGATGAATAGGCTCCTTTCATTATTCTCTAAAGGAAGAGGAAGACTAAAAGGTTCAAGGCGAATTGTGTCCTCACATAAATGTCAGAACAAAGACAGACTCCCTGCAAAAACATTTTCTTTACAGTCTTGGCAAGTCCTACTCTAAGAAATACCGCAGAATTGTGTTCATGATGTCAGACATACTTTAGTGAGTGCAAAGGATTAACGTTTTGTATCTCTCTGCTGATCTGCTCACCACTACGGGAAGCCAAAAAGGCAGATGGTTGCTAGCTTTCTGTAAGATTTCCCTAAGACAGGATATGGAACTGTCACACTTCAGTTCTTAAGTTCAGGATGCTATCTGATCAGAAAGACTGGCAGTTCGACATCTATTGCAAACAACTGTACTTATTAAAACCTTATTTCCATATAAGTACACATATTAAAAGCCATATGAATCTCAAGAGATCATTAAGTGGGCACTGGATTTATTATGATTTTACCCTGTAGACTGATTCAGCCAATGTGTTAAAATTAGTTATAGTATTAACAAATTTAGCTTGCATTAATAGCATTATTTTTAAAGTACTGGATTAAAATGCTTATTTATAATACTGAACCATAATCAATATAACATATGCCACGTGTTATTCTTTTACTGAATGACTTTTTTAATGGTCATCATACCATAAATACAATGTATCAACCTAATAGGCTATATAGAATTCATAGAATTAATCCACAGTTATGGATAAAACAAATTCAGAAGAACAGGAATTCAATTTTGACTCTTTACGAAAACTCCAGATCTCAAAATAACTAACAACTATAGCCTGAATCAAAAGCTAACATAGTGGCCAGCTACTTAATTTTAAAATGTTTGAAAGTATTGCAAACACAAGTTTAAAAATAAATAACTTAGTACTGAGAAATCTGGCAAATCAAGAGTTAAGTTCATGACTTGCCTGAAGAATAACATCAGGCTTAAAATTAAGGTTGCTGTGGCTAGTGTAAGGGAATAATTAGTGTACAGTAGGGCTACACTGTGGTTCATTTTGACCTTGTTAACGTTTCACATTCAAAGCAGCTGCCAATATAGCATGTACCTGAGTCAGACTTATGGACTGCAATAGTTTGGCTTCAATTAACATTCCAAAGTTTTCTTTAGAGTAAATCACAGATAGAGCAAATTTCTTCCTGAACTAAATATTATTCCCTGCATTTGGATTTAAATTGACAATACTTAGTAGCTACTCCTGTTTTCTATTTCTTTTGGCAGAGTTTAATTCTGACTTTATTGTATTACTTCTGAACCACGCAGTGTACATTTTCTACAACCATACAGGTTATAGAAACAATTTCTACTAAAGCTAGGAATGATCCTGTAATCCTTTGACATTTAGGGACAAATATGCAT
Source organism: Dromaius novaehollandiae (assembly GCF_036370855.1). Lineage (NCBI taxonomy): Eukaryota > Metazoa > Chordata > Aves > Casuariiformes > Dromaiidae > Dromaius > Dromaius novaehollandiae. The sequence continues at coordinate 43,110,489 of NC_088099.1, read as the reverse complement.
CTCTCCACTGAGTCAATATCTGGCAAACAGAACTTTCCTGTATCAGTTTCTGAAGTAACATAGAATACGAACTTTTACTGTTTTTCTATAATAAATCAATTTGATTAAGTCATTTTCAGTTTGACTTCACCTCAGATACTCTGTGACCAAATTAGCTCTGACAAACTAATAAAGATTCGGTCAATGTTTGGATGAGACACCTTTAAGGAAATCTAGCTTGCAAGAAGGAAATTTAACAGCTGCTTCTGGAGGAAGCATCTTTATCACTGAGTCAGAGAGGAACCAACTGCTTAGCATAACTTTAAAGGCAGCTCTGCTGTCACAGGCATCATCATTCAGTTGATGTGTAAAAACCATTTATAAATATTAACAATCATCTGGCATTTTTCAAAAGAACAGGAAAGTTAATCCTGTTTCCTGACTGAGTTCTGCCTTGCATAATTACATTCTGACTACCTAAGTTTCCCTGCAATTTCAGTTAATTACAGTATTATTCTTACTTCCTGTCCTAAAGTTATTTGTGTAGTAACTATATCCTACTAAAGTGGAAGATGAAGTAAGCTCTGTGAATTATTTTGATTAATGTGTAAAATGTTGTGCTATCCTCTCATACGAAAGATACTACATATTGGATATTATTCCCACCTAAAAAATGTGTGAACCTTTTCAGCAATTATATTAACGCTCAGTAGCACACTTCTCAAGGGATGCTTGCGTTACTTCACTGTTACATACGAAGCTACACATAACTAACAAACATTAATACAGCTATTTGTTGAACATAAGCAGATGAAAAATGTTAGATATCTTTAAAGGGTTGTTCTTGTGCAAATCCTATGTAAAAACATACCCCTCTAGCACTTGCAAATGCCTTTTCCCTTGAAACAGAGTAGAGGGCAGTTTTACCCAACTCTCCCAGTAAAAGCTAGTGGTGCCAGTTCTACAGATTGAAAAATCATTTGACAATTGTAAGACATTGAAGCGTAACTACTTGGGAGGTGACCAGAGTGTTTTCAGTGCACTGGGGAGGGCTGCCCAAATCACGTGGTGAGATTTCATCTTAGCTACAGACAAAAATACAGGATTTCTTAGTGCCTCCTATAAAAAAAGTCCCTTGCTTCATCACTTTTGGTGCAAATCCTCACTTTGTAATTAATGGCAAAGCTTCTACTGGCTTATATGGGACAGGACTTTATCCCTAAACTTTGTTATGTGGTAGCCATAAATCTATCCGTCATAAATTTCCTCCCTTTACCCTGGCCTCAGACCGTTCCTTCTAATCTCGCCCTGAACCTCCCTCCCATCCCACATTCCTACGTACCGCCCACAACGCCTACTGCTTTCCATCACATTCCTCTGCCCCGTGCAGCCCTCCCCATGCTCTCCTCCACAGCCCCCACTGCTCCCATATTCCACCCGAACACCCACGTCCACGGCTTTTTCCTACCCAAACACACCCCGCTGCGCCTGCCTCAGTCGTCTCCTCTGTACAGTTATTGTTGTGATACCTGGAATTTCTCTCAATGCTTCAACTGCTGTAATCTAAACCGTTTACATTTTTATCGTAAGTACAATTTCCATCCTCCTAGCTTCCGAAAAACAAAGTGAATGTGTCCTACAGGCAAAGAAATCAAAGGCAAAGAAAAACAATTTCAGATTTCAAAATCCTCACTGCAAATATCGCACCGTGATTGAGACACATGACAACATCCCAAGAGCTGGCAACACTCTGATACACTCAACGCTCTGATAAGCCACCGGGATGTGCTTGAAAAACAACTACTTTTAATGGCAGATCTGAATAACATAAGTTTTGCCACTCCCGTGCTCTCCACCGTCCCCTGCCTCCCACCCGCGGAAGGAAAGAGCACAGCGAGTGGGAAGAGCGAGCGAGCAGCAGGGTCAGCACCCTCCTACCGGTGCAGCCACTCTGCGACGGCCACTACAGCAAAGGCCAGAGGAAGACTTTTAGCCTTCCTCTTATTCAACCTTTAACTGAAAGAGATTTTCCCAGGGCCTGGCAACCTATCCTCACCTTCTCCTCGTGGGGAGCAGCAGCTGCCTCGGCAGCAGGGACGAACTCCCAGAAGCTCCACAGGAGGATTGTACCACTCCTAAAATCACTTCTTTGTGGTTCTTCTTTCACCCCTCTTCCTTGCCCCTCTTCTTAACTATTTCCCTTCCCTCTCTGTATTCAAAGACTTGTGACAGCAAGTACTGCGTCTGGTGATACCTTCACGGTTTCTTTATACCTCTTCTCTTCTTCCTTTACCTTGGGCGCGTGACACCTCACAGCAGTTAGGAGGACTGCGCTGAAGCAGAAGCAAGTGTGCTTGCGACGGCACCCTGAGGAGCTTATTTGTTCTCATGCACAACTGGGAAGAAAGGAGGGAGCTGGTGAAGCACTTTTGGGCAGGATGGCCTGTGCCTTTGAGGCATGCACTTCTGGAATTTCTTATTTTATTTAATTTTTTCTTATTTTATTTTTTCTAAGGAGGAAGAGACTGGACTTCTGCAATTAGAAGTTTAGTATGTTTTCTAACATGTCCACCCTGACAGAATGGGAATACACATACACACGAAAAAAAACCCTACATAAACACAACAAACAAACGAAAAAACCCTTGAAGGCTGTTTCCAGTTAAGATTACAGGCCATGCCAGTTAAGGGAGTTTGCAGCGCTGGAACATGCTGCAGAACTGCCTGTCCAGGACAAGGCTCAACCCATGGTGTGTTTAAAAGTTAAAAAAAGTTCCACTTTCAACATGCTTGTTTTGGAGCTTCTCAAGGAGTGGGGAGTTAATAGAAATGAGTTCATCACCTCTCATGCTCTGCGGCTTCCTATCCAGGCTCCAGCCCTGGCCCATCTCTCTGGGGCCCTGCAGGCCATGGGAGCTCTTTAGCCCTAGGAGGCAGAAAAAGATCTGGCCAGGAACAACAGCTATGCGCTGGAAGGGGCCTCCTCCACTTCCCTGCTGGCCTGGTGGCAAGACCCTCTTATCCCTAATCAGCAGTGGAAAATCCCTTCCACATTAAGTGCAATTATAGGCGAAAATTGACTGCCAATTTTTGAAAATCTGTCCCTTTAAGTTTTAAGGGAGCTGGTTTCCTTTTCAATTTTTAAATATATCTCACTCATATGGGAATTACACACAATCAAATCCAATATTTTTCCTACTGCCTAGCAGCTAAGTTATTTACTTGACTTTAACAAGACTTTTCTCCCCCCTTCCCAAGTTTGAGAGCAAGCACAAGCTGAGATGAGCTGTGCTGCTGTATAAGCAAGGAGCCGCTTCCAACAATTTTTTTGAAAAGAAGCAGATCTGTATGTTAGGTGGGAAAGGGAGAGACTCAGCGTAGGCGGGTAAAAGAGGGGAAAAAGTCAAGGTTTAAATTTTTGTTGTTGTAAATAAGTGGCTTGAAACATGGGAACAGAAAATAGGAAACTTTCAAAGACTTGACACACCTATTTCCTATGGCTGGAAAATTAAGACAGTTCCATAAGCTGTATCTCCCCTAAATTAAAAACAATGCACAAAGGGTGTTAAGTTAGCCTTACAGACATAATGGCCATTAAAAAAAGAAAACAACATTTGTATGCTGTGCAAATTTGTAAGTGCAACCTGCATCTGTTCTTAAGATGCTAGATTGAAGGCAAAACAGAAAAGTTTTACTTTGAAACCCCCTTTTTTCAGAATTGTACAGATAAAAAGTCTGCATGTTTACTATTTACAACTTCCTTTTCAGAAGACACAGGTAGAGCATTCATGCCTTCCAAAAATGTAACCTTATACATCTGGCCAGAAAACATCTGGATATTTATCTTCACTCATCATTTCCTTCAGTAAGTCCAAAAACTGTCAGTTATTTCAGCTGAGATTCAACCCAAGGGAGTACAAAAAAAGTTACATCCTTCTTTTGTCCAGGTTTTATAAACTGCTTTTTACCTTCTTCCCTGGGATATCAGTAAGTATAAAAATAAGCAGTCTGGATTCCTTTGACTGTGGCTTTTAGTCTGTGAATCTGTACTTCTGTAGCCACAGGGAGCATACATATGCAATTGTATTTATTACATGGTCATAGCTGCAATGCATGCAAAATCTCCTACATCCTAAAACAGGCTTTTTATTTTAAGTGTCATATACTTTGCAAAAAATAGAGTAAAATTGAGAAGAAACTACTCAAATCTTAGGTAAGAATATAGCTTAATTTGTGAATAGATTAAATAGCAAATCTCATGCCAATGAAAAGTCAAGATTTAGGATAATCACAAAACAAGAAATATTAATTCACTAATAAAAACCATGAACTTGTCTTGTATAAATGTTATAAATGAGGAATGGTCTTCTGACAGAAACAGTGGTCTGAATTTTTTCCTTGCTCTGCCACTGCTCTAGGAAAGTCTCATCTGCCTATGCCTTTCTTCCCCATCTTACACAAGGGCATAATGATACTCATCTCCTTTGCAAAACATTTTGCAGTTTAATCATGGAAAAAACCCCACTATATGATAGTCAAATGTTATTACCAAATACAAATATTTAGCAAAGGAAAATGTTGGCCACTCATTTCACAACTCATCTTTCAATTATGAGTTTTGTTTTTCTTACTATTCACTAATTTAAAGTTGTTGCTCACTTCAAGTTTCCCAAAACACCAAATTATCAGGTTAAAATTGCTTCCCAAAATCTTTTGGACAAGAAATAAAGAATTCAGACTATGCAATGAGTTTTTTGAAGTCTGTTTTTTATTTGTGGTTGCTCTCACTTTTTGTTTGTTATTTTTCTGAACCATGTTCATGCATTCCAACTTAATTTTGCTTGGAGAAGTAGAAGTGCTTTTAAAAGATTCTGAGAAGTTAACTTAAAATTATCATCATATTTAAACATAAAAGAGCAAAAAGAAGTATTACAGCTTCCTAAAATTCTACCATTGAAAGTGAACTTCTGTAAGTTAATATGAATGTGTCCGCTATTGGCACTTTGCACACTGGCCTTTACCCCATAGGAATGTTGCAAATCATTCAAAACTCAGATTCAGGTGCCCATGATACATGGGAAGCTGTTAATGATATAACAAGGTTATACTTAATTGTGCATTTGTCCATAACACAGTGTTTTAGATTTATATTTCAATTTTAAACCAACAAATAAAATATGTATGTTTCAACATCAACACAACATTTGTACTGATAATTTAAAAGTTTTCACTTTAGGATGAGTGGATAAAAGAGATGAGGAAAACAGCAAAGCTTCAAATGGAGAGAAAGACTTGATAGTTGCCTTTGACAGGTTTGCTTGTTCCTGCTTGATATCACTCCTAGTCAACAAACAATTCAGAAACAGAGGCAGCTGTGGGGTTTTTTGTTTTTGTTTTAAACCATAAAGCATTTTTCAGTCAAAAGCATATTAACCTAGAAGACAATTCTGGCTGAAAAATTCCTTTTATTGTTATTTCTGTAACACACCATCAGTTACATTATTGAAAAAACATAGTATTTTATTTTTATGACTACAAAATATTTAGGATCTCAGCATCTGTGTGTGTTAATAGTGACTATAATTTAAAAGAAAATAAAAGAAAACATAAAAGCATATCAAATATATGATGCACATATGAAGTGTATACTTTCCTTAGACAACTGTGCTGTAAAATCAAAAATAATCAAACTTTTTTTCTGTCTCAGTTTAACAGGCCAGTTTCACAGCCATAGTGTTATTTCAATCTGAGACTCTGCATCCCTTTTTGTACTTACAATAGTTTGCCATTACTGAACCTACAACTGTAAAATGGAGGACTACAATGATATCTGTGATATACATTCACGCAGGAGAAAAGAATTCTCCTTATTTTATTAAAGCTAAAAGTGACAAGGAAAAATCTCACCTTTATCCTTACAAGCTCAGGTTGCTACGGTGTCTTAAATAACGTTCCCTCCACTGTATTGATAATCTGCCAAATCACTGCCACTTACATTTCTATAGGGGCAGTGCTGAACACAATGGTGTTTTATCAGAAAAGAAGTTTGTTAGAGTTTCTGGAAAGTTAAAAAGCTAGCTAGAATCACAAGTGAGTGAGACCTCAGTCATGCCTCCAGGACCCTACAAAACCTTGTTTTTTCCCACACGTGCTTACCAATATCATTTATTTATTCATGATTTTTGGTTGCCAGAATAGAAACAGATTCTCAGAATAGCTCAGTTCCCATTTAGTCATCAAAATAAGTAGCCCAGAGCTCAACATACAGTGTTCAAAACCTAGTGCTTTGCAAAATCTAACCATGAATGCCACAGTAACAGTTGAGTGATTCTTACCTCAGGCATCAGTCCCTCATACAGCTTTATATATGAGAACACTGTCTAATCTTCTTGAAACAGGATGTTTATGTTCTATTTACAGTATGGCTTGACTGTTAAGATTAAACAAGTAATTCTACTTTAAAAATATTTAACTTTGATGAATTTATTTAGCTTTGACAATTATTGATCCTTGAAAAAAATCTGTTGAGAATTATTATAGGTTATTTAAATACCCTTGGAGCCATAAAGTGATCCCAGAAAATGATTTAATGATAACTTTAGCTACTAAAAAGAGAAAAAAGTAAAAAAAGCCATTTTTATTCAGTTACATCTTCCAACAGCATACTCTCAATTTAGATAGAGAGTGATGTGGAAAGATTGCCATTCCTGTACTCAAAAAGCATTTCTGGCAGTTTAAATACTTTAGTTAAGGCAATAAATATGCACTGAAGAAAACATACATGTAAAGAACATTGTCTAGATACAATAATGTTTTGTCTGCTCCAAACACATTTTAAATGTTAATTGACAATCTTGAAATGTATAATAAAGTATTTTAAATGGTAATGGCCTCACTAGATTTTTAGCAAGCGAGGAAAACTATTACAGACATCCAGCTTCTAGAAATCTGAGTAATATCCTGAAAGGAACAGCTTGCTGTTTGGGGGCTGGGGTGGAATGCACTTTTAGTCTGTTCCAAAAGGTCACTTTAGATTTCTTATTCATAGTAAAAAAACAACACCCTTTTCAGATTTGCAAATAATCATGAGCCTATTCTTTGTAAGGAGTGCACATCAGTCAGTAAAACTGAGGGTGCAATTAGCACTGGGCTAACTGTTTTTGTATTTTTTTTTTTTTAGCTAATTCTGAAATGATATAGGACAAACTGTACACACGTGGAAATATTTCAGTCAGTCACGTAAGCTCATACCAAAAAACATCACAAAACTTCTCTCTATACATACATACACATAATACATGTGCATGGATGGATACCCACTGGAAAACAGTACTTCAATTGCAAGAAATTTTGCATGAAAAGCACGTGTCATTGAAAGAAATGGAAACAACAATATTTCCAATAGTGCCAGAGTTCACTCTCATCTCATCAATCTCATTAGTATTATCCCAGAAAATATCTAACTTGTGAATATGCCTTTGGTCCTACATTCCAGAAATGGTAGCTTTTGGTAACATCCCACTAAAAACCAGAAACATCTGCCCAAGCAGGCCAGAGCTGGCCATGTCCCCAGATGGAGCGCGGGGTCCAAGCATCTGCGCCCGGCTCCCCAGCTGCAGGACCACACACGAGCCCTGAGAGCCACCTTACCTTTCCCCATACACAGACCGGGAAGAGCAACAAATGCTCACTGCACAGGGGTGCCCCAAAGCTAAAATCTGCACAGTTTGAAATGCATTTTAAAGGAAATTTCAAAAGAGCCTCTTGAAATTGCACAGTGCTAGAGGTCTCCATACTGCCTGTAAGCTAAAGTGCTGCTTCAGAGCAGGGAAGCTAAGAGGCAGTATTCTGTCATTTCTTTCTCCATGCTAAAACTATACAGACTGACAAACATAGCAATAATGACCAGGCAATTTTTACTACCACAGCAGGAGAAAAAACTCTTTTTTTTTGTAACAGAAAAAGCTCAAGCATCTCAATAGGCCATCTGTTTTAACAATGCCTTTTATTTCGCTAGGCCTCTGCTTCTACTTTAAATCTTAGTGACAAAAAATTGGTACCACTGCTGCTGTTTGATGAGTTATATGATGTGTGCTTTTACTCCAAATCTAATTCCTTACAATCATATTTTCATATCACAAATTAAAACCTGTTGTTACATTAGGTCTCTCTTATTGCCGATTGGTAAAACACGGAAGGGACATAAAAATGAACCTTCCCACCCTGGGAACCTCGCTCCAGCCCAGGACGAAGACCTCTAGCAAGATACTGTTCCAAGCTGGCTCCCAGTCACTGATGGCTGCATCAGAAACAGAGAGCTAGCATCTCCAAAGTCACAGGAACTGGTTTAGGAAAGAACTGCATTCAAAATGAGGCCTGGATCAAGGGATTTGAGTGCATTTTGTTCAGGAAATAGATATTATTGGGTGTTTTTACATCTGTCTAATTTGGTAAGAAGCCTTTAGCAGAAATAAGTAACATGGTTTAAAATTAGATCAAGGGAAACAAGACTATATATTCTCAGGTGTGTTTTTACTTATTTTGGAAACATACACATTTCTAGCACAAAATACATATTGAAAGACTGAGACAGAAACAAAAAAGGAAGAAGGAAGAAAGCTGTAGCAGGGCTATCTTTCCTTGAACAATTAGCTAAAATTCCAAACATATAGTCTCTCTCTCCAACTCATAAAATCACCTCTTTGAAAGGTGGTCTGATGATAAACCATCTGCACAATATTTGAGAAGCCAAATAGTATGTTAGAACCATTTCAAATCCTAAAAATAACATCTCCAAACTATTCTAAAATAACTCCTTTCCCATACTCACTAACTCACTAAAAGGTTCATTTCTAGACCTGGATAATTCACATTTTACTCCATGTTCTGCAATACCTTAAGAAATAGAACTGTTATGCACCATTTCATTGGTTTTCAACAACATACTTGGAAAAGTATGTCAAATGAACTGTTTCTCTGCACAGTGAGTTAGATGCTTTCATACTCATGTCTCCACTCTGAGAACAAAGAGGGGATTTTTTTCCTTTTAAAACACACATGCACAGACAGGCAGCACTAGCCAAGGTTATGAATGTGTGAAGTCAGACTTTTTGAATGGTCAACCCACACTAATTTATAGTAAACTTTCTTCTCTTTCTTCTCTTTTTCATTCTATAAGATACTGTTTTTAAGTTGCTCATGCTCAATGACACCTCCATCAGGCTAGTTTACTAGTCAAGAGCATGAACATAATCACAACAGCCATGTGCACAACATATTAGTGTCCTCATTACAACCACTCATGTAACGTACACACTGTGTAAACTTCCTAGGGATGCCAGAAGAAACAATTTAACAAATGATGTTTTGAATTCATTTCAAGCTTCAGAAAGTTTAGGTTTTACTACCTTAAAGAAAAGTTTAGATGAAAAAGAACAGACATTTCCCCCATGGTTTTAAAAATTTAAGGCTATTTATTTTACATTTTCTGATACTTTATCGTAAAAGCATGTGCCCTCTTGCTTTTGTGCAAGCAGATCCAGAGCTTTTTCTCTATCTGTGCACCTGGGGACAACTCCAGACACTGCAGATCAGAAAAAGATGAGATTCAACCCTTCAGACACCCTTAGGTGCCTATAGTTAACACATATCCATATAGAGAGGCTTGACAAGGCCAATGCGTTATGTAAACCCTCAAAGCAGGATTTGAGAGACACTTAGGAGAGTTAACCTTGTGCTGGCCCCCTTCCCAGCCATAAGAAAAGGAGACTAACAAAGAAAATGGAGGAATATGGTTTCTTTTTAATTTTGTACCAGGGAGCTTGCCAGATCTTTTGATGGGGGGAGCTTGAGAAAAGATAAACAGTCCTAAGAGGAGATGGAATTACCACCTGATTTTGCTATAAAAATGGTGTCATTACTGTGTTAGCTCACGCTTTAACAAATATATATTTCATGATATTTAAGATGAAAGATACATTGTCTCTGCCATTAACAAAAAAAGACTGCTTTTAAACCCATATCAAGGCCTAACTCGTAACTGCCATAGAGATCCACCTCTCCCAGTATCCACCAGTATTGTGGCAAAGAGAAACAATTACCGGATATTTACAGAAGTACTATAAAAATCATGGTAAGTGCATAGTGACTTTTTTCCTCCTACCCCCCTTCCATCATCCAACAGTAAGCAGCTTATGTCTCATTGCATTAGATGGCGAATCCAGATCATCAAGCTAATCATGTTCTGCCCTCCACTACATCATATTCCAACTTCAGGCCGTGTCCAAGAGGGTTTGTAAAGAGGTAAAAAACAGTGGCCCATCACTTGTCATGCAGTTCAACCTACCAGTGGATTTGTTATTACCATCATTATAAATAAACTCTGGCACATCAATCACATATTTAAAAAATCTACTAATCAACTGTAAACCTCTTCTGGACCTTCAGAAATAAAAAATAGGCAAAAAACTTCTAAATTTCCTCACCTTTCTGCAGCTCTGCACAATACAGAGATAGTCCAGAAACTCACATACCAGCTTCTAAAGTAAAATGGGAAGGTCATTGTGATATCTGCACGTGCCACAACAAATTTAACAGCTTAAATGAGTCAGCCACCCCCAAATCTGGGAATTATTCTTGTCAGTGTACAACAAACCACAGTCCTTCAAACAACAGGAACTTATTTTTAACAGCAACACCCTGAAAACAATATGAGCAGGCTCCCACATTTTTATTGGATCCCAGATCACTCTGTGTCAGGAAGCCTCATTGCAGCAGTGGTAGCTTTCAGGTGAACTTTTTTAAACCAAAAAACACATTTTATTGTCAGAAGGAATGGCAATGACAACATTTTGGTTTGTTAAGACTGACCGTGGTGTTCTATGAAATTAGTGTAAATTTAGGTTTAGTGTAGCTTATTTACATTGGAGAAGAAAGACAGGTGATGAATCATAATCACATGAGCTCTGTTCATTTTCAGTTCATGTTATGTTGTCTGCAGGTATTAGACTAGAATCAGTCAGAAGACAGAACAGAAAATATGACAACCAGCTACTGCTTTTGCTATTTTTGTGAGGCAAGCAGAGTCAGCATTTTAATATCCTGCACTCTCAAGCCTGTTTAAATAGTAAGAAAAAACAACTGACAGAATGGCAAAAAATACTTTCTCTAAAATTCACAAAAAGAGAATATTTTTTCTCTTAATCACTGGGTATCAATTCACTTTGCAATCAATACAAGCTGTGACAAGAAAAAGAGCAGAACTTCAGTCACTTGACAGTTCCCAAAGTTTTCTGTCTTTCACTAGGTTAGAATTAAATCTGTTTCATGTTGGATAATCAATACAGAACTGAACTGCTAGTCAGGGAAACAATGGCAGTTTTTTACATGCAAGGACAAGCTGAAAAAAACCCCCTCCAAACCAAAAAAGTAGAGCCTTTGGTATGCAGGAGTACCTTGGCATTCATTGTATTTCTAGGGGAATACAGCTTTGCTGAGAAGGGGGGGACTGAGACTTGCGTTCCTGACCATGTTCCCAACAGCAGAAGTCAGACATCACTTTTACTGTAATGAATTTCCCACAATTCTAAAATAATCCTTTAAATCCAAAATCATTTCACTATACTATCAACTCTTAATATAAAACCCCTTAACAATTCCTTTCTGCGGCCCTGACTTCAGAAAACACAAAATGTAGATGGAAGGAGCATTTCAAAGGCAGGAATGGGTCAGATAAATAAATAGGTAGCATGATTATTTGATTCCAATGTCTCCTCCAAAAATGTGACTGGTAAATGTAGATGCTGAAGAGACTTTCGACCCTGCTGTCTTTTTCTTTAACAAGCTTGCAAGCTCAGACTCTGCTTCTCATGAAATAATGAACACAGCACTACACTAGTGTCTAAAGTGATAACGTATTAGGACTATTATTGCAGACTGTGTATACACTAGCAAAAGGAATAGGACTGGTTTTTACTCTTGCCCATTCCAGTCACTTTAACAGCATGTATCATGACACACTACCTGTCCCAATTCATCCATATGTGGATCACTCTGGTTCCTTATACAAGAATGAATTAACTGCCCCTTTGCACAGTCTCAGAAAATCCTCTCTCTCATGCCTATACTATACAGTAATGTACAGTTCTGTACTATCAAATCTGGCTTAAGCTGTTCCCATCCTTGACCATTGGGCATTTTTTGCTTCATATCTAAGCTGACCCCATAATTACCAACTGAACTGGATTTTTTTTTTAAACCCTAAGAGATCCTAACATGGATCATTTCAGTGGTCTTAGGTCCACAGCCACCTCACAGCAGGTTTTTTTCAGAACTGAATGGGTGGTGAACGGCAGCACAGGGTAGGAAAGATGGCCAGAAACTTTGTAAACCAGCTCTGTTGCTTAAGAAATCGTTCTGTTAAACTACAGCAACAGACACTTGCTAGAGAAGGAGGCAGAAGCAACATAAGTCACAGGTAAAAATGGGCAGGACACAGCTAAGAGAAATCCACAATTTTCATCTCCTGCTGCATAGAATTTCTAGAAGTTAGCAAAACTTGCAGTTCTTGAAAGTCTTAAAAAGAAATCCTCTTCAACATCATCAGTGGAGATGTTTTGCCACAGGTCGAGGCACGGCCATTTGACGGAAAAAGCTTAAATGATTTTTCAGGGTTTCTCATTTGTCTTCTGACCCTTCAGAAGCTGGTGTTGGCCATATGGTCAGTCCTGTGCGGTGGGAGAGTCTGAAGGAAGCTCAAAGACGACTGCTGCAGGACATGCCTGTTGCAGTATGAGACGGTTTATTTCTCATCCACCATAAATACACTCAGCATTATTAAGAGACACATCGTTAACTTAAAATTTTATGTAGCGGCTGGGGAATCTGCCTGGGATTTACTTATCAGTGCAGGTCTGTTTCACGAACGCGGTACATAACTCAAACCATCGGCTCGTATTGGCTCAGGCCCGTGCTGACAGGGACCGGGTCACGTATCACACACGGCGGCTGGAAGCAGCCAGCGGACAATCAGCGCGAGCCGCGAACACGGACCGGCTCTGACCTGGCAGAACAATGCGGCTGCTGCGGAGGTTGGCCAAGCTCAAGGAAACTGCTTTCTCCCCAGGTTGTCGGAGGGGAGGGACACTTAAGCAATGGAAATTCCCAGCATTAAGGGAGAACAAAAGAAGAGGTGTTGGAAGCTGCTGTTAAAAAGAGACAGGCTCTCTAAACCTGCCGGCTGCCAAACCTGGACAGGCCGTTCCAGAGAGCTCAAAGCTCAGGCAGAGGAGGGTTCCCAAAGCCACCGATACCCAGAGCGCTCTCAGGGATGCAACCCCCCCCTAAGCGCGTACTAAAAACCGCTCAAGCTGGCAGGGTTTTACAGCCCCCCGGGTTCAAGCGGCGGCTCTGCGGGGCCCCGGGGCGCCTCGGCAGGGGCGCACACCCCGGCAGCGCCCGGGGCCGGGTTTCCGCCCGACCCTTGGCTATTTCTGCGTGGCTCTGCAAGTCCCCAGCTCCCCCCTTCTGATTAAAAGGTGTGGCTGGTTAAGAAATCAGTTCACGGAGCATGTGAATTCCTTACTGCCGCTGTCACGTGTGTGCACAGGGAGAGGAGCAGAGCCTGCAGCAGGCCGGGGTGCCGGGAGGGCTGCGGCGCTGCCCTGGGACCTGCCATCCCACCGTCCCGCCGGAGCAATCCCGCAAGGCCGCTGCACCTGCAGAGCAAGCCCGAGGAGCAACCCGTGCCTGCTAGGTTAAAATAACTGTTCAAAATCCCTCAAACCCACACATATCCTTCCCTGAAAAACGGAAATAAAACCCGTTATTTTACAGCTTGCTTTCTTTAGTAGTGCAGCCATAACGAGTGATTTTACTGAAACAAAGGGAAAAGTTACATTGGTTTATAAATTCATTAAAACACCAGGAGAAAAAGCAGCGGTTAACACAGCACTCCCATTGACTGCCATGGGTTTTGGTTCAGGCCCAGAAGAGTGCTGGAATAAGTGGTGTAACATTTTATTTTCTAACCTTTTACTGGCCACTGCAAACAATGGAAAATACAAGCACATACCTAGAATAACTCTATCCTTTGAAAAATGAGCTCACACCTAAAAATACTTCCTCTTGTTGCTGTATAACTATGGTTTATGATAATAGCTATTACACACATATAGTGAAGAGGAAAAAATAGCTTCCCAAGTACTAGGTAAAAATCTGATATTGTATATTAGACTTTCTTCTACAGAAGAAACATTTTAAGCTGTAACGATTGAGATTATTTATTCAAATAGCAGGAACGAACAACCCAACTAACGGACAGACAGCAGGGAACAAAGTATTAATCAGCCAGGAGTCTGCTTTATCAAATTATTGCTTGGAGACAGGAAAAGCAATATTATGATGATTCTTTGTAACAAAATTATGTCAAGTATTAATAAACAACTTCAAAATGTATGTGAATTTTAGTTTTTCAGTTTGAAACAATTACTGCTATTATTTACATCCCCACACATAAGCCCACACAGCTTGAGTTTCCTGGGATATACATGTGCTATTAATTTTTAACTTTATTCTACAATCCAAGCCTGAATTTCACCAGCCCCTGTCACTTCCTAGCACAAGAGTTCTATACACTTGTACTAGAGATTGTGACTGCGTTCCAGTGCCCTGACTTATCAAAGTGCAAAGGTATTTTTCAGGAGTTTGTACTTTACTTTTTAAAAGTATCATCTCCTGCATTAGGCTTTGGTTAGCAACTTCTGAAGCAGTCGAGTTTCGCAGCTGTGTTGCTGTGATACTGACTTCATCATTGCCTGACCAGAGAGCAGAGTGCTGTATCTATTTACAGTGATTTTCTATAATGTTGCATCAGTTCCCCACTGAGTAGCACAGACCTAGGAGTGGGCAACATTTCCGTAACCTCAAAGAGAGCAATTTATATTTACGAGACGGTTCAACACTGACCTTAAGACAAGAAGAGCATTTTGCAATGCAGTGTCCTCAGCTTCATTATACAGAGAGTGGATTTTTTAGATTTTAAATCTAAAAATGCTAGCATGATTCATTTCAAAGTGTGCAACCCCAACACTGCTCTCAAAATACAGAAGAGGAGATCAGAGCGGATTTAATGCTGCTGTAGGAACAGAACTGCGTGCACTTGCTGTGGAGAGCGCAGGACTGATCCTGCTCCCTTCCCTCAGTGGGAATTTTACCCCCAACTCAGTGAAAGCACATCCAGGCTAGCAATTTTCTAACAGGGCTTTAAGACAACCGTTTTGATTTCCAAATGTGGGAATCTCCTCCAGGTTCGGCCCAGTTTCCAGCCGGACGAGGCAGCCCTGCGAGCGCCCTTGCCTGCGGAGCGCCCACACGGGGGATGCTGCCCCCCCCCCGCCCCTGCACCCATTGTTCCAGCGCCCCTGCGCTTCCTCGCCGCCTCCCCCGCCCCATTGTTGTGCTCCGCACCCACCCACCATTGTTCTCCCCCCACCCGCTCGCACAGCTCCCATCCGCAATCTGCCTCTCCTCGCTCCCGCGAGCTCCAGCGAGCTCCTCGCCTATTCCCCTGTGTCCCCCCGACCTAGCGGCGTCAAAGCGTCTTCCCTCCGACAACACCTTACAAAACCTGTCACTACTAGGTGTCACAGCCGTGCTGCTGCAAGAGCTGCAGGCGCCCTGCCTCAGACGGGCGTCCTGCCTTGATGTCCAGTCCAAAGCCTTTCAAACAATATGGTTCTTATTCCACTGCAATGGACTTGAGATCAGCCCCAAAATTAGGACTGGTGCAAAGTGTTACTACGTTTTCAAGCAGAAGTCAACATGCTAGAGAAAATAAACATTACAGAAAACTAGAGAAAAGAGATACGTGAAGAGATGGATAGACAAGATGGATCAACATTATTATATGTTCATAAAATATATGTACAGAAGTAAGTGGTATGATTTCGATGACCTCCATTGTTACCATAAATAAAAGCTGAATCCTTTCTAAATTGCACTTTTTTCTCTTTCATGTATAAGAGCAGATAGGGTTAAAAATGTACTTCTAAAAAAGACAAGGATCACATTTATAGTCTAGTGTTAATTGTAGACAGGATTTCTAAAATAGCTCATATGTACATATGAGGTATAGAAACATTTTTATTCATACACAAATTAGACAATGATTGAATGTTTAAAAGGATTTTTTTAAACATACGGAAAAAGAAAGTTAGCCAGCTGTCCTGTCATTATTTTGGCCACCTTGCTTATTACTCCCATTTTGTACATACATCTGTTTCTTTCGAAAGAGTTATCTGTACTGATTATATTTATCATATAGGCCCACAGGGATCTAATGCTACCCTGGGAGCTCTTAGAAGGGCCAACAGCAAAGACAGTGAAGCTACTTTGAAAGTCCACCTAGTGCAACACTTGATTTGTAATATTAAAAGTGACCCTTCAAACACACAATACCTGTACGATGTTTATGTACTCCCTCTTTTTTCCTGTGATACTTAACTTCCACTGTGGCAGTGCTTTCAAAATAATATCCCCTCTTTTCATAAAATCATACTTATTATGCAAAAAGTAGGATGATTAAGCTGTTCTCCGCACTCAAAGCACAAGTGAATCTTTGCTAATCCTTGGTAACAGAGCAGCTATGTGGGCATAAAGTAGATTATGCATATAAATAAAAATAAATTCCTCTTTTTATTCATTAGTAATTAACATATGCTGCATTTTAGCAAGTAAAAAAATATCTCTAAGTCTTACCATGGCTTATGCGATGAAACCAGTAGTATGTGAAGTCCACTCCCAGGAATGTCAAATACCATGTCCACGGTGAATGCCAGGGCAGTTCAAAGAGTCTGTAGTTATCCCATACATAGACATAACTAATTAAGTCGAGGCTTCTGAATGAAACACTGAAATAGAGAGCCAAAAGCTTTCTCAATAATTTCAACAACTTTAATTACAGAACTGTTTTGCTCTATATTTAGCTTTTATCAGATTGATACTATTCTGTAACTCATAAACAGAGCGTGCAAGTTCTGCAATCTCTGTCAAGTAATACTACCACTGACTTCAGTAGTACTTTTGCTTAAGGTCTGTGAGGATTTTAATATTAGCCTTCACCCATTCATCTCCTCTGTCTTGGTATTAAGCACTCCAAAACTCTTAAGCACTCTGCGGGCACTTAAGCACACTTGCGGGCACTTTTTTCACAAGTCTGGAAGAAACCTGTCCTTGCTAATTTGCAACTTAGAAGTAACTGCACTGCAGGGTAATTATTGTCATTCAAACACTAATGTACGATATTAAAAGACCTTGACTATTTCCATTGTAAATAGGATATAGGTAGATAAAGGACTGAGGGTGAGTAAGAATGCAGAAAGGTGCCCCCAGGTTGCAGACTGATGGGTGTTTAAACTGGCATTGTTGTGGGAAAGAACAGTCCAGGGCATGATCTGCAGCAGCCTCTGCATACCCCTCCTGCCACCCCCCCCTTGCTGTGCTGGTGAAAATGCCTGTGGGACTGTAGTGAACTGGACTGGGGTATGCCTTGAAAAACAGCAAGCAGAATGAAGGTAGGGAAAAGACACTAACAGAAGGAAAGTCAAAGATATATATGTATTTTTTTCTTTTTGATATAGAAATGGATTAGATGCACATCAAATTAGGGCCTAAGAGTCAGAAGTAAGGTTATCATTGGCACCATCATCCATACACAGAGAAGGCTAATCTAATTCTGAGAAGTTTTGCTGCTGGTATTATTCGTGAAAAACAAAAAACAAAAAAAACAAAAACAAAAAAATGCTTTTATGAGCAAAGCAATACCTTTGTGCAAAGCTGTGGCAGATTCTGGAAATGCATAAATGAAATTCTTATTTAGAGAAAAATCAGGCGTGCAGACTCAGGGAACTTTAAGTGTAGATTGCAAATAGCTTATCTGCAGAATGCTCCTTGAACAGAGGTGGTAATAAACTACGCATAGGTACCGCACTTTTGCATAACCTTAGCTGAAATGCTGTCACTGACTCTTTGGCTTTAGTTTCTCCTGGAATTTCACCTTAAGATGCGATACTAGCTAGAGAAGTTTCCATGTGTCTCTGTCCATGTCTGCTCCTTTATATTAGTGCCACATCTCAATGGTGCTTCTTCCCGAACCCTGCCATTTTTCTTCTTTTTTAAACTGGGTTACTTTTAATCTGGATGGTTTTAGTGACCTAGCTTAACAGTGTCGCCCCACAAACACTTGAGTCTGCAAAACTGAAAAGAGGACATGTTATATTCCTTCTCCTCCAAAGCCTTGTTTCACACACTTGGGAAACCTCCTATACACCTACTGGTCATGCAGAATTGCTTTACACATCCCTGAAAGTAGCACGGGCATGGTAAACCAGTACTTTGGTCTTTTTGGGCAGCTGCACTGAAACACAAGGGAACCTTAGCACTTCAGCTGCTGTAGCTTGCATACCCTCCTACACAACAACTGGATGTAGCTTCTCTGTCCTTAATTCTTTTTGCAGAGAGATGCATCGAGAAGGTTTATACTTCTGGCATTAGCACCTGTTCCCATAATGAGATTCTGAATAAGCCTAGAAGGAAACATCTTAAGTCTCTGTGCTGTTCGCTTCTCTACTAATGAGGAAGAAAGTCAGCTGAAAATCTCAAGCTCCCACTACTAGTCTGCAGGCAGAGCAGTATCACGTCCACTATTTTATCCTGAGAAGCTGAAGCTTCACATGAAGGGCTTGCTCTCCACAGCCAGCTGCCACATCTTACCTGCAACTAATTCCTACCTTTACTACCATCACCCTGATTTTTCTCAGGGACAAAACCAAAACACAGCAAGAAGCAGGCACTTTGATTTGGACAGCTGGTAGAATCAGAATTTCTCTCAAGCAGCAGCGACAGGTGTATCTGCGACTTCAAAAACAACTTAGCTTTGCCCAGAAGTTGGATCATACACACCTGGAACGTGTTTAATTTTCATAAGAGCTGTGTTCTATAAATATTTTTAAAGAAGATTATATGTTTCCAACCAGATTTTTGCAATTCACCTCATGAGGCATCTGTAAAGTTTAGTATAAATTCTCAATCACTTTCACAACAGGTCAGAAGGGAGCTGATATTATTCAAACACAAAGAAATGGGCATTTTTTAACATCTTTTCAATGACCAGGAAATTTAAAACACCTCTTGCAACATACAGTATCAGTTATTATTAGGTACTGTTTTCTTACTTTATTCTTCTGCTTTTATTAACATATAACGCCTGTGCAGTACATTCAAAGGTATGTGAACTAGTGCCTTTCCTCCATTTTTGATCAGCTTTCAGTATTTCACCCTTGAGTCCTTTTTTGTTTTTTGTTTTTTCCATAGGCTGAGGCCAAGGTGTAAAACTTGAGCTAACTTTGCAACACATTTTTTATATATGTAATTTTCTATACATGACAGAATTTGCTTATTCTTTCCTTCATGCTTGAATCATAACTCCACAGCATATAACACTAGCTGATTACTGCAATTAACTTAGAGTAATCCATCATATCACTATGCAATGCTGGAGAAAGAGAAGTTGCTGAGCTAAGGTTGTTTTTTTTAATTTATAGTGTGATAAATAGGAAAGTCCAGAGCTTGCATTCAATTATGAAACTGAAAGTTCACTTGGAGTTTTAAAGGTTTATATCACCCCTTTTTTCTCCCCCAAGTTAAATTTTCACTTCTTGAAAATACTGAAGAGAACTTAAGAAAACTTTTCCCCTATTTAAATGTTAGTTTGTCACCATATATGACAGAAATGGAGATGTAAGATTTTTGTCATCTAGTCCAAACCTCTGCATAAGGAGTAGTAAGTCTTAGAACAGACAGACTATATGGAAAATCTTATTATACGTATTGCATACATTTCTCGGATTTTGAGCATTTCTGCTGAAAATTTTCTTAATAAGTGCAAAGTATGCACTTATGCAACTGTTTTGACTTTGAGAGAGGGTTTTCTTCTCCGTGTTTCTAAAGTTCATATGCACTTTGTTTTAAGGTGATAATATCTGTTTTAATACACCATTTCCCCCCTCTTCCCTCCACTAGGTCAGGTTATCACTTCCTCTTAAAAAAAAAAAAAAAGAAGAAGAAGAAGGAGGAAATTCTGGGAGATGAACTCTCCACGTGAACATGAAGATCTGCTTACAGTGCATCCCAAAGGGATAATGAAGGAGGGAAGAGATGGAGGAAACTCGACTGGAGAAAGGGCAGCTGCCTCCTTTCATGGACTGCAAGGCCCTATTCTGTCTCCTCCAGCTCACAGAGCAACCTCAGAGCCTTAGATCAATCAGAGTTTTAGGAGACCTCCTCCAGGGTGCCCAGGACAGGCACCGAAAAGGTAAGGGGTCAGGAAAGAGAGCGCAGGGCAACAGCAGCCGTAGTCCCTCTTCTGAGCACGGAGGAAGATCCCCACGTGGCAAGGGAGGACCCCGAGGAGGCCATCCAGGCTGCTGTCATCACTGCGCTCGCCATCCGGGGCCACTCTGGGACCCACCACCTAGGGTCCCCAGAGCTAAAAACCACAAGTCTCTGCAGCTGCATCGACAAAAGCTAGGCTTTTCCAGACTTGCAACTTCTGAGGGTCAGACATAGAGGGAAACATGTCAAATACCCTGGTCACAAGGTTATGTTATCATTAAAAATAGTGAGATATTATTCATACATTTTTTCCCTGGGTTAAATAAATTCAGTTTTCTTAGCTTGATTCAAACTACCTCAATGCAAATTTTAAAAATGTTGAACAAAGACAGTTTCGCCTCAATAATTTTAAATTATTCAGGCATATATAAAACAGCAGGATACATGAATAATTAAATGCTCTGTAAGCCTTTGTTTCAGAGTGGAAAGTATAGGGATTTCCATTTCCAAAGATAGTCATAGAGCTTTCTTTTCCAGATGAAAAACTGGCTCCAGTCACAATTGGAATAAACATTTTGATAACATGATTTCAGTAAAGAGCAGAAGGGGGGAGGAGGTAGGGGAGCCTTGAGAAAACTTCCATTCGCAAAACAAAGCAAACCTCCTGCAACTGAAATCCCCTTTTATTTCCTGTACAGGTGCCAGGTCTTGAACAGACACCTAATTTATTACCTTGTCAGCTGACTTATTAGGGTTGACACAAATCGAGCTGAAATATGCCTGACATACTGCAGTCAAGGCTTTTTTCATGCTTTAGCACAAAGCCAAACTTTCCACAAGGTGGAGGGAAGAGGAGAGGGAGTTGTGGGAGTTCTATTCCCTGTTTTCTATCATCAAGATGAATATGATCCTCTCCCATTCTTAATATGCAAAACCAGTCATGAAATAACCCAAGGTTAAAAAATAATTCACCAAAATGATACAGCTGGGAAATGATTATCAGGCTCTGGAAAGCCCTTGATTACAGGAAATAGCACCTACATTTTGAGAAAATGTTCCCACCAGACACAAAAGCTGAATCAAAGCCTCTCCTCTTCCTCAGCATGGCTTTCTCTGGCATTTTAGCCTAAATAATCCAAATCCCCAGTTTTCCTCATGGAGAAAAAAAATTAACAATTACAAAATGAAGTAAAATAGAGGTGAGTTCAGTATCCCTACTAGCTGTATTAGACACTGCACTACATAATTCTTTGTCTGTCAGAGCTGACTTTCGCTTCACCAAAGCTACTCTGGCTGCACTTCACTTTTATCCTCTAGTTTAATGCACTCATATTAATTTACATTAGTGGATGGAAGAAAATATGAAACAACAGTTGTCATGCTTTTTATTATTATGTCATTCTTTCCTGTATAATTTAAGTCACTTGCTATCTACCCTCTCTCATACATAAATTAGCAATCAATTAAAAATCCATAAACCAGGCAAGTCTTAAATATTTTCCTGAGTAGTCCCACCTTCTGTAGAAATATAACCTATAACACCTACTGCCATAAATTTATGCAGAGTCCCTGGGTCAATTTAACTACAGGTGATCTTTACTAGACTATTACAATTCCGAGTTTAAAAACTTAAAGTACAACTGTGCTTATGGCATAACAACCTACTCTTCCTCCATTATGAGAATGCAAGTTGTATTTTTATAGACCTATTCATATCTGTCCAGCACACTGGTAGGCTACATCAGGAAGGCTCTATTAGAGATGAAACACTGTATTATTTTGAGTATGTCAGTACAGTCATTTAAAATATGCTCTGTTCAAGTAAATTCAGCACACACAATACTGGGAGATTCTCGAACGTCATCTTCTGTGAGGCAATAGACCTGACTTTTTAATATTTGTATAAGTAACAGCATATAAATAATGCTTACTGAGTATCTTTTTTCAATAGAGGATCTGATTTTGATCTTTCTTACTTGCAGGAGAGTAGTTGTTCCACTGAAGTCAGCATATTTACATTAAAGTTTAAGTTAGATTAGAAACAAGCCTGTAATATTCTCAAAGGTCACATATAAACAGAACTTATGAGGAGTGGGATAAAGCTATTCCGTTCAGCTCAAATTAGTTCTGAATTTACCTAAAACAAAGGAAGAGGTAACGGATAATGGTTCCTATGGTCAATAAAAATATAGTGAAATGACTTGAATGAGTCATCATAGCACATCAGACAATGAAATGAGGAAAAATATTTACATGAGAATTTCTGTTAAATAGCTTCAGTCATGCTTCTGAACCTTTAAAATCATAGTTTCCTTTTGTCCATGATATATGCAGTGTTGAAAGTATTGTTTTCAGTTCTCTAATGTTGATTTACAGAATCATTAAGAAATATTTTTCCCCAGTTTGCATAACTTCTCGATGTTACCAGCATACTAGGTAGGCCAGCTCTAAAAATGCTACCCCTGTGCTCCATCTAGTGGAATCACGATTTATGTTTAATACATCTTTTAACAAAGATAAGTGCTTTAGGCAAAAGGATACTCTAACCAGAAGCAGTTCATTAGAATTTTTTTTCAAAATATGCAAACTGACACAATTTATCATAATGAAAAATACAGAAACATGAAATGAAAAGGTATGCGACATTTAATGGGTTTGAGAAACTGGTGTATTTTTTGAGCTACAGAGATTATTGAACTTTATTAATAACATATTTCCAATAAGAGTACACTTAGTTCACAGCCTGTATTTTTACAGAAGAGCACAAGTATATCTGAGAACAAACCTAACAGCTTGCTTTTGTTTCTAAAGACCTGGCAGGTGCTAAGCTGGGTTCTGAGATTCAAGCAAAGAATAGGAGTTCAATGAGCTGGTTATTGGGCCCACTATAGGGAAATAAATAATGATGAAACTCTAAGGACATAGACAAACATGCATTCTGCAAGCAGCTGTCTCAATGTAAGAGGTTTACCTAAAAGAGTAATTGGCTGTCTGACAGGCTTGCACGACATACAACAATTTCTCCAACTTTATGGTAGGGACTACCAGTTGTTTCAGTCAATTAGTTTGAGAACAACCTGACTCTCCTGAGTCTCTCTCCCAAGCTCTTCTCTTTAATGTTTATTAGCTTATAGGTTATTTCATTAGAAACTCAAGTTTTTAAACCCTGACTCAGAGCTTTCCTTAGCCATCACCAAAAAAGTAGCACTCTGCGCACACCAGACTGGCTGCGCTGTGCATTGGCATCCCCTGCTCTGCCAGCAGTCCTGCTCACACGGGTGCTCTCCAGCCTGTTTCAAACTCAGTGAACCACTTTAGCAAATTCTGCAGTTTAAACCCCTGAGGTTAACGTTGTTGATATGCCCAAGGGAGGACTCACCGCAGTATGCCACTGACAGAGGCAAAGACAGTAACCTGCAGCAGGGTGGTGGTGATGAGTACCTGATGGCAGGCAGGAAGCACTAGCATCTTTTGTGAGCACAGCTGGATGTGGATCTGACCACAGCCACAGAGTAGTTTACACCAGGTTTACAAAGATGTGTTAAACTGATGCAGAACGGAGTAATTCTTGTGTGGATTAGTTACCCTAATGCTTACTGATTTTGTTCAATTCAATTCATTGAGGACTTAACAACAAAAACAGAATTAGACCAAGCAAAGATTTGTCCATGTAGAAGTCACTTCCATGAGCTTAACTATTTATAAAAATATTTTAGGGTGGTGAATCTCTGTCCCCTTCCAGAGCAAGGTTTGATTGCTGAAAATGCTACCAGCTCCTGCTGCATAACACTGCCCACTTATTAAAACTATTTACCTTATTTTGACCACTTCACCTCAAGAAGATTAGCAAGTTCTTTCAAAACCTGTTTTTCTGACAGAGCTCTGAGGGTTGAAATCTTTGGCAGAAGGTGGGAACAGCTAGCAGTATATATAGGACAATGCAGCCATGAGGGTGCTGTGATGAACTATGTAACTGAGCAACAGTAATGGAAGAGTGGGAGGTGAGTAGATTCTGTCTCTTCAGCCTCATTACCTAGTAAAATCCTATTTTATTGGAAACACCTACTGACACGTAAGATCTTAAATTGCAACCGCTAGCTGCTAAGGGCACGGTCACAACTGCAGTTCCACTGTAGCCTAAGCCAAGCCAGCTGCTGGCTACCATAGTCCCACTCACCTTCCTCTCCCTCAGCCTCATACAAATACCTCTTTGCTCCCATAGTGAACTGAAATACCTCAGGACAGGATCAGATGGGCACCTGAACCAACACAAGAGAAGGGGAGGACTACATACTGGGAGCAGGGAGGACTGAACTGCAGTAGCCAGAAGTTAGACTGGTTTAGGGGCATGGTACCACAGCCTGAGTTGCAATTTATCCCGGTTAAGTGATTACCTTTCCAGTTTGGTCCCATCTGCTCATCACTGCCTAGTCTGGTGGTTACCAGCCCTCAGACCTGCCAGCATAATTGCATGCATAGCTGCTCCCTGACCTGGTTCTGTCAAAATGAATGCAGCTGAGCTTAAACACCTCTTTTATAGTTCTTGGGGGGCTTTTGTTTCTGCTTTTAGCTGGATCACTTTGTCAGGATCAGGTTAGGGAGCAATTAAATGTGCAGTTATGTTGGCAGATCTAAGGGGGCAGCTGGATCAGGACAACACATCTGACCATGCTCTAAGTAAACATCTGTCCAAAGCCTTAGTCAAACAGATGTGGAGGAAAAAATGTGGCTAGTAAGTCTTGAAGTGAAAATATAATTTACAAGAGATTGCATCTATCAAGTTTTCTTCTAAGAGGCATAATAACTAATTTATGAGATTATAATTTTCTACAGTCATACTTGTAGTGAAGTATCTAGTAGACACTTCAGGAAACAAGGACGTGCTTTAAATGAAAGAATCCATACGGACAAGTATTTTGTGTTCTGTCTGAACAGCACAAGCTTTTCAGTAGTATGAACAGCTTACAGCAATTTCAGCGGAAAACATTCTAATCAATTCTGTATAATGTTACAAATATGAGGTGCAAACTTCTGGTTTTAGACTGCAATTTTACATATGTTTTAAACTGGATAATTCAGTAATGCTACAAAAGAAGCAAGTATTTCCTATCCTGCAATCTTGACTGCTTTTTCCCATGCCCGCTTCTTGTTACATTACAAGCCTTTGAATAGCCATGGTGAGAACTGATCCAGTTTAATATAATTTGGAGGGAGTAGGGGGAAGGTTGCTGTTAATCCAGACCTGCTTTCTGGGCTGGTGCACCACCGGGCAGCACAAATGCTTATGCTGGCAAAAGGGGAGAGAAGGTGTAGAGGTAAGAATGAGCAACCAGAAGCACAAGTTAGGCAAGATTGCTTCTCCATTTGGCAGTAGTGTTGGCCTAAAACGTACATGAAACTGTCCTTTCAATCTCACTTCTGGGAAAAAAAAAATCATTAAAAGCTGGATTATGTACAAAACTGTAAACTACAGTGAAATTATCAAAATAGTACAACCCCTTTTTCTCCTGTAAACCGAATATTATTGATGTGCAAATTTCTTAAGATGCATAATAGCATGATCAAAAAGCATCTTCCCCTTCCTTTTCTGAAGTTCAACAACACTTGAGAGAACTTTGATGTCCTCTGTTTCAAAACAAAGAATATCTAAAAACTGTACGTCCTCATTAGAAATGGAGAAGTCCACTGCAGAATTTGACTGACAAAACTGTTAGTCATATAAATACACGCACACACACTGTATGACTATGTGCTGCAGAGCTGAACACTAAAAATTGGCAATTGAGCATGACCATAAAGAAGGGAGAGTTTCCCTACTAGTTTGAAAATGTACTTACCTCAGTTATCCCCCAAACACATTTTGATTTATGTTCTGCTGCTTTAAAAGAAGAAATGGACCAGTATGAAATAATGCACATACTTGTATAGTGGATATTTATACCCAAAATAAACTTTCTCTTGGGAGAATATTTTTAAAGCAGCATTTCAAACCTCCTGGCAATGGTTAGTCAGAAAAATTATTTATTTATTTAGAATAACAGTTCTCAGAAGTTTTTTAACCACCAGCATTTAAGATGCTGGGAGCAAGCTCAGTAATTCAAATTTCTCCCCTTCCCCAAAATTACTTTTCATTGCATATAACATTTAGTATTCATACATGCAGAGGAATGCATAGTATGCATGTAGGCAGAGAAAATTAAATTTAAGAAATGTATGGCTTATTTTACAAGAAGTGGTATGAACACAAAAAACAGCTCTACTTACTACATGCTCTTGAGTCTGATAAGCTTAAAAGCAAAATACATTGCCTGGTCTGATTAGGCCTTTTCCTTTACACCTAAATTTTTAATATTTGGCATATGAATATCGATTTATGATTTGCATTTGCTCCAACAGTGAAGTAACAAATGCTGAATAAATACCGTTTTCCCTCAAGATACGCAGCACTTCTGTTATACAGACTGTGAAATGGAAAAAGTATACTCAGACCTTGAATATGCTCTGTGACTCCTAATTTTTTCATTAAATGTAAAAACCTTTTTGCAATGATGCATCCAAAGCTTCATTCTAACTAATAGACTGAAGCCCACCATTTTAGATTCAACCACAGTTTTTTTAAGGAAGTGGCAAACCATTGCTGCTAGTTGAGAAAATGAAAATTAGTCCCTGGGAGAGGATACAATCAATGGTGTGTTAATCTAACCTTCAGCTGTTAATGATTTGCACTACTATTTCCCCTGATGCTGTGGGTTCTGCTGAAATATTGTTTTAGCAGTTTCTGTCAGATTTCCCTACCTTTTTTTCTGGCTGAAAAGGAAAGACTGAAGTGAAAAATCTCAGCAACAGATTCTGCTTGTGCTTTCCCCCACATCCCCCTTTCTTTCTTTTTCTGACCCGGTTCTTTCACACCATGGAAACAGAAAAAGACAGAAAGGTAAAAGGTTCTATTTTCTTAGTTCAAGCCTCTTTAGCCAGTCTACTATTTGTAACTCCTCTTACTTATATAAGAAGTGTGATGCTAAACAGTCATCATTATAATTCTGAAATTAACATCCAATTAAATAATTGAGAAAATCTATATTTTGCCTGCTTCTTTCACTTTTGGCCAGAAAGTTAAAAGCTTTTTCAGAATTCTTACTCAGAAAAAGAACAGCTGAAAAGGGTCTTGTGTTTCCAGCCACGAGACAGCAGCACAAGTGACCTTGGAAGAAAATTCTTGTGCTGGTGTATCAGTGGGTAAGCACAGAGACCCTGATGATTTGCCCAATCCAGCAAAGTGTGTGCCCTTAAGAATCATTTGCTTCACTTTTGAAACAGCCTGGCAAAACACTTCTTGGCAAAAACAACATAGCCTGCAAGCCAAATTCTGCAGCAAAGTTCTGAGTGCCACAATAACAAAGGTACCCAGCACCTTGCAAAGCACAGCACAGAGACATGCATGCGACATTAGTTTCCTTAACAGCATTTCTTCCAGGAATGAATCTCTGCATGAGGAATGAGTGTCTGCAGCATTTTAGTACTCTTCAAACAAAAATGGGAGACCTTCACAAAACCATACAAACTTCCTCTCTTGGTCCCCCTGTTTAGTTCAATCTGTCATGGATACTTCAGATCAGAAAAATAACTGGTTAGCATGGAAACCTGTGAAGTGCATGCTCTCTAGAAAACTCAGTTGTTGAAGAAACTACATTTGAGCATTTTTGATTTTAGCTGCATGCAAATTTGAGTAAGCCTTCAACAGTGAAAGGCTTTGGTGCACACAAGTCTAATGTACTTATAAAATATTTCATTTATTACTATTTAAAAATATAACAAAAAATGAATGTTTCTCCTTCAAGATCATGTTCACAAGTCATATACTAAAAGGAAGTTTACAAAATGATTTGAATGTTGTTCAATAGTTGCAAAAATAGCTTCATGAAACTCTCAAATAACTGAGACTTTTTTTGAAAATTTCTCATGATCGAAGTTCATGTATCTTATTTGCAGATATATAGAGAGTTTGGGAGAGTGTATCTAAGTAACATTCTGAACATGTCTACCTAACTTCTTAAATGGCTTCATCCTTAATTTCTACTGAAAACTAAGATGATCCGTCATAAATTGTCTTTGTAACTGATTTAAAGGCACAGTTATAGATCTTGTCAAAACTTCTCTTCATCACAAAGCTAAAAATTATGCAAATGTCACACATGCTTTCATTCAATAGATTACGAAGTGGGTGATTTTCACATTTCAGAATGTAAGTATGAAGAAAATGGGTGATACTTTTCAGTAGGAATAATTTTTTGTCTCTGTGCTCTTTAATGTATTTCATCAAAAACCTGGATCAAAATAGAAGATTTCCAGTAAAGTCTGCAATGACAAAAGTAAGAGAACTGTAAGTAGCAAAGACATTTCACTGATTCAAAGTATTCCAGTATCACCAAATGTAGCATCCACATATTTCAGTGTGGCCAAATATAAGAACATATGCCTATAAATGAAGGAAGTAAGCCACAGAATCCAAAATATATTGGGGATGAAGGATGGCTAAAAGTACTAACATATACTTGGGATGTATGAAGGGAGGAACAATGAGCAGACACAGAGAACACATGACTTCATTATTTGGCACTGATGTAATAATTTCTGAAATATGAAGTGTAGCCGAGGCATCAACACTTTAAGAAGGGGGCTGAAAAACAGGAGAGGGCTTAACAAAGAACTGTGGGAATAATTTAAAAGACCTGAAAATACACCATATAATCAAATTCAAATAATTGAGCCTTTTCTACATGTAACAAATAGATTATATGTAATTTGATAGTAATGTGTAAATTCATACATGGGGAACAGAAATGCAACCCCATTCTAACAGAAAAGATGTAGTAACATCTACTGTCTGGAAGCTCACATCAGGCAAATGCGGATCCAAAACAGGATATCCCTTAAAAGCAATTATCAACTAGAACAATTATCTAGAGACTTTGCTGGATTCCTTATTACTGGATATTTAGTAATCCATACTGAGTATTTTTTAAACATTTAACTCTGTTCACCATAAACTAATTCTGGCAAATCCTATGGCCTCTGTGAAGGGGAGATTAGATGATGATGTTTGTAATATTTCTTACAGACATTAAAAATTCTGAGATTCCACTGAAGTTAAATACAAGATTATGACTGAATTCAAAGAACTTTAGATCATACACGTGTTCAAAATTCTATCACCCATCCGATTACATTCATATAATTTTAAATACTAATGAAAATGATGGACATGTTTTGGTTTGTTTTTTTCTTCTTTCTGAAAGTTAGCAAAAGAAAACTCAGACTTTAACATATAGTCTAACAGAAGATACAGTCAAGTCAACTGAAGTCCCAGAATCAGCAAAAGGTGACAACCAAGATATTTACAAAAATAATTGGAGTTGGAAAATATCCTTCAAGCATCATATTTAATCTTACAGAGCAGAAAGACATTTATGCTCTTTATGCAACTTCATTCTAAGAAAGGTAAAATCCACCATTAAACCTTGTTTAATCAGTGTGAGTTAGCAATAATAAATTTTATATATATATATAATATATATATTAATATAAATAATAAAATTCTTTTCTTCCTTCTTAGTGATTAAAAACAAGCTTAAGCTAAAACAATACTTATACTTACTCTGGCAGTCGAGACAGGATACCTAAAGAAAGAGAACTTATGCCATCATTGATCCGACCTGACAGCTTTCGCTTCTGAATCCAGCTGACAATAAACTCCAGTGCTATAAAACCAACAAAGAATGGAATACTCTGAAAAAGAATTTGAAGAAGAGAAGTCACAACACTAATAGAATTAGACACATTTCCAAACAACAGTGTACGCAGCTGAATAATTCTCATGTTGGCTGGGATCCTTCTAGCTAGTATTGCATCCTCATAAATACGGTAAAGCTTCTAATGGACTTTATGAATGAGAACAACCAAAGCTTCCATTTAATTTATACTACCAGCATAAATCCCTGTGCACTAACCTCATCCCCTATCATGTTTTGGTATATAAAAATAATACATATATTTATGTAATATAAAAATTGCTTAAAGGCGCCAAAAGAAAATACAAACATCTTTCCAAACTCATATTTCTCATACTTAAGTAAATCAGTGAGAGCGGCAACATTTGTGGACTCCTCTAACCACAAGGTAAAATAGAATCTACTTTCGATTTGACAGGTAAGTTGTTTTTAAACTTGTTCAGCCACTGAATTTGGCATCCAACAATAATATCTGAAAGATATATTAAATTGAGTTGTTGAATTTCTTTCTACTAGGCATTTCTTCTGCCATGCTTTCTGCTTTCATCAGAGAACCCAAAGAACCCTTTCCATCGGGGTCATAATACAGGTTCTCTTTCAAGACCAAGTAACTATGATATAATGTTCTTTTTTTTTTTTTCTCCTTATTGGTTTGACCAGCTGTAAAGTCATTTTCTGCCTCTCTGCAGAAAACTGTATTGCTAAATGAGACTGAAACATTTTTGACTCACAACATCACTTCCGCTTAGGATTCACACTATCCATCTTGAGTCCCAGATCAATGGGCAAGTCAAAAATATACAAGAACAGCACTCAGAAAACAAAGGTATGTTACATCTGTTCCCAAATTATCATCAGCACAAGCAAGAAAAACAACAATTGAATAGTCATAATTGGTAGAGCGTAAGTATTTTTACAGATGGTGGAGTCCTAAGAGTTTCTGCACTCCACGGTGGAAAGAATGATAAGGCAGTGGGAGCGTATCTGCCACCATCACCAAAATCTAAAGGAGATCTGTAGCAAGGAATATAGGAAGTGGCTATTCTATTTGCACTACGTCTCTCTGTGCATGGAACCTATTCAACTGCCTCCCTCGCTCTGTAGAAAAATTTTAGGTGGCCTTGGAAACACTTCAACAACTCCTTTTGGAGGTCTTAAGGCAACAAATTCCCATTATGTTTTGCAAGGGTGTGAGAAATGTAACAACAATGGGACTTTCTACACAACTCTGGGCAGCATCACACGACCAAACTTGCCGTCCTTAGTCACTTAGCACTGCCGCCTGCAAGCGACCTACAAGCACACACAGATTCACAGACTGAACCCCGAACTTGCAGCGCTGCATGAGACAGGCTGCTCCCTTCCATACCATTTTTTAAACAGAAGAGGCATTGTGCCACTGCAAATGCCATCGCATTTGGAGGGCATTCAGTTTTGTTGCCAAGTCGGACACAATCTGGGAACGCCTACCAGACTAGGACACTAAAGAGACATAGATGGATATATACCAGATTACTCAGCCAAAAAGGAATGGGATCATTCAAACCATGCAAGTAGTGAGATTTATAGATTTATAGTGTCTAAGAAATGCAAAAGTTCATAAACTGCAGCAACTCAGGGTTGGGTTACAACAACAGATGAGCAGAAACTAGTATCAAGAAAGAACTTTTTAACATAGATGCCTAACTTACACTTTGACAGCATTTTAGGCACCTGCAGCCTTGTTTTGGATATGCACTAACTGATTATGTGAAGCCTTTTGAAAGCAATAGTAGACTTGTGAATGAAGCTTAAATGGTACACACAGATATCCTTCTCTGAACAAAACTAATACAGTAAAACTTTGACTATTTGAAACCAATTATGCAAAAAAAACCAACACAAACTTTCATTTGAAATCACTGAAGTTTTGTAAAATATATTCCTTGTCTTCCTCTATCTGCTTCATTGCTAAGCAGAAGAGATATTTTAAAACATATTTTTGGATTGATGTAGTTAAAAAAAAAAAAAAAAATCCTGACCTACCAAACAAGGATCAATAGATAGCAAACAAGATGAGCGTATCTATACATCCAGCAGAGAGAAAAATGGTGTTGATAAAAAGTAAAGCCTACTAAGAAGCAATTGACCTCAACATTAGGAGACAGCTCTAGCACAGACAGGCAGTTTGAAGTTATGGAGCAGGAGAAGCTTCACTGCAGATTGTATGGGCTCAGGGCAGAACACCAGCTGGGTTCCTTTACTTAGAAAGAAAAAATAGTGAACAGGAAATATATGATGCCTAGCAATATCTGAAATGGTTAATACACTTGACTTTATACTAACATACTAATACAGCTTCCTTCCCATTGACTTAATTTAGTATTTTCTTCCCACCATGAAGCTGTGAGACAGCCAAGCATTCAACAACTGTTTTTGACTCACAAGCAGGGAATGTTACAACAAGGACGGCAGAGAAACACTCAGATAGCCTCAACCTCCTGCCCATCAAGGAGCTCACAAAAGGAATGATTTGTGACACACTTCTTACTATCTAAGAAATTACTACCTCTCCCCCATACATGCACATAATGCTGTGCCCAAAGCAGATCAAAGAGATTAACTATGCCAAGTCTAGTATGTATAATTTGTGTGACCATAACACCTAAGAGCTACAGTCATGCATCAGGATCCCTCCATGCTAGATGCTGTAAAAACAGAACTAAAAGGCACTCCCTGTCCCAAACAACTTACAGTCTAAGCAGGAGATACAATGACAGCAGGGGAAAAGGAGACAGTCAGCTAGACAGGCAATAGTCTTCAGTAGACTAACCATTATGTTTTTCAGACAAAATAACAAGTTAGTCATTTAAGAAACCTGAGGAGATAGGTAGCTCTGAAAAAACTTTTCAAGGAGTGTCCCTGCAAACAAAGTAAGAGAAAACACAAAGTTAAGAAAAAGCCACTGCTGGCCTCACAAGCCAGAGACAGAAGCTGACCCCTTTCCCTATCTTCTGATCTATAAATGTTTTACTCTCTCTCAGCTTCCAATTTCTTTCTCTTCACCTGTCACCAGAAATACTGAAGGGGGATTTGGATTAGTTTTTGTGGTTTATTTGAACTACTGATCTGTAACTTGAAAGTCTTATTCTGAACACCAAACGGGAAGGTTTCCCTTCTACACAAGTAATCAGCTCTTACAGAATGCGAAGGACCATTTAAAATCAGCCTTTACTTTATACAGTTGCAAAAAGTTATACTCTAAGTTGAAACTCAGCATAAATTCATGATTTTATGGCACCTCTTGAAATA
Organism: Dromaius novaehollandiae; assembly: GCF_036370855.1. NCBI lineage: Eukaryota > Metazoa > Chordata > Aves > Casuariiformes > Dromaiidae > Dromaius > Dromaius novaehollandiae. Next base: position 43,077,043 of record NC_088099.1, on the reverse strand, counting down.
GTTTCTGTTTTCTTAAAGTCCCAGGTCTTTATAACATAAGAATCTCAACTTTCATGTAAAACAAAAAAAGAACATTCTGTGTCTCATTATTTAGGAGTGAAGCCTAAAAATGTGAACTGAGTGCAAATGTGAACTTAATCTGTGGACTCTAAAAAGCAAAGAGTAAATAGAAAAGAAAAACAGTGATTATTAAATTAATGTTTTCATTTTGGGGCTTTCAGCAGAAGGATTATGAATCGTTGAGATTAACAGTGCTGTCTACCCCTGAGTCTGACTACAGAAAGGTCTTTACGCAGCATAAGTAGTAATTTTAGAATATAACAAGGAGCAAAGTTACTGCTGTTTATGAAAACTGTATGTGGCAGGCATAGAAAAGCACCAGATCTGCCTATGTATAGAGTAAGAGAACCCAAGAAACTGAGAATGCAAAGCATAATCTTATACCCATAGAAAGATCTTGCTCACGGAAGGACAAGGTAAGCATCATGATACATTGCAACAGTCAGGACGCCTTGAAGCCTTGAAGAAAGAAAACTGACTTGTACTTTCTTTTCTATATTCAAAAACAAGGGTAATGATGGCTTTCAAATTATACCTGTCAAAAGTTTGCATGAAAATAAATTCCCCAATTATATTCCTGGATTTGAACCCCTCTCCCCAGGGTTCTGAAGACCAGCTGGAGGGTGATTTTTCCCTGGGCGCTGCTGCAGAACTTTGCTGCTGGCCACTGGTAGCCAATCAGCCCATGTTTTCAACAGGACTGTTTGAATATTTGAGTGAATTAGGAGGTGTTGTCACCTACCTAACATTTGAGGGTGCCTTCCCCTGCAGCTGTAGCCATGAGATCTACTGTGCTAGATACACCTTCATCCCTCTGATAGATGTGATAAACCCTGGAGCCACTGGAGCAATCCTTGTCCCAATCCCACTTCTATATGATAGCTCAGGAGAAGAAATGTTTAGGAGCTACTAATTTAATCAGTAGCTTGTTTCACCCCATGTCATCAACACTGTCTTTCAGACAGTGAATTATATGAGCTGAGGCCTGTGACTTATTATCAGCAGCTCTACACTAGAGATTTCCCTCCCACCTCAGGCTGAGCTCAGCCAGCCACTCTATTTGTATCAACAGAAGGAGTTACCGCTCCAAGCCCTCCTTGAACTGCTTATCACACCACTATTAATCCCTGTTAATACCTATCTAGCCCTGCTGAATCTGATGGATCTGCTGCTCTCACAATTGTTCCCTGAACAGTCCAGATGAGGCTGTCAGACGAGTAGGTCAAGCAAGCAGCAGCAACAAGCAGCTGGAGATGGACTGAAGATAGTAACTTCTGCCCATAAAGGTACCGCTGGAACAAGAGCTGTAAACACTCCCTAAATTCAGACCAAAGCTATAGAATTGTTCTGGCAACAACTCCACTAGGAGGATTTTCTGGTATAAGTAAACCAAGATAGCAGTTATGGGAAAGTACAAGCACACTGGGAAACATTTTTCATTGTAGCTTATTTAATAGCTACATATTCCCTCACAAGCTTATCACAATGGATCTCTGCAACAGCGGAAGCCTGTGGGCACTACTATAATACAAAGAAGTAGGATCAAGAATCCGTCACCACACTTCTGCAGCTGTGAATACAGTCTACGTGCCCAGTAGCAGAAATTCGAGGTGTGACCAAGGTCTGAGCTGAATATTTGCACAAGTCCGTATAGGAGAAGAAAGTCCAGGGATATTAATGAAAACTGCAGGCAAGGAAGTGGATGATACTCAGTTGGTAATGTGGGTGCAGTAAAAGGGATTTAGATTAGACAGAGATGGAGAGAGATCAGCTGAGTAGGCAAAACTGTCATCTGTAGACGAATTCCCTTGATCACTGCACTAAAGCTTAGCTGCAAAATGCCAGTGAGGAAAGCAGCCCATTAACAGCCACTGTGCAGAGAGGTTAGGTATGCAGCAGCTCGCTGCTTACCCTGTCCAGAAGGGCAAAGTTTGCTGATAAGAGCCGTCACCAACGAGCTGCTGCACACTGCAGTTCCTAAAAAGCTGCTGACTCTGCTGTACTTCTCTGCCCAATCCACTTATGACAGCCCTGTCACAAACCGATAGCAGCCGCTGCACGGCAAGTCAGGGTTTACCTGGCAGAGGAACTAGTCAGAGCTATCGGGACCTGCAAAAACAAGTGCAGATCTTAGCAGGAACTGGACTGAATCTGCCTTTAACAAGGGTAAGATAGACCTTATCTGCAGTCTCCATGCAAAATTCACATCAGCTCCAGGCAAAGCGAGGAGCAGGTAGCAGAGAAGGGAGCAAAGGTGCCGCCATGGAGCTGGATAAGCTGGCAGGGAGGGAAGGAGGGAGGGATGTGCCGCTGCCTGCTGACAGGTTGCAGCCAAACGCTTTCACATGCTTGACCTCTGTACTCTTGCTTTTGAGTTCTAGGAGATCACATTGCCTCACCACCAATATTTGTTCTCCTTCTCTTAAACTTTCTTAAAAAAAAAAAAAACCAAACTTTTTGCATGCTTTAAGAATCATAAGGTAGAACCATAAGGTTTTACGCTGAACAGCATAAAATTGCATTGCATTTTCTGTGTTACTCGGCTCAGTTCGCTGTCATTACGTCCAGCAGCACTGCCAGTTTGAACCATTTTAGCATCAGTGCTCAGGTATTTGGGGAGCTTATCTGAAAACTCCAGCTACTGGTATGAGGAGAAGGCACTAAAGCACAAATATAAATAAATAAAGCGAAGCGCATGGTTCCACAGGCAGCATTAAACGGGGAGTCCAGACTTGGCCCCCAGGACTGGGAAGAGAAAGGGTGCAAAAATGTTATTTTCGCTTGCCTCCTGCGGAGAGCGTTCCCAAGGGCCGCGCGCGGTGCAGGGCGCGGTGCAGGGCGCGGGGGCGGCGCGGCGCGGCGGCTCTCATCTTCTCCACGTAGTCGGGCACCTCCTGCAGCGTGCGGAAGGAGCTCTCGCGCGGCAGCACCGCGTAGAGCAGCGCGCGCAGCTGCAGCGCGGCCGCCCGCGGGCCGCCCGCGGCGCTCGCCATGGCCCCGCGCCGCTGAGCGCGCCGCCAGCTCCGCGCGCCCCCGCGGCGGCAGGTGCGCCAGGTGCGGCTGGGGCAGGGCTGGAGGGGGGGGGGGAGGGGCGGCGCGGCGCGGCCCTGCCCGCGCGATTTCGTCTTTTATCCCCGCTTTGGGGAAATTGAGGGTTTCGCGCTGTTCTGTGTCCCCCGCGCGTGGCGCACGCCGGAGTCACGGCAGCACCCGGGGCCTGCGGCGCTGCGACCCCGAGTCCCCCTTCCCCCCCTCAGACACCCTGTTAGCAGAGCTCACACTACCCTTTTTTCATATTTATTTCATTTTTTTTCATCAGTGTTTCCGCACAAAGTACTGGTCTGGCTTTGACGCTGGCCAATGGTGCGTAATTTTTTTAAATCGAAGTGTTGACGTTTAATTTTTCAGAACAAGACCTGGTTTGCTTGTGGGCTCTATAGTTCGGCTCTGCTGATCAGTCTGGTGCTTTCCGTGTTTTAAGTTTTTGTTGGTTTGTTTTAAACTTTGAGAAAGCCTTATCACAGCTTAATTCTCTATAGCTCAGGTAAACAAGACAATATTGAAGGAGGAGCATAGAAGTTATCTATTGTGGTGTCCTTCAGAAAGGACTGAAAACCAGGCAAATATAAAGAAACAATGAAAATAAGTATATGCTAGTTCCTTACAGAAAATGCAGTGGGAATAAGGACGGGCTTTGTACACTCAGGCCTTAAATTTGAAACTCAGAAGCAGGCATTTCCCTGTCAAATGTTTGTCAATCACACTTGATATGTTCAGCATTAGTAAAAATAATAAGCTTTGTGATAAAACAGATTAGCCAGAAATAAAATAACACAATGTCCCAACAAACCCTTCATCTGAAAAACTTTCAGTCCCACTTACGGTCTTTGCAGAAGAAATGGACTGTAAATCCTGCTGTAAAGGAACTTGCCACTCTTTAAATCCTGCCAGTCATTAATTTAAAAAAAGCTTACTGCCTTGAGTCAACCCTCATTTTCTGAAAGGAACTATGACAGGTAATTTGAGCTAAAACTTTCATTTAGAAAAAGAAAGTATATAGAAATTGCCACTAAAATAATTAATCTAATGTGTGTGGGTGAGTTTTTGCTTTAAAAATGTTGAAATTTAAACAACAGGTAGCTGGCTTTCTTTTACACTTAAACAGTATTCTTCAGTTTGAATAGTGTAACTTCATCAGCGCATGAATGTCAGAAATTTACTGGAAATACAAATAAAGGTATTTTATAATGTTAGCTGAGCAAAGTGCCAGTTCTTTAAAATGGCACTTATGGTGAAATATAAACTAGATTTTGGCATTCTCTGAATATGCATACCTTATACTAGTGTTAACGATATAAGTAAAAATGATTTAATAAATGTATTAAAATGTTCTAAAATTACATCCCAGTGTTCCCCTCAAATTCAATGTTGATTGACAGTAATTTGAGGTTCTTACAGATGTCTAGTTACAAAATTCTAAAGTCTGAAGTAATCTAAATGAAAATTTCAAATTCACCAAAAAGTACACGAATCTACAGCATTCTGGCTACATCTCCATAGAGCCAACAAAAGTCCTCACAGGCAGAAATGTAAAAAAAAGGCTTGCTTTTCTCCCTTAGGTTAGCCTTTCCATGGCGTTACTCCCGCGTTGAGGCTCCCTGGCGTCACGGTGGCGCAGAGCTACTCAATCACGCCACCTCACCAGGCACGCCTGAACCCTCCATTGCTCCGGCGCTGGTGTTCATCCCTCTCCGCTCTCGGCTCACGGAGCTAAGCTGACCAAAACTTAACCCCACAAATAGCCGTATAGGTATCAGTGAGCAGGATCTGGATGCTACTCTGGGATCAGAAGAACAAATCAAGCCCAGTTTTTTGGGACCCTATACTTTTATTATTTCAGACCCCCTTTCAGTGTAAGTTATGAACCAGGTGGCACCTCTCTGAAATTCTTGCTTTCAAGTCCAAAAGAATTTGGACTTGATACTGGCTTACAGGGGAAGGAGATGGGTGGTGGTTTCCAGCTTCTGTATTTGAGGAAAAATACAGATTATAGCACTACAATAGCTACACTTCTGGTGAGAGGGAGAGCAATTTTAATTCTAGCTGGAGCTAGTATAAATTTTAGACAGACATCAATAATCTCGCTATACAAATATAGCTGGATGTTTTCTACTTAATTTTTCAAATTTAGCATGCAATTTCCAGTGCTCTTTCTTTGTTAAGAAAGGAATGGAAAATAAAACATCCATGAATGTTGCTACAGTGTAAGCTCTAACCCTCTACCAGACAATGCTCACTCCAGTCAGTGATCTTGCATATAATTTTTTTTTCTTAAGAGTGAGTGTTAAATAACACATTTTTCTTTCAACAAAGATAGAAAAATGGATATTTCCCATCCGATACTGCCATCAGAAATGCAGAGGGATGTTCTGTCTGGGGACTGGGATTCTGCTGTTGACTAGTAGATCATTCCAGTAACCAAGGCAACAGAAGCCTCTGTTCTACTTAGAGGAAATTGGGGAGCTGGCCTAACACGATCTGTAGGCGGATCATATTTTGTTTTCTCTAAAGAGCTCCATCCCACCCACTTCATGAACAGAGAACGCCCAGACGCTTCCTGTTTGGATCTCCTCCGAGCACTAAGCCAGCACTAAATAATATTAAACTCATAAAGGGAATTAGGGCAGGTTGAGAATGGGATGGGCAGTATAGTCTGCCTTGGCAACTGGTCACTGCCAACTGAATTGTATCCAGAACCAAGCTTGGGTTAGTCTACTCTAATTATGCAGTGATATCCTTGAATACAGAAACACTTTAAATAGGTACATTGTGATGAGCAGAGGCTGCAGCATTTTCTTGTATCACTACTATAGATACTCAGTTTGTATATATAGGCTTGGCAGTGGATGTCGTTACAGGAGTGCTAGACGCACCAGTGTTATTACAAATCTGGTGTTATGAAGCATTTGGTAAAATGTCTTTGCCTACATCATACGCTACCCGCTTTTTAAATTATTCAAGTATTTATTATTTGTTCAGATTATATAAACGATATATATTAACGTATGATCCTTAATAACAACATGACACTATTCCAAAAAAACAAGGAATGTGTTGCATATTAATCATCATTAAGTCACACAGTCAGCCATCCACTGCAAACATCAGAGTTACTTTCATTTCTTCTGCTCAGGACTGCTAACCATAGAATAATGCTCAGATATGACCATTCTAAGCTACTTGTTCAATTCTATGTCATTTTTTAGCAAAACTGTTTTATTCAAGGGTTGCCAAGACATCCAAAGAAAATAATAGACCCTTCAGGTGGTCTGTCAGGGTAACTTACTGGGATAAATGCACATACTGGTCTTGGAATTTGATCCTCTGTTTGTTTGTCTAACATCTACTCCTGATCACTTAGCCGGTTACTTTGTAATGTGGTGGTATGCCTGACGTGTTTTACCTTTCTCTTATGCAGAAAAGAATTTTTTTCTTTATTGTTCATAAAATTCCTCATCTTCCTTCTTCTGTCCTCTAGTGTAATAACTTTGGGAGTCATTTGCACATTAGACCCTGGTTCGCCAGTTAGCTGGTGGTTTTCTGCATCAAAATAGGAGGGCCGCACAACACTCTTCCTAGGGCTATCCTAGTAAGGGTTCTCCTGCCATTCAACTTGCTCTGGCCCTAAGCCTGAGTGGACTCCTCCATGGGTAGATGCACCCAACAAATTCACATGGCGAAAAATGAAGCCACAAAAGGAGTATAGTTTTAGTATGGTTTTATATGTTTCTACTGCTTTAGTGAGTTAAGTGGCTCATGAGAGGGTCCAATGAGTGAGAGGGAGTTGGCAGGACAGTCCTGAAGACAGAGGGCAGGACCACACAGCTGCAAACCAGGGATGGGAAAATGAAGCGGAAGTGAGACTTCTTCATTTCAGCAGAAGCAAGTTATTAGATCAGTTGAACAGCTCATGGAGCCACCGCCTTCAGTGTATTTGCCAAAAATATAGCTTCAGCAGGCTATCATATGTCAGCATGCAACTACATCCAAACATCTGATGCTTCATTTACATCACCACTTTAGTAACTGCTGTAACTGCACATAACTACATATGCCATATACTATGTTTCATGGGCAGGCTTTGGCTGGACAGCAAAGTGAAAGGCTTCCTGGCACCCCGTTCTAGCTGCTGCACAGGGGATCCCACAGGGGCTCCTGGAAGGAGTGGAAGGTCTTGCTTTCCCTGGGAGCAGTGAGGGACCATTGGGCTGCAAGCAAGCCAGGAGGGGATAGTCCAAGAGGTGTAGCAGACAGAGAGGATGTAATGTGAGATGTGGAGGCCCCAATAAAGATCAGGGAGAAGACACACAGCTGTGCCTCAGAGCTGCCGGAGGGAGGTTCTCCTGGAGACCAGAGGAGCTTTGTAGAGCTTATTGCAACCCAGGAAGCCGGCCCTGAGAATGAAAGTTGTGAAACTGAGGGTCTGAAGGTAATGACCCCTGTCAGTACCCAGTGAGCAGCAGGGGAGTTGGTATTCATGCTGTATATTTTCACTATCCTCACTCCACAAATCTCAGTTCTCTGTATTTCAAAATTACTTTGTTTTAGTTTCCATTTTAATAAAACAATGCTGGAGACAGAAAACCCTTTTGGTGTGGTTGGTATGCTGACTTAAAGAAGACGGGTGAGGAGGTTCATCTTGAAGCTCTAACTGATTTTTGGGAGCCAATCACAAGCAGAAAACCCTCTAATATGTTTGCATGTTGGCTTTCTTGAACAGTGCTGTAATGTTAAGAAGTTCCCAAGAGAGCCTAAAGCTGTATGTCCTTTCCTCGCTCCCAGCTGCACGTTGTGCACTCTAACTCCCTTCCTTGTGCAAGCCCTGATGGTCATTAGAGCTGGTGCTGAACTGTTTTAACATGCTCTATCAGCAGAAAAATTAGCTGAACAAAACAAAAAGCTAAAATTGGCTTAAATTGTTCTGGACCTAAGTCAAGAGGGACATTCACAATAGAAAAGTTGATCAGGAGTGCATAGTAATCAAGGCTATACCGTGCTGAGGAAAGCTTGGGGATTTCAGAGCATCAGAATTATCTCAATATCTCATATCTAAACTCCATAGAAAGATTTGTCAAAAAACAGGCATGTGGCCTGACTAAGTGATTGTTTATTCTCTTTCTGCATGTCTCATTTCCTGGGCTGTTTAGGTCTGCAGCTGTCCATGGGTAGACTCCTAGTCTGCCTAGTCCACCAGGTGTTCATCTACCAATCTGTTCACCTAGTGGACCTGTTAATTAGGTCAGTTGCTGGTTTTTCTTGAAGTTGTCTTCTTTGGCTGCTCATCTCCCTTGATAGCTGGTTACACAACTTGAAGCAGATCCAAGAAGCTGCTTTTAAGCTGCAAAGCCATGCTCAGCTCCATGAGAACTGACTCGCTCATGCCCAGTTTTGATGCAAACAGCACAGCTGTCTAATGAGTCAGAAAGCAGTCATTTGGGTACTCAGGCAATCTGAAGAACTAGGCAGAAGCTTATTTTTAGGGTTTTTTTATAATTATTTTTCAGCATTTCCTTCTCTTGAATATCTCTTGTTTTGGAAAATTTTAACCTTTTGCTCCTAGTGAGGAAATGTGTCTTGTTTGGGTGTTTTTTTTTTTTTTTTTTTTTGGGGGGGGGGAGGGTCGGGGTGGGAGAGGAAATGGGAGTTACTGGAAAAATAAATTCCATTTTCAAGGCAGGTCTATCAAGTAGATAGACTCAGAAGAACAGCCTGCCCACCTGTTTTGGGCATTTCAAAATTGTATTTGGCATGCTATGCTATGCAACTTCTTGCACTTGCACTTCTGATAAAAAAAATACTTTAGTTTGTTACAAAAACCAGAATTCAAGCTGCTAAATGGTGTAAACTATGTGTTAGATAAGCATTAGATAGCATACAACCTGAGATTTAGGAGAGAAACCTTTCACATCAAGATCATTGGATCAGACATGTTATAGCCTATTTAACAGGTATTTGCACTATTTGGTCAGTGTTTGTAACCGTTTATTTGTTATAACCAGAATAGTCTCTTCATGTTGAATTAGGAGCATATTAGTATCAACACTAGGTGGATCCTAAGTTATGAAACACATCTCATGACATGAGTTACAGCATACACTAACACACGTTGCTGCATGTGAATGGGCAGGAAGCTTTTGGGGCATTCTTCGGATGGAAGCATAGAAAATGTAACCCTTTCAAGACTAACCAAAACACTTGAAATTTTAGTGTAAAGAACAGTCCTAGAAAATTATATAGATTCTGCACCTACATTTTTCAACTTCAATAGAAGGACAGCTGTCATAAGTTGACACTTGAAATCTTGTCAAAGATATACTTCAGTACCAGCAGAAGATAAACCTGATACAAAAAATCACTTGGTGAAATTTCAAAGCTTGAAATCTTCAAATACCATTTGGCCTTTAAATCAACCATTTTTTTGTTTACATCAGGAACAAGGAATAATTTCTTCTCCTTAAGGAAATAACGTAGTTCTATTTCTCTCTAGCCTGCAAACTCCCCAGTTTTTAAGGGTGAGATTCTTTTCTGTGCAGCACTCCCTTAAATTAACTATAGTGAGTTAGAAATGCTAAGTGCAATTAATTTATTTAGTACAAAATAAAAAGACTAAAATGCTTAGCTATTAAAGGTGGCAGAGCACTATTATCAGAAGGGGCACAATTGCCATAAAACCTGAGTGAGTTTGAAGAGCTAACATGCTGCACTGCAGATTCTGCCCCATCACATTACATCCAGTGTATTGAAGGTTCAAACAGAGGATTCAAATGTGACCCATTTAAATACATTTTAGAGGATTTTGAAAAATGGAAAAAAATATTAGTTTGACTGGAAAGATTACTGTCACTGGAAAGATTACTGTCACATGTCTAGAGAGAGTGGACTGTGCAACTACTTCATTAATAAGTGTGGAGAGAAAGAAAAAATCTGCTTCAAAAAACAGCCAAGACAGTATATATTTACATGTTTATTCAGTTCACATTGGCCCAAAATGAGAGTATTGTGAATTTTGGGACAAAGAAGATTTGGATTAAATGAAACATTCCACTTGACAGGTGCAAGATAATATTTTAAATTAAGGACTGGATTCTAAAATTGACCTGTGTGCCTTTCATCAGGCTGAGGAGCCAGGAATAGTATGCTGGACCAAGGGCATGCAGCCTGCATATGCTTCCCCCTTTCAGTGAATTCACTGGGAAGCTTGCTGTAAAGGTATTTGTTTATGAGGTGGAATAACTTCAGAAGGACAGAGACCACCTGCAGGATATGCTATAGCTTATGGATTAGAGTTGTCTCCTGAGGTAGAAGAGAAGGAAGTTTAGTCTGTGATCTGAATCAGTGAAGGCACTGAGCCCAGGTTTTGCATGGCTGCACTAGGTACGGGGCACGAGAATGTGGTAGCGGGGCACTGCCATGACCACTATGCTATGAGTGATCCCTAAGTTGTCTTCCAAATATTAACCAAAGGGATCCACATTTGTTTCTGATTTCTAAAACAACTCGTTTTGATGTTCCCTTTCCTGTAACCAAAGGTAGTTCCTTAGTTTCACCTGAATTTTCAAATAATTTCAGTTGCCCTGAAATTGCTTCCCCCTCCCTCCCCAAAGTGAATAAGTTTATCAGGGGCCACTGACAAGTGACAAGCGTCCCATGAGAGCATGCCTAGTGGGCAGACTGCCACCTTCGTCCCCCGCAGAGGGGAACCTCCAACCACTGTCACCTGCCACGCTGGTCGTGGTGGTTAGTCCTGGCCCAGCTGCCTCCATGCTCTCCCTCAGCAGAGTTCATTCCCCTTCCTTGGCTTTGGGGCATCTCACCAAGGCTGCAGGTTCAGATTTGAGGGCAAAGAAGGAGCCTCTCTCCTGCTACCAAAACAGACAAGCTTCCAACCTCCTCCCCCAGGAGTCTCCAGCCACCACTCATCCACAGGCAGCCTCTTCCTCACGCTACACAGCTGGGGCTTGTGCCTTTGCAGGGTCTCTCTGAAGACCCTCTCTGTCCCCTGCTTGTCCTGCCTGAAGCTACACAGTCGCTCACTGCCTCCCACAGCCCCTTTGCACCACAGCTAAGGGCCTCCATAAGATCACTCATACCACGGTGAGGACAGCCTCACAGAGAGGCACCAAGTGCTCCCGGCAGCCCAAACCTGTACAGGGGGCATCCTCATCCAGGCCAGTGCTTCTGACACAGCAAGGGTAACCTCGCCATCCCGTGCTGGAGACCAAGCCCCGCGGTGCAGCACTACGAGGCTGTGCAATCCCATACTGTCTACAACAGCCCCTGGGTGCTCTTCACAACCCAACTGCCTCACTAAGTGCCTAAATAGTTATTATCTGAACTCTTGCTGACCAGCTAAATAGGTAGTTCCCTAATCAGCAATCAGATAAAGAATAAAGTTGTAGGCCCTTTTTAATCAACATCCTTCCTATCAGGAGACAGCTAACTGGAGCTGCCAGCTCCAGAAACCCCTAGAAGCTATCAGAAGCAACTAAAAACAGAAATCTGAATTTAAGAAAAATCAAAACCAGAATGGAGCTGGAGCAAGAATTAATTAATTAATTAATTAAACAAAACCTGTTGCTAGGGGAAAAAAGTGCTGCCAAAGGAAAAAAAAAAAAAACCTAAAGGAAAGCAAACAAGTGAAAACCCACAGAAATCTGGAATATTTCTGGAATATTTGTAGTCTTAGAGCAGACACCCAGTTAGAGGTTGTGAGACAAACTAGTATATGATCAGGTAATTAAAGATGGTCATAATGCATATACCCTGGAACCATCTATTAAATTCAAATATAACTTTTTTTTAACCTTTGAGCATTTTTCACTTGGCAGACTTAAAGTTCATTTCATGCCAAAGAATTTTTAATATATTATTAAAAGCAAGAATAATTTGAAAAGTTATTTGATAAATAAAATGATTGAACCAAGTATGAACAAACATATTACAAATAATATAAATGTCCCACTTCAGTAAAGCAAAAGGTTTTTTTCTTATTTGTCCTCTTTTTATAGGATTAATGTATAATAAAAAGGATAAATAGAAATTTCATTTATGCATACACGTAGCTTTAAGGGAAAAAAGACTATTCACTACAAAACTCACTTACAAAATGTCTATTTTTTCTTATTCATTCCAGTTCCAAACTTCAGGACTCCTTATATTCATGAATGTTTCTAATTTCTTTTTATGTTCAGGGAATGATATAGGCTTCAAATTTGTATGTCATAAGTATGGAATGTATTCCCTGATATTTAGTTGTAGGGAATCCTTCCAGTGCTGCAGAGTAACTTATACAGCAGCTGTGATCAAGATGTCTGTAAGGTTTTCTTTGCTATATTGTTTACCTGTTCTAAAACACTTACTGATTTAATATCTGAGCCAAAGCCCAATCAAAACAGTAAGATTTGTATGTGCTGGTTTTAGGAGGATTGGGGGGGAGGGGGTAACTAGGGACTTGTGGTTTTTTGTGACAATTTTTCAAGATACTAGGAGACAAAATACTGGAAAATTGAAAAAAGATTTGCAAGAGTCCAGATGCAACTATCAAGGTCAGCTCTGTCTACTTAGAATAGGTTTGCTATGAATCAGCCCCATAATTTTGACATGAATCATCTTTCTAGTTTTTAAGAGACTGATGAGCTACCTAAGGGAATGCATGTTCATTTTTAAAAGATTATGAAATCTAGTGCAATCTGAATAGCCAATCTGAATAAAATAATGCAAGTTATAAAATATGTTATTTTGCATTTTTCAATTAAAAAAAAATACATTGGCCTCACAGCCCTCTATAGTTATTTGTGAAGTGGTGAATTTTGTAGTCTGCAATATTCAACCAATAAAACTGTTACTGGCATTTCTGAGGTATTTCTGTAACACTGTTTGTGTGTTCTGTAACAATAAAAAACCCTTAAATTTCCTCAAAATATGAACCCCCTTATTGCTTTGAGCATCACAGCATCACTTGTAAAATGAAATCTCATGTTTTATGTGAAGTCAGGACACGCTTGTACTTGAATTGGAGAAGATCAGTGTGAGAACTAAGTGGATGAATTTTTTTTTGTACGTTGTCATCCTTTCTTTGTGCTCAGGATAGGTATAATGCCGAGACATGATTTTATTGATGCTAGTTTGGGGAATTTGCCATTAGTCAGTTGATGTGATACATGTATCTGCCAAACTGTAGTTACTAAAAAGTATAAAATCCTTTGCATATAAGTAACTATTGCAATCAGATTTGGGTTTCCCAATTCACTTTCAGAAAAGAGCCACAACACTGTAATTACAGTAATCAAAGAGGTGCTAAGTAAGTAAATTGCAGTTGTGGTTAGCTACATTATTATTCACATTCACTTCTTCTGTGGTCATTCTCTGAATTGTTAAACAGCTGCTAAGTTTCACCTCAGAAATAATTGCACAGCAGTGACAGGCAAAAGTATGTATAGTAGGGTTTTATGTTTGCATAAGGCTGCATGTTAATATTAACATATACCTTCCAGCATGATTCTTTAGATGCTGATTTAAATACCTGGATGCTATCCCTATCACCCTTTGCCTTCACAGCTTCTAAGCAACCTCGATCTACCTTGGCCCTTGGAACTCTGCCAGGCTCATCAAAAAGGACTCCAAAAGGATCGTCTGGTGAACAAGCCTTTTTTTAAACTGTAGTGATTTCCTGATACTCTGGGACAGTGGAAGGTGTTTGTATACATCTTACAAACTTGTAGGAGACTATAGTCTCCTGCTAGAACAAACAGAAATCTCTGTATTGGAAAATCGAATCCTGTATTCCCAAAGTCACTCTCAAGGCCATCGTAGGTTGGACTCAGTCACGAACACATGGCTTCATCCTCACTTAGTCCAAAGTGCGATGAGGTACAGGATGCATGTTAGCCATTAAATGTGTTACAGCACAGGAACAATTTCAGTGCAATTGCCAGCCTCATTTTCCTTTTTTTTTCTAACCAAAATGTGTTTAGGAAAGCCTCTGTTCTGGAAATTTAATGGAGAACTTACTCTTATGAGTAAATGCTGGGATTATGAGTAAATGCTTGGAGTAAATGCTTGGGCCAAGAAGGGTTTCTAAGGGTTTTTTTGTTGTTTTTGTTGGGTAATGTAATGTCATTGGTATATTTCAATAAATGTATTCCTACAAAGTCTGGTTTTAATTTCAGGAGATCCTAGCGCCAGCTTTGTCAGGCTTATCTTTGTGCTATTGCTGGATCTTTAATTCTTCTTTTGTTAGTCTCTTAAGAGTCCGTATAACTTTTAACAGGAATCTGGCTGAGCCAAAAAGGAAATCATCTCAATAATGCTGCATGCTGGTGCTTTGTGTACATCTCATTATCACAATATGCTAAGTCAGTCAGACACTAAGCATGATATTGAAAACACAAGAGGAAGCCCTTATGAAAGTAAAACTGTCCTTCATAGTAGAAGACTGGTAGTTCAAAATCATCCAGATGTCTCAGGGCTGATCAAAAATATAACAGCACTAGATATGCAGTTACTTACTGGGACTGCTCTTTATCTCAATGCCCTATCAATCTATTGGAAGTATTTTGTCAAGGGTTCTGTATAGAGCTGGAGATAAAGTTGGATTACTTTCATCACTGGTAAAGCAAACAGTGCAAAGCCTAGCTGTCGAGAGTGGTAAATGTGCCTGTTTTCCTCATCCTAATTTTTTACAATCTCTAACACTGTCATTCATTCTGAACTCTGAGATTACAAACACTAAAAAGGACTGTTTATTCAAAAGACATCCTGAAAACTATATAGAAAATAGGAAGCCTTGCATTTATACTAGTAATCCCTTACCTCTTAGCTACACTCATCTGCTACAGAGAGAGAGAGAGAGAGGTGTTGTAACATCTGGCTCAATGTGGTGAGTTTCCATCTTCTATTGGGAGGGCTGATGTCATGTAAGGAAGTCAGAGGAGCAGAATAACTATTGTAAATGAGAGGCGGCAGCAGCGCTTATCCTGGGAGCTGAGCCTCATGGCCCAGCTGAACGCCTGCCTTCAGCCCCCATGTGTTGATTCTGGCCCATTAACTGTCCTATTAATCTTCAACAAGCTTTAAAGTGCAAGTGTTTTGCAGAGTGAATATAGGTGAGAATTTGCAGGTGTCATTCACACAATACAGCCATCCTCCCTTCTCTTTTCAACAAAACAGTTCTCCCAGTCTATTAAAGCTCAGAAGGAAATTCTTTCCACCACCTCTTACACTGTTTGAAACTTCTGAGAGCATCAGGATTTTTAACGTTTTGCCAGTCTGCAGTGCAAATGTAAAGGAGCAGAAACTCAGCTTACGTGAATCAGAAGGATATTTGTTTTGGAAAATTTACACACTTCATTCAGCCCACATCCTTTCACTTTCAGTTTTTGAGTGTCACCACAATATATACTGCTGCATGAGTCATCTCAATCCTGTATCAACTAACATTTCAGCTCCCTGTAACATTCTATTCTACTCTTTTGGGACAGAACAGCATTGGAGAACAGGACAATTTTAGGCAATTCTAAGGTTATACCATGCTTGACACCTGACTTCACTTTAGTAGCACCTGCCTGAAGGATAATTAGCAGGCCACTTTTGAAAGAAAGAACTTCCATACACCACAGATGGCATTTTTCATACCAGACAGGCAACCATGTATGTTGGAAGTGAGCCAAACTGTCTGCAAAAACTGTGAGAAATTCAAGACAGACATCTGAGTGGAAGGAAAGTTTTACCTTCCTCAACATCCCCCTCCACCCCCAACCATTCAGGAACATGTGTTCAAACCACTTTCATATAATGTGCTTTATTTTCTAATCTACTAATGCTACAAATTACAGTCAAAGGAAAAGACTATAGCAAGTTTCTTTCATATTGGTTATGAAACCTATAATTTAATAACACAATGTGATGATTTGTCAGCTATAGAAATCCAGTATTGTAAGAATCTTGGTAGAACCAAGAACAAGATTTTCTTAGAACAAGATTTTCTTAGCTGACTGGCAATATGGGGTCCACAACTCACATCTCCATAAAGTGGCCCTTCTTTTCATCATGTTCTCAGAACTATGTTGAAATCAGGATCCTGTGTGTCATAGTGAATGCACAAAGTCAACAGTCACTTTGGAAATTATTGGCTAATGTTCTTAATCCTGGACTGTCCACTGATTTGTATGAAATTTTGTGTATACTTTGGGCTCGATCCAAATCCCAATGAAATCAATCATAATCTTTCCATTGCCATCTATAGGCTTTAGATGAGGTCCTTTGATTCCCTAGAAAAGTCTTTACTTCTTTCTTGCAAAAATACTCCATCTAAAAGGAGACCCAAACACTCTCCATAATATTCAGTCATCAGAAATCAAACATCTTATGCAAATATGCTAGTACTAGAAAAGTAACAGCTCTGTGCAGTGGTTAGTATTGTCTGTGAACTAAAAGACTGTACAAAGGTTTAACTTCCACAGTTCCAATACATAGGTATATACATAGGAATTATAGAAATACATATACAAAATTATTTATAGTTGGTCTTAATTCTAAACTAGTTTTTCTCCTTGGTAGTTTTTACTCTCTGAAATATATTTCTGCCGTGGTTGCATAAAATTTTTCTAAGGGCACTTTTCAAGATAAATTTTAAATTTGGGCATTTGCCCAAATTTGAATATTTTCTCAGCTGTGCATGTGACTTTCCTGGCAAAGAATGTGGTAACTGTTCAGAATAAGGATATTTCTAAAAACCCTGCAGTCCATAAGCAAACATAAGTAGTGTATACAGTGTCTGGTGATGCTAAAGATGAGACTATGTCCCTAAATACTAAACCTGTGTTTTTTCTTTTTATATATATATATATTTATATATACACACCCTGGTCATTGCTTCATATGTTTTTGGAGTTGATATAAATCAAACAAACACATTTTTACAGCACGAAAACCATAATATTATCATGTGGTTATAAGAAGCAAAATCCTACAGAAATCAATTACTGTGCTGTTTACTTCAAGGATAAGTGAATCTGAAACTTAACTGCTTCAGAGTTATTGCTCATTAATGTAAAATAACATTTTACAAGTTTTTTGGCAATGCATGTTAAATTTTCAAATTTTACAAATAAAAGCTAAACATTGGGAGAAAGGAACTTCGGGCCAAATTTGTCTCTCTTGAAAGAGAGAGGAATGCCTATCTGAAGACTGATAATGCTATTTTCTTAGAGATCAGAACTGAATATTTTAAATTCAAACATTTAACCTATTGTAGTAAAACAAACACACTGCTCCACAAAAGCACAAAACCATTTATAGAAAAACATGATGTGTCAGAATGCTTTATTCCAGTCACTTAGTCATCTGAACAAAACTCATGCCATTTTTTTATTATTATTTAATGTTGTGGATCATATTCTCACAGAATATCTCATGTCTCTTCTCAACTATATCTTTTGCATGTACTTTTAATAACCATTGATTTATCTTATTTTTCTACATATCATCTATTAGAGGAAGGACTCAAGGTCCCAAGGGCTGGAAGAGGTTCTCACTACAGAAATGTGTGATACAAGCATAGGATGCATTCAAGGACCAAAAAAGATAAAGAATGCAGGGCAGAACGAAGTCTTGACAGCACATTTAGTAGGAGACTGAACCTAATCCCAAAAGGCTTGCTGAGTCCATGATTCAAGGTGAGCAGTACAAATTCCTTGAGTCCCTAGTCTTTCATCTGTTCAAAAGGATATTTGGAAACTTACCGTTCTCTAAAAACTCTTTGGGGTCTGTCCACAGAAAAGCCCTGCATAAAAAGGAACTATCATTATTTCCTACTGTGACTACTATTTAACAATCTCTTTATTTATATCACTCCTTGAGGTCTTCTCTATTTGTTGATACTAGCCAAAATTAGTGCCCAGATGACTGTTTTCAATGGAACGAAAATAAAGTTTCACCAAATTTCCACAGATAGAAATCATGACAGGACAGATGCTAAGAAAAAGGACACAGGCTAATGAATTTGCTTGCGTGACTTGGTCTCTGGTCTGTGGACTCAGAGAAACTGTTAGTATATTTGCAATTTATACAGATGACTCTAATAACCTCTGATCATGCCCTATAGAGGTCCCCACTAACAGCCAGAGTCCTTGAATTACATTGAAATCCATTCCTACGCTGAAGCTTTCAGCTGTAAATGATGTCAAAAGCCTATGGGCTTTAAATGAAAATGAATAAAAATTAAAAAAAATATAGAAATGCAAATGAGCTCTAGTAAGTCCTCATTAATCTGAACTAGTAATATGCATCATCGCTGAAGCCCTGTGCAAGTTATTACAGCATATTAATTACGTATATTGCCTTTTTAAAATGAATATAGGCATCAGGTTGTATACAGAATTCTCCCTTTCAATCCACACACATTACATAATGATATGAAATTACAGTACATAATTGGTTAGACATTACCCTTTAAAACTTCTTGAATCTTGTAGCCAATCTTAAATACTGCATGTACTCTATTAAATACAAGCTCACCCAAGAGACATAAACTGACTGAAGCTAGGAAATTCTAAACGAAGGCTCAAGCTGACATTGTGTCCCTAACTTATACAACTATGTTTCCTCATAATTACTCAGAATGCATATCCTAATGCAGTTTTTTTTCTTTATTTGTACAAATAATATTATTGCAGCAGTCAGCGTCTTCATTTAAGAAAGTAAGATAAATAAACCACCTTGAAATTTGGCCTTTGGAAAGACATAGTTATGGAGTCTCTTAAGAGGAGGAGAAGTTCTCCTCTTAAGCATAGAGGAGTCCTATGCTCCTTTTCTGACATTTTATTGAAAGTGTTTTCACAGATCTGATGAAAACAAAAACAAAGTTAAGAAGAAAATTTAATGAAATTCCCAGACTACTTCCAATTTGTGATTAAATAACTTCAGCCAGCTCCGAATGGTGTTATTTTAACCACACCTCTTGGATTGCTACTGCCAAAATAAATCTGAAAACAATAACATGAATCCATAGTAAACAAAAACAAAAAATAAAAATTCAACAGCTATAAGGGGATGAGAAAGGAACCCTGCAAATAATATATAGCCTTGTACTCCAGAGATAGGAGAAAACAGAATTTAGATCGTCCATCATGTCAAAAGTTAAACTGTTCAATATCACTCCCTTTTTACAGTAAAGTAGATTTTCTGTGAAGGTTTTTTCAGATTCTACATTTCTTTCTCTGGCTCAGTGATATGCTGACAATAGAATATCAAAGAAAGGTGGACTCAGGACAGAAATAATATCAAAGTTATTGTAGCTCAAAAAATATGATGCTAGTCCTCAAAAGCAGGATTTGTCAATGATTAGATATAAAAATGATTAGCAACTATTTAATAACAAGAGCCAATAAATATAAATAAAACAAAATAGGTTTCATCATGCTTCATTCTACCACCAAGTGTCCTCACATGCTTGGGCAAATAACAGTTTTAGAGCTTCATTTTGTCTGTCTGTTAAATGGTCTACTCTTAGCCATACTGCAAGGTTACATGGGTAGAAGAAACCTCTGTAAGTCTGCAGATGGATAAAAGCCAATGAATGTCAAAAAAAGTTCAAAATCTTTTATCCATAGCTGATTTCAGCAAGACAGTTTTGCTAAAACTTCAGTACAAAGCCGCAACGTGTTGCTGCAGGTGACTGACCCCAGTGGCTTCCATAAGTTAGCATTTGGGTAATTGGGACACTGAGAACAGGATCAAACATCATGTGGCCTGTTGAATCCTGAGCTGGCCCACTAACCCACAAACCACAACTGAGGTGCAGGGAGGTCACTGCTGGGACTGGAATATGAGTTAGCTGAAGTTTGAAAGAAGCAGATCTTCTTTTGTATTTTAAAAGACCAGTAAATATAGGCATGAGGTTGTGTACAGAATTCTCCCTTTCAATGCACACACATTACATAATGATATTAAATTACAGTACATAATTGGTTAGACATTATTAAACCAGACCAGTATTAAAATAGACCAGTATTTTTGTGGTGCTGTGCCTGTAAGTAAATTCCTTCAAGACCGTGGTAGGAAGCTCACCCTGCTTGGACTTACTGGTGTGGGATCTCCGCACCATACTGCACTGTGTTTAAAGCCACCAGAGGTCTTTAAGTAATCTGAGAGGTTACTACATTCAGTTTGCCCCTTATAGTCAAATTCAAACTCTGAGCTGCTTTTAAAACGCAGAAGGCAATTGGTTTTGTAAGGCGCCTTTTTTCTGTAATATAAAATTGCATAATTTGGTGGTAATTGCATAATTTGGTCCTAACACTCCTAGCGCTGTAAATCCATTTGCATGTTTCTCTCTCTTCTAACTTTACTTTGCATCTCAACAGACTCAGTTAGAAAAGAATTGTTCCTAGCAGGGAGATTATTATGGTTCACAGTCTGCCATCACTACTCATACTGGATGCTCCCTTACACTGCCTGTATCCCAATCAAATCACAGTGCTATTCACAGAATAATACAACCCCTGAAAAGGCTTTTTTCAGCTAGGAAGACGTTGCTGGTGCATTTCAGGTAATTTAAATACAATGTTTCCATTTGTTCCCTAAGATGTCATCTCAAACGCCTAACATTTTTAGGTTGAGTCTTAGACTTTCTATGACAGATAGCAACAAACAACAGTGCTGGTAAAGTGGGGAGAAAAGATTGTTATTTTTCAAATACTCCATTTACTAAAATGTCAGGTTTGCAAAGTGAGTCACATTAAATTTGACTAAAGTTTCTGCTGTTTTTTCCTTTTTGATTATCACCATCAACACTCAAAAAAAAAAAAAAATCCTTCCTGTCCAGAGAGCAGATCAAAAATATCAAGTATTCACAAACATTTGGTTTACTTCTCTTATCCTAAATGATTCTGGATGAAAAAGGCATTTGAAAGAGACCTAACAAGCAAAAACAAAACCTCTTAAGTGCTACAGTCAATAAAATGCTCTGAAGTCTCTCAAAGAAATGAATGACCCATGGGTTGGACATTTTAAACTACAGTGATCATGGCAACAATTAATGTGCCAGAAAGGACAAACCTACAGTGCAAAGAAGGATATCAGACTCAGAGGTCTTGAACACATTTAACAGCAAGGATATTCCACTGCTCCATGTAACAGAGCTTAAGTGAATGCCCACAAACATTTACTGCAATACTCACGTTTCTTCTCACTCTTTAATTTTGCTCCTTCTATCACACTACACAGTCCAATTAATTTTATAACCTCCTAAATTTGGGGTGAATTATTTTTTTCTCCTGAACAGCTTTATTGAATAAAGGTGTGATAGCGTAAATATGCATCACTTTCCTGGTATTTATTCCTTTTAATCCATTTCTACAAGGCAAAATGAAATATCCCTTGATATTTGCTCTAGGTCTGGAAAAATGGTTGAACAGACTCTTGTTGTTTTTGGCTGAAGACATCATTAGCTGCTTGATGCCTTCTTCCTGCTAAAGGAAAGAGTTTCCCAAACGGATCAAGGTGGAAGGTTCATCCAAGATTAAAAGCCTAAATTTGAAACATAGCTTTGCATTGTCCAAAGACAGATGAAGTTCCAAAAAACCCTAAGAACGTAGAGCTATTCAGGACTTTTACAAAAATCACTTTAATTTTTCTATGAAATCACTGTAGAGAGACCAGAATTATTTAAAAATGATTATTTATTAAACATTTTTCTTTACAAAGTACAATCAATGGTTTGCATTAAATTTTGTGTTTTGGTGTTTGCCTGTATGTACACAAAAGCTTATAAACAGAAAATGTGTCCTGATTTTACACTTGGGACACAATACTGAGTTATCTTCATATTCTGATTTCTACCAACATAAGCAGTTGATAATAACTTTCAGCTTATCTGCTGGTTCTAAAACTGAAGATGAAGAGACAACATTTCTGCAGAGTGTCAGTTTTTATCAATGTACTCAGAGATGACAAAGTAGGAATGAGTAATTCTTTGAGGATTTTCCACTGAGCATGGGCAGAACATGAAATTCTTTCTGGCAGGTTACTGGACTATCCTTATGATCCTAAAAATTATTCTTGCAGTTATAAGATAAGAAGAATTGAGGAGCTAGGTAAGTTTAATAATACCCTATTAGCAGCAGTTGATAGTAAATGCAACATAACGTTTGTTTTGTCTGTCATACAAGGACGTGTCCTAGCAGACACTATTGTATTGTTCTCTACTTGAACAAAAGTATCTGCATGTATTGTATGTCTTTGGAAAAACAAAACAAAAATAAAGAGACAGAAAGCCATTTATTGTCATGAGTGACTATTGCCATCGCTAATATGAATGCATTGCTAAAATTAGTGAAGACAGGAAAATGCTGTAACGTATATATATACAGAGTTAAAATACACTTCTTATCCACTAGATAGTGATTTTGTGGCACTGTGGTTTTCAGAATATAACGTCTGTTGAGAGCAATTTAATTTTCAGTGCAAGCTAAAGCAAAAATACCTGCCCGCTGTCATAAACATGACAAACATCTGGAATGTTCAAAGTAAGTTCATCTTCCACTTCTCCACTCTTGAGGCACGTTTTAAGACATGGCACTTACTGTAAACCATCTAAAAATCAAGAAAGCAGACACAATAAGCCTGAATTTTCCATAGCAACTTTAAAAAATCACTGCCAGAGTCACTCGCATACGTAAACGATGCCCATGTAAGGCTTGCCAGCAAAGCATCTTTCCTGAGAATGGAGCTGGGACACTCGTTGTGTATCATAAGTGTGCGTGCTCAGAGCTGTGATCGCTGTCGTGGCTGTCGTCGTTGGCTAGTGAGTCCCCCGTGTGCTGGAGACCAGCAGCCCCGATGCCAGAGAGCTCGGAGGGGAGCAGTGTGCCCTTTTTCACGTTCACCAGTTCCTTTTCCCGGGCTGCTGCCCCTTGCTGGCCCCCTTTTACCCTCTTCCACTTCATTCGTCTGTTCTGGAACCAAACTTTTACCTTCATTAAAGAGAGACAAAACACAAAAGTAAAAATGGGGTCGTTAAAGGTCAATAATGATCCGTGTAGCAGTAGAAAATCAGAATGCTTTTTATGTGTAGCACATTGCCTTTCCATCTGCTGGGGAAAAAGTGCAGCAGGGCTTCCCTGAAGAGTGGGCAACCCAGTGCTGGGCAGGGTGCCGACACGGGGCCTGTGCGGGTACCGACCATGGGCGAGGGAAACGGGTGCCCGCAATAATGCCGCAGAGTCACCTCCAGCACACAGCACTGCCACCATGCCCTCCGCAGGAAGAGCTCAGGGCTCTTCAGAAAGCATCAAAAAGTCAATGAATGTCTGTTCACAGGTAAAGAACCAGAACCAGAAGCAAAATTGCAGCAGACAAGAACTTACCTCTTGTGTAGTACAGAGTCCAGCGTGGTGACCCAGACCCACCCCATTGTCCCCCTTTCTTACAGTGCTTTTCTAAATACATTTCAAAGGATGCCAATTACTTTGGAAGAGAACTTTTCATTGAAAAATTTACATTGCCTTTTGCTTCTGTAAACTGGTGAGATTCAAGAGAAGCACTTCAAAAGCTCTCTTTTTTCTTGATAAAGCATCGGAAAGAGGATTTCTCACAATCAGAACTTATAATGACTTCCCTATCTATTTCACAAATATATTTAAAAGAACCTAGTTGACAGATCCTATTCCAGATCCTAGATCCTAATCTATTTAGCCATAGATCCTGGTCATGTTTTTCAGAGAAAAAAAATACCTCCATAACTGGAGGGCAAGGCATTTATAAATTTGCGTCAAAATCAACAAATAATTTTAGACAAGAATGGAAAAGAGTGAAAGATACCTTTTCATAGAATGAAAGACAAAAAAAGCATCTACAGCTAAGCCATAGGAAAACCCAAGATTTTACTCTGGCTGAAACTCATTTCCCCCCTTCCCCTTCTCTATATAGAACTATATATATAAAAAAGAAAACCTAAATGATTTGCATAGTTCTAAAGTACCAGCACTGCAAACCACAAGGACCATTTTTTCAATAGCCAAAAGAAGAAAAAAATGTGCATAGCATCTGTCAAATGTATTTGATCAGATTCAAGGCTGATTTCAAATCAATTTACAATACTGTCACTGAAAACAGGATTGGTGAATGAGGATTTTTCATCCATTTAGAGTTAATTGTGCTAAAAAAATCTCCTGTATGTGCCTTTGTGCATCTCTAAACATGAATGTTCTACAGAAAAATAAGCAATAGCTGCAATTTTTCTCTTGGAAACAAAGCAAGAAAGCTTGCACTGTCGGTGTATTGTCTGCTGTGTTTAGCAGAATGTGTTGCAGAGTTTTAAAAGAAACAGCAAGGAACACTCACAGCAGGACATATTGTACAACATGAGTAACAGAGCCACAAAAATGCTGTTTTGCTAAATGTGTCTTATACATCCAGGAAATACTGCAGTGTTTAACCTTTACTATCACTTTGAATTTTACAGAAAGATTTTACTACAACTGAATTGATAGTTAACATCACAATTTGTATGTACGTATGTGGGAAAGAAGAGAAGTATATTTATTTCTTTTATCCACCATGTTCCTGTTAAAGCCAATGTGAGCTGTTACAGCCAATCACTTGGGAAAAGAGCAAAACGATTCCAGGTTAGTTAAGAGCCTCAAAGCACAGCACATCCTTTCCTCTCGTCTACTCATCAGAGCCAAAGAATCTGGCTTGTAAAGTGAAATGAGTGTAAAGGGGAAGGTATTTATTACTGGCTGCTGTGATGTTGGGAATTATCATACTTAGGTCATATATCAGAGGTGGCCATGGAAACAGTGTCTTCAAAAGGGCACGGCGTTAGCATAGCACTGGCAGCGCTCTGGGGGAAGTTACAGATGTCATTTTATTTATTTTTGTTTTTTAAGACAATGAAGTTTCTCTTGTAAAAGACACTACTGTACTGGTGCCAGACAGCGTAGTAAAAGCAGAGTGAATGGAACTGCAGTCATAGTCCAAAGATCAAAAAATGACATACTTTGGATTCAACCAAGTACCTCAGAATAGTGTCACTCTTTTTTTCTGTGTATTTTTATATCCATGAACATTCAAGGAATACATCGCAGCTCTAAAAGCCTAAAACAAAATAATAAAGTATGCAAAAAGTGGTTTCAAGAAAAATGTGGTTTCAAGAAAAATGACAGTGTTGTATTTGAAGGAAAATTTCATTGCACGATCTGGATTCAACCTACTCTAGCTTACTGGAATCTCCTCTATGAACAAGAGAGGTCCTGGCAAACCTCCTTCCAAATGCATCCATTTCTTTTTTGGCTGCTTCGGAAACTAAAGGTAATGCTCCTAAAGGCACTCTCAGGGACTATTCTGGTTGGGACAGACGTGGGTTGGGTGTTTACTGCCTGGCTAGTGGCACAGGTGTTCATTTCTGTCCTCCTCCTCTCATAGATAGAGCCAAACCCTTGGATCTGCCTGCCTAACTAATTTTTTGACTGTTTTCTGTCCTAACCTCCTGTTTTGAAATTTTTCTTTTATTATTTTTGTTGCCTTCTTAAGCGCAGATCACTTGACAAAAAGGACAGTAGCGAGCAGTCTCTCCCCTTGAGCAGCAAACCCAGGAGAACTGAGTGGCACCAGCTTCCAAGTAAGGAGCTAGACAAGCTCCAGGTTGGCGGTTGCCTTTGGATTCAGATCAGCTACCGTCACACTAGCTCACCTGATGATGCCCTCAAACGCCTACCCTAGTGATGACTCTGGGTCTGCGTGCGTATACCAGCTGAGATAAATCAGTTATAGGGAGGTGATTTCCCTTTGCAAGAATAGGAGCAAGATCAATTTCTAAATTCCTCAGCGGATCCAGCAAGCGCTGCTACGTCTGCACATGAACCATGGTCCGGGAAACACAGCCTTCAGGGAAGGCAGGGCTAAAAGGACGCCAAGTATCTTTGCGTGCGCTCTCTTGAGTGTTGCATGAAGAGAGCAACCCTGCTGCTCCCAAAGGAGAATACACACGAATCAGTTCCACGGACAGGCATATAGCCCGTCAGGCTGCCCATAAAAGAGAGACTAGTAACAATTTTAAAAAGAAAAATAGGGGGAGAAAATATTTTTTTAATTAAATAATGACTTCAAGTAATTTGCATCTGATTGACTCAAAAATATCAAATAGGAAATTTTTTTATTTGGTATACCAAAGATTATTTCCAAAAGCTTGAAATAAATTATAGTGAAGTTTATTTTTAAAAGTATTTTTAAAAGTTATTTTAAATTTTTTATATAATTGATATATTAATTATTTATTATTTTAAAAGTTTGTTTTGATATCATTTGCTGCATTAATGTAGTGAGGGAATGTTATATGTTATACTTCAGGGGTTTTTTTAATGTTTTTATTTATATCCTCAGTTATAAAGTACTGAAATCCACTTTTGGCCTGATCCAAAGTACACGAATGTCAGTGTGAGTTTCTCCACTGGGTTCAATGGATTCTGGATGAAGTCTTTAAAGCTCAGATGCTAATAATATAAGAAAGGTCCTTCACTTGTTATTACCTCCAGAGATCAAATTCAGATATCTGAAATCTGAACTTCCTCTGCAGCTGAAGAGTCAATAATGGGAGGGGGTAGTAGTTACTGATATGTGATCCATCAGTATTTTAGTAATGGGAAGGAAGCGAAACAAATTGTATGAAGTACTTCGGAGCAATAATTTACACGGATTCATGGAAAACTGCTTTTCAAATGAACAACTTATTTGAAACCATTACAGGTGTATCACAAAACATGCAGTATATATTGATAAAGGAAGAGACAAAGACTAAGAATGAACAAGAAAGAATGAAAGAAAGAGCAAGAGAGAGTGAGAGCCAGAGCAAAACTAAAAGACCAAAAAGAGAGAAAGAGCAAAAGATAGTGAGAGAGAAAAAGAAAGAGAAGAAAAGAAAGAGAAAGAAAAAGGAAGAAAAAAGAAAAGGAAAGAAAGAAGGAAAGACAAGAAAGAAAGAAAGATCCTGACTGAAGTGAAAAAACTCTCAAACTTTTCCCCAGTGAGAAAGAATGTTTGCTCTATTTTCAACTTCTGCAGAAACTACATCCGTTAAAAGTAGTTTAAAGATCTACTATAAGAAACATAGTATTGTAGGTTTTCTGAACATTTTATGCTGTTTCTTCTCATCTAAGTTAGCTCCAGCACAAGTTGAGAGTGTTCACTATCTCCAAGAATCAGAACTTGATTGCCCATTATTATTAAAATGCATCCCCTCTTCTCCACCCTCTATCTAGCACAACTTAACTGTATAGAGCAAGCATGCGCATTTTTGGAAAGCATAGGAAGTGGAAGGAAATGAACTACATTAAAGACTATGGTAGCATCAACAGCTGTTTCTAAATCAGCAATTAAGAGCCCGTCTATTAAGCACATCTGCTTACTGGCACGAAAGCACAGCTTCTTTTCCCTTAGTCAACAAGTTGTTTAGTATTTGCATCTCCACATCTGATGATTAGGCTGTTACTTAAGACAGCAGTAAATGATTTCACATTGCACATCTTCTGATGCACAAGAGAAATGTTTTCCTGTGATCAATTTATTTTAAGGAGTCCTCTGCCAGAATCACAGGATGAGGATCAAAACAAGGGGGCTGACATTCTTAATAATAGTGTCTACATTACTAAAAATAGTCAATATATACCTATGATAGTAGGCCAAAGGGCCACATTAAGTGCTGTCTTCCACCTATATACTCAGTATTACTTCATAATGTGGACATCAGCATGTCATTTTGGTTCCAGAAGAACAAATCACTTAAACTTCTGATTTAATGCTGCTTCCTCAGCAGAGCACTTCAGTTACATTAGCTTTAAGAATGGTTAACTTCGATCATGCTCTGTCAAATGTAGATCCTTCCTCATATCCTGCTAAAAGTGGGATTTTAGCATTCTGTACTTGCAGAGAAAAGTTAAACAAATAATTTCTATAATTAAAGGTTACTCCTTAATAAAGAATTTTTTGTCTAAAAAATGAAAGGATTAACTGTCTGAGTTAAAACTGTACAACTACTTTAATTGCATTCTGCCTGTCTTTTTTTTTTTAAAGTACAGAGACATTTCTCTTTGAAAGAGCTCTCTCCTCAAATGAAGTATTTTGTCTTAATATCAGTTTTCTATTCCAGATTTTAGTGGCCCATGACTCCCAAACAAGATTAAAATTTCAGGCCTGATATCTCACAAACCTTAAAAATCAGAAATAAGAGGGCTGTAGACTTGAGACTGTTATTTTTCTATAAGAGATGCATACTTCTGAGTCTTTTAAGTCAGCATCCCAATTCCATGAATTTTATTACACCTATTTAGGTGTGGCATAAAGACCAAATCAACAAGCCTTTTAGGCATTTTTCCCCAGGTCAGCCACTGTCTGTTTTCTTTCCTTTTTATTTTTTTTAATCTACCAATTTATTTTACTCCAATAAACATGTTTACTTCATGTAAGCGTATGCAAAACAAAAATAATTCTGATTTTTCAGCATTAAAAAAATTGAAAGCCTTCCTTCTGGACTTTATTTAGCTCTGAAACAAATCCAGTAAGTACACATATGCTGCCAAGTTTTAGAGAAAGTCAAACTCCTGAACTTACAGAAATCACTGGTGTTATACAGATGAAACTTACCTTTTTCACAGATACAGAGATAATATTTTCATGATAATTTATGCAACAAATTTACAAAAGGAAATAGGAATGGAAAAACAGGAAAGCGTCTTTTCCTGCTGTAGTCTGTGAATGAATATGAGGGCTGAAAGAATCAAATCTGTTAGTTTCAAATATTTACAGAAATGGTAGATGGAATTATCAGTTAATTGCACTAATTATAACTAACATAAGTTTTTAAATAATTCTGCTAACTTTCAGCCATGTGACATTCATAGGAGAGAAACAATTTACCTAGAAAACTTAAGGTATTTATAATCAATTAACCTTATTTTTCTTGCTTGGATGATTTAATGGAATTTCGACTTCCAATCCGAAAAAAACACTCTTAAAAATCTTAAATACATTTTAAGCTTAAAACCAGTTTAAAAAAGTATGTCTGAATATTAAATGTCTTCTGAGTTATTACAAAATAGTAACAAAATATATCAGTGGGCAAAAATGAACTTTTCTTCAGAAATTAAGTAGTGGTACCAGTAACTTGTGAATAAAATTGCTTAAATCACCTGCTCACTGATTTAAAAAATCACCTGCTCACTGATTTAAAGCAATCTGTTCCGTGTTACATTACAGGATTTCGCAGCGAACGCACGCAAGTGCTTTGCAGCAGCTGTTGAGAAAAACGGGAGGTTTTGGCAGGTGCACAAAGGACAGCTGGAACTTTTGGCACCCAGGAAGGTGTAGGAGGGAGTCCTGGTTTTCTGTTACATAGAAGTCAGTTGAGGTTTGTGTCCTGCTTAGGTGATACATTCCCCTTCCTACCTCCCACGTTTAGACAGGGATGGAATAGACGTTATATTTCAGAGGAGGGCAGCGACTGGAGCGTTTTGTTCCCATTTCAGAAGTCTCTGACAACAACTGATTTACCTCCCTTTACTCCATCCGAAGAAATGGCACCTTCTCCACCAGTGAAACAGTTAACTCTCCCTACTCAGAACCTCTCTTAACTAGGCTTCAGAGTTAACATGCCTTAAACAGAATGAGACACACTGCTTCAGGTTGTCTCCTCTTACTGAAAATGCAGAACTGGTTTGTTGTATATAATCTAAGGGAGTATTTTTTATAGAATTAGTCTGTTTTTTTGTGCAGAGGCAAAGAAAGGTGGGGTGTGGGGCTGCTGCTAGGACTCCCTCTACCTTATTCTCCTACCGCATGTCTTTTAGGATCTATCTCCATCCAAATCCTCTGCATATATAGAGAAATCTACAAAACAGGCCCATGGCGGGAAATCAATCTGTGGGGAAGATTTTCTTCGGCTAACCTTTGCCATTGCTTTGTATAGGCATTGATCTGCACGAATTACTCGTGCATATAGCATTTTACTCCATGGTAAATTCTAACTTGTACCACTGCACCCATTTTGCTCAGGTCAACTGAGTGTGAAAGTTAAAAGGCACTAGGTAATTGGGGCTGGTTTTGGCTGAGTATACTGACACTTTCCTCTACTATTACTTTAATGTAAAGGAAGTTAAATGTCCAGAAGCAGGACTCAACAGAAAATAACCTCTGACTACTGGTCCGTGACAATCATCCAGGGCTCTACGGCTGTGGGAGCCACCTCCCAGGCCAAGAGAAAAGCACCCTCATTTGTATTAATTTAACTAGTTCCACAGTTCAAATCTAGAGGGATTTTTGCCTTCCAAAACAAGCCAATCTTGAGACTTTTGATGGTAAACTAGCCCCAAAATCAACATCTAATCTTAGAGCTAGCAAGCTTCTGGGAGCTGCAGCTATTTTCAGCTGGGCCTGCCCTGAAGAGAAGGAACTAGTGAAATCAGAAAAAGATTCTACATTTTTCAACACCTGGCAGAAAAAAAAAAAAAAAAAAAAAGCTTTGTTTTATAGGTATCCCCCAAGTCCATTTGTAAGTCTCCAATAAACTTTGTTTCTTACTGATTTTTCCTCTTTGTTTTTTAAAATGACCACAAAGCTAAAAAGCTCTTATCTCCTTTAAAGGTCCACAGAACAAGCCAAATCTTCCTTAGACTTGTGTATAAGAAAAGGGTGGGGGGTGGGGGGCAGCAGAGCCTTCCTGACTTTGTAAAAGCAGCCATATGAGCTGCTAACATGTCTGTCTATATTGCATATGCTGCTTGGCCCAGACAGAGGCTTCTCCCCACCTAGGAGCCCATGGGGTTTCTCTGCAGGTGCAGTGTCTGCTCACAGCGAGCAGCTTGAGGCACTTGGATCTTTGCACATGGGATTGCTTGTTAGAATGCAATAAATATTGCAGAAGTAAATACATTGTTTGAAGTTCTGCCATGTACCTTTTTTAAAGAATTATCATACAAATCAAAATTATGCATGAGTTGTAATTAAGTTTGCCAGGAGCACTCTTTCCTAAGAAAGAACAAACTGAGTTAGCATAGTAATTCTTATCACCAGTATTTACATTTCTCAAGAGAAACATAAAAGTATTACTGAGTTTTATTTTAAGAGTGTTACTTTAAATAAAGCAAACAATGCAAAGGATTTCAAGCCACACATGCTCATTATCATAACATGCATAGATAGTGTTGAATACATGAAAGTTTGGAATAAGCAGCTGCCCTTCAGACAAGATGTGACAGTACAATAAATCAGACAGATATGGTCAACTATGTTGTATCAATCCATACTTTGTTTTAAAGTACACTAGCGAATAATTTTGCCACCTAACCTTAGAAATTTAGCTTCCTAAATTGGGAAACTAGTCTTACTGTGTGATTTATGGAGAGGCAGGGCTCTTCTAGAGGTGATTCAGAACAAGAGACTAATTGAGGAGCTTTGAACTAATCTGTGGTGGAGCCTTTCTCACCCCAAAGACTAAGGGGAGCTACTCTTACCTTATGGATTGAAATTCAATGTCTAAAAATGGCAGTGATTATGCTCCCCTCAAACTCTGTGATGCTGAGAAGGATTTTAAGCAAGTCACTTGTGACCCAGGATTGAGGTAACCTTTGTCTGGAGGAAACTTTTGTTATGGGAATCTTCTTTTATTATTTGTATAGTCATAGCAGCAAAATGCTCCAAGATGGGTTACGGCCCCATTGCCCTAGGTAGTATCCTAGCATTGCCCAAGTGAATTTAAATAATAATGCTGTCTGCTTTTCTTTCTGGTAAAAGGTACTTCTTTTGTCACTTTTCCCATGTTGGGAACCATTGCTACCACATATGTGGAAGTTACACACAAGTGCAAAAGCACTCTTTTTTTTGACAAAATTTTGTTCTTTGTCTACCCAAAAGCAATGATTTCAGGCATTTTATAAACAATTGGTGGCTTCTGGGAGGGTACTGGAAATTAAAGTTACCAAGAAATAAACCCTCTCATTGCCATCAGCAGAATTTAATCTGACTAGGTGGGATTTTCCATTTATGTTGGCAGACAGAAGTATTACGTATTTGGACTGTTTATTCCGGTAACCTTAGCTAGCCTGCAGAACTGCAACATTGCTCTTTTGATTAGCTCCAAGCAAAAAGATCTTGTGAGGTGGAAAGATCTCCTACTCCTTCTATATTTGGCAGGACCAACTCCATAAAAATGTCCATTTTGCCATGCCTCTGATACCCCACTGCAGCTGCTTCCTCTCCTCATCCCACAGCGAGATATTAAAAAGTTTGGATGGAACCTTCTCCAAGTTTATCTGGATGGACAAAAAAGCCAAGAATGCGCTTGTCAAGGTTACAAATATCTAGGGAGCTAAGAGAGTTTTTAGTCTAACTGGCTCTTCAGAATAATATCATAGAGGCCTGCCAGCTGAAAATTATTAACTGCTGGCTGAGCAGGAGTTTTGAGTGCATTCTATAGGAGACAGAGCAGGAATTATATGTACCTATACTGCTGGAATTCTTACAATACCATAATAGAGCCATCCTACCACCAGATGTGCTTATAATGCTCTTAAACTGCACTCTTAGTATCTAGGCATTTGCGGCACTTATTTCATTTCATTCACTCTTGTAACTCAGATTTCCTTTTTAGGGAGTGATAGGATTAATTCCTTCTCCTGATCCATATGTTGTGATTTTTTTCATTATTATTTTTGTGAAAATGGCCTTCCATGAGGCAGTTATGTTTGAATTGATCTTGTAAGTTGTTTCAAAAGTCAACTGGAGCCTTACTTTGATGATTGTAGAAAACTTTAATACCCTTCTATAGCTTTTAAATATGGTCAGACATATGTTTTTTCTACAGCTTGTCTAAATGCCAGAAAGGTAATTATGAAGTGTTAGTTGGCCAGTGCCTCTTTTAAGCTGCAGCGTATGGTTGAAATTATCACTATAGTCAAGAGGAAGATAGAGCTTTCTTAAGATAATAGGCTCCATGATTTATCTCACATCTCAGGAAATAATTGAAAGTAGTAACTTTAGGATGACCTGACAATACTTTCCCCTGATTATTTTTTGCTCTTCTGCCTTCTGAGTAATATGATGCTTGCCATTAAAAAAAAAAACTGTAAAATTGAGTATGTTAAACAATTCATTCCATCAGGGGTTAGGGCTGCTCTCAAACCCTGTTTCTGAGGGGATACGTTTAGTTCATCTGATACCCACTGCTGGTTTTCCTCATTGTATTGTTTGAAGCAAGTTTCACTTCTCTATGTGCAAATTGAATGGTTTCATGAGAGATCAAGAGAGCTTCCAACATAAATAGGCCTACAGCCTGTGATGAGATGGAGGTTATAACTTGTGTGTTCACTTAATTCAAACAAAGGAACTACTGCCTATCAAGTACCATTTTCTGCAATGCAGTCTCTAACGGAAAAATGAGAAAGGGAAACTCTTCCAGAAATAGCAATTTTCTAAAAATACTACATCACTGGAAAGAGTGTTTTTGAAAACCCCATCAAATATATTTGGCTAATGAAAATGTATTTTATTTCGGTCATAAGAAATTTAGAGAAGGGATGGTTTTCTTTCATATATTTAAGATAACTAATAAATACGATCTCCTCAGTTGGGAGAACTAGTAAAAGTAATAAATAATACTAGTATGTAAATAAATAGATACTGATACTGACTCAAGAACAGCCACTCATTCTGCTAACAAGGAAGAGAGGTCCTGCATATACACTCAGGTTCTTTACTGAAAAGACAAATATTAATCTCATGCTAGGTTTATCCTGGAGTAATTTTTTTGAAATCACCAAAGTAATACTGATGTAAAACAAGTATGAAAGAAGGTTCAAACCCCTCAATTTACTGCTTTCAGTTTTTGAAGACTGCTATATGCCGTGAAAACAAAGATCCCAATTTCATGCCTATTTACGCCATTTTTTTCCATCAAAACAATTTATCTGATTTCAGAAAGGGACGTTTCTAATTAACAACATTGGAAGTGACATCACTATTTGGCACAGCGTGGTTTGGAAAAGTGTAAAACACATCCAGATTTTCCTCTGAATCTTTCTTCTTGTTTTCGATAAAAAGACAATTTTTATGCTGTTGATAAATTCTTTTTTTCCCCCCTTCAGATCATTTTACAGGGGCAAGATATAGAATTGGACTCTATCAAGCTAAAAAGCTTAGAGATTTCCCTTTCTAAGTAAGGTTGGCTTTTTGCAGGAAGGCAGGAAAGAAGGAAGGAAGAATGGAAGGAAGGAAGGAAGGAAGGAAGGGAGTTATCTCTAGCAGCTCAGTTGTCACTCTGTGATAATCTGGAGAAGCAGAAAAGAATCAGATTAGATAACAGAATAATTATAATTTGATAAAAATTATCACAATGATCAGAGTAATGCACAGAACTGACATTATGTGACAGCTAGAAAACAGTGAGTATTCCCATGACTTAAATGAATTCTTTGCACTTGTGTAGCACAGGCTGCCTTCTTTCCTTCAGAGACACACATTTGAATATTTTTCTGTCCCTTTTCAGTATGTTAATGTTTTTTATTTAATTATTTCCTTTAGAATATTGAACTGTCTCTTCACTTAGTTGTACTACTCCACCTGCTTTATAAAGAACAGAATTAAGAATTTATCAGGGAGAAAGTTAAATACAAGACCAAATTCACCATTACTGAAAACAGGGATATGTTTTCTGCAGTCAGCTGAGTGATACCTGACAGATTTGCACAGCGGATTATTATTTAAAATTTATCTGTTGTTGCTCAGTCCTATACAGAGTCTTTCCCCTTGTCACTCAGATAAGAATTCATTCCACCTCCCTTTAGCTATCAGTCAGGTGTGTAGGCTAATCCAATTGTCCAGGCTTATTTTAGTCAGTGGGTGGAATGGAAGAGAAAAAGGCAAGATTAAATTAATATTCGCCATTCATTTTTTTCACATTATAATACTTTTTCCCCACTGGTTTGATACCAAATGGTATGCTTTAGAAATATAACAAATATATTTAAGTAACTGAAAATGACCCCAGTAGAATCTGGTAGCATCTTCCTTTCAAACGAGAAATTACTGGCTTCTACTTGACAAGCTAGAAGGGAAAGCTTTTCTCTAGAAATCCTCAAAGAAAATGCTGTTTCATTTACTTGTATGAGTGAATGTGTGTGCATATGTACAAAAAAGGCCTGATTTTAATTGATCTGTCTACTTACAGGAGATGTTAATGAAGTTCAAGACAATTGATCCAATAGCTTGTCATATCTAAAGTTCACAAATTATGCTGCTATTCTTATCATCAAACCTGGTCATCACAAACATTTTCATATGTAGCGTTTCTCATATTCACCAAATATTATTATAGCTTGAGTAATATAGTGATTCGATGATCATGCATACACATACATACTGGTATCTCTACTCAACACGCTACTTTGATTCCTTATAATCCATAATACATCATCATTTTATCAACTGCATCTAAAAAAATCCTTCCATCTAACAGTGATTCCCGAGAAAAGCAGGACTATCTATCAGTGGGCAAAGGCTTTCAACTTTAATGATGAAATCATAGGTAATATTTCATATGATTTGGTGTAATTTGGGTCCAAAATTCTAAATGTCTTGACTAAAATACATTTTAAAAATACGTATGTTGATGTAATTGCTATTTGACATGTGACTTGACCATCCATTTGGTATGTTGGGATGAGATCCTGAAACACTTCAGTGCATGCTTAACACATGAATAACAGAAACTCTGGAGAAATGGCAACTGCATATATTTAGTAGACTAAAACAAGATGCTCATATTTGTTGCATGCAGGCAAATCAGCTGCCTGTACATGCCATACTTGGGGCCTACCACTTCCCAGCTACATCACTGTGCTCAGATTATAAAAAATGTGTACCAGTTTAACAGATATACCACTTACGCATTTATCTTCCACCTCTGCCTTGTTGATGAATATAAAAATATAGATTACCTACACAGCAAAAACAGATAATAAATGTGTCGCATTTTGGTATAAACATTCCATCTGATATACTGACATATCTATGAATAATGTGAACACAACTCCGCTGTGACGAGCTGCTAACCACTGGTAAATATTGAGCAAACATTCAAGTCCATTATTTTGCATCAGTACCTGTCTTTCAGTGAGGTCAAGGTTTACTGCTATCTCGTATCGCCTCAGCCTGGTCAAATAGTTATGATGAGCAAATTCTGCCTCTAGCTCTCTGATTTGCTCCTTGGTGAAAGCTGTCCTTTCCTTCCTGGGTTTACTGTTGACCTCTGACTTGTAGTTTCCTTCCTGGGAATCTGAAAAAGAAGATGAAAAACGGAAGTCATTACAAGTGTACAGCTAATTAGGAAACAACCCCAATGATCAACAACATGCTTGCCTTCTATGTGAGTTAAGCTCTTCACACTTTATTCTCTCTGAAATAAAGGAAACCCACTCTTTCTTTCATACGTATGGATCCTCCACTGTAAATCAGGATGGCAGCAGTAATTCTGACAGACATAAGTTGCTGCTTCCACTCACGCAAGGCAAACGTTAGCTCTAAAACTGCACACTTCTCTGTAGGATTTTTGCAAAGCTTGAGGTCTTTCCCATTTCTGGCAGCTCTCAGTGCATCCAACCATGACAGAGTAGGATGTGTACTCATTAAGAAATGATTAGTGTCTTAATGAGTAATACTTTAAGAGTTGTTCTCTCCTATCATTTGACTAATACCTTAAGCTAAAGCTCTGTTTTAAAGAACACGTGTTAAGGTCGAGTCCAGTTACACTTTGAGAGAAAGGTAACCGTCGCAGCATGGGAGATTCAGTGAGCATCACAAAGAAGTCAGAGAGCACCTCCTGCATGGTAAAGGGGTTCCTCGCCTTCACGCCTAGCTGCAGGTAGGGAGATTATGCCACAGCTGGTATCAGTAGAGAAAATTTTCTACCACTAACCCTCAATAAGCAAAGGCATACTTCTGGCCAGGAGCTATGCTGAAGCTGTCATTACCATCCTCCTGGTGCCTTTTACTGTCAGAAAGAGGCACATTTGGTCCTTAGCCAAACTACCACAGTCAGTCCTTCTGTTGCTGTCAGTTAAGTCTGTTTAAATAAATGCTGTGAAAAGTGATCAAACTGTCAGAAGTTAAAAAAAAAAAAAAAAAGAGAGAGAGCATGAGAGGGAAAGACAGACCAAAAAAAAAAAAAAAAACAAAACCCACAAACAGAGGACCGGACATTTATAAGTTTGGAAGTTTGGGAATGATACAACACCTATAAATCCAAAATTAGCAGGAGATCAGTAGGAGCATCATTAGTAAAATTCTGGCTTCGTGAACCATCTTAAAAATGTCACAGATAAATTCACACTTCAGCTGCTGACTTAAATAGAAACCTGCATCAACTTCCAAATGAACAGGCCCATAAGAAATCACTCCCTGGGACTCTGTGTCAGATGAATCATCAACATGCCTGAGACTGTTCAACTGGCCAGTGAGTCTGGTTTCAAAACTACAGTCAACTATCTACATTTATAAAGGTATAAATTTTTTTTTCACTTTTTGTCAGAGTTACCCCGTTGCTTGGAAGGAGAATGTCTCTTGGTTTTGCTCTGTCATGAGAGCTGTTGATGCTTGACTCAGTGCTACAGTCATTAATTTATAATGTTTTAAAGAGAATGAGTTTAAATCATCAAACCTCTTCACTTTTGCTGACATGACACACTGGATTTTGCTGCATATGTGCAGCATACTGCCGGTGTGTATGGCTGAGGGTATCCACCAAACTCACTGAGTGGATTTGGGACAAATGGGAGTTACTCAGCCACAAGATATTAGGGTGCAGGAGAAACCTGCTGCAGGGCTTCTCCAGGACAGGAGCCCCTTAGGTGGCACAGCCATTGGCAGCCAGGGTCAAGGTCTGTTAACCAGTCTGGTCTGGCACAAGACACAAGGAGCTTGAGAAGTGTTGTTTCAAATGCTATGGGAGAGACGGGCATGAGACAGGAGTCCACCATTTCTCACTGAGACTCAACATAGAAAACTTGATAGATGAAAACCACCCTGAACCTGGCAGGCATACAGGCAGCTCACATTTCTTCCTCTATACTAATTGTCAAACTAGAAGCACTATAACTTCTCTCTGCACTTTCCAGGTGCAGGAACATGCACATTGCTTTTCTCCTCTGAAATTTCCTCCTCTGCCACCTCACCATATCCTGAGGAGGTCCAAATGCTATGTAGACAACCTGAATTTAAATACTTATACCCCTATACCAGCACTCCAATGAATCACTGAAGAGAGATACCTCTACCATTTTTCTCTTACATTCCGACTTCCACCAGAGACATGTTTCATGCATGTTTGAAAGCATGTGAATGTGCATACTGCTCATCTACATTACAACACGGAAACATATTTTGTACAAGTCACTGCTACAGTCTTTTTTAATCCCCTGGTAAACCTGTGCCCATGTGAGGCCATGAACCAAGGAATCTTCCCATGTTGTTACTTGCCATAGGAAAGATCCATGATTCACTGGTGCCCAAACTAAAGGTTGTGACCTTAAATAAGAGTGCTGCACCTACAGATGGTGTAGACACCCTACTGAAAATTCAGTACTAGAAATGAAGACATAAGCCTGGAAATGCAACAGAAAGTGGGGTCATGGGTACAAAAGCTTGGTAGCTATTACTGTAGAGAATAGTCAAAGAGGAAACCTTCGAGAGTACCCATCCAAACACCACTCAGGAGAACCTGGATCTATATAAGTGACTGAGACTCATAACACAAGCAATTTTTGTGCAAGCAGATGGTTCCATGATGAAACCAGAGTTACTGCACAGCCAGTAAAACATAATAAGGCAAGTCCTGTTGGTTAATGTCCCAACAGTCATACTCTTATTTCTGAGTTTTTATGAATTTATGAATGCTGTTAGCATTGAAATTCCAGGTTCCTGGGATACCGGCATAAGGAGAAGGAAATGTAACTGCACGTGAGAAGCAAGTGTCCTTCATGTTTACCAGGAGAGGGGATTCAGCGCTGCTAGTAATGTTAACCCACACTGATCCTGTACAAATATAAGCCTGCTTGGGCAACTTGTTATTTACACATTCCTGCCATTACTGGATACTGGCTTTAAGGAACAGACTGTGAATGTCCAGCAGCTGCAGTTCTGTCAGCAGGACATTTCATCAGCAGACTAACACAGTCGCAGTTTCAATTATTTATTTATATGTTGTGTATGTCATTGAACACCTTTGTCTTTGCTCGCTGTTTGCAACCGCATGCCTGGTGAGGCACAGCCTAGCCTGTGCACTGGCCATAGCTGTGCACAAATCACTTGTTGGCTTTTCACTTTGTCATACAAACCTGTCTTGGCTGGTATGGCCTGCTAACACGGTCATAAATCCCTTATTTAGCATGGGGCAGCCTGGACAACACATTGTGTGGATTTTGACAGAGCCTACACCTGCTTACCTTCCCTGTAGCAGCTAAGAAGAAAATGTTAATTTCTACATTACATCAGATGTGTTCGTCTGCAGTAGCTCTGCACTTTGATGGAAGGATTCCACGTCATGGCCACTGCAGTCGTAGTAGCTTTTGCCACTTTGGGTGCCCACCCCAACTGTCTTTAGGTGATAGAACTGCAAGATTAACT
Source organism: Dromaius novaehollandiae (assembly GCF_036370855.1). NCBI lineage: Eukaryota > Metazoa > Chordata > Aves > Casuariiformes > Dromaiidae > Dromaius > Dromaius novaehollandiae. Next base: position 43,037,260 of record NC_088099.1, on the reverse strand, counting down.
CTTAAACCTCATTGCTGTAGTCACACTGAGTCATCATACAATATGTGGAAGAACAGAGTCACAAATTCCTGGTTGATAATTTTTTTTACAGTGTGTTACTATTTAGCCTCTTCGAGTCACTGGAAATGCTAACAGTTTAGGATACTTTTACAACTCAGCTCAAACCAAGTTAGAAATTATGAATCTTTTCAACCACATTGTTGACAATGTGTTTACTGACTCAGATTTTTGTAAGAAACACATAGAAGTGCCAGAAAAAATGTTAAACTGTGATCATTTTCATTTCTTTAAACAACCACATCTCCTACGGCATCTTGTAATAGTCAAAATACTCTGAGAAAGCACATGATATACTCAAATATTGCTGAAAGGAAAAACTGGAAAGGTATGCAGAAACCCTAGAAGGGGAATACCTCTCTCTCAGTAATGAGATTTATGCGACTGAATGATTAGACTTCTAGGGAATTTGGTTCAGGAAAGGTCTGGATGATGCTGGCATTGAAATCGGAGGGTTATCTAACCAGCTCTCTCAATTCTGAGATGCTCTGAGCTACAATGCCATGAGGTGATCTCAGCAAGTGTGTCTACTAAAGATTTAAGATAATTAGAGAGTAGTAACTATGCCAGCAAGACATGAGGCAATAGTATTTTGCTTAATGCATTTAAAATATTGAAAATGTATCTAAAAACATCCACTTAGATGGATGCCAGTTAGGGAGTGTCAGTTGTCAACTCTTGCTGTCCTTTGATTTTCTCTGCTGCAGTGTTCCTGTGGTTCCTATACAGGTTATCTTTTATTTCCCATTAACATCACACTACTCAGAACAGTAAATTTTAGAAATGTCACCTCCATGAACTTTGGTTGTTTTAATATCCAAAGCAGTAAATCTAAGGGTTTTTTTGATTGCTTCCTTTTTAACAGTCTCTATAGGGTCAGGATTGGGAGCTCCCAGATCTTTCTGACCTTCAGCTTTCAGTTCATATCACCTGACTTGTTTCTCTTTGGTGGAAAATGGGTGGGAGACTTGGAAGAGATTTTTGGCAGAACTTATGTCAGCCTACATCTGTTTCGCAGCTGTTGCAACTAAGGCAAAAAAAAAAAAAAAGAAAAAGAAAAAAAGAGAGAAGAAAAGAAAAAAAAACTAACAAACTTTAGTTTTCTTCTACTGGCTACATCTTACGCCAAATGGTGGGTGCAGAGGCAGAAAACAAAGCCTTGCGCGATCTAAGTTACACTCCTTACCTCTCAAAAAGCACATACAAAATATATACAGATGGTATAGACCACTTGATGAAAAATACAGCAATCTATATCATCTCCCAGCCAAATTCTAGCATGCTCTCAGAAGACATAGTCCACATGCAGGTATTAGTACCCTATCAGTCTTTCTTTTGCAAACCTTTGTTCTTTCTATCTCTACTATGTAGGACACTTAAAGACTACTTTGAGGGCTACAGGTTATGCCACTTTCCCAGAACTGTTATTATTAATTTTCAAAAACTCCAGTCAGGATCTTTAATATCCTGTTAGACAAAAATGCTGGTTGGTAACTGATGTAGCAGGTGGTGTTTGGAAAGACATGCAAAGTTATAAATTACTGTTCTACAGATCTGTTGGAGGCTTAAATCTTTTCCTGAGCTTAGAAATGGCTCCAAAATTGCTACAAAAATCATTACTACTTGTGCCCCATCCTGAAAAGATATTTCTACTTCACTCTAAGGAAAGGATTGCTGTTAATCCCAGCATTCATAAGGTCTTGTCAGAGTTTGTCTCCTCTCTATATCATTGCTTCGGAAAACAGGAGCATACCAAGTAAACACAGAATCAAACTTTATGTGCAGAATATGAAGAGTAGTCACTTTGGTATTTTTGCTTTTGATGCATGCTTAGGAAAAAAAGGACTACTTATAGAGTAGGGAAAAAATACTGGGCAGAGTATCAGTGATGCAAAGATCTACTAATAATTGGGTAGGGTCAGAATCATGCACATGCTGTTTTTCCTTGGATTATTTCAATAGCTGACATGCCATAATTTCTCAGCTAGCAATGAACTTTCAGCTAATAGCTGCAATGTTAGATCCAGATAAGAATTTTCAAAAATAAGTAAGATTGCTCCTAGTATTTTATTAGCCATTACAGACAGTTGTCAGATGCTGATATCCTTACTTACAGTAAGTAGTGACAATAGCCACTAATAATTTGGGACAAAAAGGCCACCAGAATTTCATGCCTAGAACTGTTACTCAATGTGCAGTTTTTGCAGCTTTAACTCACACTGGGGAGCACTTATTCTCAAAAAGTCCCTTAAATCCTTACCAATACAAGACTGAACAGCCCATTTCTAGATTTATTTCACTATAAATTTATTGTGAAGTTGCAAGAATTAAATATTCTTAATTGCATGCTTTCCTGTAAATAATGTTCAAGTGTTTGCAGGGAACAACTACTACATGGTTATTTACTTTCAAATGAAGCAATCTGTACAAATAAATCAATGTGAAAAGCTTAACTTAACTTAATGTTGCATGAAAGAGCATTTCTTTCAAACTTAATTCCTCTACATTTGTTTAAATCACTAATGTGTAAACAAAAGCTTTAGAGCTTCTAAGCATCAATAGGACACAACAATGGTATGTGATTCAATGCCAAATGCTATTTTTGCCTTCAAGACATCAGCGATATAAACATAGGGAAAATTACTTTAGTATCAGGGCAATAATCTAGGAAAATATCATTAATCTGAAATACGCATATGAAGAAAATATCAAATTTGTACTATACAGAAGCAAAGGGATATTATGAAAGAGAGAACAACTTTGTTTTTTAATGGTAGGAAGTACATACTGGTACACAGTTGAATTCCTTACCTAATTGTTTCTGATATTTTATAGTTAATCATATTTTCTGACAAAATGAAATAGTTTACTGAGACACAAGCAGGGAACTGGCATAAAGGTCTCCACTTGCTTCCTGCCAGCAACTACATGTGTGAGAAAGGCATCAAAATATACCCAGAAATGGTCAATTTCAAACACTTTTAACATTTAATACAGAACACTAGAGAGTTTTCCGTTACCTTTTTTTTCTAAATTTTCAGTAAAAAGTTTCCCAGAAATTGATATGCAAGCTCACTCTGGGTCCAAAGCATTGTCTAGTTGCTTTTCAGGTTCCTAACTTAAATCCTTACTCCCTACAACAGCTTTTGAGTATAATCTTTTTACTAAAAGAATTACTAAAATCCTGGGCTATATAAAACTGCATAGCTATGCTGACTTCAGTGCACCTATACTTATTTGCACCAGCTGAAGATACATGATCAAATGCTGCAGACTTAGTCTACTTTTTGTTTCATTGTTTTCCTTCATTAAAATAGTATTCTTAGAAGGTTTTGCTCAGTTAAATAGTGCAGTTCCTAATCACTGAGCATAGTCAGTTTGAGTGCCTCTTTTGGGAATGTCGTTGAAAGCATTTCTGGACCTGCAATTCACAAAACACATTTTTAGAATATTCTCTTTGAAAACTGGAACAAACAGCATCTTCGTTTCCATGATTCCAACCCTACATGTGCAAATGGGCAAAGCCGCACAGTAGCACTAGTGCGACATCAAAATTACATGAATCCTTCTTTTCATTCTAATGAAAACAAACTTTTGTTTGCTTATTGAGTTAATGCCTTCTAACCCAGTCTGTGACAATTTACAATTTAAAATGGCCTTATATCCCCTCCCAATAAAAACATGAATTGGCACAGCAAAACCCGTGGGTATTCTGAAACACACTATATACCGTCCTAAACCATTACCTACTAGTTGTTGCTGCCAACTTTTTTTGTTATTACTGCCTCCTGAAAGTACAAGTTCAGGAATTATATTACAGCATTGGAAACACTGATTCATAGCACTGTGATCGCTAATGTTGCAGATACCTTTGGAAAGATGTGCTTCTGCCAGTTCATCTTATCCATCCAACTATATAGCATATACCTGTCCCTTATTATTCCAACCTTGCAAATATGAATGCCAACATATGAATTGTCTCATGAATAATTGCACTACTCAGTAGATGTTCACATGGGAGACACTACATTCAGCCCCATTAATTTGTACAGTTGTGGCTGATATTAGTAAAAGAGACTTGGGAGACACTTTAAAAAACAAGAAAAAATATAAATTTGCCTAAAAAGTCAAAACATGGGAGTTCCCTTAAATAAACCTTACAGGCTGCATTTTAATAGAAATTTATCTAGCAGCACCTCCAATTCCCACTTTTAGTCCCAGAGATACATTTCTTACATGCACCAGCAGATAGCACATATGTGGAGATTGTTCACATATTCCCAGAACCATTTTTGTAACTAGCTTTCATTTGGAAGAATTTCAGTAAATGAAGGTGCCAGCCACCAGCCCTGTCTCTCCACAGATTAGCAGCAAGTCCTCTGGAGAAAAAGTTAACCTGCAGAACTAAAACAAGGAATCTTCCCTAAGACATACCTTTAAATGGAAGAAACGGGAGCTGATGCAGCAGTTTATGGAATTTTCCCTCCATCCTTAGGGAGGAGCCTTGTGGATCTCAGGCATCCACCGCAGTAGGGGATTTTTCCCTACCCCAAGGGCAAGACTCCCCTGGAAGCACAACAGAAGTTGGGAGAGACCAAGCCCACCCCAAACACTGCCCATGCTGCGGTCACCAGCAAACGGCTGGCCAAAGCCTTTCCCTGGGCACAGCCTGCACCAGCATTCTCAGGAGGGATTTAAATACTCCTTTGGGATCTACTTTGTTGTAAGAATATTTAGGAAAACAGATTTTTCCTGCAAAAATGATACATGAAAGATCTAAAGCACTACAAACCGTAGGGAAGTGGCTGCTTAAGAAAACAAAATAGCATATGATGCACAGAACTTACGTAAATAAGCGCCTCTCAGCAAGTCTTATCTCCCTAAAACACTGAGCTGTAGTTTTCATTTCAGCTTCATGAAGCAGGCAGACCTTTGTCCTGCCAAAAATACTAGAGCAGACAGCATAGGCAATGTTCTGGGGCTCAGGTTTAACAAAAAGCCATATTTAATTTATATCTGAAAAAGAAAAAAACTAAAATACTTACAGGATAAAGACTGCATTCAGTATGTTTTACTCATTTTGGCCAGTGAGCTTTTCAAGGGGATGTTTTCTTTCAAGAATAGGTGGATCCGCCTGTATGTCATGATTAAACTATAATTCAGGTTGCTCCACCACTTTACATGGATTTCATTCGCATAAAATACTAAATATTTAGCTTAGGCTATTGCCAGCAACAAAAACAGAGACGAGGCTAGGGAATGGTGAAATATGTTGCACTGCCTTCTAGCTAAGAAATATATAGCAAAACTATACCAGTATGTATCCTCCATGAGCTATCTAAATTTTAAATATCTTGAAAATAATTAGTTTTGAATTATTTTCTGCGAGTCCAGGCTGCCTTGATATTTAGGATCCAAAATACAGTTGGGATAGGAAGAGATGTTAACTGATGCATTTTAGAAACCTGTAAGTTGTTTCTAAATTAACTTCTGTATATAAATGACAATTAGTTTTACACGCTTTCAAATTTCCGTTCGAAGTCCCTTGCATTTAAAGAAGCTGGGCATTCCCAGCAAGACTAGCGATGTCTGCTTCCCAAATGGCAGTCGGCTCTTGCTAATAATTCTGTTGCTTGGAAAGTTCAGACCTTCTAGATGTTATTCGTAGGATCCAGAAGTAAAACACTTTTAATGAGGTGTTGGTGCAAACTTGCTAACTCCACATAAAGGTCTGAATTATTTAATTTTCAAATATCACAGTAATAAATCACTGTGAATTTCCAAATATCATTCTAATAAACAATCATTGTTGTGATTTACCCATATGTAAATAGACTTTAGTTTTTTCAAAACAACATCTATAATCACCTTATGGTGATTCAGCTCTGTGTGCTGAAATCGAGGCATGACTTCCACAGACTTCCCAAGGTCTAAAGCCTGATGCTCTTTCTTCCTTAGCAGAGGTGCTACGTACAGATAGTGCCCTCCCCTCCCACACACAAGACAGTACGTTAAAAAAAAGTAAAAGCCAGTGCCTACGCTAATAGTTGTAGATCTTGTAAGAGACCATATTGTGCCACAAACCTTTGCTAGAGCAAACAGCCCAGAAACGAGTGTGCCATTTTTGCCAGTTCCTAGGTATGGGCCAAATTCCTCTAATTACAGTGGTGCAAGCATGGAGCAGCTCCACAGATTTCAGTGGAACTGCTCCAAAGTCCCCAGGGTACCAAAGCCATTCCCGATCCTATTAGACCTCCCAGCTTACTTTGTGTGTGATCACAAGAGATCCTGAGTTGATTAAGGAAAGGTATTTTCTTAGGCTCCTACACAGTATTTTCTCAAAATATGTATGCTGAACTTACAGTCAAAATCTTGCTGTCTTCTAAGTTTGCTTTTTTTTAAAAAAAAAAATCTTGCTGCAAATGCCTGAGCTCCTGTCTGAACAAAAAATAAATAGCTTGCGCTTAAGCCAAAGAATCCAGGCTTTCAGTTTTCCATACTTAGCAATAAAAGTTGAAACACTTACTTACAAAAGTTTAATACAGTTGGAGTTTCTTTAGGGCTCCGTATTGCCTTACTCACCCGTTTTTCCAAAGCAGGTCTTCAGGACACAGGTACACAAGGAACAATAGAAATTGGTACCAATAACTCTACTTCAACTCTTTCTAAGAATTATTTTGCTGCTACAGGAAAAAGGAAGCCATTTCACAACAACCTTTTTCAGGGTAATTTTTCAGTGTTACACTGGCTATTTTTTTTCCCCCATTCATCATGAAACAGATTTGTTTGGAACTTCTTAATGATGTAGTGAAAATTTTATATATGTGGAACATGTGACAGAAAAAAACAGTGGCTGGAGCAAATCTAACATATAATATTTCTACTTAATCCTCTGTTAGCATGCCCTTTCTCCTTTCTCTTTATTTTTAAATCAGTTTGCCTCAAGTGCTTTTGCTCTTTTTAAAAACTTTCCTTTTAAAACACCCGTTAACTCGCCTCTGCAGTGTATATAGCACCTCGCAGAATCACTGGCTCACAAATCATTTTCCATTTCACAGTCTCGACCAGTGTCCTGGTCCTCCCGAGAAGCTGCACAGAGTTGTCCTCCGCCTTGCTGGCTCTATTTGTTAGGCTGGCTCAGCTTGTATGGCACAGCAGCTTTCAGTACGAGACACAAATGTAACCTCTCGCCGGTTCTTTAAGAGATATCATAGATTTCTCTGCAAATGAATATGCCTGCATATGTCTTAGTGATGTTTTGTAAATCTTATTATCCCACAGAAAGTATTAAAATGACGCCAACAGGCCCAGCTGTGCTCGTAACATACCTCAATAGATATCCAGACTTTTTTTTAAGAACAGAAAAAACACACGCCCTAAACAGGGTTGCTGGTACGTGTGTATTCTACTATTTCATTCACAGTTTACCTAACAACATTGCGCTGAAGTATAACACTAACTATAAAAATGGAAAAACAGTGGAAAGTACTTTCCCACATGCAATTAGATGGAATTACCTGTCTTTCAGGGGAAACCAAAATAAAAAGGTTTATAAAATAAATTTTTTCAGCTGTTTAAGCTATTTATACTATTGGCTTTCTGATCAACCATGAAAGTATTCATTTTTCACTTAAAACTACTACTATCAGTAAATTAGGCAGAGATCCTCCTAATGACTACTTTAGAAGTCCTCACAAACAGCCGTTTTTGACTTACAAGTCCTCCCACTTAGTGGCTTGCCACATTTTCCTTTCTTTGTGTTTTCTCAAATGATTATCGTAAATGGCAGAATCCTTCCAAAAAAAAAAAAAAAAAAAAAAACCCAAACAAAGGATTTGCCATGCTTGCAGCTAACACAATTTCCCTTTTAGAGCTACAGCATAATTGTTAAAAGATGGAAAAATGCTCATATGATTAAACAAAAAAACATGAATAGTTTTCTAAATTGAATATTGGGTAAAAAGGAACTAAATCTGTAAAAGAAAATCTAACTAACAGTGCAGGTTCAAGTTTTCTGTAAAATTTATTTTACTATTAATTTTACAGTCATGGCTTCTAGGGTTTTTTGGTGAATAATTTTTCTTGCTTGCTAACAATCAAACTTGATGTACAGTTAAAGTTTGTGACTCATAATGGAAAGCTTTGGCAGGGTGCAATAAAAAAAACCTCTCAACTTTGATGTGAGCGAGAGCCGCAACATAATTGTTTGGAGTACTTCCTATTATTTTAAGATTACAATGCAAGAAAATATTTACAGTATGTCTAAGAGGGAAACTCACTTTAACTAAGTGTTCAAGCATAGCTTGTGAGATGGCAAACCTCTTTATGTCACCGTTACGCTATCCCCTTTTAAATTTGTATGATATCTAGTGACTACAAATAAAGTAATTAAGCTTACTTTATACACCTACAATGGAGGACTACTTCCAAATTAGTTGATACTTCTTACATAGTCTTGCATTTTCATTTGGAAGAAGAAAGTGCAATAGTAAGGGCCTGATTTTGAAAACATTTCAGTATGTACATAAAGTTCTGCAGAATCAGGTCTTAAGCGGAGACTTTGAGAACAGCTATATTTAGAGATAGAAAAAAGGGAAAAAAAAGAAAGAAACAAATGCCCGCAAACCCAAGAGTGTCCAATAATTAGACCACAAGTCCACAGTACACTAGTCATATCCAAAGGTCAGTTTGTCCCCAGCTTCATTTCCAACTCTTTTTCAGTAATGGAAAGTCTTTCTGTAGTCACTATATTAATACAAAAGTAGAATCTTTTACTTTCCCAAATAAGAGAGACCATTTGGCACACAAATGTCAAATAACATGGCCTGACTCTCCCGTCACTCAGCTCGCACAACTCACTGTGCCTACGCTGGAGAAGAAAGGCCTTCCTGCTAAAGTGCAGTGCTACTGATACAGCCTCACAGTGCATGTCAGAGCATAGAAAATCCTATATATTTTTACAGTCCCAGCCACTATGTTCTACCCTTTCAAACAAGCTCATTTGAAATATCTTATTCTACTGGGATAAGAAAATTAAGAAACACAGCTGTTGTTGCTACAGTTGAAGAGACAAGTTGGGTGAATATAATTTTTTCTCTACATTAAAACTTCAATACTGAAAACAAATGCAAAGGTAATTTAATTCTTCTCTAAAACAGCCCAGATCCATCACCACATTCCCATTTGTGAACAGTTGGCTCCAGTGATGGCTGGCAGGCTGCAGGTAAAACACCCCCCCCTTTTGACTCTGCAAGTGCTGAACTCCATCTAAGGAATGAAAATTGCCGTTTTATTTCTTTGCTCTTCTTCCCAACCTTGTCAATGATGGTTGTATGCTCTGCAATAAGAGTGGACCCAATATTTTATATTATCAGGCCATAGATGTGAAAAAATGAAAAGACCAATAAAATCATCTAGCACATCTGCTGGGTGATGTGGGAGTGCACCCTGAAAAGCAGAGACTTGAAGTCACAGTGAAATTGCAGCGCATTTCTGGGTAACCAGCAATCCCAGGGCTGGACTAAGTGCTGTTGCAATGAATCTGTCAGTGCTAATGGTGTTGGGAGGGAGATAAATCCCCCTCTGAACCTCAAAAAACACACTCTTGAACTCTGTTTTAGCAGCTCTGAGAAAGAGTATGCAACAGTTCTGAAATGGCACAAAGTTCAGAGGTATATTAAGAAGTTGAATATATGCTTGCAGTTTTCCAACAAAATGAGATTTGGTAGTTAGATATGAGTTCTGGGGTGTTATCCTTTTCAATATAAATATTTTTCAATATAAAATAAAAATTTCAAACTCTTTCAGTATAAAATCTTTTCTGATGTTATTCTTTTCAATATAAAACTTTACCCCATCTAGCTTTAAACTACTCAGTCATTGGGTTTCCACCCAGTTGAATAAGCTGATTGAACACTGTTTTTATAAAGTGTATCTTATTTTTAAACTACATAGCTTTGAAAAACCTTCATGCCAACAAAAGGAGCTGTTTCAATACTTTTTATCCACTGATAACCACCCAGAATATGGGCCTCTCGCATTCTTCCTCAGGATCTTCATGTGGAGGCAAAGGGGAAGCCGGCGAATGATGGACTGCTCCCTCAGGGCAGCCCTCCTTGTGATATATTTACTGGCAGTTTATCCTGACGTAAAACAAAAACTGAAGGATCCAGTCTAAACGGAGGGCAGCCCAGAATACGGTATTACCCTTCCACGGGAATTGTCCCTTGGGTGACAAAGTGTCAGGAGATGCATGTAAAGGTAAGTTTTGAAAAATCTTCTCTTGCTCGCCCAGCCTTTTGGCGAGAGCCCTGAGCGGCACCGCGCGGGATTCAGCGGCTCACTGCTGGGTTAGTTAAAAAGTCCAGCTAGCACGACTTGCATCTCCCTTCCTCTGTGAGGTCCCCAGTGACTCCAGCAACCAGAACAAATGTCACTGGCACTTGGATTTATTTTAAATGCTGGACTGAACATACTTTCATACAGCAAAATCCTATAAAAATGGGACTTGTTGAATAACTGCGCTGGGTTGTTTCACATTGTTGCAACGTTTTCCGGGGGATTTATAGGCCTCTGGGGCACTGAAAATATGGAGCAATAGCCTCTTTTGCAGATGTAAACATGGGGTTTAGTAAATAGTTAATTTAAGCTGGTGTTACAGCATTTTGGTGGATGTTCCTAGTCATAAACAAGCTCTCTCCATCTTTCAAAACCAAAACAAAAACTGGATGGTGACTTTCTCCATCATCCAATCCCCCAGCTTTCTTCTGAAAGAAAACTGGACCCGGTTCATTTCACAACTGAGATCTGAGGCAAAATTCAAAATGAGGGGAGGTTAAAACGTTGGTCTGGTTAGAGTTAGGATTATGCTGCATTCACATAAAAGACAAAAGAGCATAACATTCTGATATATCTGATGTTTTTATGCAGGACTGCCTTGTTTCCATAAAATGGCGAAAAGACAGCTACTGTTTAACTGAAGAAACTGATGGAAAATCCTCATTACTATATAAACAGTGGTTTAGGCATAAAAAGTGTTTAGTTAATGCATCTGTGCGTTTAGCTGAACACTAAGCTTTGTCTAAACACAATTTAGTGCCTTCCTGCTCCCATATATTTTCACTTTCTTTCTGAAAGCAGGAAATCTGTGTCTTCTCATGCCTCAATAATGTAAAACAAAAAAAAATTAATGATTTTTGTATTGAATGTTCTGCCTAGTCTGACAGAGAATTGCAGTACATTGTTCCCAGAGTTGGACTTCTCCTTTCAAGTCTGTCTTTTCTTTTTTTACCATCATTGTAAAAGACCTCATTGGTTACATCATATATAATTATTCTATTTTGGGATTTAAACTGCTTGCTTATTTGGTGTTCTGTCATTCAGCTGGTTATCTAGACCTACAGCTGAAGGAAAAAAAAATCACATAGTCATGCAATTACAATTGAGTGTTCTCATTTTACTTGTCTTAGCTTTTAAGTCGTGTCGATAAAAATGTATACATAATCCAATTTTTAAACGATGGCTTCCATTTCTAGTTCCACAAATTTTACCTCTTACAAGCTGGTCTAGTCCCTAATAAAAAACTCAGTACCAATCCCTCTCTGTCTTCATTCACTTTCATGACGTAAGTTCAAGCCCTTAAAGTATAAAATGTCTTCTATATACAACAACAAAATTCTAAGTAATTTACATTTCCTTTGCAAACAGCTGTCATGCAAATTAACCTTCAGTTTTGCAGATAAAATGAGAGGATGATGATAAGGCAAAGCTGAGAAATAACATCAACGAATCGCAGGTCACTCCTTGCTGGATTGCACCAATGGTGATCAAGTAAGAACTTTAAATTAACTGTCCTCCTTCAATGTTTTAATGTGCATTAACATACCCACATACTGACATGCAAGCGAAACAGGATTATTTGTGTGGATAGGTGCTCTCTTCATAAATAGGACCAGTGCCAAAAGCCACTGAATAGGTCCATGCTTGCTTTTGTGTATCTTAGTACATCAAAAATGCCTTTTAATTGTTTAAGAGTTAATTCTGATTTGTTTTCATTTGCTTTGTTTTTCACTTGCACTGAGAAAGAATAGGAGCCTATTTCTGACAGGTTGCTACTACTTAGAATTATTCATCATTACTTCTCAGAGAAGGGGTACTGTCAGGCCCCTAATGCATGACCCTACTAAGCCTTTCACCTTCAAGGGAAATATATAAATAAATATTTTTTATATATATAAGAATGCTTGGAAACAACTACTGAAAAAAGCCTGTCTTGCTAGGTAGGTTAGCTCCCTAGCTAAAAGTACACTTGTTTTGTTCAAGAAATGTAGACAGACCCCAGAAGCTTTCTCCTTGAATGAAGACATCTACATACAAATAGAACACGACAGAGAAATTTCCAAATACGTTATTCTTTAGCATTTGTGCAGCAGTGTTGCCTAAAGGTCCCTTCACATTATGCCAGACACTGCATGCTAATAAATGAAAGTCCATGCTTCCATGTGCTGACATTGCATTTGTCAGACATGCTGCGCCCCTCTCTGTCACATTATCAAACAAGGGTACGCTTTGATCACTGCATGCCAGCTACCATGATGGGTATTGCACCTGAGTAGGTTTTAAGGAAAGACTGAGGGAGGACACTGTAGTTGCTATGTCCTTCTACTTAGTCCCCCAATGTATTTAACTGAAAACTACAGGAACTCTTATCTTGAATAAGACTTTGACTGCTTATTCAAGAGGTGGTAGGAGCAGGCCAAAGCCTCTGAATACTGATATACACAGATTAAATACTGTTTTCCGTATTAAGAGTATCTCAAGTATTTTGCACTTTAAATAACGGATCTGGGGGAGTCAGATTGTGTCTGATCTCGACAGATGTGTGCAGACAAAGGGGCACAGCAAAAGGGGGTAGGACAATGTCCAGGTCACTTCTTATAGAGTAGAACTGCAGAAGCAATGGCGAAGCAGTCTGTTTCTCTGAGTCAAAATGCCTTCTTAAGTGGGGCAACTCTGAAATTCGTTACGGTACGCTTTTGCCAAAAAGTATAATTAAAGTGAAAGGCTGCAGGAAATGAAAGAGTCATAGGAAAAGGCCAACATTTAGGCAAAAGGCTGAAAGGAAACATGGATGGAGTCTAAAACAAGTTAAGGAGGAAAGGCCAAAAGCAACATGAAAAAATACTGATAGTTCTCAACAAACCTATAGAGACTTCATAAGAGCTATGTCAACAGATACTCAGGTACAGGTCCACAAAGCTGCACAGTAATTCAGATTTGCTAACTTCTGAACCCCTAGTCTCTGTGGGTATGAATCAGCGTATCTTCTACATGACAAATTCGTTATATGAAATGTGAGTAAGATCTATTCCTTTTATAATTGAATGATTCAAACAGATGAAGAGATCCCTAGAGATATAAACCTGACCTAAAAACTCCAAAATATATTTAGGAGGCAGAGATACAAGCCACAAGTTCCCTGAAAAAGGTTTCAGAATGGAAGCAATCTCTTGAATTACAGAAGCACCATTGCAAATGCAAGATATCAATTTATCAGTTAAAGTAACTATGAAAATTAGACATTTCTTTTTAGGCAACTCATGCATCGAGTTTCCCAGGAGTAAAATCACTTATCAGTATTTAAACTTTCATCTTCCTAAGCTCATTTAGAAAATAGCCCTTTTGAAACTCCCTGTGCACACAAGAGATGTTTAGAGGAACCAAACGCATTTTAAAAAACTATGTAAAAGGACATACGGAGTGTATAAAATTCATTTGGTCAAATCCAGTTCTGAAAACCTGTTTACAAATAACAATCTCATGGAGCACAAATACAGGATGTGCACAGTAAGTTGTTTCACAACTCTCAGCAATCTGCGTTTGAAAAGAAACAAGTGGTAGAAAGTGCTCAGAAAAGGACATTGCCTTCTGTACCCATTTTTCTAGAGCAGAATGACCTTCCTTGACCCACAAGTCTGGAGCAGTCATCTCTCTGCAACTTGTGGTGTTATTGATCTTCAAATTTACCTGTCCCACTTCTAAGCGGTGATTATGCTCAGCCTTTTCTCTCAGATCCAGAACTCTGTGAATCATTATGAATAAAATGTCCTAGGATACCTATACCACTCTTTCCCCAAAGCATTTAGTATTTCTATACAAGTAATTTAAGAACTAGTAAGTCAATATTGTTGAGATGCCAAAAATGATGTTCAGCACCTCATTTACTCTAAATCAATATTAAGAAAAATGTAGGAGATGGCAATGTTATATCCGGTACAAATCATCACTTGCACAAAGCATAGCTGACTCTAGACAGGACCAAAGTACTTGTCTGAAATGCTTCCTTCTTTCTTCCTGAAGCATTTCTTTCTGAAATGCTTCCGCCTTGCCCCCCTCCTCCTGATGTTAAAAAGTGAAGGCAGATGCCCTTGTCACTGACTAGCCTCTGTGTATTCGCTTGTCTTGATTCTCAGTGTGTTTTACTCTCCCTCCAGATGATGAAGATTATATCTCTTCTTAGCCGAAACAAAGCAGGCACCAATGAGCAAACTGAATTTGCTAACTGATGCAATTCATATGCAGGTATTAAGTTGTGCATGCTTAAAAAAGTTTGAGCCAATACATAAACACACAAGCAGTCTGCTGAGCGTGACGATTCACAGGACATACCACTTTCTTTCTCTGCTTTGGGCACTGGCTCTCCCCTCAAGGTCTCTGACTAGCTATTTAAAACCCTCCACAGTAGTAGCTTTAGCAGCCTGGAAGCTTTGTCCCACCAAGATATTACTCTCCAAAGGCAATTGTGTTCCACTGAAATAATTATAAAATTTAAGAGTGTGAGAGGCTGACAAATGCAGAGCCAGAATCTTTTCTGTTTTTCAATCCCAAGACTGAATCTCCATTCCTACGAGAAAAGTGTCTCCAGAATGCCTGACTTACAGGAGCAGATACAAAGCACCCTTAACTCTGATTTAATAAATTACATACTACACAAACAAAAGCTTATTATTTATCACAAATTTTGTGAAGAACACCCAGGAAGAAGTTAATTCTTTAATGCCATATGAATACACAGAACTCATGGAGTAACATGACATCTTTTGCTTTTGAAAGTTAGCTTACCTACGAATATTATTGCCTGTTATCTCAGTTCAGCACACACTAAAAGCAGTGGACTGATATAACTAAAAGCAGTGGACCAGCTTTGAAAGACTGGCTGTAACGTTTGCTGTGAACAACCACTGAAATATTTTGATGCTTACCTGGAGATTGCCCGATGTCTCAAAGCTTAGATTCAGGTGACAGGATTAGTTCTCAGAAAAGAAGTATCTTTCTGTTCAGGTTTATAACTCTCTGCATGATACTTCTCTTCACGTCAACTTTTGGTTGGAAGACAAAGCAAACAGAAAACTGCCAAGCACTTAACCATTAAAAAGCTATCAAAGACAGAAATTTTGGAGTTTTGAGTTGTAGGATGATTTGAACCGGTTTGGCGATCCATTTTAGTATTAACTCATCCTACTATTTTTGATCTGGAAAAATCTTTTTCCTCACTGTATTATTTACAACTTCAGAGATACTAAATTAATCGATAGTTAAAATGAGCCCTTACATCCTCGGTAAAATGTAAAACTTCCTCTACAGTTCCTAGACAGTTAAATTCCATGAAATTCATATAATGTAGAACTAAGTGTTTAGGAGCCCTCAAATTTTGCTACTTCCTGTAACAAGGTGCTTTAGCAGTTACATAATTAAATCATCTGAGGACATAATTTAGGACTTTTATGAGATGTTTTTTTCACACATCCTGAAAGACATACCTGTGTTTATATAATCTCTCTTTTTTTTTTCTCTCTATTTCTTTTATAGACCAACTTGAAAGTGTCCGAATCAGGATTTAAAAACTCCACTCATCTGTGCAGAAGACCACATGCTGATACAAGGATACAGATGTGGCTGTTTCTTCAGGGACATAACTGAACAACAAACATCCTTTATTATTAATGATGGGCTAAAAGTCTCTGTGGAAAGAGAAAATAAATGCAGAAGACGACAAGGCCAACAGGCGTGACCAGGCTTTACATCTGCTACTTCATATTTCTTACATTCACACCAGCTAGATTTGAGATTTAGCACTTGCAGCAAATTCAACTTTTACAGCCCCTCCTGTTCTCTCCGATTCTTCCCCCCATTATGTTATTCATGCCAACTTAATTTAGATTAAGGCTTTGATACATCAGGACCTCAGCAGTTGTGAACTTTCAGAAAATGTGACATTTTAGGACTTGAAGCTATCAAAATCACATCACACAAAATCTCTTTATTACTAAGCACCTTTTCATAACGTGTATGGATTAATTTCAGGGTATTTTGGCAAATGTAATTTGGAAACTAATCTCAGTATTATAACTGGTCAATAAACAAATTGTGTACTCTGTAGGGATTAAACTGTCATATGTATGACAGACAGATACATGCCTTTCTTTTCTTCATTTTTGTTGTATTATTGAAAAAACACCACTTATGTGGCATTAAACATCATCCAGGAAATATACACACTGTTGACTGAAGCCCCAGGTTATTTCCAGAAGTTTTGCAAATGAGGTCTGACATCGCATTCCCCAGCAATTGCCAAGTCCTCTGGGTTTGGTTTTATATCATCTTACCCTGGGTCTGTTCTTACATCTCCCCCTCACTACTGTGATCAACTGTAAGTCTAGGGAATAAAAAAGGAGTGAGGAAAGGAAGAAGGGTGGAAGGGAGGAGAAGGTGCAGGAGAAGATGAAGGAGAAGGCAGGAAGCAAGGCGACACTCTCTTTAATACAGAGAGCAGGAAAGAGAAAGCCGGGCTTTCCCACAGAGAGACCTCAGGGGTTTTCAGCACGTTACCATTTGGCCCATGGGATCAATAAACATGGCAAAAAGTCTGGTGTGATGCTTAAGAGACAGAAAACCGGAGCACTGAAAGCAGCTGTATCATCTGGGCATCTTTGACCTATTGCCACGGCTCTGTTTTGCGGTAGCGGTCATGTTTTAGGATTTAAGGGCGGGTGCCGTCAGCATCCCTGCACGAAGGGAGGGCTGGGAGCTGTCACCCTCCCGCCAGCTCGCACGACGTGCCTGGGGCGCGCGCCTGGCCCGGCAGAGCCCACTCCCCTGGCTCTGCACAGCACAGGCTTTCTGTCCCGTCCCCCGCAGTGAGCCAAGAAAGCAACTCCACCGGGAAACAGGCACGTTTCAGTACGGGGCTGGGCGTGCGCAAACTCCCAGGCCATGGCAGGCGAGGGACAGAGGCAGCAATGTCCCCTTAGGCATCGCTTGTGAAAACATGTAAATTAACAACAAAGAAAAGGCAACATTAACCTATAAAACTCAGTTTTAAAGTATGAGAGTGCAATCTTTAATACAGAGGAAAGAATAAGCGCTTGGGATAGGACACAACTTAAGCCTGTGTTTACACTTGCAGTAATTACAAGAATATTTTCTACCTTATCATGAGTTCAAAATGTAAAGTACTAAATTTGATGGCAATAAGAAACTACACTGGAATGTCAGCACAAGTCAGAAAATAAGGCACTTAAAAGGATTTGGATGAGAACAAATCAAATATTTTATTTACAGGATTTAAGACAAAAACTTTAGTTGCTCAGGACACAAATGCAAGACAGAACATTTACTGCAACTTTAATAATACTGTTCTCTAACGCAGAAAAAAACACTTTGGAATTACTGTGTTAAAACTCTTAACAAGCATCAAATGAGTTAGAAACAAGCATAAAAAATGGAATGGATAAAGAAATCTGAAAGGTATTTCAGCACTATTTATAAACTATGTTATAAAGCTGTCCCATTTAAAATTTCTCATTAGCTTTTGTTGGGCCACGGGTGCACACCTAATTCATTAGATTTTTCTAAAAAAAAAATCTTTCTTCTATTATTGATTGTTCCTGTCATGAGTTCAGCTTCCATGAGCCATTTCTTGTATTTTTCAAATTCACAGACATTTGTACAAGTCAAAAGTCAGTTTTTATTAGGAAGAAAGCCGAATGCTACTTTACTGAAAAATAACTGCGAAGTTTTAACAGGAACATTTTTCTTCACTTTTATGAAAAATTAAACTATATTACTTAACACAAAAATGACTCAGAACCTAGCAACAAGGTTTTTTTCTTTCCCCTCAGAAAAACTACACTAGCCTGTCAAAAGCTCAGCTTCCAAAAACGTTTTCAGCAGGGAACGACCAGAAGGAATTAAGGACTTACTAGCTGTTCAAGACCGATTTTCCATATTAAAGACGAGGTAAAAGAGAAGAGTTAGGGCACCGAATTGCTGCAAAACAGAGATTGCAATGAAATAAATCCCAGCTCAAGAATAAAGAAAAAGCAGATGCGAACTTACATGTGCAAACACTTCATGCTAAGGGAAGTTAATGCACAGCGAAGTACTTTGTGCAATGAAACACCAAAAGCAGCAAGCAGAGGAGTATCTGGTTTGAAACGAGAGTCACAGAGGTGCGGAGGTCAGGAATATGGCGCGAGGAGAACAGCAGCTGACTCAATGGCTGCGACAGACCTCGAACGGCTTCCCGGCCTCTTTCTGCTTTCAAATTTCCTATGTCCCTATGAAACTGGCTGGCTCAAAGTAGTTTCCACGGGCCTGCAATTCATTTCTTGGCTAGGCCAGCTCACTTTCACTGGATGCAGTGATCTGAGGTTTGTCTGAATTCCTGCTGTGTGGAAATCTACTGTACTTTCTAGCAGGTGTGAGAACACTGAGGCTCCTTCAGTTGCAGCTCGTTTCCACTTACTAACTACTTTATCTCCGTGGATGAAGCAAAAGTGACTTTTGTGTTTCCTGGCAGTCTGCTGCTTCAAAGAACCTAATAGTGATTTGTTTATTTCAGAGGAAATGGAGACCAGTCAGTGATGACAGATTTATTGGTTAAATGGACATCACAAAAAAATTTTCATGCAGTACCGGCTGGCTCTAACCACACTGCGAGAACGCGTAGTAAGGGGTGATGTGCATTCCAGAAATCCAATCCTATTTAATCCACTCCACTCTCATCTGTACATTTATATAGCACCCTTCACACAATTTCCTAGAATGCGGCACAGAAATGTAATAACCACTGTACTGAAAAAAATCCAGGTATATTAATGGCTTACATTTAGACTTGAAATTGCTGCAAAAGAAGCCAGACTGTCGAATATCTCCTGGCAATGAGTCAGCCAGAGACAGACAAGAAAAAACTGGGTGTCTGATCTCCTCCAATGAAATCTCAGGATAGAAGAGACGTTCTTAGCTCTTGGAGAGGGAATTCACAATATGGCATAAGCATCAATAGCTCCCAGAGCTAAGGAACGAGATGGTGGAGAATTTTACATCGGAGCAATAAAACATAAAAATTAATATGAAACTTCAGTGGGAGCCAATGTAAATTGTACAATATGGCTGAACAAACTCAGTTCTAAAATTAAAGTTAAGTAAGTTAAGTAAGTAAGTTAATTTTTTTCTAAAACTATAAGTAGGAACAGCACTGAGTTTTCAGCAGTTGGTAGGTTTGGAAGGTATGAACACCTATTCAGAGAACCGCATGGCCTGAATATGAAAAATAAATAAATAAAGCATTCTAGAGTAAGGTACTACCAGCTTTACATTACTATATTCTTCACATGCTAACTGGACATAATATTTACATCTGTCAAAGAGGGTAGAGTTATGGATAACATTGAAAATCCCAGACAGCCTGACAACTGCCCAGTTTCTTTAAGAGTGAGGAACATTGATCCGGGCAAGCAATGAGGTCCAATCAGTTGGCAGGTCATTCCACTCGATCTGGATTCAATTTCAGAAAAAAGTCTGGCTGAGGTTGTGCATCAGCCAAACAAACACACCATTTGGAAAGAGCTGGAATATTTGTTGAGGCAGAGAAATATATCTGTACATCACCTCTATACATATGGTTGGCTAAAGCACATTGCCAATAATTGGCTCAAAAATAATCAAAATGATAAAAATGCCTCTCTTTTGGATGATAAAATAAAGTCTGTTATTTATTCTTTGGAACCACATACCTGCTCAAAAATACCATCATCAGTAATTCATCTAGCAATTACTAACAGGAATTATTTTCCTGTTAGTTCCACCTACTCCCCAGTCTAGCTTGACATCCTAAATGGTTTAGCTTGCTTTATACATAAACCAGCATTTCCCATTTTACAGCTGAAGAACTGAAGCATGGAGTAAGTACAGCACAATGTAAAGATTATTGAAATGACTCTGAAGGAAATGAAACAAGCAGGTCTACACAGGATCTCCTGTAAGGAGTACAGCCAGGGTGATTTGCCCAAAATAATGCACTTGCTTCCCAGCAGGGGCAATTTGCCTGACAAAAGCACCATGCTGACCCATATGTGCTAAATTCCAGCTCTGCAGATAGCTTGGGTGCTTCTGCACAACGTTGCATTAGACAGAAGTCTATGGCTGAGCCTGGACCTCAGCCTCTCTCTCCTCGATTTCTTTCCAGTGCCTTATTTCAAAGCCATCTACCTTCTTTTCTCTATGTTTGTGGTGGAGGATAGTATGGTGGCTTATTTATTTAAAATTAGTCTTCTAAACCTATGGGATCATCATTTTAGTAATCATATCTAAATTTAAAATACTGTGATCTGAGACTGAAGTCGAAAGGAGCTTTTGCAACAGGTTCAATATCTATCTGTTTATACAGCATGTAACATAATAACAGTTCAAATTCTATTTTCCCACACTGTGTGTGTGTGTGTGTGTGTGTTTGTATAGAAAAACTATTCATAATTAAGACCCAAGTGTTAGTATCTTTTCTTAACTATAAGAAAGCACAATAGATGCCTTGTTTGATCTTGATTTAACCCAATCTTGTCTGCCAATATCAACTGCATTTTATGAGTCTTAAAACTTAAGCACACCAACTTCTGTGTAATGGCTTGCAAGTATCAATATATCATGTATCAATACCCTAGTCTTACTGAAGAATCTTTCTAAGACTGGGAGCTTACTTTGCAGATGAAAGTGCACAGCCCTGGTTTCTTTAAAATATGTTATATTATTCATGAGTACCAACCTAAAGCAAACAAGAGCATGTGACTGTACTGCATTTTAAAGAAAGTCCACACCCTGCTTGAAAACATATTCCCGAAGCATTAGATGCAGAGCAGTGGGTCTCCAGTATGAAAACAACTTGAGAGACACACATTTTTTAAACTCAGCTGAAGGGGTTGCAATCCTGCAGTATTAGCACGGATGCTAAATGCTCGAAGGATACAGATGAGGGACAACTCTGGAACAAAATGTTTACAGTTAAGAGTTCTACAGCCAGGAAGAGATAGGCTAAAGCCTAAAAAGCTGCCTCAACAAAAAAGGATCGGTTTTCCAGAAAGCTGTACACCCAACTGTTACCATTTAGGCAACTAAGAACAATGGGGGCTGCTGGGTTCGGAGCTCTTTCAAGCATCTGGTCCAAATTCTTTCCTTCCATATGAATCAAAACAAATGTTTAGGCTACCAGCTTTCCGTTGCCCTTTTGAGTTTAATGCCAGCTTTTCAAGCTTTTAAATTCCTTCGTATAATAAGATGAATAAAACACTAACTTAGCAAAATGCTAGCTAGGGACTATTTGTAATATTTCCTTTTTTATTAGTAGCAGACACAAATTTTTTATAAAGTCATTGTAAAAATACAGCTTTAAAAACAGTATCTGTCAGAATGAGATTTTTGGTTTAATACATTTAAAAAAATATGAATCCATCTTATTTGGCTATCAAAAACTAATCACAGATTTGCTCACAGATTTGAAGATTAAACAGATGGAAAATCAGCATAAAGCAAAACACAGCAGCAGAAACGGTCAGAAAGTTACTAGTTAAATCAAATACGGAAGCAGAAAGCAGAATACATCCTCATTGGCAGCACAACATGGGTCGATTTGGGCTGTGCTGTGATGTGCCACACGACAGTAAAGGAAATTTTAAAGCTACACAATTTCTGCTGCTCGGGACAACTGGGTCCAACCTACAGTGCTGCGGAGGCTCATATGGGAGCTGCAATACTCTGCAGCAGTAACAATGACCTATCCTGAGCCTAGGGAGGCCCATGCCTGGACCTTAACGCATCCTACGATGGTCGAAAGCTGTGCTAAATAGTCATATGATTTTGTATTTAAATGTTAGAGGGCAAACATTGAGACAGACAGGCTAAATGCACTAGACTAAGTGCTAGCGCTGTATATCTGTGGCTGAATCAACTGGCATAGAAGCATAGAGCATCACTCGATAATAACCCTGGGAGAGTAAAGGCCCCTTTCCAGTCCTCTTCCCACCACAGGAAAAAATTGTTCTGCAGAGATGTGAAAATTCAAACATTTTAAGAGTTCCACTAGAGAAATTAAGCAGGCTTATCACTGAAATCTTCAGCACTTTCTAACAGGTTCATGAATAACCGAACTCAGCTGGACAAAAGGGAAGAAAACTGGGTATCTCATTTTAGTTTTACAACACATAGAGCAGCAAAGGAAAGAGCGGCTAGTGAAAATACAAAACCATGGGTGGATATATGGCTCTTTTTCTGAATGGAATGAGAGAAAGCTGCTTCAAGAAGCACATAAAGAAGGTTGGCAGGAAACATCTTTAATAATTTACATGCGCTATTTAAATAATATTTGGGGGATGGAAAGAAGCAGACAGTTCATGTTTAGCTTTTTTTATAGCAAATGAACATTCCTCTCATCGATGTTTTTCTTTTCCAATTTATATTCAGGGTTAATGCTTCTATTGCTTTCTGATCCTTACCTAAATTATCTTCTATAAGTGATACTGTTCTAAACAGCCGTTATGCCAAAGTCCCCTCTGACTTTCATTTGTAGAGTGTTCATTAAGAGAATACGTAATTTTGAAGCCGAATGAATGACTTGAAGATGAGAACAAAAAGTAATCCCCAAACTAATTCTGTATGAGGACACATGGGAATTGCTTTCTAATACTGGGGGATGAAGAGAAAGGAGGAATTATTTAGGATAGTAACAGACTGTGAAACAAGGCTCGCTAAAAGAATGTTCAGGGCATTTTAAGATGAGTATCAGGCCAAAATTCCTGCAAGTGAGATTTATTACACCATGCAGTCTGTTTCCTGAGACTATTAATGAAGGCAAGTTATTTTTTAAAGTTCAAATGAGCATTCAATAAATTAATACCACACTTATGAACCATACACATAACCCCTTTGGTCATACTGAATTGAAAAAAATCACCCCACATTTAAGTCTTTCAGTTGCCAATACTTCACGCCATCTGTCACTCGTCTAATAAAAGAATATAATATGGATTGCTGTTTGAAGGGCGTTTTACCTTTTCCCGTATAAACAGGATTCTTCTAGGTAAATTCACACTGAATTTTTGCAAGGGCTTTTTTTCCCCCCTCTCTTTACCTGTACTGTGTTTTCTGTTGTTCCAGTCATTCCTAGGTACATACAGGCGGACAGCAAAGTTCCTGTCATTAATTCTCTGAGAGGGCTGTTCAGCTGCCTACCACTGTCTCATCCAACCATCCTCTGGGTTAGTTAGACTGGAAGTAACAGCATCCCTAACAGAGTCTGTGAACTCCATAGCTCCTCTCCTTTCAGGAGCGAGGGAAAGCTTTCCCTGGAGTAGAGCGGAATGGGAGAAGAGAGGGAAAGAAGGGTTGTTTTTTCCTCTTCTGTGAAGGTTGGAAGTGAGGTGAGGTGAGTAGTGACGAAAGTCAGCATGGCTACGACAAAAAAAGCTTTCAGCTATGAGAGTTTTGCAGCATTTCCTGAAGGGGGGCAGCCTCTTGATCCTTTTTTATTATCCTTATTAGTCTCCAGTTCAAGAAGCGTGTGTGCGGACATGTTTAACTCCCATCGAAGTCAATGGTTCTTAAGCATATGCTCAAATTTTTTCACAAATCAGGCGTTTAATCTGTTCCTTATGTACATTTAGGATTACAGAGAAGTCTTCTGTTTTTGAAGTTGCTGGAAACATCAGCTAGCTGATTGGAGGTGGGGGAAGGGAGAAGGACTCCATCACTTTCAGAGGTCTGCAACTTTCTTGTTTAAATTTTTTCTAATTTTGGCCAGACAATATCTGTTTATCAGTTTCTGAAATGCTATCTATTAGCTTCTAATGTGTGCTGCAGAAATGCCACTCACTCACACAATGCTCTTCTGGGACTGTATTAAAGTCACAAATACTATGGCGAGGGTCCGATTCCCCCCCTTTTTCCCTATAAAGTTGATACAATTCTTACCAAAAAAAGAAAGAGGTTTATCCCTAGCAGGGGGAAAGAAGAGTTGAGACAAAAGCTGTAAAAATGTCTCCATGCAACACTGCAAATACACCTCAATTCTGGCATTGAGTGCTTCTGGCTATTTTAGTCCTGGAAAAGAATCTTCTTCACTGAGCCTGAAGGTTGTGCCGAACTCTATGGCGATTTTTGTGATATGGAAAAAAAGCCCACTAGGGACTTCCCAGAAAGCAGCCAATCTTGTGATCCGATCCTCATGTGAATTTATGTCTCCAGAGTTTAGATTTAATATCTTCTGTAATTTTACCATGCATTGTACTTGCTGATATTATGCTGAAAAACTCTAGATATTGAAAAGCACTGCAAAAATTGCCAAGCCCAAGCATTCAAATTGTATCGGCAAGAATAGGTACCTTATTTTCCTTCCCCTTGTCCAGCATCCCTCCCCCTTCCCAAACTATTTTAAAAACACATTCAGGAACAAAATAGCACAGTAGAACCAAGTGCTGGTCCAGTCAAATAAAGTGGACTATCCCAAGTCACTATCTACTTTTATTTTCGAATTGACGTGCACACACATGTGCACACACTCAACAAATGTTTATAAGTCTGTTACAACACTGAATCACAAAAATTCTTTTACCACTTTCAAAATTCCTCTCACAGAGTAACAGAGTGAAGGAACAAATTGCCAATGCTATTTAAAGAGTTTAACCTTCACTTCCAAATGAGACTTTACTTTCTTTGAAGCAGGTTTGCTCTGGAACAAGTAATTATTACCTAAAAACTTGGAATTAAAAACTATGTTTTATGGACATTAAAGCTCTTTTTTTCACCCATTTGGCTTAGTTTCAAATACTCTATTTTTATGCTGTGCTCTGCTCAACACTGGCTACCTCACTGGTATTAAATACTAATCATCAGCATTGTCATGTGTGGTTCATGCCTGACTTCAGCTACAGTCGTCCACAGACTGTAAACGCTACTCGTGGTGCACATCCTTGTGAGGCTGAAACCTCACGAAGAGACAAGAAAGCACATGAGACATCTTTTTCTTTTGTTTGCTCTCGGCCTTGCACACTTTTCTTACACACCATAAGTGCATAGAAAAGCCGTGACTGACCTACAGTCATAAGGTCCAGTAAAACAGCTGGTGCTTTGGGAACAGTGAGATAATGAAATAATATTGTTTCGGGAAGTTTCTTTTATGAATGTAAGCCGTACTGAAGACTGAGAAGAGTGTGGATGGAATGAGGAAGAACGTGCTCAAGATAGTACAGAGAAAGTGGTAAGAAACAGGATCAGAAATGTAGGCTGAGCCAGAGCTGGGCAAAGCCTTACAGGGAAGTAAAAGTTTAACTCTGAAGAGACAAGCTGGAACCAGAAAAAGGATTCTAGGGAGGGAATTTAAAAAGGGTATGATCAAAAGGTAGGATCATTTGATCAGCTTTGTTTTTGGCAGGGATAAAACAAGAGCCGAGAGAGGACCAGGACAGAAAAAACAGGACTGGATTTCTGCTCAGTGGTGTAGGAGACACTTGCAAAACAGTCTGGAAACATGTAGGAGACAGAGAGGAGTGATAAAAACAACTTGCAAACTCAAGCGGCAAGTAAGATCTTCTCAACCATAGCTCTCCTCCTGCTCAGAACAAGAAGCGGCCGATGGCCTTGCGCTGGGGAAACCAACAGCAATGTTGCTTTTCCCGGTAATAACATGGTTTGTGTTCACCCTCGTGTCTGTTTTGCAAGCATTTTTTTACGTGTGTCTGTGCATTTTTCTCCTGGAAGGAAAGGAGATGCTCTAATCATCTAAAAAGAAACCGATTTTGACTGCCTAAAGCTAACTTTTTAGGGCTTTACGGAGAGTAGAGGATTAGGAGTTACTGAATGAAATGGCAGTGAAGGTGCAGACCAGCGAAGAAGACAGACCAGCGAAACCTTTCTGTTGTGCTCGTTGGGCAGTAGGCTACACTTTCCCTGGGACTGCTCCAGTATGGCCTTTTCCAAACTTGCAGAAATACACTTCCTGAGGTATTTAGGGAACACGTACCCCCATGCAACTTCTGTACAAGTAGGGCTCCATATAGGTTCATAGGGAGGCCTCCGGTAAGAGCAGTCTCTTTTGCATTTCTAGCCCGGTGTGGATTTGACCTCCATCTTTTGTAATAATAGTCTTCTGCTATATTAACAATGATGCAGCCAGACCCCACTGAATGGGTAGCATCAAGCTTTCCACTTATCTACATGATTGAGTTGACTGTGTGTTTCAAGGTTAACATAAATGTGGCTTTTTGTGTGTGCATGTGTGAATTAAGACTACCAATTAGTTTTGGAAACACACTTGAAAAACACAAAGCAAACCAGAACCTGCATAAATAATATTTTTACGGTATCTACCCATATGTCGTGTGACTACAAACATTTCTTAGCCGCACACCACTGAGCGGAAAGAATCGATGACAGAATAGCAGCCAATGTGCCTGCGCTCAAGGTTTTGAATGTAATACTGTTAATTCCACTGAAGTTATATACAGTGACCAAAGCTTTGACAGGATTAGACCTTCAGTACACAGATTATTATAAAAGACCTAGTCTGGTAAAGTGCTGAGTGACTCTTGCAGGAACGACAGAAACGGCGTTCCCGAGAACACCAAAGGACTGGGTCACTCCGTAAGTTATGTTTCACTAAACATGCTGCAGAACAGCTGGACACATTTAGACACTGTACTTGAAACATACAATCTCTATCCAAAAAAAAGTATTCGTTTGGGTGTCATGTCTGGCAGAGTTCTCGTGATATGTTTGCAAATACAAAAATGTTAAATCCCTGATATTTTTCATGCCAACAGACGGCAAACTCAGTTGGCGCCTTCTCTGCATGTCTATATTTCAGTTTGGAACTAGTGAAATAAAGATAGCTTTATAGGGTTTGAATACTGCTAGATTTCTGTACGTGCCCTCATATTAAAGCAATAAAGATGTTTGCCTCATAAAGTTGTAGCAATGTATTGAAATGTAAAAAGCAAAGGGGGGCAGAACGAGGGGAGGAAAAAAATTAAAACACAACACTAAACCAAACCTACAGGAAAGTTTGGCAGCATATTTCTTCATAATTTAAACCAATACTGAATATTTACCCTCCTATCTCCAGCTTTTTCTTCTGCATTTGTTCGCATCAATTTTTTAAATTTATGTTTCAAGTTGTTCCATTTACTACTTTTAATAATAACACATTCCACAAAACCAAACAGTATAGACAGAATAGTCACTATTTTAAATGCCCGATAATTGACTCTTATAAAAGCATGTAAGTTAATACGTACATACAAGTTGATATAGAATACGAGAAAAGATAATAAACACTACAGATTCAAGTTGCCTTACGGGCAGCTGATAATGAAACCTTCTATTTTTATCTGATTTTGTTCATCAGTTCATAACTCTTTCATCCTGCATTACCTAATGGATTTATTGTCCAGTTCCGTTTAGTTGATTCCTGCAGTTCTGAAGTTATTGTAACATCTAATGGAAATCTGATTGAGATAAAAGAGTGGTATTTTTTGTTTTGCAATAAAGAAAGTGTTCTTTCTGCAAGGATGAATGGAAATGTAAAGGCGTAAGGACAGACTCCTTCTGAAACGTAATGTATAAAAAAAGAGAGAGTCGGGAGTTAGACCGTTAGTATGTGTTGTTCTAATGTCTGAAGAAGTGCAAAAAGTTTGACCCACACAGCTGCTGCTTGAGGTCACTGTGGTACCTTCCCAACACTTGAACATGTACATATATATATATATACATATACAAAAAAAGAGAGAGCTTAATACTACCATGTCACTTGTAAGTCAATCATCATTAATAGTTTCAAAGCACAAAGAGCTTGCAGTGCTGTCAGTTCTCCCGAAGCTCTACATAAAGTGAGCATGCTGCCTGCCCGCCATGCAGGTTCACTACACTTGAAGGTCTGGTTGAAAAAACTATCAATTTCAATGCAGTCAACATGCCTTATCCCGTATTAGACTGCTGTTTTCTTGTGACACAAAGCATCGCTCCTCATTCTAAATACAAAGCTTTACAACACGTCCTCAAGCAGTCGTAGGCTCTGCAGCCACACTGCCTTGGATTTACACCATTTTTACCAGTTCCGTGGACTAAAGCATCACAAACTATAGCACAATATAGTTTATCAAGACATCCAACTTCACTTCTTTTGCCTTCAATAACCAGCTGATAGTTTAATCATTTTAGGAGATATTTACTGTTCCTACCATTCTTTTTCCAGTAAAAAGCACATTTGAGCAAGCAGGCTTTGGCTGTCAGTAGATCCTAACGGGATGGGGCCGACAGTGTCCTGATATTCTGCATTGACTGGAAGAAATTAAAAGGCTTACTAAAAAAAGGGAGACCCAGTTGCCTCATGAGCCTCACTCACCCTGCTAAAATACCATCCCCCAAAGGAGCACTTGGGGAAAGGTGCGGAGATTCACAGTCCCTTACCTTCTTCTAGAACTTGCCGTTTTTGTGCTGGGCAGGTAGAAAACCCCACAGTTCATTCAGCTTTCTTCACAGCTATATCATCATTCCAGATATGTCTGACAGATTTTTAGTGTCTATTTTTAGAAGTGCCAAAGTAGGAAACTGGTTTTTTTCCGCTTTGTAAATTTAAGTGACTAATGCCCCCCACTCACCAAAACACATAACCGTACACTTAAATTCAGGTGTGTTAGTATCAAAGTAGTGGAGTTTTCTGATGTGAAATCCTGGCTCCATTCAAAAGTGAGCTTTGCCTTTAGCACACGCAAGGTTTCCTCTCCCACTGTACAGAATTAAATGCACACTGGCACCCTTGCAGGATCACACTCTACGACCAAAAACCCACAATCGTGGCAGAGGAATCTGAAGTATATCTATCATGATTTATGTAAGGCAGCATTTGCTCTGGCTCGCTTGCTAAAAATAAAAAATAGCTATTATAGATCTGAGAGAGTGCAGAAGGAAGAAGGACTTTTAAAAGCCTGCGGTAATCTGTTTCAGTTTTAGGCTTTCATATCCTATTTGCTATAAAATAATGTTCAATCAACCAATTCTTCTCTAGTCCAAGAAGCAGCTTCTGAGGAAACAAAGAAAGAAAGAAAGAAAGAAAGAAAGAAAGAAAAAAGAAAACAGAGAAAGGAAAAGAAAGAAAGAAAAAGAAAGAAAGAAAGAAAGAAAAGATTACTTGGCTTTCAGTTAGGGTTTCGTAATCCACTGGATTTTATTGGTTTAGTAAAACTATGTTCTTCTATCATAAATGAAAGATTTGACTCATTCCTTTGAGACTTGTTTCTTCTGCTGTTTGGTCAATTATTTTGTTTCATTTTTTGTTGAAAAGAAAGATAAAAGGAAACATAGGTTCAAGTACAAAATAACTTTTCTGTTAAATGACTGTTAAGTTTTCACAAATGTTTTCTTTTGTTCATATATTTGAAGGGCCCCTTTTTCTAGTACTTGAAGGTTTGCTGAGCACAGGTAATTTTCAGTACAAAGTTGAGATTACTTTTTTTCTATGTATTGAGCACAGCAAGAAGCCCCAATGATTTCAGTATGTGTAGTATTGAATGATTATATTCATCATTAAACAACAAAATATTCAGTAGCCATTTTCCAAATGTGATTTCTGATTTTTGATTTGATGTATAATTGTATGTCTATTTAGTAATATGCACACCTTCCAGGCAAGTAGTATAGCCCTAAAATTCAGAATTCTGTGTAGAAAATAACTCACGTTCCAAACAAGAGGTCTGTTACTGTCTTCTGTAGGTCCAAGATTTCAAAATGATGGATATTTAATATCTAATATACAATGAATATTGCATCTTTAATGTTGTTGGCATTGACATTAATAGAATTTTAACTGCTAAAGTTGTCTATTTATAATGTTTATAAGAACATTTTAGAAGCAACTCTGCATATATGGTAGTAAAGTGTCTACTACTTTATCCCACCATATATATGACTTTTTCCAGTTTGCATCATTCACAAGGTGTTAGGATAAAATGATGCAACTCTGTACTAGTGATACTGCAGATTTTTTTTTTAATAACAGAGATTGAAGAATATCAGCATGATGAAAATTTTTGTCTATTAAAATAGTATTTTGAAAGGATATTTTTAAAAAAGGTCTCGATAAACTGCTCAAAAGACACGTTTTGCAATATAAATTAATAAATAATAAGAACGACAAGTACGCTTCCACCACACCATAAGGCTAAGACCAATGGCAGCTGTCTTTTTTTTTTAAATGAACATTCCTTCGCTGTGTTTGCTGCTGTCCTCTGAAGCGTGCAAGACACAGTGTATCACAAAAAGTATAACCACAAGCAGGGCTGACCAGTCTCACTCCTTCACCTAAGCTAAGCTACATTCATTGTAAGAACACATTTGTTAAATTCTGGCCCTGTTAAAAATCAGTGGGATTTTTGTCACCAATTTCTTCCAGGTGAAACCTCACTTAGCATTTACAATTTTAAATCATTTCTTTTAATAACTTTTTTGGTGATTCAACTACTTCAGATACACGCAAGAGCAGACCGCACGTATCCAACACATCAGGCTACTTCTGAATTCCCATTTTCACTAAATACAGCCCAGGAGCACATACCCAATCGGCAAAGATCCCACACACAGAGTTTTCAGATGCCTTTTTGCTGTGCCCATCTATGCAATCACAGCAAATTCGCACGGCTAAAGGTGACGCGATTGCACTGCTGATTAATTGGCAGGACACTTTTTTCTGAGGGGTGGCTGTGCACTGCGTCGCTAATAGCTGTATCCTGCCACCAGCAGCACTTGAGAAATGGTAAGGCATTTCTGTAAGGCTTTAAAGCCTACTAAAAAAAACTCAAAGCTTTTCATTTACTAAAAGCTTATAGTTCTTCACACATGGAAGGAAAACGCTGCTATGGCCATTGCATAGGCTGAGGAAGCAGACATAAAAGGGACAGGGCACAGGTTTGAGGCAGACCGTAAGACTGGTTCAGTGCCCAACCATGCACTGATGTAATGAAGTAGCCCCAAGCACTGTTTATCAAACTTCTCTAACACCACACTATTTTTGTTAGAAACCTTATTAGTGGCATATGCAAGTATTTATATTTAAAAAATATGACTTTCCTTTCGCGTCCTTTCAAGTTGAATTCTTAAGTGTATTAGAAAAAGGACACAGGATAGCAGAGTAAAAGTAGGGACTGAACGCAAACCCACCAAACCTACATTTTCCTGATGGATTTTAAAATGCTTGTTCTAGCAGATTTAATTTGCTTCATTTTCCAGGATTAGGAAAACTGCTTGGATAGAATTCGCTTTACCCTACTGAAAGAAACATGCTGCAGACACCATTCATACTCCAATGCGGCATGGTATTTGCCAAAAGCAACGATCTTGCAAGCAGTATCGGATTAGTAGCAGAGAGCAGCAAAGAAAATGTTGTCACCTTCCCTTGAATTTCAAGATGCAGAGCGCAATCCTGCTCTTGAGGAATTCAAAGGTACAGCATATCGAGTCATCACATCACTGAAAAATGAACATTTCCAAACAGTGAGCTATATTCAGTTTAACGGGCTCAATTAAAAATACTTATTAAATAATTGGCACCTCTACAAAGGGCAACAAATCTGACCAAAAAAAAAAAATCCAGGATCTGATTGCTTACTGTGCAAAATACTGGAAAAGTTACACTAAATATGTTAGGATAAATTTTATCCTAGGATGCTGAAACCAATTAAATTAGAATTCAATTTATGTACATGATGCTGGATTAGGAATGCTCAAACTATCAAGCAAAGCTAATATTTTATCAGTAAGTATCTGCAAGAATTACAGATCATTGTTGTGTCCCCACTATCCAACAGTAGTTTAAAAATACTAAAAGAAAACTACAATCATGACTTCTGCAATAAACTTTAATGAAATTTTCAGTTTTCCAAGTATTGCCAACATTTTTGGATCTTTCATCCACATGTGTGTGTAACTCGTTCTGCATTTGGTTCTAGTACCACACTTCTTGCTCAGTCACTTTGCTTTGAAGACAGGGATCCTTGATAGGTTATCCTAAACAATACTTAAATAGCTTAATACTATATAATAAAAAAATTACATGCAATTACATTTCTATGTCAGAGATTGAAAGTAGGGTAACAGAATTAGGCTCCAATAGCTTAAATAACCTTAAGCACTTAAGTAGTTCCACTAAAGTCAACAGAACTTCTCACATAAACATTTGTGCTCCAATGTACTGCTGGATTGGGACTGCAATGTTTCTAAACGGAGCGGGGGGGGGGGGGGGGGAGAGCATAAATCATAGTAAATGATATATAAACTGACAGAAATATATAGTTAGAGAGTATACCTATTCCTATCCCCAGAAAATCACTCTTTAGCTATGAGTAAAGAATTCTAAGAATATATCAGTAAAATTGAAATACTAGTGCTCAAAATTTTATCAATTACATTCCCTGATAGCAAAGTGGACATGTTATTGTAAATTTTGATCTATTAAACAATCCAGACAATAGCCCACTAGGTAACCCAAGATTTGCTAAGCAATCAGCCTTATTAGTTTTCTCCTAAAAATGTGATTATTATTCATCACATTTGGAACTGGTTTCATATTTGTAATCTTTAAGTTTTTTTAATGTTAGGTGATGCTTTCATACTGGATACCAAGCAAATTAACTTTTTCAAGAAAAACTGTGCTTTATTATGTATTTTTTCTTGCTTCCGTTAACAACCATGCTGAAAAGCACCGACATATTGATGAATCAGTTACACAGCTCTTTTTGACTACAAGTGTGCAGCTCATTTTTCTTACTGATGTGTTTCAGAAACCAATCAGAAGTCCTCAAAACCAATGGTTTCACAGCATTTATAATCATTTATCAGAATGATCTGCTTTTAGTGACCATTTCAAACAAGTGCACATGCTTTATGATATTTAGATGTGTTTAAAATAAATTTGCTGGAGATGTAACTTTTTATTGCTCACATTTTGAGAATAGGTAGGTTATAAAAGATGTTCAAACATTAGAAAAAAGAGTATTGCTTTCTTTCCATGTGATTTGTCAATGAAAAAAAAAGCAGTATAACAGCTATTGAAACACTGGATTCCTGAATTGCTTTTGTAGGTTTGACAGTGGTGTTTCTACATGATAGTATTGTAAATACAGTTAAAAAAAAAAGAAAAAAGAATAGATGTTATTACCTACTAGCCTTTCACTGGAAAAGTGCATGATATAAAAACATTTTTCCATGTCAAACAAAAAAAAAGAAAAGCTTCTCATGCCTGAGGGTATGTTTAATTACATTAAACTTTTAAGTCACTGGAGTCAAATTTACTTTTAACACACATTTATGTATTGTAATTAAATGTTCAAACAGTTGTAGTGCTTATCAGAACTCCTTAAATAGTACTCACCCTCCCCCTAACCTTTCCAGCACGGCACTGAAATTTTTTGCCATAGCATTTTAGGCCTCCTCAGGGTTACCAGATTCACTTTCTTTTAGTATTTCTCAGTAAACCTAGAACATACTTTCTATATGTGCATTAACATGCTTTTCTTCTGACTAAAGTTTTAAGAAAATTTGGATCTCAGTATGCCAACTCAGACAATTGTAGCAGTAATTTTGAATTTGATGTGTTCTACATTGCCTGAGAATCATGACCTACTCAATAAAAAACAGAAATAAAATGGCCTCAAAAGTTACAGGCAACTAATGAGAGGGGAAGGCATTAGAAAAATCCAAGATACTCCATACAGAACAACTCACAGCACAAAGCAACAAAGCCCTCCAAGAATATGTTTTTTATACACTCAACATGGTTTTCATCCACACCTCATTAGCACACAGATAATTCTGACCATTACGGCACTTTAAAATAAGTGAATTTATTTGCAACCTATCCTCAGATTTCGTATCATCTTTTTTACTACTGCAGCCTGGACAGACGCAGAGCTTGAGTTACAAAGGCAAGGTCGTCAGCGATGCTATGCGCTGCAACATGTTAACATCTAAAGCCCCGTGTGCCCCCGTCCCCAGCTCGCCTGCTCACCGGTTTGCTGACCCACTTCTGGGCCTACGCAGGTTGAAAGGAATGTCCTGAAGATAATGAGCGAGCGGCTGCGCAGTATGCAGACGATGACAGCTGCAGCATATAGGAGTCGATGCCTAAGTAAGTACTATTTCCCAGGCCTTTATAGCAAGAACGGTGGACAATTTCCCACTGCTCTGTAGCAGCCTATTCAGTATCTTCAAAGGGGACTTCCCCAACTGCCTAAAACCTGAGTGAGGGCAGAAGAAAACTCTAAGTCAGACAGCTTGTATGAAACTACTGCAAAAGCACATTTCATCTTGGTTTCTCGGTCCCACACAAAACTGTAACAAAGCATATCGCAAATGCCATTTCTGCCTTCCCATTCCCCTGCAATGTGATCTTCAGGAAAGAAAAGAGCAAGCTTAGCCACAGACAGTCCATCGACCAAAACTCTACTTGCCCTCTGGATTGCCTTCAACAGATAGCTAAAAATATTACACTCCCGCCATCATAATAAATGAGCAAAATCATATATCTCTGCTGGTAAATTTAAAGTGTAACTATACAGTTAAGCAGCAGTTACTGTTTTCAGAGGTAAACGATACAAGTGATTTTCATGTTTTTCTTCCTTTAAACTATCTATAAAGTCAGCTTTAGGAATCAACGTTCTCGATCTCAAGCACTCAGGAATGAAAGCAAAGCAGCACAAGTAAGGGGGAGCCTAAGGTTAATTCAGTTCTGAAAAGTGGAGCAGAGTCAGCGTTCGAGAAAACCCTGAACATTGTGTGGCTTTGTGTGATGTGCTTAAGAAGAGGAAATATATCTGTAAATAAGCAATAGTATTAATAATTGTCCCAGAATGCTGGCACTGTAACTAAAACAATCTTTTTCCTTCTTAGCCTACTGAAGTAATTCCAAGTGTGATGATTATGTCTCAAAAGTGGGGAGAGGGAGGGTGAGATCCTTTAAAGTTCGGTAATTTGTTTAAAAAATGGATTAATGGGAAAAGTAGGAGATTTCTTCAAATGAGGAGCGGTTATGGATGACAAATACAGAAACACACCAACTGAAAAACAGTTCTTGCTGCCATACGTTGGGAGGACATTAAGTATCTAGCACTACTGTTGAGGTTTAATAAAGGGGTGGGGTTAAATGTTCAGTCCAAAAGTCAGGTTTTTCCTGAAGAAGAAACAAAGATTCTTCAGCTACTCAGTTGTCATCAAAAGATACCTACTTTTAGTTTGAGAGACTCCTAATCGTGTGAATGGACACAATATTTTTCCTTAAGGGAAGAGAGGATGAAATAGTTACCTGCCTTGATCTTCAGAAAGTCTCAGAAAGTGAAGTCTGGAGGACAGTGCAATATAAGCATAATCACAACTAAAGGCTCAAACTCTTGTCCACTAAATCCAATGGAAAACTCCAGTGGCTTCAGGATGAGGTCTGGGACATTCCCCACTGCTTTTTGCATTGCAAAATGAAATAAACAGAAAGCAATGCAGAAATTTCCCTGACAGTGAAAGGGATCAATAGCCTTTTTTCCTTTAGCCTTAAACAGACTGACAAAAGATAATAAACCCTTACACAAACAGGCATCCAGTTATTTTCCAGTAGCAATGGGACACAAATTTTAGTACTGCTCATAGACCTCACAGAATCAAAAAATTCCTTTTATTTCATAAAATGTAGTGAAGATGCAACAATCGATTTTGCCACAAATGTTTTGCAAAAATATGGCTTTCACTCTCAGAAGTTTTCAGCCCATATACCAGCTACATATGATAAAATAAAGTTAAACCCATCCCGAATCACCGTAAACGTTTCCCAGTGTAATGGGTGATGAACAAAATGATGGTATCCTTGAGGGGTCTTTTTTAAAGCAGCTTCTGTTGCTTACTGCTTCACCAAGCTCATAATATTTCAGGTGAAAGAGGTCACGGTTTCAACTGTGAACTTCGTAAGTATCTCGAAAATCCTTTCACTTTCTCTTCCTTGGGAACAACCAAACAATTCGCTACACCCGCTCCTGAGTTTTCAAAACACTGAGTTTTCAAAATGCTCTTTTTCAAGAGCCCACTGCCTGCCTCAGCCCGGTTTTGGGGGGCCTTCGGGCCGTGCATGCTCTGAGGGAAGCGCCACTGCCCCGCAGAAAGCCTTTTCTCGGGGGGGCTCTGACAGGCTTTGCCATGCTAAAAGCAGCGATGGGGGCAGGTTTTTGCACGCCTCGAGATGCCTCATCATCACCCTGCAACGGTTTCGCTCGTCTCTAAATAAAACGCCGTGGTGTGTTGGAAAGTCAGACAGCTCCTGCCTTACCCCCCGCCCCCGGCGCTGGCGCACGGGGCTGAGAGGCTCCCGGGGAGGCCGGTTCCCCCGTTTGGCCGCGGGACGCCCGGCTCGGCCCCCGTGGGGCGGCGGACGCCGGGCCGCGGCCGAGCCCGGCCGGGCCGCGCATCTCCCGCGCCCGCGCTGGGGGCGAAGCGCCCGGCGTTGTGCCGCCGCCTCGGAGCGGGGGAAGGGGCGGGGGGGAAGCGAGCGCGCTGTACTCTGAATTTTGGAGCAGAGGCGGCGTATCGGGCGGGGAGGGGAGGGGGGACACGGCACCAGATGCTAAAATCCTCATCAAAACTACAAACGTTTCTCCCCTGGACTGTACGAAACTCTCTTCCCCCCCCCGCAATTTCATGCTCTATCACGTGCTGGACTTTTCCTTTTTATTTTCGCCCCGCAGCCCTAATAAAGCCTGCTTTAATGACGGGGATCCCGAGCGCGCGTCTGCGCGAAGGCGCGACCCGGCAGCCCGGCGTCAGCGGGCGGCGGGCGCAGCGCGGAGCAGCGCGGAGCAGCGCAGCGGCCGGGCCGGGCCGGGGCTGCCCGCGGCGGCGGCGGCGGCGGCGGCGGGGACCCGCGGCCCAGCACCCTCCGCCCCGGGGTCCCGCCCGCCGGGGAAAGCGCGAGCCGTTACCTGAGCTGTCGCTTTTCCTTTTGCCGGACCTCTTCTCTGTTTCCACCGGCGACAGAGCCTGCCTGCCATAGTCCCCTGGCGCACACGCTGCCCCCGTGGGGGTGTTAGTGCCCAGGCTGGAAGAGTTTGAACACAGCACGGGGGGGCTGCTGCCCAGCTCCGGGGGTCCTCCTGAGTCGGGCTGGAGGCAGAGGCTGTGCCTGGCCGCGGCGGGAGGAGACGACATCTGAGGAATGTGCCAGTTCGTCTGCAAAGCCTGGTGCTGCTGTTGCTGGTGGTGGTGGTGGTGATGGTGGTGGTGGTGGTGGTGCCCCCTATGATGCTGGCTGGCAAACATGCCCTCCTCATTGGGGTATCCCGCTATTATGCAAGAGGAAGAAGAAGAAGACAGATCAGGGTAGGACATGTGGTCAGATCTTCCATGCAGGGCAAGAGAAGACTGGGAGAAAGGGTGCAAGCTCTGCGCGGTGGCATGGGGGCTGCGCAGGCAGCCAAAGAGTGTGTGATCCATGGCATGCAAGTCTCAGGTTCCAGGCAGGAGAGTTTAGGAAAGATCCAACTTCACCACCCTTTGTCAACTTTCACTGTAAACAGATCGGGGTTGGGATTTTTTTTCCAAAACGGCAACGACAGACTTTGCAGCCCGCAGCTGAGCTCAGATAATCCAGGTCTTTAGCCCTAGTGGCCAGTCTCCGCTGCATAAACACTCGGACCTAGATGAGCCTTTCTCAGAGCTGCTCGGATGTCAAGAAGTGGGAGAGGTTGAAGCCAATAGAAGGTGGTCCCAGAGAACTGCTCGAAGGGGGAAACAGCTCTCGGAGGTTATAAATACAGTAGTGTGTAATGTGAGCTGGGGGCTGGCTTAGGAGCACGGCGCTGACCACATGCAAACTCCCTCCAAAACGCCAGCGCCGTCCCCGCGCCCAGCCGCTCCGTCAGCGGGCGGCAGCGCTGCGCGTCCGCGCCCCGGGCGCCCGCGGCAGCCGCGGGGGGAGCGCGAGGGGCAGCGCGGGGCCGGCTCCGCGGGAGCGCAGCCCGCCTCCGCCTGCCCCCGGGCGGGCCGCGGGGAGCGCGCCTCGGCGCCGCGGCGGGGCGGGGGGGGGGGGAGGTGAGGAGCGCGGCCGCGGCGCCCCCGCAGCTGCGCGGCCCCACGCGCGGCCATCACCGCCCCGTCGGGGCGCTCGCGGGTGCCACCGCCCCCTGGAAAGCGAGCGGAGGAGCGCGATAAGCACGTGAAACACAGTCCGCGGGGGCTACTCCGAGGGGGCGGGAGGGGCCTAAAGGGGCCGGCGAGGCCCCTCACCTGCGCTCCCAGGTGGGCGGGCGCCCGCCGCCCCCGCGGGAGCCGCGCAGCCCCCGAGGGGCCTGTGCGGTGCCCGGCCGCACCGCCGCGCTTGTCCTCGGGCGTCCCGCAGCGGGTCACCGGCGCTTAGCGAGCTGCGCAAGGCGGTGGAGGAAAGAGGGTTTCCTTCTTTGCCCCCTGCCCCTCCAAAACAAGAACACACATTATTTTTATTCTCTGCACCTTCGTTTTCTTCGTCGCGGTCTTTAGTGACTCGAGTGGGACAGGCTAGGGAGCCGGGCTTGCCTTTTTTTTTAAAAAAACATACTCCTAGTAGAATTAACAGGAGCCACGAAGAAGGCAGTTACCTGGTCTAAATGAGGATAACGTGTTTACTGATCACTGACCAAGAGGTGCCCACTGCAAAAATATTTCGTTGCTTAGCCCTTCCTCCTCGCTCTACCTTCCTCCTCCTCCTCCCCCCAAATCAAAATTCAAAACAAAACAAAACCATAACGCGCCTGCAATTCAAGTCTAAATTCTTGGGTCCATGTGTAAAAGATAAAATGAATTTCAGTTGCTACTGGAAAAAATCAGGAATTGTATGAGATTTGCAAGAGCTAGTTTCTTAAACGGAAATTGAGTCCTATTTTGTGGGAAATTAGTTTTGCAGACTTTCTGAAAAAAAAAATCTAAAACTTTTGTTCAGCAGCTGCTCCACTTTTCCCTGCAGTTTCAGACTGAGCTGGAACCTGCAGCAGTCTTTCGACGGTAAGATTTTCCCCCCTTTTCTGAGATCTAATGCTTTTTAAAAATTGTCTTTAGATTTAGCTGTAACAACGCGGTCTTTAAAAAGAGCGCGGCGTCCAAAGCAGAAGTTGCTGCCTCTGTGCACTGTTCAAAACTTGATATTTCTTCCGAATAAAGGAAATACACAGTTACAACACTGATGAAATATTTTGTGCTTTTCATTGTGTTTATCGTTTCAATATGTGCTCTAATATTAAAAGAAAGGGGTACAAAGCAAACGCAGTGGCTGAGCGCCTCTTGGTTTTGCGAGCTCCCGGCGCTGCGAGCGCGGGGGTGTCACGCAGCCGGGGCCGGGCGCGCACCGCCGAGCGCGCTGCCTCGCGCTGCGGGCTGCGCCCAGGGCCGCGGCCCCGTCGGGGCGGCCCGAGGCGCCGCCGGCTCCGCGGCGGGCGGCGCAGGCCGAGCGCGGGCCGCCCCAGGTGGGCGCCCCGGCAGCGGCGGCGCGGCCCCGCGGCGGCCTCCATGGGGGCGGGCGGGCGCGGCGCGCCCCGCCGACCCGCTGCCGCCCGCCGCCGTCGGGGGGCAGGAATAGCGGCAGCCCTCCTGCCGGGGCCGGGGCCGGGGCCGGGGCCGGGGCCGCTGCAGCCCGGAGCCCGAGGCAGCGGCGGCGGCGCTGGGCAAGTCCCAGACCCGCGGCCAGCGTAAAAATGCTCCCCCCCCCCTTTTTTTTCCTTGCTTTTTTTAATTCTAGGGGATGGCCGCACAGGATTTCTCGAGAATAGAAAGCGAAATAAGTGGAGTACAATGAAGAAAGCGAGAGGGTGCGAGGGGGAGGGAGAAAGATTAGGTTTCCCAGAGAAATAAGAGACGGAGCCAAACAGCGCTTTTTAGGGAGAGGTAGGAAGGGCTCCAAAAGGTGAAGAAGAAGAAGAAGAAATAGCACAATAACAAAGTAATCACGGCAGAGCTAAGCATTCGTCATTAGCTTTGTAATCAAATCTGAATATGCAGGACTGTATCTCCGTTGGGTCTTAATTCCCCTAGTAAGTGCACAAGTCCCACATCAAGTGTTCTTATTTCTTCTTTAATAAGAGTTTTTAAGCACACAAGAGCTGGAAGTACAAATTTCTGTAGAGCCTTATGCTTTCATTTTAAATAGTATAAGGAGAATGAAAATAGAGGCAATTAATGTTGACATGAATAAACAACATAAAACGTTTACGGAAACATCCCCCAAAGTTTCTGTATGGAGTTATCAAATAACTATATAATACACCATCCTTTGTAAAAATTTGCAACCTTTCTGTCAAAGAAAATTCCGCTGCAAAGCTTTTCACTGAAATATTTACTGAGCAAAGTGTAAATAGTTATTACCTCTTGATATTGTTGATTGGATTCTCGTTCATGTTGTATCTTTTTAGAGTGTGCGTTTGACCTACATGTGGTACGAAAGCATAACTTAATGCCAGCAACTTTGCCCAAAGCTTACAACATCAAGTGAAAAAATAGAATGTCTTAAATATATGGAAACAGTAAACTGTTTAACTCATAAAAACATCTGGAGCCAACATAGTTTGGAACATCATTTATATTTTACAGACTAATATTTGCATATTTTTTTTAATTTACTATTTATGGTAAAAGAGATCATATAAAAAATTGACCCAAATGAATCAGTGTAGCTTTCCTCCACTTCTGTACGACTTCTGTAGTCTTGCTCAGCCTTTTACACTGGAGGCTAAATGCACCATCTTCCTGAATGTTGATCAGAGCATAAGTAAGATTCTTACACACTTCTTCCCAGTGTGCAGCTTAGTACTTTATGCATACTACAAGAAAATCAGACAAACAGTCATACTTGCGGACCAGTATTTCAGTGGTATAAACTGTTACGGCTTCTTAGCACTCAGCGTAAAGATGACATTTTTCGCCATTTGAGAATATGCTCCTTACTGTCAAAGAGGAAGCTTACAAATATGAATTCAGGTTATTTTAGCCAAAGATTTTATTGTACTCAAGAGCCTACCAAAGCAAGAGGACTAGATTTTATTGTACTGTAATTATGATCAGTTCGTATTTTTCCATGGCAATTTGGTGATACAGGCATCATTATTTAACCTTAGAGTCAATCCAGATTCACAACAGATGTATGTTTATTTTCAGTCTTTTCTTTTTCCTCTAAATTTTCCCTGTTTAACTCCCATTGAAGCAATATAATTCGTTTCTCTTGATACCTGTGCTGCAATGAAAACCTATAGATACAAGCAGTAATAAAGCCAGGGGATTATGCATCATTTCAGAGATGCTTCGATGCCTTAACTGAAAAGCCTTATGCAGAAAATGAATAATTTGTTGACTGACTTGTCAAAAATACTGAACTCCTGCATAGTTAAAAATGATGATAATCGCATTTACCATTCATAAATCTGCTATGCCAATATCTTCACTATACTTCATCATAAAAACAGTTTTTGTGAGAAATTACACTGCCGCAAAGCACACCGCATACCCTTAACATTGTATTTCTGTGGTGTACTTCCATTTCACTCTTTTTAGCGGATACATGTGCCATGGTTTAATACGTATCAGACACAATTTTCAGTTTAAAGACTACAACATATCTATAAAGCTTTAAGCCTGAATCCATATTTTCAGTTACTTCTCCTGTGTACATA
The DNA here is from genome assembly GCF_036370855.1 of Dromaius novaehollandiae. NCBI lineage: Eukaryota > Metazoa > Chordata > Aves > Casuariiformes > Dromaiidae > Dromaius > Dromaius novaehollandiae. The sequence goes on along the minus strand of NC_088099.1, from coordinate 42,995,171 downwards.
TGGATTGCGTTCTAATTTTCATGATCTACAAGTATTACAAATTTTAAAGCTATGCCAGCAATTTAGTGTGTTACATAAAAGCTGTGCTGAACTATGAGGCCCTCACTGAAACTGATTTACAAGTTTGCATTACATCATTAAAAGTTATTTGAACTGCCAACCCACTCTCACCAGTAAAATATCCTATGCTTCCTATTTAATTTAAGTGAACAGATGAAATACTAAAATAGTTAATGTACTTGAGGCTTCACACCTGAACTACAATGTTTCAAAAATGCTTTTAGAGTTTAAACTATGGGAAACTTGCCTTCCACACTAGATACTCAGAAGCCTCAAAATAAGTTCTTCTATAAACCTTGGGGTGTGTTTGTTTTAAATAGATAATTTATTTGCAAGCAGAACTGTCTCGCACAATACCATTTATTGCCCAATCTTCATGATACTGTAATTTAGCAATTGTTTCATTCTCTACTATTATCTCCAGTTAAGAACTCTGAACTGAGAAACAGCTATCATAACCCCTGTGCCGTAGTTTAGTAATACAAATCTTTCATTCGTATTTAGAAATGTATTCAAAGTGCATGTGCAAGCAAGTCAATGATGCCTGAAAAATGTTTTCCATTTTGTTTTCTCCCGATCTTGACAGTTAGACGCTGCATGCAGTTAGTTCTTTTATTAAAATTATTAATCATAGAGTAAAGAAAAGGCTTGTATTTTCACATATTATTCAGTTTATTATTTCATGTAATTTGTGTTGTGGATTTAATCTGATTTTCAGTTTGAAAGGCGGTTTACCAGGGCCCCAATCAAAAATACAGACATGGTAATGTATGGAATCATGGCTAAGTGTATTTCAAACACTTTGTATATTAAACAGTGACTATTCCTTATTGTGCTGCATAATTAATATTTTGCTGATTATACTTGATCATTTAATCAGAATAAAATAATGCAGCTGACTCAAATATCTCTGCATCAGATCTTTCAAACGAAGACTTTTACCTGTTTAGTAGGTAAATAGTGCTTACATTACAAAGACCAAACTAAAGAGAAAAACTACCATTAGCTAAAATATTTGTTGTGTTCTCTTGCGTCTCTTGTGTCATCCGGCTAACGTTTCTGGGCCTTTACAAGACCAGCAGCAGGGGATATATTTCATAATTTTGCCTCCATCAGCAGATGTTAGCAGAGTGATAAGTCACTAATCTTCATCACCTTTTCTATGTGTTAATGAGTAATGCACTATTCACAATATGAGTATTCCTAGTCATTCTGAATTTTCTTTCCTGGAGAGTGAGAAAAAGACATATGTGCATATATATATGCCCCAAGAATAAATAACTACAAAATACCTAGGTTTTAGTAGCTGTTAGGATTAAGTCTCTTACTTTGCAGGTATATTTGCGTATGATTTATAGTGTGGTGAGCTCTAGACTTGGACCAGAAAGCCATAACTAGCTGGTATTCGGAGCAGAAAGATATTCACTGCCATGAAGAGCTCAGGCTCTGCTCATTTTCCTGGTTTCACATGGGAGCACTCCTGTGCTTTTACGGAGTCCTGTTCATGTTCATGGCGATTTGCTTGAATAGAAGCATTTGCAGAGTTGGAACCTTAATTAATAATAGCTGGAGGGAACAAAGAGCTAAAAATTGCCTGTACACTTTTACACATAGCTGTATCGTGCTCCTCAAAGCCCAACGTCAGATAATGCTAACAACAGACACTGGATAGGAGAAATCCAATACGAAGTAACAACTGTTGGAAGCGATTGTTTCAGATGAAGCTGCTTCATTTAAATTCTGATACCAAGGCTTGTGAAAGAAGGAAAAAAAAAAAAAAAAAAGAAAAGAAAGCTAGATTTCTCTGAAAAAATACATGCCAAGAAGAGCTTAATTTGCAGCGACATGACCAAAAGATCAAATCACATCTGTTTCAAAGATTCTGATTCAGCAAACTTTTTTTTAAGTACGCTGGAGCCAATGACACTACTGATGCTTAAAAAATTAGACAAATTCTTAAGTATCTTGAAAAAGGGTCTAAGTGACATACCTGACATACCTTAATGGCACTGACACTTTCCAAAAACACATTTTTGGAGATAAACAATTTTTTGGTGTTATTTCCCTCAAACAGAATGCACCTTAATCAATGACCTGGGAATATATTATATTATTTCTTGAAATGAACCTTTCAGAGGTTTTTGTGTTCGTCATGCTGTATTAGGCAGTACACTTTGATGCAATGCAAATCGATCTCAGGGTGGGTTACAGAAACTATTCCAGCCAGAGACAGTCTTTGACCGGCTTTCATAGGATCTAAGTATACATATCTGACTTTGACACACCGAATCGCTCTCTGGAGCCACCTTCCTCTCTTCATTTATATCTTTGGCATTTATTTCATCTAAATTGGTTGCCCACAATAAAAGCGTGAAGCTCCTTTATTCCTACCCACTGTTTTCCATACATAACGTGCCTTGTACCATGTGCTTGGTGATTCTCAGCTGTACAACAAATAAGTGTATTATTTGGCATACTTTTCGGCTGACTGAGACACAAACGCAAAATACAGCATTTGGGGACACTGGCTGGATTTGTGCAACTCCCTTGTAGACTTTTAGTCCATGAGCATTACGCATTTGTGCGTTTTCACTGTAGGATGTATCACTTATTATTTAATAATCCAAGTATATTTCAATACAAGATGGCAAACTAAAAATATTTTCCATTTAACTGTTTCAAAACGCCATGTGCAAGAAAACACAACAAAATGGAATTAACTCGTAACATATGCAACTCTTATTAGTGCAAGAGCAGTATATGCCCCTAAATCCAGACTGCAGCATCTGGAGGCATAGCAAGTCTCTAATGGAAGAGAAAGGCATGAGACATGTCAGCTTCCTGGCTACGTTACATTGAAAGCTGTGCCTTTTCCTTCATGATACCCAATACAACTCTTATTGAAACTAATAAAGCAGATGTGACTGTTCAGGTAAAATGCCTTGGAAGCATTTTGGATTTTTCATCTCATCAGTTGTAGGCAGTAGGAATAAGCTGGGATAGATATTTACATTATTTACAATAAAATCTTAATTACAGTAAGGTCTTACAATAAAATCTTATGTAAGGCTCTTTAACTTGAAGTGATCAAATTTGAATGAAAACTAATGTTCTTTAGTATGAATCATGTACTCATAGTGCATCCAAAAGTAAAAATTTCCATTGTAGAAATAAGTTTTGCTGTGACCAAAGTGTTCATAGTGTATCTCTCTCGTTACTATGTTTTACCTCTAGCAGTATCATGGAATAATGTATTTTTTATCCTTCTATTGCCATCTAAGGTAGAGTCTCTGAAAACATTTTTAGAAAACCTTAAAACCTTAAACCATCCCTTAAATGTTTTATAACATGAACTGTCTTCAGACTTGACCTTGAGAAGTGCTGAGTCTTTTCTTTTCCCTAGTGACCTCACGGGAGATGCTTTACAGGAGCAGCTTCATTGTTAGACTGTAGTAGCAATTAAAAAAAGGACAGCTACACATAAATACTCTCTCTTGTGGTTAAAAAAAAAAAAAACCTACTGAAAACAGCATTTTGAAACAAACACGTGTGAAAGAGACCTAGTGTATAACATATCTTTATGAATGCATTTTTAAATTTTTCTTGCACTAAAATCCTAAAATGTTCTACTATAGATGTTCAGACCTCTAATATTAAATTTTCTTTCATTGATTTTTATCAATTAATCTCCTCCATTCCATTCACACTAAGCAAGGGAGAAAGTATGCCTGTCTGTTGTAGTGATTCTTATTTGAAGAAAATGCAAGTAAAAACTGAGAAACTGCATTGCTGCAAAGATTTGTTTACTAAATGTTGAAAATTCTGTCATGAATGACTTACTGCATATGTGTACACACACACACACACACACACACACACACACACACACACACACACACAAAGAGGGTGTTCAAATATGCAAAAATACGAGCATACCTCCAGGCTCAAATCCTTAACGTATGGTTAAAACAAATCAGGTTAGTGCCTGTTTTCTTTTAATAATCTGGAGAGTTCTTAGATGCATTATACAGAAATAAAATGCCTCACATTAAAGCACGTGAAGGCCCAGAGCACACTCTTTGCACAGACTACCAGAAAGCGCTCTGATTTTGCTTACTGGCTGAGCAAAATGTTTGCGAATGTATCTTATCTAGCACACCCTATAAAACTGTACAGTAGCCGTGGGTACAGCAGCGAGCTGTGTGGAAGTAAAGGTCACATCCCATAGCAAAATTCCAAGGTTTCAGCCTGCAATCCAAAACTGCCTGTTTAGTTTCTAAATTGTGAAGTTCTGTACCCATTGTGGGAAGCAGATAGGTAGGCTTCCCTCATACATGTACAGTGCTTTCATTATGTGTGACAAACTGCAGCTGTGGCAGTGAGAGTCTTTTTTAAAAAATATACCTTGACTTGAGGATGAGAATATTTGTCTCTAAAAATAAGTCGTATATTTCATTTCTGATATGGCAGGCATGGCGTGGGTCCAGAGGTGCACACAGTACATTTACCCTGTACAATTTGTAGTCAATCAAACTTTCCCAAATGAAGCCCCATAAATATGAACATACATTGCTTGTTTGTTTTCTTATTTTTTTTAAGTTTCCTTGATTGGTATTATAATAGTATGACCCAAATATAAGGAAATAACCATATCATATTAAATGCAGGAATACGCTTTCACAGTCGTTTATTGTGCATAGCTAGTAAACATTTCCTGGCAAACAATTTAGAGAGTCCATAAATTCCATCCTAACGCTACTTCCGTAGCTACATGCAATGCACTGTACACGAGGGTATTAGCTCAGTCTCTCTCATCCGGACTGGGTGGACTGGAATTGAAAATCCCCACCCCCCAGTATAGCACCATATGTCTCGAAAGTCTATCCTCTCTTAGGGCAAAGCGCTCCTCACAGATCCGCCTGATGGATCACGGCTAAAATGCTGCTGTCCCTTGCTATTTAATCTCACAGCATTGCTGAAGTATCTACTGAGAAAGCGCAACAAGCCGAGTCTCCCTTTGGCGATAGTGGCAGCTCCGCACACAGCCAGGAGCCGGGAGGACGGAATAGCGAAGGGAATATCGGCCGCGCCACGCCAATTTGTATGGAAAA